>NC_090436.1:732027867-733330367 GCF_031143425.1 Pleurodeles waltl
GACAGGGATGCCCTTCCTCCCCAATCTTATTTGTCATCTATATCGAGCTGTTTATAACCCTACTCTCCCAGAACAGGGAAAATAAACCAGTCTGAATTAATGGATTTGACACAAAGGTGTTAGTATATGCAGACGGCATTGCAGTGATCACGTCTGACCGGGTAAAGTGAACATTTGAAATTAAGCGCCTGGCTGTGGAATATGGGAACCTCTCCGGCTATTTATTGAACAGGGAAAAAACACAGATTGTTTGTACTGAGAATTCTGTATTCACGGATGCTCGTCGAGTAAAAACTGCACATATTTTGGGATTAAGAATAACTCTAAGGTGTCTACGATACACCAGATGAACCTGGAACAATTGGTTAGCAAGATTAATATAGATTTAAGACATATGAATAGTTTACATTTGTCCATTATTGGCAGATACAATGTCCTTAAAATGTTAGTTTTACCCAGAGTACTTTGTTTTGTGCTATTCCTTTAGTGGCTAGCGGGTCTTTACTCAGGAAATTAGATGCTATCTGCACTAATTTTATATGGCAATATCAGAAGGTCAGGTGATCCCTTAAGCATTCAACTGTTCCCGGGAGAGGGGGTGCTGGGCTGCACCCAGTTTTCTATTTTATCACTGGGCAGTCCCCCTACAACAGATCGGGATATTACTGTCAGCAGGAAACAGCAATGGGAAAAGCTTTACCACATATGAGCTTAGGCCTGGTGAGGCAGCCCGAGGGCACCTCCTCTGACAGACTGAGCCGAGTTACTTCAGGAAAGTTCAATTTAAGAGTGTGATGTCTGCTTGGAGTGTTTGGAATAGTGTTAAAGAACTGATGAAGATTAAGCGATATAACAGATTCGGGACTTCATGAGGTAGGTCAGTGCAAGTAAGATTTCTGTGGGCAGAATAGATCTCATTGGTAATAAATTGGCCACACTCTAGGATCAGGCACATTTACAGCCTTTTTAGAGATAATGTGGCCGATGATTTGGAGAAGATGGAAGCCATGTGGGTCAGATGATTAGCGTTAGGGGATGTGGATTTGTATATGTCCAATGAGCTATGAATGAAGGTTCTTCTCTCATCCAGTCAGATTTAATTTTAATTTATATTGTATTCCAGCATAGCTTTTTGGCTGTGGTAAGAGGGCTGATGAAAAGTGCTGCTGGTGTGGAGAGAGCCCAGCGGACATGTTACATATGTTTAATGGATGTGAGAAGTTATCCCTGCTGAAGAGGGGCATTGAGATGTATTGGGATAAGCTTGTTGGAGGAGGGGGTCGCATTAGCCCATTGTTGATCCTTTTCGGCTATGATGATCGCAATACTTTCAGCCTGACCCCGCCTGTCCATATCCCTTCACTGGGTCGGGGGGGGGGTTTGTTCTTTGCCAGCTCCCATATCATCCACTGACTCTACACTGGGTTCTGTTTCCTTTGATGATGTCTGCATATATTAGCATAAACCATGAACTTTTTCAGTTTATCTGGTTTTGTGAAATCTCTGGTATGGCTGATGCTAATGACAATCCTTACTGCAAGGTCTAGGAGACAATATCTCAGTTCTTCCTTCAAAAAAATTGGGTGAAGGCTTTATATTCATCTCTATGTGTTTTGCCCCATTGCTAATGTGGAAAAACCCTGAGCCTCCTAAGTATGGAGCTTGGTTAGGGCGACTCAAGGGGATGTACAATGTGGAAAGAGCATGAGATAATTGTAAGGGCACAGGGGCCAAGGAGTGGGGAAGGAAGATCTGGTCTCCCTTGATTAACTGGTTGACCGGCTCCCTAAGGTGCTTGGACTGGTTAGCTCCACCCCATTAACTCGGGGAGCTTTCTACCCTGCAGCCCAAGGGCACTGGGATGTTGAATGTGTGGCTGACCTACAGCTCGGATCTTCCCATATTCAGGGTGGTGAGGTCCATACGGACATATAGATGTATCCATGGTGTCTCGGGTGGTGTCCATCCATGTGCCTAAGTATTTACCGACAGCCATCTATGTTTGGTTAATTCATGAACTTGATGGAACAAAATATAATACACTCTTTCCCATTTTCCTATTTTGTTCTCTTTGTGATGTGCTCCCCTCTTCGGTGATAAATACAATTATTAAAAAAATTAAAGCTGCCTGAGCCGCTATGAATGTATTACAGTTTTCTCTCAATGAAAACGGGTGACTAAGGAGTACCACCAAGTGGACGCATTTGGAAAATCGGCCTTAGTAGAGAGTCGGCCTGATTTCCGTCAAGCAATAGGCTAATGGGTCATCTGAGGTCTCGTGCAGATATACATCTGGAAACTTTGGTTTGCCAGCAGGGAGAGACAGCATAAACGTGCCCTTGGTTGTTACTGACAGACAGCTTAGCCTACGTATTCCTCAATCGACTCCTTTCTTAAGAATTACACTAAGACTGAGTCTAGACCATGCACCAACCTGTTATGAAATAACAGTTATTTTAAGGAATAAATAAAGTGTGTAAATGCAATATGATTTTAACGCATCAATCCACGGCCATTTTGACATTCTACGTGGTGGATTACTGTTCAGAGTTCGTGATCTAATAATGCAAAAAGTGTGTTTCTTAATAGTATTTTTTTTTTGTCGTAACAAAAATCTATTTCATAATCATCAATGATTTACCAACAGTCTGTTGATCTGATTTGCAGTTAAAATATTTATGGCAGTGGGAGGATAACCAGATAGGCAAGCGTTCCTTAGATTAATAGACCTATTGAGAATTGCCTCAATTTCTTGGAAGAGTCTTTTGAACCGAATGACCTCTGCTTACTTTTAATGTTTATGCAAGCTTTTATCTGCTTTAAGTACTGAGAAAGGCCCTTCTGATGAATCATCTGCATGAAAATGGCAACTCAGAACTAGCTAACTGCCTTAGCCGTGTTTTTATGTAAATATTATATAAAGCTTATCACTAAGGGAAGTCATGTGGAGCTCTGCAATTTACCTATCAAAATGAGTGAAACCGAAACATTTACGTTCAGAGACATTCAGCACGTTGAAGAGATGATTGGTATGTGATGCACCACGTAGAGCAGCTTTGCTCCTGTAGTTTGACCATAAAACGTTCCCTTGATCAACTGTTTCGTGGCAGTGGAGAATTTCTGTTTTAATTCCATAATGTTAGTCAAAGGCTAACTAACGCAGATTTATCATTTTTTTAAATATGTGAGATTTATGTTACACAACGACCAACTTTTGGATAATTTGGTTAGCATTGTCAGTCCTGTGTAATAAAGTCCACTTTCAAAATGCCAACTACATCATAGTAGAGTGCAAATTGTTGAGGTAAAAGTGTCGTGCACCGCCTTCTTACCTGTGACAGTTCCTAAAATGTTTTTTTTAACATGCATTCTTTAATGTATTTAATTGTAACCTAGGAACCCCTTAGAGCCCCCTAATGCTTTCCATCCCTGAATTGTGAAAACCCCAAACTACCCCTTATTGCTGCCCCTTCACTCAACCCTAAAAAGCCCTTCCTCCCCCCTTAGAGCTACCCTTTCCTGAACCCCAAAAAGGCCTGATCATCCCTTTATGCTATCCTTCCTTGAACTCACCAACTCCTTACTTCTCCTTATTGCTACCCTTTCGTGAACCCTAAAAATCCTGCCTTCCGCTTAAATTACCCTTCTCTGAACCCCCCAAACCTCTTACCCTTTTAGGATACTTGTCCCTAAACCCTGAAAACCTCTTATTATCCCTTACCAGGGGCGTAGCTTCAGTGGGGGTGTTTAAGGTGTTACACCCCCCAAATAAATGCATTTTCTGATAAATAGATGGGTACAGCTGCTTTCAGTCAGGTATGGTGAGGCGACTGCCGGAGTTCACTAGAGCTTTATGCATACACACAGACAAAAACGCACATACACTCTATCCCTCAGTATTTTGAAATTCCTCAAAGTATTGGTTATTTTACAAAATATTGTAGTTTCTCTCTTATCACTCGTACCAATCCGAACTCCTTTCCCCTTCCACTGCCCCGTAAGCCCCGGTCACGCAACCTGCTTCTTGTACAGCATATATAAACATTATATATCAGCCTGATTGTCGGAAAATCTGAAGCGCACACCTCCCCAGTCTAACTGACCAAGCTACGCCCCTGCTCTTAACACTAATCTTTCATGAGCCGAAAACACCTTAGTTCCCCTTAGTGCTACCCTTCCTTGAACCCGAAAAAACCCTTACTTCGACTTTGTACTGCTCTTCGGTGAACCCCCAAAAAAGTACTACCCTTTACACTACTCACCCCTGAACCCTAAAAACACCAAACCATTCCTTAATGACATAATTTCCTCAACCCAAATAACCGTTACTACTCCTAAACACTACCAATTCCTTGATCCTTACCAATCTCTCTTTAACCCTGGACGCTACCCTTCCCTAAAAAACCCTTACTAGTCCCTCACCCTCTTCCTCACCTCACTGTAAATGCTCTCCTCTACTTAAGCAGGAGAATGCTCCCTGCTCCCTGCTCCCAGTACACTTACCTTTGCCCTAAAAGCACAACAGTTTTCATGTTTTTTGTAACCACAACGTTTTAAGTCTATCCTTTCAGTAGACAACCTTAATAACACAACTTTTTTCAGTTAACTTTTTTTCCTCACAATATTTTTACTGGTAGCCCAGCTATCTGGCAGTAATTAGTAGGTTGCTTTAATTCCACAAAGCAATTATTAAACAGAGGTTTCAAAATAGCATCAAATCAGATGAAGGCATATTCATTTCTTTGAGGAAGCCCAGTAATGAAGTCACTGAAGTAGGAATTGATATAGGAGGCTATTCAGCGGGCACTGCACCTGGGAAGGTGTCCAGGCAAAAGACAAACAAAAAATGTAATCTTTGAGGGCTGAAGGTGTTCAGAGACAGAAGCAGGTAAACTCATGGCTGCTCATATGTGATATTAAGTAGGCAGACCTGTAATAAATGAGTTTGCACCAGTATTGCATGTAATACGTGTACATGAATTTCTTATTCATGTCTACCTCAGGGGTATTAACCTTTCTCAAACTAAATGTTGTCTAGACTTAAATTGTTTTATGGCGATGCAAAACGTTCACATAGGGAATGCAGACATTTCACAATTGGTGTAGGGACTCGCACAAAGCCTTGTGTTGGGCTTCAGTTGTAATTTTTACCAAAGGAACTTAAGATTTCCATCACCCATACTTGACTCTGCTTGGCCCAACTAATATTTGATCTATTTCCAATGTACTGGTCTTTAGTGTCCTTCTTTTCAGTTTTCCAAAAATTCACGCCCTAAATTTGAGTAAATATATATTACAGTATGCAAATCTGCTCAGCTAACATATTCACTTCTCTATTGGCCAAACAGCTTTTAAAACCTACCAGGACCACATGAAACACCTGTTCAATGAGTATTTTCCTACTCATAAATTAAAACATCCAATCACGTACTGCTCCTATGTTCAGTTCTTCTTTGGAGATACTGAAACAAACCATTAAAAGAGGGAAATCAAAGAAACTGAACAGCTTGAAGACTAAAAATGAATTGAGTTACTGACAGCGTAGACACTGGCCATCTTTGCAGCAAATGATTCTTTTGAACACCATTCACTTAGATTCATAGGCCAAGCATATAACCATCCTTTTCAGTACTAATCTGATTATTTATTTATCTTCCATCACGTCTTGCTTGTCCCTTTGTCACAGCTGCAAGAGTAATAAGGCTGAGCTGACAATTGTTTGGCCACGTAAAGGCACCACTTCAACTGTGTCTGTTACTCTTTTCAGATTAATGCTTTTACAGATAATAATGTATCATATTTGTGCCTTTAAACCTACTGATTCATTTCTGGAGTGCCTCCAACCTGGCTCCTCAAGTAACATGCATTTTATTTTCCCTACATCCTCAGACAACAACCCTCTACTTTTGAAGCTGTTGTGTCTCCCTCACTCAAAGATGGGTAGTAGTGATATATATGGGAATCCATTAGGCTCATCAATGTAGGTAAATTGAAGGTACTGACATCCGGTAACTTGTTTTGCCCAAAGTAATTACTGCTAATGTCCCTTTGAGGATCATAACTACGTTCGATTTATTGAGGACTTCTTAATTGACAGATGTCCCTACAGAGGTTTATTCTGGTCTTGGTTATATAGTCAGTACTACTTATGTGCATCTCAGGCGGGTTGTTTTGTCCTGATGATAATCCCAACAATCAAATAAGGGATTGAAATGTCATCAACATTTAGAACTTGAACTCTGTACATAATATATGTTTTGACATGAGCAAGAGTACTGTAAAATTGTGACTTTAACTGTGCTTTCTGTCAAATGGCATATGCCTGAGCAATTGTGATTTATGGTTTCCAAGATGTTTTTGTTTTCCCACTACACTGTTTTATACTTTCGTTTGGAATAAATATATTGATTTATTGCATGTTTCCAATAGACTTCATTGTGATTCTATGTGGTTGTTAAATCTATATGTAAAATTCCTATGGGCATCTCTTTATTTTTACTGTCACTTTATGCTAGAGAACCTACTATTGACCCATTGTATTTAAATGAATGTGTTCAGCTCTTTATTATGTATCTACTCTAGGGTGACAATTAACATAGTTCTCTAAGTAAAAGCTAACTGCATTAACAATTTTGTCTGTTCACTGTAGGATAGCTCTCCTTGTCATCCTTGTTTTTACATTCTCTTGTTGGCACGTCCAACTAGATGAATTCATTGATCGTCCATCTTTTTATATTGTTAATTCACCTTAAGTTCACAGTGCTGTTCGTAGCACTGGCCCCATTCTCAAAAACATTTACTTTGGTTAATGTCCCCTCCTTGACTTTACTGTGTTTTCCAGAAGAGCTTTTTGTTTAAAAGTGCCTAGTTTCATTTGTGATCCACAGATTATTTATTTGGCCTTTCTGTTTACATATGATCCAGCAGCATTTCCTGTTTTTACCAAGTCCTATGCTGAAACTTATATATAATTTTTAATGCATTTTTATTAAACATCTATATTTCTAATTTGTAAAAATTGAAACAATATTCTATTTACTTTCATTATTTTATTTCACTTTATCTGCTCTTTCAATGGTTATGCAATAACCAACTCTTTTTCGCTCATGTATTTAATATGATTCATTATTAAAAAAATATTTCTGACATAAAATGTCCTACTTTATGCCATTTCTAGTGAAGTGCCAGCGAATCATCTACTTATTGAGTTGCTAATATTCTATTTTTATTCATTTGCAATTTAATATGTACGAATGAGTCCAATTAGGTTTTAGAGCCCTTTACGTAGTAATGGTACACCTATGACGATACAAACCAAATTGAAATTACAGTTTTATAACATAAGTGGAGATCAGAACAATTTAGTGTAGCATAATTCACAGGAGAGAGATACACCATAAGACTGTCCTATGGATAAGTATGTTAAAATGGGAAGTACGTATCAGAATAAGGAGACACATTGACAAGTTATAACACTTGAAATCTCTTAGTATAAAAGCAGTATATGAGTAAAGCAATATATGAGTAACTAATCGTAAAGTGCTCAGTGTGCAGGCTTCAGTAAACCTAGAATCAATTTTCATTCTGTGTGTAAATGCGTTTAAAACAGTTCTGGTCCGATGAGGCATTTCTTTGGTAACATTTAGACTGTTGTTGTCTAGAGAATGGGCAGCTGAAAAATATTGAATAACTGTATGTTGTTACGACTGAGGATGTTGTTGTATCAGTGGAGTTTTTTGTTCTTTTTTGAAGGTATTCTGGGATCAAAAAATATTCAGGGAGAGTGGACAGTAATTCCTAACATTACCTGCCTTTACAAAAAGGGAGTGCTCTAAATTACACTGTTTGTGAAGATTAGTGTCTCAAGAAGGGACTCTGTACCGAGCATGGAGCAAGTGGCTATACGTAGCATCAACATCCATATATAAGTTGTTGAGCCTGAATTAATAGCTTTGTGGGTAAAACATGTCATCCTTGTCAATAGCCTAGCTGCCACATAGAGGGCTTCTTTTGGGACAAGGACATGAATTTCATTTTTGTGTAATGTATACTGTGATTTCCTTTTTCATTTTAAACCTCTCAGCTCCTTTGCCTTCTCACATATTTCTTTTTAATTTTCTGTTCTAATATAGGTGTCTTCCATCTTGGTACAGTAAATTAAATGTAATTTAATAAATGTCCGAAGTTTCATGACTCCTGCATGTGTACGTACGTGGTGATGTAAGAGCATATGTAAGTCATCACACTGTGCGTGTTTTTTTTTTGTTGCTGATGCTGTTTGCTACAGTAGACAAGCATTTTTACATTTTTGTTGATACAGAACAGCATCCGCGAAAAGCATTGGCAAAGCCGAAAGGTTGGGTGATGGCTTAAAAGGTGAGACCTATTAGCTTTGTTAATGCTCGTTCAACTTGTATTCTTTTAATGTATCTTGTATAATTTGTTGCAAGTTTGTGTGTTTGATTGCTGCAGTGTTAGAGTATAAATGCAAGAATGAATCTCTAGATAAATTAATTGATGCATGAGTGCGAAGATGAGTGACAAAGTGCATGTATTATTGAATGCCTAAACACAACAGTGACACAAAAGGCACTTTCATTCTTAAGCCAGACTTATTGACGTTGCCCGTGCTTCTTATAGTTTGGATGGACACGCAGAACATCTGTGTACAGGCACTTTACATGCTGATGAAATGGGTATGACTGCTGATCGCAACCCATGGACTTTCTTTCAACTAAGTTATATTTTAAATAAAAGTGACAATAAATAATAGATTACTCCTTTTGGAAGCTTTTGTGAGCACAACCATCATTCTACATTAAATAAAACATAGGACATTTTTTTAATTGTTCATTCTAGGGGATGTTTCCGTGTCACTTATAGTTGGAAAGTTTCCATCGTGGTTATTAAACTGTTCTAAGGTCAATCTAAAGCTAAAAATATCTTCATGGGATGACCTATTTTATTGGCAGCAGGTCCATTATATCTAATGCCCTGTCCATGACACAGATCCTGGGGACATGTAAAGGACACTCGTTATTGTTATTGTTATGCAAGTGTTTTGCCATTTCTTCTGGGTGCAGCCATTTGTTTAGTTTTGATCTTAATACTGAAATATGTTACACAAGCCTGCATCTTAATGAATCCTGAAGACTTGTAGCAGTGTATTTGAAAATCTGTTGATTCCTAGCCTGTTCCTGCATGTTGTTTGCGATGCACATTTTCATTTTGCTGTCTTCCAAAGAGGTCTTGCAAATGGTCAGTGTTTTATCTTTTTTGTTTCTCATGTGTACTCTTTACTTAAGACGCACAGTCACACACAAGAAATTAGTGTAATGTATACTGGTATTTTTATGTGATCAGGCAGTAATGTTAGAATAGTCCTCACCCTACAAATTAAGGAAAGTCAAGGACCCCTAAAATGTATCAAAAAAACGAAACCAGCAACCACAGCCACGGGATGTAGGCCTGCACAGTAAAATATACAAATCTGCCTGGAATTCAAAACCCTCGATGCTGTATACCTCTAAAAGAACCTAGTGTTGGGTGGGTGATGCACGTGATATCTAATTATATTTCAAAGTATTCACAGTCCCAAATATCTAAAAAAAAAAAAAAATCTTTTATATTTTACTGTGCAATCTACGCCTTTAAAGTAAAGTCATCAATCATAATTTGAGCTCTAGTTATCTCTTTCTCTGGCAGGGTATGCAGTTGAAGAGAAAGTTGAACTATGGGAGTACAATCAATTTATTAATGTTGATTTCCCAATTGAAGTAATTCTCAGGCTATGCTGGTCCTTAAAGTTATCTCCACTATGTACAGGTACCTACTCTTCAACTTAATTATTATCCTGCGTATCTTCAACATAGGGAAATATTGCTGTTTTGTTTTTTGATGTGCCCTTCACCCTCAGAATCTAACATACTCTCTAGTAATTTCTTCAATTTTACTTTTAGCCCTGGGTTAGTCATTTGCTAGAATCAGAGTATCTGCATACATTATTTTTTTCTGCAAATGTTTAGATGTTAAACTGCATGATATTTCTATTTTTTCGTACCTTCTTTGTAACCATTTCAGGTATAAGGCGAAGGATGCCAGTGACCATCCTTTAATTTTTAGCTTATAAACAAAAGGGTATCTAAAATTATCTCCAGCCCCAAACAGAGGCCTATCATAACTTCCAGCTCATCGTATCAAAAACTTTCCTGGTATTCAGTTCAATTCAGTTGTATGTAAGGAGAGTAGGAATAACTGCAATATCGATTACAGGAGATAATAATTTAGCCTGCTCCAACAGATGAAGCCCTGATAAGGCCTATCATCACTTCTAAGTTATCGTATCAAACCTTCCTGGTATTCAATTCAGTTGTATATAAGGGGAGCAGGAATAACTTTAATATCGATTACAGGAGATTATAATTCAGCTTGCTCCAACAGATGAGGCCCTCATCTTTACCTGTAGTCAAGATTAAAAAGTTGTTACTTCGCTGGCTGGTGAGCTTTGATGACGGTTTGTAGATCTGCTTCATCTCTTCAGCAGGAGATGAGTGGAGTCAAAGCCGGTAGGATTAACAACTATATATCCTCTTATTCATTTTCAGTATGAGAATAATTGTATTTTATGTCCACGTTTGTTGCATAGGATCACTGGGCAGGAAGTAATTGGGAAACAATGAGCCATTGATTGCAGGTGGGTCTTACCGCCACTTTTTAGGGGACCCTCACTTCCGTTTTCTCAACAGGCTTTCACCCGCAGTAAGACAGAAAAAAAACACAAAAGGTAGAAAGAAGGTTGGAGAGAAAGACTAAGGCCCTCATTAAAACCCTGGCGGTCAAAGACCGCCCAGGCTGTTCTGGAGTTTGTACCGCCAACAGGCTGGCGGTACAAACTTGGGCATTACGACCGCGACGGATGCACCACGGTCGCACCGCCGGGACCGGCGGTTTACTGACACTTTTGTCCCGGCGGTTGTAACCGCATAGCAGACAGTGAAAAGCGCAACGGGTGCAACTGCACCCGTCGCACCGCCGCAACACCGCTCCCGTGTTCCGGCCGACATCCCCGCAGGGCTGGCGGGCAGAAACCAGGTTTCCGCCCGCAGGCCCAGTGGGGTCTCCAAATGGCCTCCACAGGAGTGCAGCTGCATTGGCGGCAGCCCGGCAGATACAACTTGGCGGGCGGAATGTTGTAATGAGGGCCTAAGTCTGAAATACAGTGACAAAAGGAGAAAGACGGGAAGAAAAAGAACGTGTAAGGGTGAGACAAAGCAGTAGGGAGTCCCTGGGGATGGATGAAAGAGTCATGAGGTGGAATAAAGACTGCTCAGTCTTTGTATTTGGCACCCACATAATTAAACTGCACTGGCCACGGGTTCCTCAGCAAAACATTGGGCACAGAAGGTGCCTGGGGCAATTTCTCATGCCAAGGGCAATGAAACATTAAAGAAGGATCCAAAAGTGCTGATGCAGCCCCTTCTGTAATACCGATGACACAGATATACATATTGCCCCTACGTGAAGTCATGGGGGCACTGCTTAATTTGCATGGGGATGTGGCCATTAAAGGTTTTAAATGTGCCTTTACTAAGTGCTTGTATTCACAGCCTGGAATGGAGGTGGATGCCCAGAGATTTTGCATGGTAACTGTATTGACAGTGATGCCATTGTTGTACAAAGTGTCTGTCCATTCTGATGAAAGTGGCTGATTAGGCTGGGTGAGAGTATCTGAAATTAATTTTTTTTGGTTATATTTCTGTTTTATGTGTTTTATCCATAGCTGTAACTGTGATATATAAGTGGTTTTGGTTGTACAGCTTGGATCTGATAAAGAGGTAGAGCATTCTAGGTGGAAGAGATGGGACTAGTTTTTCTGCACAGTTCTTTTCTACTGCTTCTGGGTGGTCT
This sequence comes from Pleurodeles waltl, assembly GCF_031143425.1. Taxonomy (NCBI): domain Eukaryota; kingdom Metazoa; phylum Chordata; class Amphibia; order Caudata; family Salamandridae; genus Pleurodeles; species Pleurodeles waltl. The sequence goes on from NC_090436.1 coordinate 732,039,775, forward strand.
GGGCTACCTCCAAGACCATTTTTCTTCCTGGAGCTTACATGGCTAGAATCATAAAACACCCATACAGATCGTCTGTGTAGACAGTTCCACTCACCCCTGATAGACTGTTTCAGCATCCATCCTTCTAAAGCTGGGAAATAGGTTGACCATTTTGGCTTTTCCAGGAAGGGGAGCCTCTCAAATTTACTTAATTGAAAGGCAGGTGTGAAGCCTTTCTATGCAATGCTTTCATGATGAAGAGGGACATCCCATGCCTTTGAACTTTTCTCCTCTGCATCAGATCCATGATGACTCACAAATAGCATGAGGTTTCCCATGAAGCAGTCTGCGGACATGTGGATTTTTAACCCTCTCCAAAGTATCTTGGCTAATTCTGGAATCCACACTTAGTTTTTCAGTTTCTCAAGACCTTTCTAGCAACAGCAGGCACCTATACATATGTTGTTTGTTTATTTAGAACTGCATAGGTCTCAGTCACCTGAATGAGTTACTTTACTAGTTTCTTCTTGTTCACAAGCCTGTGTTCTAGCAGTATTGAGTTGAAAACCTTTTGAGCCTATGACATTAAGGAATGTAAATATTGCCTCTGACACAATATCTTTTTCAGATATTAGTGATATTGGCATACAGATTTGGTGGACTACAGCTAGCTTCTACCTGAGGCTACTATACAGTTTTTCAGACCGGCCAAGCAGCGCTGTACTGCAAGATCTGTCTCTAAATGGTATTAATCCCTTATGTAAAGGATGCTGAGAGAATCCTCCACAATAAGGATTTGCGCAGGGTGTTTTGTGTTTTTTGGAGTGCATCAAGGATTTTATTTTCAATCCTCTTTGTGAAATTAGGTCGGGAGTCAACTGGAAAGAGAGCTACAAAAGCATTCATGCTTCCCTAAATGTTGTTCAGCATGCTTGAAAGCTGTGCTGTTAGGAATCATCTGCTCCTTAATACAGCACACAATCATGTGGCTGCTTCACATGCTCATTGCAAGTCATACTTGTTAGACATGAGCTCTCAATAAAACATTTTGTTTGGCAAAGCCCAACTTAAAACGTTTTCCTGATTTCTGTCTGATTGTTATGCTGCCTATCACCACTTTTCTATATATAAATAATTTTACCAGTGTATACAGTTTTTAGTTCAGTACAACATGTTCTTTAGCAATACTGCAATACACATGAATGTTGATAATTAGTACCAGGTAAATAAACAACTCACTCAACATCCTTCCTCCCCTGCTCTTGTCAGGTCTGGGGTTTCATGGCCACACTCTGCTAGGGACTCCAGTCTTCAGACCACCCCATGTCACCTTAATCCATGCTACAGTGCCATAGCACCCTGTATCAGTCCAGACACAGGCACACTAAGTATCTTGGGGCACGGCTGCAACCCCAGCCTACAGCACCAAAACATCAGCCAAAGTGTTCACCTCATAGAAGTATGTTGATTCCATTTCACTTTCAAACCTCCCCCTTGAGGAGGGCGGTCATAAGGTTCCTGCAGCACCAAAAGCAGAGGTGCCAGGCCTGCAGGTCATGTTGTGAGGACCTCTTGAACCAGAGTTATTTCTCCCCGTTTTTCGCTTCATTTCATATTTCACATTTTATAACGTTTTAGGTGCACTGCTTTTAGCAATTACATTTATACCCATTTTTTCTAGGAATATGTGGTGCCAGTTGCTTGCTTAGTTAGCCTTTTTATGACATGTAATCAGTGCTTTCTGTTCAAGGCGAGGAACACTGCACACAATATCCTAATACCTGTGTAGGCCATCCCTAATACATCTTCTAACATCTAGACACCGCTTTGCATTTTAGATGTGCTTCCAACACAGTAATGTATTATTATATAAACTGTCCATTGACCCAGAAAGGGCAGAGGGCCTTCCAGCCGTGACTGTCCTGGGATGAAAGCTGTGTTTGACAGGCAGCTCTGCTGGTGCTAATCTACCAGTTTCCGAGAGGATTGCCATCTACACCCCAGGTCAACTCCTGGCACTGTCTTCAGGTATGGGGCTGGGCCTAATCCCTTAGATCCAACCAGGCCGAAGGGTACACCCGCTATGCACTCAGTGTATTCTTAGGTAAGAACCTCTAGACCTTCTGGAACACATTTACCATGGTTTGATTATAAATTTTCTTTACTATGTTTATTATGCTGGTTACTTTGCTTTGTTTCATCTGCCTAATTATCACAACCCATTTGCTTTTCGCAGGATTATGTTTGTTTCAACACATCTGTTGCTATCTCAGTTTGTATATCTTGTATATGTTTTCACCTGGGCATGCATGAGTAACACAATGAAAGGGTGAGATCTGTTCCCATGACTTCCCTGAGAAGTCGGAGTGTTACATTTAGGTTGCTGCAATCACCTTCCAATTTTAGATGCCTACACAACATATCCAAACATATAAACATTTTGCAGCAGGCGATCTACGCCTACTATGTAATAAGCTAGTTAGATTATACAAACGGTGAAGACAACTTGTTATGCAGACCTTAAATGCTGCCCTGGCGTGGGCTGCTCGATCTATTCAACCACAATTGGATACATAATTGGATTAACCCACTGACTAATAATGCTATTCTGGGTAAAGTAACCACCAAATGGGAGGAAATTCTGTTCTGGATTGCTCAAAAAACAAACGAGCTTGAAGCAATGTTTTTCCATACGGGACCCCAAGACAAACATAAAATTCTCACAGTGTGCTTGCCACTTAGGGTGGCACCCTCTATTCATTACTGTGCAACATGAGGCCCAGTCTGTGCTGCAATATGTACAATAACCCATGGTACACCATCTCAAGCTGCTTTACCAAATGTTTTGAAACAGATCATTTTCTGGGAGACTTTAACATTTAGTTATGACATTCTCTTGGCTGAAAAGAATTGACCACCTGAGTTTGTTATAACTCTCCCACGTGTGGAAGATGTGATTTTACCATCTTTCTCTGTCCTAGTTCCTAAGGAAGTAAAACAAGCGTATACTGCAGACTGGGCTCTTGCACAAGCCCCTACAATATACCACAATCTTATGGGCTGGGATAAGGACTCGCCCATAATAATACTCATAAGGTCAAGTCTGTAAGTGGCACCCCATTGCCTAAAAAAATATGAAGAAAAGCCCCAGTGAGAGAAATGATCTTACAACTTAAGTACCAGGGAGTAGTTGAACCCTGTGTATCCCCCATGAACCACACCCTGTTCCCAGTAGCTAAGCCGGATCACTCCTGTAGAATGATCATAGATTGCAGATATTTAAATAGCCACACACACACACACATTTGCAATACAAAACTCACATAGTACAGCGTTAATGAACAATAATGTTTGTAAAAATATAACACAACTCTGGATATTTCCAACAGATTTTTCTGCCAATACATAGCATCTAAAAGCAGGGACCGATCCAATTTTGGTGCGCTGGGCTCCTAGCCCAGTTTTTGCCAGCTTCCCAAGGGTATAAGAACAGTCCAGGGCTTTTCTGTGCCCCTGTGATATCAATATTACATTGTATTGACCAAGGAGCATTGTCGTATGCGGATGACATATATTTAGCCAGAGCAGATTGCATAGTTTTGGGATTTGCAAGGCTACAAATTCAATTTTAAGAAAACAAAAATTGCCTTTTCCAGTGTCCTGTTCATCGGATACAAGTTATCAAATGAATGGAAGATCCTGGCACCACCCTTCCTTAAGAAGTGTACTCAATTACAACCACCAAATAACATCAAGCAATTACAATCCTTGTTAGGATTTTTCAATTTTTGGCAGAACATACATACCAAATTATGCACAATTGTACAATTTAATCCTTATGGATGTTTCCAGCAAACATTGGGCCCCAGAACATACAAGAATACTTAGATCACTACAGACTGACATTCTTGAAGCAAAACATTTGCACACATGTGAAAATAAAACACATTTGGTCATCTGGATAATGCTGGGTGCTATTAATTTGACCTAAGTCACATTTAGTGAAGGAGACAGTGCCGATTGCATATGAACCGCATTTGTATTGTATTTCTAAAATGCATTTTTTGTCCACTAAGAAAATACTGACTGCAGTTCAGATGGATGTCATTAAGAAAAGACCACTGACTCAGGGAAAGCGCATTGTTGTTGTCACTCCAGTGCCCTTCCTTGAGGCTGTCACAAAGTCTAGCGTCCCATTTGCCAAAGCCTTACATCCTAGATGGATACAATGAGTCACTTTCTTGACTGCCACTGATGTAGATTATGGGCCTTATTACGTTTTCGGCTCATGGAAAAGCCCGTCCACCGAAATTCCGACGGGGAGGTTGCCCCCATTGTGGCTCCCCATTACGAGTTTCCCCCTGGGTCAGCAGGCAGAAACATCTGTTTCTGCCCATTGGCCCAGCAGGAAATGGCCTACAATATTGTCTCCTGCTCATAATAGGGCTGGCAGCAATGCTGTAGTGTGCACAGTGCACCAGTACTCTAGCAATACAGTGGACATTGTGACGGTGCTGGCCAGGGGGTCCCCTGCACCCGTTCTCCGCCAGCCTTTTCATGGCGGTGAAACCACCATGAAATCGCTGGTGAAGAGTAAAGTCGTAATCCCCAGGGCACCACCAGGACGACTAATACTTGTGGTGCTGGCGGTCTGATCGTGGCACAATAAACGTGGTCATAATCTGGCATTCAGACTGTTGCGTTTGGTGGCGGTCCGTACGCCACCGCAAATCTGCCAGTTAAGAGACCGCCAGACTAGTAATGAGGCCCTATGTGTTTGACCCTAAACTACAAACTCAAGAATTTCTCCAGTATGAACTGGAGTACCCCATGCTCACTAACATTTTGCCTCTTGATCAGTGTAAATACATTATCTATACTGACAGTTTAGCTCAACCTACTATAGATGCCAAACATCAATACTCCCTAGCTTGTGCAGCTGTTTATGGAGTACTGAGGGATGGATAGTTTCACCCTCAGCAGACTTTCACGCAGTCCTTAGGAGATTGCACTACAGAACTGGCTGAGCTAAAAGGTCTGATTCTGGCACTGGAGCATATGAATCCTGAATCCCCCACTCTTGTAGTGTGTGATTTGTCCTATTGTGACCAGTCTTTCAATGAAACTTGCATTATTGGCACGAAATGGATTCAGAGACTCTAAAGGAAATACTATTAATCATAAAGTGCTTTGGGGAATAGTGTCAGAACTTAAAGATAATTTGCCATGGGCTCATGTAATACATACATTGAGTCACCAATGTGTTGGAATTCATTGGTGATGAAGCATCCAAATCTGCAGTCATGTCTGCTGCTGTAGCTGCAATTACTCATTCCCATATGAGGATGGATGAAGAAATACCGGCTGCCGTGAATACTTCGACAAAATGGCATCCTTTAGTCAAAAACATATCCTGCAAAATATTCCTTCCATTTAAGTGCCCATAACATTCCTTAGGTAACCATTCTAGTGGTGGGTGATTGGGCGATCCCCAACCAAGACCGCAGGCTAGAATTAATGCAAGCGGCATATGACAGGGTAGCATCTGTGCATTCTGGTGTGGTGGCTGCAATTTCTTTGCTACAAAAATGCTATTGGTAGCATGGCCTGTGTAAACAGACAAAGCAGTATATCCATAGCTGTGACATTTGCCAGAAAATTAAAGGCTCCACCATTAAACACCCACTGCAAACACCCCTCCTGGTCTCAAACAAACCTTTGATGTGTGTACATCTAGCCCATTGTGGCCCACTGAGTTAGGATGCTACACTCAATCAATCAATCAATCAACACAAGCTTTATTCTGTCATAAATAACTATCAAAGCATAAAACCACAACAATCCAAAAATTACATACTTGATACAAAAAAATAAGAAAGTTAAAAAACATCAATTAACAGTTATAATAAGATAAAACTCTCATTCCATATCCTGCAGCATACATATTTACAGATTACTCTTTTTTAAAGGACGAGTACGTCTGTGCCATGTGGCCACAAGGAACTTACTAACAGCACAAATTAAGGCAAGTGAGGTATTGCTCCTCAAGATCCTAAGGGCGATACTACATTGTCTTATGCCCATATTCCGGCAAACTGGACAAATCCATTTACGCCGGGGAAGGGTGTACGCTGGACAAAAAAACATAAACTGTACAATAGATTCGGAAACATCATTACAGCCAGGACATGAGTCGGGTGTTGATAGTGGTCTCCAGCTACCGGTTAAGGGCATAAGCGGTAAACACCCGAATCTAAAACGAGCATACAAGCTCTTACCCAATAAGTCAGGAATCAAATCTAAATAGGATTCGAACTGGGGATACCACTTGAAATCAAGGAATTGAGTAGTCAGTCGTCCATATGATGTACAAAGAAGACAGTTATTTCTGACAAGGGACCAATAGGCAGATTCCAGAAGTTGTTTCTGGGCCTTTCCTAGATTCTGAGGGTTCTCCCAGTAGTTCCCAAATCCCAGGGTGCGAAACCATTTTGACTCATGCCTGAGCCACGGGATGAAAGCTGCATTAGGTCTGTTTAGAATGTCAAGGAGGGAGTCCCTGTAAACGGTGAGCTCTGGTGTGGTCCAGATCCTCACCCAGAAGAGAAAGGGTCTCAGAGCTATAACGTCAGAGATGCGATTAAGCCCAAGATCCAGGAAGACTGGAATCAAGGGTGTACTACGTGGACACGCAAGTAGAGCTCTGGCAAAGTTGTTTACACCCACAGACAATTTTAGTATTAGAGAAGCCCCACACCTCAGCACCATAGGCCGCAGCACTCTGCGCTTTTGCCAGATAGATCTTGATAGTCGGAGAAACTGCTTTCATGGCAGTGCTTTTATAAAAGCGCAGAATGGCGCCTGACCTATGCTAAAGAAGTGATACACTTTTACAGATCTGATCTTCCCAACATACGTTGTTTGTAATTCTTACTCCCAAATAATCTGTTGAGCAAACCTTACTTAAGGGGGCCCATCTAAAGTAATGGTACATCTCCTAACTGGTTCTGAACTAAGTACCATCGGTTTGGTTTTACTAGCATTGAGTTCCAGGCCATAGTCTGCACAGAAAGCATTGAACCTGTCAACAAGAATCTGAAGACCCATAGGGGCTTTAGAGATGAGGAAGGAGTCATCTGCAAAAAGTAATATGGGAATTTTCTGCGCGTTAAGGGAAGAGGCGTTATTTTGACAGGTCACAGCATGCACCACCTCATTTATACATAAAGTAAATAGAGTTGGTGCAAGAACACATCCTTGACTAACCCCCTGCTGAATGGCTATATGATCAGTTAATTCTCCCAGACTACCCCATCTCACCTGGGCATATGTGTTCTCATGCAACTGTTGTAGTAAATAAATTATGTTGGCAGGGGTACCTATTCTGTGGAGAACATCCCATAGCTTTTCTCTGGGGACCATGTCGAAGGCAGACCAAAGATCCACAAAAACAACATATACGTTTTCTGTTGGCAGGACTACATATTTCCAATATAGGAGGTTCAGCCTAAAAACCTGGTCCACCGTACTGGTTTTCGGGCAAAAGCCCGCCTGAAGTGGGGATAGCACCTGATGGTCTTGTGGCCAGTCCAATAGCCTATCCAAAAGCTGTTTGGCAAAGATTTTCTGAAGGCTGTCAATAAGGCTAATTGGTCTGTAGTTGGCAGGGGAGCTCATGTCGCCCTTTTTGTAAATGGGGATTATTTCGGCTCCTTTCCAGGTGTTAGGAATTGGGCTCCTGCAGCTATGGCATTTGAGATCATATTTATGTACCAAGACCAAATTATTGGTTCAGATTTAAAAAGATCGCCCGGTATCTTGTCAGGGCCTGGTGCTTTGGCAGATTTTAGAGAGTTAATAGCAGCTGAGGTTTCCACCAGCATAAAAACAATAAAATCATCATAACTAGAAATGTCCTTTCCTTGATCATCCGGCAGATAGCATGTTTTAGCCGGCTGCAGGGGGGGAGGGGGATTCCTACATCACAAAGGTAGTAGGTGGGGCATAAAGTTTGGAAAAATATTCCACCCAGCGTTCGGGTTTGATATAAGTGCGGATTATGCCTTTGCCCCCTCTATGTCTATTGGACAATAACTTCCAGAATGTCACATTATCATTGTATTTAATTGCATCAAGCAATTTCTGCCACTTTATGCCTTCACAGATTTTCTTTGCCTGTATTAGGGTTTTATTATAGGCGAATCTAGCTGTTCTAATCGCCCCCTGTGAGCGAGTCAAAATGGCTGATTTTAGAGCTGATTTGGCATTCAAACAATCCTTATTAAACCACTCCCTAGTTTTGTAATTATCAGGAGATTGCTTAGTAGTAGTCTTCCTATAGAAAAAATCCTGCAGATTCCTCATCATTTCTTCATGAATTCTGAGGATTGGAATGTCACTGACCTCTTGCTCCTCATAATCAGCCATAACATCAATAAACAATTGATACATTTTCTTGCTCAAATAAGTATTAGACATTACTTTTGGCCAGCTGACACGAGTATGACTATTGTTCAAAAGAGGCCCTGGAACCACAGTGAGATGGATGTTCTGCGATCTTCTAAATACATTACTATGTAGGGTAAAACCAGGGGATTATGGTTACTCTTGTGACGAAAATCCACCTTCATGTCTATTCATAATGACCAAAGCCTAACATCCACTAAAAAATAGTCAATGATGCTGGAGAACAAACCTTGCTTAATAGTAGGCGCAATATTCAAATCAGAACAGGTGCGTCCATTGCAGGCCCTAAGTCCATATTTAAAGCATAGGGAAGTCAACTGTATGGCAGCACGTGAGCGAGTACACTGTGGTTTATTCGTCAATTGAGGAATGCCCCAGAAGTCCGTCAGATCACTACTTAAACAAAGAGGTTCAAAAGTACAATTCATATCCCCTGCGACCACTAATTTGGTTGAAGAATGCAGGGTGTCCATATATTCGGACAGCTGAGCCAGTGTCTGAGACTCTAATCCCCAGGAGACAGACCTGGCATATACGTTAATTATAGTAATCTCAAAATCGTGGTCAAATACAAGCTGGATACCCAATAATTCGGGGGAGTCTATATTTAATGCAAAATGAACACACTGTAATTTCTTGTTTAACAGTATCATGAGCCCCCCTTAGCACGGCCAAAGCCCCCGCTGCTAGTTGGGCCACGGAAAAATATGACAGAAACCTATCCAGGTAAACCAGGTCCTCTGCCCAAGTTTCCTGGAATAGGCATATGTCCTGCTTATTTATATAATTGACCCACTCGGGGTCTCCCAACTTTCTGCCTAACCCAGCCAGATTCCAAGACATGATAGAGAGTTCTGAACTGGTTATCAAAACCTAGGCCTAGAGCACTGAGCTTCCCTATGATTTCCGGACCCCTCTTCAAAACTAGTCCCAGGAATCGCAGTTGGGGACATTAGGTGAGGATCAGTAAGTAGTCAATCTACTTCTTATAGTGTATGAAGATGATTTGCTAGCGGGACCAAAGCACACTTTTGACCAGGATCATATTTCCCACCCGCTGTGCTATCCCATAAAATTGGTGTCCTACCAGAGGGCGGGCAGAGTTTAAGTCTAATACCAACCCCTCTGGAATTCCTGAGATAACAGATGCGTAGTTTGAAATCAGTGAGGTTATTCACCAGCAGCCTGTCTACAAAACGAATAGAGATGAAATCAAAGTTTGAACCAAGCTGACTGTGTCTGCCCACCTCAAGAATATCTGCACTGATAACAGAGAGGCAGTTTCGTTGGACTCGTAACCAATAGATGACCTTATTTATGGGGGAATCCTGGGTTTCCAGAGAGCCAATGGGCAGCTTTGGTACCCCAACCATATACCTCCTTTGCTCCACAAACCTCGACCCTGGTTCTTAACAACAGGTCGACTCGTTCCAGCCCGATATAAAGCATCATCAGATAGCTTAATAAAATCAGTAGAGGAGATAGTTGTTCCACCCTGCACCTGAGTACCAGTAGTCCCCTGAAGGCCCTTAACATGCTACACTCAGATACACCTTACTTACTCTAGAGCTGAAGCTTGTACTGTTATCAAAGGTTTGCAAGTCTTCATCAGGACATATGCAGTAGCTGCATTCCACTCGGGCCAGGGCCCTGCTTTTGCCTCTAAAGCGTACAGAAGTGCCATGGGAATCCTGGGTGTGGCTGTTCATGATTCTTCACCATACCATCCTGAGGGAAATTCAGTAGTAGAGAGGAAGAACCAAGACTTAAAGCAATCCTTAACAGCTAGAGTATTAGACTCAGCTTGCAGTTGGATCCACAATCTTTGTGGAGTCCAGAGAACATTAAATAATCTGTCTCAAAGACGTTATATGGCCATACCTTATATGAAGTCCTGTTTGGCATCCAGATATATGCAACAGATCTTGATGGTCCTGGCACAATTGTGGCAGAAACCCCTTTTGACATAAATAAACATCTTTTTGTCATGCAGGAACTCCAAGACTTACTAGATGAGTGTTCCACCATGTATGCTGCCACTGTAGGTGTGGGGGATCAACCAGAACCTACCAGCTGGATTGCAAAAGTTGGGGATCTGGTTTGAGAATAGATTGTGGTGAAGAAAGAAGTTACCTCATCATACTGTGCCAGTCTTTGGAATACAGTTAACCAGATATGTGATCTTGCCACTGCTTGCTGGATGAAAAGGTAAACACTTTGTCTCAAACTGCATCATGTGGCAGATCCTACACAGAAGGCCTCGAGGACTCCTGGGTAGTTCCTTAGCCCCTCTCACTGCCATATAGGAAATACCTCTTCAAGCGTTGAACAACACCAACATTGTTTCCCTTAGGTTAGGGAGGGTGGAGAGTGACCTTCTGTTGATTCCAATTACCACTACAAATACAAGAAACCCACCAGATGCAAGTCCACAGTTGTCACTGATTCTCAAAGTAATGGAGTAGTTTATGATGAACCACCATTAGAGACATCTACAAGTTCTTTTTTACCTGCTGTAGCTCCTGTTCTCACACAGACTGCTTCAGTGTATTTTGTTGATGCTGATGGCTTCTCTTCAGATTCTACTGACACTTATCTATATGGTATATTTTAGCTTGTTTGCTGGCTAAACACACTTATCTTATCCGTCCATGGTCCTATTTTTGGACGGTACTTATATTACTTGCTTTCATCTTGTGGGTTGGATTTGTGACTGTTTTCTTGCTTAGAAATGGGCCTTATCTACCTGAACGCTCTGATGTTGATCTGATAGCTGAGGTATGAAGTCTTGTTTGCATTCTCACAAAATGCTAAGAGACCTGTCCCTGGTGAACATTTCTGCCATTCCAGGTCCTGGTGGCATTGTTTGGGATAAGGTTCCATTGGTCCCACAGAGACTATTGATATTCTTAATGTTTATAAGGTTGTGAAGGACGATGTGATAACACCAGGTGTTGTATCTGATGATTGGGATGATAAAACAGTTTCATCAATGCTTTCTGAGGTTGAATATTATAAAATATTTGAAAGTGAAGATAAATATATGAATTCTGCTAATTATGGTGAAATGTGTTGTTAACAACAGTATGCATATGTTTACCTGCATAGAGCTAGTACACCACATACAGTTTTCAATTACACTCAATGGGAGCATTGCCTGAGTCAACCAGTAGGGATTTCTAAAACATACATATTTTTCTGGGCATGATACTTCAAATCCAGTACCCTATTATTTTTTATTGCCATCAACAAAAGCAAGGGTAAATATTCTGCTGGTTACTAAATTAATTTACTCAAATTCATTTGTTTCCCAACTAGCCATTAATTGCTATGACTATTTTAAAGAAACAATTGATTTAAAATAGGTTTAGAAAATCAAAGATTGGCAAGTGCAGGGCATAGATGCCTTATTTAAAGCATGTCTGATTACACTACAGATGATTTTTCTGAATGACACAGTTCAGCAGACAACTTGCCTAGCTCCAGCAAAAATGAAGGAACTGAATGTGCTCAGTATCCCTTCAATTGTACGATTAGGTAATTGGCAAAATGTAGGAAATTACACAAAAGATCAGCTCAATGATATAGTTCAGAATGGTACATTTAATTAGATACATTCAGGTCCCAACGGGTAGTTATTGTGGCCACTGGACACAAATGGTTGTCATGCAGGTTTTATAAACTCCTTGCAGGGTTTTAGATAGGGATGTGCGGGATTTTGAATTACATCGGCGGAATTGGAGGAATTTAGTAATTTCACGTCACTCTTGTAACGTGGAATTACTAATAAATCCTGCTGCTCCACTCCAGCTGCAAAATCAATCAGCAGCCCTGCTAATTATTGTAAACATGCAGGCAGATCTTGTGACTTGCAAAGCCTTGAGAGGGCTGTGCTAACAAAGAGGCAAACACAGGACTCTGACCTGCAAAACCCACTGTTTAGCTCGCGGCCCCATTGCGTGCTTTATAAGCAGGCATTTTAGAAAGGTAATTGCATAGGAAACCATGTAGCAGTTCTAACGAAAGCCACATATTTGTTCAATACCTCCAAAGGAAATATATTGCTGCAAATGTTTTTACAATTGCTCTGTCCTGTTTGTGTCATACTGTATGCGTTAAACATCTAATGTATTTTTTAAAATACTATTTACCAAAGTTAATTAATATCTTAAGTGCAGCCTTCAGCAGCAAATACATGCTTGCAAAGCTGTTGCCATGCACTGGCGTGCGCAGACAGCTGGTGTAATTATTGTAATCCATCGTCCACTTCAACATCTCGAGCCTCCGCTCCCCCCCCTCCAAGATGACCAGCACCCCCAAATGGAGGTGGAACAAAATCTGAACACCAGCTGGGCAGACACCCTCAGCACCTCCAACCCTGGTACCGCCACCAACCGTGAATAGGGAGTGAAAAACTTAAATGCCTGGATCAACAATTGCGCCAACAGCATTGTCCACATCAGGAGCAATAACTAGATAACATCCTCCAAAAAAAAACAGCCGGTACACCCAAGACCACAGAACAGTGAAACGAGACATGAAACAGCTGGAGAGGGGATGGCGCACATGCAAGGATGCCTCCGACAGAGCAGCCTTCAAGACCTCCCTCAACAGCTACCACCACTTGCTGAGGGCACTAACGAAGATAGCCCTTGCCCCATGCATTGAAATCCACGACAACATCACCAAGAAACTTTTCAACATAGTTAAGGAATTCTTAAACCCAGCTGCCAGCGAAAACATCACACCCTCACAGGAGCTGTGTGACAACCTCACCCACGTCTTTCATAACAAGATCACAACTATATATTGAAACTTCGAACCCCAAACCACACTTACGGACTTCCTCAACAGATACCCTACCACTTTAACTGACACGAAGCACACACTGACCACCTGGAACATTCCCTTCATCCAGGACATCACATCCACCATGAAATCCGTCTACATGGGAGCTCCAACAGACCCATGCCCGCGCCACATCTCCAACCTTGGAAACCAAAGGATTGGCCAGGAGCTCACCACCCTCCTCAACACCTCTATCACGACTGCAACATTTCCTTTCACCTGGAAATACACCGAAGTCAGACCACTACTCAACCCTCCGCCGACCCCAGCGAACCCAAAACTACTGGCCAGTCTCCCTGCTCCAATCCCCAGTGAAGGTACTGGAAAAGATCATCAACAAGCAACTCATGTCATACCCGGAGCAAAACCAGCTACTCCATGACTCCCAATCCGGCTTCCACAGCAAATACAGCACTGAAATTGCCCTGATTGTAGCCACCGACAACATCCGAATCCTCCTCGACAAGGAGATGCAGCAGCTTTGATCTTCTTCGAGCTCCTGACAGCTTTCGATACCGTATCCCACCTAATGCTGATTGAAAGACTCTACTATATCAGCACCCAATGGGAGGCGCTCAGATGGATCACCTCCTTCCTCACCAGAGGATTTCCCACCTTTCACCTCTGAACCCAAGGAGATTACCGGTGATGTCCCTCAGGGCTCATCACTCAGCCGAATGCTCTTCAACGCATATATTACCCCGCTGGCCAACATCAACGACACTCAACTCAACTCATCTTCTCACTCACCAAAGACCCCTCCACCACCAGAATCAACTTCCACAGATGCATGATGAGCATCGCTGACTGTATGAAGAACAACTGCCTGCAGCTGAACACAGACAAGATGGACTTACTGATCTTTGGCAATAGCAGCAACACATGGAACAACACCAGGTGGCCATCAGACTTACGACCCACACCCACTCACTTTGACCATGCGACACGAAACACACCCTGACACAGGCCCTCATCACAAGCCGACTGGACTACAGCAATGCCCTCTATGTAGGATTCACTGCACACCTCCTGCAGAGATTTCAGACCATACAGAACACTGCAGCCACTTCATCCATGGCCTTCCCCGATTAACCCACATCACACCCCACCTCATGCAACTTCATGGACTCCCTGTACAGAAGAGATGCAAATTCAGGCTGCTGACCCACGCACACAAGGTTCTACACAGCCAAGGACCAGCGTACATTAACTACTAACTGAACCTCCACCAACCATCAAGACTACTCTCTGCCTCCCTTTCACTTGCCCGTACTCCCCACATCTACCGAAGCAGAAGCCGAGGATGCTTCTTCTCTCACACTGCAGCAAAAACCTGGAACAGCCTCCCCACACACCTCTGGACCATCACCTCACTTCCAGAATTCCGAATGGCCCTCAAGACCTGTCTGTTCGAATAAGCCTCTGGAACCTGCCATGCCTGGGTACCCTATCGGGTGATTAGCAGCACTTGATAAATCCTGATTGATTGATTAAAGTTCCAAAAAGAATATAAGATAGATACCTATATTGTCAGAAAGGCGGGCTTGGTAGCCTCACCCCTTTCCATTCATTGCATCCCTCTGTGGTGGGTCATGCTTTACCTCTGGACTTATCACTCATATGAAGAATATTACCAGCTGTGAGTGAGAACCATGGCTAAGAGCAGCCGGGTGTTAAGGAAAGTGATTACTGGCTTGGCGGAGAGCCTTCCTCATGCTGTGCGGTGGACCTCTGTTGCCGGCGGAGGGGGTGACTGAGGCTTTATGTCTTTACGTCTATGTATAGTTTTGGTATAGCGCTCTCTTAATTGGGTGATGGTGAACAGTGCATATTCATTGTAAACTCTAACCAAAACTGAAGCTATCCATTAGCCAGTATCTCTAGTGGTCTTGCCCGAAGGAATGTTAGGGAACCTAAACTAGTACCCACATGAGAAGCACGTCTGTGACCTGCCTCTGCCCGCTACCACATTCTCAGGATTGTTATTGTGTTACACCCTCCTTTACTATTATCATCTCCCATTGAAAGAGAATGTTGTCTGTCTAGCAGAACCCATTGCAGCATATTGGCACATTTATGTAGCCTTGGCAACTGCAAGTGTCAAAACACTATACAGTGAATCGCAAAATGTGCATTCCGGTAGCTGCAGTTAGATGGGCTGAACTCAGCAGAATCTCATGGATTTGTTATGTAACTCGTCGGATTTCCACAGAGTAAAATTCTGCGAATTCTGCCCACCTCTAATTTTAAAGCAAGCAGACTGGACCCTGATTATAACCAGACAAAGCACACATGGATTGCCACTACTTACAGGGTAACAAAATTATGTCAGCAATGGTAATAACAATAACATGCCACTTTATCAGCCGTAAAATAAAACTTCTCTCTCTTTTCTGATGACATGGATTTGCAAGACTTCTTGTTAGGCCCTAGATCACCATGCTTCAAAAGATTCTTGTACACCATTTACAATGAAATGTGGAAGTTTTTTCAAATGGAAGCTGCTGCACATTTAAGGCAAATAGATCAGGCTAATTTGAAAAGAAAACATTGACTGTTATTGATAAAGGAATGAATACACTGTCTACTCTTATTTACACGCTAAATAACATTGTGTCTTCTGCAGTTGACATCATACAAAATAGCAAGTCTTTTTTACAGCCTGGGCAGAGTCAACTTAGATCTATAATGCAGTTGAGTTGGACATTGCAAGCTCTAAAATCGAACTGCGTACCCTGAAAGCAGGTGAACTCAAAAGAGTTGTTGTTTCCTTTTAATTTAACATGCAAACAACAGATAGTGGCAAATAATGATTCCATATACACAATGCTTAACATAGAAAAATTAGGAAAGTTGCCTCTCACAGGGCCAAAACACCATCAGCAGTGTGGTTAATACATGGAGTTATCTCTGTGACAATTTTCATGTTTCAATTTACATCATGTTTGAAACATTTTCAAGAACGCAAATTTGAGGCTTCATGTGACAGTTATTGATCAAGGTGTGGGAATTACCTTTCAGTTGCAAATGAATGAGAGATGAAAAGGAGGTCTTTCTCAGTGCAGGTGATTGTGAAACTTCTGTAAGCCACTCAATGATTTGTAAACAGGTGAAATTGCATGGGGTGTGTAATGCGTTCATGGCAAATCTTGCATGTTACTTGAAATGAGTTCCCGTCACCTTGATTTGCCCAATGTTTCAGTTACTTTCGAACGGCAAATAGTGACCTGCTGTGGTAACGTACTTTTTCCTCCCATGCATGGGATTAGGTTAGCGAGTTTGTGCCCTTCCATTCCTACTTTCAATGCTAACTTCAACGAGCTGAGCAGACTAACAGCACTATTGTTTCAGAAAAATGTGGTGCATAACCTCCCCATGGAAGCTTTGAATTGCAAGTTGAAAGATGGTCCTCTGACATATAGTCGCTTTTAAACACCAACTTTCCAAGGCACTTTGGTGAACTTGTGAGAAGCATTTTTAATGCTTCCAGCACCACAGGTGTTGTGCATTTTTTTTAAGGCAATTATGTCTGGTTTTGTCAGCACCTTCCAGACTGTTTTTGGAGTGATTCCATCTTTTATGCACTCCTTGTTTTTTAGTGTATTTGGAGGCATGCCTCTTATATTGTTCTTAAATGGTGGTATTTTTCTGCTACTCTTTCTGCTAAGCAATAGTCAATTGGTGTTGGAACTGCCTCACTTCCAGTTGGATTGTGAATGCATGACACAGTACTTTGGCATACGTTTGATGGATTCACTAAATGGCAACAGGTCTTTGTCTTTCCAGCCAGTGTAGTTCTACTGCATGCAGCCTCTGTTTCACTGTCTTTGGTGCTTTTTCAAGTGTGCACTGGATGTTTGTCTTGCAGTGCAGTTGGTACTATCTACAGACATGAATCTGCTAATGTGCCCGTTGAGGGCTTTTTTTATGGAGTTGTCTTATGAGACTGATTGTTGCTGAATGCCTTTTATGAGACATCTTATATGGATGCTACGACTCCAGTATTCCTTTCATCTGGCTCACTCACTCTAGTCTTTGCACAGGATGCTGCTTCCTCGACTGAGGCTCTTGATCATGTCTGTTCCTTTGACTTACTGGTTGAGGCACTGGAGGTTCTGTCATCTGCAGTTGCTGGTTCCATTCTGGATTCCACTGACAATATGAATGACATCATGGACACCTCCAATAACCTTTGAAATTTGTCTCTTGTTTTTAAGCAAATTATTACATTTTTAATGGCTTGTTTGCGATGCTTTTTGGTATGAGTATTTTAATCTTTTGGTGTCTTAAATAGTAAAGTTTTAGAATCTGTCTTTTTCACTGGCAAGGGGAGGGAGCTGAGATGACTTCTTGGACCCCAGTTGGTTCCCCCTGTTTTTAGCTTCATTTAGCGTTTTGTATTTTATAATATTTTAGCTGCACTGCATTTAGCAGTGACATTTAAATGTATTTCTTGCATGATATTTTTCTAGGTATATGTGGTACGAGTTGTTTTGCATGACATGTAATCAGTACTTTCTGTTTAAGGCACAGCTTCTAACATCTAGACACAGCATTGCCTCAGAAATGTGCTTCCAACACAGTATGGCTTTATTATATAACAGTGTGCTGACCTGGAAGAGGTAGAGGGCATTCCAGCTGCAACCCTCCTGGAATCAATGCTTTGTTTGACATGCAGCTCTGCTGACACTAGTCTACCAGCTTCTGAGAGGACTGCATCTACACCGCAGGCCGACTCCTAACACTGTCTTCAGGTGTGGGGCTGGGCCTAATCCCTTAGCCGGGGCAGGCGTAAGAGTACACCCGCTGTGCTCTTAGCATAGTCTTGGGGTTAGGTAAGAACTTTTAGACCTTCTTGGACACATTTACCATGGTTGGATTATTCATTGTCTTAGCAATGTTCATCATGCTGGTTACATTGCTTTGTTTCATCTGCCTCCTTGTTGCAACTTATTTGCTTAATGCAAGATTATGTTTCTTTTGATAAGTATACTGAAAACTCAGTTTGTTTATCTTTTGTGTTTTCACCTGGGCATGCATGATTAATACAACAAAAGAGTGAGATTGGTTTCCAGGACATCCCTGCGGAGTCAGAATATCATGTTTATGTTGCCGTAATCACCTCCCACTCCAGTTGGTTTAGGGGTTCCGTTGAGGCACTGTGAGCTAGCCAGGAATTGGGCCAACAGCTCCTGATGGTGTGGATGGAGTTGGTCTCACACACTCTGAAGTTCAGTTTTCCTAATACGCAGACCTATGCCCTAGGAACTGCACAACATCATCTACCACTTTATCATCCAACCTAGTGTGTTTCATGTGAATTTCTTGAGCCACCACCCACTCTGAAATATCTCTGAGCCAGTCCTTGTATCAGGGGTGGGGAGGCTCTGTCGCCAACCAGCTGATGGCAACACAACGTCTAGCCAGCGCTAGCCCTAAAAGCATGCTCATTATTTCCCCTTTGATGTAGGGAGCAGCCCCACCAAAACTATTTTTGTAATGAGTTGTATGCCCAGCCATTTGCTCTATTGAGCTTGTGCACCACCTCTCTCCACAAAGGTATTATTGATGAGCAGCTGCAAGCCACATGTATAAAGTCAGCGTCCATCTTCCCACTTTGCAAGCATTTAGCCTTTTATTCAGGGAATGTAGTGCATAATATTTTGGGGTTGAGTTAAGCCTGATGGTTTTAGTTATACTGTGTTCGTTTAAAACAGGTGTTAGACGGTACCGTTCTTGCCTCCTCTTGTATTCTCTCCCACTCCCTGTCAGTAATGGGCTCCTCCACCACTTCTCCAAATCGATCTGGTCTCTTCAGCGGTGGCGTGACAAGGTCTGCCCTCAGTGCTGTCTACATCTACGAGACCAACTGTCATTCCCATACCAAGGCCAACATTCTGACCAGCGTCTGTAACGCAGTTGGTGCACCTGGGAAGTCGGGCCAAAGCTCTTTCGCTGTGGCCAACAACTTTGATTATTGAAGGTACTGTCCCTCCTCTTGGGCAAAAGTTTCACAGCCTGCCTAGTGATGAATCGCCCATTTCGGACCCAAGGGGTCCCAGCCGACCCGCCTCCACCTTTCCACTGACATGGCATAAGCCATTCACACAAAAGGCTGTAATGCAATCCTATTCACTGTCATAAGCGAAAGTCAGAGTGATTACCCTACCTAGATGTGGTGCTAATCAAGTTATTACTGCCCTTTGGGGAAAAGAGGTGATCTAAAAATGTGGAGCATAGTTCAACAAACTGTGGAAAACTCTGGGCATGGAGAAACTTTACTCCACTTTAGAAGAAAGAGAGACTCAATTCGAGATAACATGGGGGCCCTCATCACCTTTTTGTCACAGTAATTAAGAGAACTCACATTTCCAAGGTATTTGTGGGTACCCTGAAACGCATACCACCCTTCTACACAGCAGATTGCCAGAGGTGTCCCTTAACTATCCACCAAAATGATGATCTGAAATTTCCAACATACCCTGTCATTGCACTGCACCCTACCACAGTACATGGTGCAAAACCTTGAGCTTGCATGAATACCAGAATGGAGGTAGGTAGGAGGGAGATGCTTTTGGGTTTAATTTTTATAGTTTTACAAATTACGTTTGATTCACCATATTATTCTCCCCACAGGCCAGTGGTTGTATGTGGGAGTATGTGAAATGTAGATGATAGTAAAAAGATTTAAATAAAGACCGAAGCTCTGGAAACATACATATATTTTGGCGGCGGGGGAACTGGAAGGTTGGGCAGGAGCTTGCCTGAATGTGTGGCAGGGCTAGACTATTCTTAAAGAGTCAGCCTGTGATTTCAGGATTGTTTTCTAGACCTCTCTTGTGATGAGGGATATCTAAGTAGAAGGTAACTACGAAGTAGCAATGCAGTGTTCTCCACACTGAGTAACTTTTAATTTGCCAGACTTCTGTTTCCCAGCCACGAATATGGGTGCATTAGAAGGATAAGTGAAAATAATTTGGGTTGTTAACTGGCTCCAAACTCAACATTTCTGTGACCATGCGACTCTTCCCCCAGCGTCTCCTGCTGCATACCTATCCCCGTCCTTCCCTCCCTCTGCCTCACCCCAGCAGATCAAAACCTCGTCTTCACCACTGTTTGAAACCAACAGATCCTTCAGTCGTTTTCACCACTGTGTGAAATGAACTGTGTTCTGTGGGATTGCAAACGGTCCTAGATCTCCAGTTAGAGACTGCATTCTGTGGAAAATGATGGGCGGTGCTGCTCTCAACATTCAATTTCTTTGTATGTGACTCCTTTTGTTGCATACCAGAAAAATGCCACCATAATGTTGCCATCTGGTAAATAAAAGCAAAACCTCTGCCAAGGTACATTTTCATACATAAAAATGCTTTCAAATAGATTTACTGAATAATGTACTTTAACTTGTTTACTGATTTCTAAACGTGGTGCATTTATGCTTTGTGATTGGTGAGTCAACATAAACTTGATTTTAAGCAGAAGTGAACGTCATGCAAACAGGAGTCAGTGAGAACCGTTATCTGCACTTGTTTCCAGCAGTGTTTCCTTCAAAAGGAGGAGGAGCATCACCCCCCACCACCCAACACACATACACACACTGCTGCAGAAAGTAAAAATAAAATGGTAATAACATGATTTTATTACCATTTTATTTTGTACTGTCTGCCGAACGGAGTGTGGGGTGGGGCCAGTGTGTCATTGCTGCTGATTGGCAGCAATGAGGAGTGGCCCCTTTGTTTGAAGTGTGCATGTAGGTTTAGCCGGCCACCTTGCTATAGACAAACCGACATGCACAATTCAAACTTCTGAACCCAGCTCTCTAAGGCAACTAAGTTGGAGAGCAGGCACAGGACTCTAGTGCCTTTAGGAGTGCTGGACCAGCCTGCTTCAGCCAATCCAGACGCTTCACTCATGCTGCTTAACAGCAGGAGAGCAGCGTGCAGATTGAAACAGGTAGTTGACGTTGTGAAGTCACCTCGCACTCAAAAGCGTAGTTTCTCTCTTAATTGTTTATTGTAATGTGTTTTGTGTAATATATGTAATGTAGATGTATATAGCCCTCCCCCCCCCCCCCACCGTTTTCAATACAACCAACCCCCAGTGCTTGTTTCAAACCACTCTCTCTGATAGAGCTACGGTTGGGTTTGGATGGATGTGTGCAGTGCAGCCCGGGCTGGAATGCAGATCTATCCTATTAAGCAGATTAAGTTGAGCTTCATAAATATCATGATAAATTAGTTGGTGGTGGCCAGCGATAGTCATTTTCTTAATGGAAAAAAACATTTCTTGAGGATGTGCGTAGGAGGAGAATGTTTTCCAAGAACCAACACAATTAAAAGTCAGCTTTCCTTCAACCCGAAGACTTTCACATGTCAAGGACTTTCATTTTTACTAACAATGGGGTATTTTTACAAGTTTTAATCTTTAAGTTGCTTATGTTTCTTAACATCTTTGGAAATCATTCATCTGTTTTCTTAATTACTTCACTTGCCTGAGTTCATCAATGTGGTGACTTTGATAGTCTTTCCTCTCTGCACAATCGTTGTATAATTCACGCATACTAATTTCGTGCATATCATTCATTAGGATCTATTGTTGTGTGATGCAATACAGCACCTTCTCTGTGAAAGCCATCTGATTGATTGTAAGAAGTGGGCTGAGTGACCTGTGGCGTAAGAGGTATGCGATTCACTACTTGACAGAAGTGGAAAACAGATCATTAAAATGGGTCTTTTTAAATATCAAAGCCGTAAACCATTTTTGACTTCCACGCGGTGATCAGGATTTAGAATTTGGTTGTTCAGATGAAAACATCATGTTCTTCTTGTTGCCGAATGTACTAACAATTGTTTATCTTGGTGTCTGAGTTTCAGCAGATTTGAAAGAAACCGTGCTAAAACAAAAGCTGGGACAAAAACCAAGCCTGAGTAGTAATTCAAGTCCATGAACACGGACTGGAAGAGCTGATGTTTCACATTTTCAAAGTTAATCAAACACATTATTACACTTTGAATACATTTCATATAACAACTGTTTCTGATGTTTAAGTTGGAAATATATAATCTCCCATCCTCCCATACATTGATACACTGGCAGCTCTCGTTTATATCATCATTTACTGACTTTTAGGTAGCTGGTTGAGTGTTACTATAGGCACTTGAGATGGAAAAGTTTGCACTTAAGGACAATCCCAAACAGTGTATGTTACTGCTGGACTGTGGGTGACATATTGACACCAAATTACTTTTTAAAGCTAGTATTAGTAATGGCAGTAGGCCTCGACTCTGATACCAGGAAGTATACGTATTGGCTTTGCCAGTCCTTGTTTTGGTTTTCCCATTGTTGATGGCAGAAACCATGTAAGATGGCCGGTCACCCACATGCTCACATGGACGGCCATTTTCGAATGTTTGTTTCGTACAGCACTACTAAAACTACTCCAAGGCTCCGGCCATTTTGTAATTTTTATATAAAGTATTAACAAAAAGCATACTACGGTAACTGTCGTTCACTTAAACATGCATGAGCACACAAGGGTAGCCTTATTGGAATAGTAATCTGGCCACCCATAATATTAGTAGCATCAGGTGGCACACAGAGCACGATGGGCAACCAGAAGAGAATGAGAGGCAAAGAAAATAGCCCCGCATGCACGGCATTGAAAGGTCCTGGTTTAAGCAGTGGAATAGGGTAGGGAGGAAAGCCATCAGATCAAGAACAAGAACGCCATTACCGATTGCAGCCAATGTGTTGGCCATCAGCCATATCACAAGAGGACATGACAGTAGACCAAGTTGGAATGTACAAAATGGTGTTTCCATTTTGCATGAATGAAATATTGTAGCAAGTTTACATTCCGAAAAACATTTCTTGACTTTGTTGGGGATCAGAGAGCGTGTGGTCATTTCTTTTTTTAGAAGCATTATGAGGTTCGTGACCGTTTAACAAAGGGTGATATATTACATCCGGAAATGTTGTAAATTGTCATGCTTTAAATAGAGAGATGTTCTAGCACAAAGCCTGAATAAATTGAATTCTGTCTTGACAGTACTTAGTTAAGACAACCGTTCCTAGTCCGTGATTCAGCCCTGACTGGCATAATCTGGGCAAGACTAATTGTTTGCACTCAATATTTTTTAAATATACTTGCTTTGCTTTGAAAAAGAAAACCGATGAGCATTTGTGCATACAGTGCTATAGTGCTATGTTAATGATCTTAAATAACTAGCAGTACAATGTTGAGACTAAACATTAAAACCAGATTCATCAGAGGTCTAATTGATGTGGTCCCAGGCCTTCCATGAGTATTACAACATGTAGATAAATACTGCAGTAGAACTTTTTAATTAATGTATGCATTACATGCTGTAAAACTATGCTGTGTTATCTCCGGGAAACCATTAAGCAGATGTTATCCGTCACCCGTAGATACAATTTGGGAGCTTTTTTTGTAACATGCAAGAGCTACGTAGCTCGCAATCCTTGGTTATTTGAACCCACATTTTATTGTGTATATGCAAGCATAACAGGTTATTGTCCTAATGTTAGAAGCTGAAGCCAATAAGGGTGTGGTCTAAGGAGTTTCGACTGGCAGTAAAAGGAACTAACTATCATTTTTGGTCGAAAAGAGTGACAAAGTTACTTTGAAAACCATGGGGGATCTGCTGAATATGTTTATCAGTTACAACCTTTAATATATTTTGTGCAATCAACTCATCGGGATGGCTTGGGCAGTAATTTATGGCTGACCAAAGTCAGCCATGGTTGTAGTCATGGCTGACCAAAGTGAAAAAACATGGATGTTAACGAGAACAAAAATAATGCTTAAGACATGCAAGTCTGGCATAAGCTGGAGGCAGATGTAGAAATTCAGAAAAATGAGGCACAATGCCTTGATATTACATTTCGTTGGCTTCCCGAAGTGGCCAGAGAGAGTAACCCCGTGATGTTTGCAGAGACGTTTATACAAAAGTTGCATTCATCACAGAAGATAGTAAATATGGAACTTTTTGGAAAGTCTAGAACTGCCAATATTGTATCAAATGATTCAGGTACCATCTGTTCCTAAGTATTAGATATATATGGGTTGCATATGGCTGGGTCCAAACCGGGGTAACGTGGCGAGCAAAATAACGATGGATTAAACCCAGATCGGTGACTGGGGGTGAGTGTTTGAAAAGTTTCAACTCTCCGTCCATCATTTCATTTTATTTTGTTTTGTGATGTTGTTCATTACAACTTGCCATCTCCTTTAGCCAATTTTCACAAGTTGGTATGCAACTCCCCCCCCCCGAACATTGTGCTATTTGTCTCTTCCTCAGTAGTAGGGCAGTTAGCTTTCTGCTCCCTGGAGGCATCTGTTTGACCAGTCAAAGTATGCTGATTTTGATTTCTGGCTCAATCTGAACATCTATCAAATCGGACACAGCGGTAATAACGGAATCCAAGTACTCCCAAATCTGGGGGGTAGGCCCAAGCCAGGGGCAGGAAACCTTTGTACTCTGCTTCTCAGTGGACACAACCCGATTCAGCGTGCAGTCCTTGATTCATCAGCCTTTGGGGAGTGTGGTATATGAGATGATGGAAGCTAAAGTGGACAATGCACAGCTGACTATTGGGCGATAATAACTGAATCTGCAAGCAACAGAATTTCCATTCTGTATCTGTTAGCTGCAGTGCAAGTCAATATTTAATTTATCTCTTGCTGTAGGTATTATAATTGGGGCTTAAATATGTATAGAACTGTATAGCCTAATATAGTTACTTACTGGGCGTTGATGTTACTAGCAACATTATGGTCTGAAGTGCCACTGGTCCGATGGAAAATGGAAAGAACGATGTTCTACATGCAGCTCAGAGCTGTTGGTATAGGAATGTTTCTAGCATCAATAGGATTGTGCCTCTCATCATGTCTTCTGAGCTAAGAAAATGCCCATTTGGGAATATATCTCCATACAATTCTGTGGCCCTGATGCACCGGATATCTTGTGATTTCCTCTTGCTAATTAGTGATATTTTTGAGTGTTGGTTAAGTTTCATGTCAGGTGAGTAGAGTACCTCTATTCTAGCCCTTCTGGCAAGTCTAACCCATGCTGTTGGTGTACATTCTACCATGTGTATCTCTGTCAGCATACATGGCTTGCAGTGGTACAGGACCAGAGTTCTCTTTCTCGACCCTCCAGTGTGGAAACATGCCGTTTTGAGGGTTCGAGTGATACACATGTGCCTATGCACAAAGATAATGGTGCTCATAGAAGTGTTAGGACCTCTTATTTTAATCTAGTACCTTTACACGCCAGTGCCTAGCATTATCATCAGGGAGCGTAGTTGAAAAGAGTGACTATTGGTATTGACATATTATTGAAAATGTACAAAAGCTTGGGCAGCACAATCATTTTCATTAGTGTCACATGCCCCACCATGACAGGGGACATTTGCAATCTGGCATTTTCCCTGGTCCTCCAATTTGGAGATCACCACCCAATAGCTGCCCCCCCATTATTCTAGCCTTCTCTCTGCCTGTTGTTATACCCAACTGTGTCTTTTTCCCATTTCAGTTGAGTGGGTAGTTTCTCTGTAGCAGGGGTAAGTGGGAAAATCACTGACTTGGACCAGTTAATATGGAACCCCAATATATTTTCAAACCTTACATACCCACTAATTATGGGTGAGTGAATGTTCTTGAGGATCTTAAAAGTAAATTCCATATCATCCTCAAAAAGCGTCACTATGAGCTTGCACTCTTTAAAGTTGAGTGCACAATGTGCATAGCATTGATTCAGTTTACCAGCTAAGGGTTCTAGTGCGATCACAAACAGGTGGGAGGGGCAGGGAACACCCTGCCTATTCCCGCATGTAATATGTATTTGGCCACATTTTTTGCCATTTACTCAAATCCGTGCCATGGGGTTGGAGTATAGCAGGGCTGTCCAGTCCACCAAGGTCATAGGTGCAGCATCCACTTTAGGATTGTGATCACATACTTCCAGTCTAATGAGTCCAGTGACTTTATGGCATCTAATAGCACCGCAGCTACCTTAAGTTCAGGATCCTGTTTATGTTAAAGGAGAAATATTGTGTGTAGATTTTATGATTTGGATCTATTTGGTACAAAGCCAGCCTGGTCTGGCCTAACCAGTTCTGTAAGCATGAAAAGGATTCTAATGTATAGCTATCATTTTTAGTAGGAGTTTATTGTCACTATTTAAAAGGGAATGATTGTCCCAGAATCTCCCTGGTCATGTCACTCAGCCAGGCTATTGCTATCTCATCAAGGTATTTAGTAAGCTGTGTCTCGGGCCTGCATTTCAGAGCAACACAGGTCGGCATAGAGGGAAGCGAATACCAGCTAGTTTTTTATCTGGCCTTTTGCCTTCCCCATATCTATTTGATGTCCTTGCTTTGACCAAGTGTTTGCCCTCCCCCTCAGCTGTTTAGTTATATTCAGTGATTTACTGTTAATATCTGCAACTAAAGCAGGGTCTGTGGAAATAGAGTACCTGTTCTCAAGTTCACATACCTCATTTTCGAGCACATTTATCTGCCTGTGCATACTTTTCAATATGCCACTTTGCTTGTCAACAAAACCTCCACTTATTACAACCTTCAGTGTCTCCCATAGTGTACCCACCTACTCCACAGAGCCTGTATTGTGCTGAAAATATTCCTTTATTGAATCCCTGGCATTGCTACAAAAGGTAGTGTCTGTGTTAGTCCTGGCATCCTTTGCATGTTTTCTTCCTAACTTTTAGCCTTCAGACCTCCTATTTCTGCTTACTTTGTTTTTGCTGAACTTAGGACTCTGGGTCCTTAACCACTGCTGACCAGTGCTGAAAGTGCTTGTGCTGTGCTTAAAATATGGTAACAATGGCTTATATCCAATTGGTATATTTAATTCATTT
The DNA here is from genome assembly GCF_031143425.1 of Pleurodeles waltl. Lineage (NCBI taxonomy): Eukaryota > Metazoa > Chordata > Amphibia > Caudata > Salamandridae > Pleurodeles > Pleurodeles waltl. The sequence goes on from NC_090436.1 coordinate 732,066,969, forward strand.
ATAAGTCCATAATAAAGTGGCACTACATGTTCCCAGGGCCTGTAAATTTAATGCTACTGGTGGTTCTGCAACACTGATTGTGCCAGCCACTTAAGTAGCCTTTTAAACATGTCTCAGGCCAGCCGTTGCGGGCTGGGTGTGCAGTTTTTAAACTGCCATATTGACCTGGCAAAATAAACCTTTTGCCAGGCCCAAACCTTCCTTTTTTAATAAATATAAGTCACACCGAGGGTAAGCCCCAAACACATTCAAAATGTAGGACGTGTACTTTTAAGTTTCACATGTCCTGGTAGTGCAAAACTCTTCAATTTGTTTTTCACTACTGCAGGGCCTACTTTTCCCTTAGGATGACATTGGATTTATCTTGTTACATTTTATAAGTGTAATTCCCAAATGGGAATATGTAAACAGCTTATGTTTGGTGTCTTTGCAATCACAATTTAAAATCCTAATTTAGGTGAAGTTGAATTTTAAATTGCAATTCTGAAAATGCCACTTTTAGAAAGTAGGTATTTTCTTGCCTTAGCCATATGGTTCCTGCAACCTGTCTCCTGGTCACATGTCTGAGTGTAGCCGACAGTTGGACTTTGTGTATTCCCCCTAAACAGCCACACACAGTGGGGAACTTAGGCCTGAGTGGATGGGCCATCACTGGCAGGATGGGAGGGAGAAGTTGGACCTGATCCCATGTACAGGTGAATAGGCTGGGTCCTTTCTCCATACAAAGGGCTGAACACCCTCTGTAGTTAGTCTGAATCCAGGACCAGGAAAGCAGGGCACCTGTGCACTTCAAATGCATGCCTCTAGAAGCTTCTCCCCACTTCAGAGACACAACGGGATATGAATACTGGACCTCAGACGCCAACTCTTCAGTAGACCTTTGGACCTGTGGATACTCTGCCAGGAAAAGAGACTGCTCTGCTGCTACAAAGACTGCCACTCTGCTGGACTACTGCTCTGAAAGATCTACTTCCCTGGTGTCCAGGATATAACAGGCTTCCAAAAAACATGCATCTGCACCTGGTCTCTGCCATCTCTGAGTCGACCCTGCCAAGTGGTGCCATCCCAAACTTGGATCCTTGGAGGTGGGCTGTCAGCCTCTATGGATGCAGCAAAACTGATGCATCTTTTCTGTTCCGCAACACCGAGCAGAACTGACGCATCTCTGCTGCTATGTGGATTGGATCTGCCATAAAGACCTGCATTGCCATTGCAGCTCATTGGAACCAACACATTGCCCGACTGTACGCCACTTCCTCAATACCTTACTTCACATTGCCAGCCCTGTCAATTGGACCCTTAATGATGATGCAGCCCCTCACATCTTAGTCTTGCCACATCTCGGAACCAAAGCATCGCCTTGCTTGCGAGATGCATTTTTGGCGTGGATCTTCGCAGTGCTCTGCAAACCAGGATTTAAGGTACTTTGTTCAGTGGGCCTGGCCGGGTCCCTGTAGGTGGCATGAACTCTATTGAGTTTGGCCTGAACTTGTGACTTTGTCCTGACCCAGAATGACCAGATATTCACAGTTGGCACTTTGTGCTTTTTGTCTCCATTTTCACTAAAACCTTCAAAATTGAATATCTCCAGTTCTACTAATTTGCTTTTTGTCTTGTTTTATTTATTAGAATGAGTTCATTTTTTTCTCAGTGGGTGTGGGATCCTTTTTGTGAGATGTTTTTACTTTATTAATGTTTGAAGTGTTTGTCTAATACATTGCCTATAAGTTAAGCCTGACTGCTCTATGCCAAGCTACCAGACGGTTGAGCTCAGGTTCATTTGAGGTTGGGTTGTGCCTCACCCTGACAGGCATTGTGGTTGCTGCTTGACCATGGCTCACACCCCAGTCAACCAGCAACCAAATTTCTCTCATTGGTGATCAGCGGTGAGGATCAGGACTTGTGTTTGTGCAGTGCCATACAGTGATTTGGTGCACACTACCCTCCCATATCTGAGACCAATTTTAATTTTAAATTCTCCTTGATTGGCTTTTGCTTTTGCTTTTTCTAAATTATCTCCCTTACTGTTGCACTTGAGACCACACCTGCAAGAATGGAGTTTGAGCTGGCCTATATGGATGCCAACACTGTGGCTCAGCTCATGGAGTTCTGCAAGGAGAGGGGACTTCCAGCTAAGAGCACCACCAGGAAAGTGGAGGTCCAAAAGGTTCTGAGGGCTTTAAGAGACCTGGCAGCCTTGGCCTGATTTCTCCTAACTTTTTGCCTTCAGACCTCCTGTTTTGCTGACTTTGTTTTTGCTGACCCTCCTTGCTAAAGTGCTAGTTCTCTCTGCTTAAAACATGGTAACATTGGCTTATACCAAATTGACATATTTAATTTACTTATACGTCCCTAGTAAAGTGGCACTACATGTGTCCAGGGCTTGTAAATTAAATGCTACTAGTGGGTCTGCAGCACTGATTGTCCCACTCATGAAAGTAGCCCTTTAAACATGTTTCGAGTACCATTGCAGCTTGTGTGTGCAGTTTTTAAACTGCCATTTCGATCCGACAAAATAAACATTTTGCCAGGTCCAAACCTTCCTTTTTAATAAATATAAAACACCCCTTGGGGAGACCCTGGACAGCCCCAGGGCAAAGTGCAATGTATTAAAAATAGGACATGTACTTTTAAGTTTTACTTGTCCTGGTAGTGAAAAACTGTTGTATTTGTTTTTCACTTCTGCAAGACCTACCTATCCAATAAGATAACATTAGAGTTACCTTATCAAACGGTACAAGTGTAATTTCCAAATGGGAATAGGTAATCAGTTTATGTTTGGTGTCTCTGGATTAATTTGAGCACTCCATCTATCACCTTGTTGTTTTTGCATTCAACTCACATTTACTGTCCCTCTGTGGCACATTCAGAATTGCTGGGTCTTTTTTTACAAAATATGTCTCATTGGAGGTTCTATTATTTTTGCAGGGCTGTCACAGCTTTTTGTGGGCTTATAAAAACAAGGGGCCTTCCTATTATAATTTACTCCTAGACATGGTAGGTACAGCATGAAATATTCAATGCCTGCCTCTTGTAGATGTTTCTTTGTGGGCATATACTCTTGCCTATCCTCTTGGAGCTCCAGCATAAACTCTGGCTGTTGGATTTCTGCTGTCTGTTAGCTCTTTCTTTTCCCAGGTGAGCCAAAGCACTGTATTGTGGTCCCAAAAGTACAGTAGTCAGCAGTCATTGGACGTGCAGGGGCCCCTAGCAGATTGGGATTGGATGGCAGCAATTTGTGTGCTCGCTCTATTGTAAATTGGTGGGATAAGTGGCCCACGCCAAGCATAGCCACCAGCATTTCTTCAATATACAGTTCAAGCCAGCATGTGTTGGTTCACTTCGGAACCCCCAGGATGTGAAGAGTGGTCCTCTTCTACCTAGCATCCAGTTATTTGTTCTTAGCCTTGATTGCTCTGAAGACATGCTCCATATCCTCTTGTCTATCTATTTTGGAGTTTTTAAGGTCCATTCTGCTGGTGAGGGAATCTATTTTGTCATTTCATCTGTTGAAATTAGTCTGCACTGCATTGTTTTAGCAGTGAATTTGCATCAGAGTGTTCTTCACATTAATCCACATGCACTATGCGAGTGGTGTGCATTGACATCTCCCTGTCTGCAATCTTTTGTCCTTTTCTTGCCTCAAATGCCAGTTTTGCTTGTTTTCTCTCTTACCCATATTGACTCTGGATTTCTGCTCATTTGTTTTTTGGCGTTGTTGCCTTTGGGAGTCAGATAATTATGTGTTAGCTTTCGTAGTCTATAAAATCAATTTAGCCAGTATGCATAGCACAATGCAGATTTAACAAGACGTGGTTCTCAGTTCCCTTTATTTTAGAGCCTTCTCAAGTGTTTGCAGCTAGATACCCAGCAAGGTCTGTCCCCCAAGATATTAGAATGCACAGTGGCAATGTTCCAGTCTTGGGAATCTCTCTACAGTGCTCAAATCAAAATGCCGCCTTCCCCAGTGCAATATGTCAGCAGGGACACAAACAGGTTTGCATCACTAAACTGCAGGAATGTATGCTGGAATGTTAAGATGTTAAGTGTGGCCTCTCCATCTCACCTCCTCATTGCAGTCTGATAAATCTTCCACCCCAGTTGGATGAGAACTTCTAAGGGAGTGGAGTGTGCTGGCATGATGTCGCAAAGTCCGTTATAGCAGGCTTCCTGCCTCTACACTCACTAGTCAATTGTGTCCTCCAACACATCTATCAGATTGCAAATCTGCTCCTTTTTGCTTTGTGGTTGCTAGTCGAATCCATCGTTTATATTAGATCCCGCTCGTCAGCATCCAGACAGTGCCCACACCTCCTGATGTGTTCTGCGAGGCACAGGAAGGAGCAGCCTCCATACAAAGATACAACCAAATACACTCTGCCTTCCAGGATATCATTCATGGGGTGCCCCCACCTAGGCAAAATGGTAGTGCATATTCTGGGCCTCCGCGTTCCCAGGCACATCCAATGCCTCCACCTTCCCAGGCACATCCAGTGCCTGTGTCCTTTTCTCCCTGGTGGCCCTGGGTCCTGAATTTTGTTTTTCCAGCAATCAATTTGCTTATCATTTCTTTTGACTGAAGCTGGATTTCCTCACCCAGCTATTTTCTTCGACGACAAGCCCCGTCCCAACCCACAGACGCATCTCACAGCAGTGTGGCTGCACTCCTCGTATCTGAGTTGTGAGATAGTGTTTTCCTTCTGTTTTCAGTTCCATTGCCACTGTTGTCTAGTTCTTAGCTTCTGATGCTGCTTGTCTTCAGTTCTGGCATAGGGTGATTTTGACAGATTTTGCCATACAGCGCCTGAAGCATACAAAGACAACTTATGTAGATAAAGATGTATTCTATTTGCTATGTATTTGTTTCTAGATTTCCATGAGTATGTGACCGTGCCCATGTAGTATATCTGAAACTTTACATAAGCAGTTTAGTTTTTTTTTTTTTTTATTCCTTGCTACTTTTAGTAGTATTGTGCTGCAAGATATCACTATGCTGAAAAACCTTATAGCTCAAGAAACATAGAAATATATATGTATATGTTACCTATTGGCGGTTGCTAATATGTAGTTATGGTTAGGACCATGTTTCCATAGAAAAAGCATTTTTTGACTTGTCTGTATCCTTGACACAGTTTGCCAAATCTTCACAGCATTTTGCAAAGAAAGTTCCTTGGTGGTGCTTGTTGCACATGTAATGTTTCGGGGTGATTGGTCAAGCGGGGGTTAAAAAAAAAGAGGGGGGCAAAAAACATGTGTTTCCCATGTTAATTCCCATTGAAGTTTTGAACATGACTACAGCTCGAACCACTGGACAGAGTTACACCAAATGTGGGAGCAAGGTAGGTTTAAGTGTACAGATTACACTTTTGCATATTTGTTGTAAATCCATTCAGTAGTTTTTGAGAAATTTTGGGAAATAAATGTGTATATATATAAGGTTGCCGCTCCGTTGCAATGTTTTCAGGGCAATTGCAGCTTATTCGCGAATGGTGAGTGGCTGGCTGCAACCTGACCAGAAAGTTGTGCCCACCATTTTACGTAATGGGACATGGTCCCCGGACTGAAAAATAAAATGAAAAGTGGCATAAACGGTCAGGGTGGAGGTACCCTGACCCCAGAGCTGTGATAGGGATCTGTTAGGGTGAAATTGTCATTACAAATATTGTTTTCACGCCATGCAATATTCACGAATACGTCACAATGCTCAGTGCGGCACCCCGGAGTAACACTGCAATGAACTTGCGAATATCGGCAACAGCAAAAAAATTAAGTCATTCATACACTAATTCATTCACTCATAGCAGCACTCTCACTCTCACTCCCACTCAGACACTGACGCACCCACTCACAGCCCCACTCAGACCCTCAAACACCTACTCACAGACACACTCAGGCACTCATACACCCACTAAGAGACCCACTCAAACCATCACACAACCAATCTGACACCCAGACAGACACTTTCACATACAGAGACACCGTCTCACACCCAGAGAGACAGACAATTTGGCTGTGCATGGTGTGGTATTGTGTGGTTATGGGGGCCGAATGATGTGTGTGGCGCAGAGTTACTTGGTTATTGGGGTTGATTAATGTATAGTAATTAAAAAAGCTTTGTGTTAAAAAAACATAGAAATTCTCTGAAAAAACAAAGGGTTCTGACTTTACTCGTACGAAACCATAGACATTTAGCAGTTATTGATATTTCAAGTAAATATAACTCGCGCCCTCACCAAACACTGCTAACTACCCCAGATTTTACAGCACTCATGACTTCTATAACGTCATTAATTAATTAATTAAAAATATAAATGAAACATTAGCAGTCAAATTATTGAAGAGAAAACTGTGCATTGGGGACACAAGCTATAGTTCCTTAGGGTGCTATAACTGCTGAATTTCTGTGCTTTTGTACGACTAAATTCAGAGCCTAACTATAATAATGTCCCTGTAACCTGTGTTTTTTTCAGTGAATATATATATATGTATATATATATATATATATATATATATATATATATATAGCACCCTAAGGTGTGTGTGTATATATATATATATATATATATATATATATATATATATATATATATATATATATATATATATACATATATATAAACACACACACATATACACATACATATGTAACCTACTGGCAGTCGCCAGTAGGTAGGTATTGTTAGGATCTAGTTTCCATAGGAAGAGCTTTTTTGTTTTGCCAATAACTTAGGCGCTGCTTGGCGAATCTTCACTAAATTTTCAAAAATTATACTTTAGTCCATTCAGCTGTTGTCTTGAAAGTTTTGAGGTGATCCGTCAAGCGGGGGCGGAGAAAAAGGGAGATCCCAAAACGTGTTTTCCCCATTTATGTTTCCCTAGGGTCTTTAGACACGCCTACAGCCCAAGCCATGGAACAGAACTACACCAAAGTTGGCAGTAAGCTAGATCAAGTGCTGTAGATTATGCTTTTTTGTGATTTGAAGTTAATCCGTTCAGTAGTTTTGGAGATAATAAAAATTAAATAAATATAGATATCTAGCGATGCAGATATCTGATTAGCTGCCAACACTTCAACAAAGAAGTGGTGGCAGACATTTTGGGACTCACTTTAGCTGAGTCCCACAAAACAAACACAAAAAAAAGAAAAGGGGCTAGGGTAAGGATACCCTGAGCCCCTAGTCTTGGTCTAGGGGTCCCCAAGGGTCCCCACCTGGCCAAAAATGCATTTTTGTTAAAAAAAAAAAAAAAGAACAGAAAAAATCCTTGTATGAATATGCAGATAAAAAAAAAAACGAATTGCTGTCTCCCATGCTTGTCCTTTTCATTGCACCCAGGGTTAGCCAAGTCCAGGGGATATTGCGGGTGAAAAAAGGAAGAGCCCCTCTTCCCCTGGGGCCACCACCTCCTGGGGCATAAGCATTTTACTTAATGCGGAGGGTCTGCGACCTTCAAGGGGCTGTGGTATGTAGTGTGGGGGGCTGATGGACCCTCGGTGCACCGGGGACCGCCACCTCCCTGGGGCAAACTCCAGAAATGTGTGTTGGGGGGCGCGTTGTCTCCCTGGACCCCTGGGACTGCCAGATCTCGGGGTATATGCATTTTAATTAAAGTGGGGGGGACCACCGCTTCCCCAGGGCAAAGTGGTTTGTAGTGTGAGGAGGGACCACGTGGCAACCCCAGGCCCGTGGGACCGCTACCTCTCTGGGACAAAGTGTAATGTACTATGTGGGGGGGGGGCGTGCAGCCCCCCCTCCCTGGAAACTGTGACCTCCCCGGGGCAAACTCCAATAATGTGTGTGGGGGGATACTCTGCTCCCCCCTGGACCCTGGGAATCAGCATCTCCCCAGGACATATGCATTTTAATTAATCTGGAGGTCCCCAAACTCCTATGACCCCCACCTTCCTGGGGCTAAACTCTAATAATGGAGAAGGGGCCCTGCAAGAGGAGCCATATATGGCCCTGGGGACCACCAACCCCCAGGGCCGGCTCCTGCTACCTCCTGAGATGCCCACCCTCGGGAGGTACCTATTTGCATTTGCTTGGTGGGAGCCTACACCTCCCACCACGCAAAAGTGAATATAACTCCGCTTTCTGCAAGCGGCTGCAGTCCAACAGCTCCTGGTTGCAGAAAGAGTTTTCATCTCGAGAACAGAGGTATACATTGCTCCTGCAAGCAGGGAGCTGCTATTTCAAGCAGCTTGTTGGAGCAATGTCAGCTCCCGCAGCATGCAAGGAGCCAGCTGGGACTGTCTCTTTCATCGATGCGGGGTTGGATGGGTATAGGAGGTTGGCCGGTCAAATGTGGCTAAGCACAGCCAAAGGCCATGCGGGGTTGGGTCAATATGGGGCTTGGATGCAGGGCCTGGCCTTTGGCCTATGGTCTAGCTCTGTATCCAAGCCCCATAATATATGCAAGCCCAGGCACAGCTTCAGTGGTTGGATCAACTTATAGTAATGAAAATGAACTTACGTTCAGGAAAACCATAGAAATTGACTGAACAAAACAAAGGCTACAGGGACATTATAGTTAGGAAATGGAATTAAAAAAAAACATATAAATTCACTTAAAAACAAACGTTACAGGGACAATATACAATTAGGTTCTGAATTTACTCACACAAAACCATATAAATTCAGCAGTTACATTTAGAGTTTTTTCAAGTAACTATAAGTCGCACTCTAGGGTAACTAGAACTCTCTCCCTCACGATGCACTACTAATTATGCCAGCACTCATGACTACTTCTGTAATGTCATTAAAATATAAATGAAACATTAGCAGTGAAAGTTTTTAAAAAAAACTGCACAGCGGGGGCACGAGTTATAGTTACCTTAGGGCATGTGTGTAGGTAAAAAAATGTAACGTCCCTGTAACCTTCAGTTTTTTTCAGTGAATTTCTGTGTTTTTTTAACATTAAGCAATATATAATTACCATATGTTAATACAACCACTTTCCCCTACATGCACCCAGCCAACTTCCCCTGCATGCACCCAGCCCCACACTGCGCACAGTGTTTGGCCATGCATGGACGGGGGTCGGTGTGTGATTGGTTGTATTTTTCTTTTGCCTTGTGCCTTGGATGCATGGATCGACCTATAAGTACAAAATTGGCCACTTTTTTGCCAATGAGAGATCCCTGAGGAACTCCTCCACGTGTCCTATGGGGTCAGGATACCCTCTATCCTAACCTTCCATACCCCCAGCTGAGCCACTAAACAAAATGGTGGCCGAAAATTTTCTCTCAGGTTGTGGCTAGCTAATCAAGGCAGTGCTTTTGCCCCTGGATCCAAGGATGGTTCCACAAAGGATCAGTGTCCCTAGATATGCAAATGTTTATTTCTTTAATAACTCCAAAAGTACAGAATAGATTTGCACGTAATAACAAAAAGAGCTAGCTTTCTGTCAAATTTGGTTGAAATCCCTTCAGCATTTCAGGCTGTAGTCATGTTAAAAAAATGCAAAATCCCCATAGACATTGCACAGGAGAAAGGACAAATCACCCTGAAACTTACCACAGAGCAGCTAACGTGAGTGGCAAACTAGTTTTGATAATTTCCTGAAGATTCGTCAACCAGTGCCAAAGTTATTAGCAAAACAACAAATGCTCCATCTGTGGAAAAGGTAGGTCCTAACTATAACTACCTACTGGCTATTGCCAGTAGGATATATCTATAGTAAAACAAAATGGTCCCCATTATGGCGCGCATTCAATGCTGGTGCAGGCATGAGGAATGGAACTTTCCTCCAATTTCTATTCAAAACAAACAGCTGACAGCAACTGTAACGCCGCACTCCAGGAGAGTTGTTTTACTCTTTTATTTGCAGTCATATAAATCACCAACCAACACGACCAACGTGTTTCGATCTGCTGTCTGAATGTTTTTTCAATGTCTGTTATTTATATTCTATATCCCATTACCCAACCCAGTGCTTTCTGGGACATGTAGTGAACTTTAAAACCTTATTCTTTAAATGAAAGGATACAACATCTCATACTGTACTAAAAAGTGAAATATTAAATATGTAGCCACATCAATGCAAGAGCCTGCAGAAAATATGTTTATCCTTGTTTCTGAGAACATATATGGGACACGAAAACAAGGGCCCTCATTCCAACCCTGGCGGTCTCTGACCGCCAGGGCGGAGGGCAGCGGAAGCACTGCCAACAGGCTGGCGGTGCTTCCAGGGCTATTCTGACCGCGGCGGTAAAGCCGCGGTCAGAAAAGGGGAACCGGCGGTTTCCCGCCGGTTTTCCCCTGGCCCAGGGAATCCTCCATGGCGGTGCTGCTTGCAGCGCCGCCATGGGTATTCCGACCCCCTTCCCGCCAGCCTGTTGAACCAGGCTGGCGGGAACGGGTGTCGTGGGGCCCCCTAACAGGGCCCCACAAAGATTTTCACTGTCTGCTTAGCAGACAGTGAAAATCGCGACGGGTGCCACTGCACCCGTCGCACCCCTGCAACTCCGCCGGCTCCATTCGGAGCCGGCTTCATTGTTGCAGGGGCTTTCCCGCTGGGCCGGCGGGCACTCTTTTGGAGGGCGCCCGCCGGCCCAGCGGGAAAGTTGGAATGGCCGCCGCGGTCTTTTGACCGCGGGGCGGTCATTCGGCGGGGGAACTTTGGCGGGCGGCCTTCGCCGCCCGCCGAAGTTGGAATGACCCCCAAAGTCCTGTTCTGTAAGCCATTATTAATTAATTTGAAAGTAGTCCACTCTGGGGGGGTTTTACTCATCAACCCGCAGTTGTTACTCATGAATATTCGAGTTCCTTCACTATCTATAAATATTATTTCTCTTTCAGTAACCATACTTGAAAGTATTCCAATTAATCGCAGATATATCAATTCCTATTCTATAGTGGGTAGTTATGTACCTACATAATATATGATACTATACATGTTGTTACATCCTTGATTATAAATGATAGTGAAGTTCCTCATCCCCATTGAGACCCCTCAGGCTTTTGGTTCTTAGCTGTATTATAAATTGTGATTCCAACCATCTTAACTTCATCTCTCGGTCTCCTCCCCTCTAGTTAGTGTCAATACTCGCAATTGCAATGAATTTCATATCTGTCCAACTGACTTTAACATGTATCATCAGATGTTTAGCCAGGGCACAGGTCAGATCTTTATTTTGCGCAGCTCTAGTATGTTCTAGGATCCGTTTTTTAAAGGGGCAGATCGTACTGCCCACGTAGCATAATCCACAGGGACATTCAATTATATAGACCACATAGCTGGTATTGCAAGTGATCCTTTTGTTGACCATCAACTTTTTACCTTGGTAAACGAGGAATTCTTTCATGTTATGCCACAGCATACAAAGCCAGTTATTTGGGCTGTCAGCCAATTTGGCTGTTTTTTCATCTGAAAATGGCTGTTGACCAATAAATCCTGTAAAGACGGTACTTTTGTATACGTTACCATTGGTCTATCTCCAACAATTTTACCAACATCTGGATCTTTTCTTATCACAATTGTATTTCCTAACTGTAATGTCCCTATAACCTGTGTTTTTTTTTGTGAATTTCAGAGGTGTTTTAAAATTTTATTTCATAATGGTGGCCTCATATATTTCATAATGGTTCAGTGAGTGACTGTATTGGTGGGTCTGAGAGTGGCTGTATCGGTCTGTGACTGGGTATATGAGTGGCTGTTTAGGTTGGTGACTGGATGTGTAAGATAGCATAGTGAGTGACTTTACCTACGCTAAACCTATGTATTACATATTTTAAATAGTGTCTAATGTGCTACTGTGAATGTCAGAGAAGTTTCCATACTAAAAAACATGCACAAGGTGTGTTCAAAAGGTCTAGACCAGGGCATGCCTTTTAGATTGGGAAGGAAGCTATGCAGTACCTTTCCTGTGGCCAGTTTTCATCCTGGTGACCATATCTGTCGGGATCAACCCTTGTATATAAATGGTAGCTCCCATTTAACTATTTCGCTATGTATCTGTTTACTATTTGTTTTGTGGGATATTCAATTTATATATTTGTTCCTATTTTTTTTTTTTTTATTGTTCGTGACTGTGTCACAATATATAACGGAATATTGCAGACTTCACTAACATAGTGTACTTATGACAAACTATACAAAAGATATAGGCCCCCATTACCATCATCCGGCCCAGCGTGGATGACGGGCGCAACATGGTAGCCGGCTCCAAATGGAGCCGGCGGTGTTGCGGCGGTGCGATGGGTGCAGTTGCACCCGTCCCGCTTTTCACTGTCTGCTATGCAGACAGTGAAAAGCTTCATGGGGCTGTGCTAGAGGGCCCCTGCACTGCCCATGCCTAAGGAACCGAAAGGGGAGTCGCGGGGCCCCTGCGGGCCCCTGCACTGCCCATGCCTAAGGCATGGGCAGTGCAGGGGCCCGCAGGGGCCCCGCGACTCCCCTTTCGGTTCCTACCGCCATGAAAAGTTTGGTGGGAGTGGGACTCGTAATCCCCTCAGCAGCGCTGCCCTGGAGGATTAAATCTGCCGGGACCAACGTGGCAGAAAACCGCCAGGACCAACGTGGCGGAAAACTGCTGGTCCCGGCTGCACCTCCAGCCTGTTGGCGGTGCAGTCGACAAAACAGCCAGGTTTGTAATGAGGGCCATATACATCTGTTGTAAACAATTTAGGACAGTAGTATTTTAATAACCCCCTCACTGCCAGGCCTTTTCACCCTCCTCTGCAAAGCCTTTTTTGGCTATTTGGGGTAGTTTGCCCTTAGGCCCTCATAACGTTTTGCCCACATAGGCTATCCACGCCAAATTTGTGTCTTTTTTTCAAATATTCTGGGGATTCTAAAGGTACCCAGAGTTTGTGGGTTCCTGTAGAGAAGTCCAAGAAATTAGCCAAAACACAGCTACAATTTGTTTTTTTGGGGAAAAAGGTGAAAAAGGTACTGCAGAATAAAGCATCGGGTTTTTTTCCCTGCAAATGGCATCAACAAAGGGTTTGTGGTACTAAAAGTATCATCTTCCCAGCTTTCAGGAACAGGCAGACTTGAATCTGAAAACCAACATATTCAACACAGTTTTGGCATTTTACTGGGATCTACCCCATGTTTACTGTTTTTGTGCTATCAGCATCCTTCCAGTTAGTGTCAGAAATAGGTGTGAAACCAATGGTGGTGCCCGGACAGCTAAACATTTCTGAAAAGTAGAGAAAATTCAGAATTCAGCAAGGGGTCATTTGTGTAGCTCCTTTAAGGGTTTTCTATAGAAAGTAACAGTTGAAATAAAAAGTATTGAAATTGTGTTAAAAAAAAAAACAGCCATTTCTGTCTGTATTTTCCTCTGTAACTTTTTCCAGCTATGGCAGATTTTTGAAAGCAATATATTGTTACGTCTGCTGGACCCTTCTGGTTGCGGGAATATATAGGGCTTGTAGGTTTAGACCCAAGGTACCCAGAGCCAATAAATCAGCTGCACCTAGCAATTGTATACTTGTTATACAGTAATTCCTTTAGTAAAATATAAAGAGTGAAAAATAGGTATCAATGAAATCTTTGTATTTACGAAATGGGCACAAGATAAGGAGTTTAGAAGCAGTAGTTATTTGCACATCTCTGAATTCAGGGGTCCCCATTGTAGCATGTGAATTACAGGGCACTTATTTCTTACCCATTGCCTTACATTTGGAAGACAAAAATGTAGAGAAAGACAAATGGCAGTAACACTTTTCCTTATTTTCTGTGTTCCCCCAAGGCTCCCGCTAAAAATGGTACCTCAGTTGTGTGGGTAGACCTAGTGCCCGCAACAGGAAACTCCCCAACATGCAAAATGGCCACATCATATTTTTCCATTGAAAACTGACGTGTGTTTTGCAAAGTGCTTTGCTGTGGATTCTGAGATGTAGCTCAGCCAGGACTTAGAGAAGCCTACCAAACCTGTACATTTTTTAAAACTAAGGGAATCCAGGATGGGGTGACTTGTGGGGCTCTTACCAGGTTCTTTTACCCAGAATCCTTTGCAAACATCAGATTTTTACAAGAAAACCCTTTTTCCTCACATTTTGGTGATGGAAGGTTCTGGAATCTGAGTAGAACCAAAAACTTCCTTCCAACCAGCATTCCCCCAAGTCTCCCGATAAAAATGGTACCTCACTTGTGTGGGTAGGCGTAATGCCCACGACAGGAAATGCCCCAAAACACAATGTGGACACATCACATTTTCCACATGCGGCGTGTTTTTTGCAAAGTGCCTAGCTATGGATTAGACCTCTAGCTCAGCCGGCACCTAGGGAAACCTACCAAACCTATACATTGTTGCAAACCAGACACCTAGGGGAATCCAGGATGGGGTGACTGGTGGGGCTCTCGCTGGATTCTGTCACTCAGAATCCTTTATAAACCTCAAAATGTGGCTACAAAAACAATTTTTCCTAAAAAGTTGGTGCTGCAAAGTTCTGGAATTTGACGGGAGTTACACATTTCCATCCACCCACCATTCTCCCAAGTCTTCTGATAAAAATGGTACCTAACTTGTTTGGGTAGGCCTAGTGACAGAAACTGGAAATGCGCCAAAACACAACATGGACACATCGATTTTTACAGAGAAAACAAAAGTGTTATTTGCAAAGTGCCTGGCTGTGGATTTTGGCTTCTAGCTCAGCCGGCACGTTGGGAAACTGTTGGACCTGGCTCTTTGACAGGGTCATCCCCAAACATTTTGCCTCCTTCCTCCTATGTTTTCTGACCTGTTGTTGTTGGCTTTTGAACTCTGGGCACTTTACCACTGCTAACCAGTGCTAAAGTGCATATGCTTGTAAGACCCTAGTAGAGTGCACTATATGTGCCTAGGGCCTGTAGATTAAATGCTACTAGTGGGCCTGCAGCACTGATTGTGCCACCCACTTCAGTAGCCCCTTAACCTTTTCTCAGGCCTGCCATTGCAAGGCCTGTGTGTACAGTTTCACTGCCACTTCGAATTGGCATTTAATAGTACTTGCCAAGCCTAAAACTCCCCGTTTTCTACATATAAGTTACCCCTAATGTTTGCCCTAGGTAACCCCTAGAGCAGGGTGCTGTGTGGGTAAAAGGCAGGATATGTACCTGTGTAGTTTATATGTTCTGGTAGTGTAAAGCTCCTAAATTCGTTTTTACACTATTGTGAGGCCTGCTCCCTTCATAGGCTAACATTGGGGCTGCCCTCATACATTGTTGAAGTGGCAGCTGCTGATCTGAAAGAAGCAGGAAGGTCATATTTAGTATGGCCAGAATGGTAATAAAAAATCCTGCTGACTGGTGAAGTCGGATTTAATATTACTATTCTAGAAGTGCCACATTTAGAAAGTGAACATTTCTTTGCACTTAAATCTTTCTGTGCCTTACAATCCACGTCTGGCTAGGTTTAGTTGACAGCTCCTTGTGCATTCACTCAGACACACCCCAAACACAGGGTACTCAGCCTCACTTGCATACATCTGCATTTTGAATGGGTCTTCCTGGACTGGGAGGGTGGGGGGCCTGCCCTCACACAAAGGACTGACACCCCCTACTGGGACCCTGGCAGACAGGATTGAACTGAAAGGGGACCTGGTGCACTTCTTAGCCACTCTTTGAAGTCACCCCCACTTCAAAGGCACGATTTAGTATAAAACAGGGCCTCTGCCCTACCACCTCAGACACTTGCTGGAGAAGAAACCTGAACCAGAACCTGCATCCTGCCAGGAAGAACTGCCTGGCTGCCTAAAGGACTCACCTGACTGCTTTCTACAAAGGACTGCTGCCTTGCTGTTGGCCTGCTGCCTTGCTGAACTCTTGTCTGGCTGCAAAAGTGCTCTCCAAGGGCTTGGATAGAGCTTGCCTCCTGTTCCCTGAAGTCTCAGGACCAAAAAGACTTCTCTTTTTCAACTGGAAGCTGTGTGCGCCCAAAAATTCGATGCACAGCTTGATCCGCGGTGAAAAATTCACTGCACGCCGATCTGGAAAGACTCCGCTCGACGCGACGCCTGCGGTGTGACCGGAACTTCGACGCACGGCCTCGCATGGACAACGCCGTCCGACTTGTAGAGAGGAAATCGACGCGACGCCTGCTGTGAGAAAGAAAATTCCACTCACAGCCTCCCGAAACGACGCGCAGCCGGATAACAAGCCGAGGAATCCACGCACAGACCCTGGGACATCTGGTAATCCCGCAATCCATAGAAGGAGACAGTCCACGTGCCGGAAAACAACACACGTCTTCCCCGCATGAAAAATAACGACGCAAGTCTGTGTGTGAAGGGGCGTAATCGACGCACACGCCATTTTTCCACGCATCTCCTCTTCTGCGGCCCTTCCACTCCCAACCAGGTACTTTGTGCTTGGAAAAAAAAAGACTTAAGACACTTTATATCACTTTTCAGTGATATCTTTACAAATTCATATTGCATCTTTGATCGTTTTGACCTGCAAAATACCCAGATAAATATTATATATTTTTCTAAACACTGTGTGGTGTATTTCTGTGGTGCTATATTGTGTTATTGTATGAGTTATTGCACAAATGCTTTACACATTGCCTTCTAAGTTAAGCCTGACTGCTCGTGCCAAGCTACCAGAGGGTAGGCACAGGATAATTTGGATTGTGTGTGACTTACCCTGACTAGAGTGAGGGTTCTTGCTTGGACAGAGCGTAACCTGACTGCCAACCAAAAACCCCATTTCTAACAGAAACCTAGTAACTCCTATACATTTATGGGAACTAGACACCAGTAGGAATCCAGACTGGGGTGACTTGTGGTGTTCTCACCCAGAATCCTTTGCAAACCTCACAATTTGGCTAAAAAAACAATTTTTCCTCACATTTCGGTGATGAAAAGTTCTGGAATCTGAGGGAAGCCACAAACTTCCTTCCACCGAGCATTCCGCCACATCTACTGATAAATATGGTACCTCACTTGTGTGGGTAGGGCTGGGCACATAAAAATTATCTATTACAAAACGACTTGTTTTTGCTAGGGGGTGCACTAAAGGTTTTGGTTCTGGGCGCACTAGTCATCTAGGGAACCCTACCAATCCCAGACATTTTTTAAAAATAGACAACTGGTGGAGTCAAGGGTGGTGTGGCTTGTTTGGATCCCCCAATGTTTTCCTTCCCTGAATCCCCTGCAAACCTTAAATTTAGCTAAACAAAAGTGCATTTTCTTCTCATTTCTGTGTAGGATCACCGCATCGGCACAAATTTACTACCACCCAGCATTCCCCTCGGTCTCCTGATAAAAAGGATACCTCACTTGTGTGCGTGGCCCAAGTGACTGTGACAGGAAAGGGGCAAAAAACATGTAGAGATTAAGGGAATATCACAGCTAGTTGCTAAACACAATTTTTAAATACGTTTTTAGGCTGACTCTGCTTTGGGCATCCATACAAGCACGGCACATTTTACTTGTGAGACCAAGGAGAACACTGGATGGTAGGAAATTTGTGCTGACACAGTGATCCTACACTGCACTGTCCCTTCTCAGGTGGTTTTTTTTACAAACAAGCTCCCTTGGATAGCCTTTATGGCCACAGCAGATTGTGCAACAAGCAACAGTGTCCACTTTGAACAATTCCCTGAATAAATGCACACCCGTGTGGAAGTTATCCAGGTACAAATGGTGACCTTTTTTAAATAGTCATCTACCAAGTTCCCACACAATGTTCGCAATAACTCCAAAAGTGGACGGACAACCAGGGGGATCAAAACTGGAATCTCTACCAGTGTAGACCCAGAAATTATAGACATATCTTGAACTTCTCTCAGACAGCATATACAGCGTAATTTCATAACATGGCCTCTTGCTAGGAATGTACTACCTAAAAATGAAACGGCCCCTGAACATGACGAAAGACTCGTCCACAGCTATTTCTTTCCCTGCAACATAGATCTCTGAAAACCGATCTACAAAGTGATCAGGGAAAGGCCTAATCTTAATAAGATGGTCCCAATCAGGGGGATCTGTGGCAACGCCAAAGCATTATCAACAAAATGCAGCATCCGAAGAAGAAGCAAATACTGATTACAACTCATTGTTGTAGGAAATATAGCTGTTGCCATCAAGGGACTAATACACCAACATGAAGGCAGTGATGGCTTCCTTATCAGCCCCATCAAAAACGGCAAACCCAAGAAATTCTTCAACTTTTCCAGATCTGTTGGAATCCACCGGGTAGCTCTGCACTATTGGCACATAAGTGACTTCATCAGATGATTCCTCTCAGACCGAAAATTCACTGACAGACACTTGGACTTCCTCTTCCACCTCAGATGCAAAGTCAATTTCATAATCATGATCAGAAGACAACTCAAAAAGCACACCAATAACCTGCTAAGCGGTCAACTTGTGGCTAGCCTTGACCCTTCCAAAAAAAAGTAATTTGATAAATACACCAACAACAACCAACACTGTGTAAAATAAGTAATAATCAACGTGTAGCTTTATCACAAAGACCTATATACTCAAAAGCGATATCACTCACTTGCCTGAGACAGCTAGACTCACAAACACCTACTCTGCACAGACACAGCAAGTACCAACGATACCCCACTGAAAAGGAAAAACAAAATGAAATTACACATGAGACAACACAAATCTAAGGGCAATTTCATACACAATGAAATATAAACTAAATATCCTGCATTTAGTACACCATTTAGAAAAAAATCATTCATGCATTGCTTTAATACTCATTTGGAGAAAATAGTCCAAAAAAGGGTTTTTGTACCAAACTCATGCAACTATGTAAACTGCAGGTCAACCACAGCCAGAACCACAAGAAGTCACAGCAAAGGAATCAAAAGCTTTCACCTAAAACAAAAAGGAGAATTAAAACAATATGATCACAGAGATAAATATTGTGCCAATTGACAAACACCCTGCCACCAAACATTTACAAATTTTCCCTGGTGTCTAGTTGTTTCTGCCCCCCTTGGTGGCAGATGGGGCTAACATAAGGAGGCTGTTCTGCCCCCCTTGGGCAAAAGTAATGTGCCCCCATGGGGGAGCGACCCTTGCCCCAGGGGCTACCCCCCCCAAGGAAAAAACAAGCACCACGTAATAATTCCTGGTGTCTAGTGGTTTCTGCCTCCCTTGGGGCAGATGGGCTTAAGAAAATGGCTGATCTGTCCCCAAGGTGGGGGGAACAACAAAAATATATGCCCCCTACAGGGGGTGACCCTTGCCCAATTGTAATTTCTTAGCACTATCTGTGTTATCCTTCTGTCCTTTCTTTTCTTGGAGTTCCATAGACTGTATTGTAATCTTCCGCTTTGGACAGATTATCCATTTTTCATAAACAGGGTACTGGCCTGAATGTAGAGCATATAGACTTCTTACTCAATTGTACTCTCTTATGCAGCTTGCATTAGCACTTACTTTCTTTTTATCAAAGTCAATCAAAAACAAGCTGGACAATGTTCTAATTCACAACAATGCTACATATCACATGCCTTCTTTGAATACAGATCTTCCAACATTAACTTAAGCTGTATTTACACTTAAACCTTGAAATTTTTGTATTGTTACAGCATATGCTAAAGAGAGTGGAAACTGTTGGATATACCAATGGATATACGAGTCCTTTACAAGCAAAAACTGTACAATACATTGGCCAATCTTCTTCACATCATCAATCTGATCATATTTTATAGCCAAATATTCTACCTGGTCTCTATTTGGAAAATACATGAAATCAATAACTTTACATATTGTATTGTTTATTAACACGTCCTCAACATTTAGATTATGTTGTAAATTAACTGGACAATCCTTACAGACACACAAACACTTTTCTAATCCTGCTGTATTGGATACCAATTTCTCTAAAGAATCCAATTTTGATTGCAGGTTATCTGTCAGTATTGTGCCTCCCTGACGTTCCATTTTATCAATAGCTGTAATTTCCAAAATCTCATCTTTCTCCAGTTGTAGTATTGTTTCATTATAGTTGGAGAACACTTGAAGTGTTGGTAGATTTATTTTCTTTAATGAAATCAAACAGTAGGTCTGGTGCTGTAATGTTAGATGGAAATGGAATCTTTATAAGGCAGCTTTCTAAAGCACATTTTCCCTCCTTTGTGAGAACTAACACTGTAATGTCCTTCAGTATATGTCCATATTCCAGATCGGATGTCTGCATATTTTTCACTAAATGTTTGTTCTCAAAGTTTATCAAATAATCATGTTTCCAATACTTCCAAGGGAATTTCTTGTTTCATTATATAAAAGTTTTTTGAAAACAGGTTGTGTTTTTACAGGGGTAGGTTGGAGTAAGTCACCAAACACAAATGTTTTCCTCCAAAGAGTACATCATAGTTTGTTCCTAAAATCTGCTGCATCCTTAAGTGTATGAAGGCAATCATTATGTGTGATACCATGCTGACTTCATCAATGATTAGAAGCTTCAGTTTTTTCAATACTCTTGATACCTAATGGCAAGCTCACCAGATAATTTCTATATTCCAATTTATTGTCATTTCAACAGGTAGCATTAGTAGTCAATGTAGAGTAAGTTATTTAATGTTATATGCAGATAATCCTGTTGGTGCTGTTATTATACATGATACATTTGAATTTGTAGCCTTCTGTGGATAACCAGTGAGAACTTTAATTAGAAAGCTTTTGCCAGTGCCAGCTTGTCCACTGAGATATAGTAATATTGGTTTATATGAAGAACAATCACATTGTTTCTTCTTGTGGAGAAACCCATGCTCTTTTTTCTTTAACTTCATTATACATTTATCTCTGTTCATTGTTCAGCTGTTCCACTAACTATTCAAAATTCACAGTTTCCTCTCCTGCCTGTTGCTTTGCAATTTCAGCCTAATTTATAGCTATAGCTGCTTTTTTTGAATTGCTGGTTCTCCAAGAGGATCTTGACTTCCTGGTGCAGAACTTTGGCTGCTTTGTGATCTCTCCCTATCTATCTCAGCAGTGATGGTTTCATCCTATTCAATCTCATCTTTCAACATCTGCAAATACATTGGAAACACAGGAAACTGTATTTTACAGCACTGAATAAGTCTTCATAACAGCTAGAGTGTCAAAGTAAACCTGATTCACTATGCCATGGCTTGAACAGTTGCAAAAGTGTCAAATAGAAAACTCTATTCTTTCTCAAGTTTGGCATTTAAGCTTTCTGTGGTGAATTAAATTTCTTTTGTTTTGTCTCAGCAAACGATTGTCACATACAAAGACAGCAAATCTTCCTTCTTCTGTGTTTTCAGTTACATTAGTCCTATATGTATAATACTGAAGTACTTCATAGAGACACATGTTTTCAAGATGGAGACTCCTTCTTGGGTAGTATGTTTCCAGCATGTTCCACACAATTCCTCTTAACTTGGAGAACAAACTTACATTTATAAGATCCATAAGGGAAAGCATTTTCAAACTGAAACTGTACAGTTTCTTGGTAGGAGTCTTGTCTGCAGAAATCTCCTCCAACACTTCTTTCATCTCTGTCCTCTCTGACTTTGTAATATAAGAAGTCACATAGCAAGCAGCAGCAGTGGAGTTATCTGCAACAAACTGTACATCGACATTTGCATTCCACATGCTCAGAATAACAGGGTAGTGATCATTTATCTATTTTGATGCTTCTGTTCTTTCGATAATGTCACTAATATATTAGGCAGTGTGGGTCACTACTGCTCGCACCAGTGTGAGTCCAATCCAAAATACAACTTTTGCACTCTACCCTCAGTGATCTACTGTACCAGAACCACTACCAAAGAAACAATGTACAGTAAAGAGGAGCACCCAAATATATATGTCTCTGAAACCTGTATTCTTAGTAAATATCATATTATGGAGACTTTTTTATATCCAGTTCATCATTTCATAATCCAATGTGGAGCCATGCAGTAATGTCATTTCAGAACTTTATGTAATTTCCGTTTAACACCGTTCAGCCCAGCTAACCCTTCGCCTTATATATACTTGGACGCTTCTCTTTACTGTATATTGGCTTCTGTTATTATGAGGTTGTATGTATTTGTTGGTGATTTCCGTGTTTGGGTGTGTCTCACTGCTGACAAAAATCTGTTCACTCTTACCTCTGAAATGACAGGTCACAGGAATCCAAAACGACATCTTGTGTAACGGTTTGCTTTTGATCTATATTTTTGATGACAGTCTTTACCTCTCCTATGATTTTGAAATCATAGAACTGATCTCAATCCCTTGTCAGCAGTTTCTTTTGGAATGACCCATGTTACATACTGTTCTATGAAAGACAAGACAGACTCATCAGTGTCTGTTCCAAACTGTATTTGAATTTGCTTCTCTTAAGAAATCAAGGAGATCATCGAATGCATACTTAGCACAACTGAATGTTCCTAGCTTTCTCGGCATGCATTTCAGCTTGCCATGACGATACTAATACTCGTTGGTACCACGTAGACATGCCATCAAATGAATCAAGTTCTATTCCAGATTCTCCTCTCTTCCATTAACTTTTTCAACAAACTCTCTTGCTGACAGATTCTGAATATTCATCCCTGTTTTTAGAATGAGATTAACTGCATAAAATAAGCCACAGAAGTCACTCTCAAAAAGCAGATGAAATATATAGGGAATACGCTGGCAAAATCTCGGATCCTCTGAGTAAAGTCTAGTTGATCTGTACTCTGCTGCTGGTATTTGTATAGGCCTGTCATCATACCTACCACCTACTCCAGTAGCAACAGATGTGGAAAACAGCGAGCTTCTAAGCTTTTCTCCCACACACTTAAGGGAGCACCTTTAGCTTCTTTCACCTGAAAAAGGTCAAAAACATATCCAGTAATCTCTTTGGAAGCTAGAGGATGAACACTGTAGTCTTTATAAATTTCTTCTGATCTGGATTGATCTATCTTTCAGTTTGACCCCTTGATGAAATTGTGACATCCTCCATGTGTGTAATATCTCGAGGGCCATCTACATTTTTATAGTAAATATTATTTTGTACCAAAAATAGGGCCTGATTACAACCTTGGCGGATGGAATACTGCGCCACAAACATAACGGATAGCCCGTCTGCCATTTTACAAGTTCCATAGGGTATAATGGAACTTGTAATCCAGTGGATGGGATATCCGTTACCTTTGTGACAGAACATCCCATCTGCCAAGGTCATAATCAGGCCCATAATTTTCTTTTTTTTTTACTTTACTAACATCTACTAACTCTTGCCATATGTTTTTGCTCTTGGTACAAACACCATTGACTAGAATTACAAGTCCTTCTTCCAACTCTCTCCACACCACTACAGTTTCAATATTCTGTTTGAAATCTAATGGGAAGTACACAACTCTACCTTTAAGACTTTCTGGAGCTCATTTGGAGGTAATTTTCCAGTTTTTGGCTCCATATGGACTATAGTTTGAAATGGATGTGCACATTGTATAAGTATAAATTCATAAACATTCAAATCTTGATGTTCCTGTGGAATTGAAACCAGTTCTAATTTTGTATACACTGCTCTAGCTGGCATTCTGTTGTCCTCTAACTTATTATAACAATAGCTACATATAGGTTGACGTGTGAAACAATCTAAGCATTCCTCAACAAATAAATAAGCTGCATGTTCTTGCCACTTATCTCTATTCTCTTCTTCAGTTTTTGAAGACATAATAACATAACAAGTTTTAATTTTGTAGTGAGTGCATGGACAACATATGCAAACACAGTCTGATTTGTCTGAACAGACTGTTTTAAACTTTCATGAAAGTTAGCAATAGTGATCCCTTTCTCTTGTCGTGCTACACCTGCGGATATCAAGTTTTCATTTTCTCTACTCTCCTCTTCAGGACCAAAGAAACTGAATTTTCTACCTCTGCCACTATTCGATGCAAAAGAGCTCTGTTAATTTGTTCGAACATAGTGCAGGAGTCTTCACATGGTAAAGCCTCCTAACTAAAGTTTGCATTTGAGAGTGGTGTACGGCTAACATTCTAAAATGATGGCACACACCTTCTTTGATAGAAATGCTCGTGGATGTCACTGCAGGTTTGTATATTTCCTTACTTTCATGGATTAATCCATGCTTAAGACTTTTGCATGGAAAGATACATAGAAAATTTCTCAGTATGTCAGTTGATTGCTGCCAATGACTACAGATACTGCTACAGTTCCACTTAAACAAAGAGGCCTGTTTGCGCCTTCCCTGAATCGCTTCAGCTATGACTTCCTCTACATTTCTAGGTACCATTACCTCTTTTTCAATAGAAGAACTATCTTTCATTTCATAACATTGTCCAGATTCATCAGCTGTATGCACTAATGTGTTCTCTTGCAAAAAAGCTCAGTACTAGAAGTATGTCTCACTGAAAACTTTGCAGAAGTTTGTTTTTTTGACTAATCTTTTCTTTTGACATTTTCTCCTCATACTCAACACTATTTTATCTAGTGTTTTCATTCTGTTTACAATCAAAATAAATCTTCTCAAAGGAAAGGCCTTATCAACCATACCATCAACACTTTCCTTTTATGCGACAATTTCTCTCCTTCTTTTATACTTCATGTGTCTCATTAGAGTCTAAATTACTCTGCTATGAAACATTCTAACTCTGATTTCCTTGAACTGGTGCTGCCTCCGGGTTAAACTGTCCCTCATTGTAGGATTTTATTTTCTTCTTATATCACATTATGTTACTCCTTTCTTAGTTGATCTCACACATTGTTGAGCACATACTATTTTAAGAAATGTTTTTGTTCTTTTACCAGCAGCTCCTCACTCTTTCAGAACGTTTCTGCATTTTACCTCTTTTGTTTCTCACTTGATAGGTGATGGAATTGTTGTCTCTGTTTCTTTCTTTATTCTCTTTTTGACAGCATTGTAAGTCTGTATATTTAAGTAGAAGGTTATATCTGAAAAGTAGCAAAAAGGTACATTTATGTTTTAATTATATAGTTTCACATTAAATATTTAAATTATTTAAGTAGCAATATAAACAGTTATCAGAGTTACTTCTACTAAAACATTGGTTTAAGATTTGAATGTAGAAGTATCTGTGTTACTCTGACTGGGACTATAGAGGATCTATGTTTTGGACACGTGTATCTCAGTTCCTTTATGAGTGGTATACAATATGTAGCACTTGGCCTATGGGTCAGCAACTGCATGAGTAAGTTTCTAAAACTGAAAAGCACATGTCTCAATCACTTAAGCACTGAGCACAATGCTTAACAGCATACCTACAAGATATGTCAGGGGTGACTTACTTGGACTAACTTGTTGGTTTAAGAATAGATAGAGAGGTTTTAAACACCAACTTGAGGGAACAGTGAGATTGCATACACAGGCTCTGCAGTAGTAGGTCTCACCCATGATTAAAGCAGTATTTGTCTGGATACATGACAAGAGTGTGCCACCTCTTGCCTTTATATCTGAGCAAGTGAAGGAGTCCATCTATAGCAGTGTCATGAGATGTTTTCGTAAATGTGCTGGTATGTGACTGTTTTAGTACCTGTATGGCTCTCTAAATGTGTATGTAAGTGGCTGAATGAACACCTTAGTGCCTTTGTTAGGGAAAAGAGTAGTAGGTGGGTGTGTCTACAATTTCTTTTGATACTGCTGGATGCATAAGTATTTTGGATGATATGAGTGAATGTACAAGTCTCTGTGTCGCTCTGTAAGTGGGTGAGACAGAGGATCCATGCTTTGGAAACATGTACGTCTGTTCCATAATGAGTGGTATACTCTATGTAGTGCTTGGCTAAGAGGTCTCGAAGTGCATGAGTGAGTTTCTAAAACTGAAAAGGACATCTCTCAATCACTAAAGAAGAAAGCACAATACTTGATGGCATACCTCCTGCATATCTCAAAGGCAAAATATTATTTACTAAAGTGTGGGTTTAAAACTTCACAAAGAGTTTTTACAGACCAATTTGAGTGGGCAGCGAGAGTACACACATAATCTCTGCAGTAGTAGGCCTCACCCATGATAAAATCAGTACTTGTCTGCATGCATAACAAATTACGTCACTTCTTGCCTATCTTTCTTACTCAATGTAGGGGTCCACCTATAGAAGTGCCATGAGATGTTTCAGTAAATGTACCAGTATATGTCCATTTCAGTTTTAATACATCTATGGCTTTCTAAGTGGGTATGTAAGTAGCTGAACAAATACCTTGCTGCCTATCTTTGATAATACAATGGTTTGTGGCTGTGTCTCCCATTACATATAATACTGCTGCATGTATAAGAAGTTTTTGATTATGTGAGTGAATGTAAAAGTCCCCGTGTCTCTCTGTGACTGGAGGCTCAACTGCATGAGTACGTTTCTTAAACTAAAAAGGACATCTCTTAATCACCGAGTCACAAAGCACAATGCTTGACAGCATACCTATAGCATATCTCTGAGGTAACTCATTTCTACTAAAATGTGGGTTTAAGACTTGATAAAGAGATTTTAGAGGCCAGCTTGAGTGGGCAGTGGGAATACACACACAGCATCTCCACTAGTAGATCTGATCCATGTTTAAAGGGCTATTCTCTGTATGGATGTTGAGGTTCTGTCACTACTTGCCTATATATTTAAGTGAATGTAGGATTCCACCTATATTAGTTCCATAAGATTTTTGAGTAAATGTGACTGTTTTAATACCTCTATTGTCTCTGAATGTGTATGTAACTGGCTGAACAGATAACTCAGTGCTTGTGTTAGAGAATAGAGAGGTATGTAGCTGTGTCTTGAACTGCCTTTGATACTACTGCATACATAATTACTCTCTCACCATGTGAGTGAATGTATAAGTCTCTGTGTCGCTGTCTGACTCCGTAAAACAGAAAATCTGTGCTTTGAAAACAAGTATTTCTGTTACTTTATGAGTAGTATACTCTATGTAGTGCTTGGCGTAGGGGCCTGCAACTGTATGACTAAGTTTCTAAAACTGAAAAGCACATTTCTGACTCACTTAAGCACAAAGCACCATGTACAAGATATCATACCAGATATCTCAGAGGTAAGTTATTGGTACTAAAATGTTAGTTTAACAGTTGACAAAGGTGTTTTAGACACTAACTTGAGTGGGCAGTTAGAGTGCGCAGACATGCTCTGCACTAGTAGGCCTCACCCATGAATAAACCACTATTTGTCTGCATACATAACACCATTACATCAATACTTGCCTATATTTCACACTGAATGTAGGAGTCCACCTACAAAAATGCTCCGAAATGTTACAGTAAATGTGCCTATATATGACTGTTGTAGTACCTCAGTGGCTTTATAAACGGGTATGTAAGTGGCTGAACAAATACCTCAATAACCTATGTTTGACGATACAGGAATATGTAACTGTGTCTCCAATTCCATTTGATACTGCTACATACAGAACTACTTTTGGAGTATGTGAGTAAATGTAGAAGTGTGTGTGTTGCTCTCTGGCTGGATGAGACAGAGGATCTATTCGTTGAAGTGGTATTCTCTATATAATGTTTCCCTAAGGGGTCTGCAAGTGCATTAGTAAGTTATTCAGCTGAAAAGGACATCTCTCGTGTTTTAAGCACAAAGCACTCTACTTTATAACATAGGTACAGCACATCTCCAACTTTAGTAATGTCTACTAGACCATGACCTTTTCCACCTGATAACAAGGTTATACATGCCATGACAAGCTGTCAGTGTGAGCCCACAGACAGGGTATTCACATTTTTTAGCCTGACCCGTATTTAACTATGCCTAGCAGTCTTATTCTACACATCTGACTCGGTATTAGTTGAAACAACATATTTTACCATCCAACCATATACAAACCTGCCCTATAATTTACCAACCCCTACCCTATATGGTATCTAATATATAGCTTTCAACTTTCACAGGTTCATGCTTCATATACACCTACAATGCATGCTTTTCCTTTTCAACTCTGAGTCTTGTAATCTTCTTTTAAAATGGAAGTAATAAGACCACAAGTCCCATAATTTAAAAAAATCATTCTCTGTGAGCAGGACATCACATATACGCATATAAAATGTTCATATCTTCTATTTCATTGTTAAGCAGAACATTAACCCTTACTGTACAGTTTTTATTCTTTGTCGTTCTATCATTTAGAACATGCAATAAAGCAGCACATGTACGATATGTAGTTCTATTGTGAACAAAGTTGTCACACACCTAGTCTACACCTCAGACAAACTGTGCTTAGTCACCTATTAACTAATACATAGAAACACTTACACTATCACTCATACTTCATCTCAGGTACTTTTATATATAATGTCATACTCTCTTTTAACAATCTCAAATCGGCATATACCTTTTTAATCTATTGTTTTGCCAATATTACATGTAGGTTACATACCTGAATATTGAGTTTGTTGGTGAAATAGTTTTTTTAGCTCTTAGATAGATACAATAGTCTCAGCAATTGTGAGAAATAAGCTTAAGAATAGCTCAGCACTCTTGGACAAAGTGACCATAAATGCAACCTTTTCAAATTTGCACTGCCTGATACTGTGGAAGGCAGAGAATAAAAACATACCTTTCATATTTTAGTTTCCTAAGTTCACTTCTGAATGGTTAGTATACATTAACTCTTTCAAGCACAGTTCTAAAGAACCCCGTATGGTGTACTTTTTGTACATGTTTGTGTCTTAATCACGATCATCACGATGAATTTGCGCAAAAAAGGGTGTCCAAAAACATATATAGCCTAATATTTTTATGACTTAGGAGTACAGTACACTTTTTAGCAGTCCCTCACTAGGAAATGAAACACTTAATAAACAACGAGTCTAAACACCTTTAATTTTTTTAAACTGAGAACTCTCTCTTTAACATCCTTTCCCCAGTACACTCTTAACACAGTCTCCATAACAACCCACTACAACCAGTAGGTGACAGTTTCGCAGCACATTCCAGAAGAGATATAGTAGTTACAAAATTAAATGCAGGAGGTGTGGTGTACCGTACAGATTAAAAAACATATCCACGTCTGTATTACAATTTTTTATTTTCACCAGAGCCAATCATAAATCAACTTCTTAATCCTTTCAACACACTACCTAATTGTATTCACAAGAACATGCACAGCATCCAATGTTTTTATTTAAACATGGAGCACACCTCCATTTTAACTGCCTTCCATTTTCAAAACTTCCTCATTCACCCCACCCTTCTCCTGTCTTGCTACTGCGGCTTCACTTCAAAATGGTTAGAGTGTGGATTGTGGACCACAGCTGTGTCTTTTGGGCTATGGAGGCTGCTAGAAAGAGTGGTATGGACTGAGACTTTGGTTTGCCTAATGTGGACATTGATTGGATTGGCCAGAGAGAGTTAAAGTGGCATCAATAGCTCCTTTTGGTTCAATGTATTGTGGAGTCCCAAACCCCTGACCTCATGATTGTGCACTGTGGTAGTAATGACCTAGGCACACTGACTGGGGTAGGACTGAAAATCCTAATGAAGGACACCTTTGAACAAATTATGTAACTTTCCCCTCACACTGTCTTGATGTACTTCAACATATGCCAAAGACAGAAGTGGAAGTGGTCATATCAGTTCTATCTACAGGTTGACAAAGCCAGGAAACACGTTAATAAAACTGTTTCTGCATTCCTCAGAGACCATAACATGGGCTGTATCTACAGCAACCTGCGCTTTGACATGGACGGTACTTATTGAAGTGATGGTGTGCACTTCACAGACAAAGGCAACAGGGTCTTTCTTTCCAACTTGAAACTATGCATCTGGTCTTGCCTATAGGTATCACATACTCACAATGGTTGTTCTCAGTGCCACCCTATCATCCAAAATATTTGCAAATTTTCTTCATGAGTGGGTCTGTGATTGGGTGTCTGAGGGTATGAGTGGCTCTGCCAGTGGGTATGTGAGGATCTGAGTGGGTGCATGAGTGTCTCAGTGGGTCTGTGACTGGCTGCATGAGGGTCTGAATGAGTCTATGTGTGCAAGAGTTTCTGAGTGAACCTTTGGGTGTGTGGGTGTGTGAGTGGGTGCATCTGAGTGGGTGCATCCGTGTTTGAGTGGGTCTGTGAGTGGGTGCGTGAGTCTGTGAGTGGGTGCATGAGGATCTGAGTGGTTCTGTAAGTGGGTATATGAGGTTCTGAGTGGGTCTGTGAGTGGGTGCGTGACTGTCTTAGTGGGTCTGTGAGTGGGTGTGGGAGGGTCTGAGTAGATGCATCAGTGTCTGAGTAGGTCTGTGGGTGGGTGCATCAGTCTCTGAGTGGGTCTGTGAGTGGGTGCATGAGTGTCTGAGTGGGTCTGTGAGTGGGTGTGTGGGTCCGTGAGTGGGTGCAGGAGGGTGTGAGTGGGTCTGCGAGTGGGTGCATGAGTGTCTAAGTGGGTCTGTGAGTGGATGCCTGAGTGGGTCTGTGAGTGGCTATTCCATTGTCTGAGTGGATCTGTGAGTGGGTGTGTGAGGGTCTAAGTGGGGCTGCCAGTGGATGCATGAGTGTCTCTGTGGGTCTGTAGGTGCATGTGTAAGGGTCTGAATGGATCTATGTGTGTGTGTGAGATTCTGAGTGGGTCTGTGAGTGGGTGTGAGAGTTTCTAAGTGGGTGTGTGAATGGGTGTGTCTTAGTCTGAGTGGATGTGTGAGGGTCTGAGTGACTCAGTGAGTGGGTGTGTGTCTCTCGGTTGAGGTTATGCATGAGGGTCCGAATGGGTCTGTGAGTGGGTGCATGAGATTGTGAGTGGGTCTGTGAGCGTGTGTTTGAGTGCCTGAGTGGTTGTGAGTGGGGGCATGAGTGTCTGAGTGGGTCTGTGAGTGGGTATATGAGTGTCTGAGTGAATCTATGAGTTGGTACGTGAGTGTCTCAGTGGGTCTGTGAGTGGGTGAGTGAGTTTCTGAGTGCTACTATGATTGGATGAATTAGTGTACGAATTACTATGTTTTTGTTTTCGCCAGTGTTCCCAGATTTGTTGCAATGTTACACGGGGCCCTGCTGAGCATCTCAATGTCTTATCATATGTTGTGATAAAAAAAATAAGGTAATACTTTTACCTTCAAGGACCCCTTTATCACAGCCCTGGGGTCAGGGTACCCCCACCCTAACCCCTTATACCACTTTTCCTTTCATTTTTCAGCCCTGGGGGCTGTGTCCTGAAATGGTGGTCACAACTTTCTGGTCAAGTTGTGGCCAGCAAATCACAGCATTTCCTAGTGTTGCACGGCATAGTGTCTAATGTTAGCAAATACACCATGATCACAGTGAAAATATTGAATAATTATTTAAAAATCTACTCTCAAAGTTGGAATCAGTTGAATGCAAGGTCCTGCAGGAACTTAATCAGATCAAAGATAGGGTTACCGCAGTAGAGAGAAACATTAATGTTGCGCTAAACATACCTGAGGCAAAAGCTGCAGCCTGCAAGCTGACTATTTTGGTCAACCAGTGCCCATAGCCGTTGTGTGATCTGAAAGTACTGCACAACAACAAAGTGCCAGCCCTACTGACAGCTGAGGGAAAGGATACCACCAAAGTACCTACCTTAGTGAGGGTGGGGGATAAGATTCCACAAAAGAGTATTGAACGGGCCCAACTATGCCGTCCTGAACCAGGCACGTTGCATTTGCCCCCAGATGCTGCCCCCTATGTCATTGTTTTAAAGGACATCCCTAAACTCGAGCCACGGACAAAGGAAAGTTGGGTCAGCCTAAAAAAAAACGTGGTTCACTTGATGGCCAATAAAATATATAATGCAAATTATTTGCAGAAAGAAATCAATATGATAACAAGGATTAACTGGGTGGGCCATGACGGGAAAATTGACAGTGATGACTGCCTAATAGTAAAGCTGTAAAATTGTGCCTCGATACAGACCTTACTCCCTGTTTTGCACCACCACCAGGAGCACCAATGTCGCCAGGAGGTAAAGATTGTTGCTGTACCTCTCACCCACTTATATAGGCCTCCAGATTACATCAGATATGCTAATTAGAAAGTATTAATAAATATGTATATGTTATGATTTACTAAAGTTAATAGGGAAATTAATCGGAGAGTAAAATTAATGTGCATGTTTTGAAAATGTGCCCACGGAGTATGTCAACCACTTATATGAACTTGTACTAAAAGAACTAAAACAAATGTGTGAAATAATGAAAATGTATAAGAATAATGTAGTAATATGTCATATTAGGATGTATAACCTATGTTTTGCATTATATTGTAGAATTAACTTAGCCGAAGTTGTGGCTTAGTTTTATCAGGCCTCATGCAGAAGCTGAATTATTAGAGCATGCTGGAGAGAAGTCGAAAGAGTAGACTGACCTTGAACCACCCTGTGTTAAAGTTTGCTTAGCTAGAATTTTCTGCAGTGTACCGACAGACAGGAGATGATGGAATCAAATTGAAAAAATTATGTGAAGAGTACACGAGATGTACTTTCCCAGGACTCGAACAATAGAAGCACTGACTGGAGAAGAAGATGCAACATTTTCGATACCTGATGAGCCGGATGATGAGGGCATCGTACAGCGAACCAATCAACTAATTGGGGATGGAAAAATATTAGAACTCATAGATTTGTAAAATTTATATTATAGGTTAGAGTCATATCTGCTGATTGACTTACCAATTAGGAATTAGGGGGATGGTTTGAAAAACTCTAATAAAAAGTCATGACAAAGGGCTAAAACTTCAGATGCGAGGGGAGAATTGGTGACGTCAAGAGAGGCGGTTTGGTTTTCTGTCATTGGGCTTATGCTCTTGAGAGCCTGATGCGTTGCTGATCGATTGATGACCTGAAGATGAAGACTGACTTTGTTGCTGATCCATTTCGTGGATAGGTAGCTATGACAATATGACTGATTAGCTTTTGTGCCTTTCTTTCTAGGTACCAACTGCGCTGTTTTATAGTTTTCTCATAGCTAGATGTTTTCCAAATTCATGTTTTCTTAATTATTTTTGCATGGAGTCCCATATGCTAAATGCTAATCAGAGTTAGGTAAAGGTCCTTTGGATGACGTTGACGGTGACAAATGATTGACAGACTGATTGCTGAACTCTGCTAATAATGTAGTTTCATTCATCTTTGTTGGCTTGCACTGAAGCATTCGAGCATATGTTTTCACAAGTTCTGATTAGATTATGTTATTGGTGGTCATTAATGAACTAATTCTGAGTTGATTGAATAAAGTTTGATCTAACTTGATGACTTAGTATTGTAACTAATAGGGAAATAAAATCGATAAAACGTATGATTGAGTTGTGCTCATTCATGAAATGTTGATATATTGTCACATGCTTAAGGGTTCTCCTAGTGGTTGGTGATTGATTACATTAATAATTGATGTTCATCGATTATTACATAGCTAGGATACTCCATGCGATCCAAAAAGGTTAATCGGCCTATACGCGTCCCCTTGTAAGTTTACTTACTAAGGACCAGGTGCGCTTGCACATCCAAAGATCAAGGTAAACCTAGAATAAATGAACCGGTGATAGCTGCCAACAGGTTCGTCCTTCTCACAAGTCTCAATGATCAAGACTGATGGCAGGCGAATTACAAAGACAGGGGTGGCATTAGGGGGCTGGCACAAAAAATGTAACAGTGACACATAAGTCTATAGTAAGGACCTTATGTCCCACATGGGTCGAAATATGGGCAGCACCAAAGGTAAAAAAATGGAGGGCTTCCAGGTGACTGGGTGGGTTGTGTACGAGGGAAGATGGTGAAGTGGAGATGAAAGGATGTATGTGCTGGAGAGGGTGAAAAAGCATGGTGAAGAGAAAAGCGATGAAGTGTGAGAATATGCATATGAAGGATTATAGAAATGTGTGGAAAGAAAAATGCTGCAAGTATCTAACGAAGTGCGAGATTGCAAAGGAAAGCGTTCTGAGGAGGGGTTAAGGAATTAATGTGACGCTCTGAACACCATCACCTCTTCCACAGACCATATAATGGTTAATTCCACTCGCATGTTTTAAAAATTGAATCATTTTCAGCTCTAATTAGTCACAAAAATCTTTGTAATTTATGTGATTGATACTGCCAACAAGTATTGACAACCCCAATAGGTCTGGATTGTTTTAAGCAAATGTCCGTTGTGTGATAAACCTGAAGGTAACAAAAAAACTCAGAGGGGCAACCGAATACTGTTCATGTGGCATGTTGTGTGGAGCACAATTTACTTCACATGTTTTAAGCCATACCTTTAATCACGTAGACCAAGTCTCCTAGAAAGCATTTCTAGTTCTTTAGCCGCACCTCTCCCCATTTTCTTTCGGCGTAAAGCAGTGCTAAGAGGTTTCTTTTCTGTAGTCCAGAACTGTGTGGAAACCCAATTGCGGACACCCCTCAGAGGTGACAGGCCAAACTCTGCAAAGAATACGACAATAACAGAAAAGAAAGATAAAAATTTGTAACTAAGTTTAACCATACTCATCTCCTATGCAATTCCTGGAAAGGTGAATCTTTATACACTGAAGGGGCACTTCATAAACAATATCACGGATATTTTAAGTCAGTGAATAAAATAATGTATATTGCAAAAGCTGACTTTCTTGTCTGGGTGTGTAAATATTTTGAATTCATGAAAGCAGGACCAAGTCTATCATTGCGTTTGCAGATAATTTGATGATGTGCAAAACTTGTTAAGGTTGTTGGAGCGTTGCAATCCGTGTACGAAGTATTTGTACTCACTGTAGGAATGTAACATAGTTGGTATTTTCAAACACTGAGTGCCCTATGTATGGTGCTGGATTATCAGGGGAAGTATTTGTATAGGTGAATACTTACTGGAACTAAATGAAGTAGTTGTGTTTTGCATCTCAGCGATTTGTGCTGAAAACAAAGGCATGGATTCGTGTTGACGTAAAAACTGAATCAACATTGTTTTAGTGCAGAAGGGTGCCGTTTTTAACCATGGTGGGGTGTGCGAAGCATGTAAAAGCTTTTAACATTCTTTGTGTTTTTGGTTGTCATTTTGACATAGGGCTGATGATAGTCCTACCATTTTATAGAAATAAAAGCTGACACGGCCCAATGGAAGGGCTTAATACATTTAATCTATAAAAAGTAAGAAGGTAAAAAAATACAGATGTACTCTGCCTTGATTAAAACAAATGTATTAGTACTCCTTAGTAACATAGGTTTTACATGTGCGTATTTGCAGCCATATTTTTTGAAGTGCTACGCTCTCCTTTCAGTTTGTAATTACCAAAGCATTTTGCACTAAGTCATGTTTATTGTGAAACATTTAAAGTTCCTTCATGTTTAGATGCCCACTTTTAAGGAGTACCAGTGTTTATCGGCGGCAAATGATTATTACTGCTAATGATCAATCAATCAGTCATGGGATTTGTAAAGCATGGCTATTCACCCCGAAGGGTATCCAGGTGATGTTGGTGGTTGCTGCAAGCTGATAGCTACTCATTGAAGAGCCAGGTTTTAAGCTTCTTCCTGAAGTCAAGGAGGGTGTGGGTGCGCCGCAGGCAGGGGGGAGGTCGTTCCAGCTCTTGGCGGCAAGGTGGG
The DNA here is from genome assembly GCF_031143425.1 of Pleurodeles waltl. Classification (NCBI taxonomy): domain Eukaryota; kingdom Metazoa; phylum Chordata; class Amphibia; order Caudata; family Salamandridae; genus Pleurodeles; species Pleurodeles waltl. Next base: position 732,102,356 of record NC_090436.1, read on the forward strand.
AGAAAGAGCGTCTGCCGCAGTGGCTGTGACTGACTCTGGGGACTTGGATGACTGTGGAGGAGCAGAGTTTCCTTGTGGGCTGGTGGAAGGAGAGTCTGTGGTTGATTGGGGCTGATATTATGAAGGCATTTGCATGCAAGGGTGAGAACCTTAAACTTACACCTCTTCTGTACGGGCTGCCAGTGGAAACTTCTGAGGTGAGGGGGTGATGCGGGTGTGCCTGGGAAGATCCAGGACGATTTTTGCTCCTGGGCTCTGGATGGTTTTGCTGAAGCAGGTGTCTTCATTAGACATTTTTAAAGAGTGTTTATGTATTTTAAATAATTGAATTATGTAGAAAATGAAATAACGTAGAGAAAAATAATGCAGGCATTTGAAAATGTGACCTCGAAGAATGGCCACCAGTGTTCACGAAATGTACTAATTGATGATTAATACTGATGAAATATTGAAAATGTATTAGATTAATATAGTAATATATCATATTTAGGGGTATGAAGTATGTTTTAGCTCATTAAATTATAGACCTCAACTTAGCGAGTGTCTTGGCCTAGTTTTGCCAGGCCTCATGCAGAAGCAGCATTTCTTAGTGGTTTAATAAAAAAAATGCTGACAGAGTCAACTAAGGCTGTGAAAACTCCATTCTCTTGTTAAAAATGCTTAGCAGAAGGCTCTCCATGAAACCAACGGACAGGAGATGATGTCTCTAGTAATGTAACGACTTGTGTGTGTGTGTGTGTGTGTGTGAGAGATGTAGTTTTCCAGGACGCGAACAATGAAGACACTGACTGGAGACAAAGATGCAACAAATTTGTTACCTGACGAGCCGGATGATAAGGACATCATAAAGCAGACCAATCAACTTCGTGTGAAGAGCAAAATATTAGAATTCATAGATTTGGTCTAGAAATATTATTGGATAGTGTATAAACGTACGATTGACTGACCAATGGGGAATTAGGGGATAGTTTAGGTGACTTTGATATAACAACGTGACAGGAGAAAATCAGACAGACGATGAGACCAGAGATCTAGAGTGACTTTGGGAGAAGAAGAGAATTGAGATTCTGTCATTGGGCTGATACTCTCTGACTGAGAGCCTGATGCTTTGCTGATCAAATTGATGACCTGAAGACGAAGACTGATTCTGCTTGCTGACCCATACCTATTATAGGTAGATATGACAATGTGACTGAATTGCATTTTTTATGCCTTTGCTTTCTAGGTACCAACTGCTCTGTCTTGATAGTTTCCCTAGCTAGATGTTTTTTCTAAATTTGTGTTCTAAATTGCTTTGCATGAAGCCCAACATGCTGATGCTAATCTGGGTTAGTTGAGGGCACTTAACATAACTGACGTTTACAGGGACTAATGATTGACGAGTTATCTTGCTGAATTCTATGTACGTGATCACTTCGTTGCAACTGACTCTGCTATTGATCTGCACCGTTGCCTTAGAATGTGTTGTGATTCAAGCTTTGGTTAGATTGCGTTTCTTCCGTCGCTTTGGTCAACCAGTACTGTTCTTATATGTGTTTCATTTGATTTTGAGATTAATCTACATGACTTTAGCATTGTTAATATAGGGAAATAAAAGTACTAAACCTTACTAAAGGTGTGGTTATTCATGGCTGAAAGGTCATGGTGCATGATTTACTGACTCTGTTGATTGTTGATTATTGTGTATTGATTGTTGATTATTGTTTATGTACTGGAACTATGGCGAGAACATCCTAACAAGTCAAAAGGTTCTTCGACCTATTCACGTCCCCTTGTAAGTTTACTTATTAAGGTCAGACGCACTAACAGTTTGAAGGCGGTGACGGAGCGGGGCGTCCAATGTAGAGGGCTTTTCCATAGTACAGTCTGCTGCTGATGACGGCTTGTGTTACCATCTTTCTGGTTTCGATGGGGATCCATTTGAAGATTTTACTTAGTAAGCAGATGTTGTGGAAACTGGTTGAGGCCACTGTGTTTATCTGTCGTTTCAAGGTGAGTTTTCTGTTGATGATGACGCAGATGTTGCGTGCGTGGTCAGTCAGAGTAGGGGGTTGTCCGAGTGTGCAGGGCCAAAAGGAGTCGTCGCGGGGGGAGGTGTTGTTTCCAAAGGTGATCACCTTTGTCTTGTTTGAGTTCAGCTTCAGGCAGTTGGATCTCATTCACTTGACGACATGGGGCATGACATTGCGGAAGTTCTCTCTGGGGATGACGTGGTCTACGGAGAGGGAGAGAATGAGTTGGGTGGTGTTTGCATATGAGATGATGTGGAGTCCGTGGGAGGAAACAATCTCAGCTAATGGCGTCATGTAGGTGATGAAAGCCGTTTTCGACAAGAAAAAAGCATTTTGCAATACACAAACCCAATTTTGCGACTTGGTAATCTATTTACCGATTCGCAAAAAGGGTTTGCGAGTTGCAATTAGGAAGGGGCGTTCCCTTCTTAATTGCAAGTCACAGTGCGATGTATGATTGTTTTGTGACTGTGAAGGCAGTCACAAAACAATCGCAGTTAGCACCAGTTTCAAATTGGTGCTAACCCATTCGCAAACCGGAAGGGGTCCCCACAAGACCCCTTCCTCTTTGTGAATGGATGCGAAAATATTTTTTCAGAGCAGGCAGTTGTCCCGTGGACCACTACCTGCTCTGAAAAAATGAAAAGAAAACTTTTCATTTATTGTTTTTATTTTAAAAGCATCCAATTTTTCTTTAAGGAAAACTTCTGCATTTAAAAACAAAAAAAACGCTGCTTTATTTAAAAGCAGTCACAAACATGGTGGTCTGCTGTTCCCAGCAGGCCACCATCCCTGTGAGTGCGTCCATACCTCATGAATATTTATGAAGTAGGTCATTGGTGACCCCATTGGGAATCACAAACAGTAGCATTGACACTATTGTACATCAGATTTTGCGACTCTCAAATTGCGAGTTGCTAAGACTAGCCATTTGCGAGTCGCAAAACTTGATATTTGTACACATGGCTCTAAGTCCTTAATGGGCAGGATGAAGGAATCTAGCAGTTGTTTATGGATCTTATTATGCATTCAGTAGGTTAGTAAGTTTTGTACATTGCTTTTTGGTTACTTCGTAGTGCTAGACTGCATGGCTTAAAATGTGTGTGAGGTAGGCTTGAGGAAGTGCAACTCCACTCTAGTGAGGGTAGGAAACCATGACAAGCATTCTTCTATTGCAACTGCTATTCTATGCTGATTATTTGAAAGCAAGACTACATTGTTATTTTTTTGTGGTAGGAATTGCAGGTAGTCCTGCTCTGCCCTATATGCAAGTGTCATTGACTGCCACTGCTTAATCACCTGTACTCTGAGGAACCTGCTTTCATGGTTCAAGTACTTGTAGGTCCTTTGTTTGATTAAGTGTGCAGTTGAAGGATCGTAGGTATCAAATAGCGGTCTGTCTGTTTCATAGGAATCCTGCATCTTTTTTCCAGTGAAAGTTATTCATGGTGGAGGTGATTTTAAGCTTGGTTTTTGCATGCTGTGGGAGCCTTAAGTGAGGTGTTAGGACTTACTAAATGTGGTTAGGCTTCTGGAACCCATTGTGTATTGTACATGACAGATTTTGCTGTTGATGAGTTTAGTAGGAAGGGCAGTGTAAGTTTCCCATAGCCTAGGTGTGCCATAATTATTGCCAAAGATGTATTTGTAAGAATGGAAAGATTTTCTAAGTAATGCGATCTATGTGTTGAAACATACATACTACAGTCTGGGGGATGAATGAGACCTCTGAATCAAAGTTTAGGTGGATAGAGGTGTTCTTAGATTCAGAGCCCTATCAAAAGACTGCTCTCTTACTCTGCTTCCTCCACACCAAAATTATAATCCTTACTGTATTCATGTAGAGGTAACTCTTCTTTCCAGTGAAAACATGATCTACACATGATTGTAAGCAGCTCTGTGATTGGAGAGTAATGGGTTTTTTTCTGGGCTGTTGCAGAGTTTTATGGTTCTTGCTTTTTGTAGCTCAACAAATCATAGCACATGCTAAGATATCACAGAGGACACAATGAGGCTGGAAGTTTGGAATTGGGACTAGAACAAGCAATTACTTGCACTGTATGGTTTATAAGTTAATTAGTAAAACCAAAGATTAAAATACATGACAGTTACGAAAATATGCATGTCTTAACAATATTCTTTAGTATAAAAATATATATTTTTGAGAATTGTGATTATTGAATCTGTGACAAACAAGTTATTAAATCACAAGTCCTGAAAATGTTTTCTTCAGAAAATCCTGTCATTTTTTTCTGGCAAGACCTAATGCTTTTTTTTTATTTGAACTAGTTTCACAGTGGTGCAATAACGTCCACGTAACTCAGTGTCTTTGCTTTGTTTGGAAGTGGCCTTGCTACTTCTCTCCAAGAATAGATGATCCTAGATAAGTCTTCTGGAAATTTGCAAAAATATATCTTAAGGAGACTTTCATATTGTTATTGAAAAGACTGGATAACATCTTTTCATTTAAAGTAATTGAATCCACATCGTTGCTAAGAAATAATACGTAATTGTGCTTTTGATCTCATTGATGTAATTAATTTGTGGGACATGAAGAGAATGACTTAAATTATTAGTCGAATTGTACTGTTCATAGCTATTTGTAGTTCTTGCAGCTACGTTTATATTGTGTGGTTGTTGGAATGTATGATAACTTGGAAGTGAAGGTTGGAAGCCACAATAACCATGCAATAACATTGTAGGCTTTTATATAAATTGCTTTGTCAATGATGTTGTAAGACTTTCTAATTTTAGATTTCATGTAATTGGCGTCCCACCTTTAAATTTCAGCCTCGGGCATGAACCATGTAGAATTGTGCTTTTGCATACAACGTTTGTAGAACAATACTCTTGAACTGTATGCCATGTCAAAATTGAAGTTTCATAACGTGACGAGTTCGACACTGCTCAGGGTGTGTTTCTGGTGGCTAAAAGGATGTTACAAAAGTAATTTGGGAAATAACCATTGATTACCAAGCATGGATATCCTAATTTTGGGGAGATGATATAGAGACAAATTCAGATAAGAATGTGACTTCACACCATTCTAAAGAACAAAAGCCTTACAAAGTGATATTAGGACCCTTATGGGTCACTAGGTTGAGACATACTCTATTAAGTGGAACATCTCTAAGTATGATGAATGACAACTATTCACTACAAGAAAATATGTCTTGTGGAGACTACCAAATTTGTGATTCAGATTAGTAAATGTCCCAAATACAGGTTGGAGGTGCACAGATGCAAACAGTATTGTGGTGGCAGCAGCCCAGCTGTCGGTATTTGCAGATGGGATACAGTGCACTCTGGCCCTAATTGGTGGCTATGAAGGCCCCCATGAGGATGCATCCACTTCTTTGGGGATTCCCAGAACCCCCATCAATTATTGTGTCAACTTTACACAAACACATAGCAGCAAGTTCATCCATCTCTGCAGGCATGTGTATTGACCCCTGGCTTGCACAAGTACACACTGTGTTCATGTACGTACTTGTGTTTGAGAGGACACATTTTTTATTTCAGTAGGCCACTTCCTCGTTATAGTTTCTGATGCATGAGATGTCTGTGCAGCACTCTAGAGTATTTCTAAATGGTTTGGAGCTCTATTGTTTAAACAGATATTTTATAGAGTAGGACAGTCTGCATAGTTAGCATGCATAATTGATGGACTTTTTATCGATGTAATATCACAGAGGTGTGATTTACATTATTTTTGAAAATGTTACGGCTAAATAATGTCATGTTAGTTAATTGATCTTGTTAAGGAAAAGAAGTACAATGCTGTAAATAAAGCAAACGGATTTCTAATTAATTATTTGTATAATGAATTGGTTCATGAAGATCACCACCCCATGCCCTCCACTATTCAAGCATCATTCACATGGTATTTAGGAAGGCTTGCTTCTTCCTTGTAGACTTAAAATGTCTAACTAATGCAGTATGGAAATGCCAATTCCCACACATAGTAAAACTCTCTTAAATCCTGACCCAAGTATGTGCATAAAATTAAAATGCTGTTTTGTATTAATGGTACATTTTATTGTAAAGCATTTGAGTTTTTTACTAGGGGGATGTTGTACCTGTTGCTCATTCGTGTGGAATCCTGAGCACTTCCTCAGCAAAACTGTGTCATCAAAGCAAACTCCCACAAAAATGTAGAAGATCATGACCTCACATTTTTTAACGGCAGCGATGTTTTTTTAGAGTAGAAACTGGAAAGTCCCTTTTAGCCAGCGTGTTCACAGTAGAAGGCACATGCGTTCTTTGGGCATCTGTTTTATGCCACAAGACATACATTAATAATCAAGAAGGCTTCATCAAGTACACACGTTAGCTGGAAATGAAGTTGGATTGCAAAGTCGTGCATGGCTTGGCATGGGGTTTCTTCACTTCCTTTGCTTGCTTCTTGCACTCTGGCTGTAACCAGATGAGCATGTGTGTTTAGGATCAGTTGTTTTTGATATGGGGCGCTTTTTAAATTTGCGTGTCCCCTTTACACTGCCCACTGTCATGGTTAGTGAAATAAAGAAATGTGGAAGAGAAGCATGTGTAAAATGACTCTAGGGGTTAGCTTAGCTGACTTTTGATGGGCGAGTTGGATATCCACGCTACTCGTGCTTTTGATAGTCAAATGCCTAGTAATGGGACATTTGAAATATATTTTCACAGAGACAAATTTCAGTGGTTTGTAAACCTTCAGCAACAGCTGGAATACGCGACCTAATGAAAGATAGCCTGTACAACTTCCCCATGCCTTATAGAAATTATGTTTACTTCAATTACATCTATCATTTTGCTGAAGGTTTCCCGAAGCAGAACTTGGGTGTTTTCGCCTCAGCATCAAGTTAAGTGACTGATTTTAGACTTTATACCCAGAAATGTAATAACTGCATAAAACCTTTGAAACATTCCTTAGGGTGCAAAAAATTAGAAATCATATAGTCGGCAAAAATGTAGCAAATGGCGTCAAAGGTGAGGACTAGGGAGCTCATTGAGCACGGGGCAATAAGAAGATATCTCACAAAATCAGCAGATGCTCCGCCCACAGTCTTGTCTGTTTCCCCTCTTCATTTAGAGCGATGGAAACCACTTGTTTCCAGACGACTAGGCCTCAGCCAACTCCAGCGCAAGGAATACCTTCACACTGCTGCCACTGCAAAATCACAGGCTCTATGCCCTTTAGGTAGGCCCTCTAGTGCTTTGGTTTACTGTATAGGATTGTCTTGCATACTTGTGCATCCCACTTAGAGCCCTGGAAAGAATGCAACGGTACCAGGGACGAGGCATACCTTGCAACACCCCAGAATGTCACACTGGCATGTGAATAAGGGTAGATAATAACAGAGAGACAATTAAGCGAAGTTATTGATGCTGTGTAGTCTTCTAAAAATACAAATATACTGCAGTTTCAAATAGCATAATGGTACCAAATAGGTAGAAGAGCAGAATAATTAATACATCAGTTAGAAATGCTAATGGTAAGATAGAATAATGCATTAATAAAAACCATGCAGGAAACAAGAGGAAAACCAGTGATAGAAATGGAAATAAACTATTAAATAATTCAATACACCAGCCAACAGTCGACGTGAAGTGGGTGAAAGATCAAAAGATATTGGAAGTGAAAATAGCTAAGCAACAGAATGGAAAAGAGTACGTTTGAGTACAGCAGCAATTTCCGATTTAAGCCCAAGTGATATGTGTGGCAAAAAAAACACAGTCTGTAGAGAAGGAGAGGAAACTGAAAAAATGCCTGGGTTAAAATTTAGGTCAGTGAGTTTTCTTTTTGGAGTTAGAGAGGCGTGATGAACCCGCGACAAAATGATGTGAGTGAAATCAGTGTGGTTATAGCAAATAATTTCATCTTTTTGTGCCTCATTTACATTTGTTTTACTCTGGGAGTGCTCATAAGGTTAAGACGTGAAGGGAATTCCTTGTGCATTTATTCATATTTGATGGTCTTTTAAAATAGGGAGGTCACATTCATTATTACACATATGCATAGACTAGAGGATCTATTTTAATGCAGTACGGCATGTTATCTATTTCCATATTTGTGACAAAAGCCTTTCTTTGACACTGGTGATGACAAAATCTATCAGAAACAAATGATGCACACTTGTGAAGGAGGATGTATGTATCTTCTTTCAACTACAGGTGTAGCCTGGCGTAGAGTCTGTGGCTGGACTAGGGGCACTATGCCAGTGACGTCCACTCTCCCTGACAAAGACAATTTACTGATGTTCAAGGCAATCAATCAATCAATCAGTCAGAATTTGTAGAGCATACGACTCACCCAAAAGGGTCTCAAGGCACTGGGGGTTGGGGGTCGGTCCTCTGTGCTTCAGTCAAAGAGCCAGGTCTTAAGGTCCTTCCTGAATTGAGGTAACAATGGTGACTGCCTGAGGTGAAGAGGCAAGGTGTTTCAGCTCTTTGCTGCGAGGAAGGTGAAGGATCTTCCTCCAGCTGAGGTCTTCCATATGCGGGTTACAGTGACTAGTGCCTTTTGAGCACAGAAGAGCTGAGAGGCCTGGTGGGGGAGTAGAAGGTGATGCGGTGGTTGAGATAGGTAGGTTCCAGGTCATGGAGAGCCTTGTATGCGTGGACGAGGAGCTTGAAGTTGTTCCTTTTCTTGACAGGGAGCTAGTGGGGGTCTCTTAAGTGTCTGGTGATGTGTTCACGGTGGGTGACATCCAGGATTAGTCTGGTGGAGGCATTTTGGTTGTGCTGTAGTGTTTTCAGGTTCTTGTGGGTGGTGCCGGTAGAGAGGGGGTTGCCATAGTCGAGTCTGCTGGTGACCAGGGTGTGGGTTACTGTCTTACGGCAGCCGTTTGGAATCCATTTGAAGATCTTCTGGAGAAGTCGGAGTGTGTGGAAACAGGAAGATGTGGCAGAGTTGACCTGGAGGATCATGGTGAGCAATTAATCTAGGATGAAGCAGAGGTTGCTTGCGTGGTTTGGTGGGGGGTGGGGGGGGTGTGGTGAGAGTAGCAGGCCACCAGGAGTCGTCCTATGCTGATGTGGAGGGTCCCAGGATGAGGATCTCGGTCTTGTCAGAGTTGAGCTTGAGGGAGCTCTCCTTCATCCAGGCAGCGACGGCTTCCATCCCGTTGTGGAAATTCTTCTTGACAGTTGTTGGGTTTTCGGTCAGTGAGATGATCAGCTGAGTGTCGTCGGAAGAAGAGACAATGTTCAATCCATGGTTCCTTACGATGTATGCGAGCGGGGCCATGTAAATGTTGAAGAGTGTGGTGCTCCGGGAGGAGCCTTGGGGTGTTCGGCAGCTGATCTCCGTAGGCTCTAACAGGTAAGGTGGCAGTCTAACTCTCTGTGTACTGCCGGTCAGGAAGGAGCGTAACCACTATAAGACCTTTTGGCGGATGCCAGCTATGTGGAGTCTGGAGCAGAGGGTGTGATGGGAGACTGTGTTGTAGGCGGCTGATGGGTCCAGTAGGATGATGGTTGGTGTTTGGCTGTGGTCAGAGAGCGAGCGGATGTCATCTGTAGCGGTGAGGAGGGCAGTCTCCATGCTGTGGTTCTCCTGATTGGGAGATGCCCAGGATGTTGTTATCCTCGATGTGTTTGTGGAGATGTGCGTTGATGTAATTTTCGATGACCGTGGCTAGGAAAGACAGTAGAGAGATGGGACAGTAGTTTGTGAGGTCCAGGGGGTTCCTTCAAGAGAGGGCAGATCTCGGCATGCTTCCAGTTCTCCAGGAAAGTAGCCATCTCCATGGAGCTCAGGTGCGATGGAAGTGTTGGCTTTGTTGAAAATGAGGTGAGGACAGGGATCAATAGGGGTTCCAGAGTGGATGCTACACATGATGGAGCAGGTGTCATCCATGGTGAGGGTGGTCCAGCAGTGCAGGATCTGTGAAGGTTCAGAGGATCCACGCTGGAGGGTTGTTGGTGGGCTCAGAGGGTCTTGGGGTCCAAAGCTATCATAGATGTCCTTGATTTTATGATGGAAGAAGATGACTACTCTGTCGCAGAGGTCCTGAGATTGAGAGATGTTTGCTGTTTTGTATTGGGGTTTGGTGAACTCTTTCACCACTGTGAAAAGCTGTTTGGTGTTGTGTGCGGTGGCGCTGATATGGTTCTGCAGGTCTGCTTTCCTAGTGGATCTGATGAGGTAGTGGTGGGATTTGATGGCAGATTTGGAGGCCGCAAGGTTTTCCAGGGACTTGCTGTTTCTCCATCTTTCGCCATCTTTTATCTTTCTCCATCACGACTTTCTACTTGCATATTCTCTTGAATAAGCCAATGTATGGGTCATCTTAGTATATTCTCTTTGTAGTTGATGTGAAGAGCTTCATATATAAAAACATTTATGTTCTCTTATATGAGTGATGTGTTTGTGCAGAGATTCACCAAAGGGCAGTGCTTGGCATATCAGTTGTGCAATGGACAAAACTGACAGGTGCATTTTCCTTGCCATTACAGCTATGCACTAAGGCAGGATGAAAGCCACCCATCTTGCACAAGAAGCTCATAATAGGAGAATATGTCAACCTTTTGAATAGAAGTTGTTTTTTCACTTCTATATGGCTGATACCACACTCATGCAAGATAAGCAAACCCATGGCCAAGTGACTCTCTCATTTCCAGAATGCCATTTCCTAAGGAATTCATGGAATGTGCTTTTGTCAATTGTGTCAAAGCTGTAATTTTGTCAAAAGATGGGCAACATCTGATCACTCCTCCATTGGTAGGAGGGGGAAAACCCATTCCAGCACAAGAATTTCTTCTTTTTCCAACCCTACTCAAGCGAGAACCACAATCCATGGCAGGGTGAAGTCACAAGAAAACTCTAAATTTACCTGCGCTCAACCCTCTGATAGCTTGGCGCAAAGCAGACACGATTAATATAGAGGCAATGTGTAAAGTATTTATGCAGCACTTTAAATAGTAATAGAGTGAAACACAGAACAAGAAAAATACCAAACCAATTTAAACAGATAGAATAACAATTAATAATTAAAACAAGACCAAAATGACAAAAATTAAATCAGTAGAACTGGAGATATGCAAGTTTAAACATTTAAGTGAAAATTCCTCCAAAAAGCACAAGCACCAGCTGTGGATATCCAGCTGCACTAGACCAGGACAAAGTTACAAATTCAGGCTGACTGCGATGGTGCATATGCTGGCTACTAGGACACCCAGTTAGGCCAGCTGAACAAGAGTCCGGGTTAGAGATGCGTCATGCAGCGTCGGTTCCAAGGAATTGTGGATCTTCAATTGGCAGTCCTGCATCATCGACAAGGGGGCTGGCAGTGCAATATCCTGCTTCAAGGATGCGTCACACAAGCGCAGGTTCAGATGAGGCTGTGGGCTTCAATTGCGATGGGAAGTCCTTCACCTGGAAAGTCACTGCAGCAGAGATGATGCATCGGATCTGCTTGAGGTTGCCCTGTGTAGTAGAGGATATGTGTTGGCTGTGCTAAGTCCACAGATGCACAGAGCACATTCAGGCTCATTTCCAAGGGTCAAGGACTGGGGGTGGCACCACTTGGCATAATAGGACTTGCAAAGGGCAGAGTCCAGATGCTGGGTTCAAGGTTGTTGGAAGTCGGTTATGTCCCTGATGCTTCTAATCCAGAGGCCAGGCAACTAGCCCTTGGGGTCACTCTAAGAGCCTGGGGTTAGAGATGCAGGTCCAGTCTTTTTCACCTAGACAAGAGGGCAGCAGGTCAGCAAAGCAGGGCAGCAGTCCTTCAGAGTGGCAGTCCTTACAACCAGCAGCACAGCAGGTCTTCTTCCTTGTAGAGTCCACAGGTCCAGAAATGTACTGAAGAGTTGGTGTGTGAAGTCCAGTATTTATACCTGGTGCCCACTTTGAAGTGGAGGAAACGTATAGAGGTTTCCAGCCCCATGGGGTGTCAGGCACCCCCTTTCTCCCTGTCCTGGCCCAAGCATGTCTGGGTTCACAGTAGACCAGTGTCAATTTCATTGTGAGAGTGCTCAGGCACAACTTTTGTGATGTGTAAGTGTGGTAGGTGGCATCTCCTCCTCGTTAACTCAGAGTGGCCCATCCTGTCAACACCTATCTTCCTCTTTGTCTTAGTGTCTGGGAGCAATGCACAATGACCAACGACTAGCTACAGCTAATCATGTGACCCAGGATCAGGCTGCAGGCACCAAATGGTTAGGATAAGAAAATGCCAGCTTTCTAAAAGTGCCATTTTCTCAATTATGACAAAAAATCTGACTTTACCTTCAAAGGGTTCTTTTAATTACTATTCTTTAGACATCAAGCTGTATACCTGGTCCCATATGTAAGTTACAGCTTACTAAATGTAATAAGGTAACTCCAATGTTAACTTATGGGAAAGGTAGGCCTTGCAGTAGTGAAAAATGACTTTAGGAGATTTTCACTACTATGGCGTGTAAAACTTAAAAGTACATGTCCCACCTTTTAAGTACCCTTCCCTCTGGCTTTTGTCACTAATATGTATTAAAAAGGACCAGCCCAGAGGTTGAAATGGCAGTTTCAAAAACTGCACACATAGGCTGCAATGGCTGGCCTGGGGCATGTTCAAAGGACTACGTAAGTTAGTGGCACAATCAGTGCTGCAGGGCCACTAGTAACATTTAATTTACAGACCCTGGGCACTGGTTAGCAGTGGTAAAGTACACAGAGTCCTAAAGCCAGCAAAAACTATGTTAGCAAAATAGGAGCATTAAATGCAAAACAATTGAGGGAAACCCACGCCAATGATGCCAGGTCTAACAGTCACCTTAGTTTTGTCATATTAAACATCCTCTCCTTACCTTAAGTTGGCAACTGTTTAGCACCACTATTACCTCTATAGTTCGTTGCTTTGTTCACTAAACAACCTTTGACAATGACCTAGGTGTTTGAAACAGCAGCTACAGCCGTTTATGCTAGGAAGTAGTCTGCACTCTCCCTCTGAAAAATTGCATACTGTACAACCTTAAGTATGTTAGGATTGGGGGAGGACCTATTTAGTACTGGACCCTAAAATGTGAATATCCCCGTCCTTTCACTTGAGACACATTCCAAATTTGCTGGCCTTTTGTAAAGCCCTTAAGTCTTGCTTTTTCCACCGTCACTGAGGTTTTCATTATTGGCGTTATGCTAGCACACAATATTTCTTCCTAAAACTGAGATATTTGTGTGCTTTACAAAAAGCTGTGAACATAACATGATTATGCATCATAATGTAACTGCTTCAGTTTCTTTCACCGCTCTATATTCCCATTTTAAAATGATTTCGCTCATCTTCAAAGTATTCCCTCATTGCGTACATTTGCCAAGGCCATCTGTTGCCTTTGACATTTTTCAGAAATGTATGCCCCAAAATAAAGTCATTAATGGCTGTTAATATGTTGTTGTTATTTAGAGTGGACTATTTACTCGTATTTTCTGTCTATATCTTCAGAATTGTGAATGCTATAACTGGCTACCATATTCACTTTGCCAGAGACTGCAACCCCTTTCTGTTGTTGGAATGTGACCCAGGGCTGAAATATTTCTTGAGTCCTAGAATATCTTCCAATTTCCACTAGCCCAGCCTTGTTCAAAACCTGCTCAGTAACGGTTCCTGTTACTCAGTTTATGTCCTCATGCCTGTAATTTTTTGTGGTATTATATTCGCTCAGTTGTTTGCATTTTAATTTACTCTTTTCAGAATCCATATTATGCACTTGACTACTGACAGTTATAGTTCATGATGCACACACTATGCAGAAATTGCGTGTTAATTGTGACTTCTGCATTTCTGTATTTTCCTTATCATTCTATGTTTATAGTATGTCAAGGTGCTCTGAAAATAACATGTGTGAAACACTGGTATTATGTAAAAACATTTTTGGTTTCCTTCCTGTTATGACCAGCCTTAAGGGGTCATTTTGAACACGGTATGCTGGCGGTCCTTCCAGTGACCGCCAGCCCCCCCTGAAACCCTGCCGGCCATTTAATAAACATTCTGCTGAGCCGGGACATTGCCGTAAATCAGGCAGTGACCTGCACGATGGGCACTGCACAGGGGCCCCTGCACTGCCCATGCCAAGTGCATGGGCCCCCATGGGGGCCCCAGAGCACCCCTTCCGCCAGCCTTTCCCTGGTGCGGAAACCCACCAGGGAAAGGCTGAGGGAACTGGGGTCATTAGCCGAGGGGCAGCGGATAATGATGCTGTCCACCGCCAGGCTGCCTGTCGGAGGAAGCCTGGCGGTGGAGGAGGGCCGCCAAAGGCATTCTGGGCCGCCATGCCGGATGGCAGGATTTCCCTCCACCGCTGGCATGGCGGCCCAGACTGGCAAGTCCATAATGAGGGCCTTCATTCCTTTGCTGCTAATATCTCCCACTCCGCTAAGCCTTTTTGTTTGGCAATTTTGGGATGTTCTCGCTTAATCCCTTAACATTTTGTCCACATTTTGTTCTAGAGGTACCAGGGTTTGTGGATTCCCCTGGAGGGTGCTGAGAACATAACCAAAATAATGCTAAATTTAGTTTTTTGGGGAAATGCACCTGGCATCAGTGAAGGGTGTGTGGACTAAAATCATTATCTTTCCAGCACTCAGGAACAAGCAGACTTTCATCAGAAAACCTAATTTTTCAACACAGTTATGGCATCTTAATGGAATGTAGCCCATTTTTCCTATTTTTTGTGCTTTCAGCCTCCTTCCAGTTAGTGGTAGAAATGGGTGCGAAACCTATGGTTGATCCCGTAAAGCTATACATTTCTGAAAGGTAGATACAATTCTGAAATCATTTCCGTAGTTCCTTCAAGGTTTTCTTCTGGGAAAGTAACAGTTGAAATAAAACAATATTGAAATTGAGTTAAAAAAACCTGCTATTTGTGTCTGTTTTCATCTGTAACTTTTTTCAACTATGGCAGATTTTCAAAAGCAAGATACTGTTACATCCCCTGGACCCTTATGGTTGTGGGGATTTACAGGGTTTGTAGGTTCACCAAGAACCCGAGGTACCCAGAGCCAACAACTGAGATGCACCTTGCAATGGTTTTTTCATTGTGTACCGGGTATTCAGCAATTCATTTGGTAAAATATAAAAAGTGAAAAATAGCTATCAAGGAAACCCATGTATTTCTGAAAGGAGTACGAGATATCTAGTTTAGAAGCAGTGGTTATTTGCACATCTTTGAATTTGTGGGTACCCATACTAGCATGTGAATTAGACGGCATTTCTCAAAGCTACGTTCTTCTTACACACTGCCTTACATTTGGAAGGCACAAATGCAGAGAAAGAAATTTGCTAATAACATTTGTTCTACTATTCTATTTTCCCCCCAAGTCTCCTGATGAAAATGGTACCTTACTTGTGTGGGTAGGCCTAGTGCCCGTGACAGGAAACGTCCTGAAATGCAAAGTGAACACATCCCATTTTTCCTCTGAAAACTGACACACAGCAGTGTGCTTAGGTGTGAATGTTGGGCCCTAGCTCAACCAGCACCTAGGGAAACCTAGCAAATTTGTACATTTTTTAAAACTAGACACAGGAAAATCCAGGACGGGGGTGACTTGTGTAGCTCTCACGGGGGACTGTCACCCAGAATCCCTTGCAAACCTCAAAATTTGTCTTAAAAAACATTTTCCTGACATTTCTGTGGAGGAAAGTTCTGGAATCTGAAGGGAGCCGCAAAATTCCTTCCACTACAGCATTCCCCCAAGTCTCCTGATAAAAATGGTAACTCAGCTGTGTGAGTAGTCCTAGTTCCCGTGAAAGGAAACAGCCAAAAGTGCAATGTAGGCACATCACATTTCTCCAGTGAAAGCTGACCTTTTTTTTTTGTAATGTGCCTAGCTGTGGATTTTGGGCCCTAGCTTAGATGGCATCTGGGAAAACCTAGTGAACCTGTACATTTTTGTCACCCAGAATCCCTGGCAAACCTCAAAATTTGTCTAAAGAACACAATTCCCGCTCATTTCTGTGATGGAAAGTTATGGAATCTGAGGGGAACCACAAACTTCCTTCCACCCAGTATTCCCCCAAGTCTCCGGATACAATCGTACCTCACTTGTGTGGCTAGTCCTATTAGCTGCTACAGGAAATGGCCCAAAATACAACGTTGATACATCACATTTGTCTACTGAAAACTGACTATTTATTGCAATGTACCTAACTGTGGATTTTGGGCCCTAGCTCCGTCGGCACCTGGGGACACCTAGCAAACCTGTAAAATGTTCAGAACTAGACACCCTAGGGCAGCGGTTCCCAATCTTTTGACTTCTGTGGACTCCCACTTTATCATTACTGGAACCCAGGGACCCCTACTGAATCATTATTGGAATACAGGGACTCACCCACAGAGTCATTACTGAAAGCTGAGGACCTAATCTGTTAATAACATTTAATTTTCTTGGCTGTTGTGGACCCCCTGAGAAGGCTTCGCAGGCCCACAGGGGTCCCCGGACCACAGGTTGGAAACCACTGCCCTAGGGGAATCCAGTATGGGGTGACTTGTGTGTCACTCACCAGATTCTGTCACCCAGAATCCCCTGCAAATCTCAAAGTTTGTCTAAAATCTAAAAAACAAATTTTCCTCACATTTCCGTGGTGGAAAATTCTGGAATCTGAGGGGAGACACAAATTTACTACCAGTAAGTATTCCCCTCGGTCTCCTGATAAAAATGATACATCACTTGTGTAGGTGGGCCAAGTACCTGCGACAGGGACGGGCCAAAACTTGTAGAGTTTGAGGGGCAACTAAAGCGGGTCTAAAAGGTCAGTTTATTTTTTATACACTTTTGGCTAACTCTGTTTGGGCACCCACAAAGTGAGGTATCATTTATATCTGTGGACCGAGGTGAACGCTGGGTGGTAGGAAATCAGGGTTTATTTCGGTTTCTGGAAGAATATGGCACAGAAATGCAAGAAAAATGTGTGGTTTTAGTCACATTTTGAGGTTTGCAGGGCATTGTGGGTAAGAAACCTTGTTGGGATCCACGAGAGGCACACTGCTTTGTACTCACCTGGGTGTCTGGTTTTCAATCATATCTAGAGTTGGTAGATTTTCCCTAGACAAGAAGCGACCAAAACCTAAGAGCATTTGTTTTACAATTTTAGTGTTTGGGACATCACAGAAGTAAGAGACTTGGTGGGTGCTTGCATCTTGTGATTGTTGATAGTAATTTGGGACGGTGAGTAAGCTCTCTCCTCTCACTTTCTTTATTGGTAGACACACATCATGGGTAGATTTGGCATGAGGGTGATTGAGGGTTCAAAATGTAAAGTTTTATTGAAAAGACATTTCACAAAAAAGAATGGCACTGTTAATGATTGAAAGGTCAAAAAACGAAACCAATGACTTGCGGCTCCTGAGCTGTAAAGCTGCATCAAGACACCAACCGCTTTAGAGTCCATTCAAACACCATTCATATGTAACACACACAAGACCATTCAGGCCACCAGCTATGGGCTCAGCACATTACAACACTCAACAGACAGTGGCATTCATTTATGAACCCATCATTTTTATAAGCCCACATGCCTGACACAGCAATTACGATGGCTGATAGAGTGTGTGGACTGGCGTTTGGCTAGCAGTGCGTGTAGTGACCAGCAGCAAGTCACTACTCACACATTGCCAGCCAAATACCAGCTCATACACACCACCAGCCAAGCACCAGCTCACACACACTGCCAGCCAAGCTCCAGTCCATGCACACTGCCAGCCCACGCACATTGCCAGTAAGCTCCGGGCCATGCACCTTGCTAGACAAGCACCACTCCACACACACCTCCATCAAATTTAAAAAAAAAAAAAAAAAAACACAGACCAATTGTAAGTAAACACAAAACTGCAACACAGCTCTAACTAAATACATCCCACTAATGCCAACCATAAAACTGAACCAAAAATATAAAAGAGATCAGGTAGTTCACTTTTACGCTCACGGTTGCTCCCAAAAACGTTTGCGTGTGGTACAATTTAAAACATGTGAACACACACAGCCCAGGGTTAGAAGGACACTCAGTGCAGTGGATAAAACTCTCCTTCCGCATGCCTCTTCGCATACAGACTATACATCTCTTGCAGGGATTTGTTATTTTTGGACGCGGGAGGAGTGTAATCATCAAATTGTCAGTCTTTCAATCCAGTCAAACCCTCCACCACTCCATCTCTAGGAACACTTGCCTGTTCCAGTACAACAAGGCTGCCTGTCACAGACTCCTGAAATTGAACAAGAGTTTTGTTTGACTCTGGAGAACAATCCTTGAATACAACAAAAGCATTGAAGGTTGCTAAATGAAACAAATGGATAGCCACGTTCTTATACCAGATATAAGCCTTAAAAACAGCAGTGTAAGGTTCCAGCCTCTGATCTATTCTACCTACACCACCCATGTTCTTATTGTAGTCTAAAATGCACACAGGTTTGCACACTTCAGCAACCTGACCCAAAACAGGTGAAGTACTTTCATCATGGATGGTAGTCTGCATGTAGATATCCCTCCTGTCTGCAAATTTCACAGCTAGCAGTTCATCACTACGCAAGCCACTGCCCTGTCCCCTCTCAAGTGTTTTTTCACAAACTGGCTCCTTTGGATAATTTTTATGGTTAGAGTGGACTGTGCCACAAGCAAGTGTCCACTATGAACAATTCCATGAACTATAGTACACTAGTGTAAAAGTTATCTACGTATAAATGGGGACCTTTGTTGAAAAGTCCTCTACCAAGTTCCCACACAATTTTCTTGCTACCTCTGAGGGTGGACGGAAAACCAGTGGGGTCAATAGTGGAATCCCTATCGGTGTACACCCTGAAATTATAGACATATGCTGTACTACTCTCAGACAGAATACTCATCCTAATTCCATAACGTTGCCCTTGCTTGGAATGTACTAACAATTGGCCCAAGAACAGAACGAAAGATTCAACCACAGCTGTTTCTTTTCCTGGCACACAGACTTATGAAAATCAATCTACAAAGTGATCAAGGATAGGCCGAATCTTAAAAAGACAGTCACACTCAGGGTGATCTCATGGCAATGCTGAAGCATTAAAATCAAAATGCAGCATCTGAAGCAGAAGCAAATACCTATCACAACTCATGATTGCTGGAAATATGGCCATTGCCATCAAGGGACTGCTAGACCAATATGAAGACAGTGACGGCTTCCTTATCAAGCCCTTCAAAAATGTTAAACCCAAGAACAACTTCAACCCATTCAAATTTGTGGAAGTCCACTGGGTAGCTGTAGAGCTGATCTTCTTAAGTTTGGCACTGTTGTCCCTCAAATACAATTTCATCCAAAAATACATTGTCCAAGAACCTCTGAAAGAAATTTATAGGCAAAAAGTTTTCTGTATTCACTCTATACCCTGCCACATCAGTAAAGGCAAGCAACGCTGGCTGCATCATGCTTGGGCCAACCCAGAGTACAGCTCTTCAATGGGAAGCCTTTTAGCCCGTAGCTGCAATCCAGATGGCTCTTGCTGCACTGTCGGCGCATCAGACTCCTCCTCCTCCTCCTGACAGTGGTCTCTTCATCAGATGATTGTTCTCGGACAGAAAATTCGCTGCCAGAATACTGCACTTCCTCCTCTGCCTCAGATGCAGAGTCAGTCTCATAATCATGGTCAGAGGAAGATTCAGAAAGCATACCAACAACCTGCTGATCAGTAACCGTGTGGCTAGCAACCATTCTTACTAATAAAAGTAACTTGACAAATAAGTCAACAATACCAAACATTGTGTAAAAGAAGTAAGAAATAAAGCATGGCTTTATCAAACAGAAAGTAAAACTACTGGCATATAATAACCTGAATGGAAAGGTCACCCAATAGAAATCACACAAAAACCTATATACTCAAATATGATACCAGTCGATTGCCAGAGAGAGATAGACTGAGTATCACCTACTCTGCACAGACACAGCAAGCGCCACTGATCTCTCACTAGAAAGAAAAACAAAAGTAAACTACATACAAGACAACACATTACACATCATGCACAAATACAAGGAGAATTTCACACACAATAAAACAGAAGCTAAATGTGCTTTTATTGTTACACCAATTACAAAAACGCATTCATGCATGGGAATGATAATCATTTGGAGTAAACAGTACAATAAAAGTTTTTCTTACCAAATACATGCAACTATGCTAACTGCAGATCTGCCAGTGCCACAACCTCAAACAGGAGTCACAGCATAGGAATCAAAAACTTCACACTACAATAAAAAGGAGAAATAAATTATGATCATAAATGCAAATAATGCGCCACTTTCCACACACCACCAGCAAAGCTCAAGTCCGCACACACCGATAGTCAGCCAAGTGGCAGTACTTGCAGACCATCAGCCAAACTCCAGTTCACACACAGAAACTTTCCCTGGAGGCAGAAGGTTCTAAACAACAATATTACAAAAAATAAAATCCCAGCTGTCTACCGGCTTCTGCCCCACTGCGGACAGACGGGCCTAAAAATATGAGGCCAATCTACCTCCAAGGGGGCAGAAACTGCAACATTTGACCCCAAAAGGAGAGTGACACATGCCCAAGGTGCTGCTTCCCACAACAACAACATTACAAAAAATAAAATCCCTGATGTCTAGTGGCTAGCTGCCCCCAAGTGGGGGTGGAAATTGCCACAACATTTGTTCCCAAATGGGAGCAACCCTTCCCCAAGAGGCCTCTCCCCTAAACACCGAAACAATAAAACAACAATTTCTAGTGCCTAATTTAGTTTAGTTTACTGGATTTATAGAATGCATGGCTACCTGAAGGCTTCCCAGCACTAAGGCGAGCCCAATAAACTAAATGAGGGCCAATGCGGAAAAATAATAAAGTCTTCAGATTCCTATGGAAAGAAAGTTTTGAGTTATCTTGGTAGAGCTCCAGAGGAAGTGAGTTCCAGAGATTGTCTGCTCTAAAAGCAAAGGATCTGCCTCCCCATCTTGCTTTCTTGATCTGAGGAGTGTTGATTAGAGAAGCTGTTGATGATCTAAGTGACCTTTGAGGAGTGTAATATGTTACAATCTGCCTGAGGAAGGTCAGACCCTTATTGTGAAGGGCTCTGTGCACAGTACACATAGCTTTGAAGTTAATATGTTGTTCAATGGGTTGCCAGTGAAGCGAAACTAGAGCTGGTTTGGCAGAAAGATGGCTAGGGGTGTTCATAAGTAAGCGGGCAGCTGCATTTTGCACCACCTGCAATCCCTTTAATACATAACAAGGGGAGCTCAAGAAGAGAACGTTCCCGTAGCCTAGGCGAGACAATATAAGGGCCTGGTTAAGGAGACTTTTGGCCGGGAATTGGAGGACCTTAAAGATTTTCCTGAGGATTCTTAGCAGACTGAAACAGGTAGCCGCATGTTATTTGGATTGACATTCCATCATAAGGCGGGAGTCCAACCAAACCCTAGACTTTTTATATTTTCTTTTGGCGGGGGAGATGTTTTAATCCTTCGGGGTTCGGGGTAGGGGACTTCGGGAAAGAGAGATTCCATTCATCATTACTTTGTTTTCTCATCGGGAAGTTTGAGTTTCAGTCAGTCATCCACCTGGCGACATCCTGAAGACAAGATCATAGACTAGACTGTTTCTAAGTTGGTATTGGTAGAAAAAGAAGAGACCAACTGAGTGTCATTGGCACAGGATACTAAGGATAGACCATAAGGTTCTACAATTTTAGCCAATGGGGACATATAAATATTAAAGAGGGTAGGGCTCAAGAAAGAGCCCTGTGGTACCCCACAACTGAGGGGGAGAGTATTGGAGAAGAAGGAACGATCAAGGAGTTGAAAGGTCCTATCTCTCAAAAAAGAGGAAAGCCATTTAAAGGTGTTCACCTTGATTCCCACCTGTGAAATTTTTTGAAACAGTATTTTGTGATCCACAATATCGAAAGCAGTGCCCAAGTCTAATAGAATGATTGCTGCGTATCCACGTTGTCATGTGTCTTCTGTAATGGCCAAGAGGGCAGTTTCAGTACTATGTTGGGGTCTGAAACCCATTTGAGTGTGATGGAGAAGTTTATCCTCTTCAAGAAAGCCTGTCACTTGTCTGTTGATGTGTTTTTCGATTATTTTAGATGCCATAGGGAGGAGAGCAATTCGTCTATAATTGCTTAGTAGAGTTGCATCAAGCCTGGGTTTTTTAAGCAAAGGTTTAACAACTGCATGCTTCCAATGTGGCGTTACATGGCCGGATGTAAGGGATTCGTTAACGTTAAGAACATTAGTTAAGACAGGGACCGTGATATCCGACCCTAAAGCTCAGATGTAAGGGGGAGCAGGGTCCAGAGGAGATCCAGATTTTATGGTGCACAGGTGATTTACTTCTAAATCTTCTGTAAGTGGCAGGAAGACTGAGAGTACGGCTCTGGGAGGATAAGATTCATCCTGAGCTAACAAGTCGACCTTTTAAGAGAACTTATTAGGGAAGGTTACATGAATATTGAGAATTTTCTTTTGGAACAAAAACAGAAGATTACTGCTGTGTTCCTTAGAGGTTCCCGTCAAATCAACAGGAGACAGATCCTGAATCATCTCTTTAAATATTAAGAAAATGACTCTCGGGGAATTAGAAGACTGTTCTATTTTTGATGTATAGAAAGCCGTCTGCATGGATATAATTTCCACATGGAAGGATGTAATCACTGTCGTATATTCGAGTTTGGAGGCATCATCATAAGTCTTCCTCCACCTTCTTTCAAGTTGCTTATATTCCTTTTTTACCCGCGGCAGTTGGAGAGTGAACCATAGTGATTTCTTTTGGTGAGCACTTCTAAAGACAGTCTTTGTCAGTAGTATAGTACCAAGGGAGGTGGAAATCCACTCATTGAATTTGTCAGCTCAGCATGGCCAAGGAATGGAAGGGTTAGGGCAAGTGTTTTCTAGGGTGGCAGTCCATTCGCTACAACTTAGCTTTGACCACTGAAGATAGGTTGTTTTGTTTGGCTGTTGGTTATGGAGGCAGAGGAATTGGGGAGCGTAAGCATAATTAAGAAATGATCTGACCAGGGAAAGAGGAGCCAGAGCTGATATGTTAGGAATGTTACTGAATACCAGATCAATTGTGTGACCTTTTATGTGAGTGGGGCCATTTACCAACTGTATCAAGTCTAGTGCGGCTAGATCAGTGAGTAGAGATTTAGTGGATATATTGCTCACCTCATCCACATGAATGTTGAAATCACCAAGACCAGTGAAGTTGGAATTCCTGCAGACTAAATCTGCTACTAGTCACCCTGGTCCTCCAGTGAGGACCAGGGGGACGGTATATCAGTACTCGAGAGAGAGTAAGAGTAGCATTTACTGCTAATGAGAAAGACAAACTTTCGCAAACAGGTATAGACAAAGATTGAGTAAGGCAGTTGATCAAGAATTTATAGATGATGGCAACCCCCCTGCCCTTAGAATGAGGTCTATCTAAGCAATGTATTAAATAATCCTGAGGCAGGGCCAGGGCTGCATCGGGGGAGGATTCCCCACATAGCCAAGTTTCTGTTAAGAATAGAGCCTCTGGGGCATAGACACTCAACAATGAGTGAATGTGTAATTTGTGAGCAGGTAAAGATCGACAGTTGACTAATAAACATTTGCCAGCTAATTCCTTATATTTCCCCATAGGCGGTGGAAGGTGAGGCTGAGGAGTCCAGTGGCAGGTGGTGCAGGCCTTGAATGGGAGATCAAGATTTAAAGAATGCTGATAGGAGTTCATGGTGTAGTTTCCAAATGATATAAGTTGGTGTGCTGAGTAGAATGTTTTCTTTGAGCCTAAATGGGTAGCATTTCATGCCCATGGTCCTGGCCGAGCGCAGACGGGCTTGCCTTTGGCTCGCCAGCAGTGCGTCCGCCACATGAAGGCCCTTACACTGGGCCCGGGGAGACAGCTAGTTCCACGACTAGACCGCCTCTCAAAATGGCGGATCTAGTCAGAACCAGAGTGAGGAGGAGAAATGGCAATCGGGAAGTCTGACTGAGATGGCTAACGGGGACTGAAGAAGCAGGCGACCAGGGGAGCGGGCAGCCAGTAGAGTGCTAGTAGCGCAACCACAACATTAAAAGCAGTTCACAAAATGTGAGGAAAGAAAAAAATAATGCTGAGTTCTGGCTTAGCCTACCGGATGCCACTGAACACGGGCATCGGGTAGGAAAACACTTACGTTTTTTAAAGTATCAGATAAAAGATATTAAACTGCAGCAGGAAATGGCACAATTTAAAAAAGAGAGTGAGGAGCAATTACCTCAGTTTGCTAGTTCGCTGAAGCCCCTTACAATAGCTGGGGTAGGCAGCTGATTCCACAACTAGACCGCCTCTCAAAATGGCGGATCTAGTCAGGACTGGAGTGAGGAGGAAAAATGCCAGTCAGGAAGACCAACTGGGATGGCTATCAGGGACCAAAGGAGCAGGCAACCAGGGTAGCAGGTGGCCAGGAGAGTGCTAGTAGCGCAACCACAGCATTAAAAGTAGGTCACAGCAGGTGAGGAAACTTGGGGACCCCTGGGGGGCAGATGGGCCTAATAACATAGGGCTGATCTGACCCCCATGGGGGACAGAAACTGCCACAACATTTGTCCCCTCAAGGGGAGAGACCCTTTCCCATGTGGCCGGTCCACAAACACCTAAACATACCATCAAAAAACTCAGAAGTCTAGAGGCTTCTGCCCCTCTTGGGCAGATCGGTCTAATAATATGGCCGATCATCCCTCAAGTGGGGTAGAAACAGCCACAACATCTGTTCTCAAATGGGGAGCAACCCTTCCCTAAGGGAACTGCTCCCCAAACACTAAAAATACCATTAAAAAATGAATCTCTGGTGTCTAGTGGGCATTCCTGATGCACAATTGCGGCCCTGGGGGAAGCCAGCACTTCTCCCATGGGTTTGTGCCAGGATGGCCGGGAGCCTTCCTATGCACACACCCACCGCATGGAAAGGGTTAAACAGTGGTGCATGATTCCATTTTTTATTTTGTTTATTGTAGTGTTGGTGTTTGTTGTCAATAGTGTTTTGGAGCTATGTTGGTGGCTGTGGCACCAAATTGAAAAAAAGTGTCAAAAAACTAGTGCCAATGTCCTTGGCTCAGCAAAAGAAAATTAGTTCTACCTCTTGCTTACTGCATTTCTCTTATATTGGAAAGGAGTGTATGTAAGCAAATTTTCACAGCATAAATCAGGTCTTTCTTTTTCTTTTATGTTGTACACAGAAGCTCTCTGATGAGTGAATGTGCATATTATCTTTTACCACTTGGAAATGTATATTTATGACAGAGTGGTGGTAAAAAATGAGATTAATTGTAAAGTTCTCTAGTCTGCAGCTTTTTCACTTTTATGTAGATCGAAAACTGCTGACTTTTTAGGCGCGGACAGTATTAAAGAAGAATTTATGCACATAAATATGTAAAATGATCTACACATGCACCATTTTGGTCTCTGTATAGATAAATCCTTTAATGTCATTGGGATGCCTAATCTTCCTCTAATATCCAAGGTTTATAGGCACCGCCATCAAAATGGTAATAATCAATGGCAAACGGCACACATAAAAAGTTTTTATGCCCTGGCAATGGAAGTTAAGACTCCCAGGAATCTAAATCATTACCATTTTGGCTGACACTTAATTTTTGTGGACATGCCTCAAAGTTACAGAGAGAGGAATGATTTGTTACACTTTATTCTCTGTTCCGTCACTCTATTTCTCTATTAAGGTAATGCATGTACTAAGGAAAGTGTGAATGCAAAGCAAGAGCAGGACAATTCCTCCATATTTTTGTGTACCTTATAGAACTCATTTTGTACTTATGACATAACTACCAAGTCACTGTAACCTTTTCATACAATAATAAATACTACAGTTGATAAAATTATAAACTTAACACTCTTTATAACAGCATTCAAACCTCCTTGCTCACATCTGTGTGTCACTGCCAGACCTGAAGTTTGATTCCTTGCAAGGCCAGCATAGCTGTGATAATTACGATGTCTTTAAGGAGTATCATTAAATTTGCGAATAAAAAATTTATTACCTACAGCAGTGGTTCCCAACCTTTTGACTTCTGTGGACCCCCACTTTATCATTACTGGAACCCGGGGACCCTCACTAAATCATTATTGGAATCCAGGGGCTCCCCACTGAGTCATTACTGAAAGCTGACGTCCTAATCTGTTAATATTATTCAATTTTCTAAGCCGTAGCGGACCCCCTGAGGAGGCTTCACGGACCCGCAGGGCTCCCCGGATCACAGGTTGGAAACCACTGACCTACAGCATTACGAAACAATAAAAATGACAGTGGCAACCAAGGCCAGTTTTAGCCCGAGAGACAACCAGTGCAGCCGTCATTTTTGATGACACGCAACCCCAAACCACCATCCCCCCATGACCTCCTCCTCGGATTCCCTCACTACCACTGGACAAAAGTGCTCCTCCTCTCTCCATAAACCCTCTATCACATACATTTAATGTGTTTCAAAAGCACTGGAAAAAGGCTGGCTTTAGTAATGTGAATGTATACCTACCCAAACAAACCCTTTTCAGCAACATTAGGAGTAGATAGTGAAAGACCGCAGAAAGAAAACATATTATCTTAACCTATTTTCAGCAATTTGCATGCAGCTCTTTGATAGTTCATAACAGTCCCTGTTCTACATTAGGTTTGTATCTTATGAACTGCGATAACAAAAGAATCTCTGTGACAAAAGCAGTAACCCACTCAGCTACTCTCATAAAATACAGATCTGTGATTGGCACGGTATCCATTCTGTGCATCAGGCTTATTAACCCTCTGCGCTATTTTATGGCTAACCAAAAAATTGCCACTAGACAATACTCATTCGCTCTTTAGCAAGAGCATTAATCGCCAGGAGTTATCTTGATATTCTTATTGCTGTCTGAAAGCTGGATGCACAAGGAACTCCACAACAGTTGTTTTTAAATCATACGTTATTGCCAACCACAGTGCCCCCACTGAGATTAAAGCCTCCTTACCCAGTTCAGCACCAAGTGCGGACACACCAGTTGAAGTGCCCTAAAGCCAGCCCTGGTGGCAACCGCCTTTGAGAAAACAGGGCCAGAGTTTCAGAAGTGAAGGGACTTAAGCCATCCGTAACAGAGAGTGCATGAAGAAATCAAAAATGAAGCACAGACCTGGGCTCATAGCAGATTTTCCACTCAAGAGTTCAATGTCAAATTTGCTTTGAACCCCACAAAACAATTGAAAGGTAAACAAAAATTAGGAATGCCATTCTAATAATTGAAGTACTAAGGGTGTTGCAAAAAGGTGTACTAGGGAAGGCACTGCACATCAAAACAAAACCCTTAAGTAGGTCAGTCAGAATAGTCCTCACTCACAAAGAATGGGACACACATATACTCAGATCTTCCTCTAATCCTAGCCCATATCATCATAAACCTGTTCAGCTTTACCCCACGGCCCTACTTCACATTAGCAGAATGAATTAAATTGCAAGCCTGAAGTTAAAACGTACAGACAAATCCACACGTATAATGTCATTACCATGCTTTACAGCAAACTGGTTAACTTGAATGAACACGCCTATCAGTGAAAAATCACCCTTCATACTGTATTTGTACTACTGTTATGTCATTCATTGATCATCGCTGATACTGTTGTGCCTCATACTCTTCTGCCATAAGTGTCATTGTTAGGTCATTGGTAAGCAACTTTGTGGCCTAGAAAAAAAGCCATACCATATAAATCAAAATGCTTATTGTCAGCAACATGAAAACATGAAGGAATACACACTGGCTCTGTTATAAGCTACACATCATTTCTCATCTACAGTTTATCAGACGGATTATTTGATGATCCCTAACCAAAACCTAATAAGAACACAAATGGAGCAAAGTAAATATACACACAATGCCAGGGCCTTGATGGTCCGCTCGTCCAATCTGTTGAAAACCATAAAAAAAACACAAGAAAACCAATGACTGAAACAGCTGTCCCAGAGATGGACTTCTCATTGTACTTTTTGAAGAGTTGACTACTTGGGGTAACAGCTGACTGTAGCCAGACGTGCAAGTTTTCAGGTATTTTGTCAAATTGTCTAGACCAGGGTTCATAACGATGGCCCTGTTGATTTATCAGAGAAGATTGAGAAAAAGAATGGCACAAAGACACTTTTTTGTGTGCCAGTCAAAGAAGTACTGAGGAAGTATTGTTTCCCACTAAAAGTGAACCAGAACATAGGGGGAGTGAGTTTAAATAATCAACTGGATTCCTACCCGTATTAAGAATCAGTGGATATGGTGTGGGCTTGTGAGTCCATATGCTTTACAACTTGCTCTATTGTATCATTAACCACATGTAGCGATGCACCACTATGTCAAAGTCTCTGTAGGGCAGGCAGCGTGCGACAGCCGCTCAGCCATGTTGTACTGTTCCCACATGTACATTGTCCACCTGCCTCTGGTATGGCCATTGGAGGCGAAACATTAATGTACAACTCATCTGATTTGCCAGTTAAAACACTGTGTAAGTTTAGTTTACTTTAAGATGTGCTACTGACAGGTTCATTTAGTAGTGGGCTTCTCTTTGGCGCAGATTCAAGTTTGAGATTATGGGTACATATGCATAATCAGTTTCAATGGGAAAAAACAGTTTATTGACCTATTCATAGCACATTATCGCACTGATAGCACTAGGTTGCTCACTCAGATAGCATAGCTTCAAAGTGTCATGTTGTGATGTGCAACACCCCTAGTAATTCTTGTATGTTCAGAGAATAACATGTCATCTTCTAGGATCTGATTATTCATGACAACTTTGAGTATTGATTTTTACGTTTCAGCACGCACAGCACTGTCTTCTTTAAAGAGGAAACTTACAGCGCATATGACCTGGAGTCACTTGGCACCTGTGATACAGCCTGTACACAAGTTTTATCACTTTCATTTGAATGTTTGTTTACTCAGATTAAGAGATTAATTAAATGTGTCCATGCTGTACTCATATATGTTGTTTAACACGGCTGACCCTGCTTACATTTTTTATCAGTATCTCCTGATTCCCTTCAAGTGTCGGCTATTCCCCCTTAAGAGACATATAATAGTGCAAAATTAGAAACAAAGTCACAATTTGTTGGGCTTTCAGACTTTTGAAGTATGGCATTTAAGTGCTTGGATTGCAACTGCTGAGTGTCAGATGTAGTGTGCATGATTAATTTGACCTGTTGTTTGTTGCATGTTATTGCTATGCATTGGTTCATGCACCTTGACCTAAAGCTTTCTAACCAGAAATGTAAATATTAGTATCAATAGAAATCTGTCCTGCCATGCCCAAATTGAGCCATTGAAATGCCATTTTTGTGTTGAGTAATACTGCTTGATCTATTTACCAAATATGCACCACATTGTGCAGGCGCCTGCTATGAGCACTTCTAGTATTTTTGTCGGAATTTGTCAAAGATTAGACAACTCAGACAAAAACTGTTGCAAAAAACCCTTTTATTGAAGGATATGTTTACACCAGACATAAAATGAAGGCAGAAGGCCCCATACACAAAAGCATTTTCTCCCGTAAATATCTCCATACACCTTCCAGGACTATACAAAAAAGATTCCCGGCAGTTGTAAATTAATTTGCTGCTGTTGATTTCTCCACCAAGTGTGGATAATTCGACAGTATTGACTCCCATGGAAAATATTAAAGTAGTCGTTATATATGTGTGTTTGTGGACATTAATAACCTCCACTCTGATGCCTACTCTCACTGGCAATAATTGAAAATTTACTCCAGGCAAGGATTGGAGTTTTTCCCCTTCCAGAAGGAAAACGCGTCATTCCAAGACTTTGTGGGGGTGTAGTAGAGGCCTTTCTCTATGAGGAAAAATACTTTCCTTGAGGAGCAAAAAAAAAGAAAATGTGTATTTGACAGCGGAATCCATTTCACCTGTGCTTATGTGGTTTGTCAATTTCATTACAGGAGTATAAAGCCTGCGCACGTATGGGAATGTTTGTAATCTATAAAAAAAATATACATATATAAAAGCATACTTATTCAGAAATGTAAATCTCTGTCTGTACGTTGAAGTTTTTTTATGTTTTTGAACACCTAGTCCTGAGAAATTTGTCAGAGTGCCTGCTTTTTAGGGTCGAGTCTGTGATAGCCTGCGCTAGTGCATGTTTTTTGCTTGTGAGACATTGTTGTAGTTAGAAGTTTGAGTTTATGAGTTTGTAAAGAGCATAGCTACCCTGAGGCATCCCAGCGCTAAAGTACACAATGAATCACGGAGGAACCGAAAGGGGGCAGATTAACTGCGGAAGAGGATGGTCTTCAGCTTCTTCCTGAAAAGAAGTTCTGAGGATTCGTGACGAAGTTTAAAGGGCAGAGCATTCCAGAGCCGTGCAGCCCTGATGGAGAACGAGTTGCCACCTCATGATCTCTTGACATAGGGGATATAAACCTGTCGAGAAGATCGAGATCTGAGAAGTCTGGGGGGAGCATAGAGTGAGATCCGTTTTCTAAGAAAGAGAGGGCCCTTATTGTGTATGGCTCTGTGAACAAAACACATGGATTTAAACTGAATGCGCTGTTTGATCAGGAGCCAGTGAAGAGTTGCAAGTGCCAGTTTAGCAAAAAGGTGCCTAGGGGTGTTCATAAGAAGTCTAGCTGCAGCGTTCTGCACAACCTGCAGCCTCTTTATTACATACTCTGGGGAACTCAGGTATAGAGAGTTCCCATAATCCAGGCGAGAGAGAACTAAGGCCTGTACAAGAATTATTCTGGCCGTAAATGGCAGAAGATTAAGAATCTTCCTGAGACTTCTAATAAAGCCGAAGCAGACCGAAGAGATTCTTTTAGCCTGCAGCTCCATTGTCAAAC
Source organism: Pleurodeles waltl (assembly GCF_031143425.1). NCBI lineage: Eukaryota > Metazoa > Chordata > Amphibia > Caudata > Salamandridae > Pleurodeles > Pleurodeles waltl. The sequence goes on from NC_090436.1 coordinate 732,133,155, forward strand.
GGGGATCAAGCAAGAAACCTAGGCTTCTTACCTGTGTTATTGGAGGGGGCAGACTGTTAAAAGCCTCCGAATGCACTGCCAAAGGGACGGCAGGGGTACCATTGCCTACAATCAGTACCTCTGATTTGCTGTCATTAAATTTAAGTTTGGATAAGGTCATCCAATCCCCAATATCTTTCATACAGTCGGCCAAGTTGGTGGAGGAAGAGTCCCCACTACTTGAGAGAGATACCACCAATTGCGTGTCATAAGTATAAGTGACCATTGAAAGGTTATAAGGAGCGACTACTGTGGCCAAGGTTGATAAATAGATGTTAAACAAAGTAGGGCTCAAAGACGAGCCCTGCGGGACTTCACAGGTCAGAGGCATGACTTCAGACAGAAAAGAGCGATCCAAGACTTGGAAGGATCTTCCAGTAAGGAAAGAGGAGAGCCAAGAGAGGGCTGAGCTTCCTAGCCCGATCTTGGAAAGTCTGTCATAGAGGAGGGTATGATCAACAGTGTCAAAGGCTGCACTAAGATCAAGAAGGCTAATAGCGACATGACCACCTTGATCTAAAAGTTGCCGAGCCGATTCAGTTACTGTGAGGAGTGCCGATTCCGTGCTGTGTTGAGCTATGAAACCCATTTGAGAAGGGTGTAGGTGATCGTGGCTCTCAAGATACCTGGTCAATTGCAGGTTTACATACTTCCCCAAAATTTTTGCTAAAATGGGAAGGAGGGCAATAGGTCGATAGTTATCCAGAACAGAGGGATCAAGCTTAGGTTTTTTTAAAAGGGGTTTTATAATCGCATATTTAAGGGAACTGGGAAAGATACCGGAGGACAAGGAATTATTAAGTATTTCTGTCAAAGGTGCAACAACAATATCTGCCGCTTTCAAGAGAATAGAAGGGGGGGCAGGGTCCAAGGGAGAGCCCGATTTGATATTGGAAAGAAAATTCCAAGTTACAATGTCTGTGAGAGGAGAAAAATTAGTTAGCTGGATCATATCGGAAGGAGGATTTGTATCCTGCCCCTTGAGTTTCTTCTGAGAAGGAGATGAGGGAAAACCGAAGTATATCTTGGTGATCTTGTCCTGAAAGTGAGCTGCTAGTACATTACTATGTATAGTGGAAGCTTCAACAGGGGAGGGCTGCATAGGAGTTATAGCGAGCTCCTTAAAAATCAGAAACATTTATTTCTGAGAAGCAGAAGAATTCTCTATTCTACTGCTATAATAGAGAGTCTGGGCTGCTTTAATATTATGATGATAAGATCTAATAGCTAGTCTGTAAGCTTCTTTAGCAGAAGGGCTATAATCTTTCCTCCACATTCTCTCCAATTTTTTACAGTTCTTTCTGAGTTCTAATAGAGAGGATGAAAACCAGGGATTAGACTTATGGGCAGGTTTTTTCTCCCTCAGTTTACAGGGTAAAACTGAATTCAAAGAGGTAGAGATCCAACTGTCAAACAAGTCTACCGCATTAGGGGAGTCATAGTCATTAGCTATAGGGGAGGCGCGAAGTGCCGTATGCCAGGTACTAGGTACCAACTTCGACAAAGTGCGTCCCACCGTGGTAGACCTGGGTTGAGTCTCTCTGGGAGCATCATAGGGGAAGGTAAATGACAGTAAATAATGATCCGTCCAGAGTAAAGGTAGAGAAGATGAGAAGGTAAGATTGGGGATATTACTGAAAATAAGGTCTAAAGTATGACCTTTCAAATGAGTTGGGCCAATAGCAAATTGGACCATGTCCATTGAGGTAAAAGAGGCTAATAGTGATTTCACCAACGGACAGTCTAAATTATCAAAATGGATATTAAAATCCCCAAGGACAGTTAAATTAGGAGCCTTACCAATACAACTGGCTACTACATCATGAATGACTTCCAAAAAGGCTCCACAGGGGCCGGGAGGACGCGGGAGGATTCCTGAGAGAGTGAAAGTGGAAGACAGGTACAAAGAAAAGAACATACTGTCGCACTCTGGGATCTCAAGAGGCAGTGTCGTACATTTAGTTGAATTTTTGTAGATAATAGCTATAACACCGCCTCTCAGCTGGAGTCTGTCTAAATGGACTATAGAGTAGTTAGGAGGTAAGGTACTGCAAATATCCGCTGAGGAATCTTCATTCAGCCAGGTTTCTGTAAGGAACAAGGCATCTAGTAATAACTCTTCTAGGAGCGTGTGAATATGTAAGAAGTGTGCCGACAGAGAGCGGCAGTTAAGCAGTAATAGTTTGCCTAATTGATGAGAGGAGGTATTAGAAGGCGAGGCGACAGTAGGCGACCAAGAGCAGCTAGGACAAGGGGGACATGCAAAAGACTGGATAGGACCTACGGGAATAGAGCATATCTGGGTGTCTCAAAGAGCAAGAAGATGGGATGAGGAATACCTTAAACTGTTTGTAGAGAAACGAGCAGCATCTCTGGGCCCTGGGCACGTCAGGGCGCGGACGGGCGCAGACAGGCTTGCCTTAGGCGCACCTTCGGCATGCCAGTGGCGCGCCTGCTGCGCGGCCGGCGGCGGCCTGCGTTTAAAAAAGGCATGGCGGAGGCCCGACCTGACTCCAGGTCCAACCACTAGACCGGCAACCAAGATGGCTGCCGAAAAATGGCACCTTAATGGCTGCCGTCTAAAAAGAAATGCAACCGGGAGCCCCTAAAACCGGGCACCGGTGCAGAACAAGGCGAGGATAAAACCAAGTGCAAATACAATATATGCTTAAAAACAGCCGCCGTAAGGACCGTAAATAAAAAACAAGAGTCCTTTTAAAGCTAAAAATGTAACGTGTAATTCGCCCCCAACCTAATCGACTACAACAAAATAATTAAAAATACTGTTGTTTGCAGGATACAAGTTAAAACCTATTCAATCTAATAAAATGATACGGCAGACAGAAAAAACGGCCGTTCCGGATTGCAATGGGTGTACTAACTGGAGCCGGCGGCCGCCTGCGTTTAAAAAAGGCATGCAGGAGGCCCGACCTGGCTCCAGGACCAACCACTAGACCGGCAACCAAGATGGCTGCCGAAAAATGGCTCCTTAATGGCTGCCGTCTAAAAAGTTAAAAAGAAATGCAACCGTGAGCCCCTAAAACCGGGCACCGGTGCAGAACAAGGCGAGGATAAAATCAAGTGCAAATACAATGTATGCTTAAAAACAGTCCCCCTAAGGATTGTAAATAAAAACAAGAGTCCTTTTAAAGCTAAAAATTTTACGTGTAATTCGCCCCCAACCTAATCGACCACAACAAAATAATTAAAAATACTGTTCAGGATACAAGTTAAAACCTATTCAATCTAATAAAATGATACAGCAGACAGAAAAAAACGCCGTTCCAGATTGCAATGGGTGTACTTTTGCACTTTTGTACCATTTGTTGGCTTTCTTGGCACTCTTCTTTATAACCTTGTAATTTGTCCATTTCAGGCCTGTCATCATTTCTGATCTATCCATGGAGCAGGGACCAAGCACTCATTGATTTAACTTAATTATTGCCTGTCTACTCCTCCTGAAACGATTGACGTACTATTTCTTCCACCCTCCTGCTGCTGGAATATAGCAAGATGTCCCGAAATAATTCTTAAATCGATTAAGTTATTTTTCCTTAGTTGATTATTTGGGCCATTGGGAGGGCTTCATTTAAAAGCCGGTGGTCAGAGCCAGGAATCTACCATGAAGGAACGATTATTTTCTCAGTGCCACTGGGTTCACGCAATTGAAACATGCTTAAATTTAGCCACACACTAGAGACATGCTTGCTGCAGCATTTAATGATCTCAAGTGAATGATCATCTGGAAAGGTGATGGGAATAAGCAGAAGGGCAACAAATGTAATGCAAAAAACTTTTATTAAAGCTTTTCTTCAAACAGGAGTGTGCAGTCACCGCTTTCCTCACAGAGAAGCAGAAGTCTACAGTGCTAATAGCCAGAGCTATGCTGACATGGAGATAAAACAAAGGAAATCCACTTCACATGCAGCCATCAGCATATCACGCGAAAGGGAACATAACAGGATAGTGGAAAGTGGGCGGTAACAGATAACAATGTAACTGCAAGACATTACATCGCACAACTGCGCTGCCTACTGTCCATGATCCACCATCCCTCCCACTGTTGACAGACTACGGTCCTTGCACCTTCTCCTCCCATGCCTTAATTCCCGAGAGGTATTCATCCTCAAAACTTCTAGGAGCTCTTCCAAAAAAACCTGCCCCTTTTGCAGCCCTTTGTGATGCATCATTTAAAACACCTTCTGCTTATATATATCGAGGGGGCCAGTTAACTTCCCCAGGCCCCTTGCTCCATCCTTACTAATCCCAAAGCACAGTGGAGCAGCCAGCGATTAGAGCCACATAATTCCACTATTCAAATACACCTTACACAATTCCACCCCACACAATTCCACAATTAACAATTCCAATACAACCCACATAATTCCACTCCACACCAAACCACATAGATCCACTACACTCCAAACCAAAACACATAGATAAAAGGCATTGTGGGTCGTTATGACCCTGGCGGTCACTAGACTGCCTGGGTCACAGTGTTGGTCGACCGCCACATTATGACCGTGGTGGCTCGGTCCAACCGCCAACACCCACAGGCTGCCACCAGTCTGCAGCCTGGTGGTCCCGGTGGTTGTAATCCGCCAGGGCAGCCCTGCTGGCAGCGCTGCCCTGGAGATTGAGTCCCCATCAGCCAGCCTGTCCATGTCAGTAAACACCGCCATGGAAAGACCTGGGTTCCCCTGCTCTGCCCTATCTCTTGGAATGCAAATCACGGGCAGTTGAATGTGCGACGGGTGCTGCTGCACCCACTGCACCGCCACATTGGAGCCTGCTCCATTAGGAGCCTGCTGCAGTGTTAGGGCCCTGTTCGCCGCTGGGCCGGCGGGCGGGAAGGGGGAACCCATAATAGGGCCAGCAAGGTTCAGGCCGCCCGTGTGGCCTGATGGTGGTATGGCATTTGCTGGCTGCCTCCCACTAATGTCATAATGAGGCCCATTTTCATTTGCAACGGCAAATATGAGACCTATTGCATTGCAAATGCTTGTTGTGATTTGGTGGAGGTATGTTCAGTAGTTAGATATATATTAGCTTATTAGCTAATAAAAAGGTAATCATTCTGCATACAGCAGTAATAACTTTATTTGTATAGTACAGTAGTATTCACGGACAAGCCCTTGGATTGCATTTTCAAATATTTAGCACACCTCATTGGATGATGTAAGTTACAACACACATTCAGTCGCTTTCTATTTTTCATTCATTATCTCTCACTTAATGCAGAGCTGTCCAAGTATGATTACCTTGCTGCCCAGAATGTAATCTGTGGTCCTTGCAGGACCACTAAAGCTTCCATGTAACACTTTTGACGAATGCTCTATGGAGTAACTTCATCCACAAATGAGCCATCACTTGATCGAACTCACACATTTAATAAATGAAAAATTGTCACTTTCCCTCAAAATGGTGAATACCTATGTCCACAACTATGCATTTTGTGTGCAATGACATCTATTGACCATGTGGTATTTTTAGTTACGTTAATCTCTGGATTGCATATGAAGACTCCAGCTGCTTTCCACTGACTGTATCTGATACCTGCAGCATCAAGTATGTAATAACCCTCAAATATTCAATGACAAAGCTTACATTAAGGGTCATTGTGATCTCCCAAACTCTAATAACCACGGAAACTGCCCCCATAGTGTTTATGAGCACCACTAGAACCACAAAAGTCCTAAAGACACACTTCAGTGTGAAGAACCAGTGATAGTAATGGACCCATTTCAGTTGATTTAAGATTTGAGGAAGTACGAAACATAACGTCACAAAAGTTTTTTTTTCATTGACTATATATAGATGTTTGTTACTTACCTGCATTGCAAATATATGCTTAAATGGTATGTGCATCTATAGATGATAAACAAGGAACTCAGACAGCTGTCGTGCTAACGTATGTCAGCATAGATATGACAATCTGATAACGCAGTACGAAAAACAATGTATATATAGCGCCTGCGAAATCCTGATTGTCAAAACAATAATGGTGTTATTTTTCTATGACCGTGATGCAACTATTTAAGTATTTAAACAATTGAGCTAAGAAAGGTACATATGTATATATATCTCACCATATTTTTAGTAGGAAGCATATTTTCATGGTTTAGTGTTGCAAAACTGCAACATTTTTTCATCAACTCTGACGCAAAGTTAAGTTCAGCAGTAATGTATTTTCACAGGTACTGATAGACCAGATGTTCGCAAGTGTGGCCAGGACTATTTTCAGAAATACCAATACATTTCTCGTTTTTTTCATGTTCATTTCCTAAAAATGTACATCGGGCAAAATGTACATAGCCGAAGCATCTTATGGAATCTTATATGCAATTGAATGCATGCTCTGATTACAATTTAGAGACTGTGGTTTTCATGATGTTACCTGTGCCTTGAAATGGCCCTTAGCATCCGGCGTACAAATAAAGCCTGCTTTAAAAAACAAGAACAAAAAAGAACCTTATGGCCTATTTAATTTACTTTGCTTCTTAGATACCAGGCTTCTGAGAGCAGTTTACTTTCTGCTGATTCTTGACTTTTCTGTGTTGACTTTATTTAGGCAATATTCACTCGGGTGAAATTTGCTTCCCTACTTTCGGTACACTTTTAGGGTGCAGAAAGTAAGCTTTAATATGTTTTTTTACATCCTTCTCTACTTCCCAGGACTCTGCATCCCCACGAAAGAAGCTGCAACGTGCGTTTAGCAAAGGAAAGTTTACTGTGATCCTCTTTTACAAACTGCGTGTTTGCATGATGGTTCTCATGGACCCTTGTGGGTCAGGTATCTTGCTGGGCACGTCATTTCTTCTCTTTAATGTACTTGCCTTTCTAGGTTCAACATGCTGGCAGTGATTTAGTTTGATTATGCTTTGCATGCTTTTAGAAATAGGAGTCTCAGGAGTAATTTCTACATTGTAATTGAAGCTTTGCTTCACTTTTACTCTTATTCACGCACAATATGTGACAAAGTGGGTAGTTGGCGTGGTTGTTGGAGTGATCTATACTGAAGGTGTAGTATGGCCTGCCAAATATTGAGATTCTGGGATGTAATTATGGGGAGGGAACTGAGGATAGAAATAACAGGGATCACAGGTGGCATCCAGCGAGTCAAATATGAATGAGAAAGTAGCCACCTCTTTGACAAAATCCAGCGCTCCCACATGCCCGCATCAGTTGATACTGAAAAGGCTTTTGACTGAGTGCACTAGCTATATCTCCAAGTGGTGCTCCAGAAGATCAGACTTGGGACACCGTTTCAACTCTGGATTTGGTGAAGCTACACAGGCCCCATGACAATGGTTATAGTTAATGGGCTGCTGTGGCATCCCTTCAATATCTCCTGCGTTACTCAACAGGACTTCCCCATCACCACTTCTCTTTGCCCTTTATATGAAGTCGTTTGCATAACGATTCCGCAGACACCCACACACAGCAAGCATAACAATGCCACGCCCCCCTCAGGCAGGAATTGGAGGCATTCGGAAGAGCATCCAGGTTTAAAGTAAACATCCACAAATCTCAAGCATTTAACCTTACCCTCCCTAAAGCTGTCCAACTCCAACTTGTACGCTTCTTTCCCTTTACCAGGGCTACTCACGGTGTCATCTACTTGGGCTTGCACATTCATCCTATGCTGGTATGCATAGGATGTAAGTATGCAGCGCTCCTCTCTACTGCCCGTTCCGACCTCCTTACATAGAAGAGTAACACACTTTCCTGGCTGGGACAGCTCGGGGCAGTCACCTAAGATACTCTGTTATACAGACACTGCCACTACAACCCCACCACACACACACACACACACACACACACAAGTACTTAATAAACTGCAACATCTTATTGTAGACTACATTTGGGCTAATAAAAAGGCATGCATGGCAAAGACGCAGGCTTACCTGGCCTCGGAGAAGTGTGGCCTGGGCATTTCCCCTCTGGTGCGGTATTATCAGGCAGCTGACCTTCGATACCTGGTGGAGTAGTCTAGACCTTGCATGGAGAAGTACTACACTTACAGACCAGGCAGTAGCCGGGATTCATATTTGGAAGCTGCCCAAACCCCATCAACCACCTGAGGTTTATATTTTCCCTGTAGTTAGGGCAACAATAGGAACTTGGGATAGGGTACAAACATCACAAAAGCTCTTCACCTGCATCTCACATCAAATCCCAACTATGGGAATCCTGACTTCCCCCCAGCTTACCAGAGGGACCGCCTTTTCACAGTGACAAAATGCCAACGGTAAGAGAATGAGGGACTTATTCGACCAAGATGGGCTCATGGACTTCATGCAGATACAATCTAACTATGCCATACCATCTAACACACACTGACAATGTTGCTAAACAACACTGGGTAGCACAACCCCACATATGCCCACAGGCCAGACGACCCCTCACATCATTTGAGCGGTGACTTCTCACCCGTCTTACAGACAAAAGCCTCCACTCTGACATTTCTGCTTTTCTCAACGCGCCAATGGCTCCGATTAAATCTTCGGCATTGCAACACTGGGATTTACTTCTAAAGAGTGGTCTGATATACTACACCACGCTCGTACCTTTGCTTGCAGTGCATCTGGCAAAGATACAGTACTCACAATCTCACCCTACTGGTACTACATTGCAGCCAGAAACAGCTAAAGGGAAACAGGCGGTGACGCCATTTGTTGGAGACAATGCAGACACCTGGGGATACTGACACCTTCTCTGTGTATGGTTCTTGTCCTACCAATTTAATGAATTGACTTACCCGGCATATTTACAGCACTGATTGAGATACCAATGTCAAGGCCCAACACATCTCCCCACACCCAGCAGCCTAAACACTCTACATACTTTCCCTCCAAAGATTATTGAGTGGATAGTGTTAAGGAGTCATAAAGTGTATTTGTGGTTCAGGGAAGAGTAGCGTTAAGGAGCTGTTAAAGTGTTTTAGGGTTCAGGGATGGGTAGCACTAAGGGATGGTAATGGATCTGTGGGGTTCAGGGAATAGTAGCATTAAGGGTTTGTAGCATTAATAGAAGGGTATCATTAAGGGTAGTAAGTGGGTTTCGGGTTCAGGGTAGGGTTGTGCTAAGTGGTAGCAAAGGTTTTTTAGGAGTGAAGAAAGGGTAGCATTCATGGGTGGTATGGGTTTTTTAGAGTTGAGGGATGTGTGGCGTTTAGGGGTAGCAAAGATCTTTATGGTTCAGGGATGGATAATTTTAAGGGATACGAGTTTGTAGGGTTCGAAAAGGGGTAGGGTTATAAGTAGTAAGGGAGTTTAGAGTTCAGGAATGGTTAGTATTAAGGAGTAGTCAGTTTTTCTAATTGAAGTAAGGGTTGAGTTAAGGGGTAGTGTGTATTTTTACAGTTTAGGGAAGAGTAGCGTTAAGGGGTAGGAATTTGTTTATAGGGTTCAGGAAGGGGTAGCTTTAAAGCATAGTAAGTTATTATTTAAGTTTAGGCAAGGTTAGGGTAAGGGGCGGCATGGTGTTTTTGAGTTCAGGAAACGTTAAGGAGTATTACAGTTTTTGGGGGCTCACTGATGAATACCATTAACAGGTTTTTAGGATTCAAGTAAGTATTGCATTAAGGGATAGTTATGCTTTGTTTAGGGTTCAAGGGTAGGTAGCGTTGAGGAGTAGTAAATGGTTGGTAGGTTTCAGAGAAAGGCAGTGTAAATGGGTTTTTGTAGGGTTCAGGAAGGATATCGTTAAGGGGGAGTAAGGGGTATTTAATGGTAAGGGAAGAGTAACGTTAGGGGTAGTAAGGAGTCTTTAAGGTTCAGAGATGGTAACATTAAGGATTGTTTGAGGTTTTCATGGTTCAGGGTAGCGTTCAGAAGTAGTAAGGGATTTTTTAGAATTCAAGGAAGGGTAAGGTCAAGAGGTTTTTACAGTTCAGAGAAGGATATCCTAAAGAACTAGTAAAGAACTAGTAAGGAGTTTTTAGGGTTCAGGGAAGTATAGCCTTAATGTGCAGTAAGACATCTTAGGGTTCTGGGAAGGGTAGAGGTAAGGCGTAGTAAGTGTTAGAGGTTTAATGGATTGGTAACATGAAGGGGTTTTTAGGGTTTGTGTAAGGGTTGTGTTAAAGGCTATTTAGGAGTTAAGAGATAGTTAACATTAATCAATAGTAAATGGTTTGTATGGTTGAGGGAAGTGTAGCATTAAGGAGTAGTAAGGAAATTATAGGATTCAAAGAACAGTTGTGTTAAGAACTTTTAAGGATTTCTTAGTGTGCAGGTAATGTTAGTGTTAAGAGGTAGTAAAGGATTGTTAGGGTTCATAGATAGGGAGCATTAAGGTGTAGTGGATGGTGTTCAGAGAACGCAGTGTTAGGATTTACGAGTGGGTAGCCTTAAGGTGGAGTAAAGTTATTTATGGTTCTGGGCTGGGTAGTGTTACTGGGCATGGGTTTGTTGGGTTTAAGTAAGGGTTGGCTTATGGATTTTGGAGGGCGCATGGAACAGTAGTGTTAAGGGGTAGTAAGGTGTTTTTAGAGCTCAGAGAAACTAATGTTAAGGGGTAGGAAGAGTTTCTGAGGTGCATGGGGAAATGTTATGGGTTACCAAGGGGTACTTGGGGTTCAGAGAAGGGTAACATTAAGGGGCAATAAGGACTTTTAGTGTTCTGATATCAGTAGTGTTAAGGGGTAGTAATTGTCTTTCAGGTTCTGGGATGGGGAGTGTTAAGGTGGAATACGGGTTTGTAGAATTTAGGGTATGTGGCATAAAGGGGTTTTTATGGTTCAATAATGGTTAGATCTAGTTGGTGGTAAGGGTTTTTAAGCTTACAGGGATGGGTAGCTCTAAGGTTTTGTAAAGGCTATTAAGAATTCATGGATGGGGAGTGCTAAGGGGTAGTAAGAGTTTTTAGTTTTAGGTCAGAGTTAAGGTTAGTAAGTGTTTTCTAGGGTTGAGGGATGGGTAGTGTTATGCCAAGTAAGGTTTTAAGTGTTTAGAGAAGAATAGTGTTAAGTAGAAGCATGGATTTTCTAGGATTCAGGAAAGGGTTGCTCAAGGTCTAATAGAGTAGTAAAGTTTTTTTATGGTTCTGGGCTAAGTAGTCTTACGGGGCATGGGTTTGTTGGGGTTATGTAAGGGTAGCATTATGGATTTTGGAGGGCTCATGGAAGGGTAGGGCATTTTAGAGTTTATGGAAGGGTAGCTTTAAAGGGAAGCAAGGTCAGATGAGGGTAGCATTGAAAAGCAGTGAAGGATGTTTAGTATTTTGGTATGGATGAATATAAGATTTGAAAGAAAACTAGACTCACATTACATTGTTGAGGTTAGGTCTGTTCTTGACTGGCATTTTGGAATAAGTGCACAATGTATTGTGATGTATAACATGTAACTATGATGGTTTGCTGCTTCATGTAAATGTGATTCAGTGTTATAGTGAAGAATTAAAGGAGGAGTTAGAGGAAAGCATCCACCGTTGAATGAAGTTTTAATACTTGCAAAAGATTTGCAACATTATATGTCATGCTTAAAAAAAAAGTAAAAAGAAAGTAACAAAAGTGACACTGTGCAAGTGATCTCGGATAAGTCCCAAAATATTCAGGCCAACAAAGAAGTGAAGAAATATTTAGATCAATATATTTCAGGTTTGGCATATGAGGTCACATTGCAAATATTAAGGTTTGTCCTCCAGTAAAAAGATTAAGTAAATGATGTATGAAAAGGAGACAATTTGCAAGTGTTGTAGGAGTCAGAATGCTAGTCTTATAGCAAGATAATGTTAAAATAAAAAGGGCTAAATATGATAATCCTGTGGACAAGGTCAACATTGATGATGTAGATAAGGATAGGTTTTTGGTAGATTCTGGATTGACACTGACCATAATATCCACTTAAGTAGATATTGCAAAACACTTAATTTCATAGGGCAATTCACAGTAGGGAATGTTTATGTATCCATCAAGTATTTTAGGTTAGCTGTATTGACTATCATTAAACAATTACATTGGATCGAAATGCAAATTTGCAGATAAAAGAGGTCAGAGTAGCAAAAGAGAAATTTAAAGTGCAATTGCCAGAAACATTAGCAGTAAGTTAGTTTGACTGAAATGCTAATTCCATAAAATTAGAGGCGAAGAAGGGGAAATTATGTACCATGTAAAGTAAGGAGCATACCTCCACATGTGTGAGAGGGTGTGCCAAAGGATCTGGAAAGATTGTGCAAGTCAGATTGTATAAGGTCCAAAAAATCTCAAAGTCTTCATTATACAGTATGATGCATTTAGATTTCTTTGGAGTAGTATCCACAATGTCAGCATCAGTACTTGAGAACAATTAATAATTTACTAGGCAGACAAACACTATGACAGCACTTTACAGAAGAATGGGTTGTTACTTAAAGCATGAAAAGAAGTTTGGTTAGACAGAAATAGATCGCATGAGATATTAGGTTCCAAGTGATGGCGTCAGACCTAGGGAATACTTGTTCAAAACTATTTTGCTAACTCAATAATGAGAAACAATTTCTTACACTTTTGGGCACATTAGAAATTTACCCAAAGTCTGTGCAAGATGTTACAAATCAAAATGGTCAGTTTAATAAATCTTTAGAGTAAACGTATGGAATTTAAGTGGTGTAAGTTTTGTGAACATTTATTTTGAAAGCTTTAACAGGATATACATGAGGTTTTACAGTGCCTTCACAAATTATTTTAGTGTAAGACCAAATGCAAGTCCTAAAAGCCTAACAGCTGTTTTGATACAAAAAGAGTCCATGGTGCTAAAATAAATATTGCATTTGCCTGGAGAACTCAAAAGAGCATGGAGACGCCTACCTGTGATTGATAGATATACCCTCGCTTTGCTGTAAGTGGTCTAAAATTGCTAAATGGTGCAAATATACACCTACACCTGTTTCTGACAGGCAGAAAGTGAAGCACTAGCACAAACCATGCCCCCTGAATCTTCTTAACCAAGCTAATAAGAATGTACATAGTAGTCTGCAGGCCTAATACTCACCCCTTAAACCTTCTCCAGCAATGCCAGATTCACTGTGGTGCTGGAGAGGATGCACATTTCCTCCTCTCAGGCATTGTTTTCATTCAGACTCCAGATAATCTGGAGGCAAACATTTTTTACAATGTACCCCTTATAGATACTGGGGACTTTTGATTACCTTATAGTCTGCTTGCAACCCAGAGCTGAGATTATTGAAATCCTCATGCCAGCATGGAAAGGGAGATATCATTGGTGTGCTTCCCGCACCTCCCCAGACATGGGCACGGGGAGCAAATGAGACATGGGAGGCACACCTGTGAAACATGGCAGGAGCCCTTTTCCTTCTTTGCATTGGGAAGATGAGGTTACCCTAAACATTTTCCATTCGATCAGGGCCCAGAGGAGTAGGACCCCTGCGTTCAAAAATCGTGGGACGGGTGCTCACCACCAGCACCCTCCTATGATTTATCATGCTGACCCCAGTGCCCTGACCAACTCTAGGGACCCTTTTGCGTCTATCCAACTATGTGCTTTGTTTCCCCCCACATGGACCAAATGTCTTGACCTATTTTTTTCTAGCCCCATAGTGCCAGTTTGCATGGGGCAGATGTTGTGGTGCTCCTGAGCTCTCGCCACCAGGAGCAATTTCCCCACATTTCCTGGCATCCAAATGTATTTTTGTTGTGGAGCTTGAAACTCACGGCTCCTGGTGTTGAACCTGTCCTCTGCTTAGGCTTCTGGTGCCTGCCTACACCTAGGGAGGTTCTTTAGCAGCACCTCCAAAGCCTGCCAACAGATTATCCTCCCTGATGCACTCCCCAGTGCTTAGTTTATCTTACAGGACACCTATGTGGCATCACTGGAGTCAGTGGCTCCCCTCCTGATGGGGATCACCCCAGCTGCAGGACCAGTCCACAACAGTTCCATGAGAACACTCCAGAGCCCCCTGCCCCCCACACTGGCCCATCCTTCTATTGTCCTCAGAAGGTATAAGTGGGCTGGCACCCCTGGCCCTGGAGGAACTCTTACAGTCCATTAATGCTAGTTGGATTCAAGTCCTTGCGTCCATCCTTGTAATGGAGTCAGGTGGCTGCTACTCCTCGCTGGCGTTTCCACAGACATTGTCACTCCCAGGTCCGGTAATTTCTTAACAGTCTCTCCCTTCTACAGGTGTTTTTAAATGAGGGTGGTAAGTTCAGGCAGTAAGGCACATCTGTCTACTCCTAGTTTGCAGCATCACAATTCTAACCCTACTCCAGAAAACCAGCACATTATCCTAGGAAATTCCAAAATGACAACAGGAAGTGGTTTCTTGAAAGACCTTTCTTTGAACCTCAGACCTGCCCCGACTCACACAGCTGCCTGATCCCTTCACACCATAAATGCAAAAGGGAGCTCCTCCTATGTTTGGCTCTGGAGGCCTGGCTGCCCTCCTTTGTTTTTGTGGGCTTGGTTTTGCCCAGTCCTGGTGCAGTATGAAGAGTTAATTAAACACATGCACAGTACCTCCATAAACCTCCTTTCCCAGGAACATGGTAAAAAAAACTGTCCTATTGTGTGTGGAAACCTTTGATCCACCAACGGCCAGCAGAGTAATTAACTTGGCCCAAAGGAAACAAATGGCCCAAAAAGAACAAAGGCCTGGAACCTGATTATGTTATGGACTGAGCCAGTGAAATATGACCACAAAGAGAATAATACCATAAGGAGAATAGTTATTTTAAAAGAGGCTCGGTATCTGTACCTGGGTGTTATTTTTACCTTAGGATTAATATCTGACCAGTGTCTCTAGGTATATATGGGGCACAAATGTGCTTTGATACAGATTTCAGCCATAATTTGTAATTCAGTAAAGCACCCAGTCTTTTCAGTTATGCACTGCAGACCTACACTATGAATGCCCAGTCACACAAAATTCACCAGGTTAGCACTTATCCCTGAAAGAACACTTCTGTGACAGGCTTCCTGTGTACAGATACCTGGCTGAACTAGACTGTAGTCTCACATGCTCAGGCCAAACACTTGCACACATTTGTGCATCCATGTGTAAACAACCCAGAGCCTCTTCCCCTAGCTGTGCAGCAGCAGACCTTGTCTTGAAAGTCAGGCACTGGTGGTTAGCACTCTCAATCTATTTTCACAGAAATGACAGTGAGTAGGACTCAGTTGGTAAGACTCACTTATATTAAAAGTCCAAAACTGAATAGTTCAAAAGCAAAAATTCTCAATAGAGCTAAAGACCACAAGTGGTAACATAATCTTAGCATCCTTCTTCCTCTAATACCGAAAAGTTGGGCAATCAAGGCAAGAACCTAATATCATTCAGTACTTCTTTAAACTCACCATCCCCACCAATAGTTTGTGTGGACTTTCTCTATGGACACTAGATATGCCTTCATCTTCTCCCAGTACTGTGATCGTATGCTCAGTTGCTGAAATGGAGGCTTGTGGAATGCCACAGGTTCTTTAGGCATCCTCGGACATGTAAAGCCTTGCTTGCACCTGTTGTTCAAAGTAGGGAAGGCACTAAGTTGCAGTCTCATGGCCCACATCTGTAGCCTCTTCTCATTCTTCATAAGATGTCTTCTTTTTGTAATGTATGAAAACTGTTCCAGTGGGCCCTTTTGTCTGCTTCACCTGGCCAAGAGTGATTACCTTCCATAAAATCTTTATGTTGCTTCCTATCTGCACTGATGATGTATATGATTGATAGAGTGACATATTCTTTACTACACTCCTGTCTAGTAATGCCGGAGAATGCCAGTATGTATATAATTAATGTAAAATTTTCTTTTTGAGCTTTTTACACAGTTCGCTTGTCCATTTTATGCTTGCAGAGTTTTTCTTTCACCAAACCAAGCATTGACATTGACAAATGTGTGAGCTATTTAGCATCATTAGGATTTATATAAGTATGAAAAACAGAAATTCTTCATTGTCCAATTTAAACCTGAAAATGTACATGCATTCCCACACATCAGCGTAGAATTTGGTGAAAGCTTTCTTTTAAGTAGTCCGCTCTCAGGCAGGTTGATGAAACTTTTGTTTCTGAATCTTGCATGTTTTTCTAGCAAGGCAAGGGCAGGTAGTTTCCAAATACGATAAGTATAGAGTGTGCGGGCATTCTGCCATATAGCTGGGACACCTCCTTTACTGATGAGTGAAGCATCATACTGAATAGAAGTTATTTGGGTGAACTTCACTCAGGATGTTGAATTTGATGAGTAACTTACACTTCTTTCAGGGTTAGTGCAACTTAGTGAAGTCCCACGATGACCAGAGCTAAGGCACATAGGGCCAGACTTATATACTGGCGGATTATATACATTTTCCCTCACAATGGCGACAGAGTATAGATACTGCCAATATGAAATTCATTTATATTATTATTTTGGGCACCCCTCCAACCCTAGTGTAGGGACCCAGAGATGATCTAGACAGAAAGAGCATGTCATGCTGACCGTTTTGATGGTGGTCCCATTGTCCTAGGACCACCACATGGTGAGTTATGGGCAAACATGTTTTGTAAAAGGAATGCCCCGCAAAGCACTATGGGATGAGTTTCTGAGTGCTGTGAATATTGTAGCATCTTGACTGTAATGCTCAGAACATCCCTTAGACGACACCACAATAAAAACAGCATTTAGATGAAACATGGGCATGTAACCATATAGCCAGCCCCTAGGGGCATAAACACATGAAAAGACAATGGCAGAAAGTAATGCACTGTAACCATATATTTAGCCCCTAGAGGGTGTAGTGCCTTACACATTTTACACAAACCTAGCAGGACTACTGCAATAATACTACAAACAAGGCCCTTAAAAACAACAAACTACTCCCTGTTGTAAAACAAAAGTTCCAGCCATGGGAGCTTAAAAAGAAAGTGACTTTTGGGAGAGGTTACTATTTTGAGGGCCCTCCAACCTAGTGTGGGGACCCAGAGACAGACCTAGACAGAAATAGCATGTCATGCTGACCGTTTTGATGGTGGTCCCATTGACCTAGGACCACCACAGGCTGAGTTATGAGCCAGAATGTTTTGTAAAAAAAATGCCCCACAAAGCCTTATGGGGTGAGCTTCCTGAGTGGAGTGAATATTGTAGTATTGGCTCTCCTGCTGTGCTGTGTAACAAAGCAGCCACAAGGGGACAAAGGTAAAGTATTTACCTACTGAATCAAGGGAATTTTGAAAGGCAGGCCAAGGAGCATATGCAAGTGATGGGCGTGTTGTAAACCCACAGAAATAGATTAAAACATGCCGAGAGATACCGCACGCGCACTGCCTGGGCTCGACATAAAAAGGAATCATGAGCTATGCTGCTTGGAATGGGAAATAAGCAGATGGATCTTGGCTTATCAGGTTTTCCTGCCTAGGCACTGAGCATGTGTTAAAAATCTGTGAAGGGGGAAAGCTTGTGGAGGTTTGGGTGTTGGGCAGGGGGCGATGAGAATGTATGTGGGAAGGGGAAGCTGTAAAATCTCCGAGAGGAGTATTGATGCTCCCCCCAGGAAACTTAAGGAGCAGATAGGGGTTTTGGGTCTGAACTTCGGCCTGCGGCTCCTGCTCCTCTCCTCTGATGGTTTTACCAAGTGCAGGGCCTCACATGATAAAATCAGTCTAGTGTTTCCTGAGACAGAAAATTTGGTTCGGAAGCACACAGACCATTTAAGTTGCAGCTCTGGTTAACAGGTAACAGGAGTCATAGTCTATACAATCCTGGCTACTGTGAAAGCAATAATCAGGGAGCGCAGTACAGGGTAGATGACAACTAGAGCATATATGTATGAATGTCTACAGGGCTTACAAGTTCAAACTTAAAAGCACGGAGTGAATTGTAATGTGAAACATTCATCGCTTTGCTTCATTTCCTCGTGATGTGTTTCGCATTTGTGAATGAGATTCGGAATAGAGTATATGCACTGATAACACAACTCAGGGAGTTGGTTGGGGTTGTGAGAAAGGGGAGCCATATCCTGCCAAGCAGGACAGTGGAAAGTTAATAATTGCCTAAATACATGTGGGGGCCTTTTCAACTCCCAAGCGAATGATTGATAGGCTCAAAGATAAATAAAGTGCTCGATTGCCTGGGTGCAAGATTCTTAGGCTTCACTGGAGGGTTGTTCTATCAAAGTATTGTTTTCAGTAGAGACAGGATTGTTTTTAGGTGATTTACTTCTTGTGTACATCGTGCCTCAGGTGTGTGTAACTGTCATATACATTAAACCGCTTTTTTTATTGTTTTTTTTTTAATTAAGTAGGGTTGAAATACAGTAAGTTACCGAACAAGAGTTTAAACCGTAACCATTAATTGGAGAAGACATTTCCTTCTAACCTACCCATATAAATATTACCCAATTTCTCTTCAAAACATCCATGAAAATTAATTGTGATTATTAACGATTCTTGTAACGATAATGTTAAAAAACAATCAATTTGCCATATTTTCTTGATTTATAATTGATTCTTCCTTTTTACCTATGTCAGTTCAAAAAAAGTCTCACTTGCTTAGTTTTTTGTTGCCAGTAACACAGAAGCGGTGTGTTGGTGGACCCCATTGTTGCAACAAAAAAAAACTGACCGATCCGCTGGCTGGCACCTGAAACAGCAATCAGGAGAGGGTGGGTAAACGTATTGATGAGAGTGGAGGTGTAGTAAAGCAGCCATCTAGCATAAAGCTCAATCCTTCTAAGATGTGCAGCTCGCAATATTCTATAGCTGAATTGTGAAATTGCAACCATTCTTGCAGTGTGAGCCTAAACTCTCTTTCTTTGTCCATCTCATCTAAATGGTGAACGATGAGAGGCAGATGGTGGTCGTAGCGAAGATCTTTGTAACAGCACCCAGACCCTCTAGCATTCAGTTTACACAAGAGATTTAAAAGCAGAATGGCTCTCTGGCTCTCACATCAGTTACTGTTGAGTATTTTTTAGCATAGTTTCAGCCTTCAAGAAACTAAACCACAGGCCTGATTCTCATTGCTAGAAGCCAATCCTAGCTGGTCCCATGTTATCCAAACAAAATTCATCCTAACTTCTTTTTGGTTTTATACCCCAACCTGTCCCGGCTTGATTCTCATCTCCTAAAAGTAAATGGCTGGCAGACTCCTCCTTGCATTACCAAATTAAACAAACTAGCCTCGACCTCCTTTAATTCGATATAGAAGATTCTATAAACCTCTACGGATAACGCATCACTCCCTGGGCTTCAGCCTTAGCCATGTCACTTAAAACCAACTGAACTTCACAGGGAAAATTATTTTCAACCAACCTCAATTACTGACCATCAGAGAGCTTTGGAAATTGTATCTCTATTAATTATTGTAAGATGAAATTAGTGTTAACTCCTTCACTACGTTGATACATTTATTTTGTAGTGCCTAATACATTTATTTTGTAGTGCCTAAAAAGCTCCCGGAGGCCAAATGGTATCTCCTCAACATCACCGGTGAGGTGACCTGGCCTTGATATCAAAGAATCTGGCTGGTAATGGCAGTGGCTGAGCTCAATATTGTGGGAACATGGCGGGCCGCCCTCTCTCCCCACACAGAAGATTGTGCAGCAGACCTAGATTGGTGCCAATGGGAGGAGCACACAGTGCACCTCAGCAGAGGTTGCCCCCACATATGGGAAAAGGTGTGAAGTGGTTGTCTGGGTTACCGGGACATGTGACTGATTAAGAAGTTGTGGATGTCAAATGTGTACCTTCTTTGTTATTTAAATATGTTTGGGAGAAATTGTTCACTTACTGCCAGGACAAGCCATGCTATGATAATCATACTATCTATACTTATGTTGTGTTCTAAGCCAAATGTACACTATTTTGCATTGCTTTCTATGCCACAGGTACTGTCAATTGAGGCTTAATCTGATTTTTATTAATAATAGCTACTCTAGTTTCTGGATAGTTTTCCAACGTGTTTGTTTTCTTCCTAATATTGCTGGTCTGTATTCTTCCTGTTTAAAAGTTCGGCCACCAAATAATAATCTTTTACATTTTGCCTTGCCTGAAGTTGTGTTTGAAGGTTGACCCGAGTATTGGAAGTTGTTACTGTCCTAGCTTCCCTTTTAACTGACTGTTGAACAGAAAGCTAGTAGCTTGCTTTTTTTTACGTAATTTCACTGAGTATGTAGTTGTGTGACCCCCTCAGAGCAGCCTTAAGAGCCCCACACAATAGGAAGAGGGGCAGGTTCTAAATGAATGTCAAAAAAGAATTCCTTTAGGTGTTTGAGCTACTCTGTATTGACAAGTAAACCTTAAGTAAAAGAGCACATTGCTGTCATTGCAGAGGCACTAAGTTGAAGAAACTAGTGTGCATTGTAAATGTAACCCACAGTCATCTACCCAGGGTTCAGTCTTAGACTCTGTTAAACTACAATATAATTAATGCAAAAAGTGCCAGTCCCAACCCTCTCAGTTGGCAGAAGTGAACACAGCTTGAGAAACCTAACAAGGAATAACTAGTTTAGGATTGTTACCTTTTCAATGGGTCTCTTGAAAAAATACTACATCACGACTCAGAGTTAAGGCATCTCAAGGCTGCACCATATTTCTGCTTGTTATTCTTCCCGTTAATATTGCAGGATATAATTCTAACTCCTACTATTACATGCAATGACTAGGAGATCAATAGACTGAAAGAAAAATAAGGGACTACATTTTTCAATCTGTTTTCTCTTACTAGCCCCTGTGTCACTATTGTTGCCGCTCCCAATATCCACCCCAGTACCCTCTCTACCTCTTAACCCCTCCCATCCCTCGCAGCCAAAAGGAGGGTAGTGCCTGTCCTCACTCTCAAACAGCAGAAAAGACCTCCCTCAGGTAGTGACATGGAATTACACAACTTACACCTATTGTGTTTATTTGCAGGGGGAATACATTCTCACCATCCTCCCAAACATACAACCTAATCAAAATTATATCTCCCTTTCTATTGTTAAATGTGGCATACCAAAAGCAATTAAATCCATTATCACCAAGCTGATCACCATCTAAATAGTGTAAAATCCACCTTGGCGTCCCTCCTGGTGTCCATTACAAATCCCTCTAAGAATAATATATTTTAATTGTGTCTTATAGTGCCCTTTTATCTTCTTCCAGCCGGAGCCCCTGAGGTTCCTTCATAAAATATTAGTCCTAAGAAACAAAGGAAAAGAAATTGAATTTCCCTTTGTAGAGCACTTTCAAGGTATACTGTTAAACAAGTGAGGCCTGGGCCCTAAAGGACTTACACAAGTCCAACATATTCTACAAGTCCTTCCACTGTTCTTTAATATGGAAATCTGCAATATTAACCAGGGCAGTATACATACATTTTCCTTGAGGATTATTAATTTGTCCAGGAATTTTTTATGCACCCTCAAAATGTATAGATCTGAAACTGAGCTGGCAAAATATATATCTGTATCAGCCTCACAACTAATGTGATAAATCTACATTTCTTCTCCCTCACCTTGGGAACACCTACAAACCTATGGTTGGAAAGCTGAAAGTGGTGCTCCAGCTCCTCCCTTTTCTCCTTTAATATCACAATCTCTATTTCATAAATTCTGCAAAATCTGGAACCCTTTGTTTCAGCTCTTATTTTTCAGTAACTAGAGAACTTTTCTCATCAACTTTATTCAAGTGGCTTTGCAACGAAGCCAGTGTCTCAGTTTGGGATAACTTTGAACCTCTGATCTCATTCAACATTTTCTCTAATACTTGATTAGGGAGATAACCACTAATACTGTCCAAAGGTGGCAGAATCGAGGTGGTAGTCTCCTCACCCCCAGAAACATTAGACAAAATATTCAAATCAGATCTTGCCAGAATGCCTGGTGTACTGAGGGAGCTACCTCTGTGTTGGGGACATAGAGACAGGAAACGAGACCAGCTGCCAGTAACATGAGTTATGCTAGTCATATCTATTGCAGAGTCATCTCCCTTAGTTAGCTCTAATACTGAGTAGGGTTGCTGATCTTCTCTGATGGTGGTAGAGGACGTAACAGCCACGTTATCCATTTGATGTACCAAATGAGAGCCGGGCCCCTCTCATAAGAGCACTATAATTGTTTTTGCCGCGGCATAACCTCGCTGCCCGACTCCAGTGGCCTATCACCTACAGATGGTTCACTGTTTGAAACTTGCTCTGCCTGGTTGCAGCAAGTGATTCTTATTCAATTTCCTAGGCTGAGCAATCTTTGTTTGTTACGAGAGTCTAGATGGAGGCAGCTGGGCAGTCCTGAAAAAGGTATTTTAGCAGTTAGATCGGAGGACTGCTTAGGCATGCAAGGAGAATTGCAAAGACTATAGGGCTTCTTTAGATAAGGCTGCTCACCCTCTCACTGCACACTTTAATTCAGTGCTCCTGTCCACATACGAAATAGATCCTTATCCCTGCATAAAGATAAAATTCAGGCTGGCTGTGACTACCAGAACATCGCTTTCACTAACAGGACACATCAAGGGGAGATTGCCATATTGTACTACGACCATGGCAAGCAGTGCTTCTTTCTCTCAACTACTTGTGAGAACTGAGTACACACCTACTTTAGCAAGGTTCAACAGGATGCTCCCCTTCAGACATTCGCCAGACATTGGTCAAGAGACACTATTCACCTGATGAGGCAGAGTTGTACCCTGCGTCACCGTCCAAGACACAGCACACGCCAGCCCTCAAGGCTGCATTAATATAGCTGTTTCCCACATCACACCTAGAACTTGAAAACACTGCGTTCCCATTATCAGCACAGTTGTGCCTACGTCAGAGCTTCGTAGCACAGAGGAGGAGGACGAGTGGAAGTAGGGTCAGGGGCGGATCATCAAAGGTCAAACTGTCTCAAACTAAGATAGATAAATATAGCAGACGCCATTCCTTTATTTAAAAAACAAACATTAAAGGTTTAGTGAACAATGTAAATTGCTACAATTTAAATTAAATGAATTACGGCTAACAGAATTGTGAAAGAGCAATGACGGAATCAAATGGGTTTTAGCAACCATGTTGAACTCGGACAAGAAAGAAATGCATTCATGGAATTAAATGTGAACAATGACTGAGAAATGTAACAACCAAGATGGAAAAACAGACATAAAGAATATTAAATGCATCATTTTATATGGTCACCAAAATAAGATGGGTGCTTCAGTCTACTCCCCTTTCATCCCCCAGAGATCAGGTCAGCAGTTCAAGTTCTCATGTTCTCTCATCTGGACGAAGAAAATGTAGTTCTTGTTAGTTTTCTAAAATCCTCCACTGGACCACTCAGGGCGATCCTGTATTCAGTGGCTCGGTTCAGTAGAGCAATGAAATTAGACCGCATTACCCTCGGAAATAGGAACTAGGCACATTTCCAAATAAAGGGGAAGAAGCGGTGTGCCAGGGCTCAGATGTAACAGCAATCTCAAGAAAGTGCTTTCCATCTTTTGAAGCTGTTTGCTGTTGCTATACCCCTATAACACTGCCAATGCCTTTTGGTTGTATACTTGAAGAACGATGCATGGGGTTGGTTGCCTGCGTAAGGTTGGAAGCAGGGCCTGGCCGTAGGCTGTGCGGGGTTGACTTACCTATGGTAACAAAATAATACTTTACGCTAAAAAAAGCTTAGAAATTCACTGAAGCAAACAAAGGTTAACACAACATTATAGTTAGGTGAAACATTTTAAAATCACAGAAAGTCACTAGTTATAGTTATCTCAAGTAACTATAACTCATGCCCTAAGGTAACTATAATATATGCCCTCACCAGGCACTGCTAGGTAACCAGACATGTTCTGTGACATAATTGATAATATCATTGCAACATTTGCAACATTTGCAAGTAAATTATTGTTCAGAAAACTGTGCATGGTGGAGGGTGCAAGTTATAGTTACCACAGGGCACAGCAAAACAGAATTATACCAAATTTGGCAAAAAATTAGATCTTTACTCAAAGTGTGCTTTTTCTGATTTGATGTAAAGCTTTTCAGTAGTTTTTGAGAAATTAAGATTAGAAAATAGAGATATCTGTACAGATATGCTCTGATTGGCTGCTTAAAAGGGGCCAAGTCCATTCTGATTGGTCACAACATGAACAATATGTTGTGACAGCAATTACAGGAATCATGGACATTATGCCTGTGTCCAGAAAATGAATTATAAAAATATATATATAAAGCAGCAGGGTGTGCACAGCTTGGCTCAAAAGGGCATGTGGGGGGGGGGCATGAGCCTGCTGTTGACAGTCTTCCACTCAGTTAAGCATTTTTCTGTCACCTTGCTCAGGATGATAGCTTTTTTTGTGACCTGGGTCATCAACCCTTGTTGAGTACAGTGCTGTCTCCTATGTTGATTTTTTTTCTACCAGATCCAGCCCACCTACCGTTGCTGAGCCACCGGATGTGTAGTTTGTAGCACCTCATCTCAGATATTACTTGAGCCAGCCTCCCTGTGTCGTCCATAATCTGTACTTAAACTTGGCGTTCAGAACTTATGTCATCCTGTCAGTAGTTTCCTTACAGCTTTGACTGCTGTCAAGGTTGCATGTCTCATTCATAGATTCTGAAAGTCCTGTGTGCCTAGAAGATTTAGTGGTTCTTGCTTCTGTTGCCTTCACAAATGCTTTTTATGAGTCAAGTTGTTAACCTTGTGTCCAACCCTAAACCTGGAAAACCAGTGGATTGCGCTTCATCTGGTCTCTAGCCTTTGATCTGTACCTACGGTCTGGGCACCATTGCCAAGTGACTAAACTATCACCAGCAGAGATTTCAAGATCACTGAGACATGTATTCCCTTCAACCACTTTGAGGTGGGGATCCTGTGAGGGCTTATTTGCTGGAGTTCCATGAAAGTTCTAAGACATTATACATTGTTGAAGAGTATATAATCTATGAGTGACTCACAAACTACAAGTTTCAAAATAATTGTAGCACTGTCAAAAATGGCTGCTGCAAATCTTTGTTTATGTTGAGGCAGCCAATCAGATCTGCGCTTTGATATGTCGGGTCCATCGATCTTCCGCAGCGTGAAATATACATAACATTTTAAACCTTCATTCCTCAAAAACTACTGGACAAATTTCTACCAAATTTAAAAAAGCAAGGTTTCTGGATCAAGATTAGCTTTCTTATGACTTTGGTCTAATTTCCTTCAGCCATTTTGGCTTTAACTATGTCTAATTTTCCTATTTGCATGGCAGAAACGTGTTTTAGGACCTCCCCCCTTTTTCTTGGCCATATATTTTTATTTTCACTAAAAAAACAAACGTTACATGGATGTTATAGTTCGGTTCATATTTTCCACGCACAAAACCATAGAAATTCAGCAGTTAGAGTTATCTCAAATATCTATCACTTGTGCCCCAAGGTAACCATAACTTGCACCCACGCAATGCACAATTTTCTCATCAATAATTTCACAGCAGATGTTGCAGTGATATTGTCAGTGATGTCATAGCAGATGTTAAGTGTGATGTAATGTGTGGTGTAATTAGCAGTGCATGGCGAGGGCCCCTCCTTTTGAAACTGCACGGCCGTCCCTGAGAGGGTGGTGGTCCCCGGGGCTGAAAACGAAAATGTGAGTCTCTGAGTGGGACTGTGAGTGGATGCATGAGTCTGTGAGTGGGTCTGTGAGTGGGTGCATGAATGTCTGAGAAGGTCTGTGAATGGGTCCATGAATGTCTGAGTGGGGCTGTCAGCTGTGTGAGTGACTCAGAAACAAAAGAACCTCACCTACCCTTTTATCCAATGAGAGTCCACAGTTGACTACAAAAAATCTATCCAAATGGAGTTCTTTCTGCCTCCTTGGGTATATGTCCAGTATGTATTCTGCACTACAGCTGTGTAATGGACCACAAGGAAATGTCACCAGTGACCTTGTGTATGTTTTGGCAGTATGATTGTTACTGTGCATGTTTATCCAGAAATATGTGATAATATGAATCCTCCTATAGAGAAGACAACAAGAGTACAAAGAGGTAAATCTCCACCAAACAAGGGTCCTTCCTCTTCACTATATGAAGTAAGTGCTTCTTTGTTTGGTGGAGATGGCCTCATATTCCAAAATCGGTGGGTAATGCGCTGGGGGTGGAGGGGTGCTTGTTAAGCCCTCCATCATCCTGGCAAAAGGCAGGAAGAGGATATTACTAATGGTGGCAGGGCCAAACGGGGGAAACTTCAAGATGATTTGCACATTTGCGTACTCAGAGCAATTTAAAGGTAGAATCATGAACTGTGCTCTCACCACGAGAGGACAAGTAAGAACCCACTCATCACAGTCACATACAGATTGGGCTCCAATTGATCAACGATGGATTCACCTCTATGAAGGCTATCAGATTGTTTATCAATATAGAATTCCTGAGAAAGCACACCTGCTTTGCTTTTGCCAAGCCCAGGAGTTAGGAGCATTTGTGCTTTACAGAAGAGGAGCTTCAACAGGGGCACCTGTCATGTGTATATTTGTAATTGCTTCCTGTTGAGTTTTAATTGCTGTAAAATGAGCATCGAGGCAAGAACGGCCCGGGGGACCCCATCCCCTGGGGCCTGGCCACAACTTAATGGGGGAGGTGGGCCTTGCGGCCACCCTCCCTTGGCCAATTTCAGCCCGTGCTCCCTATTCCCTGGGGCTTGACCATGACTCCTGGGTGCCCTTTGGCACCCTGTGTGCAGGATCAGGACCGCAGGGGAGCACAAGCTTGTTATTCTTCGCGAAGTCATTATAGAAGATCCACGGCTCTTGGTATAAAAATTTGGATTCCCTTAAATTTCTCAGAAGTACTGAACAAACTTACACTAAATACCAAAAAGCACAAACTGCTGAAAAAAACGACCTTTCTTTCAAATTTGGTGTAATTCCATCCTGCAGTTTGGACTGTAGTTGTGTTCAAAACTCATATGGGAATAAACATGAGAAAAACACTTTTTTAACCCTCTCCCCTCCTTTTTCTCAACCACCCCCCTTTGACGGATCACCCTGAAACTTTCCATGTGCAACAAGAATTATTCGCACACTTTTTTGGGGAAAATTTCGTGAAGATCTGTCAAATGGCGCCAAAGATATAGGCAAGCCAAAACACGATTTTCCTATGGAAACATGGTCCTAGCTATAGCTACCTGTGTAGTTAGGGTCACATTTTAAATGTACAAAACCATAGAAATTCACCAGTTGTAGAGTTACCTCAAGTAACTATAACTCGTGCCCTAAGGTAACTATAACTCGCGACTCCGCCATGGACAGTTTTTTCTTAAATGTTTTTACTGCAAATATTACATTAATACTATCAATGATGTTATCAAAGATGCCATGAGTACTGTAATTTGTAGGGTAACTAGCAGTGCATGGCAATGGCACAAGTTGTAGTTACCTTAGGGCATGAGCTATAGTTACTTGAGGTAACTATAACTAAAACTTGTGAATTTCTATGGTTTTGTACATTTAAAATGTGAGCCTAACTATAACGTCCCTGTAACTTTTGTTTTTCTTAGTGATTTTCTATGTTTTTTTTTAATGTATAGTAATTTTCATTACTATACATTAATCCAACTGCCTCCGCCCATGGCCTTCTGCCAAGTGGGGCGGCGGTTGGCCTCACAGGCACCCAAACTATAAGCACCCAAACTTGCACTGTGCACGTCCTTCGACCTATGCACAGAAGGAGTTTCCCGCACAGGCTAGCCCTTTGGTTGTGCGCAGAGGTAGTTGGCCGTGGCCTCTCTGGGTGTCAGAATAAGTGTGAGAGGGTGTTTCTGCGGGTGAGAGTATCTGTCTGAGTGTGAGAGTGCATACATCAGTGTTTTAGAGGGTGCATCAGTGTGTGCACGGGTCTGTGAGTGGGTGCATGAGGGTGTCAGTCTGTGAGGGGGTGTGTGGGAGCTTGAGTGAGTATGTGAGAAGGTGTGTAACTGAGTAGGTCTGCAAGTGGGTCTGACTGGGGCTGTGATTGGGTGCATGAGGGTCTCAGTGGGTCTGTGAGTGGGTGCGTGAGAGTCTAAGTGGGTTTGTGAGTAGGTGCGTAAGTGTGAGTGGGTGTGTGAGTGGGAGAAAGATTGGAAGAGAGAGAAAGAGAGGGAGAGAGATCAAGACTTTTTTAGGCTTTAATATATGATATACTTAGAATGAGGTATTTCTGTATAATTAAAAAAAGAAAAATGTATTTGTTATTTTAAAAAAGTCAAATCACATTTTATTTGACCTTTAAACAACGAACCCTCAATGCTCAGTGTGAGGGTCTGTGAACTTCAAACTGAGCAATTTTTTTTTCCATCCCTGTTTTTTTTAGCCCTTTATGGCTACATGGTTGTTTGCTTTTTTTTACATTTTATTTTACACAATGCTCTTTATGGGCTATATGGAACCACGGGAGAAGCCTCAGGGCCTCCCCTGTGATCCCAAGGAGATGCTTTTAACAGCAGCTCCGTGGCTGCTGAAGCAAACGTTTCATCTCCGTTCCCTGCACACATACCTGTGTGCAAGGAACAGAGATGAAAACTCCGCTTTTTGACAGCGAGACCTGTTTGACAGGCCCCGCTGTCAAAAAGCGGAGAGTTTGCTCTGACTTGGCTGCAGCTTCAAAGCTGCAGCCAAGCCACAGCAAATAGCTATGTCCTGGAGGTGGGCCCTCCGTGGGACCCCACCACCAGAGCTAAGGGGTCAGGGTGTCTTTACCATGGCCCCTTTTTTTATTATTATTTTATTTTTATTTTTTACTTTTTTCCTGGGACTCAGCTTGAGCCGAGTCTCAAGATGGCTGCCAACACTTCCTGGTTTGAAGTGTTGGCAGCCAATCCGAGCTGTGCATTTCCGTATACAAGCTAGTCTTTTTTTGCGAATACTTTGTACCCATAGATATACAAATTTGGATTTCCCTAAATTTCTCCAAAACTATTGAACCAATTTACACCAAATAAGCAAAAGATCAATCTTCGGAGCGAAACCTAGCTTTCTGCTAAATTTGGTGTAATTCCATCCAGTGGTTCGGGCTGTAGCCGTGGCTAAGGGTCCTATGGGAATTAACATTGAAAACACAACTTTTTTTTACCCTCTCCTTTTTCTCGCCCCCCGCTTAACGGATCACTTCAGAACTTTCCATGTGCAACAAGAATCACTGCAAAACTATTTTTTTTAAAAAGTTCTTGAGGATTCGTCAAACGGTGCCAAAGATATAGCCAAGTCAAAAGAAGCTTTTTCTATGTAAACGTGGTCCTAACTATAAATGAATAAATATATATATATATATATATATATATATATATATATATATATATATATATATATATATATATACTCTGTGCATATGATTCTCCTGACAAGCCTGATTGCACAATTTGGATTTAGTGGAGGTGATTCTAAGCTAGTTTTTCTGTCCCTTAAATATAGCAGTTTCTGTCCTCTGGATCCCCTTACATTGCCCTTCATATAAAGACTCCTCTAACTCACAGGTCTTCACTTGGGATGACATTTCTTCTTCAAAATCATATTGGAATTCCTTGAGCATTTACCCTAAAACTTAATCCTAACAAAAAGAACTTCACTCTCAACCAGTCTGTCTCACTGACCCACCTGGGTGTCAAGTTCATTTCACTTCCCTCATGTCACATACCTCAGCTTTGCTTTTGACTCCTAACTTTTTTTTTACAAGCCAGGTTAATAGAACTGCAAAAATAGTCACCTCAGATTGAATCTTCTCAGCCCTATAAAACCTATTTTGGCACCCTTCACTTTGGAACAGAAAATTGTTCTTAAGTGTTACCGTCTACAAGCATGCTCATTCACTTGAACTAATAGACAAAGTCACATTATATCGCACAATTACGGGAGCCGTTAAATACACAATCCAAAATGGGAGCACCCTGTCTTACATTTCAGCTCGAATAGCCCCAAAGCATCATGATAAATGCAGTCATTAGAATGAATTTGAATAATATTTTTAAAAGTCTTTCACCATAAATGGGTGCAGCAAGTGCTGTAACGTTGTAGAAAGTTTTTCACCATAAGTTGGTGCGGCGAATGCCGTATCTCCGGACACGTGTTTCTGGCTTTCGGCCATCATCAGCGGAGAGCAAAGTGTGGCAGACGGGGTTGCTTGAAATGCCGCCTAAACGTATTCTCAGGTTTTTGTACCACTCAGTAGGCGCACAGGTGCTTCACCAGAGCTCGTCAGCTCAAAGGCTCACGGGAGCCGTTAAATACACAATCAAAAAAGGGAGCATTATATCGCCCCAGTGTGATAGTAAATGCAGCTTGGACAGAACTGGTATATTTTTGTTTTAGTGAGTAATCTCTTTCTTTATTAAGATAAGCGAGCTGTACTTGTAGAACGTGATGTTGTTGCTGTCATGCACAGAGGTCTCTGTAATGTGTGTTTGTGACTCGACTACGTGTGTTTGTCCTAAAACAATATATTATCGTTGATAACCTATCACCATATTCAGATGTCATGTAGTCGAATTTGGTGATTTACTCAATTTACTCTTTAGCACACAGACCTGCTGTCCTCCTGCTGTGGTTTGCTGGTCTTAGAAAGAAACACAACACTGGCTTTGGACTGTTGTATACCTGTTTATGAAACAGCTGCTTGGGATCGTTTGCTTTAACTTAGCTTTGACACAATGATTTATGAAATGTTCTTTCCTTGAGTGTGTCACATAACCACTGCAGCTCTGGAGAATTCTGTGAGCCAAATATTACAAAACAGCGTGTCATTTTCTTGAAATATTATCTGCAATAACTCTTCTCCTTTTGCATGCCTGACTTTCATCATTCGAACAGCGGTTTCCACAACAATGTGTTTTTAAATCATCTGTCACACTGAAAGAAAGAGGTTTCCAAACACAAGTTGTTTACAAGAAGTGATATAAATATGCTGATATCATGGTATGTTTTCTGATGTACATTGTGTGTGTGCGCGTCTATATATGTCTCTATAGCTAAATAGATATAGAGATAGATATTTTTACTATTTATACTATTGAGATACAACGCTGGCCTCTGCTCGGAGATTCCTTTATCAGCTATCATTGGACTAGCACAGGCTGAAGTTTCTTTTTTGACTAACATGTTTTTCCTTTTTTGTTTTCTAATGAGCAATGCACGATTCCATTTCTGCAACCTATTATGTTGGTGTTTTTGGTGTTTTTAGGCACCACAATCCTAGTGGCCTGTGTGGGACATAAACGAGGCAGGGCTTTTTGCAGTTTTTGTGGTCATTAAACCGTCTTTCTGGGGACAAACTCATAGCTTGTGGAGCTAAAAACTTCACATTTCAAACCCTGCCTTTAAAATGGACGGCTACCGCCTAGAAGGAAAGGGTGTCAACCCAAATGTGAGAGTGTCACTGCGATCAATGATGGGGCATCTATATAATGAAAGAACAATTTTACCCTTTTATTGAGGATTTCTTCAACAAAATGTGAAAACGTATTTAGTGTTTCATCAGATTAACAGTGTTGGAATGTGAATGTGTTACTGTTATGTGTGAACATGAAGAAAGCAGCACTTGTTAGATAAATCAGAACATTTTTAGTTTCACTTTTAAAATATGTAATAGTTTTTCTTATGAGTATGGGTATAGGTGGTGTTTGATGTCACTGACACAATGAAGAGAGTTTTCCAGTAGTTTTTAAACTTAACCCTGGCAGTGATTAAGAGACTTCAGGGCACAGTTGTCCATGTTATTTGAGTGTTAATGTTATTGATATATTCTACTTAAGGTATTACCTACCTGGGAAGGCACTTTATTTTACATTCTAGTATATAAAGTGCATGTTTACTAGCATGATGGATTCGTAGCACGTTTTGGGGGCTATTACGTAGATCATTGCCCTGCGGTATTGGACAATAGACATTTTCCTGTCAAAGTACATGTGGTTTTCAGTCAGGCCGCCTTAAAGAGGAATTGTGTGCCAGCACAAGGCTATGCAACTGAGACAGGCCTTTCTACATTTAATGAGTTTTGAACTGAAACTGGTGGGCTGGAGAGTAAAGGGAACATTAGGGTTGGAAGAATGAGCACCCCTAGAGAACTGTGCCTTTTGTGTTGTGAAGAGGATCTAACATTCATTTGCCCTAGAGGCAACGAACAAGGTAGACTTGCTTTAAAAATACAGACTGTTCCTTGAAAGTGTGACATGTGGAAAGATAGTTTTCGACACATTTAAGTGGAAGAAACTAGATTTGGCATGCCAGGTTGCATGACATTCAATACAGGTGAGCAACACTTTGCATAAAGTGACAAGCCAGAAATTACTTGATGAGGGATTTTTGCCTGTTCTGAAAGGCGCTCGCATATTTATTCACAAGTAGTTTGCACTAGTTAATTTGCACACATGAATTAAAAGACTTTTAGGTTTGTTACCATTAACACATGGTCTTCATACAATAAAAGCATGGTTGGTTGATTGTCAGCTTTCATATTGATGAATATGGTAGATAACATCAGGCCATGCAATAAGACTGCCTGCAGTGCAAAGAGAACTTAAGCCAGGAGAAATCCCAGTTTTGGCAACAGACTGGCACTTTAATCAAGAACATCGCCATGATTATTTGCCAGTAGCACCAATACCCTAGCAACAATTACTAGTACCCAGCACATCCTCTCTTCTCGCTGCGAACAGACAAAGCAATGAAACAAAACACTTCCCCTGGAAGGCCATTAAACACACATCAGAGCAGCAAACCATAACTTCCAGTTATAGTTTTTTACATCCCATAGGACTCGACTGTCTGTTATTTAAAAAAATATTGATCAAACAGTCAGTAAGTGAAGGTACCATGGGCATAGTGCTCTAATCACTGAAGAGCATTTGATACTCTGTAAAAAAAAGTGAAAAGGCTTGCTAGTGATAAAATCCCGATGGTCCATGAGTGTGTAGAAGCATGAATGAAAGACAATGTTCCAGAGTCCCTTAAAGTAAGATAACCCCTGTTAACTGACAGGAAATTGACTCCTAGCTCCTCTGTCTGTTACTGCATGGTTTATGACCTAGTCTGATGCTTGTCTACGCTCTCTGTGGTTGCTAGTCACTCTCCCTTAATGGACATCTGTCCAGAGGCGTTGAGAGCTACCATAGCATCTGTCACTTTCCATTGCCACATACATTTAGATGCTGATAGTGGGAAGGGTTTGGCTCAGTGCTTAATTTGTGCTTGTTGTTTCCGGTGCTGAGCACCAGCACTTATTTTTGAGGGCTGGGGCTTATTCTTCTGCCTCAACCATCTACTGCGAGAAAAAAACACATATGAGAACGACGGAGGAAGAGAAAAACGAAAAGGCGTCACAAAGGGAGAAAGCAGAAGGCTGCCAGAGTGAGTTGAAAGGACAGGGAGTGGCTTTAAATGGATTGAAGAGGCCCGAGATGGCTTCAGGATTACTGCCTCATTATTCGGTGCTTGCACATTTAAATGCAGCAGCTGTGTTTTAAGAGGAGGGTTTTGGCACCGGCACGTTTTTATTTACAAATTAAGCACTGGTTTGGCTCGCTATAAATTTGTGGATGTTAGAACCAACGTACTAATATGAGGAAAAGAAGAGAACCTACATTGAAAACCAACACACGTTAAACAACGAAAACAGACGAGAAAATGTCATTGTTCCACAAGAAATCTCAATCGGATTTTGTCTTCGAATCACATGAAGGACAGAAACATATTTATTGCTGTGAACGAGAAGGACAAGAAAACTGCATATCATGTTTCTTCCGTGTTAGAGAAAATGCAGATCATCAGCAGTGAAAGAAAGAGTTGCAAAATAGTGACAAAAGTGTTTGTCTTCTGTTGTCTTGTTTGCGGGGTTTTTAAATCATACTAAGGACTCTTTTCTTCACATTAATACATCCCCTTAGATGTATGAAAGACTCTGCGTGGTTTATGCTCTATGCATTTTCTTTAGAATTTTCTTATGGATGGCATTACCCAGGTCTGGTGGCTCAGGAAACTAGGCACCAAGATCAGGAATCTGTGTTCACAGGTTCAAATCTGATTGTTACACTCAGCCTTTCATCATTTTTCAGTAAAGTGAGTATTTTGGAGTAGGGTAGCAGTAAACGTCTGTTTTTCAGTGTCAAGATGCCTCAAGAGGTGCACATAAACTTTACAAATGCACACTATGGTATGTCAGCTTGTAATGATATAACCAGTTTAAATAAACACAGTTGAAGAAATGTTCTGGCTAAGCAGTGGGTCTTAATAACATAACTTTAACTCACAAGTTTTTTTGTTTTTGAATATGCCTATAACTGTTTAGGTTAGGGGGATTCAGTATACTAGTGAGTAGATATAACTCACCTCTTCGATGATGCTCTAGTTGTCGTTAGTCCCTATTCCCTTCAAACGACAAAACCCACTGTCCATCTCACTCTCTATTGTTTCTTTACTTATCTTAATTTTTCTGCCATTTTCAATGATTTATTTTTCTCTGTTTCCATCGGGTTACCTAGTTCCTTTGGCAACCTTCACCTCCCATGCCTTAATAGCTTCATAGTATTCCTTTGCAATGTTTTAATGACTTTCTGGCTGCAGATCGGTGAACATAAAGTGAGTGAGGGAGGGGAGATTAAAGCACTTATCAAAGCTACATTACGACTCTGCACTCCTTCTCATCTTGCCCAGTGGTAAAACCTGTAATAGTAGCCGGGACTTCAGAACTTGACCGAATATGATTAATGCAGTTATAGAAATCAAGTATTGTAAAGTGATTTAAAGGAGAAGTTAGGCGACAGAAGACATGATAAGAGAGAGATAGGGGGTTGGTAGTATGAGGGGTCAGATGGTATGCATGATCAGTTAACAACTTTGAAAATGGGTCTGTATTCAGTCAATGATATGAGTGAGAAGGCAGAGAACTTGATAGAGGATTTTTTTAGCTTATGTTAATCATTATTCTTTGAATTTAATCCTTTCTCCTGCTACAGTACTGCAGTATTGTTTTCCTTGGCTGAATCATGACTCTATGCCAAATGGTGCCCCAGACATAATCCCAATCCAAAAGATGTCCAACTGAGTTTAACATGTCTGCAGTTGAATGTCAAACTACAAATACAGAAAAGTGAATTCCTTCCTCCACAGTGCTCAAAATATCAGACCAATACTGTTTACATTAGAATAGAGATATTCCACTGAAGTGTTTTGCATTGAAAAAATAACTGCTGTTATCCGATATTTTTTTTTATCGTTAGAGGTTTACTGTTTAAAATGAATGATGGAAATGTAATCATTTTGTCCCTGATCCTTATGGTTGCAGGGGCAACCTAGCGAAATCAAAAGTGAGAATGCAGGTCATTTCCTACTAACCAGAACACTGGGTACTCGTTTTGTGATGGAAAATTCCCCACCCCAGACTTCTTTGTCTCTGTACATAGCTCAGGTGAACTGTAAAGGCCTAGCTCAGAGGAGCTGTTGTGAAGTTTGAGTTGGGGAAAAGTAGAACGCAAAGTAGAGGGCATTTGTTATAGTTACAATAAAGATGAACTTTCCAACCAGAGTTTTTATTTTTTGTAAAAATGCTGTACACAAGCAGAGTAAAACACCTAAAAAAGCAGTGAAATCACGTTTGAACACTAGACACCCTAGTTATATACAATATAAACTGATTGTGATCACAAACTGATTGCAAACAATGTTCTTTTCCGAAACAAAAGCCTACACAGAGGTTAGGCATCCTTCTACAAAAAACATGGTAGCTCTTTGAACACTGTTCACAGTTGCTAACTGTTCGCAAACACCAGAAGACTTATCACATCATTGAATAGAATGGTACACCACGTAGGGGAGAGAAACAAGAGAAGTATTTTATAGTTTACAGTCAAGTGTTATAGTACCAGAAACTATACTAATCTCCTTGTTGAGTGTAAGATTGTGCCAGTGCCTTAAAAAGGCAGACAAAGTATAATATGTGGGACCTACCAACTTCGGATGAATGGCTTCTAGGTGAAATGGGACTGAAAAGATCTTTGAGGGTACAGATAGGCGGCAAACAGATGCCTGACAACAGGGGCAATCTTATAAGCCAGCTGGAAGAAGGGCACATAGTAGCATCATGAATTTCCTCTTTGAGCTCTCTTTGTATTATGTTAGCACACAGTTAAATCTTTGCCCTTCAGCGGAAGATCAGGAGATGTCTAAAAGTGGCGAAGAGACACTTCTTCCAGCACCCCGGATCACCTAGACTGGAGAAAGTCCTGTGCTCACACCACACAGGGTGAAGGCTAGTGTTTACTGGGGTTGGGAAAATCAGGCTAGGAACTCACAAAGATAAACAAAGCAGAAGCTAGGTGCTATCACAAATCAACGTTTGGAGATGATTGCTTATTGGCCAGTCATCATTTGATATCTGGTCAGGGGTTCAGAGAGCTTCTTAACACTCTGTTTAATTTGAGAGATCCCACATAAGCACGGTCAGAGTAGGTGCTCTCAAGTTAGGCTCTATGGCTTCAGTGATGCCAGTATTACCTGAGCATGCAGAGTGTAAGGAATGGCCACTGTCCAGTTAAGGGAGTGGTGGGTCTTGTAATATGGCTGTGAAGTCTGTTTCAAGTATGAAGCATATAATTTTTAAAGGAGTGATAGTTGGCACCTTGTTGTCAGGCTCGTGTTAGCAATGTGACTCTCATTGCTAAAAGTAAGTCATTGGATTTCACCTGTCGAAGGAATGAGGTATATAACTCTTCTTGAGCTAGATCTAGACTATAGCTTATTTTTTTCTGTTTTTGTTGGATTTTACTTGACATAGGTGCTATCCTTTACATTGTGAATACAGTTAACTATTAGACATTATTAATGGCATACTGACGCACCTTGATTCCATGGTCAGTGAGGTGACTTTCAGTTGCTGTCATAAGTGGAAATGCAGGAATTTGACCCATGATGACAACTATTGATAGCAAAATAAGCATTAAATCCACATATTTGCTGTACTCTTGCAATGATGACAATAAAATAGTATATTCCCCATGTTCTCCCTTTCCATTACACATCACACCTCAGTTATTTAGCTGGAGGCCTGTACCTTTTTAGTGGCCACATTTCTCAGCTGCGTTTTCATTAATGTGCTTTTGCTGTGTTGTGCTTTCTTGCTCTGTTTTAGCCACCTTCGTCTAGGGTTTACAGCCTGTTTCACACTGAATTGTTGTGCAAACCTGAGTCAGGTGACATCTCTTCAAGTAGCTTTGGCTCACATTGTTGGTTACAATGTGGTAACAAGGAGCAACATCGGTTTACAACTGGATATGTTTAGGGAATCAAACTGTGTTGTTGAGGGAGAAAGAAGTCAAAGGAGGCCATTCACAAAGGTAAACGTACGCATGAGTAAATCTGCAAGTGTATGTTTCCTCTTAGATGTTTTGGTAAATTTACTACCTTAGGCTTTTCACCATTTAGGAGTGTACATTCACTACAAAGTGGATCCTTGCATGCAATCCAAAAACCAAGACGTTTATTACATTTTTAAAAACATAGTAAAAGTACTTTTGAGATACATATTAATGTGAGTGAATGTGAATAATTTATTTTAAACGTAGGGCAACGCATCATTAACTTAATTTTGATTTAAAAATATATTTTAAATATATATTAACGTTGTCCCCGAGATTTAGATTAAACAAGTTTCAGAGTTTCCCGCCATATAAAATGATATAGTATATAACATTCATATTTTAAATATCATGTAAAATTAACTTTTTTTTGTTATATAATAAACATTAAACGTTATGTATAGAAAACGTTTTTTTTACATCTTTTATAATAAACTAAGAATTATGTTATATTTATATAATTTTTGTAAACATTATAATACATTTATTTGTATATTTTAAAGGTTCAAATAATTTAATTTAATATTAGTTCCTTTGGCCTTTTATTTTATGTCCCTGCTTGTATCATTTTCTGAAGGAGTATCTTGCTTTACCAGTGATTGGCCAAGTTTGGTGATGGACTTAATCCAGGTCTGAATTGGAGTACATTTGCTGCTGTCTTGAGTCCTTTTTGGTTGTAATAACTATAGAAGTTCAGTTTGTGAATAGCAATGGGTCTCTCTTTTGTAGGTGGGTGCTTACCCTCCCTAAACCCCTCCTTAGTCCTACCTAATCCACTCCTTATTCTTCCCTTAACCCCTCCTTTTTCCTGTACTATTGCCTCCCGCTTAGTTGTTAGTGTTCCCCATTTCCCATCCACTCCCCTGTCCTCACAGTTACTACTAAAAATATAGCTACGTGTGTAAATCGCTGTCAGAGTACAGATCTGTGTGCATAAAACATAGAAGAGGTGGGGCATGGACCTCCACATGTATGTTAGTGAATACCATTTTGTAGTAAATTCGTATTACCATTGTAGCATTACTAACAATATTACAAAATGTAGTTAGTGAATAGGCCCAACATGTTATAATGGACTGTGACCAAACTCAACATTCTCAAACAGGAGAACCCACAAATATGAAGCAGTTTGAATTGTGGCCCATTTTTAGTAGCTTAATTAACCATTAGTGCAAACCTCAGGGAAAATATTTAAGTGTGTGCTCTGTGTTTTCCTAAAAATAATACAGTAGAAAACAAGTAATATAAATACCCACTGAAAGTTGACATAAACAGATTAATATTTAATCAAAGTAATATTGCAAAAAAGAGAAAATCAGAAAAAGGTCAGACATTATGGGTAAAGAAAAAATACAATTAATCAAACAAATGTCAGGCACTGTTCATTAAAACAGCATTGGATGTGTAATAGGGTTTCCAAGTGTCCTTCAGACGGTTAATGTTTACCCCTTGCTGGACGCCCACATTTGCAAAATGGGTAACAAGACAGACAAGGGAATGCCCTACAATACAATTCTGCCTTTGTTTTATTGAGAAGAAAAAATCAGAACAACTAACCTGCCAAATGTAGCTTAACAGGGCTAAAGTATTTAAACACAGCATGTAGAAATTCTGATTTCATTTTAAAAGTCTGCTTTAAATAAGCTCCATTCGTACCATATAATAAGATGAGGCTGCCCCACGAATTCCCACAATTGACCTAAAAGTTAATGGTACCCTCAGTCGGGACTTTGATGTTTGGAAGGAGAAGACATTTGGTTTAAGAAACTTGTAACCATATCAACTTTAGTGGCTCTATCCAGCCTCTAAGCCTTCTGAGCATTTTTTTCTGAGTTGTGAAAGCTTTGGTGAATTTTGGATATCTGGTATAATAATTTTCAAGTACAATCAGGTTGCAACATAAAGCCTGCAGATATGCACCCATGACCAGGCCAGAAGATAAAGAACATTCTGGTCAGACATTTTACCTTCCTACTCCTATTTTTTTCTGTAGCTCCATTCAACCCAATGGGTTGAGACAGAAGGCTATATCTGATGTGGCTGCTTTAAGCAGGATTCCCTTGACTTTGTTTTTGGTAACCCCCTCCTCCTTGAGTTTTGACTAAAATATGAACCTTTGAGGTTCAAATGTTAAATAAGTTAAAGGCAGTACTACCTAAAACAGACTTTTACAAATACCAAACAATTTTTGAGTGACCAAGTCATCTTAGCAAACAGTGTTGTGTGGTAGTGTCTTCTAGAACCAAGTCCACAGTGCCCTCTTAGCTGACTAGTTTATTGAGATTCTTTCCAGATCCCGAGGGTGTTCTCTTTTACAGGGCCTTCTTAATTTCTCTGGTATATTTCCAAATCTCAGGAAATAATTACCACTCTGGGGCCCAGCAGCCAAGGGCCAACTAATTCTCATTACATAAATGACATAGATCCACTCAGTAGTCACAGTACTTAAAGTTAAGTGAGACTCATTGATAGGCCAATAGCTTCCTCTGGCATAAAGTACATTGACTTCAATGATACATAGGCTTTTCAGAAGGTAAATTATAAAAGTAGGCAATTAAGTTAAGCAGCATGTCTAATGTGAAATTAGATATAACGGACTTGAGAGGTTAAATGAGGAGGTTGCCTTCTTACAGCCATGGAACATGACTTTTCCCATAGAAAAATTCAAGATGGGGTTTTGGCAACCTACAGGTATTTTCTTCAGATGGGAAACATTGTCTTCTTCCTTTAGTGGCCTTGAACATTCTGAAGGTAGTCATTCAGACGTATATAAAACAAAGCCCTAGCTTCTGATTGAGAGGGAACATCCATATTATTCTGTGCTTGTTCCCTAAGTTTCTGTACTTCATTCTCAAGAAATATGATGTTTTGAAGTCTTGAGACATTTACTTTCATGTCAAGCAAAATTCTCAGATGACTAATGCCACAAAAGGTGGTAAAAGACACCTTCAATACCAAAGCTTGCACTAAAGCCTTCCTCATCTGACCCTTTCTAAAGAAATCCGACTTTCTTAAATTATCGCAGTTAAAAACCCTTATACTCCATTATGGGCAATCTTTCCATCGTGTTGGATGCTTTAATGCTATCAAATGACTACTTTTCTCAGTAGTTCACTTAGTGATAGGATGATTTTCTTCCTTGTGCTGCGAGGTCTCATTTGGTATAGGTCTAGTTTGGTTACTCACAATGTGAAAACAATTGCAATGGTAGGGTATTTTGTCCTTACTAACAGTTCAGTGTTTTCAGCTGTAGAGGTTTCTTTGGGATTCATGTTCATAGCATGTGGTGCTAGCAGTAGTGCTGTTATTTCAGTCAGACAGAATCCAATTTGAGACATTTCTATGAGTGTCTTCCTGGCTCATCATCAGATCCCTTCATTCGGGTGGGACAAATGAACAAGGGCATCCATTGGTGCATCATCGACAGCTTGCAATTCCTGGCTGATTCCTGATGGAATAGTTGATCTAGCTGATTTTGCTTCCAGACTCGTTTTAAATTTCGTTTTTATGCTTTCAAGTGGAATTTTCTCTCTATGTGCTCTAGACAATTAGCAAGCATCTTTTCACTCAAGAAGTTTGAGTTGTCGAAGTAAGCAGTTGATACAGACTGATCCTCTGTGTAAATATTTCATCCTTTTGTGATTCAGCATGTCTTTGGGTTTCGGTTTCGGTTTGTATTGAGTGCATTTGTCTCACATATGCCCTTACTCATTCAGGGGATTTGATCTCACAAACTCTAGCTCACAATTAAGGCATTTCTATCCAGGGGTGATGTACAAGCTACCCAGAGAGGTGGGTTTC
The DNA here is from genome assembly GCF_031143425.1 of Pleurodeles waltl. Lineage (NCBI taxonomy): Eukaryota > Metazoa > Chordata > Amphibia > Caudata > Salamandridae > Pleurodeles > Pleurodeles waltl. Next base: position 732,174,214 of record NC_090436.1, read on the forward strand.
TGGCACTTTGGTTGCCTGAGGCCCACTTGTTTCTAAAGGAGCCATCAAAAACCACCAGAAATCTTCATACAGGTAACATAGGGGCTATTCCGTATTGTAGTTTCATCCTCATCTGCACTCAATATGAAGCACAAACAAATATCAGTGCAAAAATCCATAATTTAAAGATAAAATAAAATGGAACTTCCTTGCTCTATATCCTAATTGATGTTAATGACGTTATAATTAACTATTCTGCTACCTAGATAGAACTTTAGAATTGATCCATATCAAAGTTTCTTTCACTCATCTTGTAGTATTCAAAAAGTCTTGTGAAACGATTATAGTAACCCCTCATGCACATCTGCACTCATTTGGCTCTACGATACTAGTGACCGAACGCAGACTCAATACCAAAGATCACATGCAGCTTTCTGTGGTAACCATATTGTATTAAATCACACTGGAGATGTTAAACTCTAACATGGCGTAACCGACAATATGTGCTGCTTACATTGCCACCATTATATAATGTTGCAAATAGAATTACATTAGGCAGATGTGACATAGTTGAAGCACACGATAACAGGAACCTTCTGGATCAGCTCAGCTGCAATCTAAAGCACTGGAAATTTCAAGTACACCCCAACCCTTACTTAGACTGTTGTCACTTTGTGACATCTGATCATTCTATCAATGTCATTTCCTAAAACATATTTTATGCAGATCCATAACCAGTGAAACACCAATGAAAATCCACAAGTCCACACACCATTGTAACTGTTGTGCAGCCAGTTGTGAGACAAACAGTCACATCAGTTTCGACTGGCCACCCAAAATTGTTTTCAGATTGCACTTTTGCAATCAGATCATTTTTCTTTCACAAATTAATGCTATGTTGATATCCTTCTAAAGATAGTCCTGCAAGCCTGGATCTCACCAGTGGTGCCTCCAAACTCCCCCTCTTAATTTCCTAATGCTTACATTACTACTTTTACTACTTGTTCTTTAGGCACTAGACTCACCTTTTTGTTGATATGACACTATCTCCTTTGTAATAGGTAGATTTGGGGCTTGTAGTATCTTGGCTGGTTCACAGTTCAGTAGAAAGTTGTCCTTTGGCATATATTACTGGTGTGTGACATGCTTTTGGCTTCCAACCTTTCTAATTGTAGTTATGATTAATGATCTACAAGATTGTGGTAAATGATCATTTATGAATCTTTGTACCTCCACTCTGTCCTAAAGTTTCGATAAAATGCTGGGGAAATTTAGTTATGGAGCATTCTTCCCTTTGGACAATGGACAGAGCTAGAGCTCTAATCATTATCATAGTGGGTGAAAAAATAATGGGCTAGTATGCTACCACAACCGATTGCCAGTGATTAGACTATTTGCAAGCATTCCTCCCATCACCTTTTTTGTGTATGATTCGACAGGTGGGAAATAGTCATTAACATTGCAACTGAACATTTTTGTTTAAAAGTAGGTCCCCATTTTTAGTGCATTTCAATTTGACAACCAGTGAGATGTCTAAAAGGATTACCTCTTAGACCACTTCCAGTCAGATGATGCACTGACCTACTTAAGGTAATAGCATTACTTGTTTTATTTTAAAAGTAATCTACAAGGTTTTTTATTCAAGTGTTCTGTACCTTACATTAACATTATTTCCTATAAACCATGTCAAGTCTGGTAGAGATTTTCCTCTATTCAAAAATGCATATATTTGCTCCTACCAAAATTTCATTGTATATAAGTGATAACGATTATTCACTTTTTTTGAATAGCCATTCTGTTCTACCTGTTGACTTCTCACTCAGAATTCCCTTTAGAATGCTTGAATATTTGCTCAGTGCAGCTGGATGTGAGAATTCTGCTGGTGCATTGTTCCCCTGCGATAGGCAAGAAACTTTCTCACATCTCAGTGTTCTAAGGTGTAGTTTTGCATAAGGTCCCAGTTAGTTTTCATTTAAATAAGCTGTAACTTTGTGACTACGTTCATGAAGACCTCTTCCAGGAGAAAGTGGTCAGCAAATTTTATCAACATGTTTTTTCACTGTCTCTTCTCTCAACTAATGACTTCTTCATGGAGCTTTGTCCAATTCAAACGTCCTCAGCATTCTGTCCCTGGGTATACACACAACAATCGTGCAGACAAAAAAACCTCTAGCACTGTAATTGCTAACTCAATATCTGGACTAAGGAAAACAGTCAAACGGCAATCAGTGCAGCACAGTGGCTCTCAGATTATTTATACATGCTGTGGTTTTGTGATGACTGTCTTCTGTGATGGGCTTCCCACATGCAATAAAGTTTAGGATACGGGTGAGGAACAAAGTGATAATGGACTGGTATAGCAGAGCAGACTAGGCCTGATTTAGATATTGGAGGACGGGATATGGCGGACGGGTTACTCCATCTCTACGGTGACGGATATCCTGTCTGTCCAAATATAAATCCCATTGAATATAATGGGATTTAGATTTCGGCGGATGGGATATCCATCACCGTTGTTACAGAGTAACCCATCCACCAATAGATCGATCAGGCTCTAAATCTATGATAGGAGAGAGTTTGGTACGTACAGTTTTACAGGTTTCTACCTGGCACCAGCAGAGATTCCCAGACGCTCTAAATAATGTTGTGTTTAGTATTAGCATAAGAACTTTAGGCATCGACCCTGTTTTTTCCTTTTTGAGTAAAATCCTGCACTCCTTTCTGATCTCTGATTTATAGAATAAACTATGCCTATATTAGTGGCAACCGCAGGAAGTAAGATAGGACGTCCTAACTAATTAAGGGGAGAATTAGCATGATTTTCTTTCATAACTTTGTTTCCCCTGCTCGAGTAAAGTTATCCTGCATTTTCACCGCTATCATGTTGCCTTTTCATAGAAAGCACAACTACATCATTGTGAAGTAAACTGTAATACATAAGTAATAGCCGTGTAGGGTTGATGCACAGTCATCGTTCAATCCTTTCCATGACTCTGTAAGGTCAGCGCTTCCTGTTGAGGGTGCTGGAACCAGAATTTTTATGTTGGCAAGGGGACAGACCTGGTGATCATATGGTCAAGGGCGAAAGAAGAGGCCTTAGGTGGATGATGAGACGGTGCATGTGTCTACCATCACTCTTTTCTGTCACTAGGTACATCAAAGAGGCTTGTATTGCCTTCTGTGTCTTAAAACACAGTTTTAAATATTTATTAAAAACCACCATGCCTGGCTGCTCATTTTCCATGCTTGGTGTATTTAATAAACTCATAATGGCTTTCTTCCCGTTATTTCCTTGTCTTGGAATACCCGTAAAATAAGATGGGTGTGTGTCAAAACATATGGATGTTACAATAATTGATTGCCTTGGACAAAAAGAAAAAATCCTTTGATGCTTAGCATTCTTAAATTACCCAACTTGCTTACCAGATATTGCCACTAAATGTGCATTTGTATTTGTTTTAGGGTGAGTTTTCGTCTTGAACTGCTGTATATGGGAAAGATGCGCACAGAACATAAGTAAAATTCATAATGTAATGCAAATAAACCAACTGTTGAAGTTATAAAGGCCATGTACTGAATTGTACGTGGCAGAGCTTAGTTGGTTATTAGAGGAAGGTTCATATCGATGGGGGGATAAAATCCATCCTGCATCTAATAAAATGACAAAACAGCAGGTTTAGAACAAACAAAATCTTTGGATTTTTCTGTACTGCAAGGGTTAAAATAGCATGACCAGTGGTACATCCTAGCCTCGCAGCAATGACTGGAAATATCAACTGCATTTAGAACCTTAGGAAAGGTTATAAATTAAAGGACACACAACACTGAAAAAGCAGTGTGGCAACATTAAGCAGAAATAAGAGACTAAACTGCAAGGAAAAAATAAAAGATGTGAATGACCAAGTAATAACCTCTCACAGTTTGTTTAATATGAGTACTTCTCCACATCCCTCAAAAACAAAACAGATGATGGACAGAATGCAGAGCAAATCAAACCTTCACCCCAGTCACAAATCTGGGTTTAATCCATCAGTTTTTTTGCCTGCCATGCCATTCCAGTTAGACCCAGCCATATGCAAATCAGTCTTGACCCTGCTCCACCGTTCCATTGATCTCTCCTTCCCTAACCCACTTTTTGAGCAGTGTCTGGAATCCTGAGACTTAGCCTTGTGAATGAAGCCTTGCTTGGCTATAGTTTACAGCCATCACCTGATGGAGGATTCTAAGAACTGAAAAAATGATTAAGGGCCAGATGTATCAAACATTTTTGCGATCGCAAAAATGCATTTTGGTATGTTTCAAGTTCATTTTGCGATTCAGTAACTTGTTACTGAATCGCAAATTCGATTTGTGGCTACATAACGATTCAGTATTAGGAAGGGGGCGTGTCAAGGGCGTCCCGTCCTACTACCGAATCACAGAAGTATGTATGATTGTTTTGTGACCATGATTGCGGTTGCAAAACAATAATAGTTGCCTCCAATTTCAAATTGGTGGTAACCCATTCGCTAAGGGGAAGGGGCCCCCAAGAGACCCCTTCCCCTTTGTGAATGCATGCGAAAACATTTTTTAAGGACCACTGCCTACTCTTATAACATGAAAAGAAAACTTTTCATTTTTCTTTTTTAAACGCATCTTGTTTTCTTTAAGGAAAACGGGCTGCATTTAAAAACATAAAAGATTGTTTTATTTAAAAGCAATCACAGACATGGTGGTCTGTTAAGCCCAGCAGGCCACCATCCCTGTGAGTGTAGCCATTTGCAATGGGTCGCAAATTGCGATCTACCTCATGAATATTAATGAGGTAGGTCCATTTGCGAGCCCTTGCGAATTGCTACATAAAACTCCTGGGGTTTCATACATTCCAATAGCGATTACTTAATTGCGATTCGCAAAAAAACGCAACTTGGTAATCGCTATTGGTAATAATGACACATCTGGCAACTAAGTCTGATGGTAAAACATTTGACTGGAGTGATTTGCTTGGGGCATCTGTCCTCTGCTTCCATTGTGGTCAGCCTGAAATTGCACTTAGGTCCAGACCACTCACATATTGTTGTTTTTCAATGGCACTTTACTTTTCCTAGATGCTTCTTGCCTTGAAAATTTAAACGTGCAGAACACTGGTTCTCCTTACCTCAACTTTAATCATTTTGGTGTTTTTAGGCTTACAATTTGTTTTCTCTATTTTTCTAAATTGGTTTGACAGTTTTATTTTGTAGACTTTTAAACTTTAAAATTGTTGACAGTGCTTGAACCTAACACACATTTCTCTTGAGAATAGCGTTCTACTTGTGCCACACTTATCAGGGACTGAACACAGTTTCTTCAAGGCTTGCATTGAGACCTAACCATGGTGTATTTACTAAATTGCTAAGAGTGGTAAGAATCACCCTTCCCAAAGCATGTAGCTCCTTTGTCCTGTCTAGGCTTGCAACAAAAGCATAAGTTAAAGCTGTGCCATGGTGAAAACCAGGGACAGTGCACCATATCTGTAATATGGCCCAGGCCCCGGATTTTTCCTTAGTGTTCCATGCAATCTAAATTTGAGTTTTGCACTTTAAACCAGGTGAAAAAACCACAGGCGTTAACTATGCATGTTGAAATTACTTTTCCTGTTCAGGGAAACTATTTTCCACCATCAGAAAAACCCTTCTATTCTATCCTCATGAAATATGTGCATGTTCCTTTCACACAAACCATGAAAGCACACTCTTTGCCACCTTTCAAAGTAGCAGTTTGATGTGCCTTTATGAAAACTGCTTGCAAAATATTTGGAATGCCATCAAATCTAGGAGTATTTGGATATTCATTGCATTTTGTATGACCATTGAGTGAGTTCTAACCCTCCAAGCGGTCCCCGCCCCAGTCCCCGACCTTTGGAAGTGGTGTTAAAGGTACCCAGATATCCCAAATCCAAAACTCAGGAAATTTCAACCAAAAAGTGCTCTGAGTACTGAAATGAGACCGGGACCAAGCTGCTCGTCGATCTGCCCAAAGTGCATCGCCAGTCGGCCTGACTTTGTGGCAGCTCCCACTATGTTCTTCCCCGCAGCCAGAAATCCTGTGCAGCTGTTCCTCGCAGATGGAGTATCCAGACTTGTGGAGCCCTCGTCGCTTATAGCCTGCAGCTTCATCCCATTGGAGATCTTTGAATTCTAAAAAAGAGACTAAGGGGGTGATTCTGATCCCGGCCGGCGGCGGAAGCCGCCGGCCTGGCGGGGACCGCCAGAATACCGCTGCACGGTCAAAAGACCGCCGCGGGTATTCTGGGTTTCCCGCTGGGCTGGCGGACGACCGCCAGAAGGCCGCCCGCCAGCCCAGCGGGAAACACCCTTCCATGAGGATGCCGGCTCCGAATGGAGCCGGCGGAGTGGAAGGGGTGCGACGGGTGCAGTTGCACCCGTCGCGATTTTCAGTGTCTGCATGGCAGACACTGAAAATCTTTGTGGGGCCCTGTTACGGGGGCCCCTGCAGTGCCCATGCCATTGGCATGGGCACTGCAGGGGCCCCCAGGGGCCCCACGACACCCCATACCGCCATTCTGTTCCCGGCGGCCAAAACCGCCAGGAACAGGATGGCGGTATGGGGGTCGGAATCCCCATGGCGGCGCAGCAAGCTGCGCCGCCATGGAGGATTCCCCAGGGCAGCGGGAAACCAGCGGTACACCGCCGGTTTTCCGTTTCTGACCGCGGCTGTACCGCCACGGTCAGAATGCCCATGGGAGCACCGCCAGCCTGTTGGCGGTGCTCCCGCGGTCGTTGGCCCTGGCGGATTTTACCGCCAGGGTCAGAATGACCCCCTAAGTCCAAACAAAGGATTCTTAACCACGACTGCAGCCAGCTTTTGCCTGACTATGACATCTCCTCCTTGGACACTGCCAGCTGCGGTGTCATACTGAACTTTACCTTCTCAGGAACTTTTCTACAAAATTTCTTCTAAGATGGAAGGTAAGGGGGGATCGGGCCAAATCCACTTCTTGTGTCTGATCCACACCCCAACTTTGCCTGGGTTTTGTGCGATTAAATGTCAGCAGTTGGTGCATTGATCTTTTAGATGCTAGTTTTTACCTGAAACTTTCAAAAATTCATAATTCCGGTTCCACTGATTGGAGTTTTGTCATCTTGGTGTCAGGTTATTTATTATAATTGACTCTATTTGTCTAAATTGGTGTGGGATTTGTTTGTGTTGTGTTTTCACTGTATTACTGTTTGTTTGCTGCATAAATACTTTACACATTGCCTTTTAGTTAAGCCTGACTACTTTTGTGCCAAAATACCAAAGGCACAGGTCAATATAGTGACTTTTTGCAGTTCACCCTGTCTGGGATTGTGGTTGTTGCTTGAGCAGGGTTTCACCCCACTCAACCAACAACCATCAACCAATAACTCAATTTCTCACAATAATGTACAGCTGATATGATCTGTGCTAGAACTCGATGCATGGCCTTCATGCTGCTTTCCACAACAAAGATTAGGTCATTAAAGGGACAGGTGAAATAGCAGAAAAGCTTTGGCAAGATGTTTGTATATGTATTTCTTGAATTTGGCATCCTCTGTTTGGTCGGTGCTTATGTCTGACTGGGTAATATTTTGCGCCTTGGCAATTGTTCAATCACACAGTCATAAATCAGATGTGGGTGTAATTATTTGTCTTGTAGATCCCACTAGCAAAACTGTGAGGTTGGAAAGATGATGAGTGAAATTCCCTGATTCCTCTTGTCTCATGCGGAAATACAAATAGGGTGATGTATTAACAGTCCAAAGTAGGGGTAGGACCTCCTTTCCTGTATTAAATTCAGCAGTTATATAAAACCATGATTGTTAAGCCCAAGTATTATATAAGGAAGCTGTTACTTTCTAGAACAGATAACAGTGGTAAAGATTTGTCTGTAAAATATATGTAACTTTCTTTCTTTCCTTTAGTCACATGTTTCCAACCAAATATCCACATTTAGTTGTCAATGGGGTGTTCACTCCCTTTCTCTTTTATTTGAAACCATGCATCTCTTCTCAGCCTGCAGTGCTTCTATTTAGTCCATACACGATATTTAACTATTCATTGATTTTTTGTTTTGTTTTAAATCTTGCAGTATCTCCTACTTACTTGGCCTCTGTGCTTTCCCTCCACTATAGTAAAGTTGTGTCTGTAAAGGGTTTTGTTGGGCGATAGGTGCCACTACACTTGTAGGAGAGTTGTTTGTGGCCCATTGCCTCCGGGGCCGAACTGGGTAACCAAAAGCAGTCCTGGCAAAAATGCCCCAACCAGCCCCGCTCTCTTTACCTGCTCATGCTAGCTCTCTCTTCCCATCCATCCACCCGCTCTCTCCTCTCCCTCTATAATTGCTTTCTCTCTACCTCCCCCTACCTCTTTTTCTTTTTCTCGAAGCCCCACCCTGCCTGCTCAAGTTAATCTTAGAGGAAAGTGTCAGAGGCATCAGTAAGGGGCCCTGGTTTTTCAGAACTAGCACCAAAGGGCTTCAGCATACCGGGGAAATGCCTAGTGGAATAAAAGCCTCTCCAGCTCTTATGGCCACGGTCGAGTCTGTAATGCTGGCTCTAATTCTGGGCGTCCTGTCAAGTCCTCATCTCTTTTTTGTGGTGTAAGGGTAAATACTCATGTACAAACCGCTGGTGATCAGCTTTGGCATAGATATCCCCGATGGCTCCTGTTCATGTGGACACCTTTAAAGAATCATAAACTAACTCTAAACTCTGAAGAGAGATGAGCACACGATTCAAATTGGTTTCAAAATGAAAACCTCTATTTTTTACCATTTAATTTCAATTAACGTACAGAATCCTCTTTGTGCATTGTAAATGATTTGTTTGTGAAAACGTTTTCAAATCCATAGCACAGTACATACTTGAAGGATTGCAAGGAGTGGACTTGCTCTTGACTGTGGATTTTACTCAGTGTGCATCTCATTGCCAATATTTCAGTGTTTCACAAATACTGTTATACAGATGTATTTGAGTACAAATGTTCCTGTTTCTATATTCCGTACCCTATGTTAAGCTGGGAGACACCTAACTAAACAGGATTCCGTAGAAGTAGCTTACATCATCAAGCACACTAGTGGCATACCTTTGTCGTGGATGTGGCTGCTGGCTGAATGATGATGTTCAGAAAGATAGTGTGTTTACAGTATTGCTTTTGTTCTTCCGTATGAAAGCATCCTTCATTCGGTAACATTTTCCGCCTTCTTGAGGTATTTTACTCCTAATCTTGGCACTCTCCGAGTTCTTACGTTCTAACGAGAAAAACAGTTTTACCAGAATACGGAATCAATTTCCAGTCACATTGGGTTGCTTCATCTTGGTATGATGTAGTTTTGCTGCATGGAACGTTTTGATAATTTTTTCATAAACCAAATCTATTGTGAAACCATTTTGTTATTGTAGCTTTAAGTGCTGACAGTAAAAACTGTAACCTCACGAAGATAAGTTATTGTTAACACAGAGTACAGTATGCCTGTTTTTATCTCTGCACTAAAAATATTATTGTAACTTTATATTGCGCTGCACTCGCTACTTGTTTGTCTTTTGTAGTGTTCTGTTGCAGACCACAGCATTCAGGTCCCGGAGGAGGTGTGTGCGGCTGCTCTGCGGCCTACGAGGGAAAAGGTTTGGTGTAATGCACGAGGTTCCGAGCAGTAATTCCATTCGTGATCAATGAACGGTGCAAGAATGCCAGCCCTTAGGTTGTCTTTGCACTGTCCCTCCTGGAAATAGTTCAAAGCTGACTACTCGTCTGTGTTCTTTGTAGGGCTTGGATTCTGGTAGCAGGCCTCAAATTCAAGCTGTAGAGGCCATGTTGAAGATGAAGAGTCCGGTGGTATAAAGTACGTTGTGGCCCGAGCAGGTCCATAACCTGTTGCGGTATCACTTAGCAACATTAGTCTGGAATTGTTTAACATGCGTCAGACGTGCAAAACTTGCTGTTGATTTTAAGTTCTGGGTTTTAACAAGTCAAATAGATCAAAACGACTCCAGTTGGAAGGCCCCCTATATTATCAAACTGCACTATTTGCTTTTAGGCCTTCAGTGGTTATAGTCTGAGCCGCACATGGGTAGCTTGGCATGGGATGTTGCAGCTGGCAATGGGGCATATTCGCATTACTCTCATTTTTGGCACCCAAGCTCCTGTTCATCTTACCCTTGAAGCCAGGACGGTCTCACACTGCTACTCTATTATACATATGTTCTTTGTATCGTTACTCCGTTTTATAGATTCTTTCATGCATTTTGTTGTGATGAATGTTGATTAATTTGTCTTAGATAGATAGTCCTGTGGGAAGGGGTGTATTGTTTCATGTAGTGCACCATCAGGTGCGTGCCAGTGCCCAAAGCCCTCCTCTTAAACACGCGGCTGCTGCCGTTAAATTTGCGAGCACAGAATACTGAGGCAGCTATTCCTGAAGCCATCTCGGGCCTCTTCAGTCCATTTAAAGTCACTCCGTGCCCTTCAGCTCACTCTGGCAGCTTTATGTTTTCTACCTTTGTGACGCTTTTCCTTTTTATTTTCCTCAGTCTTTCCCACATGTGTCGTTTGCTCGCAGCAAATGCTTGAGGCAGAAGAATAAAAGCCGGCCCTCAAAAATAAGTGCAGGTGCTCAGCACCGCGAACAATAAGCACAAATTAAGCACTGGATATAGGCTCATCTTTGCTTTGTGAAGGCTGTTTGTTCTGCTGGCTTTTTTTTGTATCATAACAAAAGACGTTTGTTGGTTGCACCTGTTTGATAGTTAGGAATTGTGGACACCAATTCAGTCGCTTCATCACAAAATCATGGATGTTCCTGTAAATAGTAAAATGTTTAAATACAAAGTAATAGAGAAGGGGACAATTATAATTATCAGGGTATGTGTATATAAATACACCACGAAAGAGGCTCCTCTATTGGCTTCGAATATCTTTACTGTTTATTGGCAGATCATATAAAACGTTAAACACGATAATGCAGTATTTTGCTACTGTTGTAATCCCAAACCCTATTTCTTTCCCAGACAGAAATATCAAGAAGGCTCCTGAGGCTGTATTATGGAAATTGCCCCAGGGACAAACAAAAGGGTGTGTGTGCAAGGTGTGTGCATCTTGGAGCATTTGTATATCACACAAGACACTTCTGTGATCTAGATTGGGCTAGCAGGATCACACGAGGGTGGATGGTGTAGAGAGCAACCCAGGCTTGTTGCCTACTCCGTGACGCCATATGGTGTCTGGAGTGGAAGCTATAAAATAAAGAGGTGCTAGACCCTCGTGGTCATTAGCACGAGTAAAGTTTACTGTGTAGTCGCTGTCTGCTTTATGTGCTCGTATAGGCCCTGTTTACAGCGCCAAGCGCTACGCACCTAGCCTGTTTACATTAGCGATGAGATGGTGCGTTACCCACGCCAGTCAGTGCATGTGAGCGCCCCTCTCACCTGGGGAGCATGTCTGGATGCTGCCGATCACCCGAAGGGGCTGGCTCTTCCGTCCGTCGGCCTCCACGAGGACGCGGACCCCATCGGAGGCCTGCAGGCGCCAGATGGTGCATTTTTCTCGCCAGCCCAATGGAAGCTGCCAGTGCGGGTGAGGTCGTGGTGCCCTGCCCTGCAGCGGGCAGCTGAGCACGGGAGGTCGGAGGCTGTGTGGGGAGGTGCCTTCCTCCTCTGCAGCGCGCTGGAGCGTGAGGACAGAGACGAGTGGCATAGGCAGAAGAGCCATGCTTTTGGCTTGACGTCCTGGCTGCCATGGGAATGCCTTCTTAGGCCTGAACGCTAGGAGGAAGGCCGTCTGGACCTAATGGATGTCCCACGTGGCAGCTGACTACATTCCAGGTACCTGGGGGCTGCACACCTTCACCACTGATAGTGGGGCCAGAGACACTCCTTGGGGGAAGGCTACATAGGGGATTTCACCGGCACAGGAGTGCAGAGGCCTGTTGAGGTTTCCTTCTCAAGATTTGAAGAAATAGTAATAAGCTAATTGGACAAACTGATATTCACAACTAAAGGGTTGCTGAGAGAATGAGAGGCCGCAAGTCAGACATTGGGCACAACAATGAGTTCACTGCCGAATGCCGATCATCCATGCCCAGCACACAATCCAGGGACGCATTCATCTGTCACTGCGCTGCCCCCTTTTAGCCAGCTGGCGGACCCTGTCACGGCTGCGCCTCGTGGCGCCATTGGCTCAGTAGATTGAGAAACTATTTCAAAGCCACAAGAGAGACTGATGGAGCAGTGCAACGATCCCTGAGATTCCGTTTTTGGGGGCGATGACCTCTACGAGTTGCTTGAGACATTGCCGAACACTGGCAATGATGACGACTTCGACATGGCGGTTGACGCCCTCAACAGATCTTTTGACCTACAGCTTAACCCGGACTGTGAGAGGTTCAAGCTGCAACAGGCCCAGCAGACCGACACGGAGTCGGTGGACATGTTTTACGCGCGTCTGTACAAGCTGGCCAGCACCTGCACAGGCATCAACCAGCATGAGGAGATAAGAGCACAGATAATACAGGGATGCCATTCCAAGGTGCTGCGCAAGCTGATCTTGTGACAACCGAGCATATCGCTTGAAGAACTACTTATCCTTGTGAGGTCACACGAACTGTCCAATAGTCGCACAGAGGACATGGCAGCTGCCCTAGCGTGATCTTCCCAGGCACCAGGACCAGCCAAACTGGGCCCTGTGAAGGAAGAACAGGTCAACAATCCATCGCGTATGGCTTGACCACCGAGACTGGAGGAAAAGGGGTGTGGGAGCTGCCGCCTTGAGCACAGAATACCAGGAGTATGCCCCGTGAAGGGCAAGAACTGCACCAAATGTGTAAGCCCAACCATTTCATCAAGGTCTGCTGAGGAGGGCGGCCCAGATCCGGGACCACATCGGCCAGGAAAGCAGCAGTGAAGCAAGTGACGTCAGGCGACGACGTCGGGGAGGCAGCAGTGGACACGTACCCAGGCACAACCCCATACGATGATGATAAAGATGAGGAGATATTTTTGTTTCATTTGCCGATAGGCTAGACCAGAGGCGGCGGCCACCACCCATGTGTACCATAACTGTTAACGACACGCCAGTGACTGCGCTCATAGACACGGGGGCGTTGGTAAACGTCATGGACATGGAACAATACAGCAAGATAACTCCAGAGCTCAAACCATGCCGTACCAAGATATATGCCTATAGGGGCATGAACCCGCTGCCCCTGCGATGGGCGATAGAAGTTACAGTTGGCAGTGACCGCCATTAGACATGCTCCAAGTTCCATGTGGGCGAAGGCAAGAAAGGAACACTCCTCGGATGCCACATGACGGAAGATCTGGAGCTAGTGTTTTTCGCTCGACAAGTCCATGACTCCCATGCCGAAGTGGTGCTGGCACACTTCCCAGAGCTATTTCGCGGGCTAGGAAAACTGAAAGGAAAGCAGTTCCATCTGCATGTCGACCCTGCAGCATGACCCACAGCTTTAAGATACCAGCGAGTGCCCTTCCACTTACGACCCCAGGTAGAGCGAGAACTACAGACCCTTGAGGAGCAGGGGTCACAGAGAAGGTGACCGGCCCGACACCGTGGATTTCGCCTCTCGTTATCACCCCAAAGCTGAAACAGCCTGGCCCCATCCGCCTGTGTGTGGACATGCGCCTTCCCAACAGTGCCATAAAGCGGGAACGTCACATCATGCCTACCATGGATGATATTATTGCAGACCTCAACGGGGCCCAGTGGTTCTGCAAGTTGGACTTAAACTTGGGGTACCACCAGCTGGAGCTAACCCCTGAAATCCACAACATCACCACGTTCTCAACCCATGTTGGACTGCAACGCTACAATCGCCTTAGCTTTGGGGTCTCTTCGGCTGCGGAGGTCTTCCAGAATGCCATACGGGAGACGCTGTCCGGTTTGACCAGCGTCATCAATTTAATTGATGAGATTCTAATCTTCTCCAATACCTTAGAGGAACATCACAAACACCTGATAGCCACTCTTCAGAGGGTGTCGGAAGCAGGTATCACTTTGCACTGGAAGAAATGCGCTTTCTTCTTCAACTCTTTTGGCTACATCTTTTCAAGGGAAGGTTTGAAGGTTGACTGCAAGCAAGTAGAGGCCATCAGAGGGTCATCCGTACCTCGCAACGCCACCAAGGTCAGAAGCTTCCTTGGTATGGCAACGTACTGTGGGAGGTTCATCCCCAATCTGGCCACGCTTGCTGAATCTCTTTGGCGACTCACGAAAGCCGATACCCCATGGGAGTGGGGCACAGAGGCGGACAAGGTGTTCCAAGCAGTCAAGAGTGCACTGTTGGACTCTGTGGTCATGGTGTACTTCCATCCGCAAAAGAGAACAGACGTAGTAGTGGACACCAGCCCCATCGGGCTAGGAGCCGTGTTGCTAAAGGAACAGAATCACCAGCGGTGGACACCGGTGGCCTACGCCAGTAGGGCCCTCTCGGCAGCCGAGGCCTGGTATGCGCAGATTGAGCGAGAAGCGCTGGCCGTCAGTTGGGCCTGTCGCATTTCCGCTTGTATTTGTGTGGGCACGAGTTTAGGATGGTTACCGAACGCAAACCACTGGTGTCCCTTTTTGCGGGCACGGCCAGACTTGCCCCACCAAGAATTGAGCTGTGGGTGGTGCTCCTCCAGCCCTACCGGTTCAAGGTCATCTACTGGCCGGGAGTCAACAATCCAGCAGATTTTTTATCACGCTATCCATTTCAACCACGCTCGCAGGAAGAAGAAGAGGAGGAGGATGGGAATGGACAGACAGAGAGTTTTGTGAGCATGATAATGAACCTGGCATGTCCCATGGCTCTGACGGTGATGGAGATCATTGACGCCTCGGGCAAGGATTCAGTTATCTGCTGAGCCAAGGAGGATTTGATCAATTGGTCATGGAAACCTTTCCTTGACAAGACATAGGATTTTGATTCTGAAGAGCGCAGGGCAATGCAACAGATCTGGAAGGTGAGGTTGGAACTCTCAGTGAGTCCGGAAGGCCTTCTTCTCCATGGACAGTGTTTGGTGATACCCCGCAGTCTACACAGCCGGGTGGTAGAGTTGGCACACCATGGTCATCAGGGGACAGCGAAGACTAAGTCTGGCTTGCGCAGGAAGGTATGGTTCACCGGGACGGACGCCATGGTCGATGACCTGATACAAAGATGCCATCCATGTGCTATCACCGCTCGACATCCGGTCCCTGCTCCAGTGGTGACAGAACAGCCCAGTACTCAACCTTGGTCCAGGGTAAGCCTGGATTTTTGTAGTTTTCCTGATGGTTGGCTGACGGCTATCATGTACTCGGTTACAGGTGGTGGAATTAGTGATGTCCACGGCATTTGAGCACATCTGTCCTGCTCTGGAGAAGACATTTGCTCTCCTGGGTCTGCCTGAGGAGATAAAGGCAGACAATGGTCCTCCATTTCACGGCCAGGAGTTTCAGGACTACCTTCGCTCACTAGCCATATCGCACCGGCGAATTACCCCTCAATGGTCCCAGGTGAACAGGGACGTTGAGCGCTTCACGCGGACTCTAAACTGCGCTCTAAGAATTGGAGTGAGTCAACAAATCAAATCAAATCATTAACATTTATAAAGCGCGCTACTCACCCGTGCGGGTCTCAAGGCGCTAGGGGGGAAAGGGGGGGTTATCGCTGCTCGAACAGCCAAGTCTTTAGGAGTCTCCGGAAAGCGGAGTGGTCCTGGGTGGTCCTGAGGCTGGTGGGGAGGGAGTTCCAGGTCTTGGCCGCCAGGAAGGAGAAAGATCTCCCACCCGCCGTGGAGCGGCGGGTGCGAGGGACGGCAGCAAGTGCGAGGCCAGCGGAGCGGAGGGGGCGGGTGGGGACGTAGAAGCTGAGGCGTCTGTTGAGGTATTCCGGTCCCTTGTTGTGGAGGGCTTTGTGTGCGTGGGTGAGAAGACGGAAGGTGATCCTTTTGCTGACTGGGAGCCAATGCAGGTGTCTCAGGTGGGCGGAGATGTGGCTGTTGCGGGGTACGTCGAGGATGAGGCGGGCCGAGGCGTTTTGGATGCGTTGCAGGCGGTTTTGGAGTTTGGCTGTGGTCCCGGCGTAGAGGGTGTTGCCGTAGTCCAGGCGGCTCGTGACGAGGGCGTGGGTCACGGTTTTTCTGGTGTCGGCGGGGATCCAGCGGAAGATCTTACGGAGCATGCGGAGAGTGAGGAAGCAGGCGGAGGACACGGCGTTGACTTGCTTGGTCATGGTGAGAAGAGGGTCCAAGATGAAGCCGAGGTTGCGGGCGTGGTCTGCGGGGGTCGGTGCGGTGCCGAGGGCCACCAGGAGTCGTCCCAGGCGGACGGGGTGTTGCCGAGGATGAGGACTTCCGTTTTTTCAGAGTTCAGCTTTAGGCGGCTGAGCCTCATCCAATCTGCGACGTCCTTCATACCCTCTTGTAGGTTGGTCTTGGCGCTGGCGGGGTCCTTGGTGAGGGAGAGTACAAGTTGGGTGTCGTCGGCGTAGGAGGTGATGATGATGTCGTGCTTGCGTACGATGTCGGCGAGGGGGCTCATGTAGACATTGAAGAGTGTCGGGCTGAGCGATGAGCCTTGAGGTACGCCGCAGATGATCTTGGTGGGTTCTGAGCGAAACGGAGGGAGGTAAACTCTTTGGGAGCGGTTAGCGAGGAAGGAGGCGATCCAGTCCAGGGCCTGGCCTTGGATCCCGGTGGAGCGTAGGCGGGTGATTAGGGTGCGGTGACAGACGGTGTCAAAGGCAGCCGAGAGGTCGAGGAGAATGAGGGCGACTGTTTCACCGTTGTCCATCAGGGTTCTGATGTCGTCTGTGACTGAGATGAGGGCGGTTTCCGTGCTGTGGTTGGTTCGGAATCCGGTTTGTGAGGGGTCGAGCAGGTTGTTGTCTTCCAGGAAGGTGGTCAGCTGTTTGTTGACGGTCTTTTCTATTACCTTGGCTGGGAAAGGTAGAAGAGAGATGGGGCGGAAGTTTTTCAGGTCGCTTGGGTCAGCCGTAGGTTTCTTTAGTAGGGCGTTGACTTCAGCGTGCTTCCAGCATTCGGGGAAGGTAGCAGAAGAAAAAGAAGAGTTGATGACGGTCTGGAGGTGCGGGGCGATGATGTCGTCGGCTTTGTTAAAGATGAAGTGCGGGCAGGGGTCCGAAGGGGCGCCGGAGTGGATAGAGTTCATGATGGATTTGGTTTCTTCCGTGTTGATGTGGGTCCAGTTGTTGAGGGTGATGTCCGGGGAAGCGGGTTCAGTGGTGTATGGTTGGGTCTGGTGTCCGAAGCTGTCGTGGAGGTCGCTGATCTTGCGATGGAAGAAAGTGGCGAGGGATTCGCACAAATCCTGTGAGGGCGTGAAGGCGTTGGCGCTGGCGCTGGGGTTGGAGAACTCTTTGACGATGCTGAAGAGTTCTCTGCTGTTGTGGCTGTTTTTGTCTAGTCTGTCGGTGAAAAAAAGAGAACGCTAAGTTATACCTACTTGTGTTTCTGAGGGCCCATCAGCAGACACCACACAGCACGATGGGGTGCGCCCTGGCAGCGTTGATGTTCAGTTCGTCACCCCGAGACTGCATACCCACGGGCGAGCATTGGCAACCCACTGAACTGGATGTGCTTAAGACGCAGGAGAAGCGAGAACGGACAAAAGCCGAAGCCAGCGAGAGGAGAAGAGCGAAACATCCTGACCTAGGAGTGGGGGAGTCAGTCGTTTTAAAGGATCCCCATCCAGGGTGGAAATTCCGAACCCCCTTACGAGCCTGACATCTGAAAAGTGGAGAAGATCAACCGGACCATTGTTACCGCCAGCAGAGGGGGACGCCAGATATCATGGTTCCAGAGGGTGGAGCCTTGGAAAGACGATCAGGAGCTGGACTTGTGGAGGAGAGTGGTGAAGAGCTTGATGGTTGCTGTATTTCGCAACCAAGTTTTCCCTATGAATATCAACAATGGGGTGATGGTGGTCTCCGCAGAGATCACAAAGGGGCCCGTTCCATTGACTCAGGACCTGTGAGAGGGCCGGAGCCGAGCGGGAGAAGTGAAAGATACAACCTGCAGCCCAATCCTAACCCTAGCCAACGTCTGAGAGACTTCATCTGCTAAAAGTGACTGGTGTCCCAATGCAACCAAGTATTCCTGTTGTCTTCTCTCTATCACTCTTCTATATACATGTTTTGTTGTTGTTTGTATGCCTCGAATGGTGGTGATGTTTTGCAGCAGTTTACTAAAACATGGGGGGATGTAGAGAGCCACCTGGGTTCTCCTTTACTTGTTGCCTACTCTGTGACGCCATACGGTGTCCAGACTGGAAGCTATAAAATAAAGAGGTGCTAGACCCTCGTGGTCATTAGCATGAGTAAAGTTTACTGTGTAGTCAAAGTCTGCTTTATGTACCCAGATAGGCTCTGTTTACAGTGGCAAGCGCAACGCACCTCACCTCTTTACAGATGGAGCGTTCCCTCGTTTACAAGACGGCGGGCCCCAAGTAAATAAGGAACCGTTTGCTATTGCTCCTCTTTCAAACCGAGCCCAGATCTCTGCCTGCAGAGAAAGGCTTCAAACAGCTGGCCCACCTTTCACTAATGTGCTGTCCAAGTTCAGATCTTAGCTCGACCTGCGTTGTGAATGTATAAGGGCATATTGTTCTACTATACACCTGCCACACCCAGAGCGTGTATGGCACGGAGTGGCATCGTCGTACCTTACCTGTAATATGTTCCCACATGAGCACATTTTCAGTGTGACATCTATGTTTAAAGCAAACTCACCAAGAGGCTGCTGTAAAGTCATGCATGGCCTGATGCCCCGTGCCTGTGCGAAGATAGTATGGGATCAATTGACCAGCAGATATTGAATTGTGTTAAAGACAGCTTCTGTACTTGGATGGCACACATACCTTTTGCTTTTATACATCTTTTACTATTGACAATGTGCCGGTTTCACAAGTGCTAGGAAGCCCTGAGTTTATTTTGTGCCTTTACTCTACAGGCACTGCAGCACTATTTCGTAATTTTCAGGATTCACTGATAGCAGATGGAATAGGGGCTCTCGAAAAATCACTAAAAGGAACGTTACGCTAATTTCAACTGCATTCAGTGAACAGTATCTTTTTAGGCAAAATATGCCAAGAAATGTTCTTTTTAAATGTGATATTTCATGTTCTAGAAAAATTACTTACTGGCTAGTAAAATGTATTTAGCATAGAAGATCCCTCAGCACTGTGACGTCACACAGAACATCAGTGGTTTGGGGGCAGTGTCTGGGACCTACCCGGCTGGTGCTAATTTGTTTCCTCCTTACCTTCTTATTGTACTGTGTAAGGCATGGGTTGCCACTGCTGCTGCTAAGAGGTTGTCTGTCTCTTCCTCGGGGTAGCACGACCTGCAAAATGTTAATGGTTCAGATTGTGGGTTGCAGGGCTGTTCTTGCACCTGCCCCACCCTCGAATTGAGCGTTACCTGTAGCCTTCTTCCACCGTAGAGGTTAATACTGATTGTAATCTCTCTGTTATGAAAGTGTTCAATACAATTCGTGAAGAGCCACTGCTTCCAGCCAACCTTCTGATAAGTGACAGAGCAAAATGTATATTCCACATTGCATGACAAACCTGACAATTTATGGGAGATCACTATGTCAGTGACTCCCATTTAACTTCCTTTCACTACCTTGAATGCCTTGGTGCATCCGTCCTTTCTCAGTATTTGATTCCACAGGAACCTGACTCATTGATCTTTCTGACAAACACCTTTGAATGGAATTAATTGTGTCTGTCTTCTGCAGTACTGGATGTAGTGTTTGACCAGCTATGATATCAAGGACAGTGGAATGCGTCCTCTGATGTTGATCCTTTTGGTTTCTAATATAACTTTCTCTGCCTTATCTATGCACTGCAGAATACCAGCAGAACATGCTCTTAGAAAGCCACAACATTTCTATGTCCGCCTCTTTCCTGATTGCTATTAATGCTGCCTCTTCACAAAAGTACATTCATAGTGCTGATGGTAGTTGCTTCCAGGATTTATTTACAGATTTGTTGCCGAGTCCCATAGGGCACTGACCCTATGGATGTACTCTACCTGTCTCACAGTATCAACGTATTCACTAATGAAAATGCCTGAACAGCAGGCATAGTGTTTACCACGCGTACAATACTTTTCTGTGATGGTGCCGAAAGACTGGACCAAAGTCCATGCACAGATTAATAAATACCTTGGAGACCGTTGCTGTGCTAGGGAGGCTGTACCAAGGGGTGATAGGGTGCTGGCTGCATCATATGCGGCCCAACTGGGTGGGGGTTGTATCATGACATTTTGGGCAAAAATGTCTCCTAACGTTTAAGCCTGTTAAAGTACATCCTGTTTCTAAACTGTAAGTATATATGTGTGCTGAGAGTGTCGTAATGTAATGGATAATGCTTTAGTAGATGCCTGCATTACAGGCACTCAACAAAGCTAAATATCTCGTCCATAAGAATATAGTGAGATGGTCATGGGCACAGCTGGGTCTAAATGAGCATAGCCTACTTTCTTTAAAGGTCTACAAGACATTATCCAGTTAAAATACCTGGGATTCTTCAACCCCGGTATAAAAAGACATCTCTAATTTCTTTACAATACATGGGATTCTGTAACCCTGTACAAACGTCAGTCACTAATTTCTTTATAATCGGTGACTTATAGCGCACCAAGTTGCCGATTATAAAGAAAAGACTTGACTAGTATAAGTTATTACAGTCGAGTTCTGAGGTCACAATGCCTGCTGCCAGATCCACCAGCCGAGGTGAAATGCAGGTCAGGTTATGGAGCATAATTGAAGCAGCTGTTTAAAGTAACAAATAGAACGTTGCTTTTCTTTTGTCTCTATTTTAATAGCTTACAAAGATAAGAAGAGGGTATATGTTTTTTTGCACTCCTTAGATATAGAAAAGCTAGAATCTTTTTTTTATTTTTCTACATATTCCGAGCTACTGCAGTTTTTAGTTTTTGTTTTAAACTGACATATAGAACTGTTTCTAATATCTGTTTGCAACAAATATCTAACAGATTTTGATGTGTTTAATTTTGCACTAAATGTTTTATTTTTATTCTTCGTTTATGCAATCATGCTCACTCTTTCATATGAAAACGCTACTCACCAAAACTCTGTGGTGTGACCATGATTATATGGGATAAAATACTCCAGACGTAAGTGATAAGGATATTGCAAGTCACTTCAGAGTTCCATAACCTTATAAATGACCTCGACCTTTGCAATGGGTACTTTATCCCTAATATAATTGGTGACTTGTGACACTCCCAGTTGTGAAGTATAAATAAAGAACATCAGAATTCACTAGTAATGACTTATTAAAGTTGAGTTGTGATGTCACAATACCAGCTGCCAGAGCCAGCAGTGGAGGCGAAAGGCAGGTCAGTTCATGGAGCATAATTAAAACAGTAGTTTAAACAACTGAAAACAAAGGCTTTCTTTTGTTTCTTCTGCTCTGTTTTTGTAGCTATACATTGACAAGAAAAAATGCAATATGTATGGCAGCATGTTTATTTTTTGCACACCTTGCCTAGTTACAGAAAAGTTAGAATCTCTCTTCAAATTTCTACTGTTCCTTTTGGGAAAAAAATAACTTGTATAAAACTGCTTCTAATATATTTTTGCAACACATATTTAACAGCATTTTTAAGTGTTTAATTTTGCACTGGAAATTCTATTTCTTTTTTCATTATCATAAACATGCTTTCTTTCATGAAAGAGCTACACATCTAGGATTTAAGTGGTTTGTGGTAAAGGTGATGGTGTGACCATATATTCTTGGGAATAAAGTACCTCCCGCTGTACATTTTAAGGATATTTCAAGTCATCTCGGAGTTTAATAAGCTTATAAAGTAACTCAGCCTTCAGACGCGTTTCCCTTAATGGTCATGGAACTCCTCTGTGACTTGCAATATCCGTAAAATGTATGGCAGGGAGTACCATATCCCACATATTATCCTCTGTTTTTAGGGGAATTAGCAGTTTATTTTTTCACTGAAGAGAGGCAGACACAAAGGTGAAGCCTAAATGAAAAAATCTGACAGTGATTATAAACAATCCACCTGTCTGAATGGCAGCCCATTTTATATTTATTTATATTATAGTTATAATATTTACTGTAAACTTGTTTACCGGATCCCTATGCAAAGTTTAAGATTGAAATGTAAATATATGCAATCTTTTAAAAGATACCACCATTAATAAAACAACACAAAGATCCATTTAAAAATGTATTGGAATGTGATTTTTTTCAACAACAGTTTCAAAATGCTGTATTAACAGTAAAGGCATTAGTTTTGTTTAAAGAAAATTGCAAATTGCAAACAGATAGATCCTTAGAATAATGTTGCTAATCATACAATCATTAGCATTATTCCATCATACCCATTTTGTCGGCATGTAAATGACTAATGAATAAGGTATTAAAGAGCATCTTTTTTTGGGGAGAGTTGCAACAATTTACCTACTCTCAATTTTTGTAATTTATTCACCACCTTTTTGGAATTTTTGAGCATTTAGGATTGCATCAGTTTAGACTAGTCTTCCAAATGGGCTGAACAGAATATTCCAGAAGCCTATAGCTACAACATAGAATGTGAGTGTGGTAGACTTGAAATGACAGCAGTTCAGAGAGCATGACTTGGGTGACAAATTGAGTATTTTAGCTTAAATGCACATGGAGCCTGACTTTGCCTTTTGCCCATGAACCATTGATTTAAGGAGGAATCATGTAGTCATGGCAGCCAATTTGATCCTGATGAAAGCCAGTTTGCAAGATTTGAGATCATCTGAAGATAATGGTATACTTTTGTAGAAGCCCCAATAGAGATGATATTTCTGTAATTCAGATGATATTGAATAAAGGCTTTTGTAACCGTGGTCCAGTGTTGGAGATTGAGAAAAAGGGAAAAATGCAACAAAGCAATCTCAGCTCATGGAATTAACTGTTAAACACAGTCAAGGCAAACTAATCAAAAGAAAAGTTACAGTAATTTGTTTGGCCGATGCATGGAGTTAGCCATAGTTAGCATCGAAAAGAGGGGAATCCTTAGAAGTGAACAGCACTACAGTCCTGCCTGGATTGAACTTTAAGAAACTTGTGGACATCCATTATCTAATCACAGACACACATAAATTCAAGTTTGTAGCCAAAGGCACCTTGTAGATGTCACCTTTAAGAATGATGGTGCATCTAGGTGTTAAAGGCATACTTTTATTATGAATGCATTGTAGGTATGCAACAACTCTACCAGTTATTCACACACTAGTTGAATAACGGACTGAAGTTAGTGATCCCTAGGCAATAGCCATTTTATCAGATGCGGTATGGACTCAAATAGTTAAAGTACCATGGTCTTGGTACATTAAGATAGGAAGTACCTAATACAAGTCAGTGCAGTATTTTAGGTGACACAATATGAAAGGTGGTCATCGAGTAGATGATGCTTGTCAAAGTCAGCCCAACAAGTTTAGCAGAATCAGTGCACTATCATCATCGACCGCTATCCAAAAATCATTATGGAATCAGTTAAAGAGAAGGGTGCCTCCAGTGCATTTCTACATCTGAGACTCCTGGACAAGGAGGATAGTTGAAAAGGTTTAGCAGAGCCACAACCCACTCTAAATAACAATAGAACTATCCCAATAAAATTTAACATTATTTTCTATTACAGCAACGAAGTTGAGATCACGAGGTGATCCAGGCAGCTATCTAGAGTTGACCAGTATTGAAAGATCATTCTGCAATAGTAATTTAAAGTCATGAAAAGTACACCAAGAACTCAATAGTCAAAGCAACTTAAAGACCTGTTGAAGTCTGATTTTCACTTCCTCAATAGCAGCGGCGGCTGCTGAAAATATCAAGGGAGGGGGATGGGGACAAATAATATATTTTATTTTTAAAGGTACTGTTCCTGCCCCCGCTGTCTCCTGCCGCATCGCTTGTCACTCCTTTCCTTTTCTGGTGTCCCAGCATTGACTGGGACCCCAGAACAGGCTCCCCAGCAATCCTGATGCTGCTTTAATGCCAAACCTATCATGAAAGCAGCATCAGGATCGGTCTGAGTGGCTCAGACTGCAGCTAAAACACAACCCTGGGGCCTGTGCAGTTTCTCCAGCACGGCTGTGTACATAGCTGGGCTGGAGAAACCTAAGGTCGCATTTGTGTTTGGCCGGCCTAAGACGGCCAGCCAAACACACATGCGCATTTAGTGCACTCCATTCCTCATCCAGCTCCCATGGCCCAGCCTCACCCCTCCCTTCACATGCTGGCTGAGTCAGCAGCAGAAAAATAAAATGATATTGAAGTATCATTTTATGTTTCTGATGCTGGCTCTTAGCCAGGGGGGTGATGCTCCTCTGCCATTGCTGAGGAGCCACCCCTGCTCAGTAGCATCTAATTTTATCTACACTGAGAAGAGAATAACTTTTCAAATCTTCGTACAGAGCACCCCAATGCTCGCATGGTGGCACACCAGCATTACATTAGACTCCTGCACATCCATGAGGTTGTCAACCGTTATCATTGTACCAGATGTCAATGTGTGTTATGTATACAATAATTAAATTGACTGATTTTTTATTGATTTCATGGAAATAACTACTTCCGTGTGGAGTTCTTTAATGTGTGTTTGTCAGAGTGAATGAACCATAAGATTGCCTGGCATGTTGTTCTGAAATGTGCTTTGGGGACAGCATCACTGTACAACTAGATGATTTTGGTTAAGTGCTGTGCATGTGTGGGTATGAATGACTCTAATGTATCTGTGGTTAGGTCTGGGTATTGGTGGAAATGTATCATACTATTAGGATGACATTGCAGTGCAAGCTACATGGCATTGATATCATTGTTATTGTGGGACTCAATGCGAATGAACAGTATGCTGTATTGAAGACATTTCTTAGAAAATTACTTTGATGCTTATTGAGTATTCCGCCATGTGCTATGGTCTGATTTATGTGTATAGTAATTTTTTGTGTTGGAAGATTAGATGAAGATTTTTATGTTGAAACTCAAATGCATTGAGCAATAATGCCTTGCTTCTTCTATCTGGTGTTAAATACATTTTATATATGTTTTACGTGTTACATTTATCCAGGACGAGATGAAAAATGGTTATACTAACTTTTATGAAGCACCATTGAAATGGTTTTGGCTTTTTGTCATACTTAAAGAAGGGTTGTACATACTCTTAGGCCCATATTTATACTTTTTTAGCACCGCATTTGTGTAATTTTTTTACGCCAAAGCGGCGCAAACTTACAAAATACAATTATATTTTGTAAGTTTGTGCCGCTTTTGCATAAAAAAATGACGTAAATGCGGCGCTAAAAAGGTATAAATATGGGCCTCTGTGTGTGTGTGGCATCAGCACCTTACCCTAGTGTTTGATGCAAGTACGCAATATTTGAGTGATTCTCAATTTGATGGACTATCAACTTGGCAGCACCCAAAGTTGAATTACATGTATTACCCTGCTACGAAATAGCGAATGCAACTTGAGATTCTGCAATATTATATGTGTTTTTTTTAGCCAACAGCCATCTGCATATTGGAACATGCAGTTTGGTTCAGCCCTTTGTAGGTTTTGATTTGCAGGACCATACTTACAAAGTACTGTGGATTAAAAAGGGAAGGAAAGGCTGAAAGATTAAGGGCCAAATGTAGGTAGACAGCAAATTGCGACTTGCAATTTGCGAGTCAGAGCGACTCGCAAATTGCAACTCGCATTTTGCTATGCAGAAAGGTGTCTCAGACACCTTCTGCGACTCGCTACAGTTTGCGACCCCATAGCGAGTCTGGGCACTAACGGGGATGGTAGCCTGCTGGAGACAGCAGACCACCATGTCCATGACTGCTTTTAAATAAAGCAGGTTTTTTTTTCTATCTGCAGCCCGTTTTCCTTAAAGGAAAACGAGCTGCACATAGAAAAAAATACGGAAACCTTTTGTTTCGTTTTTTTTCAGAGTAGGCAGTGGTCCATAGGACCACTGTCTGCTCTGAATTTTTTTTTTTGTGATCATTCACAAAGGGGAAGGGGTCCCATGGGGACCCCTTCCCGTTTGCGAATGAGTTACCATCCACTTTAAGTGGATGGTAACTGCAAGTTGATTTGCGACTGCTTTCGCGGTCGTAAATCAACTTACATCGCGGTGCGAGTCGCAAATAGGAAGGGAACACCCCTTCCTATTTGCGAGTAGGAAACGCATTTTGCGAGTCGGTTCCAACTCGCAAAATGTGTTTCTGCATTGCGTGCGGGCATTAGCGCCTCGCAAACAAGCTTTTTTTTGCCGTTTGCGAGGCGCTAATGCCTTGCTACATCTGGCCCTAAGTCATTAGACCACTTAGCATTTTCTAAACAGTCTCAGGTTTGTTGTCTACAACCACCAGAAAGTACAGTTAGGTAGAAAGAGGTAGCATTCTGAAGAGGTTCAGTAATAACTATGATTTGCTCCGTTCTGTGGTCGCTGGTGAGCCAATGTACTGCTGCCAGATCCCGCCTACTGCCTCTTGCCCTATGTGGAGTGAGTTTAGTTGGTGCAGCCTAGTGGCTCTGTTTCCCCTTGCCATACCAGTTTGTTTAAGTGGCTTTGGAACTACCACAGGCTACTTGCTATTAGGTCCCGCACAGAACCAATCAGCATGGGCTTTTGATTTTTCCAGGTTGATCGACAAGAGTAAGTGATTGCAGAGTGTAAGAAGATACAAGGGCATTTCCCTTGCAAATGTATTAATATAATGCTTCCCGAATGTCACGTCATATTTTGCCTCTTGCCAATCAAAACCAGTAACTGGTCGACAACCCCTCTGCCCCCGACGTTCTGTCAATTTTGCTTTCAGGTCCACCAGTTTAATTAATTATTTGACTGCATCCTAACTAGCAAGGTCTTAAACAAGTAACACAAACTTAATCCTTCTGATTGCCAACACCTCTTATTTAATTTGACTAGCTCCAACTTACAACGTGTTTATGCCTGCGTAAGTTTCGAACAGAGTTAGTGAGAATGACAGAAAAAAATGATGGCCAGTGAATAAGTGGAAACTTGGGGGAGCAGATTTTATATGAGGATAAAGATGACCACAGTGCAAGCAGTAGGTGAGATGTTTCTGCTGCACCTGCAGTTACACATCTACCAAAACAACGAGATCCATTCACAGGTACATAGACATAGGAACTTATCTCAGAGTATTTCTTAAGGACAGCAAATACAGCTGTTGTGAGGAAACCATGAATGACCCTGGTATCCCAAATTGACATCACTTGGGTAGATCAGAGTGCCTACCTTTCCACTGACTAGAGAGACATGCCATTCTGGATACCACCTGCCTGCAGCCCATCCTTCGAGAAGTGCTACGTTGAGGAAGAAGCCTGTAGTGGAAAAAAGGAGGAAAGTCCCAGAGCGATGTATTGCAAATTACTTCCCCCAACATCTCTTTTGACCATCCGCTGTACCATCTTCAGTGCTTGCACTAAGTGCTAGGTCAGGTAGTGAACTACCTGTGGTGACGTACTTATGAAACCCTCCTGGAACCTTATGACATCAGGTGTTTGTGATGTCATGATGTTCCAGGGGTCTTACGTGCTTCACTCTGTCTGTGCCCCTTTCGACATGAAGACTGCCGTTATTTCGCTCTGATAAATATTTAGAAGCACTTTATACTGCGTGTGCGTCTCTTCAAGTGATGACGAGGATAAATCAGAAACCGAGGACAAATCAGAAATGAAGGAGTTTGGTTTCGGCTTTAATGAAGATTGACAAGCTGTGCTTGAGTTATTTCAGGCATCGTTTGACGTTAACGATCCGTGAACTTTGAATTTGACCGACGGCCGTCAACTTTGAGTTTGACAGACGGTGGTGTGGTCTGTTCCGGGCATTGTGAGTGTTCTCTGGGGGCACAGAGACAATTTTCAAACGTTTATTTGTGGTTTTATCTTTTAATATATTTCGGCGAATGTATTCCTGTTCTTCTAGTGTCACTCGCGCATCGTGTTCTGTGCGTGTGAGGCTAAGTTTAGATATTTTACTACGTGCCGTACTATTCTGCACTCTTTGAAACACGAGCGCGAGGCAAGGCTTTCCAAACATTTATACAATGTTATTGCGCATCAGTTTCAATGCGTGTGAAGCTTTCAGTGCACTTGAGGAATTTAAGAATACTCACAGTGACCGTGCATGACTTTGAAACCACTTTATTTTCCTTGTTTCTTTCTCCTGTGCTGTTCCGGTTTCTGATCAACAACATAGAAAGTGGATTTCATTTACATTTCATTTTTTGCAGTTCAGCTATCTTAAATTGTGAAGAAACAAGTAATACAAGTTTTTTTTTTATATATTTTTTTTCACAGGCACATTTATTCTCTATTTATTTATTTTGTTTGTTCTTCAATTGTTTTTTATAACACTTCACATTTTGATTATTATTCATTATTTTAGATAGTTTTGGTGTATTAAAATGTATTGTCCATAATGCAGAATGTATTGCCACATGCACCTTTTTTTACAAGATCCCAGAGATCCTCCACTGGAATGGAAACTATGGGTACGATCTTTTAAAGCTTATCTAGGATCTAGTGATGGACATAAATTCAGACTGGAAAGGAAGAAAAGTTTAATGTATTATTACTTGGGAATTGAAGGTCAGAACTTTTTTGACCATTTGCCAGCTTACTAGATGTGCGAAGAAGAAGAACTGGATGAATTTGGATGAATTTGAAATGGCAGTGGCACAATTGGATAAACATTTTACTAAAACAAAAAATATCATTGTACACAGATATAGATTCTTTACTAGATCATAAAATCCCAATGAAAATATTGATACATTTATTACAGCGCTGAAAGTTCTGGCTGCAAAATGTGAATTTGAGAATTTTACTTCTCAACTTATTAGAGATCAATTAGTAGCTAGATGTCACTCGAAAAAAATTCAGGAGAAATTGTTAACATAGCAAAAGGTATTGAATGTTCTTTGGAAGATGCAAAACAGTTAGAGATATCGTTGTCTAATACAACAATCTCAGGGGCAGTTACCAGTGTGCAAAGTAGTGATAACAGGAAAATATTGCATTATGAAAAAAACAAGAAGGTTCTTTGGGTTTGAGAAACACTATGTCAGATAAACACAATCAAAAGACTACCTGTTATAGATGTGGTTCTTTTGCTCATGTTTCTTCTTTCAAAAACTGTCCTGCAGTAAATCATCAGTGTGGGAACTGTGGTAAAATGGGACATTTCTCAAGGGTTTGAAGGAGTGCAAAAAAAAAAAAAAAAAATATTCATTTTGTACCTAATGAAGATATGGAGGATAGTCAAACAGAACATGGCAACAGTGAATTTGTGTTAGTAGTTAAAGATGCAGCAACCTCATTGAGCAAAGTTGTGATTGATACTGATATTGATGTATCAATGGAAGGGGTATTGGTGAAATTTTTAGTAGATACAGGAGCTCGCATTACTATTGTGTCACAACACAAATTTAAAGAATTCTGGGCTTCTAAAGACCTGCTTCCTCCTGTTGTCTCTACGGTTGCTTTTGAGGGGAGTAAAATTGATTTAATTGGCTATTTTTGGGCCTCATTGGGTTTCTTTGATGAGACTATTCAAGGGAAGGTTTTATGTGGTAAAAAAAGGGAATAATGTCTTGGGACTAGTACATCAAGCTGAGTTTAAGTTGATTGTCAAGCCTGGTTGAGAAAAACCTGTTTCTATTGAGAAAAATGATTCTAATTGTGTCAAGACTGTTACTGGTCAAATGTATTTGTGGCAACAAAAATTCCACAAGTTGTTTAAAGAAAAATTAGGAAAAATAACAAATTTAATGCATACTATAAAATTGAAACAAGATGTGGTTTCTGTAAAACACAAATTAAGAAATGTACCCTTAAGTGTTAGAACAGATCTAGCTAAATTATTGAGGGACCTGTGTGAGCAAAACATAATAGAGAAGGTAGAAGCGACTTGTGTGTGAATCAGAGAATTCTAAATGAGGCAATTTGGGTAGATAGTTTTCCCCTACCGAGGATTGATGATTTAATTACGAAAATTGGTTCATCTAGCTGGTTCACTAAACTGGAGGTAAGGTTTGCTTACCATAAAGTGGAACTGGATGTTAACTCTAGACATTTAACGGGTTTTGTTACTTTCAGTTTTGTAGGCTACCTTTTGGTCTAGCTTCAGCTGCTGCTGTTTTTCAGAGATTGATGTCTGACATATTTCATAACAACCCTAATTTGGAAGTTTTTCAGGATGACATCTTGTTTTTTTCTGACAGTGAGGATGTGCATGATAAGATTCTTGAAGGTGTCCTAAGTACTTTGGAAAGTAGGGGTGTCATGTTAAGGAAGGGCAAATGTAGAATCAAATCCAGAGAAATTGATTATCTAGGACATGTTTTGTCAAAACGGGGTATTAAACCGAAACCAGGTTTGGTAAAGAGCATCCTGGAAGATCCTGCTCCAAAGACTGAAGATCCATTGTTGTCTTTTTTGGGGTTGTGTGAGTTTTACACCAAATTTTTAAAGGACTTTGCAAAGACTGTTGAATGTTTCAGAACTATACTTAAGAAGAAAACAGCATTTTGTTGGTCAGATGAGTGCAATAGGACGTTTGAGCAAATCAAACAAGAAATTGTCAAAGCTCCTGCTCTACAAC
This sequence comes from Pleurodeles waltl, assembly GCF_031143425.1. Taxonomy (NCBI): domain Eukaryota; kingdom Metazoa; phylum Chordata; class Amphibia; order Caudata; family Salamandridae; genus Pleurodeles; species Pleurodeles waltl. The sequence continues at coordinate 732,204,831 of NC_090436.1, forward strand.
ATTTTTCAGAAGAAAAAAGAACAATTGTGTCAGTGGATGCATGTGAATATGGCTTAGGTGCAGTATTAACAATGATGGTAGTGAGAGCACTATTTGGTTTGCTTCAAGGACTTTACGGCAGGTTGAACGTAAATATTCAGTGATTGAAAAAGAACTTTTGGCATGTGTGTGGAGTGTGGAAAGGTTTAAGCATTATATATGGGGTAGACATTTTGTTTTGAAAACCGACCATCGGCCACTTGTGGACATTCTATCGGGAAGGAAAGTAAAGCGTTCTACAGCTCGCATTGCAAGATTGTCAGCCAAGCTTTTAGAATTCAACTTTTCAGTTGAGTACATTCCTGGTGGGAAAAACTGTAGAGCAGATTGCTTATCTAGGTTACCCATTGTGGATAATGATGAGCAAGAATAGGAAACGGAGATTGGGGAGTGTTTTGTAGCGTGCATTGTAGAGAACTACAGGTTTTTAGATGAGAAAGAGTAGATTGATTCAGTACAAAAAGATAAATTATTGTCTGAAGTGATGCAATTTGTAAAGTCTGGGTGGCCCAAAGAGAGGAACTTGCCACTTGAGTTGCAGTCATTTGGGAAAGTGTCTGAAGAATTAACTATTGAAGGAGATAAGTTGGTCGGGGGTAATAAGCTTGTTCCTCCTGAATGTTTTAGAAGGATTTTAATTGCTAAGGCTCATTCTGGTCATTTGGGTGCCACCATTACCAAAAGGAAATTGAGAACTGATTTTTGGTGGCCTAGTATGGACAAAGAAATCGATGAATATATCAGGAGTTGTGTAAGATGCTGTGTAAGTGATAAAGTTTTAGTCACTGAGAGTGTTACGAATTCCTTTGTCTCATCACCAACTAGAGCTTGGCAAAACATTGGTCTTGATTTTTTTAGGTCCTTACCACATATTACCACCTAACATGAGATATTTTGTTGTCATTACTGATCATCTGTCGATATGGGTTGAGGTGGAACCAGTAAGATTTCCAACCAAAGTGTTATTTGTTGTTTAAAAAGAAATTTAATTCATGAAGCTTTTTGCAGAACAAATATTAACCGATAATGGAGTACAATTTGTTTAATCAGAAATGCTTTCATTTCTGGGTAATTGTGGCATAAACATTTGAGAACACCACTTTATCATACACAAAGCAATGGGATGGTGGAACTGTTCAATCGGGTACTAGTAGATTGTATCCAAGTGACATACAGGAATAATATGTCTGTGGATCAAGCAATAAAGGAACTTACTTGGTTGTATCGTACCACACCACATGTGGCCACTGGCAAAAGTCCTTTTGAACTCATGAGAGGTAGAATAGCATCATTTGAGTTATGTCCATTCTGGATGGTTAAATTATTTCATCAAGGAAGTAATCTTTGTGAAATATGGCACATGCAAAGAATAATTCTGATAATGCTGGTAAGAAGTATCAGAGTGACATGCACAAGGAACGTGGAAAATTACAAGTTGGGGATTGGGTGAGAGTAAAGAATCCTGTGGTAGGTAGAAAAGGCTTGTCAAATTCAAAGATCCTCAACAGATTTGTGAATTACGTAGAAATGCTGTGAAGCTTTCTGATGGCAATTGGTGGAGCACTACTCACATAGCATTGGATCCAAGTGCTGGAGTTTTGTCCAATAACGAAAATAGTAAGTGCTCTGTTGGCATTTCTGATGGGAGTAAGAAAAATGAAAGTATTTTTTAAGCCAACAAAATATCAAGATTATGTTATGTCCTAAGTAGGCTTGTGTAAATATTTTATTTGACATAAGAAATTCTCATGTTGTTAATTGTTATATATTTAATGCATTATTGTAATTTTTTTTCTGTTCAATTCATTGTCTTATTTTAAGGAGGGGAGAATTGTGGTGCCGTGCTTATGAAAGCCTCCTGGTACCTTATGACATCGGGTGTTTGTGATGTCATGATGTTCAATGGGTCTTACGTGCTTCACTCTCTCTGTGCCCCTATCGACATGCAGACTGACGTTATTTCGCTCTAATAAATATTTAGAAGCACTTTATACTGCATGTGCGCCTCTTCACTACCATTCAGTAAAACATGATCAGAGAAGAGGCAATAAAAATAAAGTGATGACCGAGATAACTATTCTGAACTGAGAACACTGGTCACATAGCAGAATATAGGCTGAGAACCTGGTAGAATGCTGAGATAGAAACAAGCCGATTCAAGCATTCCAAATAAATATTGCACACTCATAATGTCCACCTTTTGACGAACTGATAAAGCTGGCACAGAACAAACAAGAAGTACGGCCTAACTCCATGGAGAAGATATTGAAGGCAGCAAATAGTGTAGTAACAAGTCACAACCCGCCCATTAATGGCAGGCTGACGATACGTCATACCGCCCAAACTCTCTTGACCTAGTTATCAAAATAAAAATAAAAACACAAGGAAAGCAATTGATGCCAATATGCTTATGTCAAGGGCGATGATTGTCATAAGGAGGTCTTTTTCCTTTTGACATCACTTGGAGTCTAGACTAAAGACTCTTCCACTCAGTATTCTCTCTCTGACACCGTCATCCCCACGAAGACCGACCTACGAAAGTGGTCCCCAATGGAACATGGCACTGGATGTGACAGTCCCAGCCTTTATTCCTCGGGAGAAAATGGGTGTTTAAAATAAAATTGAATCCGAGGTGGGAATGCCAGCTGTAGTAAATCTGAAGATAAGTGCCCAATTGAAAGATCGACACAGTTTTCTGATTTTAAACAAGCTTGTGAAGAACCCTCCCCTCTGAAGTACTTTACAACTAGTCTTGTTCTGGGGCCATGGACAAGTTTGGCCCAGGTTTTTTTTCAGCAGCATGGTTTAAAGATGTTAGAAGTGCTCCACATTCCAGAAATGTTAATGGATGACCATATTGTTCTACAGTGTGGGGTAGGCAGTGTACGAATACGCTTTTATCTAAACATAACTTAGGTGAAGAAGTGTTAGAACCTCAAACTGCTCAGTGACTTGTTTCTATATTTCACACCTTATTTTTATCTGTTGAGTATTAGAGTAACAGAGACAGTGATCTTCTAACCCCCGTGTTTATATGTGTCTGTGTACAATATTAAATCTTGAAATGTCTCATTTTGCAGTCATTGTCATTCTTCTGGCCCCATCTCACTGGCCTCTGTCCATAAAAATAAGTCGTAAATTGATAGACTAGGGGAGGAAGGTGAGGATGAGAATAGAAGGAATAGCAAGAGAAAGTGGATGAGACAGATGGACTGGGGGATAGCGAATGGCTCGATAGAAGAGGGGGGCAAAGAGAAAACTGGCAGATTAAAGGTGGAGAGAGGGAAGTAACATGAAAGAGAGTGGACTTAAAATGGGAGAGAAGGTGGGGGGAGAGATGGAGGATGTAGGAATAGTTAGAGAAAACAAGAGAAGAGGAAAAAGAAAGAAGATAGAGAGAACTCTGAAAATAGAAAGGGAGACAGATGGGCATTTAAGAAATGAAGGTATAAGTAGTGTAGGTGTAACAGTGCACTTGATGACCAGAGGGTGGCCCTCAATTTACATGTGAATAAAGTGAGAATGCAAAAAAACAAACATATATAGCCGACAGCGATACCATACATGTTTGGCCACACAGGATGTGGGAGGTTTCCTAAGAGGTGGGTATTTGAGCCATCATTGTTGGTTTTTGTCCCTGAGGGTTGTGATACAGCAGAGGAGTTTAAAGGTTAGATGTGTTACATTATATTATGGTTACAGTGGAGACCTTATGGGCCTCATTACATGTTTGGTGCTCACAGGACCATCATGTTGGTGGTGGTGGTTGCACCGCCAACAGTCTGGTGGAGAAGACCGCCATATTATGACAATGGCGGTATTCACAACAGAATACAGCCAAAGCACCGTGGGCACCACCAGTGCGGTCCAGCCGCCACAGACGACGGTAGTCACCTGCTGGCTGGCAGAGACCATGTTTCTGCCAGACAGATTACGAGGTTGCACATCGCCAAGGTTTCCACCGCGATCACACCACAACGGAAACCCAGGCGGAAACAAACTGCAAAAAAAGGAGACACTCACCTTCAGGAAGCCATACTCGGAATCTGCGACGATGACGACAGCAACCAAGTACACTGTCTTTGTAGTATAATGACAATTTTCGTACACACACACAACATACATTCAGGATGGGGGTGCGAGGGCAACTCACACGTAACTGCAGAACAACACGCACACTCGCAGACAGCCACACACTCACATGTACACAACAAACACGGCACGGCCACCACACATACACACACACAAACATCACCAACATACACAGGTACGCATGGGAACACTGCACAGGCCCATGCTTACACACTACCACATAACACCACAGCACGTGACAAAAACAATGCATCCTCACCAACTACAATAACTTGGCAGGAACACACAGGGGACACTACCCAGGGACACATCACACAGACTTCACAATGTCACACCAACACACAAAACACACAAACACACATACAAATACACTATCAAACTAGTTACTGATAGGCTTACAAAGAACTCTATGCGCAACATTTCATGCATATAACACACACACTCAATGTACAACACACACACTAATGTATACAAAGCCACAAAACACACCAACAAACACATCAGCACACCAACAACACATAATACCAACACAACTAATCCCTTCAACACACAAATGTCCATGACACAAAACATATGCAACCACTTTTGGACAAAAACAGTGGACACAACCACACACTGCACAAAAAACACACGTAGCCCAAGCAGAATACACACACACACATACATGCACACAACTAGTGTCAGCCAGGAACAACTCCATACTAGGGAAAGAAATGCATGACAAAGATGTAACCATGAAACCAACCACTGGTTGATTCAAGTAATTATTTAAAAATAAATAATACATCCATAGCAAAGGCCATAGGCCAGTCCACAATACAGACATGCTGCATGCACACAATGGACAGATATGTGCCCCAATCCTGCCTGCCATGTAACCTCCACAGGAAGGGGCATCAATGAGGCAGGCAGGTACCTCAGAGGAAATCTGGGGGATCTAGGGTGGTGGTTAGGTTTGGGTTTTGGAGGGAGGCCTTTGGGATCAGACTTGGGGGGGGTTAGACCCGGACTTAGGTTTAGGGGAGGGCTGGCTCTAGGTGGAGGAGTAGACTTCTTGGCAGGGGGTGGGGCATTGGAACTAGCAGGGGGAGGGGATGGCTTGGAGGTGGAAGGGCCGGACTTGGGGAGGGAAGCAACACCTTTAGGGGTATCACAGGGTGGGAGAGGAGTAGGGAAAAGAGCAAACTCTGAAAGGAAAGCTTTCACATTGGGACGGTCATACCAAAAGGGTTTGGGTGTGGAGGGAGAGGGAGTGCTTGTAAGAGGTGTTGGTGTGGCTGTCTTGGGTGCATGTTTGTGCGAGGTATGCTTGTGGGTGTCTGTTGGGTGGGTGAGTGTGGCATTTATCCGTCTTGGGAGGAGAGGGATGGAGGTACTGGGAGATGTCGTGGTGGGTGGGTGAGAGTCTGTTGGGGTGGTCACTGCAGGTATGGTGGATGTGATGCATGTAGGCGTGTCTGTGGTGACTGGGATGGATGTCTGAGGGTCTGCCGTTATGCTGTCCCTGGGTAAGATAGGTGTAGTGGCTGGATCTGTGGATGTAGTTGTGGTGTCTGCAGGTGTGTCAGGTGTTGTGTCTGTGATGCTAAGGGTTGTGGGGGTGTCAGCGCAGGTTGTGACTGTTGATGTGTGTGCAGATGTATGTTGCTTGGGTGCATGTCGGTGGTGTGTCTTGTGGTCTTTGTGTTTGTCTGAGCTACCCTTGGATGTTGAGGTGGATGCATGCTTGCCTGTCTGTGAGCTTTGGCTGGGTCGGGGAAGTGGGGTTTGGGATTGGGAAGAGGAAGATGGAGGGGGGACGGAAGACAAAGGGTGACTGTCTGCCGTCAATGTAGAGACCAGAGCCTCAAAGGAACTCTGTAGACCAGCTAGTGCACCGTGAATGCATACAGGAATGCATTGCTCTGGTGTATCTGAGTTGGCAGTCCCTGGACAGCATTCACGATGGTCGACTGACCCACAGAGATCAACCTCAGGAGGCCAATAGCTTCCTCACTGAGGGCTGCAGGGCTGGCAGGGGCAGAGGTGCCTGCTGCAAAGGAGACGCCCTCCCTCTTGGGTGATCGGGCAAGGCCAACTGGGTGGGGAGCTACAGGGAGGACGGTAGTAGTAAGGGGGGTGGCTGACAGATGTGGTGCCCATATGGGTCCGCCACCTCCCCTCAGTGTCCACTGGAGGAGGATTCCGATGATGAAGACCTAGATCCTGTGTCACCTGTGGCACTCCCCTCACCCTCAGGGCCACTGGGTCCCTCGGTGTCAGTGGTCTCAGCACTCCGGGTCATGTGGCCAACAGCTTCCCCACTCGTCTGTGCCCTGTCTCCTTCACCTGCTGATGCTGATGCACAGAAATATAGAGAGTGAGAGGGTCATCACATTCTTAACACACACATACATTATAATATGCACAACAGTAACACCACATCTGTGTCAAATAAAGCCCCAGTTAGAAACCATTCAACAAGATACTTATAACATTCCCATATGACCACAGTCTCACCCACAACATAAGCCAACCATTTGACCAGTACATCACTATCCCATCAATTCAGCTGTAACTCAGAAGCATCATGCTCAAGATGGATTGGCTACATCTAAAATCTATCCCCATGCAGACCATCACTGTCCATCATCAAATCAGTCTAAGGAAATGCAGTTGACTGACAACCTCCCTACTCCACACCTGCCCGATCCATCACCGTCATGTTCCGTGAAAGCAAACTCATCTCACTTCAAATACGACACAGCATGTTGCTTTCCAATTACATGCCTATCTTATCATTCTGTACACAACTTACACAATAGCAAACACCGCAGATGAAGACACTACATGTGCCATACCCATACAGTGTGCATCACAAAATTACATAGCATGTCATTAAAATATCTACCTAAATACTAGGAAAAGATTCATTAGGAGTATCTGGAACCACTTATCTAATTCATTGTCACACAAACAACAATCCTATGTACTGCAATAGGGGCCTATTTAGCACACAGGATACATCCACAGACAACCCCAGGGAGCATAGTAACACCAGCAATACAGTGGACACCACACAACTACAACATTTGAACACCTACATCACTTACACAACTGATCCCTTATGTATCCATGAATGCCACATACACCTGAAGTCAAGCAAATTGAATGGCAACATATCCCACAACACCAATGTGTATGGGGAATGGATCACCTGCTATACCATTAAGTCAGGCAGCAATGAGCAGAGCCATTACCAAAACTGATCAAACAGCCTCAGATTTGCTAAGGTAGGTCAGGCAAAAAAGAGGTATCAACATCCAATCAGGCACAAAGTATCAATTGACACGTGATGCAGGTAGCAAATAGCATATGTTGCACTCATATAGCTATGGTATTGACCTATGTAGCATGGACAATATACATGGGCGAAGGAATCATCAGCTTAGCCACTTATCTTCTCAGCACCAAAATACATTAGGATAAAAGGTATGTTGTACACATGTCAATGTAATGCCATGAAATGTCAATGTATTATTGTCACCATGAATATCACATTGTAGGATATCCTTCCTGGTCCAACTTCACATTTCCCAATGTATGAATCTGACATAACAATGGGGACTTCTCCTCAAAACTCGTAAGGAGTGTAGTATGTTTCCCATACCAAAAACCTGATTGGGATGACAGCCTCACATGAAGTGTCGAACTATTTCAGGATACAGAATTACTTGGCACTGTTACTCATCCGTCAGACTCAATGTTCCGCAAAGAGCAGATCCAGTGGCATAGAGACCAAAGAGCTATACAGCTTTCCATTTGGGTAAATGGACTTGGGATCACGAGGTCGAAGGATGACACCGCAGGTTACAAATAAGTATGGCTTAGTTGAGTCACACATATGACACAGTTACATGTGCATCTCCACATGCAGTCATACTATTTGATAGGCAAAGGTGATTAACATGTTCCCTTGCACAATACAATGGCCACATCCGTGTTAGTATGTTGGCAACTGTAGTACCATGTCTTCCTAGTAGTCACCATACCTGTTGCACTTATCACATTGTCACATCTGCAATACTTAGACATCGTACACTAAAATTTCAGAGGCAAGTACATGGGCCCTTTCAGTACTTACCCCCTTGTGGCTGCTGTGCTGCCCTCAAAACGCCCATCCACCTCATGGTAGGCCACTGCCAAAATGCTAGAAGGGCCTGATGTTTCATTGCTAGTGGAAGGGGCCAGATGTTGGGTACAAAACCTACTTAGTGTGGTATTCATGTCTCTTGGCACCCCGGCAATGGAACCCAAGTAGGCATTTTGTGTCTGCCACTGCTGCATGACTTCTGGTGGTTGTCCCTCTGCAACTTTTGGATTTCCTCCAACATGGTGATAACTTGGCCAATCATGCCTTGTGAACTTTGGTAGGCTCCCAAGATTTGGGAGATGGTTTCCTGGTCACAAGTGTCCCTTTGAGGCCCCATCCTCTGGTCCAGAGCATCGCCCCCACACACCCTGCCCCCATGTGCCTGTGCCCCTGGCACAGTGTGCCCACTCCCAGTGGTGGCTGGTCCATCATTGTCAGGAGTGGCAAGGTGAGACTGCTGTACCTGTACTGTGGGGCACACAATATATGTAACAGTCCTTGGGACACAGGTTGGGGGGCGAATGATTGCCTGTGATGTAGATGCAACAGGGCTGGGAGGAGTTGATGTGGGGAGGGTGATGCTGACAGTTGTTGGCTGACAAGGTGTCCCAGATGAGCCAGGTTCTTCGTCAGTGTCCAGATATTGACATCCAGGTGTGTTGTCCTTACTGGGGCCTTCATCCAGAGGGGTAGTGACAGTCTCTGGTATCCTCTCAATAGTGACCTGTGGATTGAGTTAAACACAGAGTTTAGGTTAAGATGGGTGTTTTGTAGCAGGTGTGTGAGACAGTGCCTTAACATGATTCTCAGCAATGATATTGACAGTTGCTGCAGTATGAAACTTGGTATAACATGAAACTCTGTAACTTCAGTTCCATACACCATGTATTATGCTGTTAAACTATGTTGGTAGTGATTGTACTGCTGATGGGATGTGATATTGTATTGGCTGTTCACTGCTGTTACCTAGTGAACTGTCTGGCATGATAGCTGACACAAATAAGAGCTGTACAATGCACATTGGTGTCCTTCTAGGAAAAAAATATATATGAGTTTACAATGGACCTTGACTTGCATCTGGATGTACTGCATGTTCATCCACTCAGCCATTTGACTTTCTAAACCAGGCGAGTATATTTCTAGCTTGGGATATTTGATCTGTGACCATCAAATATGGGCACTCAGCTATAGCTGTGTTTTACTTGGGATGTTAGTGTGAGTGAGCCATTGCATTGCTGTCATTGCCATGTACTGTTCCACACTAGTACAATCAGGTTGGGTTAGATTGGATATTGGTTTAGCATTCATGACATGCAATATTTGGTGCAGTATACTGGTGTTGGAAATGTTGGGATATTGCATTCTGGGAGTTGTAGTGCTATAATTACCTAGTACTTCACGTGCCATTTCCAAGGACAGTGGGGCTAGATGACTTTAGTGGACATGTGGCATTCCAGGGAGGGGTATTGGGTGATTAGGAGAGAGTTGTAGTGGGTGGTGTGGAAATTGTGGTGGGCATAGGTTGTCAGGGAGCATGAAAGCCAAGACAATTGTGTGGCATGAATGTTGTTGGTACTTACCAGACTCCACTCCCCCAGGTAATCCTTTCGGGCCCTCAGGATGCAGGAAATTCAAGACCTTCTCCTCCCAGGATGTGAACGTAGGGGAAGGAGGTGGGAGCCCACCGCCAGTCTTCAGTACAGCTGGCTGATGCCTGGATGCCATAGAACATACCTTCCCCCTGAGGTTGTTCCACCTCTTCATGAGGTCCTCCCTTGTGCGTGGATAGCTGCCTACAGAATTGATCCTGTCGAGTATCCTTTGCTACAACTCCATTTTCCTGGCAATAGATGTTTGTTGGATCTGTGCCCAGAGCTGGTGTGGCTGCACTCTTACAATTTCATCCACCATGACCTTCAACTCCTCATCAGTAAAATGTGGGTGTTTTTGTGGGGACATGCATGTAGTGGTTGTGAAGATGGTGTGGTTGTGTTCAAAGTGAAAGGGTGCAGAGTTAGGTAAATGGTGAGGTGTAGGCGCTGTGATGTGAGTGGGTGACGGGTTTTGTTAATTGTGTGTGGTACTAATGTGTGTATTTTATATGTTTTGCAGGTGTGTGATGTGTGTGTAGTGAAGTGTAAATGGGTACCTATTTTAGCTATATTGAACTCTCTGGGATGTTGGTTGACTGTGGTTGTGTGTGAAGTTTTGATTGCAAAGGATTGTGGATTGTGTTGGGGTGTGTTATATAGTGCAGCGAGTAGGTGTGTGGATGTGTGTCAGTTGTAGGGTATTCAAACTATCCAATGTGGTGTGGTGTTCTGACAAAAGTGAGTTGAGACCGCTGCGGTTTGCACCACCAATGGTTTTCTGGCATGTAAGAACCGCTGTCATGATTTGTGGATCGTAATCTGATGGGAGCATTTTTGTCGGGCTGGCAGTGCTGGTGGTGGACCGCCTATTTTCCATCCTCCATTGTCCTGGCAGTTTTTATAATTTGGCTGTTTTTTGGCAGACTTCACAGTGTGAATCTTAAAACGGCAGTTAGATTGCCACCAACATGGTGGTCTTTTGGCAGCCGCCTCCGCGGCGGTCTTGCCAAAAGACCGCCAAACTTGTAATGAGGCCCTAAGTGTATGTTACTGTTCTGGACTTCTTTATGGCTATTTGTCAACCTAAAAGGGTGTAAATATTCCATGGTAGAATAATGAAGGACATTTATTCTTTAAATATGCTGTGCTAAATTGTTTCAGTATTTGTTACTGAAGAAATCCTGTAATGGCTGTTTCACAACTGCCATTTCTTCCTATTTCCTGGAACAAGCACAATGGATTATAATAAGATTACAGTTTTGCATTTGGGGGGAACTGAGTTGCATAATAAGGTGAAGGGAAAAACAAAGTTAAAATATGAGCAAATTAAAAACAGAGTTTTAAGAGCTGTAAATCATGGGAGAAAATGTTTTAAAACGAATTCATGAAACATATTCTAAAAGTACATTGCGTGCTGCACGGTGTGACTGCTCCATGCCAGGGAGAGATAACACATGCTGATGCAGGCATGCTTTCTGAATGTGCCTGATAGAGCTTTTTTGCCTACTAAGGCAGAGGCTTTGTGTATTTATGGGGTGTACGTAAAGTAAACGGAGCATGTGATGCCCCCCACACACAAAGTGTTTTGTTGTCAGTATCAGTCTAAGTATGTCGAACAGGACATCCAACCACTTTTTGGCGAATGTCTGCTAATCTCTAGTTAAGGCCCAAAGACTGGACACGTCAGCATGAAATTAACAAGGGGAGCAGATTTGAAGGGAAGCACATTTCTGCTTAAGCCACAGGACATTAATTATTACGGTACATTTTGCCATTCAGGTGTCCATTTGAACTGGCTACAAACTGGTCTTCCATATTAGTTTATTTAAACAAATCTATGTTTGCAAATCAAAAAATGCAGCAAAAGATTTCTTTGTAAGTGTTGGAAATGGCCCTCTTTCCAGGGTCAGTCCCAACATTTTTGCCTTCCTCCTACACCTTTTCTGACCTCGTTTTTGTTGGCTTTAGAGCTCTGTGCACTTTACAAGTGCCACAGTGCTTGTGCTCTTTCCTTGAAACATGGTAAAATTGGCTTATACCCAATTGGCATATTTAATTTACATATAAGGCCCTAATAAAGTGCACTATATGTGCCCATGGCCTGTAAATTAAATGTTACTAGTGGGCCTACAGCACTGATGTGCTTCCCACTTACTCAGTCCCTTAACAATGTCTCAGGCCTGGAATTGCAAAGCCCGTGTGCGCAGTTTTAAACTGCCATGTCGACCTGGCAAGACAAACCCTTTGCTAGGCTCAAACCTTACTTTTTGATACATATAAATCACCTATAGAGGAGGCCCTGGACAGACCGGAGAGCATGGTGTAATGTTTTTAGGGCATCTACTTTCAAGTTTTACATCTCCTGGTAGTGAAACACTCTTAAACTCTTTTTTCACTACTGCAGAGCCTACGTCTCCCATAGGATAACATTGGGATTGCTTTATTCCATTTTATTAGTGTAACTTCCAAAAATTAATGAATCAATCAATCATTAGGTGTTTGTAAAGTGCGGCATCTCACCCAGGGTCTATCCAAGCACTGAGTGTTTTTGCTGCAAACTGGTAGCCTCTCATCAAAGAGCCATGTCTAGCTCCCTCCTGAAGTCGAGGAGGGTGTGCGTGGCGGCAAGGTAGGAGAAGGATCGTCCACTGCAGCGACTGCGGCAAACTCTTGGGACTTGAGCAAGGGCATGGGTGGTACAGAGCTCCCTGGTGGGCCGGTGAAAGGAGATACTGTGGTTGATGACATCTGGTCTGATGTTGTGGAGGGTTTTGTAGGCAAGGAAGAGAACCTGGAATTTGCACCTCTTGTGAACAAGCAGCTAGTAGAGACCTCCGAAGTGGGGGGGGGGGGTGATGCCGTCTGCCTGGGAAGGTCCAGGGTGAATCTCACTGCAGCATTCTGGATGGTTTAGAGACAGTGGAAGCGCTCAGCGAGGAGTCTGTTGTAAAGGGCGTTTCCGTAGTCCAGTCTGCTGGCAATGATGGCTTGAGTTACCGTCTTTCTGGATTCAATGGGAATCCATCTGAATATCTTCCGTAGCATGCAGAGGTTGTGGAAGCGGGGGTGGGGGGGCTCTGCTTTTATCTGTTGCTTGAAGGTGGGTTTGTTGTTGATGACGATGCTGAGGTTGCTGGCATGGTCAGTTGGGGCAAGGGGTTGTCTGAGCATGGAAGGCCGACAGGAGTCATCCCAGGGGGAGGTGTTGTTTCTGAAAATGATCACCACAGTCTTCTCCATGTTCAGTTTCAAGCAGTTGGATCTGATCCATTCGGTGGCGTGGGTCATGGCTTTGTTGGAATTTGCTCTAGGGTGGCGTGGTCTACGGAGAGGGAGAGCATGAGTTGATTGTTGTCGTCATATGAGATGATGTTGAGACCGTGGGAATAAACAATCTCGGCCAATGGTGTCATGTAAGTGTTGAAGAGTGTTGGGGCTGATTGAGGACTCCCCCGGGGACACTGCATATGATGCTCTTTGGTTCTGAGATAAAAGGTGAGTGGCGGACTCTCTGGGTGTGTCCTGTGAGAAAAGCGTGGATCCATTTGAGGGTGTTGTTTTGGATCCTGACATGGTGGAGTCTGGAGGTGAGGTTGTAGTGAGAAATGGTGTGGAATACGGTGGAGAGGTCAAGGAGGATCCGGACAGCCCTCTTTCATCGATCGAGGATGGACCAGATATCGTCTGTTGCGGCAATCAAGGCGATCTCGCTGCTGTGGTTGGTGTAGCAACTACATTGGGTGGTGTTCAGTAGATTTTGTCTTTCAAGATGTTCGGAGACCTGTTGGTTGATGAATCTTTTCAGAACCTTAGCTGGGAAGGGGAGCAGTGATATAGGATGGTAATTTTTTAGTTCACAGGGGTCAGCGGATGGTTTCTTCAGGGGCAGCTTGATCTCTGCTTGCTTCCATACTTTGAGGATAGTGGAAATTCCTGATGGAGGTGTTGAGTATGAGAGCAAGAATGCTGCTGATTTTCCTCTGGCCCAGGTTGAAGATGTAGTGGAGGCATAAGTCATTGGGTGAGCCGGAGTGCGTTGAACTCATGAGAGCTGCTGTTTCCTGGATGGATAGAAGCTTCCAGTCAGTGATCAGGTGGCTGGGTGAGACGCCTGAAGGGGCCAGAAGGTGGTCGATGCTGGTGGGTTGGGGGTGAAAATTGGTGTAGAGGGGTGTGGTTGAAGGCTCCTTTCTGCTTCTAATGGAGAAATGTACGATGTGGTGGTCAGTCCATGTGAGCTCCATTGTGTGGGAGAACTTAATTCTGTCACTGGCTGATAAGATGGAATCCAGGGTGTGTTCTGCAGTGTATGTGGGACTGGTGACTAGCTGTTTCAGTCCGATGTTGCTTAGGTTGTCCTGGAGGTTGGTGGAGTTGGGATCGTCTGGGTGGATATTGAGATCCCCTAAAAGCATGTAGTGTGTTGAGTTGATGGCCATGGGGGTGATGAAATTGGCAATAGCCTTGCAGAAGGTGGGGCGGGGCCCCACGGGTCGGTACGCGAGGGTTCCCCTGATTGTTGTTCTGGTGTCAATTTGGATTAGGAGATTGAGGTTTTCCATGAGGTGGGACGTCTCTTCCTCGAAGGTGGTACATGTGAGGTTGTCCTTATGCAGGATGGTGGTACCTCCTTCATGTTTGTTATAGCCATCTTTGTGAATCAGCTTTGAGCCTTGTGGAGTGGTGCAGTTGATGTCAGGAGCCGAGGCGGGTGTGAGCCGGGTCTCGGTGATGAACATCAGGTCCGGGCAGAGTGTGGTTATGGTGTCCCATATTTCCATGGCGTGTTTGCAGAGGGATCTTGTGCTGAGCAGTGGAGTTGTTTCTCTGGGTTGGACGGTGGCGATGTGGGGCTGGAGGAGGTCTCGGTGTTGCAGGTGAAATGTCATTGGAGGCAGGCGAAGGGTCTGACCGTGGTCCGGGGGGAGGTGTTGCAGCAATTGCTGTCTTGGTCCCTGGGGGCCAGGTCCCAGAGCTTGCGGCTGAGTATCAGTGGATGGTGGGAGAACCAGGGTTCCTGGCACTGGGTGTGGTCCAGGCACTGACAGGAGCAGAAGGGCCTGGCTTTGGCATGCCTCCAGCGTGCCCCTGCACGGACGTGCTGCCACTGCTATTAAGTATGTCCTGGGGTGGGAGGGGTGCAGTGGGAGGAAGGTGGGCAGAAAAAAGGGGGACAAAACTGCTGGAAGGCAGCAGGGGGAGTCAAATGCGCAGCACACAGGGGGCACAACAGGTAGATAAAGAAAGGAGGGTGAGCAGAGCCACCTGCAACCAACTCACAGTGGATTTGGCAGAGACGGCAGGGAAGGGAGGCGACCATGAGGAGATAGACTTTTCAAGTTTGGTGTTTCTGGAATCCTATTTTAAAATTCTTACTTATGGTGAAGTTGGGTTTTAAATTTCAATTCTTGTGGTACCACTTTTAGAAAGTCGTCATTTTCTTACTTTAGCCATTTAGTGCCTGCTGCCTGTCTTCAATCGCTTGTCTGTGATGGGTGACAGGTGGCTTTGTGTATTCTCTTTAGACAGCCACACACAATGGCAGCTTAAGTGTGACTTGATGGGCCTCAGTGGGCCTTAAACTGGCTTGATGGGGGGGTGGAGTGAAGCACTGCCTCTCTTACACCTGAATAGGCTGTGTCCTGTCAAACACAAAGGGCTTCCTCCCCCCCCCCCCCTGTAGTGAGTCTGGAGCCAGTGCAGGAAGAGGATCTCTCCCCCTCTTCAAAGGCACCACTCAGTATAAGAACTGGACCTCAGACCCTTCCAAATCAGTACACTTCTGGACCTGTGGATACTCTGCCAGGATGAAGGACTGCTGTGCCGAAAGCACTGCCACTCTGCTAGACTGCTATTTTGCAGTATTCCTGCTCTGCTGTGCTGACCTGCTGCCTGCCGTCTTTCTTGCCTGGGAGTGCGAAGGACTGTACTTGCTTCTCTCCAACTCAGAACCAAAGTGTCTCCAGGGGCCAGCTGGGTCGCCTCCTGTTTCCTGAAGTCTTAGGGACACAAAAGACTTCTAACTCACCTGCTACAGCACCTAGACACTGCTAACTATAAGTCCTGCCCTACAAAGTGATGCCAATCCAGCATCACGACCCCTGCGCTTATTGGAACTGGCACATCAACCCTGTTGCGTGGATCGAAACCGGCACATTTACCCCCCTTGCATGGATCGGAGTCAACGCATCTTCTCTCCAGTGCAGATCGACCTCAGTGTATAGTCTTCAGAACTGCCACATCTCGGACGGGAGGCATCGCTGCTGCTGCATGGAGAAAATCAAAGCATCTTTGTTACTGCATGGGAAGGGTCGACGCATTGCCTCCACTATGAGAATAAACACTGACACATCCCTTCAGCCTGCTTCCCGCATCTTTGACATTGATGTATCCAGGATTAAGGTACTTTTGTTCAGCAGGTCCAGTGGGGCCCCTGTAGATGGCCCACGCTCCATCACGGTCACCCTGAAGTTAAGACTTTGTCCTGATCGGGCATGTCAAGATATCCCCTGGCTTCTGGTTTCTAAGTGCTATTTCACAGTTAATTTTTTTAAAATTTATATCTTAAGTTCTACTTATTGGATTTTTGTAATGTTGGTCTTGCTTTATTTATTAAATTAGGCTCTACTTTTCTGGTCATTTGTGGTATCTTTTTGTGCAGTATTTTCACTGTTTTACAGTTTGAAGTTTTGCACAAATACTTAACACATTGCCTGTTAAGTTAAGCCTGACTGTTCTGTACCTAGCTATCAGTGGGTGAGCACAGGTTAATTTAGGGTTTGTGTTTGACTTGCACTGAGTAGAATTGTGGTTCCTGCTTGGACAGGGTGCATAACTCTGCCAACCAGAAACCTAATTTCCAACAGTAAGCACATTTTTCAAGGGAAGCTGTGAGCCGTAAACAGGTGTTAAAGAAATATAAAAGGTGGGGGTTATTTATTTATTTTTTAAGTAGTGTTATGGATTTAACAGATTTGAATTACATACCACATCCAGTATTCTTCCCAATAGTAACAAATTCTCAGGAGAATACTTATATTCTTTTCAGTTAATGTCAATATTTAAGAGCCTTCATGCCAGGCACTTCAATAGTAGATTAGTTAATATAAGTGGATTTACTTAATAAAAGGCCAGCTAATTAGGTGATTTTGAACACAACAGCCAGGAAATTCCACCAACATAGAAGTGGGGCTACACTTTTTCATGAATAGTGGGGCACTGAACAACTTAATTGACAGCGCTCATCAATATACAAAACGCATACAAGGAAGAACTAAAGGAAATATAAAATTTCCTATCTCTCGCAATGGAAAGTTTCAGTTCTATTAAGTGCGCGGAGGTGAGGATTATGCTCATCTTTCTCCACTTTATTGCACACCGCAGCCTTAATAAACAAAACTACCTTTCCCAGAAACATTAAGGGAAAGAAGAAAAACCTCACAACTAGTTAACAAACAGTCAATGTATCATAGTCTGTTGTCACTGTTAATGCCCCCCTTTTCTTTGTGTGACATAAGCCTTTTAATGTAAGGGTTCCATCCATACTTGGCTTAATCGTGTTTGAAGGCATCATTCCTTGAAATTAGAAACAATCCTTTAACTCATGGCCATTTAACTTGAACATGTAATTTATCTTGAGACACAGACAATAATGCAAGGAAACATTACATTAAACAGTGTAATTATCCACAGAGTTCTTAATCCAAAATCAGAAAATATACTTTTACCCAACCAAACCTGAAACTTCACAATGTTGCAAAACGTACAGGGAGGATATAATCAGCATCGATATGGGAGGGAATAATCCTCACCTCCGTCTTATCAATTCCTGCCTCTTGCATGACACCCCTTGCACAACTGCTATAGGGGGGTAAGAAACCGCCTTGATTGGTTTACGCAAGGCAATCAGCACTTGACATTTTCCACCCGGCAAACCCCTTCGGTTAATGCCTCATAGGTTTTAAGACATCAAACTTCACACAACTTGGGGTCATCCATAAATGCTGGATAAGAAGCAATCTTAGAATTACATTTTGTTCTTCTTGAAATATGACAGGTACCCCCCTCTGGAGTAGTTACCCTACCTGTAATGTCCTGGGCTCGTAAATCTGGATCTGGTTTGTAAGACACCAAACACAACAACATGTCCAATTTACCTGATAATTCCTTCCTAGAAAGGTATTGAGTGTGTGGCCACGAAAGGAAGAAATTAAGAACCTTATTAACATCCCCCAGGGTGGAATACCTGGGCTCAGGAGGCACCGAAAAGCTTTCACCTTTCATCAGTTTTCCAAGGGATGTTCACCTACGTGGAAACCTTCTATTGGAAGGGGACCTTTGGAAATGGCCGAGCGGAAAGTATTTACTCATCTGTAATCCATACCATCGTTCACAAGTGAAGATAAAAAAAATCAAAATAGGAATGACTTATTCCAAGGAACCTGCGTCCCTCTTCCCACACAAATGTAACCATCTGCCTGAGCAGACGTGAATCTCTTATTTGTCTCATCTGCCCAAGCCGTGGACAAGAGTCTTTGTGCCATTTCTGAAAGTCCTCAGACCTTCCACCTAGTCCTGTAATCCTCCACGCCATGAGGGGTAACTTCCCATCCAAGACCAAGTCGTGAGGATTCCCTAAAGGATCCCACAAGAGATTACATCTCTAGGGTAGACTGTTTGGAAAATCTCAAGAGAATGCCATCATCACTTGAAACCATGCTTGTGATCTTCAAAACAGCGTGTTCACCACCAGATTCAACTTCTGTCGATGGACTTGCATTGCCATCCGTATGAGCATCACAAATGGGGGAAAAGCATATCCCACTTTCACACTCCAATCCTGCATTCATGCAGCCATCAACTCCGCTCCAGATCCGGTCTGCAGCTGAAGAAATGATTTTGTTGTCAGACTAGGTGAGAGGCAAAGAGTTCCTCTGAAAATGGTCACCGGAGCCTTTGAAACATACAGAACACCTCCAGAAGCAATTGCCATGTGCTGAGGTCATGAAGATGCCGGGATGTCCCTTTGCTAGTTCCGCTAGCATTTTGGATCGTAGACCCCCAGGAGGTTGATATATCTCACCACCCAATTGTTGTCGATTTTCAGCAGCACCGGACAACTCACCTTGTCCTGCATCTAGCAACGGGCCACAAACAAGCCCGCTAGGAACTCCAGGCAATTTATATACAGAGCCTGCTCTTCTGAAGACCACTTTTCTCTGAGGATACACCACCACAGATGGCGCCCCAGCCTGTTGTACTAGCGTCGGACTGAATAATGATCTCTGGACAGGAACCGAAGATGGCCCTCCCATTCCAGGCTTCCATGTCATTCAACCATCATTTCATTTCCTCCTTGGCCTCCTCTGACTGAGGTATCATTTCCAAATAAGTAAAGCCTTCCCAGAAAATGGTGTGGCTTCAAGCATTGCAATGCTCGGTAATGAAGAGGGCCTGGAAATATGGCCTGAATGGAAGATGCCAATGGGCCTAACAGTCGGGCCAGTTGCCTGAGAGACGCGTGCAACTTGGCCACGGTTTTCTGTAGTGCTTGATGAATCTTCAACATCTTTTTGGAGGGAGGACTCCGGGTGGACTCCTGAAGTTTGATCACAAAACCCCAAAAAGTTGTCCGCTGGTAAGGGACCAAGAGGGATTTTTTTTCGTTGATCACAAGTTTGGACATTCCAACACATCCACTGTCATCTGGAGATTGTTTCACAGTGTCTGAGGGCATTGGTCCATCAATAGAATGTTGTACAGATAGGCAATCAAACGAACACCCCTGCAGTGGAGGAACTCCACCACAGGCTTTAGAACTGTGGTGAAACAATGGGGGCGGACAACAGTCCAAAGGGAAGAGTTTGAAACTCGAAGACACAATTACCTCACAAAAACGCAGAAACGTGCGGTGAGGTGGAAAAATTTTGATTTTAGACTGGGTCCCCAGGAACTTGTTCAATTCCCTTAAATTGATGACAGGGCGCTGAGCCCCAGCTCTCTTCTTCACCAGCAAAATCTTGCTCACAAATCCACTCAGTTGGAGCACTGAAGGAGCAATTGTGCCTTTTCTCAAAAGATCTGACATCTCCTGATCTATGAGGGAAGATTGAGCTTGAGAAAATCAGAGGCTGTGGCCTGGAGCATTGGCCTGGGCCCCCAGGAACTATAAATGGAACCCCTGGACTGTCTTGACGACCTATGCATCAGACGTTACCTCCCACCAAATCTTGTGAAATAGAGCCAGATGCCCCCCCCCCACCTGTAGTTCAGAAGAAAACAGAGTCATTAACTTGAGTAGATCTTTGGGCTTGGTTGCGGCCACCTCCTCTGCCCCCCCCCCACTAGTGCATTGGAAACGACAGGAGGGATAGAAGCTGCAAAATTGCACAGGGTCTTGCCATTGCCCTTGGCGGGAAACTTGGCCTTTCTCAGAGGCATTGGTGACAAACTGCCGGACAAGCACCCCCTGCCATGTCAGGCTCCAACAAAAACTTTGGAGGAGAAAATCTTCCTGATAGAGGCCTGCACCTTATCGAGTGACTTGAAAGTGGCAATGAATTTGCCTAGTTCTTTATAAAGGGCTCAGAAAACAACCCCCCTTGCACACTGGAATCCGCCTCCAAAGTCGCCAAGTCTCCTAACTTTGAGTCCACTTTGATGGGAACACCCCCTCTCAAAGCATTATTTGCATTTCCCAAAAGAGTTATCGATTTCTGGGCCCACCCAGATAGGATCTCAGGAGAGATGGGGGTCCACGACTGTTTGGCCTCTTCCACCATATTCAAAATCTTTGTAAGCGGCCCTGTAACGTCTAATAGTTTGTCCTGGCATGACTGCCAGGAGTGGTCAATGCCCTTCTTTGGATCTCTAATGTACTTCCCTAAAAATGAAGCCATGCATTCATCGATCTCCAGGTTGAGGGTCACCTTGCCCTCCAAGAACAGATGGGGGCACTCTGGCCGTAGACGGGCTCGGATCTATTTCTCTAGTGGCTTCCTGAGTCGCCCTACCACATAGGTAGCAATCTTCTTACTAAAGGACCACATATAAGATTTAGGATGGAGCATATCATCCAGATTTAGCATGTTCACCACCAAACTATGAGGCGGGGTCCCAGAAAGTGAGCAATGTAGGTAAGCCTCATTCGAAGATGGGCACCATGGTTTAGAGGGGCCCAGGTCAGCATCCGAATCCCCCTGGGAATATTCATCCCCCAGAGGGTAATGAATGGGAAGGGCCGTTACTAAGTGTTCTAATCACGAGCACTTGATCCTTTGCACTTTTTCTGTCCTTCTTTTCTTGTCTGTTGATATAGTAGGAGGTTTTATTAATATTGAGTAAATTATGGAAGTAATTATGTATATATAATAATGGATGGACTTAATGTTTTCTGTATCTATGCTGCAATTTTTTCTAATATATTGTTATTATTGTATTAAATAGAGATGAAGGTAATTGTTTCCGGATGGATCAATGTTGTTTGGTAATGTTGTAAATTGGTGCCTGACTCAGTCACCACTGTCCTGACCACGATTTTCAACCTTATGTTTAGAATGGGCTCTTTTCCCAAAGCTTTGAAATGAGCATCCATTCTCCCCTTACTTAAAAAGGCAACATTTAACCCCTTAGATACTAATAATGGTCCTCTAGAAAGCACAGTACTTTGCTAAACAGAACACTTAAGCATTCTTTCTGTACCTTGCTTTCTCTTTTACTTGTGGCTCACACACACTAGTGAGGTAACAATATTTCTCCTCTTTCATCATGGACTGGTTCTTCTCTTTTCCTGATGGAATAAACACAGACGTGTCTTATACCTGCTGTGTGGTACTAGTTCAGTAAACAATGAAGTGGCAACTGCAGCATGAGAGCACAAGTAATGTCAATTGTCCCTCTTCCCTGTTGGGTCCAACAAATGATGGACTGTGCCTGCAGTTGCCCGAAAAGTGTGATGGCAGTGGTCCAAAGTCACTGATGAAGTCCTGTTCCTATTACTACAGTGAGATAAAATTCCACTTGATCTCACATACAAGGTAGTTGTCTGTTTACTGTCCACTGCTGTATACTTACTGACCTGGAAGTTTCTGAGTCTGAAATCTCCTTCTAGCGAGGGCAGACCAATAATCAGACGATTTACTTGTTCAGGTTGGTGCTAAGCCTCCTAGCTCTTTGGTACCCACAATTCTGGTCCTTACACTTGGGTGGAAGGCCTGAGTCAGTAAGCAGTATCAGGGAACAGCCATTATCCGTGTAGGGATAGTGGCTCTTCCCTGACACTCATACTAGTCATGGTAGAATGGCGGTCTTGCAGGATTATCCCATGTGCACTGGCCATTAGAGCATCTCCTGTTTTCTCAGACGCCAGTACTCAAATTCAACACTTTTACTCTGGAAAATGCCACTCAAGCACACTTTCTGACACAGGCATGGGCTTTTCAATAAGCTGAAAACGTCCCCATCAATTATCCTCACATCAAACACTTCACCATTACTTCATTCATGATTTCTTCGTGAAACAGAACCAATGTAAGCTTTCTCCAACACCTCAAAACACATGCCTTGCTTTTTGCTGTACTGGATATAGTACCTGCTCCGTGCTCGCATATTAACACACAACTGCAGTGAAGGTGGCTCTACATATAAACTTGCAATTTAAAACTTTTTTATTTTATTTTTTGTCCATGTGGGAAAAGATTCAAATGTGAGAAATTTTAAAAGGTTTCCATGGTGGTAATATGTCTTATAGAGGATTGCAAATACTCAAAAAGGAACAAGACGCAGGTGTTCATCTATTTGCCAAGGTATCAACTCCCTCGAATACCCACGTCCTGCTCCTGTGAACAGATGTTCTCACAAGTAACACCACACAATTTTGGTGTAATTATCATATTGACCCCTTGTATGCAAACATATGCTGCCTTGGGGAATCTCTTGCCTTATTTGATTCCAACCTGATCTCTGTTTAGAAATGGAGCAGACCATCTTACTCTCTTCTTTGGTGTACCCTGTTATTGTAAACAATTTAAACAGACCAACCGTTGATCTGAATCAAAATAGAGAATGTATAACAGAACTGAGGATAATTAAGCATATTATTTACTTCTAAGTTAATCTCAAGGGACTATCGTTCAGGCAAAATTGAGTTTTTGGGGCTAAATAATAGAGAAGACTAGAGACTCTTTTCCTAAACTTTTTAAACTGGTCTCCTCTACTTTGAAACCCACCCATGATGGTACCAACATTTTGCCGACCCTGTGTGATCCCTAAATGTTCCCTTCATTGAAAGAACTGAAATGTAAAAATAAAGTAAAACATACTCTAAGAAACCTGCATTCTTACTAAGTGTTGTCTCCATGGCTAGATTGAGAATGTCTTGGCTTCAAGCTTGCAGACCCTCCTGGTGATCCTGCACTGGCGTGGATGCTAAAAAATTGTGCAGCACGCCTCCCACCCCTCGTATGTAACTTTGTCAAATTTTCTCTCCAAGAATGCCTTGTACCCGTTTCTTGCTTCAACCAGGAGAAGTATAATAGTTCCTTTTCTCTTTATATCTCACCTATATGCAAACATTTTGTCAAACGTCAGATACATTCTCAAATTTATCAGCTTTTGAGGAAGATCCTAGAGAAAACGTTTGGCTACTAGTAACTTCATGAGTTTTCGGAGTACCATCTCTATCTGTCTCCCTTACAATCAGTTTTTTTGCAGGTTTTTGATGCAGGCATAGAACTGAGACGGTCCTCAGGCAGCTTTGGGATGATGCTGTCTGGCTGCCTTATGGGGGTGTTGTCTATTGGCAATGCTGAACTTCTGTGCGGCTTTAGATTTTGTGTACCACCCTGTGCTTTTAGATAGGTCGGTCATGTGGATGTCTAGAATAAGACTGTTTTGTGGTTTCAGTCTTTCCTTGAAGCTAGGACACACAGAGTTAATTTAAAGATGTTTACATCATGACAAGTACACCCCTTGTTACGCAGAGATAATAAGTTGCCAATCCAAAGATTCCAGTAGCCTTGCATATATTCTTAAGAATTATAAGGCGACAAACAGCCTACAGCTGTTACATTCTATTAGTGGCATCACACTACTACACTCACTCACTCACTCACTCTCTCTCTTTCTCTCTCTCTCTCTCTTGTGGTGTACCTCATGGCTCCTCCGCCCTTTTTAGGCCAAAACAGTTTTACGGAGCTCTTCGTGAGGTTAACAACTGTCGTTGGCATCTAAGTAACTTAAAAGCTGAGAAAGATAAACATCCCTGTGACGGTTATCACCTCAGTCCTTTTTGGACCGTATGTTCCTGCTGCAGAGAAGGTGGCAAACGTAGGTGTGGTCTTTGATGTTAGCTCATCTTTTAAAAAATCAGATTAGTGCTTCAGGAGTCAGCTGCTTCCAACAAACGAGTAAACCGAAAAGCAGTAAACCGAAACACATTCACTTCTCTTACTTACTTACTGCTCCAGTAAAGCCTGGAAGTGGACTCACCGATCATTCACACCACTTCGGTACTCGGAAAGCCAACCTTCCTACCACTCCGATGCATCGCCTAGAATGCAACCATCTGCTTGTGCTAGGACAAAGGGAAGGAACTCGCTCTGTGTGACAAGGAACTATCTGTACTAACTACCTCCAAGGGAGAGGATCCATTTTAAGATAAGTAACCTGGTATTTAGATGCCTTCTAAGTCAAGCTCCATCCTACCTCACACATCTTCTCAGTCAAGCTCCATCCTACCTCACACAATTTATTTCCCGCCATTCACATATGACAGGCTTCAGATAAAACTTTTGTTCAAAGGAGTTTAATAACTCCAATATGGTCTTACCTATAAGAACCCTCTTCCGTTGTTACTACATTTGTCTTTATGTCTGATGACTTTTTGAAGGGTTCTGAAAACACACTTGTTTTTAGGTGATTGAAAATGAAATGAGAATTATGCTGGGCTTTGGTGCATTTGTTGCCTTCCTAATTCAGTCTATTTGCTGATGTAGTAACAACTGTGTGACAATGGAGAGCATCAGAAGCGACACAGCTTGGCTATGTAGATTTGTATTCTGTTTGTCCACAAGTCAGAAAAATATTCCGTAAACAAAACATTCATTTTTCGTAAATTAAGATAAATGACTGTATTCGCGTCCCTTTCTACTTACCTCATGGCAAGGTTTACTTTGGAATATGGACACGTACAGTGTCTGTAAACATCCTTAAATACGTGTATGCTTTGTGGAACTTAATGCTGAATCATATGTAATAAATGCATTTGTTTTACTTTCTGCAGGTGGTACGCAGAGGCTGCCTCGTGCCATTGGCGTTGCTTTGGCAAAAGAACTCATCTTCTCTGCGCGTGTACTAGATGGGGAAGAGGCAAAGGCTATTGGACTGGTCAGCCATGTTGTGGAACAGAACGATGCTGGTGACGCTGCATTCAGAAAAGCTGTATCTTTAGCAAGGGAATTCATATCTCAGGTACTGAAGATCGGTTTATTTTTACTTCACAGATTTTAAATTATCTTGGAATACTTTTGGGTACTTATGAATAACAAATTCAATGAAATGTAATCTGTTTACCAAATGTGTTTGCAGTAGTTTGCACTTTTTGTAGCATAAAATATTGTCAGTGAGGTTTCATTATCTGTACTAATAGGCAGTAATCCGTTGGTCATTGAAGTAAATCTAGACTGTCAGTAAAGGGTTCTAAACATCAACTAATCATATTGGAGATATTTACTTTAGAGTGACAGGGTGCTCCTTTGCCACATTTTTATTATTTTTGCGGCATTGTGTATTCTTACCTCAGCTCTCACACAGGGATTGAATACATTTTTGTGTATGTCTGTGAATAAGTCTCATTCTACACACTAAAATGAAATTATGAGGCAGCCAGGAGCATATTTGTAGTCCTTGCTTATTTTGATCATGAGTAGTCGCTTGTTATGTCCAGTTTCATTGGCTGAAGGGTTTGCATTGTTTGGCTGTGTAGCCCTCTCAGAAAGGTTCTCATAGAACAAATACTTTGGCAGTACTGAATATATTTTAGTTCCACCTGCCGAAAGTGCCCTTTCGGAGTACACCGTTCCAAGCTGAGTGATTAAGAATTCCTGGATAAAAAACAATGTTGAATCGTTACTGTGAAAATCAATAGTACTTTGCAGGAGAAAGGCAACTGACACGATTTACTGAGTAGACTTGTCAGCGTGCTTTCTATCATAGGAAGGACAGTGGCAGTTAACAGGCATGCTAGTTAAAAGGTAGTTGTACCAAATTTATTTATGTATTTGTTTTAATAATCGTTGACATATAGAAATTCACATAACTTTTAGGATAATATAGAATATCATAACAGCCATAACCCTTTTAGATGGCACGAAATTCTATATGTAATGAATGTTCAGCTACAGGGTTTTACGATCCCACCTGCATGCATTAGTTAAGCTCCTCACCATATACAGAGACATATTGCAACTGTAAGATTGCCCTCAATACCTTCGGTGATTTAACATATGTAAACGGACATAGGTAATGATTAAACATAGGTGCGCAGGGTCACCCCCAAACTTTTTGCCTTCTTCCTCCTCTTTTTCTGACCTCATTTTTGCTGGCTTTAGGACTCTGCACACTTTACCACTGCTAATCAGTGCTAAAGTGCATATGCTCTCTCCTTAAAACATGGTGACAATAGCTTATACCCAATTGGCTTATTTAATTTACTTGTAGGTCCCTAGTCAAGTGCACTACATGTGCCCAGGGCCTGTAAATTAAATGCTACTAGCTGGCTGCAGCACTGGTTGTGACACGCACATAAGTAGCCCCCTAACCATGTCTCAGGCCTGCCTCTGCAGTCCCTCTGTGTGCAGTTTCACTGCCACTTCGACTTGGCATTTAAATGTACTTGCCAAGCCTTAAACTCCCCTTTTTCTAAATATAAGTCACCCCTAAGATAGGCCATAGGTAGCCTTTAGGGCAGGGTGCTATGTATGTAAAAGGCAAGACATGCACATGTGTGTTCTATATGCCCTGGTAGTGTAAAACCCCGAAATTCGTTTTTACACTGCTATAAGGCCTGCTCCTTTCATAGGATAGCATTAGGGCTACCCTCATATACTCATGGAGTGGTAGATCCTGATCTGAAAGGAGTAGCCAGGTCATATTTAGTATGGCCAGAATGGTGATACAAAATCCTGCTTAATGGTGAAGTTGGATTTTATATTACTATTTTAGAAATGCTATTTTTAGAAAATGAGCATTTCTCTAGACTTAAATCCTTCTGTGCCTTCCAATCCGCGTCTGACTAGGTTTAGTTGACAGCTCCCTTGTGCATTCACTCAGACAACCTCAAACACAGAATGCTCAGACACGCTTGCACACATCTGCATATTGAATAGGTCTTCCTGGGCTGGGAGGGTGGTGGGCCTGACACTTACGTGTCAAAGGACAGTAGCCTGTCCTCACACAAAGGACTGCCACACCCCCCTGCTGGACCTCTGGCAGACAGGATGGAACTGAAAGGGGACCTTGTGCACTTCTAAGCCACTCTTTAAAGTCTCCCCCACTTCAAAGGCACATTTGGGTATTTAAGCAGGGTGTCTGACTCTACCAACTTAGATACTTCTTGACAAGACACTCTTGTCTCAGACACTTCCTGGATAAGAGAACCAGAATCTGCAACCTGCCCAGAAGAACTGCCTGGCTGCCCAAATGACTCACCTGACTGCTTTCTGTGAAGGACTGCTGCCTTGCTGTTGCCCTGCTGCCTTGCTGCTCTCTGGCTGTGCTGAGAAGTGCTCTCCAAGGGCTTGGATAGAGCTTGCCTCCTGTTCCCTGAATTCTCAGGACCAAAAAGACTTCATCTCTACAAGAAGGACTCCTTGTGCAAGAAGGACTCCTTGTGCGGTGAAAATCGATGCACAGCCTGCATTACAGTGAAAAATTCACAGCAAACTGAACCGGAACAACACAGAACAAGAAGATTGATGCAGCGCCAGTGTAGCAACCGGAAATTTGACTCACGGCCCTCTGGATTGACGCACAGCTGAGCTGAAATGACGCAGCCTGACTTCCAGAGAGGAATCGACGCTGCGCCTGCCGTGCAGTAGAAATTTCCACGCAACGCCCCTGTGACTTAGTCCTGTCAGCGCCAGAAATAGACGCATCATCCCTGGGGCTTCCGAAAACCCCGCAACCCAAAGAGGATCCAAGACCGAGCACCGGAAATCCACGCAAATCCTTCCCTGCGTGAAAACCAAACAACGCATCACCGTATGCGGCCCGAGAAATCGACGCACACCCGTCTGCTTTCCACGCATCTCCTTCTCTGCGGTTCTTTGCGGAGATTTTGAACACAAGCCAGGTACTTTGTGTTTGCAAGAGACATTTATTGCTTTTAAGAGACTAAAGGCACTTATATCATTTTTACAGTGATATTTTCAACATATACTTATTGCATCTTAATCGTTTTGACGTGCATTTTACCAGATAAATAATATATATTATTCTAAACACTGTGTGTGTATTTTTATGGTGTCCTACTGTGTTATTGCATGATTATTGCACTAATACGTTACACATTGCCTTCTAAGTTAAGCCTGACTGCTCAGTGCCAAGCTACCAGAGGGTGGGCACAGGATAATTTGGATTGTGTGTGACTTACCCTGACTAGAGTGAGGGTCCTTGCTTGGACAGGGGGTAACCTGACTGCCAACCAAAGACCCCATTTGTAACACTAAACAATTACAGTTTCAGGAACAACACAGGGGAAAACCCAGGTACTATTCCTTATCATTAATATTTTATCGTTAGTCCTGGCGTCCTTGGTGTGGTTTCCTCTAAAGTTTTGCTTTTGCTCGATTTCCAGTTTTTCCTGACTTAGTTGTTTTGCTGTCCTTAGGACTGTGCTCATTTTCCCACTTCTAACCAGTGCTAATGTGCTTGTGATCTTGGCTCAAAGCACGATAAGGCTGGCGTATACCCAATTGGCATATTTAGTTTACTTATAAGTCCCTAATAAAAGTGCTGTACATGCCCAGGGCCTGTAAATTAAATGCTACTAGTTGGCCTCCAGCACTGATTGTGCCCCCCCACTTAAGCAGCCCTTTAACTCCTTGGGTGCTGTGGACGTAACGGTTGCGTCCTCAGCAGCACAGCTCGGGTGCCAAGAACGTAACCGTTACATCCCAGTGGACCTCCTACCCCCTCCCCTGGGCAGGGATGAAAGGGGAATCGCTTCCACTTCCACCCCGACCCCTGCATCCACCTCCATCCCTCGCCCCGGTGGCATGTGATGACGTCAGCGGGCGATCGCGTGCTGACCTCACCAGAGGCCGCCCCATCGCGCTGGAAGCTCAGCTTCCAACGCCAATCGAGGATGGGGGCGGGCAGAGAGGCATGAAAGGAAAGGAAAGGCCTTAACTTTCATGTCTTTCCGAGTATTTCTGCAGCCTGATCGTAAAGCAATTGGGCTGCAGAAATGCCCACTAGACACCAGGAACTTTTGTTTTTTTTAAATAAATAATGAAGGGGAGCAGCCCTGTTGGCAAGGGTCGCTCCCCTGGGGGGCAATTTTTAATTAGGGCTTTTTTGCCCCCCCGGGGGCAGATTGGCCTATTTTAATTAGGCCCATCTGCCCTCAGGGCAGCAGAAGCCACTAGGCACCAGGGATCATTTTTGTTTATTTTTGTAGACGTGGGGAGCGACCCCTTAGTCAAGGCTCTTTTCCCTGGGAGGGAGAATTGTTTTTAGGCCATTTCTGCCCCCCTTAGGGGAAGATCAGTCTATTTTAATTAAGCCAATCTGCCCCCAAGGGGGCAGAAACCACTAGACACCAGGGATTTTTTTTGTCACGTCAGTTTCAGGCAAGGGGAGCGACCCCCTTAGGCAAATTTATTTTAGACCATTTCTGCCCCCCTTGGGGGCAGATCGGCCTATTTTAATTGGGCCGATCTACCCGCAAGGGTGGCAGAAACCACTAGGCACCAGGCATGTTTTTATATTTTTTTATTTTTTACAGATGGGGAGCAACCCCTTAGGCAAGGGTCGCTCCTCTGGGAGGGGGGAATTTATTTTAGGCCATTTCTGTCCTCCTTGGAGGCAGATCAGCCTATTTCTCTTAGGCCGATCTGCCCTCAGGAGAGCAGAAACCACTTAAGCACCAGGGAATGGTGTGTGAATGTATGTCTTTTTTTTGGGGGGGGGCTGCCCCTCAGGCAAGGGTCGCTCTCCATGGGGGCACATTACTGTTGGCCATTTCTGCCTCCCTTGGGGGCAGATCGCCCAAGGGGGTCAGAGAGCCCAACAGAGACAAGGGAAGAGTTTTTTTCAAAAAAAGAGGGTGGGGGTATGGCCGTACCCTCCACCCCAAATAATTGGGGACAAAGTTGTTCTGCCTACTGGTGGGCAGATGGGGCAATTACCCCCGATCCACTCCCTAGGGTGCAGAAAGCCTACTAGATGCTAGGGAATAAAAAAAAATACAAAAAGTGGGGTGGTGGCTACCAACTAGAATGGGCATGGTTATGCACCCCCACCCCAACTGAAGGGGGCGACAGTCCTTGAGCTCTCCCCTGCACTCTAACAGATCTTATCCCAATGGCAAGCAAGAGATCATTTGATTATTTTGGGTTTTGGTTTTACATTTGGGTCATGAGAGCTTGTCTAACTCTCAAAATCGTCCCACTTGGAATGGTGAGGGCTGCACTTTTTGCACTTTGAGATGCTGCCATGTAGAAAAAGCTACAAGACCTGGACACATCTGAAAACTATACATCTGGGTGAGTCCAGGTTGGTGTGCTTCACATGCACCCCGCACCATTTTCTTACCCACAATGCCCTGCAAACCTCCAGCTTGAAATCACACATTTTTCCCACATTTTTGTGATGGAACCTTCCGGAATCTGCAGGAATCCACAAAATTCCTACCACCCAGCATTGTCGCATCTATACCAATAAAAATTCTGCCCCACTTGTCAGCCTAAATTTTTTTTTTTCCAGACTGCCCTTTTGAACCCACTTTGATTCCTCCTCAATTTCAATGTGTTTTTGGCTCTTTTCTGTCACAGGCACTTGTACCACCTACACAATTAAGGTATCATTTTTATCGAGATACGGAGGGGAACGTTGGGTGGTAGGAAATTTGTGCCAGTGCCGTGATCCCACACAGAAATGTTGGGAAAATCAATTTTTTTTACGAAAATTTGAGCTTTGCTGAGGATTCTGGGTAAGAAAACACTGGGGGATCCACGCAAGACACACCTCCCTGGACTTCCCTGGGTGTCTAGTTTTCAGAAATGTCTGGGTTTGGTAGGTTTCTGTAGATGGCTGCTGAGCCCAGGACCAAAAACGGAGGTCCCTCCCCCGCAAGAGTAGGTAGTTTTGGATTTGATAATTTTGATATGTCCACGTAGTGTTTTTGGGCATTTCCTGTCGCGGGCACTTCGCCTACCCACACCAGTGAGGTACCATTTTTATCGAGAGGTGTGGGGTAATGCTGGGTAGCAGGAAGTTTGTGGCTCCCCTCAGATTCCAGAATCTTGCAGCACCGAAATGTGAGGAAAAAGTTTTTTTTTTTTGCCAAATTTTGAGGTTTGCTAAGGATTCTGGGTAACAGAACCTAGTGGCAGCACCACGAGTTACCCCATCCTGGGTTCCCCTAGGTGTCTAGTTTTCAGAAATGTTCAGGTTTGCTAGGTTTTCCTAGGTGCCGAAAAAGCTAAAGGCCAAAATCCACAGCTAGGCACTTTGCAAAAAAAAAAAGTCAGTTTCATTGGGAAAACGTGATGTGTCCATGTTGTGTTTTGGGGCATTTTCTGTCACGGGCACTAGGCCTACCAACACAATTGTGGTACCATTTTTATCGGGAAAGCTGGGTGGAAGGGAATTTGTGGCTCCTCTCATATTCCAGAACTTTCTGTCTTCGAAATGTGAGGAAAAAGTATTGTTTTTGCCAAATTTTGAGATTTCCAAAGGATTCTGGGTAACAGAACCTGGTGAGAGCGTCAAATTTACCCCCTCCATGGTTCCCCTAGGTACCTAGTTTTCTTAAATGCGCAGGTTTGGTAGGTTTTCCTAGGTGCCAGCTGAGCTAGGGGCCAAAATCCACAGCTAGTTACTTTCCAAAAAACACCTCATATTTCAATGTAAAAATGTGATGTGTCCATGTTGCGTTTCCTGTCATGGGGCATTAGCTACTCTCACAAGTGAGGTACCATTTTTATCAGGAGACTTGGGGGAACACAGAATAACAGAACAAGTGTAATTGCCCCTTGTCTTTCTCTACAGTTTGTCCTTCCAAATTTAAGACAGTGTGTAAAAAAGACATCAATTTGGGAAATGCCCTGTATTTCACATGCTATCACCCTGTATACAATAAAAACCCATTGCAAGGTGCAGCTCCTTTATTGGGTGTGGGTACCTGGGGTTCTTGATGAATATTGCAGCCCTATATATCCACGCAACCAGAATAGTCCAGCAGACATAACGGTATATTGCTTTAAAAAAATCTGCCATAGCTGGAACAAGTTATAGAAGAAAACGTGGACAGAAATGTCTCTTTTTTCACCTCAATTTCAATATTTGTTCTATTTTAGCTGTTACTTTCTGTAGGAAAACCTTGAAGGATCTACACAAATCACCCCTTGTTGAATTCAGAATTTTGTCTACTTTTCAGAAATATTTAGCTGTCCAGGATACAGCATTGGTTTCACACACATTTCTGTCACTAGCTGGAAGGAGGCTGAAAGCACAAAAATAGTAAAAATGGGGTATGTCCCAGTAAAAGGCCAAAATTGTGTTGAAAAAGGTGGTTTTCTGACTCAGCTCTGCCTGTTCCTGAAAGCTGGGAAGATGGTGAGTTTAACACTGCAAACCCTTTGTAGATGCCATTTTCAAGGAAAAAACCACAAGCTTTCATCTGCAGACCTTTTTTCCCATTTTAGCTGTACTTTTGTCAAATTTCTTGATCTCCTTCAGGGTAACCTACAAAGTCTGGGTACCTCTAGAATCCCTAGGATGTTGGGAAAAAAAAGACGCAAATTTGGCGTGGGTAGCTCATGTGGACAAAAAGTTATGAGGGCCTAAGCGTGAACTTCCCCAAATTGCCAAAAAAAGCCTCAGCACCTGAGGGGAAAAGGCTTAGCAGCGAAGCGGTTAAGCATGTCTCGGACCTGCCATTGTAGAACCTGTGTGTGCAGTTTTAACCTTAACCTCCCGTGTCCAACTGGCAAAATAAAACTTTTGCCAGGCTCAAACCTTCTTTTTTAATACATATGTCACCCTTAAGATAGGCCTAAGACAGCCCAGAGGACAGGGTGCAATGTATTTAAAAGGTTGGACATGTACTATTAAGTTTTGCGTGTCCCTGTAGTGCATAACTCTTACATTTATTGTTCAATACTGCAAGGCCTATTTTTTCCATGGGATAGCATTGGAGTTGCCTTTTTATGTTTTATAAATGTAAGTGGGAAGAGAAAACTTGTTCATGTTTGGTGTCTGTGGACTACTTTTAGAAAGTTGTCATTTTCGTGCCTTAGTCATTTGGTGCCTGCAGTCAGTCCCTGGTCCCATGACTGGTTGTAGTTGCCACTTGGGCTTGGTGTAGACAGCCACACACAATGAGAACTTAGGTGTGACTGGATGGGCCATAACTGGAAGATGGGAGGGAGTTGCTGGGACGAGCCTCCCTTAAGCCTGAATGTCTCCACAGAAAGGGCTGCATACCCCATGTAGTTAGTCTGGAGCCAGGACAGGGAAAAACAGGGCATCTGTGCACTTCAAAGGCATGCCTGCAGAAACTTCTCCCCTCTTCAAAGGCACAATTGTGTATAAAAGAACAACCTCCGACACCACCACTTCAGTACACTTCTGTACCTCTGGATACTCTGCCAGCAAGACGGACTGCGATGCTGCTGGATTCCTGGTTTGTTGTGCTGACCTGCTGCCTTCGATCCTCTTGCCTGGAAGAGAAAGGACTGGACCTGCATCTCTTGAACCCAGAACCCAAGGTGATTCCAGAATCTAGTAGGCGGACCTCCTGATCTGAAGCCTCAGAGACATGAGGCTCCCAACATCCTTTAATTTGCATCTGGACTCTGCCATCTGTGAGTCTACACCTGCCAAGTGGTGTCACCCCAGCCCTGGACTCTTTGAAGTGGGCTTAAGGTGCTTTGCCAGCCTCTGTGGATCCAGAGGAAATGGCGCATCGCTGCTGCGTGGCGAAGCCCCGAGCAGAACTAACGCATATTTGCTGCTGCATGGATTAGACCCACCGCAACGACTTGCATCACTGCTGCAGTCCACATTGCCTTTGGAACAGCCACTGCGCAATGCATCCTCAGCGCAGGCCCTCACACCTCTCATTGACTCCAGCTTTGAAAAAGCCTGGACTCCACATAGCAACCTCGCAACTCCTCAGAACCAACGCATCACTACGACTGCACAATCCATCCCTGACTCCGGACTTCACAACACAAGCCCCGTTAACGAGATCCTCGATGTCGATGCAACAGGAAGTCACAACGTAACCTCTCAGCATCTTGGAACTGACGCATCGCTTCAGCAGTGTGACACATCTACAAAACAATTCAACGCAGTGCCCCACAAACTCTGTGCAGCGTGCCTAACTCAGTCCCAGTTGCAGGCTCATGCTCCATCATGGTTGACATGAACTTATGACTTTTTCCCAGTCAGGAGCGACCAAGTACCCACAGTTGGCACTGTATGCCTTTTTTACGCTATTTTCTCCACAAAAAAAATACAATTCAATATCTCCAATTGTACTGATTAGATTTTTGTTGTTTGGCCTTGCTTTATTACATTTAGCTCTGTTGTTCTAACCTGCTGTGGAATAATTTTTGCGTGAGGTTTTCACTGTTTTACAGTTTGAAATGTTGCACAAATATCTACAAGTTGCCTCCAAACTAATGCTGACTTTTCTGTGTCAGGCTTCCAGGCGTGAGCACAAGTTAGTTTGGGGTTTGGTTAACCCTTGCCCTGACAAGGAATGTGTGTTCTGCTTGACTAGGGCTTTCCCCCTTATCAACCAGTAACCCATTTTCTCACACTTAAAATTAGAGAAAGCTACAGGCTCGGATTCTATTCTGGCTGAATTCTATAAAATATTTATTGATATTCTCTCTCCCCATTTGGCTCCCTTCTTCTAGAGTATGGAACAAGATCATACTGCTCTTCCCTCTTACAGTGAGTCATATATTGCCATTTTTGTTTTGAAAAAATGGTAAGGCTTCACAGCTTTGTTAGTTCTATCCACCCATATCTCTTATCAATTGCGATTCTAAAATTCACTCCAAAATTCTTTCTAACCATTTACTGCCATGTTTCACCGACTGGGTAGATGGGATGCAACACAATCTAGCACCCCATTGGGGCACAACCAGCCATACAAATTTGGCAATTGCCATTTTCATTGTTGCTGACAACTTAAATATCCCTGCCTGAACGATCCTTCTAGAAACAGGGAAGGCATTCAATAGGGTTTCCTGGCAGTATATTTGGGAAACATTAACTCTAACGTGAAGTGGTCCCCAATACTTTGCTCAGATCCAAACATTTTATATAGGTCTGTCTGCTAGGATTGAAGGTATGGTCAGAATTTCTGAGGCTATACAAATTAACAGAGGAACATGTCAGGGGTGCCAACTTTCTCCACAATTATTTGGTTGTATTTGAAGCCCTTGCTGCACTGTTTCAAAAGTGCTGTATCACCCTTGTCACTTAAAGTGGATTTTGTTACAGCCAATGTAGCTATTTATGCAAATGCCATTGCAATTTTTTCACCTAATCCCAGTCTAGCAATCGCTATTATTGAGAGAGAAGCCTTTTGAGTTGAACTGGTTTCTGGATATCTGAAGAATTATAGAGATATTCAATCATTTATAACTGTCCATATCCACAAGATGGCATTAGATCTGTATCATCAGTATCATAATTGGGAGTACGAATAGCACCCCAGACTGAGACAACTGTAGCACCGAATTATGATCCTCTGGTTAACAAAACTAAAGCCATCCTGAAAGAAAAATGGAGTACCCCTTGATCTCACTAGCAGGTGTAATCTTATTACAATTATTATATTACCCTGTTTTTGCACCTTTTTAGAGCAATACCTTTATGTGTGCCAGTGATGTTTTTTAGTAAACTAGATGCAATTTGGAACCAATTTATATGGGGGGTATAAATGGGGTATAAATGTCCATGTGGGGTCATTTGCTTACTGAAACTGCTACTCAATAGAGGTGGATGTGCTTTACCTAATTTTAGAACATTACTGCCTTGTTGCCTTTGCAGGCCATTAGTCCAAGGTTTTGTCTAGTTCACAGCCTTAGGACCTTCTGCTACTGTAGTTGAATATTGTTGTGGGTACTTAGTACTTTAATCCATGTATTTTAAGCATTTCTACCCTCTAGTTTCACAAGTGTAGGTAATACTCTTCTACTGTCTATGCACAGTACCCTGGCCTGCGTGTGTCCGGAGGGGGGCCCCTCCATGTACTGTGACGGGGGGCCACATCAAGTTTTATTATGCCACTGAGAGCTGTGCTACCATTTACACCATTAATACTTGCACTCAGATACATGGAATAACAGCGCAAGGGGCTATATGTTATATCAAAGCGGACCTATTACATGAGTGAGACCATGTCTTGTAGTATACACCACCTCCAGAAACTAAAAAACGGTCTGTTTAGGACTATCAATCCACAAAAATTGGTATGCTATCACAACCACTTTATATCAACAAACAAATACATGGTCAGTAGACTCATGTTAGCAAAGAGAGTGTGCCGCTACAGGTCACAAGACAGGTTCTGAGCCTCGAATTCACCATTGACAGGCCTAGGCCTCAATGTGCTCACTAATTAGTGTGGCCAACAAAAAGTGATGATACCACTCACGTGCAGTCGAGTCACTCAGGGTTGGGCAGAGCTCTCTGGGCTGGTACCCTTTTAGCATTCAGGGGACATTTGATTCAACAAATACAGTCTGCATTACATTACTATCATAACTCTTTATTTTCTGTCTTTTTAGGTTTTATGTTTTAGACACTTGTGTTTCTCCTTAATTCTTAGCTAAACTTTCAGTGAAGCTTTTTTTCCAGTTTATAGTGAATATTTTTAATACTTCAAATCTACTCCAGTGCAAAATGGTTAAAATGTAGCAAGATAAAAAACAAAATTGGATGGGGGTGCGATAGAATGCTTAGTCAGGAAGGCTATTGCAATGAGGGTGACTTTAAGTTGGCATCTTGGAGAGCACAGTTAGTAATAGTCAGCAAATGGCATCACAGTCCATATATCACCATACAGCTTGGTCAGTGTCCAGGAGTGTTTTTTTTTTTTTTTTTTAAATATACAAGCCATGATTAGGCATTGACTAAGGGATAAAGAAGGGTTTCTTCCTGGAAAGTCTCCCTTCCCTCAGAGGTCATCAATAGCCCAAGGCAATAATGAACATGAATAGGACCAAGCAATGAAAAGCTCTTCCCTCCTACAATGAGACTTATATCTCCATTTTTGTTTAAAAAATAATTATTTCTAACCAATTACTGCCATGTTTCACAGACTGAGTAGATGGGATGCAACACCCAGCACAAATGGAAATCAGCACGCATGGGCATCAGCGTCCCAAAGCAATTAACGAGCATCAGTGGCATTAGCCAGTAATGAAAATCCATGGCACGAGCTAGTAATAGAGGCCAGTTTCCAGGTAACAGTGAACATCAGTGCTCTCACTCATTAATGAGCTTCAGTGACCCTTAGCAGTAATGAGTGTCAATGTATATTAGCAGTATGTAACCCACTAGAAGCTCGAGAAGAAAGAGGGATCGACCACCAGAATAGGTTTTCCAAACTTTTTTTCAGACAGTTTACAGCACTCCTGCATCACAGTCTTGCTGTTGCCAGGAGAAAGAAAGAAGACGAAAGAAGACCTAGAATCACACAGTCAGACAAAGTTGTCTCACTCACTTTGCACTCAGTATCCCCAGGCATTATTTATCATCAAAAGCTCCAAACCATATTGAGCCTAATTAACTACATGTAGCAATGAGAATCAATAGTTCAAGACAGTAATGAGTCTGAATGACCCCAGGCATTAATGGTCATCAATGGACCAAGGCAATAATGAGTAGGGGTGGACGGAATTTCATGATTCCACATTACTTTTGTGGCATGGGCTGGTGAACAAGATATGGTGTAAACTAGTGTGATTTTATAATACAGGCAGTCGTGGTCAGAGAGCTGCTTCATGAGTAGATTTTGTACTTGATCGGCAGCAAAATCGACTCAAATGATTGCGCTTTTGTGCACAGCATGGTGCCATTCACGTTTATTTTTGCAGCGCTGCTTGAGCTACTGCCACTAAACTGCAGCATGAGCAGTGCAACGTGCATAATTTCCTCCCTTTGATGGAACTCCACACAATCTCGCTGAGTCTTTATATAACTCTACTTAATTCCACTTAGTGAAATTCTTCAAGTTCCTCTCACCTCTAATAATGAGCCTCAATGCACTCTAGTAGTAGTAGTCGAAAAACTTCCATGCGGTGATGAGCTCTGTGTCCCAGGAATTATTGAGCTTCAGTGACCCTAGACAGTAACTAGCTGCAGGTCATTCATTTGTGGTGAGCATCAGAAGTCCCAGACAATGATGAGGCTGAATGGCTCCAGGTTTTAAAGAGCATCCATGTTCATAAGCTGTATTGAGCCTTAGTGGTTGGGCACTTCAAGGTTCAATAGCCTGGATTATTGGGCTTCTGCGGTGCATGGGTGACTGAAAATTAGCCTACAGGAGCAAGATTTAGGCTATAGACTAACAAAAACAGTTGTGTCTTGAGCCTTCCACACCATCCAGAGCAGAAACAGTGTGGGCTAAGGAGAGGAAATCCTGAGCTCAATAGACACTGTGTTCCAGAAAGAGATGCCCAGGTTTCCTACACATACAATATTAGGATAACTCTAAAGGCTGCACCTGCTAGAAGGCTGACAAATCTGGCCACCCTACTTGCAACAAAACAAACAGTTTTGGCTCGGGAGAGCGGAAAACAGAAAAACCTATATTACAGTATTGGTTACGCAAACTCTGGTATATTTAGGGTATAGAGAAGATAGCTCTCTCATTAACGAATGACCCAAGCAACTTTGGCGTGCTCTGGGAGCCCTACTTGAGATTCCTCACCTCTGAATTCAGAGCACTCTCCTGTCCCAGATACTTGAGCACGCTGAGAATAATCCCTCTCAAAACTCTCATCTCTGGCCTATAAAAATCACTGATGGCTAAAACTATAAGAGGATTCACATTATCATGCCCCACCTCCACACAGTGCCAAGCACTCACACAAACGTTAGCACTCACCCAGGCACAGGGGGTTATAGTGCTAAAAGTTTTAAGAAAAGGCAAAGAGAAAGGGGGTGTTAGTTATTTAACAAATTTATGCTCTCAGTTGGTCTTTCCTTTTTACATTGCAATCTTCTGCACCTACCCCTCAGTTGTGTCATAGGTAGTTGTAATAAAAAATGAAATACAAAGATGCTATTAACAGTGGCGCCGGCCACTGAACAGGGATGGTGGGGCGGTACAGGGTGCAAAGGGACTGGAAATTAAAAAACAAAACCTCTTACCTTTGACGCGTTTGTCTCCACTCCGTCGTCTTCCACTTCCCGGCTGCACAGGCTCCCAGCCAATCACGATGCTCTGCGTTGTGATTGGTCTGAGCAGCCTGCTTCGCCGCTCAGATTGGGAATGGGAGCCTGGGAATATTCTCCACTCGGCTGTGCTATACAGCCGGGCGGAGAGCACGCAAAGTGCTTAAGTCTGTTTGGCCAGTCCAAGACGGCGGCCAAACAGACATGAGCACTTTGTGTGTACATAGCCCTCCTCTGGCCCCCTCCCTCCAGCCTAGCCCCACCACACCCCTTACTAGAAGGAAAAATTAAAATGATAATAATGTAGTGTATGGTATTATCATTTTATTTTTCCTTTTTGGGAAATCCAGTGGGGCGACGCTCCTCCGCCTTAGCGGAGTAGCCGCCCCTGTCTATTAAGCATGACAATCTAAAGGTAGCTCCAGTGACATAATTCTAGAACACCGTAGTTTGTCACTATTAATTGTTTTAAACATCCAGAAAGGTTTTAAAGCTGGAAATGCATTTATGTTTAATATTAGAACTTCAAGGCACAGAACATCTCCAGAAGCTTAAATTACTGTCCCTACCAGTATCCATGCAAAGAAAATTCTCCATTATACTTGTCCATTATTTGTGCAAAACTTAAGAGAAATAAAAACAGCCACAATTTCAGACTATATCAAGCCTCCGAAACCTTATTTCCAACTCGGTCTCCCACAGTCTCCAATGAAATTCTACTTCAGCCATCAAGAAAGACATTATTTCTTTACTCACAACAATCCATCTTTGTTTGTATATGAGGCAAGCCCATGATCCAGTGAGGAAGGCACTCTCTAGGACGCAAACCTTGTGTCGGAAGGGATTTTCTGCTAAATAATGTTTATGTTATGATTCAATAAAGGGAATGTTTTAAAGGAAAATTCCAGCTTTCAATTTGTTTGGTTATGAGCTCTAGAGGGAGCTACGCTGAGATCAACTGTCTCAGCATCTGTAGATATGTTTAGGTGTAGTTACTGATACCAGCTGTCACATACAAGCACCACAGACCTATTGCATCCTTGTTTTATTGGGAGGTGTGGAGTATCAGTTTTTGAGTGGAGTTTTTCAAGCCGTATAACACCTTGAGAGGGGTCCACCGTGTGAACTTTTCTATATAAAGGCTCCTCTTCTTTTACATTACAATGGGCTCTGGCACTGGCAAAAGGAGTGATCTTCTTCTTCACAGACAAAAAAGGGTCTTTGGGAGTGGAAGTACTTATGGAAGAGGGTAGTAAGTAGACGGCTCTTTGGAGAGGCTTTGGGACTGGCAACAGGGGTGATTGTTCCCTCTTCCTGTCCACAGGCCAGGTAGGACCTGCATGAGCTTCAGGTATAATTCCCAAACGTTGGAGAAAGAGCTTTATTAAAAAAGAGGGGGAGGGGCACAACCTATAGACACAGCACCCTTGAAGGGCGGAAATTAAGAGGCCTGAGGAATTCAGTTAATAAACCTTTGACAGAAAACTAATTATTGAAACATTCTATGCCAAAAAGTATGGAGGAGTGGTCTAACTGTTATTAATTATATATGAAGGAAGGAAGAAACACCTTTTGCTGACTAAGTTTTCTAGAAACTGTTACATGCCAATTCACACTAGCCTAAATGGACTTGTTAAAATTATATTTTGCCTTTTTTAATGTAAACTACTAACTCCAATATTACTAAACTATATGAAGTTGCCATTTTAAAACAAAGTGTGAAAAATACTTTTAAATTCGCTTCATCCCTCCATTCAGACAGTTGAGTGTATCCATGTAGCATTTTTTGGAACTGAAAAAAGATAGTCTCTGGGCACTGAACTACAGCCAAAAGGCTAAACAAGCATAAAAGTTGTACATCACAAAAAAATTAGTAAACCTGCAGGCATAAAAATTGGCCTTCGAGTTTCGTTAACTTGTTTTTCTTTGGGGTTCATAGATATATATCACAAGGAAATTCAAGGAATGCTTGCAGATTTGACTCACTGATAAGTAGGATTATGGGTGAATATGTCACAAAAATATATTCTGACAATCAGAATTTTAGAACTCCAAACAGAAATCAAACTTTTTGCCATTGCTGTTGTAGTATTGCGATGACAAACGTCTCATGTGAATGAGGCCCCAAGATAGAAAGAACAAAATAATAAATTCAATTTCAGACATGTTAATTGATTCCAAGACACCTAAATGTACCCTTATACCAAAATTAAAAATGTTTATTGTCTGAGATTGCAGTATAAATAATTATCAACTTCTAGTACATGTTATTGCACTTAATATCTTGTAACTCTCTTTTATACCTTTTGTTGTACTTCAGATATTTTAGGACAAATCCAATAGTAAAATTGGCATGGATTTTCATACTAACTCTTAACCACTTTGAGTTATGATTAATATATACCTATCAATTCCTTTACATTCCTTAACCTATAATGTGCTTAAAAACCTATGATACTTAACAGCAAGATTACAAATGTTTGTTGCTACTATTTCTGTATCTCACATCTAACTTTGTTGTTGGTGTTTACACATATTTTTGTATATTTTTAGGGGCCCGTAGCCATTAGAATGGCGAAATTAGCTATCAATCAAGGTATTGAAGTAAGTATCTAGATTTGGCATAACGGTATGGAATTACAAAAGGATAAATGTGGAATTATATTGTTTGGACTTGAAATTGAGGTTCAGTACAAAACCATCAATGTATCATCGTTTGAGCATGAAAAAAATATAGTTTGATGTGTTGTGTATGGTATTTTAAATCCACTTAAAGATGAACATGGCAGTGACGAGAACTGCCTCAAATAAATACACATCAGTTTGAACCATAAGATATCTTCAGAATTTCGTTCCAACAGTTTTAACATATTTTTACACTCAATAGGTAAATACAACAGATGTTGGAATTAAATCAAGGTCTTTCTATTTTTGAGTTGTCAGCTGTGTAAAAATGAAAGCATGTTTGTTTCTTATGTACTCAT
The DNA here is from genome assembly GCF_031143425.1 of Pleurodeles waltl. Classification (NCBI taxonomy): domain Eukaryota; kingdom Metazoa; phylum Chordata; class Amphibia; order Caudata; family Salamandridae; genus Pleurodeles; species Pleurodeles waltl. The sequence goes on from NC_090436.1 coordinate 732,247,319, forward strand.
GTTTAAGTCTCAGTCTTAAAATGTTGGCCTGCAACATATTTTGTTAATGTAGTGAGACTTCATTTTTAACTAACTTCATTTTCAGCCTTAGTCTGAATTGTATAACCAAACAGACCTTTGAACTGTTTGTGGTCTAATGAATGACATACTGTTTGGGTTTATTCTACACAAGAGGTGAGCATCACAGGTTAATGTGGTCCACATCCACAGTGGACACTTTATTTAACTTTAACCACTGACAACATAAATGCATTCCACTTAGGTTCATTGTATATAAATGTATATCATGTGTCTATTCCAAAAGTATGATGTATCTCTGGCCCTCCTGGAGGTAAATTGAACTCCTAAGATCTGCACCACTGCTGAGTAGTAAACTAAGACTGTTCCCCTAAATCCTTGCAGTTATTTGCAAAGATCAACTTGAACAATCCTATTTTACCAAAGTGTTCTTTCAGAATAAACAGAAGCTCACTAGCTAGTCACCACTTTTCCTTTTGATTCATCTTTTTGACTCCAGGGAACCTTTTTTGTAATTTGTTATCGGAAGCTAAGGCTTGAAAGATGTTTTGTTTTATTCATCTTTTTCTATTGCTGGACCACCCAGGTAAACTCATAATGGGCAAGAGAAAAGCATAGACGCTCTTTAGTGCTCTTTATAATAATATTTCACAAGCAATATTGTGTCTTAGGACTTTGGGTTACTCTGCATTTAGAAGGATGATAAAGCAACTTTTATAGCTGCTACCTCAAAGTAAGATCTCATATTGGACAGATGAACTTTGCCTTCTCTTTTTGCGGTTTTGAAATTTTGAGTGTTTCTCCTTTTTATTTAATAAGCTAATTTAATGGTTTATATTTTTTCTTTTTGATTTATTTTCACTTCTGCAATGGTGGTGTGTAGTGTTAATTTCTAATGGACCTTTGAATAATGGTTGCCCTGTGACTAAGCTTTATTGGTGAATCAGTACCAACTAAGTAAATGAAGACTGTTTACCTTGCTGGGTAGGTGTCCCTGGAGCCTAGAACAATGAACAATCCATAAGGCAAATATCTCTGCAAAAGTTGCTTCCAAATGTGATTGCACTGGTTTCAGTTTTGGCCTATTGCTATGCCATACATTATATCTAGCGACTCACTTACTGTTTTAATGAGCAGAACGGTGGGAAAACTGCATGGTAGGATATTTTCCATTGCTCAAAAGTATTGTTGTTTTTCAACACATAATTGTGAGAAAATACTGTATTTTAGCTGTGGTGTGGCATAACAGGGCATTATAGGTATGATAAGGCTTATGCTTGTAACTCCTCCATGGACTTCTGTAGGTCTTCAGTTTAAAAAAAATGTATGGGGTTTGTAGGTTTTGTTAGTTGTGGGCATCCCATGAGCCACATCCCATGAGCCACAACCTACTTAAGTCTGTGTAAAGAGAAAAATCCAGAAAAACCCCATTACACCTTATTTTTCATCACTCAACTTGATGAACACTTCACACAAACTTCCAAATAAATGAACGCACATTAAGAAAATAAGCATTTCATGATACTAAAAACTGTCATCTTGACAAGGAAAAATAATTTATATCAAACTGGCTATCTTGCATGCAGTTAGTGCCAAAAGAGAGGTAGGCCCTCATTATGACTGACTGCTAGGGCCACGGTGGCGGTATCACCGCCAACAGGGTGGCGGTGAAGACTGCCACATTATGAGTGCAGCAGGTTGACCTCTGCCAACCTGCCACATCTCCGCACATACCGCCAAGGTGGTCGGAGCCACTGGGCCGGAGATGAGCATCTCCAACCTAGCGGTCCACAGAAGACCGTTGGCGGTATTAGGAGCTGCCTTTCCACCAGGGTTTCCACGGCTGAAGCACCGCCACGAAAACCCTGGTGGAGTGGCTACCGGTGACAGGGAATTCCTTCCCTCTCACAGGCAGATGACTCTCCCTCCCCACCCCCTAGTCCCCCTCTGGGTACAGCACCCCCCACCCCTCCTTCAAGTACAGCACCCCCTCCCCGCATACATGCACAAGCACATGCACACAGACACCCACACGCACCCTACATACACTCATTCACCATCACTGACATACACACTTTGCCTCACATGCACCCATACAACCATTCATCACAACACTCATATTCGCATTCACCACAACACTCATACTCACACTCACTCCAACATTCATACATGCATATACACACGAAGGCACACTTACATTCATACACACACTCACTTCTACATTCATACACGTATTCAAGCATGCATATACACATACATGCCCACACAGACACAACACACACACACACAAGCACACACAACACCTACCACCCTCCCACCCCTCTCCCCTGTCGGAGGATTGACTTACCTGGTACCGGGAGGAGGTCGTCTGGCAGGGAATGGGCACTTCCACCACGGCAGTGCCCCGCCATCAGCACACCACCAGGCCCTATTACTGCTCGTAATATGGCTCGCAGAGTCTTTTTGGCGGGGCGGGGCCAGTGGTGGTACCGCCCCATCGCCTCTGCCCGCCAGCATGACTACTGCTGGATTTCTGCCCAAAATGTGGTGGAAATCCAGCAGTACTCGTTATATGGTGGGTGGAAGACTGCCAGCACTGGCGGTCTTCTGGCACCTGTTGGCTTTGGCGGTCTTGCAAAAAGACCGCTAAAGTCATAATGAGGGCCTTAGTTTTAAGATCACTTGTATCAAATGAAGCATGCATTCAAACATAGCTTTAATCTAGTTGGTTTTGCTTTCTGATTCATTGTGCACGATGTGTTGCTGCAGCTCACTTGTGCATCTTTTCTTATATTGCTAATGTACCTATTTACAAGAAAAACCTTTTGGTTCATTTGATGATGTGTTTCTCATTGGTGTTTGTTTTCAAATCTTAGCATTACTTTGAAATTGGGTTGTTAACTGTATATTCTGATTGTACACTTCTCTGCCGGTTAAAAGTCACATTGCTCTGCTCTTGCCAGACAGCTGACTCTGAATAGGTAGCTTCACTTGTAAGAGCTACTGAGCAACAGACATATTTCTACTGCTACAAAGTAAACAGCCAAAGGTTTGTCAATTTAACCACAGAAAAGTAGTCACTTCTGTTCTTCCCCCTCTCAAGATTGCTGCCAAGCTCACTGGACAAAGGTGGAATGACATTGTAAGATGAAGAAACTTGACAAAGTATTTCATTTTGTTAGGCCGGTCATCTACAAAACGTTATATTCTCATCTCAGATGCGTAAATTGTGACCTATGTACCTTTTAAAAAAATATATTTGTTTTTAATTTACAGGTAGATTTAGCAACTGGCTTAGCAATAGAAGAGGCGTGCTATGCTCAGGTGTGTATCTCAATTTTCTCCATGTAATAGCCTGTTTTCTCCTTTCTTGATAATACTGTTTCTGTCTTACTCAATCTCTTTATTGTGACTTCGACTTATCTGTACAAAACACTATGTAGAGTTTTGTAAAAGTGTACTAGATATTATAGTGTCTGCATTTAGTACAGATATTAGCATTATAACCAGAAGATTAGCTAATGTACAGCAGTGTAGAAGGCACAGTTGTTGACTCATTCTCATTAAGGAACTGAACGTAGGGTATTTTAGAGGTAAGTAGATTATAGCAAAATGACTGAGTGCATGGCGCAGAAGCAAAAAGTAGTGAATACAGTAACCCTGCAGCAAGGAAGGTGTGGGAAGCTGCAGACATCTTCAACAACCAAAATCTACCAAGTCAGTAGACATTAGCAAAGTAACGCATAATGTACCGTAACATTAGAGAGGACAGGGTTGTGAGTTGTTCCAGCATGTCCAAGGTCAGGAATATGATGCAGTTCCATCATCACATGCGTGGAAAATATATCTGACTTGGAAGCTCTGTAAGAGAGGTTGTGGACTGACTGGGATATAAAACCTGACCCTTCATAGTTTATCCTATATTAAAATGCTGAGTGTGATTTATTTTCTCTTTTAAATGCTTTTGGTCCAACCTTTTTGTCAAGCCTGTTGTTCAGCAGAGGTTCCTTTTTGTGGATGTGGCTAACAATCACTGCATAAATGAAAGCCTCCCTTCCTTTATTAGTAGACCAAAAGTAACTGGTGGAATTTCTCCTCTGTCCTGTCTTTGACTTACATTAATCCAATTTATTCTAATCAAGTTTGTTTTACCACACTATGAATGTTTAAATGTTAAAAATGGTTCTGTTCATTTTATTAAAATTCATTATGCACATCATTTCTTTACACTTACATCCCTTTGTATTGTCCACACACTTTTATAAACAAACATCAATTACTTTTTATATATTTATTAGCAATTTTGCAATTATGGGGGATGCTGTATTATTCCCAGACTCCCTAGTTAATACTTCTCTCCTTTTTCTGTTTTTGTCAGGCTTCATCTTGTGTATTTGTTCCCAGTGCCATCAATCTGTGGAGTGTTGGTTGCTTCCCTCTAAAACTTTCACAGCCTCAGAATTTATAGTGTCCCACTCTCTTGCATCTTGTTTCTCATTCCCTTTTTGACTTGTATGTTTAGTTGCCTGATCTCTTATTTAATCCATTTTATTACTTCTTGTCACTTTATCTTCATGTTCGGTCTCCTTTTTTCCAGCTTGCGGCAAATAGTCTTGTTAATATTAGCAGTAGGTCTGCAGATTTATAAGTAAGGTTTTTGTTCTGTCTTTATCTTGTACTGTCCACACAGTTACTATGCACTCTATTCCACTCTCATTTTCATTTTCTCTTTGTACATATTTTCTGACCAATGTATCAAGTTGTTTATGCATCAAGTTGTTTTTCTGTTTTCACTTAAACTCCCAAGTTTTATTTTACATGTTAACAAATCATGACTGTTAGTCACAAATGCTGTCGTAAACCATCATCTCTCTTAGTCAAGAAAACACTGTTGTTGCACTGTTGTAGTGGCCCACTCTGTTCAGCTGCTTCTTGCCTTCATCAGAACTTTATATGTTTCCATAATATCTCATTTTTCATTTTAATAATCAATATTCCCTGTGGCATTAAATAGAACCATGAACATATACACATAAAGAAACTATTTGCAAGATTTATGACATAGTGTGTCTTATTTTATTTAAAAAGTGGTCAGACCTCATTTTGACAGATTGTTTTTCCTCTGCATTATTTTACTTCATTATTTCTCTTGGTCAGTGCAGCAATTCTTACATCCCAATCAATACCAGCATCATGTTCATTCATTGATGTCCCTTTATTCAAAATCTGTGTGGTCACAAATTTTTGGTTTTAAACAACAGTTCACTGCAAATGATCTTATATAATCTTATATAACGGACCCAGCTACCCAGCTGTGTTTTGGGATGCTGCCTAATTTCTGATGTGATCTTATTCTTATTTTTCCTCTAATTTAATTTCAAATGATAGTCATTATTATAATATATAACTTGTTACAAACTATGGTTTTTGCTTTTCAGATGTAGTCATGTCATCTAGAAAAATAAGATTTAATTTTTGATGATAGTAAACATAATTGTATATCTATGAAAACTGTCATCATTTATAACTTTGTAAACATTTTTTCACCATCAGCTCATTAAATGATATTCCATTAAAGTTGCATCTTCTTGCCAATTATGCATTTTGTTAAAGAAATACAATGATGATAAAGTATTCGGCTTTTTCTATGATTCGGAAGGGAAATATGCCTGTTAGTAACCCATTCTAAACATTTTCAATATTGTTATTGGGTGTGTAACACATTCAACTTTTTTTAGCCAATAAAAGTATAGTAACTAGTCTTAGCCCCTCTTTTCAAGATGTGCTTTTTACATGTTTTGGATAAACATCAAACACTGATTTACCAGTTACTAAAAAACACTATAGTCTTGTTGCTTACCGTGTAGCACCAGACTTCCATACATGCCTGTATTTTTCATGTAGAACCTCATAAGTCAATAATTTATGAAAGAAAATTATAGTATTTCCTGTCTCATTCAAAACATTTATGTATTTTACACCCTTATGATTGGTTAGAAATGTCATCATCAGTCCAGTGTACTGATTTCCCATTGTTCACATGTTCTTCACACGTACTGCAAAAACCATAATGATCAACAGTGATATAAGTGTATTACTTACCACTAACTGCCATCTTGTGTGAAGCAGCAAATATTAATCATTCTCCATCTATCTCTTTCTGAGCTTTCAATTCCCATCAGACATATCCAGGATATGCTGATATCATAGATCATAGGCACTAAAATGTCCACAACATATCTTTTTCACCAAACCAGAGGGGCTTCTGTTTTGTGTTTTTCGTACTGCAGAAATGTATTCTGTTACTTTGATTTGTGCATTTGGCAATAAGAACATCAATATTTTTAGAATCTGTTCTCTGCAACATCAGCATTATTGTTTAATTTGATTCTAATAAGTGTGTGTCTGTATTGTGAATAATAATGGGTTTCATGCTCTTGCCCAATTCTCATGCTTTTTCGAAGTGAAGTGACTTAATTTTGATCAACTTTCTCAGAGTGTATAATGTTATCTTTGTGTTTTGGGTCCAGTTGGTGCTTAAAGTGGTTAGCCTGCATTAACCCAAGAGTAGGTGCCTTCCCCAGGGCATATTGTGTGAGCGGTTTAAGGTGCCTTATGATATATTTGATCCACAGGGAGAGTGGCATCTGCAAGCACTACCTGATTTGGAACAGACTGAATAGATGAAGACCTGAACAATTAACAGGAGAGCTCCAGATATTTAAAAGGAGTTATATTAAAACTTCTCAGTGAGTGATGTGTATAGAGCAAATGACTGTGAGCTACCCTATAAGTAGTCTTGGGCTGCCAAGTTGCCTCGTAGACATCAGGATAATGAACAGACATAAATAATATCATGTTATGTATAACGGAAAAAAGGTTAGCTGATCTCTTAAGATAAAACCTAGGCAGAATCAAATGCTAGGGTTACTGTCCAAAAACTCTACCTTATATCACCATAGAACACTAGCATTAGTTTACTTAACTGTATTTGGGATGCCTAACTTGAAACAGTGCAGAGAGGTTTTCTACCTTTAGGAAGCTTGTAATTAGTATTAGTATTACCTTAGCCTGCGTCATAGCCATCCTTATTGAACTTCTCACCAGTGTCCCCTTAGATCTGATAATATCCATAGGAAACAGGAACAAGATGCACAGTTCTATACCAAAAAGATGGGACTAGTGTTTTTTCTCCTCCCTGCTGAATGTACATGTTCTAATATTGCCTTATATTTTTAATTAGGACTATAAGGTGACTATTACAGTAGTGTAGTCACTCCTATCTCCAAAATGAAACTAAAAGCAAAGGTGTTTATCTTGGTGGAGATGTTATAAAATATGCTATTAATCCCTGGATGTTTGGTTTACAGCATGGATGTGTCTATTGCAGAATCAAATTATGTGCACTCTCCTGCCATCTAGTGCTGGATCCAGAATAATAAAATGTGTAGTTTTAGAACTCTTTGTTTTGCAGTCAGCCATGCCTCAATCTAGTTTTGATCAGATCTCATAGGGCCAACATTGTACTGAGAAAACAGATTTCAGCTCAGATTGTTTGTGTTCAAGATCAGGTCTGGAGGCTTAATTGCAGACAGCTGTTTATGTGGGTACCAAAATATGGAAAGCTGCTGAGAACAGTGAACAGCATTTATTAATGGTACAAAAGTAATAACAAAATACAACAAAAGTTTAAAAATATGAAATACATCATAAAGTCCCCAAAGGGCCAGCATGCGGGTGGCCTTATTATTTGGGTCAGTGTTGATTTACATTGTGCCCTGAAATGATACTTGTTAACACTAGAGACATACTGGCAGTTGAGTTACATGATCCATGGTTGTCCAAGTCAGCACTAGTGGTTAACGTTTATAATAGATTTGTCTTACAGCACCAGGAGTCACCCACAGTAACTGTTTTGGATGATTTGTTGGATCAAATCAAGGCACATGATTTGCTCTTGGTGGCTGGGGATTTTAATACCACCTATGAGTCCTCAGAGCTTCTGACCCTGGCCTCAGAGGAAGGAAAAACAACAAGTGATGGACGGAATGCTCAACATTGTCAAACACTCACCCCCAGTCATAGATCTGGGTTTAATCCATCATTCTTTTGCTCACCATGCCACCCCAGTTTGGACCCAGCCATATGCAAATCAGTCTTGACCCTGTACCTCATGGGAACAGTCCAGACCGAACTGCCAAGCCAGGTCCTCACTGGACCGGAAACAAGCATCCTGGGACCGGTTTCGGGGTTTCACCCCTCATCAGCCAGGCTAGCTTGAATCCAGTGGCATGGGAAGCACGGGACCCACGTCTGGGCATACCCTTCCCACTTAGGGCGACAAAGCAAAAACAAAAAGTGATGGACGGAATGCTGAACATTGTCAAACACTCACCCCCAGTCATAGATCTGGGTTTAATCCATCATTCTTTTGCTCACCATGCCACCCCAGTTTGGATCAGAGGAAGAAAACCAGGTGTGAGGTATCCCTGGACTGGGGGCTGCTAGCCCGGCCATACAAACTAAAGTTGCCTCTCAAGGCTCCTTCCTAACTCTTAAGCATGGTCTATGAGCCTGTAACAGACGTTCTAATTCAGACAAGCTGCTTATGCATACATTTGCATACATTTACGAGGGCTAATTGTAGTTCACAAATTGACTACATTAATTAGCTCTACCACCCTGACTATTGTTGAGTGATATAGACATAATCAGACAGTGACCATAATGTTCTGGCCTCTGATCTGAATTTAGACTTCAAAGTGCCTATTTCAGGGGGGTTCTCAATGCTAGCAATAACCTACCCTATTGCTACTAATAATAATAGACGGAGGCTTAAATGGCCTGTGATAGAACAGTGCAGAGACCATGGCTAGTTTTTCTGGAGAAGTGTCAAGGGCCCTTACTGAGTTGGGAGATTGTGGGGGAGATAAACACCTTACTGTAACTATCTTTTGCAAATTGCTGGGAAGTATTAAGCCCTCTTTTAAACAAGTATTACAGGGACGGGCGAAAGGTAATTCTCTGAATAAAAATAAAAACAAACAATTATGGTACAATGATTCATGTTAGGCTGCAAGAAGGGAAATGATGAATGCATTGAAGTCTGGTTGTAGAGTAATGGTGGCCTATAAAAAGAAGTTGTACATAAAAGCTCAGAGGATGGCCAGTAGGTATTGGGAGGGTGCCCAATAGAAGGAATTACTGCAAGCAGCTAGCAATAAGGAGGGGAAACTGTTTTGGCACCTTGTAGCAAAAGGTACTAGGAGGCAGGTTACTGAAGAAGGCTACCACATCCAACCGCAGATATGGGAAAGACACCTCAGCTCCTTATATGCTGATGAGGGTCACACAAATAAGGGGTCGGTTGGACCATAAGGTGAGGATGCCCACTAGGCTAGGAGGGAAATCTCAATTTGTGGCCTTCAGTCTTGAGGATATTAATCGGGCCTTTCATACTTTACAGAGAAATTAGGCTGCAGGCCTAGATAAAATCTCAGCTGATTTGTATCCATCCAAAAGGAGGGTTTGGTGTGTTCTTTTAAATAAATGCTTTAATGCCATAATGGAAGGTGCCCATTTCCCAGATACATGGCTTGCAGCAGAAGTGGTCCCAGAATTCAACAAGCATTTGCAATGCAATGGGTCTCGCGTTTGCTTGAGTTAGGCCTATTAGCATTGTAAATTCCTAACTGGACTTTTCTTGCCACATAAATTGAAAATGAAAAGGAAAACAGTTGACATAAGCAAGTCAATTTGTGGCCTATAAAAGGAAGTTGTACATAAAAGCTCAGAGTATGGCCAGGAGGTATTGGGAGGGTAAACAATAGAGGGAATTACTGCAAGCAGCTAACAATAAGGAGGGGAAACTGTTTTGGCACCTTGTAGCAAAAGGTACCAGGAGGCAGGTTACTGAAGAAGGCTACCACATCCAACCGCAGATATGGGAAAGACACCTCAGCTCCTTATATGCTGATGAGGGTCACACAAATAAGGGGTCGGTTGGACTATATGGTGAGGATACCCACTAGGCTAGGAGGGGAATCTCAATTTGTGGCCTTCAGTCTTGAGGATATTAATCGGGCCTTTCAAACTTTACAGAGAAATTAGGCTGCAGGCCTAGATAAAATCTCAGCTGATTTGTATCCATCCAAAAGGAGGGTTTGGTGTGTTCTTTTAAATAAATGCTTTAATGCCATAATGGAAGGTGCACATATCCCAGATACATGGCTTGCAGCAGAAGTGGTCCCAGAATTCAACAAGCATTTGCAATGCAATGGGTCTCGCGTTTGCTTGAGTTAGACCTATTAGCATTGTAAATTCCTAACTGGACTTTTCTTGCCACATAAATTGAAAATGAAAAGGAAAACAGTTGACATAAGCAAGTCAATTTGTGGCGGCCACGGCCGCCATCGCGTGAGTTATTGGCTTTCTGTGTGAATGTCTAGAAAGGACTTAGTGAAATCGCCTGGGAGGGAGCTCTGCACACAAAGGAGGGACATTTCACAAAATGCACCAATAAAAATGAAGCATTTAGGACGAGCACAACAAAGAATGAATAGCAGTAGTGGGTGTGGTTAAAAGCCCACAGAGAGATTACAACAGGCCAAAGCGATTGTGCGATCGACACTAAGAAGGAAGATAAATCTGACCCTGCTAATTATAGGCCTATAAACATAATGGATGTTACCCAAAAATTGTTCTTCAGACATGTTCTGGATAGGTTATTTTGGTCTGGATGAAGGAAAACAATGTAATTTCACACCATCAGGCAGGATTTGGAGAAAATGCTGGAACCAAATACCAATTGTTCAGGATTTTACTCATACTCTGGAAGTATGTGTTGGTTAAAAGAGAACATGTGTATGTGGTTTGTGGATCTAAGGGCAGCCTTTGACCTAATACCCAGGAGGAAATTGTGTCGGCATTGGATTGGTTGGGTGTCCCAAACTTCCTTTTGCAAGTAATTATAAGGCTACATCACATGAATTATGCGCAAATCACATGGGGCCAGAATGGGGAGATCACCAACCTTGTCAAAGTGGATAGAGGAGTTAGACAAGGGTGCATATTGGCCCCAACCCCTCTTCACTTTGTATATAAACTGGCTAATAGAGTCTCTGGTTTGGTGCAACGGAGATCCACCTAAGCTAGTGGGTAATCCAGTAGCTTCACTTCTGTTTACTGATGACACCTTATTGGTCTCAAGAACACAGGTGGGACTTCAGAATCTGTTAAACAGATTCTCTGAGGCATTTGGCGACCTGGGGTTGGAGGTAAATATTAGGAAAACCAAATTCATGACATTCAATCCCCATAAATCATTTAAGGGCAAGGTAAAGCTGAACAGATCCTACCTAGAGCAAGTAGCAAGTAAAAGAATTTGATTGCTTGGGAGTAAGGCTTGCCAACTCACTAGCATGGTCTTCACAGCTTACCAAAAGCCAGCTTTCTCTTCAACAAACCAGCTTTCCATTATTAAGACTGAAAATGTGCAGATTTAGACCTGCTAGACCTATTGTTGAAATTTACAGGGCAAAAGGGGTTAGCGCTGCGCTTTAAGGTGCAGAACTATGGGGTACTCATAATATGGGGGTAGAAAGAACCAAGAATAGTTTCATGAGGTCGGTTGTGAATCTACCCCTTGAAAATCCCCCTTACAGCTGGACCTTGGTTTGCAGAATATTGCACAGGTTGCAGCATTTAGACCCCTGGTGTATTGGGTGTGAGTATGGGTAAATAAATTACAGATTCCGCTGCAAGAGCCATTGACTGAAATCCTGGAGTTTTACTGCAGTGGTACAATTCCTTAGCTGAAATATGTAAAATCCTGGCTAAATACACTGGGTGAGGGTGAACTGTGGACCAGCCCATTAAGCATTAGTAAACATTCTTTACAGCCTCTTAAGGAAAGGTATTGACCCATGTATGTCATGTGTGGCTACACAAGGCCGGTATGGGAGATCTGAATAATAGATTCTTGAATTTCAAAGATTCAATGCATTATGAAGATTTTATAAGTGTGATTGAACCCCCCAAGCAAAATCTCTATATCTCAAATTTAGGTACAGTACATTGCCTCTCAATAGCTTGTGCAACAGTTGGAAAGGGTCTAACATCTCTTCAGACGCTGATGAAACTGAAGAACATTTTAAGTTTTGGCGCCCTTCATATATAGAGTACAGGTGGGCATGACAGCTACCAATTTGCTGAAACTTTGAATCAAGACAGTTGAGGATCACTTTGCAGATCCTCAAAATTGATACTAGAGGGTGGCTAGTTTTGCACTAAGTTCCTGATGAATGCCTGGAGAGTTAAGTTTAGGCTTAGTAGGCCTGCTTAAATGGATTTGACAATGCGTCATATTGAGTGCTTATATCATTATCTGATGTTTTCATGGACATTTGTACTGATTATATTTATTAGTATCTATCAGGGGTGTATATGTGATTTTTTTCTAATGAATTGCTCGTTTATTCCTGCATTGTGATTATGTGTATTCCTGAGAGACTATATTTGAAGTTTGGCTTATTGTGGTTTTATATTCATGTTTTTATTAAATTTTAGGAATGTATTTGCATTATATTTTGTACTGTACCTTTATGATTTTTATGGAACCGAATAAAGGACTGCTACTACAACTACTACTACATCATAAAGTGTACAATAGAACTACTTAGAAAGATAAGGATATGAATACAGATATACAACTTAAGCTGTAAAGAACTGTTGAAATGCATAATATAACATTAAGGGGGTGATTAAGTGAAAAGAGAAAAAAGGGGAAGGGATGGCTTGGAAGGAACATGTTATCTGAAAAGTGTAAATAAGGAGTAATGATAAAAACTGTAGACGTGCTTTAAAGAGAGAAAAACTATTGGATTTATGCCTTTAAAAAATATGGGAAAGTTTCTGAAAAAAAGACCGAGAAAGAAATTCATGTTGGTTTTCGTACTTCAGCAGTAACATAAATGTCTTTGCGGGCAAGTAAGCTAGATTTGGTTAAACAATTAGTAATTTGGAATCCTAAAAGATCTTTCTTTATAGTTAAGGAAATGGGAGGGACATAATTAGTATCTACCAGGATTTGAAATAACATTGTGAGCCTTTTTCCAAGTGGATTTTTTAAGTGAAAGGCATAAGCCAGCAATAAATCTATTAGTTTACGACCTTGAGCTAACTGAGACCAATCAGGAGCTAGACATCTTAAGAAAACATTTGGGGAAACAGGGGTGTGGAATTTATTAAAATATCTACTTGTCCAGGGGAGAGGTTGCTTCTCAAATCTACTTGTCCTGTAAAAAGATCTACTTGTCCCTTTGGTGCCATGTAGTGTGGCGACAAATTATGGCAGCAATTAATAGCCTCTCTGATTATGCCAGGGCTACTACCATAGTAGGGCTTGAATACTTGGAGTTTCAATCCCTACTGTAGCAATTTCCTTATTTTGCCACCTTTCTGCAGATCTGCATACTGGGGCTGGAGGAAGCAGTAAGCAATAGTTCCAGGGCTGGAATGCCTTTGAGTCTGCAAACCTACTAACCTGAATGTTTTAAAGATTTTTACCAGCTTCTCTCTAATATTTTCCCATAATAAGAAAGGTTGGACATTTACTCCTGACAATGGCAGAATTAGAACTTCTTCCAGGGTTGGGAAGAAAGGGGCTGGAGGGAAAATGAACTTGCAAATGCTCAATAGATTTTCACATGAGCAAATCTACACATCGTATTTACCCACGCTAAAATACAGTTCACAAATATTTTATAGGGGTACGACATATACCATGGGTGCACTTTTGTGACTTTCTTTAAGAATTTGGCCACAAGTAGGTAGGTTCAGATTTGTGACCTGCAAATTGCGAGTCGCAAATCCGAATGTAGGATGGTGTCCTTGACACCATCTGTGATTCGCAAGGGCTTCGCAAATGCCCACATCATGAATAATCATGAGGTGGGTCGCAATTTGCGACCCCCTCACGAATGGTGGCCTGCTGGAGACAGCAGACCACCATGTCTGTGACTGCTTTTCAATTAAGCAGTTTTTTTTGTAATGCAGCCCGTTTTCCTTAAAGGAAAACGATATGCATAACAAAAACGAAAAATGAAACGTTTTCGTTTCATTTTTTCAGGGCAGGCAGTGGTCCACAGGACCACTGCTTGCTCTGAAAAAATGTTTACAGTGACATTCACAATGGGAAAGGGGTCTCATGGGGATCCCTTCCCTTTTGCGAAAGTGTTAGCACCCATTTGAAATGGGTGCAAACTGCGATTGGTTTGCGCCCGCGTTCGCGGTCACAAAACAATCCTACATTGCACTGCGAGTTGCAATTAGGAAGGGAACACCCCTTACTAATTGCGAGTCGCAAACCCGTTTTGTGATTCGGTAACCAGGTTACTGAATCGCAAAACTGGGTTTGTGCATCGCAATGTGCTTTTTGCACGTCGCAAACAGCGAAAGTCGCTGTTTGCGACATGCAAAAAGCTACCTACATGTGGGTCTTGGTCCCTAATTAGGTCTGGTGTTAACAAAGACATTTTGTTTTTATTAAACTTCTATTTCTCTCTCTTTCGGCTGGCTTTACTGTGAGTGATCGCATTCTGCTCTTCCACAAGGAGCATATTGCCACACAAAGTAGTTTTGTTCAGTGTCAGGAACTACAGTGGCAATCAGTGACGTAACGAAACTGGAGGGTGCCCCTTTGCAAAGAACATGAAGGAGCCCCCTCTCCAGACTCACTCAGGGCAGGTGCTGTGCTGACGGGGCCCCCTGCAGGGCGGCTGCGGGGCCTTTGTTATGCCACTGGTGGCAACGTGTGCTTTAAGATTTCAAAAACTTTTTGGGGGGGTTTTGCCAATGTTTGTTACAATGTTGAGGGCCTGGTATCTCCCACAACAATAAAGTGTTACAAAAGCCATGTCAAAACAAGACACGCATTGATGAAACTAAAAGACTTATAAAAATATGTCAGATCAGTTGGCTTTGTCAGTGTTTGTTTATTTTCATGCTTCCCATAATCGTGTTGAAAATGGTTACACTGATTTTCCATTAGAAATATTTTTGGGAAATACTAGCATGCATCAACACATTTTACTAAATGACACTTCATTTGCATATAATCAGAGAGCATTCTGGGAGCATTATACTTAGCCTCTTAGCCTAAACTTTTCAAACATGTGTGTACACGTTTTTTTTTTTGTACTGGAACCAACGTCAGTAGTGAAGTGTGACCTTAAAACATTTATTTACAGCACGCACCCTAATAATGAAGGCTTTCAAATAATGAACCATAAAAACAAGTTTGAACAGCATTATCTTTTGGAAACACATTACCTCAACTGCAGAGAGTTTAACTCTCTGTAAACAGGCAGCCAAAGGGTTTGTGCTGCAGGGGGTTGGGCCTACTTGTCCCAAGGACAAAGTAAACATAAAAACTTGTTGCCCTTGACCCCAAACAAGATGTCCCGGGCGTCGGGCGATAGGAATTCCACATCCCTGGGGAAAAATGGGGATAGTAATCTTAAACATTTTGTTGATTTGGTGCCATACCAGCTTCCAAAACCGGAGAAAAGGAGGACATTCATATAGCATACGTTTTAAAATAGCCCCTTTTAACAAGCACAGAACCAACAGGATGAATTTAAATCTGTAAAGAATTATTTTAAGTTCATGGAATTAAATAATAAATAATGATAGACAAAATAAAGAGTCTGTAAAGTATTTGCAGCCTGTATAGAAATATGGAGTTTAAGTCAAGTCTTATTCCACAAAGTGATAGGTCGGCATTCTAGCAAATCTTTTTCCCATGTCAACTCGGTCTTTGATTTAATTCTGCCATTAGTAGTGTGTATTAGTTTATAAATAGCAGAGGTTGTGGTATCACTAATTAACAATGGGAAAAATGTATCAGATTTAGGGGAAGGGGAAGGTGTTTGGGGTAATTTTGATATATAATCAGTTAAGAAGTTGCGGAGAAGTTCATATTGTTTTTTAAATGTAGAGGGCACGTGATGTTATATGAGACAAAATAATTAGGTGGTTCCTCTACAATAATACACCTTACTATACCCATGTCTCACAGGGGATGGGGCAATAGTATTTATTATATGCCAACATGAGGGGTTCTTTGGTGAAGTCGAACAAGGCACCTCACAAGGTGACTAATGTTTTAATTAGATTGTAACTACATGATTTATACAAGGCTTAGGAAGTGAAGTATTTCAGTAAGAAGCATTTAAGGAAGAACTGGGCTTGGCCTACGAATATCCCATTTCATACACACGCTTATATTTGTAGTATTACTAGTAGATAGGTACTGTTTTAGTCCGTTGGCGTTTGTATATGTTGTACTCCACCGCTTTATTTATACTAGTGTTTTATCTCTATCTTGGCACTTGGCACTTTTAGGTCAAATATGGCTGTTAATGAGCTCAAATAGTCTAATATTTTTTAACTTAATGATATTCTAATTGCACTGATGCGAAAATGTGCACTATTTTATCTTTTGTGTTTTGATAAGAGAAAAGTAGTGAATAACTATAAGCTTGGAAAAAGTATTGTTGAACACTTTTATAGAACCTTTTATTGTATAAATTTTAAACATGTCCAACTAGATTTTAGGTGCAAAGAGTGGTTGAGACAAAAAAGTATTGTTGTTATGTCTATCCTTATGTGGACCTCAATCGAGTTCCAGCACATAATTAAAGACAATTGAATTGAATTGAATAGAGGGCACTACCTTTTCATAAATATGTAGATGTGCATCATTTGTAGCTAATCGATTAAAAGGTAATTTAGGGGGTCATTCCGACCCCGGCGGGCGGCGGAAACTGCCCGCCTGGCGGGAACCGCCAGAAGACCGTACCGCGGTCAAATGACTGCGACGGTCATTCTGACTTTCCCGCTGGGCCGGCGGGCGACTGCCAGAAGGCCACCCGCCGGCCCAGCGGGAAAGCCCCTTCAACAATGAAGCCGGCTCCGAATGGAGCCGGCGGAGTTGAAGGGGTGCGACGGGTGCAGTGGCACCCGGAGCGATTTTCAGTGTCTGCTAGGCAGACACTGAAAATCATTATGGGGCCCTGTTAGGGGGCCCCTGCACTTCCCATGCCTGTGGCAGTGCAGGCGCCCCGAGGGGCCCCACGACACCCGTTCCCGCCATCCTGTTCCTGGCGGTTTTTACCACCAGGATGGCGGGAAGGGGGTCGGAATCCCCATGGCGGTGCTGCGAGCAGTGCCGCCATGGAGGATTCTTTGGGGCAGGGGTAAACCGGCGGGAAACCGCTGGTTGCCCTTTTCTGACCGCGGCTTTACTGCCGCGGTCAGAATTGCCCATGAAGCACCGCCAGCCTGTTGGCGGTGCTTCCGCGGCACTCTGCCCTGGCGGTTTTCAACCGCCAGGGTCAGAATGACCGCCTTAGTGTATATTAAGTCTTGTAAGGAAACTTCGTTCTACGAATGATAATAGGTGTACTCCAGTTTTTTTTATTATTTTATCCAGAAGCTGATTTGACTGAGCTTCCATGAGTTTTTTCTTACATCATGCAAAATTAAAAATAAAACCTCAGGTTGCTGCTTTAAATTAATCCCATATGATAGCAAAAGAAGAGTAGGTTTTAGTGTTCAACACAAATAATTCTAAAGCAAATTTTTCAGACTGGTAGCATCTAACCGGGAATTATTAAAACATCATCTACCTGAATGCAGTGAAAATGGTACAAATTCTAAGTTAAACCATACTGGAGCATGGTGTGAAATTAATATTGATCCTATATCTGTACAAAGGGTATATTGAGCCAAGGATTTACTCAAAAAAGAGATAATCGTTTCGAGATTGAGAATGATGAGGTGCACAATAGCATGTATATTCCCCAAGATCTGAGGGATTTAGCCTCCATGTATCGACTAAGGATTTGCATTGAATGTCCAATTTCAACTGTGTATACATTTTATTATGAACAAATTTGACCTTAGAGTTTCTATCTAATTTAGGGTCATTAACTTGATTAAAATCACCATAAAATAACATATAATCATCATCACATTGAAGTAGTTTGTTGGAGATAGTAGTCCAGAATGTATTTTCAACAGAGACTGGGCCGTAAACATTGAAAATTGTAAGTGGATTGTTATCAATTAGTAATTCAACAATAATCCATCTACCTTCAGAGTCATGTTCTTTGGTTATCACTGAGATTTGCAGTTTTTTATGACAAAAAATGAACGCTCAATTCTTTTACCCCATTGCAGGCAAGACAAAAACATTCCCAACCCAGCATCTTTTTTATTTTAGCAGCCTCTAAATCAGAAAGATGCGGCTCCTGAATTAATGCAACATCTGAGTTAGACTAAATGAGATAAGACTCTCTGCTTTTTTAATACGGTTACCTAAACTCCTGATATTCCATGTATTAAATCGGAACAAGCCCTTTGTATGTCTATATTAACAAAACAGATAGCTAACTTAAAATATCAGTATAAACACAAAATCTGCTATTGGAAAACATAGAAATAATACTCAGAAAGGAGAAGGAAAGCCAGAAAAGTTATAAAATAAGGCAAAAGAAAAGAGGGAGATAGATTACAACAATACAAAAGAGCACAAGGGAGAAGACAGTAAAAAAGGGAACACAGAGACAGTACATATACAGATGAGTAGGAGTATACCTAGGAATAAAAATAAAAATTAGGAGAGGGTGATAACACTGAAAGACGACTGCAACAACACCTTCTTTCCAGAGGATAAGCAGAGCAGCTATGATTTGAATTAGGGTATCATACAAAATTGGAACCATAAGATCACAAAAAAGAAAAAAAAAGACACCTGTATAAGCAAAGATAATAATATGTAAATAAGGTGTGTCATGCATAAAGAAGTATACCACAAAAATAAGTCATGTAAAAACCATAGTAACCTGTTGTTTATGAAAGGAAACATGCAAAAAACATAATAATAATTAACTAATTTGCAAAGATTCCATGTTCCTAAAGAAATCTCCTGAAATCAGAAGGATCTCCATAAGTAGTTTTTTCTTTATAAGTCACCATAAATAAACAAGGATGGATTGGACCAAACCTGGTATTCCTGGCTCCCAACTGAGGGCGCTTTTCGCATATCTTGGAATTGTTTCAGACGGTCTGCTGTAACTTTAGCCACATCTTAGGAGAGGTAGAGTTTGTGACCAGCCGAGAATATTTGCCTTTTAGCTTTAGAAGCATACATCCCCTGCAAAAGATAAGTATATTGCAAGAAACATAAGATGACTACTTTAGGTTTTGTTGAAATTTTGGGACCAAGTCTGCGCTCTCTTTGGATGTTGAAATGAGTGGTTGTAGGTATAGCTAGAAGTTTCAGGAGAAAGGACTGAAAATAGACTATCGGATCAGAGCCCTCGTTGTTTTTGGGAAGACTATAAATGCAAAGGTTATTTTTTTTTTTATTTCAGTTTTTTAAGTCTTCTGTGTGATTTTTAAGTATGGAGATCATTGACTCCAGATAAGTAACACATGAGACTGTATTTTGTAGACTATCAGTCTTTTGTTCTACCATCAAAACTAACTATTCCAAAAAGGACCATTTTCCTTCTAAATGTTGTAAAGTCTTGATAGTCTCTTCCATGAAGGGTTTTAATGCGCCGATTTCCTCAATGATGATAATCAAAGATGGGTGATCTTTTTTCGGTCTCATATTTGATCCCAATGGTGCTTTACCATGTGTTGATGATTTTGGAATTGTTGGGGCAATGTCTAGCTTTGGAAAGCTAGTATCATCCGTATCGTGTTGGGCAGAGTCAATATTGGCTGCAAGAGGGGCTGATCCCAGTGAAAAAAACAGTTATATATAATATGTTGAAGTTGGACCTCAGTAGAATTGTCGATTAAGAAATGATATCAAGCTGAACACAGTAACTGTGAGCGCTGTGGAAAAGAAAAGGTCCTGACAAAGAAAAAGAACAAAACAGCAATTACCTCTATTATGTATGACTAAACACCTGCATCACAAATATGTCTTAGGAAATCAATCGAAATGAAGGAAATATATGAAAAATGTGAAATTTGGTGGTCAAGCAAGCGTATTCTTCTTAAATCAGTAAAGAATCCCCTCTGAGGCAGGCCAAGTAAAATCCAGGTATACTGCTGTATTATGCCATTTTGATGAGTTTCAATGTAGCCGCTCTCCCGGCCTCTCAAAATGGCCGGTGTGATCTCCTGTTATGACAGGAAAGTCTACAGGGATGGGCACTTGTGCTGAAGAGGAGCGGGCATGTAGAAATGAAGTCATGCGACTCTCCAGATTCACTGGAAGAGACGCATCAATGTCTCCTTCATCTGTGAGCGCTTCAGTGGTCCTAAACTGTCAGAAAGCTTCCGGCTCATTCCAGATCTCAGCAGGGCACCGCCCTCTTGGATGGCATTCAGTCGACACCCCGTGATTTTTTTTTCTTCACTTAACAACACACAGACTCAGTCATGGGTAGCTGTTAAGGCAAAATGTTTGAAATAAAGTCTTGAATGTGACGGAGGCAAATATCGGAAAAACCTCCATTTAATTTGCAGCCTTTTTTCCCAGGGATTGTGATAACTTCCAATATTTGTTGTGCTAAACTTGTCAGTGCAACAAAGTGATTGATTTATGCTGAGAGCACCCTTGGAAGATAGTCTGAGTATCAGAATCAATCTCCATCTGACCTCTATAGAAAGCCTAGTCCTTTGGTATAGTATTTAGTGATACACCCATCTACACACACAGTGCTTCACTGATTATAGCCTAGAAATTGTACAAAAATGCTTAAATTCTGATCTAGTTAGAAGCCATCCACATTGAGGTGACTTCAGGATTCAGCAACATAACAATTAAAAGAAATAAAAATATGTGCACTAAACTGAAAACAGATCTCTCAAGTGGTGACTGCTGGTTGGACCAAAATGCGATCTCAAAGGGTGCTATTCTCAAGATCCCTAGTGACCAGGGATAACCGATTAAAATTTGAAAAGAGAAGCAGGCTCAGTAAGAGGATCTGTGTCAAACGGAGGATTGACAAATTGATATGAAGAGTAAAATCAGCCTCTAAGTGCAGATCAACCTCAAAAGCCATATGAATTAATTAATTAATGATGGAGGCTTATAAAGCACACAGCTACTCAGATGAGTGTCCCAGTGCTGAGAATTAGAAGGCAAGGATAATGGTCACACTAAGATGGCCTCCAAATAAGGTGCAAAAGTGTGGGTTTCAAGAGCCTTGCAAAAAGACAACTCCTGATGAATCCTACAAGGCGAAAGAGGGAGCCGGTTTCCTGCCTTACTGGCCAACACCGTGAAAGAGTGGCCTCCACACCTTCTGCAATTAAATATTGAGATGGTAACCAGCAAGGCAGCGCACTAGCTTCTTAGAGACGCGTAGGCCCTCATTACGACTTTGGCAGTCAGCAGACCACAATATTATGAGTAGTGGCTGCTCTCCGCCATTATTGAGACGGAAAGCATCCATGATTTGTTCTGGCAGTCAGCGGTGCAGAGGCTGTTCCCTTGCCGGCACCGCCATGCCAGCAGGACTCCGCCCTCCATGTTACGAGCCATAATGCGGCTCGGTGGTGTCCTGCTGGCGTGGTAGTGGTGTAGAGGGAAGACCACCAGGACCCATCCCCTCCCGAATGTCCTTCTCAACTCAGAAAGTAAGTGGGCATCCGAAAGGGGGGGGTCTGTGTGTTTGGGTGCATGTCTGCGGAGGGGGAGGTGGTGAATGCGTGCGTGTATGCGAATGAATGTGAAAGAGTGTGTGCGTGTATGTGCATCTGTATGGGGTGTCTGAGTGGATGCATGCGAGTGAGTGGGGGTGTCTGAGTGGATGCATGCAAGTGAGTGGGGGTGTCTGAGTGGATGCATACGAGTGAGTAGGGGTGTCTGAGTGGATGTATGTGTGTGCTGCATGTGTGTGTATGTGAATGAATGCATGCATGAAGATGGGGTTCGTAAGTGTGTGGATGGGTGGGGTGGATGTGTGCATGTGCGTGGGCATGTGTGTATGTGTTCTGGCAACAAGAATGGAGATTCCTGTCGCTGGGTGTAGGACCACCAGGGATTTCGTGGCGGGGTGTCCGTCATGGAAAGTCTGGTGGTTTGCAACCTCGTAATCCAGATGACGGCATGAGGCCTGCCGCCGGATTGGAGGAGGTTACCGCCGGCTGCGGCCAGGCGGAGTGTGGAGGTTTGGCTTCAGCCAAACCCCACAACTCATAATAATGTGGTCTTCTGCCACGGCGAGGCTGGCGGTCTCATGACCGCCAGACTGTTAATGAGGACCATAGTGCTTAAATTTAGAAATCGGGTACTGCAGGCCCTTTGCTGGAGTTTGTTCATCAGCCTATCAAAAAGGCAGAGATACAGCCCATTGGCATAGTCCAATCTTGACATGATCATTGTGTGCACCATGGTTTTATGTGGTGTACTGTGCAAGAAATCCAGAAATGTATGCAGTGATCTCAAGAGAAAGAAGTGGGAGGCAGCTATAGAATTAATTTGGGGAATAAAAGAGTTTGTCTCTTCTAATTACTCCTAACTTCCTCACTGATCAAGCAGGCCTTGGAGGGGGTGACAGATCCTGGGGCCAGGAGTTAAGCACCCATTCTTCTTTTATGTGGCCATACAAGCAGATGTCCATTTTGACCACAGCGCATAACAGATGATTCCTTCTCAGTCAATGCAAGGTGACAGTAAGGCCAGATTTAAGCACCTCCACTGGAAAAGGAGAGAGGCATCTACTGTAAAAAGAAGCTGCATGTTATCAGCATATGAAATAGTCCTGGAGCCAAAAGATTCAATTAACATATCCAGATCCAAAGTTTTTTAAAGATATGACAGCAAATGACTCCCATAAACCCATAAAGATAGGTATGTCACAGATTACTGTTCCAAAAATCCATGACACTTCTGAACCAAACAAAATGTCAAATATTCAGAAAACTGCCATTGAGCAGGCCATATTGCCCAAACAATTAACTTTCCTAATATCCAAGAATGTTAAGGTGGCTTTATAACTACCTACAATGTAAATTGTTGGTTGATTCCCACAGACACCAGCATTCCTAATGCCCCTCTGATTTTGAGTCAGAAGAGCTAGATTGAGGTATATAATAAACAGAAGTGGCAGGTGTTTGGGTGTCAGGAGAGAAATACAGGTGTTTGGGATCATCACTAAAAATCTCTGATTACCAGACAGTCATATTGGGTGCAGCATGGCCTTATGGGGTCAACATATGAACGTGGAGGGGGAAGATGTGGTAGAGGAAAAACACTGTTTCATCAGAGAAATAAATACTTCCACAGAAAAAAAACCAAATCTCTTCCTACCTGTTTTAAAGACAGCACCCCGTTTGTGTTGATTGTGGGTTGCACTACCCGTACCTTTTAATTTCTTCTTGAGAAGGGATGATGAGGACAGCCTTTCCCTAAAATACCACCACCATCCTACAGAGTGGATGATGGATAATTGCGAGATACCATATAAAGGCACCAATACAGAAAGTCTTGTTCAGTGATAGGAAAGCTGGCAAGATGTCCTTCCACCCTACATTGAGGAGGAAAAAGTAACAAAGACATTTACAAAATTCCCAACAATCAATTAAATGCAAGTAGAAAAGCAATTCAGAAACGTAATGCAAATTACAAAAGACCAAAAACTCATAGACAGACTCACAGACAGAAGGGAAAGATGCATGGGGGTTGATAAACTTGACAAAGATGAATTTTCCAATATTATGAACCAGTGAGGGTTAGGAAGAACAACTCTAAATTCTGCCGGTGTTGATCCTAACCCCAGCACTGTTTTTCCTCCATAGTGTATTAGTATGTTTTAAAGTAAAACATATTATTTCCTCTTTTTGCTGTCCATGTATTTATCACCTCCTGTCACCAGAAATCCCCTCAATTCCAGACCCTACCTATGCTGTCTTCCAACTACCTAAGAACAAATGAAATGTCGAACATATTCATGGTCAATGCAAGTTAAGTGAGCAGTTTGGATGCAAGTGGATTTGATAGCTGTCAGTTCCCAAATATTGGAATCTGAGCATCAATGCCTTTCATTGTGGTGCCATGGGATGAGTCTGAGCCATGACTATTTTAAATGCCTGACTCCCAACTGTTAGGAGTGTCTGAGCCACAGCCAATGCCAAGGGGAGTGTGTGGGGGAGCAGCCATGGAGAGTGTATGGGATCTAGGCACAATTCTGAGTAATGGTGTGGCCGTGTTAATATATGGCAGTGGCATGCAACATTTGGCAAAAGACAAGTATTCTTCTGCAATAAATACAAGGTCTTTTCCACCACTACTGGAACAGAAATCCAAGCCTACACCAAAGAATTTCACATGTGCTTGAAACCACATGGAACGAAACTCAGTGGTCATGCAAATGGCTTTCAAATGCTCTGTTAAACTTGCACTACCGTTGGTTCATTCCCCAATAAGGAAAGAAAGTGCATTGAGGTGTTAGAGTGGAAAGTTGCCAAATGGGCGACCATAAAGTTTATTATTACAATTCCCAGGCCTATCTGAACATGCCAGGTATTTCACCTCAATATTGACTCCAGAATATTGTTCTACCAATATATATTTGCCAAAATATAAAGTACCAAAATATTCACCAGGTAAGTATGTATGGTTACGAATTAGTTTACTTTACCTTAATTTATATATATATACACACACACACACACAGACACACACACAGATACACACATATATTCACTGAAAAAACAAAGGTGAAAGAGACGTGGTAGGTTCAAATCTCAGCTAAAACCTAATGTTTTAAACAAAAAAAAAACACTGAAATCCAGCAGTCCTAGTTAACTCAAGTACCTATAACTTCTTTACCACAGAACGCATTTCGGCATCCACCGGGCATAGTACTGCAAGGAGATGTGCTGCTCGACTTGGGTGTAATTCCAAATATCCATATAAATTAATGGAGGATGAAAAAGATCCCCAGCTTAAGTGGAAAAGGATTAGGGTGTGATCCAACCTAAAAAGAAAGAGGAACAGTTTCCCCGATTGATTGATTTACACAAAGCAACACAATCTTTCCACTTCATGTCCAGGGTGTCGGTGTATAAAAGGGCACGTTGAGACCAGAGGAACTTGAGGAATGCTAGGCTCAATTAGGTGCGGGTCTTGAAAGAAATAAGTCCATGAGAAGCAAGGTGAAACTGGCTATGTTGATGAAAATACCTGGATTTTAATTTGTGGGAAAATGTATGTTCTTGTCCTGAGGAAGGTGGGAAAATAATTTAAAAACACCGAAACTAGTTGATGCTACAATTGAACTGAATCTGTATAGGTATCTGGATATGATGGGATGTCATCTACATGCTGCATCATGTATCAAGTATAAGAAGAAAAGAGATTGGTACCATTGAACCTGTATTTTTGGATGGTGGTCTATATGCCTCTCCTGTTCTTGTGCGAAGTTTATATTGTGGGTTTCTTTGTATAGTTTTATTGATCTTATGTTGAGCCGGATTTGGGGTGGGTATTGTTTTTATATGATAAGTATATGACATGACAATCGACATCTTGTAATGTCATTATCAAAACACTTTTATATTTGGAGAGTGTAATAAATTTGCTCAAAATTTTATACTGGATAAATGTGTATGTTGTCCTTGATGTTCTCTTCTATATTGTTGTGGTACTGAAGCCATAGAAGTGGGAGTGTTGTTGAGATTGATGAGGAAAGTGAATGAGTTGGTATGTTGACATCCCAAAAGTAGATTTGATTCTTCTGTTGTTGTAACTATAACTTGCACCTTCACCCTTTTTTCCGTGTTTCCGAGAACTTGAGAGGAGTGCTTTCATCAAAGAGAGCAGGATTGCCTTTCTGCAGCACCCCCGCAGCGGTGGAAGGCAGGGGAAGGGAGGCAGACGGAGGCAAAGGTGTTAAAGGAGCAACGTGGGTCTGATGGAGACTCAGACGCTAGATTCCCAAGTTGAGGCTGCGGATAGCAGGTGGTGGTCAGTAGGTGTGGCAGGAGCTCAGCAAGGGCTTACAGGCAGCATGAGCAGCGTGTGGTAAGAGCTGCCGCAGTACAGGGGGTGAGCCTGAGAGCAGTGGAAGTGACCTCACTGTGTTTGGTATGGCTGCTGCCCTGGTGCCCCCCTCGCTTTGCTCGATCCATCGCCCACTCCTCTGCCTTGTGGTCCCGCAGTCTGCCTTGTTCTTTGCCACATGCTCCTCGACCCCTGACCTTCTTTGCAAGAGTGTAAGGCCCCAGAGGTTTTATGTAGCCTGGTAGCTGCTTGAGGGTCCCCTACCCAGACCATAGCCACCCCATTCCCATTGTTTCTGCCACAGACACTGCCACATTCGTTGCAGCAACCGTGGGCCTACATTGCTGCACCCGCTAGCCTCCTGACCCTCCTCCCACTGATTCTGAACAGGCTGTGTTTGAACAGGCAGCAAGTAGCGGTGTCTAGTAAGAATCTGCATTGCTTGAGGTCATCTTCCTGGAGCTGATCACTGGCGAACAAAATATTAGAGGTGGAATTAAAAGAACGCTTGGCTTCAGCAGAATTGACATTGTTGTGTAAGGCCTGTGTCAGAGAGGCTGAAATTCAGTGTTTGCCCTGAACTGGAGGTCAGTCCCCTGTCCTCAAATCCCCCAATACTGCACCATTATCAACTACATCATTAGAGGCAACACACCACACAGAATCTGAAAATTGCATAAGATCATGCCCAAAAAAGGGAGCTGTCCTTGAGGTTATTAAACTTCTTTCAACTTTAGTTGGGGGAAAAGCCGCAGCAGATAATATTTATGATAACATCAAGCAGGGGGCTCACCAGGACCATATTACAAATATTTAAGTACTATAGCAGTGGGCATACCTGCAAGGGAAAACCATGGCACAAATTCATCACACTCCCAACCATCAATCAATCAATCAGTGATTTATAGAGTATGGCTAATCATCCGTAGGGTCTCAAGGCGCTGTTTGTGAGTGTGCTGGTCATTTGAAGAGCAAGGTCTTGAGATCCTTCCTGAACTGCTTCAGTGATGCGCTCTGCCTGAGCTTGAGAGGTAGCGTGTTCCATGTCCGGGCTGCTAGGTAGGAGAAGGATTTTCCTCCTGCTGTGCTTTTCTGGATTTTGGGAACAGCTGCAAGGGCGAACTAGGAAGAACGGAGATCTCTGTTGGGTACGTAGAAGGCAAGGCGTGGTTGAGGTATGGTGGTCCTATGTTGTGCAGTTCCTTGTAGGTGTGGATCAGGAGTTCGTATGTGATGCACTTGTTGACTGGAAGCCAGTGTAGGTCTTTGAGGTGGGAGGCGATCTGGCTGTGTCGCGATGTCCAGGATGAGTCTGGCTGCCGCATTCTGTATTATTTGTAGTCTTGATTGTAGTTTCTTGGTGATGCCGGATGGAGTGCGTTGCCGTAGTCCAGTTTACTAGTGAGGAGTGCATGGATGACTGTCTTCCTCATGGCGGAGGGTATCCACTTGAAAATCTTTCACAGGAGTCTGAGGGTGTGGAAGCATGCTGATGAGATGGAGTTCTCTTGGCGTGACATGGATAGAGAGGAGTCCAGGATGATGCCCAGATTGGGTGCGTGGTCCATGGGGATGGGGGCGCTTCCCAGTGCAGTGGGCCACCAGGAGTCACTCCAGGTGGAATGGGTAGAGCCGATTACGAGGATCTCTGTCTTGTCTAAGTTGAGTTTGAGGCAGCTGGCTTCCATCTAGGCAGCGACTGCTCTCATCCCGTTGTGGAAATTTCTCTTGGCCTTTGCAGAGTCTTCAGACAAGGAGAGGATCAGTTGGGTATCGTTGGTGTAGGAGACTATGTTTAGCCCATGTTGTTTGATGATCTTGGCAAGCGGGGCCATGTAGATGTTGAAAAGCATCAGGCTGAGTGAAGATCCTTGGGGCAGTCCGCAGCATGTGTATTTGGGTTCTGACATGATTGGCAGTAGTCTGACAATCTGTGTTCTTTCGTGAGGAAGGACTTGATCCAATCCAGTGCTTTATCTCGGATGCCGGTGTCATGTAGTCTGGTGCAGAAGGTGGAGTGGGAGACGGTGTCAAACGTAGTGGAGAGGTCGAGGAGGATGAGTGCGGCCATGCCTCCGTGGTCTGGTATGATGCGCATGTCGTCAGTGGCTGCTAGGAGTGCGGTTTCAGTGCTGTGGTTGCTTTTGAATCCAGATTGGGATGGGTCTAGGATTTGGTGTGTCTCGAGGAATTTGGCGAGTTCCTGGTTGACGGCCTTTTCCATTACTTTGGCTGGGAAAGGCAGCAGAGAGATAGGTCTGTCGTTTTTCAGCTCCCTTGGGTCGGTGGTGGGTTTCTTGAGCAGCGGGTTGATCTCGGCGTGCTTCCAGTCTGATGGGAAAGGGGTGGTCTCGAAGGATCGGTTGATAGTTTTGCAGAGCTCTGGAGCTATGGTGGCGCTGGCCTGGTTGATGATATAATATGGGCACGATCTGAGGGTGCTTGTGAGTGGATGAAGTCCATGAGTTATTGGGTGTCCTCTTTGCTAATGGGGGCCCAGGAGTTCAGGATTTGGTGAGGGGCTGGGTCTGTGGTGGTGGGCAGTGTGGGCAGATTTTGGTTCCTGAGCCCCTTGTAAATGTCCTGGGTTTTTCACTGAGAGAAGTTGGCAAGGCTGTTGCAGAGGTCTCGGGAGGGAGGGATGGATGAGGTGTCTGTCCAGAGGTTCATGAACTCTTTGACAATGGCAAAGAGCTCTTTGCTGTTGTGAGCGCTGGTGCGGAGGTGTTCTTGAATGGTGGCTTTTTTGGCAGCTCTGATGTTCTGGTGGTGCATGGTGACTGCATGCTTGTAGGCTGTGCTGTCTTAGGTTGATTTGCTGTTCCTCCATTTCCATTCCAATTTTTTGCAGGAGTGTTTGGATTCTTGTAGGTCTGCCGTAAACCATTTAGGTTTTTTTCTACGTTGGTTTAACGCTGATTTCGTAAGGGGGTGCTACGTTGTTGGTGAATTCCGATAACCAGCTGTGTAGATTGCTTGCAGCTTCATTCGTGTCTGCTGCATCCGGTGGGAGGGAGTGGTTGAGAGTGTTGGTGAATTGTGCTTCTGTAACTTTGCTCCAGTGTCTGCCGAGGTGGTGGGTGGGCATAATGGCCTGCGGTGTTCTTTGTGAAGGTAATGTGGACGCACTTGTGTTCGGTCCAATGGTGTTCAGAGGTGTGAGAGATGGTGATGTTGTTCTCTGGTGAGTAGATGGGGTCGAGAATGTGTCCGGCTCTGTGGCTGGGGAGGTTGACGAGTTGTTTGAGGCAGAGTGTTGTGAGCTTGTACAGGAGGTTTGTGGTGTTGGGGTCATTGAGGTTATCAAGGTTAACGTTGAGGTCGCCGAGTAGGATATAGTCGGAGGAGGTGAGTGCTTGGGATGCGACGAGATCGGCAATGTCTTCGCAGAATTGGGGTCGGGGTCCAGGCAGCCTGTAGATGAGGGTGTCATGGAGGTAGGAGTTGGGCTGGTCTGGGCAGAGGTGGGGGTGATCCATGTCTCCATGAAGAAAGCAATGTCTGGGGTTGTCGAGTCGAGGAGATCCCAGACTTCTACTTCATGCTTGACGAGGGAGCGTGTGTTGAGGAGTATGCACTTGAGGTGGTTGTCCATGCTTGGTGTGGGATCGTGAAGTGGTCCTTGGAGGATCGGGAGCATGTGTACAATGAAAAAGGTCCTTGAGAGTTCCTGATGTCAGCTAGGTGGCAGGCTGAGGATCTTCCCGGGTTGAGGGTGCGTAGAGTGCTGGCGTCAAACTGGCTGATGGAGCGAGAACCTGGGTCCATGGTGCTGGGCGCGGTCCAGTGGCGGACGGGTGCAGACGGGATTGCCTTTGTTGCGCCAACTGCACATGGACACCATTAAGAAGGGGAGGGAGGTGAGGGTCTGGTCAGCAGGGAGTCGAGAGGGCGGGCAAAGCGATCTGCGATTGGCCACAGGGACAGCAGCGGCACTGGGAAAAACGAGGGAGAGTGAAGAGAAAGAGAAAGAGACAAGAGGGAGAAAAATGGAATAAAATAAAATAAAAACACAAGTAAAAAACAGATGTAAACGCAGAAGTAAAAGACAGGAGTTAAGAGAGACAGAAAATACTTACTTGCAGATGGCCACTAGGCCACCAGGGATGAGGTGAAGGCGGGAGCCTGCGGATGGAGGTGGGCCTTGAACTGAGAGCCAGGCGGGCTCTCAGTTTGCTCAAGGAAGAGGCAGCAGAAGCAGGTGTTGCTGCACAGAGGAGGGCAGCAGACACTGACCTAGAGGTCAGAGGAGTTACCTTCTCAGTGCGCAATGACCGCCGTTAAGAAGGGGAGGGAGGCGGGGGTCCAGCCAGCTGGGAGGTGGAAGGCGGGAAAATCGCTTCATTGGGGGTATGGGAGGTGGGGCCGCAAGGGCAGCAGCAGCATGGGGAAAAATGCTTGAAAGTGAAGGGAGAGAGAAATATACAAGAGGGAGAAAAATTCAATAAAAGACAGAAAATAAAAACAGAAGTAAAAAAAAACGGAATTATAGGCAGAAGAAAAAGGCAGGAGTAAGGAGAGACAGAAGATACTTACTTGCAGATGGTCACTAGGCCACCATGTTTGAGGCACAGGCGGGAGCCTGTGGGTGAAGGTGAGCCTCAAACTGACCACTAGCTAAGTTTTAGGGAGTGCAACTGCAATAAATGGGAACAGGGATCTCCAGCACCCCTAGACAAGGGCATGGCAACACAACACTTCACAAGCAATAACAACTACATCGATCGCTTTGCCAAAGGGATTTACCAGTCAATAAATCCAGGAGTTTTTGATGAGCTAATGGAAGAGCAGCCCCTCATCAAGGAGGATATTGACAGCAAGGGAAGAATGTGTGACTGACCCACTTGGAACCATGACGGGGGTCGGCACCTCTAAAGATCTCCGTGCTAACACGATCGAGGGTGCCCAGAGTGGTCCATCTATCTCTTCTGATTCAATACTCACCTCCATAAATTTTAACATATAGGCTGCCATTAATGTCTTGACTTGGCAGTTGCAAAAATTGGAGGTGCAGGTAGATCTAATACAAACCTTAGTCCAAACAATTATCGCACTGGACAAAAAAATGGACAGGTTGTATCATCAGCTAAACACCTATATAAATAAAAACACAGTGGCGGACACCACTTATTACACAGAGGCATCAAAACCATTAAGGGAACAGTTATGAGAGGGAATATGATTAGCACTTGGAAAGCAAAAGTGAATAAACTTCATATTCTCCCTTGCCTCCTTTCAACATTAGTGATGCACTTAAAACACATAGGGCGACCCCTCCAACACGAATCCCCAAGTGGAACATGACTCGGTGGATACAGAGAATGAATTAACATGGGACCCCAACGAGTGAAACCCTTCTACAACACCCAAGGGACAGCAGTAGAGCAGGGACTGTGAAGTACAATCTTAGAATAAGGACACCAAGGTAAATGAATTAGACGAAACAAGGAATTTAAACATGGAAAATGAAACAATAGACCTCGCCCCACCAGCCACTAATTATGAAGATGACAGCATGAATGGGTTACTCCCAGAAGTATGTAATGTGAAGGCCACAATCAAGACTTTAAGCACTAAAAGACCGCTAACGAGACAGGGAAAAAAGCTGATGACAATTACAGCAAGAGATACCAGGAGCCAAAAATGTGAACAGAAACACCATAAGAAAGCAAATAGCGCTATTCAGGAGTTCAAGGCCAGCGCATCACCCAAGAAGGGCAGTCAAACTAGCGATTCGATTAAAAAAAGAAATGTATCCAATC
Source organism: Pleurodeles waltl (assembly GCF_031143425.1). Taxonomy (NCBI): domain Eukaryota; kingdom Metazoa; phylum Chordata; class Amphibia; order Caudata; family Salamandridae; genus Pleurodeles; species Pleurodeles waltl. The sequence goes on from NC_090436.1 coordinate 732,279,134, forward strand.
TGCAAATAAAGGAGACCCTGAAGGAGAGGAATGTAATGGAATACCTGGAACCATTGGAAGGTCCTTCCCTACCAGATGTGATTGTGGAAAGTAAAAACGACAGAATTACCCCCCAACCTTTAAAGGGTTACAGCATACAGAATGTAGATAGAGATCGCAACCATGAACAAAAATCGAAGGAGGAAGGATTCCGAACCTAGGTCCACATAAGATCAGGCCACTGGTTGGCTGATATTCAATGCGAGTCCCAGTGCAAACATCCTCGACGAGGGCCGGAGCTAGAAAATCCACTGAATTCATTCAGCCTGTAATACTGAGCCCTCCAATGTTTACACCTCAGTTCAATTTGAGAGGAGTTTTCAGCATATTAAACATATCAAATATATTATACTTCATAAAAAAATGCCATCTTTGGCATACCTCTCCACTGAACATTTAGTAGCCAGTTTCTTCAAAATAATTCCCCATATCAGCTCAATAGAGTCGAACTATAACCATGTGGCGGTATATTGGTGATAAATAACATTCTAAAGGAAGGCAAGCTATTTTAAGACGGGGGAATTCTTATCAGGGAACCTACTTGCGAAAAATACCTGCACATATTAATAAATAAACATTGGACAAAGTCAAGTGAACCGAGGAAATAAGGAGTATATTAAAAGGCACAAAATAATTCACACCACCCACTTGGGAGGAAATATAAAAGGGTGGTAAAAACAACAGGACTTGGAGCTAGCTGGGGATGGCTGTTTGCTGCTGTGAATCCTACAGGCGCATCGTGCCCCTAGCATGAAGCGAAAGGGCAAACACGAGGCCAGGCAAACTATCAAAATGATAAATTAGAATGCAGCTGAATTGGCCACTGTTCTCCCAAAAGTCCACGATTTTCTAACTAGCAGTGATTTTTGGTGTCTACAGGAAACGTGGTTAATGAAATCCTTGACAATCTTTAGGTATTACGTGGTGCACAATGTTGCACAAAGGAAGAACATCTTTGGAAAGTCATCTGGTAGACTTTCGACCTTCGCTCGACTTACAACTAGGAACAAATGAGATTAAAACGTAGAGCAACAAACGACATATAGGCAATATAACTCATTGGTCTAGCCCTGAATGGGCCACATATACCCATTATTCTCCTTAATATTTACATTGACCCATGCAATGAAGGCAGAAAAAGGCAGTTGATGACTTCTGTGAGCACACACAGACGCTCCTTTTTTGTCAGTATCCGGCCATGAAATTATCCTGGCAGGGGCTTCAACACGAGAAACTTGGGACAGCCTAAAGAGCACCAGAAAGATGTCTACCAAGAGACTTTAGAAGCTGGAATTAAATCATTTTACCTGCATACATGCAATCAATAAAACAAACTAGATAGGAAAAGGTTGCTCATGTTTAAAAACATCTCAACCCTGGATAATATCTTCATGAGCAATCAGTTGCACACATGATCAATTGATTACAAGGTTCAAAGTAGAACAGACTATGAGAAATCAGTCTGAGCTGCAAAAGACATTCAACAGTCCAAGTAGCTGGCCATCGTTTGAGTGCTTAGGCAAACCACCTGGTGAAAAGCATTAAGTGGAAGACCATGTAGTGAAATACAACACAAGAAATGCAAGGAACAACAAAAGTTTGTGTCGCAGGACCACCAATCTAAAATGGGAATAGAAGTCTGGGACAAAATAAAGAGAGACTTGCACTCTACACTCACAAGTAAAAAGTCCAAAAACAATTCATGAAGACCCCCTAAGTCCCAATTAAAAATGTATAGACATGATAGAGCTCAATTAGAGTAAAAAGCTGCGTTAGAAGGCAGAAATTAGATATGGGAGGCACCAAGGACCTCTCACTTAAAGGAAGTTAAAAGAGACAAGGAGCAAACACAAAAAAACTTGTTTGGGCCCTAAAACAAAAAGACTTAGAGAAGGAACGGAAGTATGTATTTTCTATATTAGCACCCACCATGTCAAGAAAGTTTTTGGAATATATCAGTAACCTCAATAACAAAACCATCATTAAAGAAAATGCTGTTTCTGCGGCACAATGGTGATACCATACTACATCTCTGAACCATCATTCAACCTTTGGGAAGCACAATCAGGCCATGAAATGAGAGACCTTGCAGAGCAACCAATCTACATAACAGTAAAGAAATAAAAACAGAAGTTTGAACATTTTACAAAGATGGTGCATCTGGGCCAAACGGCATACCCAGGAAAATCTTTAGGGAACTTGCAGACTTTTGGGCAACACAAATTCACAACCTCTTTCAAGATTGCATTCTGTCATCTAATATACCAGCACCATGGAAAGGTTCCCTTCTGCAACCAATTAATAAAAAACGCGATAGCTCAAAACTGGAAAACTATAGGCTATTAGCACCTTTGAATGGGGAGGGGAAAGATTTGGCAAAAGCCCGATTGTGGGAAACGGAGGCCTGGGTAACAGATAACAGTATCATCCCGTACTATCAGACAGGGTTTCATCCAAAGGTGTCAACTATGGGCAATATGATCGCCCTGCCTTTTTTGGCAAACAAGGCTTAGAAAAATGGTCAAGTCCATTATACTCATTCTTCGTAGATTATAGTGCGGCATTTAAGAGGATTGGCCGCAAAATTCTGTGGTCAAAGCTTGCCAAATGGGGGATACCAAAAATCTTTTGAATGCAGTAATTGCCCAATACACAGATAGGTGGGTCCAAATTTAACTGACCCAAATCCACGTTTCCACAAAAATAAGTACAAATAAGGTATTAAAACAGGGTTGCGTAATAGCACCCATGTTGTTTTACCTTTATACTGCTTACTTGGGGCTGGCATTATTCAAAGGGAATGTGTTTCCACCAAAAATCAGGACTTTAAAACTGCTAATTATACAATACGCTGATGATCTTGTCATCTTGGATCATACCCGCATTGGGATACAGAGGGCACTAAAGAGATTGTATACTTATAACATCAAGAACTGCCTACCAGCTAACAACATAAAAACTAAGGTTCTGATTTTTGGATAGCATACAAAAAAAACATCAACAGTGATGGAATATAACTACAACTAACAAATATAATTACTTAGGCGAATGGCTGTTCATTACAAGCAATCCCTTTGTACAGCCCCAGGCAATAGAAGAAAAGGCAGCAACAATATCATTTGCACTTGCAAAACTCTGTCCTAGCATGCACAGCCCTACCACGTAAGGAATTTCAATAGGAATCTCGCCTAAACTTCTACCAGAAATAAACTATGGGCATCTACCCTTTCCCGGAACGCTATCAAACATCCTTTAGCAGTGCCGTTCGGCTACATATAGGAAAACCTTTGGTTTCCCAAAATACACAAGGCACTTTGTTGCACCTGGAGTTTGGCTTGTTGAGCTAGGACATTGAGTGCAAAATGACTATTGTAAAATATCATCCTAAGTTTGCCTCTGCAAAAGAAGGCACAATAAAAGGTGTGTTGCAGGCCATTTTTAAAGAAACATCAAGTCCTGAGTCAAAATATTTGTAGAATGCCCTCAACACATATGGAAGTGACAGAGTATCAATTTAAGTGCGTCTTGACTGGCAGGAAATAAAGCACACTTTGGGGGCTTGCTTCATTTGTGTATGCAGTAGCCCTTGATCCCATGCAACGCCCACGCATGAATCTCGCTAATAATTACTTTTATTAAGGCACATTGCACTTCTCCACAGTCCTGAAATGCTGCTCAAATCACTTTCCTACATATTTCTGCCACCTGGGTAAAATGCAATGGCTGTATAAGGTGGTTGTTACCATATTTGTATTTTAGACCAAACTTTGCTTACTACACTTAGTAGCATAGGTTATATGTTTTCAATCAAGTACTTGCATTAGGTGGTCGCACAAACTTTGTTGGTTGCAAGGTTCTAAAATCATGTTCCTAGGAAGCACGGTTTATCATTATTGACTGGTTGGCTACATAAGAACACCATATTCAGTGACCTCTTGTTTTTTATGACAGGGACAAACCTGCTTAATTGTTTTTGATTAGCAGGTTAATGTACTCAAGGGCTGTGGTGCCAGTAAAGGGTGCAACAGTACAACATGTGCTTCTGTGATCTTTTTTTTCTTTAACAAAACTGTACTTTAATTTTTTTTTTAAATTTTATACTGCATTTTTTTTTATGTGAAAATTTCTATTAGTCATGCAATAAAGAATTTACCTATGAGGAAGTGAAAAAACAAAATTGGCACCCTCGCAATGATCAGTGTTCGATTTCTACCACTACCAACAGGTGCTTCTCCCGGACACCTGGAAACATTGACTTACTACTGATTAGCATATTTATTTTACTGAAATGTCTCTAGTTATGTGGTATACCATATACCCGTGGGAGGGTAAATTAAATGCTGATGATGGGCCTGCAGCATTTTTTGTGATACCCACTTAAAAGGTGTGTCAGACCTGTCATTGCAGTCTGTTAGCAGTTTTAAACTGTCAATTTGACTTTGCGAAGCCTTAGACTCTTTTTTTATTACATATAAATCACCCTTAGGTTAGGCTGTAAACAGCCATAAGGCAGGGTGCATTGCAATTAAAAGACTTTGCATGTAAATTTAAATTTTATATGTCGTGGTAGCGGAAAAACTCACAAATAAATTTTTCACTACTGTGAGGTCTACCTCTCCCATAGGATAACATTGTGTTGCCTTATTACATTTAATAAGTGCTAACTTTCGATTTGGGAGCAGGTAAGGGCTTCATGTTTGGTACGTGAGAAATTGCAATTTAAAAGCCTCTTTAAAAGTAAAGTTGGATTTTAAGTTACAATGTTGAAAATACCATTTTCAGAAAGTTGGTATTTTCCTGCCTTATTTGGTGTCTGTTCCTGGGTCACATGACTGCATGTAGTTTACGGTTGGACTTTGTTTATTCTGCCGAGATAGCTACACAATAGAGAAGGAATGTCTCCTACTTCAAAGCATCACGTAAAAAAATAGGACCCAAAGACATACTCTTCAGTTCACTTTCTGGACCTGCAAAAGGACTCTCAGAGGACTGCCTGCTGCTGTGGCCTACTGTTTACTTCAGAAGACTGCTCTTTGCTGCATCTGGAAGGAGTGCTTTGCTGCCTACAGCCTGCCTTGAACCTTCAGAGACCTGCCTTTCTGTTTGAGCACTGTTCCACTTCATGAACCCAAGACTACCAGGGTGACTCCAAGGTCTAGTTTACTGGCCTTCTGATCAAAGCCTCAGGGACAAAAACCACTCCAATCATTTTGAACCTGCACCTGGGCGAGTCCTACCCCCCTCAAAGTGGTGCCACTCTAGTCCTGGACCCTTGGTGGTGGTGTTAAAGGAGCCCAGATAGCCATAATCCAAACCTTGAGAAATATTTCTGTCTTAAAACTGCTCTGAGAACTGAGAAGAGACCAGGACCAACCTGCTTGTGTATCCACCCAAGTTTCATTGCTGGACAGCCTGACTTCATGGCAGCTCCTGCTACATTCTTCTCAGCAGCAGCAAATAATATTCAGTGGTCCTTCACAGAAGGGTTGTCCAGCCTCATGGAGCCCTTGTTGTCTACAGCCTCCAGCTTTGTCCCGATGGATATTTTCAACTTCTAAGAAAGACAACTCCTCTTCCTTGGAGAACCGCCTGCAGCTTTGCCCTGCTGAATTTCTACCTTTTCAGATATTTTCTGTTGAAATTACTTGTAAGTCCAATGATAAGTGCCGACCGGGCCTAATCCACTTCCTGTAATCGACATGCACTCCATCGCAGGTGTCCATATTTGTTTACTTTGGCCCGGTCTGGCACGACTAGATTTCCGCAGTTGGCACTTTGATCTTTTAGGTGCTAGTTTTTACCTTAACCTTTGAAAATTCATAACTCCTGTTATACAGATTGGATTTTTGTCATTGTGGTTTCACATAATTTATCATAATTTACTCCATGTTTCTAAGTTGGTGTGGGATTTGTTTATGTTCTGTTTTCACTTTATTACTGTTTGTGTGCTACATAAATACCTTATGCATTCCCTCTTAGTTAAGCCTGACTGCTTTTGTGGCAAGCTACCAGAGAGTTGAACATATTAATTTAGTGATTTTTGTGGTTCACCCTAACAGGGACTGTGGCTGTTACTTGAGCAGAGTTAACACCCCATTTAACCACAACAACCCAATTTCTGATAGATGTCATCAGTGATGTTATCAATGATGCATTGAACATGGCATGAGTGATACAGTAGGTGAGGTAATAAGCAGAGCAAAAAGAGGGTGTTAATTATATTTACTTCAGTTAACTATAACCAGAGTCACTGGAATTATGCAACAGGGAAGCACCAAATTATACAGCATTGTCGACTAAATTACACAACAAAAAAAAGGCAAAGTATGCTGTGGCTCATTTTTTGATAGTCTTACTTCATTCTTGTGTAATTACTACACATGGTAATAATGTCTGAGCAAACATTTCACCTCCTTTGTACCAGTTTAACAACCAAATACAGAAATAAGCAGCAGAAAATTGACCAGTTAAATTTTGTGAATGGCCTTCCACTGTGTAGGAACAAATGTTGCCACCTTTTTAGTAACGTGATCCATTTGATATAGATTTTTTTTTTTTTTTTAACAAATCTGCATATTATGTATCTGATGATAAATTATGTGGAAAATGCGGCAAACCAATAATTATTCGAAAAGGTTGTGGCCATTGAATTGCATAATTCCAGTGGCTCTTACTATAATTGGTGAATGTCAGTGTTTTTGTATTTTTTGGAGTGACAACCTTTATGACTTAACCAAGATTGTCCCCTATGTACAATAGCACTTTAGCTCTTGTGTTTTTCAGTTTATTTCTGAGGTTTTTTCAAATGTAAATTAAGATGTTATTAGCATATGTAACTATAGCATCACTTTAACCTTTATTTCTTTCAGTGAGTTTCATTTTTTTTTTTTTTTTTACATACAGTAATCATATTGATGCAGTAATTTTAAGTGAGGCATGCCTTCTGGTGTTGTCTAAGAGCCTAAAGTACAAAATATAAAAGGTCAACCTATTGCCTTTATCAGTGGGGTCAGCACAGCAACATATATAAAGCAGGCCCATTGGCTCTGCCAATAAATCAAACCAATAATTTATCAATAAGTACAATCTAGTGTATTCCCATATACATACATGGCAATGAGTAATAATAATTGTTGTCTCAAAAATATTTGAAACAATGCATTTTTTTTTAAAACAGCCACAAACAAGTCTTGGGTCTTCTTTTACACTCTTTATACTACAAAATGCAGAATAGGGCCAATCAGAAGGGGCGTCCGCACTCCAGCTGAAGAGTATACAACTCCAGTTTGTAGTGCGTTAAAAAAATATGGTATACTCTCCTGAGGTCATATATTCTATGACGTAGGAAATTTACTGCAACTTTAAAAAAAAAAATCCTGGGGGTCTGCTGTGCTCGTTGCCACCCCCACAACATTATAATAATGTGTTGTGATGCTACTGCCTCTTCTTGGGGCATATCAAGGATGCATCACTATATACATAAATTGCCCTTGCAGGGCATCATGGGGTGCCTTCTGGCAGGAACAATAAATATAAAATAAGTGGCTGTCCTGCTTATTTATTATTTGTGCCAGAAAATGGTTCTTATTTTTGTTTGGGGGGGTTCTCTGGACCCACCCAGGGTCCCCAAAAACATTAAACCATTGGGAGCTGTGGGGGGAAGCCCATGGCCCCTGCGGCCCCTGTGGCTCCCTGAGCCAGCACCCCTCTTGGGTGGCAACAGGAGCAGCCAAACGTTTATTTTTTTATTTTTAGTGGGTGCCTTGGTCCCACCCAATGCATCACCAACATTCACAGCTCTTGGGGCTGCTGTGTCCATGGCCCATACTGGGTTCTGGCGGGAGCCAGCTGTATTAACTTGCTCCCGCCCATCATGACCAAATCTATAGTCCCTGCCAAAGTAAGTGCAGGCAGGAACTTAGATTTCTGTTCCCTGTCCGCACTCTCCTCAGCATGGAGCAGCACAGCATCCTGGGGGAAGGAGTCCATGAGGCACTATCTGCCATTGTGTTGGAATGCCTCATGTCCACTCCCTTTTTTTTTTTTTAATACAACGGCCACCCGGACTTTGGATTTTTTGGTTTGCTAAACTCTTTGGCACTGTTTGTCAAATCTTATCAAACATTTTTAAAAAGACTCATCCGCCTCAGCTTCTTCCTGGAAAGTTTCTGGGTAATCCGTACTGGGCGGGGAAGGTCAAGACAAGTGGGAGTCCCAAAACATGCTTTCCCATACAGTTACAGAAGTTAAAGTTACCAAAAAGGCTGAACAGAATTACACCTAATTTGTCAGAAATCTAGATCTTTGTCCAGAAAAAGCCTTTTGTGATTTCACGTAAATCTGTGCAGTAGTTTTAGAGAAATTAAAGTTCAAAATGTATATATCACACCGCAAATGATCCGTGGAGCCAACAGATCTAAGGATAAGATCTGATTGACTGCCACATCAAGAAAGATGAGGTGGCAGCCATTTTAAGTCTCTGAGACTGTCCCCTCTAATGAATACAAGGTAAAAACAAAATGGGTGGGCAGTGTAGGGATACCCAGGTCTAACTACTGATTACCTCACATATTACATCCCTCATGACATGGTTTGTGACATCATTGATAACATCACTGCAACATCTGAAATGACATCATTGATCACAATACTGTGCATGGTGAAGGCTTGAGTTATAGTTACTTTAGGGAAAAAGTTATAGGGCTAAATGTATCATGCTCCCGGTTTACATTTCCTACATAGCGATTTTTAAGAAATCGCTATTTAAGAAATGCAAAATGGGATGTATAAAAATTTTGATTCGGTAATAGCGATTTCTTAAAAATCACAATCGCTATTACCGAATCGCAATTAGGGAATCGGACTCCATTCATACCTATGGGCTGGCCCATATGTGTCAATGGTTTTGCATTTCTCAATTTGCGAATTCCCATTAGGAATTCACAAATTAGGCAATGCAAATCCCAGGGTGCTGGGGGCCTGAGGCCCCCTTTGATGCACCCCAGAAAAATATTAGTGGACATGTGAAGCGCACACATGCCATAGGGTCATGTGTGCGCTACATGTAATTTTTAAATTGCACATGGTTACCACCAAATTGGATTTGGTGGTAATTGCATTTCCTAAATGCACAGTTCGCATTTAGGAAATGCATGATACATGTGCTTTGGAATTTGCAAATAGGAATTCCCTATGTGTGATTTCCTATTTAGAGAATCGCAATTTGTGATTCCCTAAATGAAGTAGCAATTTCAGGGAGTCGCTATTTTAGCGATTCCTTGAATTTGCACTGTGAATGCCTTTCATAAATCTTGAAAGGCATTTTTGCATTCGCAAATGGTGGAATTTTGTGATTCGCACCATTGCGAATGCAAAAAGCTTTGATACATCTAGCCCATAGTTACTTGAGATAACTATATCTGGTGAATTTGAATGGTTTGGTCATTTAAAACAATGTTTTAACTGACAGCTTCACCTAACTATAGTGTCCATTTAACCTTTATGTTGTTTTCAGTGAATATGTGTGTGTGCCTGTAGGTGTAATGTGACAATATATATATATCTTCATGGTATGCAGTTGTGGAGTTAAGACTAGTAAGACTAGTAAACCAGTGCTTAACTATATATGCTTGGCTTAGTATTTTGAGCCTTGATATTTTGGATATTTCTGTGGTCCATATTGTGACATACAACCGCGTCATGTATAGAGCTCCTATACTTGTTTGACAGTACTAGTATTCATTACAGGTCTTGGTAGCATACGTGCACTATGCCTAAACATAGAACATCTGGTTTATTTTTGCTATTTGACAGACTGGTGGAATTATTTGTTTGCTTGCTGCATGTTAGTAGTGGTTTTCCTACAAAATTACCTTGTAAAAGGGTTATTTTTCCGTGTTAATGGGGATGAAAAAGTAACAAGCATTGTTTTAGCTTTGTGTTCCAAATGTGGACTTCTGAGCGAGTAGGGCCCATCCATTACATAGACATATAATGACTCAGCAGCATGATGAAGAATGTTTGTGGTCTATATTGTTCTACAGTTCCTACTATGATAATAGGAAAGCATATTAGGATAACAGAACTTCAGAATGTGGGAGACTGAGTCCATCCACACCTTCAGAATCTGTTGGCCCGAATACTGGCTAGCTCACGGTGCCTCACTTGAACCCCCAAACCAACAAGGGGGGAAGGTGATTGTGGCAACCTCAATGTGACACTCTGAATCCCCAGGGAAGTTGTGAAAACAGATCTTACCCTTTCGTGGTATTACTCATCGATGCTCAGTCGTGACAAAAAGAGATGTGAGATAAGTTTTCAAGGCATTTATTGAAACAAACTAGCATAAAGCAAATGAGTTACGATAATTAGGCAGATGAAACAAAGCAAAGTAATCAGCATTATAAACATAGTAAAGAAGATAAAGAATCCAACCACGGTGAATGGGATTCTAGATGTTCTAGAAGTTCCTACCTACCTAACCCTAAGACTATACTCGAGAGCATAGCTGGTGTTCCTCTCTGCATGGCCCATTTAAAATTTCCGCAAAAACCACAGCACGGAAACCGCCCTCATCGCATGCACTGATGACATCAGAACCAGAGTCGACAAGGGTGAGACCGTCGCACTCATCCTCCTAGACCTCTCCGCAGCCTTTGACACCGTCTGCCATCACACACTCCACACACGTCTCCACAACGCAGTGATTCAACACAAAGCCCTAGACTGGCTCACCTCCTTCCTCACCGATAGAACCCAAAAAGTCTGCCTCCCTCCCTTCCACTGCACCGCCACCAAAATCATCTTCTGTATCCCCCAGGGATCCTCCCTCAGCCCCACCCTCTTCAACATTTACATTGACCCCGCTCGCCAACATCCTCCGACCGCACGGAATCACCATCCTCTCCTACTCAGACAACATCCAACTTACCATCTCCCTCACCCGCAACCCTACCACTGCCAAAACCAACCTCCACGCTGCACTCCTTGACACCGCCGCCTGGATGACAGCCAACCACCTCAAGCTCAACTCCAACAAAACCGAAATAATCATTTTTTAACCCAACAAAACCATATGGGATGACTCCTGGTGGCCCACCGCCCTAGGCCCCACTCCTACCCCTGCTAACCACGCACGCAAGCTCTGCATCATCCTAGACCCCTCCCTCTCCATGACCCAGCAGATCAACGCCATCACTTCCTCCTGTTTCAACACTCACCGCACGCTGAAAAAAACCTTCAAATGGATTCCCTTAGAGACCAGAAAGACCGTCACCCACGCACTCATCAGCAGCAGGCTAGACTACGGTAACGCCCTCTACGCCGGCATCACACTCAAACGCAAACTCCAGAGAATCCAGAACACAGCCACACACCTCATCCTGGATCTCCCTCGCCATGAAAACATCTCAGCACACCTCAGATCCCTTCACTGGCTCCCCATCGACAAGAGGATCTCCTTCAAAATCCTCATCCACACGCACAAATCCCTCCACAACAACGGCCCAAACTACCTCAACCATAGAGTTAACTTCCACACTCCCATCCGCCACCTCCAATCTGCCGACCTCGCACTCGCCACAGTCCCCCGCATCAAACGCACCAACACAGGAGGCAGATCCTTCTCCTACCTCGCCCCCATGGCCTGGAACTCCTTCCCTACCGACCTCCGCAAGACCCAAAATCTCCTGCTCTTCAGAAAAAAACTGCAAACATGGCTGTTCGAACAGTAACCTCCCCCCCCTTCCACCACCCCCCACCTAAGCGCCTTGAGACCCTAGCAGGTGAGTAGCGCGCTCTATAAATTTTTTTGATTGATTGATTGATTTAGGGGATTTGCCCCAGCCCCATTCCTCAAGACAGTGTCAGGAGTCAGCCATCCCCTCTGATGGTAATCCTCTCTGGGACTGGTAGATTAGCCCGAACAGAGCAGCATGTCAAACAGCAATCTTCCCAAGATGGTCATGGCCGGAATGTCCTCTGCTCCTTCCGGGTCACTGCACAGATTATATATTTAGCCATAATGTGTTGGAAGTACAGTCCTAATGCAGTGCTCTGTCTAGGTGTTCGAAGCTGTCTCCTGAATAGGCAACACAAACTAGCATACCATGTACAGTGTTCTTAGCTTTGGACAGAAAGTAATGATTACATATTGTGCAAAGGCTAACTAAATAAACAGCATGTCCTTTATGTTCCTAGAATAAAAGCAGACTCCTAAAATTATGTAAAAAGTCATTGCTAAAAGCAGCAGAACTAAAAGAAATAAAATATTAAATATTAGATATAAAATGAAGCTAAGTGGTGCTAAAAACAGGGGGCACCAACACGGGTCCCAGAGGTCCTCCTGATAATATTTTATATATTTGCTATCACTCATTTATTTATAATTATCATAATTTTTCCTATTCATCTGATTTACTTTAGATTAGCACCCAATAAATATTACATTTTATATTGTGCTGTTTTGGTGGGTACACGGATGGTCATTTATCTGTATTCTGTAAGAGTAAGAGATTTTCTGATGGGTTTGTTTGATTTGAAACACCCTGTAAATACTACAGTAAATATAACTTGGCGAAAGGGCAGGAAAATTCCTATTTATTTTTATTTCCTCTGTTCACCCAGAAGTCACTGTTGGGATGTACGAAAATCTGCCTGGTGTGCGACCCTAAAAAATTTGGGGGATTCAGGACAGGGAGTTCAAACCACCTTCAATGGGTAGTACTGAAGGATCTACTTCAGTGCCCCCCAGAAACTCCTTGTAGAAAAGCATAGACGATCGTGCAAAGGAAAGACCATTTCCAATGCTGGTGTCCATTCTGAGGCAACAGATGCCTGCAGAATGATTAATACAAGGCTACAGGTATAAGGACATGCATGACCTTGAGTGTCTGACTTTGGATCAAAAGTCTAAATGCACATTTGAAAAGAAAGCACCTCTTTGGATCTAAAATGAATATGAGGTGCTTTAAAAACTCAATGGCAACGACAAACTCAGTGGAAGCATCACAACAGGAGCAACATTACTGTTACAGGATACAAGGGAGGTGAGCATCCACTCGGTAATACTCACAATATTAAAGTCATTAAATACTGGAGCTATAGGTGCCACAGTATTGCCTGCAAACATAGAAGTATTGTAGGGGAAAGTTTAATGGCAACAAACGTTTTCAAGCCAGTGGGTCTTATGGGAGACATTCCTTCCATTTGACTTTACACGTCTTGTCCCAGTTGCATTCACACATCACAGGAGACTGAGGATGCTTCCTTAAGAACAGAAGCAAACTACCTCAGTCCACGGTCAAAGATGTGTATTGCATAGGGTTAGAGTAAGTAAAACACAACTAGCCACCACAAAAAGATAAGACCAACTAAATACATTTACTATAATTGCTAGAAGTGATGTCTTTAGTCAGCAGAGTACCTTTCCATTCCCTGATAAACGTCAGTAAGCTAAGCCTGTCAATATTTTGACAGGGAGAACTGGAAGACACTTAGGGGCGTGCAGATTCTGCTTCATTAAACACCACAATCCACACATTACTCTCTATTATCAGGGACAAATTGATAATTGTAAGTTGTTTATTGGACCCAATTAGTTCCAAAGTAACTGAGCTGGATTGTATTGGCTGTAATAAATGTTAGCCCAGACAGCAGTTTATTCATGAGGGCCCAGTAATGCATGCTATTCAGTCAAGTGGCCGAGCTTTAATAGTCACTGCATTTCTCAATGTAGTGACCACCTACATGCCCCACTTCACAGCACTGTTCGCTATTTGTCATTAATTTAGCACCTGGATTATACATCAATATGAGCCACAATGGTAGGCCTTCAATGGGTAATCCCACATAGAAGAGGCATTACTCCTCCCTAGGATTTAAACATTTTAGTAACATTTATGGATCCTCCGTTTGAACCAATGCATTCCTGTAGTCTAGAAGATTTGTCATCAAAAGTGTTATTTCTGGTGGCTATCACTTGTACAAGTTCAGTCAGTGAGAGGCAGCCATGGGAATATGCGAGCCAAATTTGCAAATTCTTAAAGATATGCAAATTTATTACCAAAGCTGTATTGCTGTTCCATGTGAACCAAATTTACCATGATTGTTTACTATCCCACAAAATGCAGCAGATCCTCTTTGCCACATACTAGAGGTTAGAAGATTGGTCATGAATTATATAAACACAAAATCTCTTTCATAGAACAAGTACATTGCTTAGCACATATACTCAAGAACAGAATTGTAAATGAGATGACTAAGTCTGACATAGGCAATACATTATAAAGTGTGAAGAATTCTCTTATGTACAAGGCAATCAGACACTTCATGCAGTGCCTTGCTCCCATTCTAAAACATGAAAGAAGTGACAAGGACTATATGGGAACATACCCATAATTGGCATTTGTAAAGGTGCAAAGTAGTCGTCAGTTCACCTGGGTTGGACTGGGACAGAAAATAGGCACCAAAATAAAAGTGGCCCCCATTAGTGAATAAGATAGCTAAAGAAGTGGCCATGCTTGCAAATTGAGGCGGTTTTGATCTAGTAAAGTCACGCTGTATAAGTCTTTGCAAGGTATGGAAGTCTGCATTGATTTGAGCTTGCTGCAGATAATGTTTGTTTTAATATTGGGAAAATCAACAATGAACAAGCATTGACAATTACAATGGAATGGTTTTTAAAGGAATATTGTCCATATAGGTTAATGACTTCCCACCTCTAATCTGTGCTGTGCCTGTGAAAAACAACATAAATTATCTAGTAATCTAAGACACTTTAGTAGCATTCCAATGGCATATGTGTGCCCCTAAAACATCAAGCTTTGGCAGCGGGTTAAATAAACAAAATGATCAGAGCTGCACGGAGGACAAGCACTTTATTGTGGAAGCAGCCAACCTCTAACTATTCAAAACATGTAATCCTGACTCTCAACATGTGGGGGGAGCCAAGGCCCATCTCTAGTGATGCTCACATAATTGTCTGACAATATCTGTGCTGTCAAGACAGACCATAAAAACGGCCCAGCAGACCATAAAACAGACCCACAAACAGCTAGAAAACCAGCCCACACACTAATCTTTCAGCCCAGCACTGCCTGATTGCCCTGTTGTTTTGTCAATATGGACAAAGTTTTGAGATGTTTTGAGCAGATTTCACCCACTCTATATTTTGGGAAGGTGAGGGTACTGCTTTATCGGATTTGCAATGCATGTCACTGCCCAAACTGCAAACAGAAAATTTTGTTTTCATGTATAAACATGTACATACCAGTTTATAAGTTGTTCTGTTGCATATTCACATGTTGATCTTTTGCATTATCTACGGCAGTTGAAGGAAAGGGAGGTTTCTAGCACAGGACACGTAACACAATGAGGAAAATTCAGCTATCTGAGTTGTGGCACACCTCCTAGTTAATTGTATACTGTAGAGGTTGTGGTCCTCGGTCTTTTGAGGCACAGCTTAAAAAAACACAAGTTGTACTGTTTGTGATCCAATAGTAGATGGGAGGCGAGTGCCTAGCCTGTGAATCTACAACAGAAGAAACTGAAAAATGATGTCTACAAGTAAGTCATATTTTTCTTCTTTCACATTTCTACCCTTCACTGTTGCCGGATTTTAGTGCAAAATACACATTTTCCTTTTAATAAAATGTATGCCTTTCTTTGACAGAGTATCCTTATTCTGAATTAAGAAGGATTTCATTTCAGATTATTTTGGTAAACCAAAGGCTTTAGTTGATTTGGTGATTTGAGAGGATCCTAAAAATCAACGGAGTTGATCTGTTACATAGAACTGGAATGTCTGTACAAACTAAATATTCAGGCTTTGGGAGAATTATGTTAAATGAGAACCTCCTGTACATAATTTGAGGGTCACTAAAATAAGTATTTGTAATTGGGGCAGTGAAATCACTAAGTCACAGCAGCAGCTTTTGTTTATTGTAGTGAGGGTGTCCCTCTTTCACTGCTCACTTTACTGAAGACATTACGCTAGGAAAAGTACTTTGGGGCCAATGTGGGCTGGTTAGATGTGACTTACAAAAACAGCAGTAAAGAAAACCATTGACGATTCATGTTGTCATCATTCCCACAATCCGTAGAATAGGGATACGTCTTCACTGGAAAGATAGACTTTTCCAAGTACTTCTAAAACACTGTACAATTTTTGTCCAGTCCCATGGATCTTCCAGCCCTATGTCCTGCCTCACAGTATACCAATGGGTTGGTTTCTTAGGGTCCTTTTTTGTACAGGTAGAAAATTAAGAGTCAAGCTGTGTACCCCAATATGATCTTTCTAGAGCTGCTAGCACCAAGAATAGGCTTTAAGTCAGTTCCTTCTTTATGCAGATGTAGCTACCAATTGACTGAGTATATCTTAAAATGAATCCTTTGAATAGTAAGATTCTCCATACATATAATCATTAGCACTGATCCTTTATCTTTTGATTGTACTATTTGGTTATGGAAACTCTTACACTGTCTCCCACTCCAGACTTAACAGGGTCCTAACACTAAGAAGCTGATTGTGCTGTTGCTTCTCACGATCCCCCTAAAAGGAGCTACAGTGTTATGGAATTACCACCCTTTTGTGAAGTCACATAGAAATATGAACCCTCTATAACCTAATGTGTCATGCTTCATCACTGGGTCCCTCATCTAGTACTGAAAACCCCAGAGCCCAGATCTGCAGCATACATGCCTATTTAGAATCCACATTTGTCCAGTCTTAGCTGCAACTTTCTAGATTACTGGTGACTATAGTGACCAGATAGAGTTCTCACTCATTTCTCATTTATTTGGTTTCCCAAAATACACAAGGCACTTTGTTGCACCTGGAGTTTGGCTTGTTGAGCTAGGACATTGAGTGCAAAATGACTATTGTAAAATATCATCCTAAGTTTGCCTCTGCAAAAGAAGGCACAATAAAAG
This sequence comes from Pleurodeles waltl, assembly GCF_031143425.1. NCBI lineage: Eukaryota > Metazoa > Chordata > Amphibia > Caudata > Salamandridae > Pleurodeles > Pleurodeles waltl. The sequence goes on from NC_090436.1 coordinate 732,296,102, forward strand.
GTGTGTTGCAGGCCATTTTTAAAGAAACATCAAGTCCTGAGTCAAAATATTTGTAGAATGCCCTCAACACATATGGAAGTGACACAGTATCAATTTAAGTGCGTCTTGACTGGCAGGAAATAAAGCACACTTTGGGGGCTTGCTTCATTTGTGTATGCAGTAGCCCTTGATCCCATGCAACGCCCACGCATGAATCTCGCTAATAATTACTTTTATTAAGGCACATTGCACTTCTCCACAGTCCTGAAATGCTGCTCAAATCACTTTCCTACATATTTCTGCCACCTGGGTAAAATGCAATGGCTGTATAAGGTGGTTGTTACCATATTTGTATTTTAGACCAAACTTTGCTTACTACACTTAGTAGCATAGGTTATATGTTTTCAATCAAGTACTTGCATTAGGTGGTCGCACAAACTTTGTTGGTTGCAAGGTTCTAAAATCATGTTCCTAGGAAGCACGGTTTATCATTATTGACTGGTTGGCTACATAAGAACACCATATTCAGTGACCTCTTGTTTTTTATGACAGGGACAAACCTGCTTAATTGTTTTTGATTAGCAGGTTAATGTACTCAAGGGCTGTGGTGCCAGTAAAGGGTGCAACAGTACAACATGTGCTTCTGTGATCTTTTTTTTCTTTAACAAAACTGTACTTTAAATTTTTTTTTAAATTTTATACTGCATTTTTTTTTATGTGAAAATTTCTATTAGTCATGCAATAAAGAATTTACCTATGAGGAAGTGAAAAAACAAAATTGGCACCCTCGCAATGATCAGTGTTCGATTTCTACCACTACCAACAGGTGCTTCTCCCGGACACCTGGAAACATTGACTTACTACTGATTAGCATATTTATTTTACTGAAATGTCTCTAGTTATGTGGTATACCATATACCCGTGGGAGGGTAAATTAAATGCTGATGATGGGCCTGCAGCATTTTTTGTGATACCCACTTAAAAGGTGTGTCAGACCTGTCATTGCAGTCTGTTAGCAGTTTTAAACTGTCAATTTGACTTTGCGAAGCCTTAGACTCTTTTTTTATTACATATAAATCACCCTTAGGTTAGGCTGTAAACAGCCATAAGGCAGGGTGCATTGCAATTAAAAGACTTTGCATGTAAATTTAAATTTTATATGTCGTGGTAGCGGAAAAACTCACAAATAAATTTTTCACTACTGTGAGGTCTACCTCTCCCATAGGATAACATTGTGTTGCCTTATTACATTTAATAAGTGCTAACTTTCGATTTGGGAGCAGGTAAGGGCTTCATGTTTGGTACGTGAGAAATTGCAATTTAAAAGCCTCTTTAAAAGTAAAGTTGGATTTTAAGTTACAATGTTGAAAATACCATTTTCAGAAAGTTGGTATTTTCCTGCCTTATTTGGTGTCTGTTCCTGGGTCACATGACTGCATGTAGTTTACGGTTGGACTTTGTTTATTCTGCCGAGATAGCTACACAATAGAGAAGGAATGTCTCCTACTTCAAAGCATCACGTAAAAAAATAGGACCCAAAGACATACTCTTCAGTTCACTTTCTGGACCTGCAAAAGGACTCTCAGAGGACTGCCTGCTGCTGTGGCCTACTGTTTACTTCAGAAGACTGCTCTTTGCTGCATCTGGAAGGAGTGCTTTGCTGCCTACAGCCTGCCTTGAACCTTCAGAGACCTGCCTTTCTGTTTGAGCACTGTTCCACTTCATGAACCCAAGACTACCAGGGTGACTCCAAGGTCTAGTTTACTGGCCTTCTGATCAAAGCCTCAGGGACAAAAACCACTCCAATCATTTTGAACCAGCACCTGGGCGAGTCCTACCCCCCTCAAAGTGGTGCCACTCTAGTCCTGGACCCTTGGTGGTGGTGTTAAAGGAGCCCAGATAGCCATAATCCAAACCTTGAGAAATATTTCTGTCTTAAAACTGCTCTGAGAACTGAGAAGAGACCAGGACCAACCTGCTTGTGTATCCACCCAAGTTTCATTGCTGGACAGCCTGACTTCATGGCAGCTCCTGCTACATTCTTCTCAGCAGCAGCAAATAATATTCAGTGGTCCTTCACAGAAGGGTTGTCCAGCCTCATGGAGCCCTTGTTGTCTACAGCCTCCAGCTTTGTCCCGATGGATATTTTCAACTTCTAAGAAAGACAACTCCTCTTCCTTGGAGAACCGCCTGCAGCTTTGCCCTGCTGAATTTCTACCTTTTCAGATATTTTCTGTTGAAATTACTTGTAAGTCCAATGATAAGTGCCGACCGGGCCTAATCCACTTCCTGTAATCGACATGCACTCCATCGCAGGTGTCCATATTTGTTTACTTTGGCCCGGTCTGGCACGACTAGATTTCCGCAGTTGGCACTTTGATCTTTTAGGTGCTAGTTTTTACCTTAACCTTTGAAAATTCATAACTCCTGTTATACAGATTGGATTTTTGTCATTGTGGTTTCACATAATTTATCATAATTTACTCCATGTTTCTAAGTTGGTGTGGGATTTGTTTGTGTTCTGTTTTCACTTTATTACTGTTTGTGTGCTACATAAATACCTTATGCATTCCCTCTTAGTTAAGCCTGACTGCTTTTGTGGCAAGCTACCAGAGAGTTGAACATATTAATTTAGTGATTTTTGTGGTTCACCCTAACAGGGACTGTGGCTGTTACTTGAGCAGAGTTAACACCCCATTTAACCACAACAACCCAATTTCTGATAGATGTCATCAGTGATGTTATCAATGATGCATTGAACATGGCATGAGTGATACAGTAGGTGAGGTAATAAGCAGAGCAAAAAGAGGGTGTTAATTATATTTACTTCAGTTAACTATAACCAGAGTCACTGGAATTATGCAACAGGGAAGCACCAAATTATACAGCATTGTTGACTAAATTACACAACAAAAAAAAGGCAAAGTATGCTGTGGCTCATTTTTTGATAGTCTTACTTCATTCTTGTGTAATTACTACACATGGTAATAATGTCTGAGCAAACATTTCACCTCCTTTGTACCAGTTTAACAACCAAATACAGAAATAAGCAGCAGAAAATTGACCAGTTAAATTTTGTGAATGGCCTTCCACTGTGTAGGAACAAATGTTGCCACCTTTTTAGTAACGTGATCCATTTGATATAGATTTTTTTTTTTTTTTTTAACAAATCTGCATATTATGTATCTGATGATAAATTATGTGGAAAATGCGGCAAACCAATAATTATTCGAAAAGGTTGTGGCCATTGAATTGCATAATTCCAGTGGCTCTTACTATAATTGGTGAATGTCAGTGTTTTTGTATTTTTTGGAGTGACAACCTTTATGACTTAACCAAGATTGTCCCCTATGTACAATAGCACTTTAGCTCTTGTGTTTTTCAGTTTATTTCTGAGGTTTTTTCAAATGTAAATTAAGATGTTATTAGCATATGTAACTATAGCATCACTTTAACCTTTATTTCTTTCAGTGAGTTTCATTTTTTTTTTTTTTTTTACATACAGTAATCATATTGATGCAGTAATTTTAAGTGAGGCATGCCTTCTGGTGTTGTCTAAGAGACTAAAGTACAAAATATAAAAGGTCAACCTATTGCCTTTATCAGTGGGGTCAGCACAGCAACATATATAAAGCAGGCCCATTGGCTCTGCCAATAAATCAACCCAATAATTTATCAATAAGTACAATCTAGTGTATTCCCATATACATACATGGCAATGAGTAATAATAATTGTTGTCTCAAAAATATTTGAAACAATGCATTTTTTTTTAAAACAGCCACAAACAAGTCTTGGGTCTTCTTTTACACTCTTTATACTACAAAATGCAGAATAGGGCCAATCAGAAGGGGCGTCCGCACTCCAGCTGAAGAGTATACAACTCCAGTTTGTAGTGCGTTAAAAAAATATGGTATACTCTCCTGAGGTCATATATTCTATGACGTAGGAAATTTACTGCAACTTTAAAAAAAAAAATCCTGGGGGTCTGCTGTGCTCGTTGCCACCCCCACAACATTATAATAATGTGTTGTGATGCTACTGCCTCTTCTTGGGGCATATCAAGGATGCATCACTATATACATAAATTGCCCTTGCAGGGCATCATGGGGTGCCTTCTGGCAGGAACAATAAATATAAAATAAGTGGCTGTCCTGCTTATTTATTATTTGTGCCTGAAAATGGTTCTTATTTTTGTTTGGGGGGGTTCTCTGGACCCACCCAGGGTCCCCAAAAACATTAAACCATTGGGAGCTGTGGGGGGAAGCCCATGGCCCCTGCGGCCCCTGTGGCTCCCTGAGCCAGCACCCCTCTTGGGTGGCAACAGGAGCAGCCAAACGTTTATTTTTTTATTTTTAGTGGGTGCCTTGGTCCCACCCAATGCATCACCAACATTCACAGCTCTTGGGGCTGCTGTGTCCATGGCCCATACTGGGTTCTGGCGGGAGCCAGCTGTATTAACTTGCTCCCGCCCATCATGACCAAATCTATAGTCCCTGCCAAAGTAAGTGCAGGCAGGAACTTAGATTTCTGTTCCCTGTCCGCACTCTCCTCAGCATGGAGCAGCACAGCATCCTGGGGGAAGGAGTCCATGAGGCACTATCTGCCATTGTGTTGGAATGCCTCATGTCCACTCCCTTTTCTTTTTTTTTAATACAACGGCCACCCGGACTTTGGATTTTTTGGTTTGCTAAACTCTTTGGCACTGTTTGTCAAATCTTATCAAACATTTTTAAAAAGACTCATCCGCCTCAGCTTCTTCCTGGAAAGTTTCTGGGTAATCCGTACTGGGCGGGGAAGGTCAAGACAAGTGGGAGTCCCAAAACATGCTTTCCCATACAGTTACAGAAGTTAAAGTTACCAAAAAGGCTGAACAGAATTACACCTAATTTGTCAGAAATCTAGATCTTTGTCCAGAAAAAGCCTTTTGTGATTTCACGTAAATCTGTGCAGTAGTTTTAGAGAAATTAAAGTTCAAAATGTATATATCACACCGCAAATGATCCGTGGAGCCAACAGATCTAAGGATAAGATCTGATTGACTGCCACATCAAGAAAGATGAGGTGGCAGCCATTTTAAGTCTCTGAGACTGTCCCCTCTAATGAATACAAGGTAAAAACAAAATGGGTGGGCAGTGTAGGGATACCCAGGTCTAACTACTGATTACCTCACATATTACATCCCTCATGACATGGTTTGTGACATCATTGATAACATCACTGCAACATCTGAAATGACATCATTGATCACAATACTGTGCATGGTGAAGGCTTGAGTTATAGTTACTTTAGGGAAAAAGTTATAGGGCTAAATGTATCATGCTCCCGGTTTACATTTCCTACATAGCGATTTTTAAGAAATCGCTATTTAAGAAATGCAAAATGGGATGTATAAAAATTTTGATTCGGTAATAGCGATTTCTTAAAAATCACAATCGCTATTACCGAATCGCAATTAGGGAATCGGACTCCATTCATACCTATGGGCTGGCCCATATGTGTCAATGGTTTTGCATTTCTCAATTTGCGAATTCCCATTAGGAATTCACAAATTAGGCAATGCAAATCCCAGGGTGCTGGGGGCCTGAGGCCCCCTTTGATGCACCCCAGAAAAATATTAGTGGACATGTGAAGCGCACACATGCCATAGGGTCATGTGTGCGCTACATGTAATTTTTAAATTGCACATGGTTACCACCAAATTGGATTTGGTGGTAATTGCATTTCCTAAATGCACAGTTCGCATTTAGGAAATGCATGATACATGTGCTTTGGAATTTGCAAATAGGAATTCCCTATGTGTGATTTCCTATTTAGAGAATCGCAATTTGTGATTCCCTAAATGAAGTAGCAATTTCAGGGAGTCGCTATTTTAGCGATTCCTTGAATTTGCACTGTGAATGCCTTTCATAAATCTTGAAAGGCATTTTTGCATTCGCAAATGGTGGAATTTTGTGATTCGCACCATTGCGAATGCAAAAAGCTTTGATACATCTAGCCCATAGTTACTTGAGATAACTATATCTGGTGAATTTGAATGGTTTGGTCATTTAAAACAATGTTTTAACTGACAGCTTCACCTAACTATAGTGTCCATTTAACCTTTATGTTGTTTTCAGTGAATATGTGTGTGTGCCTGTAGGTGTAATTTGACAATATATATATATCTTCATGGTATGCAGTTGTGGAGTTAAGACTAGTAAGACTAGTAAACCAGTGCTTAACTATATATGCTTGGCTTAGTATTTTGAGCCTTGATATTTTGGATATTTCTGTGGTCCATATTGTGACATACAACCGCGTCATGTATAGAGCTCCTATACTTGTTTGACAGTACTAGTATTCATTACAGGTCTTGGTAGCATACGTGCACTATGCCTAAACATAGAACATCTGGTTTATTTTTGCTATTTGACAGACTGGTGGAATTATTTGTTTGCTTGCTGCATGTTAGTAGTGGTTTTCCTACAAAATTACCTTGTAAAAGGGTTATTTTTCCGTGTTAATGGGGATGAAAAAGTAACAAGCATTGTTTTAGCTTTGTGTTCCAAATGTGGACTTCTGAGCGAGTAGGGCCCATCCATTACATAGACATATAATGACTCAGCAGCATGATGAAGAATGTTTGTGGTCTATATTGTTCTACAGTTCCTACTATGATAATAGGAAAGCATATTAGGATAACAGAACTTCAGAATGTGGGAGACTGAGTCCATCCACACCTTCAGAATCTGTTGGCCCGAATACTGGCTAGCTCACGGTGCCTCACTTGAACCCCCAAACCAACAAGGGGGGAAGGTGATTGTGGCAACCTCAATGTGACACTCTGAATCCCCAGGGAAGTTGTGAAAACAGATCTTACCCTTTCGTGGTATTACTCATCGATGCTCAGTCGTGACAAAAAGAGATGTGAGATAAGTTTTCAAGGCATTTATTGAAACAAACTAGCATAAAGCAAATGAGTTACGATAATTAGGCAGATGAAACAAAGCAAAGTAATCAGCATTATAAACATAGTAAAGAAGATAAAGAATCCAACCACGGTGAATGGGATTCTAGATGTTCTAGAAGTTCCTACCTACCTAACCCTAAGACTATACTCGAGAGCATAGCTGGTGTTCCTCTCTGCATGGCCCATTTAAAATTTCCGCAAAAACCACAGCACGGAAACCGCCCTCATCGCATGCACTGATGACATCAGAACCAGAGTCGACAAGGGTGAGACCGTCGCACTCATCCTCCTAGACCTCTCCGCAGCCTTTGACACCGTCTGCCATCACACACTCCACACACGTCTCCACAACGCAGTGATTCAACACAAAGCCCTAGACTGGCTCACCTCCTTCCTCACCGATAGAACCCAAAAAGTCTGCCTCCCTCCCTTCCACTGCACCGCCACCAAAATCATCTTCTGTATCCCCCAGGGATCCTCCCTCAGCCCCACCCTCTTCAACATTTACATTGACCCCGCTCGCCAACATCCTCCGACCGCACGGAATCACCATCCTCTCCTACTCAGACAACATCCAACTTACCATCTCCCTCACCCGCAACCCTACCACTGCCAAAACCAACCTCCACGCTGCACTCCTTGACACCGCCGCCTGGATGACAGCCAACCACCTCAAGCTCAACTCCAACAAAACCGAAATAATCATTTTTTAACCCAACAAAACCATATGGGATGACTCCTGGTGGCCCACCGCCCTAGGCCCCACTCCTACCCCTGCTAACCACGCACGCAAGCTCTGCATCATCCTAGACCCCTCCCTCTCCATGACCCAGCAGATCAACGCCATCACTTCCTCCTGTTTCAACACTCACCGCACGCTGAAAAAAACCTTCAAATGGATTCCCTTAGAGACCAGAAAGACCGTCACCCACGCACTCATCAGCAGCAGGCTAGACTACGGTAACGCCCTCTACGCCGGCATCACACTCAAACGCAAACTCCAGAGAATCCAGAACACAGCCACACACCTCATCCTGGATCTCCCTCGCCATGAAAACATCTCAGCACACCTCAGATCCCTTCACTGGCTCCCCATCGACAAGAGGATCTCCTTCAAAATCCTCATCCACACGCACAAATCCCTCCACAACAACGGCCCAAACTACCTCAACCATAGAGTTAACTTCCACACTCCCATCCGCCACCTCCAATCTGCCGACCTCGCACTCGCCACAGTCCCCCGCATCAAACGCACCAACACAGGAGGCAGATCCTTCTCCTACCTCGCCCCCATGGCCTGGAACTCCTTCCCTACCGACCTCCGCAAGACCCAAAATCTCCTGCTCTTCAGAAAAAAACTGCAAACATGGCTGTTCGAACAGTAACCTCCCCCCCCTTCCACCACCCCCCACCTAAGCGCCTTGAGACCCTAGCAGGTGAGTAGCGCGCTCTATAAATTTTTTTGATTGATTGATTGATTTAGGGGATTTGCCCCAGCCCCATTCCTCAAGACAGTGTCAGGAGTCAGCCATCCCCTCTGATGGTAATCCTCTCTGGGACTGGTAGATTAGCCCGAACAGAGCAGCATGTCAAACAGCAATCTTCCCAAGATGGTCATGGCCGGAATGTCCTCTGCTCCTTCCGGGTCACTGCACAGATTATATATTTAGCCATAATGTGTTGGAAGTACAGTCCTAATGCAGTGCTCTGTCTAGGTGTTCGAAGCTGTCTCCTGAATAGGCAACACAAACTAGCATACCATGTACAGTGTTCTTAGCTTTGGACAGAAAGTAATGATTACATATTGTGCAAAGGCTAACTAAATAAACAGCATGTCCTTTATGTTCCTAGAATAAAAGCAGACTCCTAAAATTATGTAAAAAGTCATTGCTAAAAGCAGCAGAACTAAAAGAAATAAAATATTAAATATTAGATATAAAATGAAGCTAAGTGGTGCTAAAAACAGGGGGCACCAACACGGGTCCCAGAGGTCCTCCTGATAATATTTTATATATTTGCTATCACTCATTTATTTATAATTATCATAATTTTTCCTATTCATCTGATTTACTTTAGATTAGCACCCAATAAATATTACATTTTATATTGTGCTGTTTTGGTGGGTACACGGATGGTCATTTATCTGTATTCTGTAAGAGTAAGAGATTTTCTGATGGGTTTGTTTGATTTGAAACACCCTGTAAATACTACAGTAAATATAACTTGGCGAAAGGGCAGGAAAATTCCTATTTATTTTTATTTCCTCTGTTCACCCAGAAGTCACTGTTGGGATGTACGAAAATCTGCCTGGTGTGCGACCCTAAAAAATTTGGGGGATTCAGGACAGGGAGTTCAAACCACCTTCAATGGGTAGTACTGAAGGATCTACTTCAGTGCCCCCCAGAAACTCCTTGTAGAAAAGCATAGACGATCGTGCAAAGGAAAGACCATTTCCAATGCTGGTGTCCATTCTGAGGCAACAGATGCCTGCAGAATGATTAATACAAGGCTACAGGTATAAGGACATGCATGACCTTGAGTGTCTGACTTTGGATCAAAAGTCTAAATGCACATTTGAAAAGAAAGCACCTCTTTGGATCTAAAATGAATATGAGGTGCTTTAAAAACTCAATGGCAACGACAAACTCAGTGGAAGCATCACAACAGGAGCAACATTACTGTTACAGGATAAAAGGGAGGTGAGCATCCACTCGGTAATACTCACAATATTAAAGTCATTAAATACTGGAGCTATAGGTGCCACAGTATTGCCTGCAAACATAGAAGTATTGTAGGGGAAAGTTTAATGGCAACAAACGTTTTCAAGCCAGTGGGTCTTATGGGAGACATTCCTTCCATTTGACTTTACACGTCTTGTCCCAGTTGCATTCACACATCACAGGAGACTGAGGATGCTTCCTTAAGAACAGAAGCAAACTACCTCAGTCCACGGTCAAAGATGTGTATTGCATAGGGTTAGAGTAAGTAAAACACAACTAGCCACCACAAAAAGATAAGACCAACTAAATACATTTACTATAATTGCTAGAAGTGATGTCTTTAGTCAGCAGAGTACCTTTCCATTCCCTGATAAACGTCAGTAAGCTAAGCCTGTCAATATTTTGACAGGGAGAACTGGAAGACACTTAGGGGCGTGCAGATTCTGCTTCATTAAACACCACAATCCACACATTACTCTCTATTATCAGGGACAAATTGATAATTGTAAGTTGTTTATTGGACCCAATTAGTTCCAAAGTAACTGAGCTGGATTGTATTGGCTGTAATAAATGTTAGCCCAGACAGCAGTTTATTCATGAGGGCCCAGTAATGCATGCTATTCAGTCAAGTGGCCGAGCTTTAATAGTCACTGCATTTCTCAATGTAGTGACCACCTACATGCCCCACTTCACAGCACTGTTCGCTATTTGTCATTAATTTAGCACCTGGATTATACATCAATATGAGCCACAATGGTAGGCCTTCAATGGGTAATCCCACATAGAAGAGGCATTACTCCTCCCTAGGATTTAAACATTTTAGTAACATTTATGGATCCTCCGTTTGAACCAATGCATTCCTGTAGTCTAGAAGATTTGTCATCAAAAGTGTTATTTCTGGTGGCTATCACTTGTACAAGTTCAGTCAGTGAGAGGCAGCCATGGGAATATGCGAGCCAAATTTGCAAATTCTTAAAGATATGCAAATTTATTACCAAAGCTGTATTGCTGTTCCATGTGAACCAAATTTACCATGATTGTTTACTATCCCACAAAATGCAGCAGATCCTCTTTGCCACATACTAGAGGTTAGAAGATTGGTCATGAATTATATAAACACAAAATCTCTTTCATAGAACAAGTACATTGCTTAGCACATATACTCAAGAACAGAATTGTAAATGAGATGACTAAGTCTGACATAGGCAATACATTATAAAGTGTGAAGAATTCTCTTATGTACAAGGCAATCAGACACTTCATGCAGTGCCTTGCTCCCATTCTAAAACATGAAAGAAGTGACAAGGACTATATGGGAACATACCCATAATTGGCATTTGTAAAGGTGCAAAGTAGTCGTCAGTTCACCTGGGTTGGACTGGGACAGAAAATAGGCACCAAAATAAAAGTGGCCCCCATTAGTGAATAAGATAGCTAAAGAAGTGGCCATGCTTGCAAATTGAGGCGGTTTTGATCTAGTAAAGTCACGCTGTATAAGTCTTTGCAAGGTATGGAAGTCTGCATTGATTTGAGCTTGCTGCAGATAATGTTTGTTTTAATATTGGGAAAATCAACAATGAACAAGCATTGACAATTACAATGGAATGGTTTTTAAAGGAATATTGTCCATATAGGTTAATGACTTCCCACCTCTAATCTGTGCTGTGCCTGTGAAAAACAACATAAATTATCTAGTAATCTAAGACACTTTAGTAGCATTCCAATGGCATATGTGTGCCCCTAAAACATCAAGCTTTGGCAGCGGGTTAAATAAACAAAATGATCAGAGCTGCACGGAGGACAAGCACTTTATTGTGGAAGCAGCCAACCTCTAACTATTCAAAACATGTAATCCTGACTCTCAACATGTGGGGGGAGCCAAGGCCCATCTCTAGTGATGCTCACATAATTGTCTGACAATATCTGTGTTGTCAAGACAGACCATAAAAACGGCCCAGCAGACCATAAAACAGACCCACAAACAGCTAGAAAACCAGCCCACACACTAATCTTTCAGCCCAGCACTGCCTGATTGCCCTGTTGTTTTGTCAATATGGACAAAGTTTTGAGATGTTTTGAGCAGATTTCACCCACTCTATATTTTGGGAAGGTGAGGGTACTGCTTTATCGGATTTGCAATGCATGTCACTGCCCAAACTGCAAACAGAAAATTTTGTTTTCATGTATAAACATGTACATACCAGTTTATAAGTTGTTCTGTTGCATATTCACATGTTGATCTTTTGCATTATCTACGGCAGTTGAAGGAAAGGGAGGTTTCTAGCACAGGACACGTAACACAATGAGGAAAATTCAGCTATCTGAGTTGTGGCACACCTCCTAGTTAATTGTATACTGTAGAGGTTGTGGTCCTCGGTCTTTTGAGGCACAGCTTCAAAAAACACAAGTTGTACTGTTTGTGATCCAATAGTAGATGGGAGGCGAGTGCCTAGCCTGTGAATCTACAACAGAAGAAACTGAAAAATGATGTCTACAAGTAAGTCATATTTTTCTTCTTTCACATTTCTACCCTTCACTGTTGCCGGATTTTAGTGCAAAATACACATTTTCCTTTTAATAAAATGTATGCCTTTCTTTGACAGAGTATCCTTATTCTGAATTAAGAAGGATTTCATTTCAGATTATTTTGGTAAACCAAAGGCTTTAGTTGATTTGGTGATTTGAGAGGATCCTAAAAATCAACGGAGTTGATCTGTTACATAGAACTGGAATGTCTGTACAAACTAAATATTCAGGCTTTGGGAGAATTATGTTAAATGAGAACCTCCTGTACATAATTTGAGGGTCACTAAAATAAGTATTTGTAATTGGGGCAGTGAAATCACTAAGTCACAGCAGCAGCTTTTGTTTATTGTAGTGAGGGTGTCCCTCTTTCACTGCTCACTTTACTGAAGACATTACGCTAGGAAAAGTACTTTGGGGCCAATGTGGGCTGGTTAGATGTGACTTACAAAAACAGCAGTAAAGAAAACCATTGACGATTCATGTTGTCATCATTCCCACAATCCGTAGAATAGGGATACGTCTTCACTGGAAAGATAGACTTTTCCAAGTACTTCTAAAACACTGTACAATTTTTGTCCAGTCCCATGGATCTTCCAGCCCTATGTCCTGCCTCACAGTATACCAATGGGTTGGTTTCTTAGGGTCCTTTTTTGTACAGGTAGAAAATGAAGAGTCAAGCTGTGTACCCCAATATGATCTTTCTAGAGCTGCTAGCACCAAGAATAGGCTTTAAGTCAGTTCCTTCTTTATGCAGATGTAGCTACCAATTGACTGAGTATATCTTAAAATGAATCCTTTGAATAGTAAGATTCTCCATACATATAATCATTAGCACTGATCCTTTATCTTTTGATTGTACTATTTGGTTATGGAAACTCTTACACTGTCTCCCACTCCAGACTTAACAGGGTCCTAACACGAAGAAGCTGATTGTGCTGTTGCTTCTCACGATCCCCCTAAAAGGAGCTACAGTGTTATGGAATTACCACCCTTTTGTGAAGTCACATAGAAATATGAACCCTCTATAACCTAATGTGTCATGCTTCATCACTGGGTCCCTCATCTAGTACTGAAAACCCCAGAGCCCAGATCTGCAGCATACATGCCTATTTAGAATCCACATTTGTCCAGTCTTAGCTGCAACTTTCTAGATTACTGGTGACTATAGTGACCAGATAGAGTTCTCACTCATTTCTCATGGTCACAGGAGTAAATAATGTTTACTTGGCACTCATTAACCCTGGTTTGCACATCAGCCATACATACAGAATGTGAAAATAAAGTACAAAATGCAGAAGCTTGGTAAAGACAATATGGTGGCATCTCATGTTTTATCACAGTATTAGTTCTTTTCAAGGGCCTTACTCAGCTGTAGAAAGCCTGTCAAATTATAATGCACTTGACACTCCGAACAAACCAGCTGCATTTTTTTCAAATAGGGCCAGGGTTGCCTCAGTGACTGAACTCTACAGGTTTAGGGCCAGTTCAAGAATTTTGCACTTGCGTCCTCCACAAACCAGTTGAGGTATATTGTTTTTTGGAGACTGGTTCTCCAAGGGTATCAATTTAGCTACTTCATTGTCCACACAAAGGTAAAGTGCCCCTTCTGATGCTTCAGAAGTGCTTGACATAAAGAAGGGGGTCTTTGGAACCACATCAAAAGGTAACTCGTATCAGAATTGCCTGATGTCCACAGCTCATGCAGCTAGCTTCTCCATAGAAGGTATGTTTATGAGAGTGTTGTGCTAAGGTGTCATTTTAATCAGTGCCTTGTGAGGACTGTTTGGAGCCTTTGGAATATAAAGTTCCCACACCTCTACTGAGCCCTAGAAGCAAGATCTTTTAGGTAGATATTATATTTAATTAAGAACTGCACATTTCATAAATAAAACTACATTCAAATTGTATTCAATTAGAGTCAATTTTGAGAGTCTCTGTTCTATTTTCAAGATTTTAAATCTTTATATTATTAGTCTCTCTCTATATCACTTAGGCCCTCATTCCGACTCTGGCAGGCGGCTACCGCCGCCCACCAGGCGGGAACCGGCATTTGGCCGCCATGCGGCCAAAATACCGCTTCCCGCATTCGGAAATTCCCGCTGGGCCGGCGGGCGCTAACCAAGTTAGCGCCGGCCGGCCCAGCGGGAATGGGGGCCGCAACACAGGAGCCGGCTCCGAATGGAGCCGGCGGTGTTGCGGCGGTGCGACGGGTGCAGTTGCACCCGTCGCGCTTTTCACTGTCTGCTAGGCAGACAGTGAAAAGCTTCATGGGGCCCTGTTAGGGGGCCCCTGCACTGCCCATGCCATTGACATGGGCAGTGCAGGGGTCCCCAGGGGCCCCAAGACACCCGTTCCCGCCAGCCTCTTCCTGGCGGTGACAACCGCCAGAAACAGGTGGGGGGAAGGGGGTCAGAATCCCCATGGCAGCACTGCTTGCAGCGCTGCCCTGGCGGATTCGCCCAGCCGGGGGAAAACCGTCAGGAAACCGTCGGTCCGGGTTTCTGACCGCGGCTTTACCGCCGCAGTCAGAATGGGCATGGAAGCACCGCCAGCCTGTTGGCGGTGCTTCCAGGGTCAGAATGACCCCCTTAATCTCAATGCAAATTACAGAACAGAGCATATAGTGTGTCCCATAAAGATCTAATACCTACTCTAATCTAGTTGCAAGGAAAAAATAAAGTTCAGTAGAACCCATAAAGAGTTCCTGTCTCAGATGTGAAAGCATATATTTCTTATAAAGCAGTTCTCTGGGAGTTTTCAGAAGAATCGCTCAGAAATACGTTCATCAGCAAAGAGAATAGATCGAAATGTGTCAGAGGCAGAGTGCTCCTTCTCCGAGCAAGTAGAGAGACTAGAGAGTATAGGGAATCTCTCAAACCTCTCTAGCTTAGTCTGGGAACACACTTTATAACATTATACACTGCTACAAACGATAAAGCTTCAGTAGAAAATCTTTAGCTCTAGCCAATCAGCGCTTGAAGTATTCATGTGAATGGGACAACTTCTGTCAAGATGGTAAGTTTTAACAAAGAACATTCTAAATAAAGGATACATTTAACTATTATCTAAACAGTAATGAAACATTTGAGTTTCTTCCCACCAGTTAATGTCTCTAAGGGAAAGAGCAGTTAGGTGTGCATGGTGCATTTTTTCAGATTACTTAATTTCCATTCTAACATATCTTTCTAGCAAAGCCTATTTATAAAGAAACAGTTTTATGATTAATCTAACATTGCAGTAATTCTTTTCATAGTTTGAATGGCCATGAAACAAAGCTCTAACTCTCTCTATTCATTTATTAGATTATCGTACAGCATTTGCGTCATGAAATGTTATACTTGAAAAGGGTCAAAACTAACAAGGAGGAAAGAATGAAGGAAAAAAAAGAAAAGTGTCCTTGTTAGCAGTTCAGCCAAATAGATTTGTTGTGAAAGCTTCAAATGCAAAATACTGTTTAATTGCTATGTTTAGTTGGGCCTACAAAACCCGTTCACACAGGTTAATAATATAAAGATTTTATACTTATGAGAGACTTTCTCTCACTTGCAGTGATGGATGTGGGTCTTTGTGTCCTTTTTGGGTGGTGCATTATGTTGTTTATTATTCATTCGTATCAGAGGTTTTGATCATTTCCCTAGTTGATGGAAGTATTAATAGTATTAATTTTAATGAAATAAACCATAATGTTCGACTGACTTTTACCAATAAAAAACTGGATCAGGATGAATGATAGGTATCTCAACCATGACAAAAATTAGATACTGTTGGGCAATAATTGAATGAGCTCATTATCTAGGTGCTGGTGCTATTAGCTATGCCAATCACCAGCACTAAATATGTTGGATCATAACTTTGGTTGACTCTTTGAATCTCATCCATCCTTTTACCTACCCTCAGATCCAGGTCACTGTAATTTTGCCTCACTTCCAGGTATATTCCTCAGTAAAAATCTGCCCTGTGTTAACAATGAATCATTCTAAATCCCTAAATAAGTAAGCGGTGATGCCTGCATTTCAATACTATATGATCATATATTTGATTCGCAAGAAAAACGCTGCAAAGTGTATATGCCAACGCCGTTCCCATTATTGTCAGTGTGAGGAAAAATCAGTATATGTGAACCATGAAAAATTAGTTGACTTGAATGACCATCGAACATAAATGGCAGCACAGTGCTCTCTGTTTAATGTGGATAGCTATCATTGGAAACCACCAAGATAATAGTCATTTTTATTTTATATCCAGCTCCAGTTCTCGCTCCTTTGATCAAAAAATCCCTTAGCCAAATTGCTTTTGTAAAAATGTGGTGGTAAAACAGCAGTGTGACCAAATCAGAGCTTTCGAGCATTTTTCCAGTGGCCCAGCACTAGAAAATAACATTGTAAACCTTATCGAAAATGAAGGTAGCACCAGCTAGTGTCGAGAATGCTAAATAAGGCCACAGAGTTGTCAGTTTCTTTATTAAGCTGGACACTGTGTATTTTCGGTTAATTGCACTTTCATTGTATACAGAATGTATTTGTTTACAGTAATGTACAGTCTCTGTTTTAGAAGTGACAAACTCAAAGTTCCATCTTAGAGTGCACCACATAATCATCCTTGTACTAGTAATGCACGTAGGCCTTGTAGAACCTTCCTAATGTTGGAGCACTGCAGGTCATTGCAGTTGCGATGTCATGCAATACTTGTTTCTCTGAATACCCGGCCAGTACGGGGAAAGGTTGCGCAAAGTGTACAGTAAGTGAGCCCTAGATTTCCCCAGGAAGGAGATCAGAGAGGCTCGGAAAAAAGCAAAACACCAGGCGCACATTTCCAGAAACAGTGGAACTATTGGTCTGCCAGAGTGATTTCAAGTTGGTTTTCCGTTTCGAAACCCCGTTTACCAGGACCTCTCTGGTGGGTGCGACATTTATCGCACCTGATAAAATCCGATACACAGGATTAAGCTGTTCAAAATGTTGCTGAACGTGAAGATTCTTGCGCTTTGCAAATGAAAATCCTCTTGACCAGCTCTTCTGGTCATTTTCTGTGCTCACTGGATTTCTGTCCATTATCGGAGGTGTGGAGGTTGTACCTTGTGTTTTTCATTGATGAGTAACAAAGTGTTAATAAAGATGATTTGCTTGACCTTTTTTCTTAGAAGCTGCCAGATTTCGACGATATCAGAGATTTGGGTACAAAGGACTCAAAAGTGAGCAGCTAGTACTGTGATTACTGTACCCCATGAGACTTACACTTAGATGTGGTTCATAGTATCATGGTTATTTTGCTGGTTCTTAACTTATGGCTGGGTTTATAGGTACAAACTATGTATTTAAAGTATTTTGCGCCCATTCCAAGCTTTACATACAGAGCAAACACTCTTGAAATGCAATTTTGTGCATCTGGAAGCAAGTGTGGCTGGTGGAGAGTCAGCATGATGATAAACGATTTCTTCAGATTGAGGCAGAATCTGGCAGCTTGGCTTTATCATCTGCTTGGCTGCTTCAGGATGTCTTTCTGTGGGGCTCTGGTCCACAACTATTATGGTAGGATAGCCTAAGCAATAGAAAGGCTGTTTATTTCAATGCAGTGAAGCATTAGCAGTAGCTGGAGAAGCCAAAGGAACAACATGAAGAATACGTTGGTATTTCGGAACACCCTGTTGATGTGGTAGCCCATACTCCAAGATGAACTACTGCATGAGCAGCTTCTAGTTCAGTGGCAGCATGAACTTTAGCTTGTCATCCTTGTGGAGTTATGATTCTGAGGACTTCTGTCTTAGTGTTGTTCAGATGGAGGTATGTCTCCTTCCACCAGAGATGCATCTGTTTCTTTTAAGCATGAATGTTTTTATTCTGAAGTTCTAGGTTGTCCGGGTAAATGTGTACTTTGCGTAATCAGCAAATATTTGCAACAAAGCTTGTTAGCATGTTTCACTGTTCTCATGTAATTGTTTAATATAAGAAGCGAGCGGTGATTCCTACAGGACTCCATCAGCTGAATTTTATTGATGATGTGAAGGATCAAAATTTAATTTACTAATTTACCCTAAGCAGTTTGTTAAGAATCATTGCCACAGCTGAAGCACCATCCTGGGTTTTCCTTTCAGTTTCTTTAAGCGCCCCATTAATGCTTGTGGCCCACTGTATCATATGCAGCCAGGAGGTCAAAAATAATAAGAGATTCGCAGTGTCCCACCAAGAGATGCGAAATTTCTGTCTCTGACCTTTTCCTGTGAGCAGTGTGACAAGTGATGAATCCCAGCTCGTAGAATGCGTTTTTGGTCCACCAGCAGTCTCGAAGTCTTAAACTACAGTGCATACCGGCACTGGAAGGAATGGATAGATGTAAGCAAACATGCCATTCTTGTGCAAATAATGTCGAATCACGTGTACACATTATGTTCTTTTGTAATGCTTTGGAAAAACTGTGCAGTAGATATCTATAGCCATGCATGTCAAACTTTGCAAGTGCAGAAAGTGGAGAAGACGAAAAGATGACATCTTTTTATTAAGAATCCAGAGCAGCAACACATTTGCAAGCCCGTTATTTGATTTTAATGGTTTCCATAGTTAAATGACGTCCTGTAATGAAACTTCATTATTTTAAGCTAAATTTTAGTTTTAACTCTCAAGAGAATATCTTCTACCTCTCTTTTTGCTGCACATACATTTTAGTAGATTTTCATCACAACAGTAGAACCCGGGACTCCACAGGACGTCTCACAGCTGATGCCTTAACACTTCTTGTTTTTGATGGAAGCATCTTCCAGATTATTCCTCACTTATGAATATTCCCAGGCAGCAGACTGGATCCGGGAAAGTTTTCCTGACGAATGTTCACCAGCATTTCATGTGGGTCCATTCGCCTCAGCTATGATTCCCTAGCAAGGATGTGATGACATTGAGACATATAAGACACTAACCAGAAGCCTGGTGTCTATTTCTATTTTTCCACACCTTAAAGTGGTTCTTGAGTTCTTCTCAGAGTTTCACTTCTGAAACTTTGCATATTTCTACAGCGACTATGTCAAATTTTTCCCTACCATTGGAGGCATAACAATCTGTTGCAAGTGCTATGAGTTTAAACCCTTATTGAACTTGTGCAACATCTTTATTGGTTTTTATATTCTGAACATGACCCCTCTGCCTATGACTTTTGTTCCTTAACTCACCAAAGCAGTGTTTCTCTTTCTTAGATACATCTCGCAACAAAGAACGATCTCCCAAGAGAACCTCCCACAAAAAACAGGAGGGAGAAGTCCTCTTCTGTGTTGAAGAAATGTGCCTGGTCCTGGTACCATTCATGGTCTGTATGCTGTTTCCTGATACCGATATCATCCTCTTTGTTTCAGCTGCTTCCAACTTTGAAAACGATAAATCCAGAATTTCCTGACTGTACCTGCTGACCCTGTGCAGGCCAAAGTCATGTGGCAGCTATGCTAGATATATTCAGGATGACCCCTTAGACTGGGGCACTCTGTAGCTTAGCGCCATCCAGCAGGTTTGGCAATACCAGTAGCTCCAGTGTCGCTTGACATGGTGCTACCACATGCTCCTCCTATGGTGCTGTTTCCAATGAAGACTGTGCATTCCACCCCTGAGCACTCAGCACCACCTATGGTGCTTTCACCAGCGCTGCACCTTGCGCTAGTTTAAGGTCAGTGTCTGCTTTGTCGACAACTTAAAGCAGAATACCTCCCTAGGACCTAAACATTTGCATAGATGGAAGCATGTTCCAGTCTGATATGGGTGCTCTTGCCAAGGCAGAAAAACTGCAGCTACACAGAGCACAAGTCTGAGGCTGACAACCTCCGCCTCTCTTACAGTGCAGTTAATTGTCTACACCTGGAATTGCACTTGGCCTTGTCACATCTCCAGAAGGAGACATCCCTTAACATTCTGGGCCTTCCGACAAACTCTCTTAATTTGTTTTTGGTTTTGGAAAAGCAACTGAGGCACTGGAATTAACCTTTCCTAGCATGGAAACAACATCTAACATAGTAAATAAAGTCCTGCAACACTCATCTGCTGCTTCATAACTTTTGCCACCAATTAATAAGGCACATGTGGAACACATCTTGTTTGCCTGGGAGAAACCCTTCTTTGTTGTGGATGTCCACAGGAAAATTACATGACATAATAGACTCGTAACATGGACCCCCCCAGCTATCATCAGATCCTTCTCCAAAGACGCTAGTGCTATAAACCTTTTCTATAAAGTTGAACCCTATTTTTTTCCTATAGCCCCTCCACATCAAGAATCGAAGAGGATGATCTCTTTGGGCCCAAACATGTATCCCTCTAGCAAGCTTGTCCTTCCCAGTGCAAATGTTATATGGCCAGTAAGTCCAAGCCCTGTGGCAAGAATGACTCTTATTAATCTACCTGACAAAATGAAAAATCCTCTTATTGATCTGGTCAGCCTTGGACACTTTTAAAGGGATCCTTGACTGATGCTGGGATTCTGCAAATACAATGGCTCGAACCATGGCCACGGTTTTCACTCTGTACCACCAAACTTGGATGCGCTTCACTGGTTTCTTGGGAGATGTCCAAATGACCCTCATGGAGATGCCTTTTCGATGGTGAATGCCTGGAGAGTTATAGTACTCTGCTAGTGCTGGGTTGTGCAGTTACAATAAAGGGGCATGGTATTTTACTCATTTTATTTTTCAAGAATGGCAGAGGCCTTAGACCTGTATTGGACCCTGCTACTTAAATTATATTTTGAATTAGTTAATTTAGCAGGACAAATGTAAATGCTATCCCTGAGCAGGTTCTCCTCATCCTCTTGGCCCTTAGTCTATGGATTGACTGATGATCCTGGACCTCCAGGACTCCTATTTTCAGGTGCTAGCTAGCGCTGCAGCTTGTGTGTGGAGGTCAGGAATCCATGTATCCAGGTATTCCAGTACTTGGAAACCTGGCTGGTGAAAGTGGGATCTCCTGCATTAGCCATGGAACATCCTCAGCACATCATGACTTGTCCCCAGTACATGAGGTTCATGAATGATGCTCAAAAACCCAATCTTGTCCCTAACAGAGATTGACCGTCATGCTAAACACAACTTTTTTGAAGACTTTGCCACTTCATAAGTAGATTATAGATATATACAATATTATTTTGATGTTTCTGAATCAGAACATGATCCCACTTCTTTAGTCATACACCTGTTAAGCCTGATGGCCTAATGCATCCTGTTGGTGCTGCACATCAGAAGGTAATGAGAGCCCTTAAGTGGTGCCAGAAAAAAACATTTCTCTAGCATCAAATGAGCCTATTGGCTCAGGTGCAGAGCTATAGTTCTGTGTATCTGCACCTGGCATGTGCTCCTCCTGTCTGCCTATGGGATATCATTCAGTCCTCCATAGTTGCATACTACTGTAGTTATGGACCATTCCTCGGTGAGCTGGGTGCTCATTTTGGTAACTTCACAGCTTGGGACATATGATCCACGTTAGATTAACACCTGGACATAACTGTGCCACAGCTGTAAACAATCCTTCTTACCATGAAGATTTTCCTACCTTCCATTTCAGGGAGTGTCGTTCACGCTCTGCTCTACACCGCCACCATCGTCCACTATATCAACAGACAAGGCAATGTGAGGTCTGGAACCCTTGTTAGAAGTCATTAGTAGTAGTGGTGGCCCCAGCAACATGGCTACTTCCCGCCCAATGTGAGAACAATGTCTCTGAGTTATCTCTCCATAGAGAACCATGATAGGGAGCTTCGCCCTGCAGTAATAATCTTCTCCAGATGAATTTCAAGCCATGGGTCGGAACAAGTACTATCCTCAATTCTGTGCCATCACTTAACTCAATAGTTTCCTGAGTATGCTTTCAGGTTCAGTTAGTTGTGGGGCTTGCTTTATGACTTCTGTCTGATTTTGCTTGTATTGGAGGTCCTAGAGAAGGTGTGAGAGTATTAGGCTCAACTGCTTCC
This sequence comes from Pleurodeles waltl, assembly GCF_031143425.1. Taxonomy (NCBI): domain Eukaryota; kingdom Metazoa; phylum Chordata; class Amphibia; order Caudata; family Salamandridae; genus Pleurodeles; species Pleurodeles waltl. The sequence continues at coordinate 732,318,207 of NC_090436.1, forward strand.
CCCGACATGGCAAGTAGGGTTTTGACAGCTGATTGTTTGGAACTCAGTACTCAGTCCAAACTTCCTCTTCCACACAGGGTGGACCTGCTTTCTCAGCATGGTGATCTGGTCCTCTGCCCCAGTCCTCTGACACTGAGGCTACACACCTGAAGATTGAGCAGTGCCAACAAGAGCCATTCTCCATGCCTCCAGAAGTTGTGGGCAATTCTTGAGTGCCAGGAAGCAAACTAAATCCACTTGTTTGTGCCACTGGAATAACAATTTTCCCTGGTCCGAGTCTGAAGCCTGAATCCCCGTTAGTTGTTCCTTTTCAGTGTTCGCCACTTCACCAATCTAGCCTTTCATAGGCTACTATAAAGGGTTTTTTGACTGCTCTGTTCACCGTCATTTGTCTTCCAGGCAGGCCTTCTTTGTTTAAGTCACCGCTGGTTGGGAACTTTCTTAAAGGTTTGCTCTCATAATTTCATTCCACTTCATTTATCCCCCCACATTGGTATTTGAATCTTGTGTTATGATTCCTTGTAGCATCTCCTTCCAATGTAATGCACAGTCACCCAGTTCGATTTATGACCCTGAAAAGCTTTTTCCTTATTGCTCCATAAATGCTGGGGACTCCAAGCTCTCTGAGTCTTGTTCTTTGCACCTTCTTTCCTTCCTAATAAAAATGGTAGCTCTTTCTTCCATAAGCTAGTCCTTACTTACTTTTTAATCATTGTTCCCTCCTCTGCATCTTACTAAAGCGTAGGAGGGACTCCATTCAGTGGATCCTATGCTTGTGACTTCGTGTTACATTGACCGCCCACATCAGGACAGAGTGGATGATCAGCTGTGCCTCGACTTTGCTTGAACAAGAAATGACAAGGCGGAAACCAGGTAAATAATTTTCGACTAGGCTACACACTTCATTAAGATTTGCTGTGTCATGTTCAGGAAGAAAGCTCCAACTGGCATTCCTGCGACACTCCACGAAGGCTAATGAACCTTCTTCGGCTCTCTCCAGAGATCTTCTGGGCTTCCAGTTAGTCTCGCTAACACACATTTGAGAAGCTCTTCCTTGCATGCTTTTGTCAAGCATTATTACTTCACATGTCAGAAACACAATGACAGGCACTTTGCCTGGCTTGTGTTACATGACATGCATTGTGATTTGACACTACTCAGTCAGTCTTCAAGGAGGTGTTACTGTGGGACTAACTTATATGATGTGGAATCTGCAAGAAGAGGTATTAATTAGAAGAAAAATGTACTTACATTCAGTAATGTTATTTCTGTAGGATAGTATATCTTACTACATATTCCTCTCCACCATCTCTCCTCCCCTGATGAGTTAATACAGGTATTAATAAGATAAGTTGAGATAGCATATCATATATGGCACTGAGAGTCTCTCAGGGTTCTCTGCATGCTGTAATGGAGCACAGCAAAGCTACCAAGAACGTATGCCCCCCCCCCCCACATGCTGTGGTTTTTCATGTGTTGTCATTAAATACTAGGCAGAGAGAATCACGTCTAAATCTGAATGATGACACAGAGCTGTTGCTGGTGAAAACCTTTCTGTATTCAGTCTGGTTCGTAGAGATATTCATAAGTGGAGGCGTCTATGGGAAAATATACCTTCCATCAGAAATGTTGTTACTGTAGGTAAGTAATGATTTCTTCACTTTGTAGCTACTATTCTACTGTCAGGTCTTGAAGCTTTTGTTCAGCCTTGTGCAGTAGCTGGCCATCATAGCTTATCTCTGGTGACCTTGAACACTTTTCTCTTTTGCAAGACCAATGTGGCTGCTGAAGATCCCTGTTACTGACTATGTGCGCGCACTGGTAGCAGAGAAGCAGGACCCTCAACGTTTGATTTGTTCATGCTAGTTGCCGCAGTTTATTTAAGAAGTAATATTTAGTCCTGGGAACCCCCTCCAAGAAACCCAAATTACAATTAGAACAGTAGAACTAATTGTAGCAACAATCTTTACAGCATTGACATCATTATTGCTTTTTTTTAACAGCAAAGTTAAAGTTAATGCGGAGAAGAGCCATCATCAGCATCTAATGTTTTTAATAGAAAGATTTTATGGATTCATGACACTTCTAAGTAATATTTTGTTTATAACATCTGCTAGCAAAAGAGTTCTAGATTGATACGGATGATTGATCATATGACTCGTGTCTAACAGAGGAGAGACCACCGTATAACAGGCAGAGTTTTTACTTGACCTGAGAGTATGCAGTGTGATTTTCACTTGAAGATAGGAAGGTCTTTGACCTTCATTGTACCTCCAAATCGGAAGTCCTGGTTTAAAGGTGAACTTTTTACCAGAGGCAGCATTTATGTGAGTTTTAATTCTATGGAAACACACAAATTTAGCACGATTTACTGTAGTCTTACCGCTAATTGTTTTTTCTTGCTGCTTACTATCTGATTTTTAAAGGGCAACTCAGACAGTCACTTACTTAAAAGGGGAAACCCCTGGAACCACAACTATGAAACCACGAAGTTGTGAAAAACGAAAGCGAAACAACGCTTTCGTTTTCCACGACTTCCTGGTTTTCATATCTTAATTATGCATGTCTGAACCATGTACATGCGTGGTTAAGGTACAGAAGAAGGGAGTCGGAGTCAACGCGGTGAAGGAGGAGATAAGTTGGGCTTGGACCAGGGCTGTTTTTTTTTTGTTTGGGGGGGGGGGGGTGTGGGCTGGGTGGCACAGGGTGATTAGGGTTTGGGGGGTCAGGGTTTAGGTTTAAGGGGTGGGTTGGGGGTTAGGGTGTTTAGGTTTTAGGGGGGGGTTGGGGTTGTGGTAATTTTGGGGGTGCGGGGTAGTTGTGGGGATGGGGGGGTCACGATAATTTTTGGCGGTGGGGGGTTAGGGGGGAAGCATGCTGGAACCGTGCATGCTGATCACTAATGCCTTTACCAGTAATGCGTTTACAATGGAAAATCGTTTTAAACGCATTCGTGGTAAAGGCATTAGTGATAAGAATGAGGTTGTTGTTCCGACCTCGTTGTTGAGCCATGGGTGCTTGAAACACTCGTGGTTCCGACATATAATCACTTAAAAGGTCTAACACAGAGTAGATGAGCAAACTGGCGAAAGGCATATGATACCACTTTCTTTGATACCAGCTTGTTTAAGTTGAATCAGAATTCCTAAAGGCTTAAAGCTCTGGATATTGAGGTCACACGTTTTTACCAACATTTTGTGACTAGAAGCAAGCAGAATTACGTAGGTACACCTCTTTTAGTTCGTTTAAGCTTTAGGCTGCTGTTACTTATACACATGGCCACTTTTAATCTTTCAATCATTTAGGACAGCAACATGGTCCTGTGGGCTATTGGCACTCAGATACATCTGTGAGCCATCTTCATAAGAATGAAATTGTATACGTTCAAATGTGATGATTTTGAAAATCTGTTTACTAAAGATATTAAACAAAAGCATTGAGTGCAGACATCCATGAGGGACATCATACCACTTTGACTTTAGTGAAATGAGTGTGGTCTGTTTTGACACTCTGGCTCTCATTAAGAGTCTGGTGGTCCTTGTACCGCCAGACTCACGGTGGCGGTCTTACTGTCGCCAGACCAGCGGTAAAGACCGCCATATTATGACTTTGGCGGTTTGGCTGAAGCCAGACCGCCGAAACGCCGCCCGTACCGCCAGTTCAGACAGACCGCTGGGCAGAAGGAGAGTACCTCCAGCCCGGTGGTAGCTTTAATACTGCCATCAGTATTACGACTCAGCAGACCTCCAAATTTTCGTGGCAGACGCACCCCCACAAAAATGTTGGCGGTCATGCACCCGGTGACTGGAATCTTCATTCCGGTCGCTGGCAGACACATCCACACACCTACATTCAAAAACCCTCACTCACCCAAGCATTGCACTCAGACACATACACATGCATGTATGCACTCAAACTGACATCCTCTTTAACCCCTCTGCATTCACACAAACATACATGCACTCACACACACACACACAACACCTCCCTTCCCCCTCTCAGCATACACGCACTCACAAACACACACACAGCCCCCCTCCGCAATCATACACACATGCAGGCACCACACACATTCACACAACACCCCTGCCAACCCCCACCCTTTTCAGAAGATCACTTACCTGCTTTGACGAAGTGGCTGCATGGGAGGGGATGGGTCCTGGTGATTTCCACTGCCGGCACTGCACCGTCGTGCAGGAAACCGCCAGGCCATATTACGGATCGTCTTACGGCGGGCGGTGTCCTGTTGGCGTGTCAGTACCGGAGTTGGAAAGCGCCTGTATTACAACATCGGCCAGCCCAGCGGTGTCGGATTTCTGCCCGAAATCAGGCAGAAATCAGCACAACATCGTAATAGGGTGGTCTTCTGAGTGCCAGCACTGATGGTCTTTTGGCATCCACAGCTTCAGCTGTCTTTTGAAAAGACCGCCAAAGTCGTAATGAGCACCTCTCTGTCTGTCCTGAAAGAAATTCATCAAGCAACTTGCTTGCCATTTTGGTCATACTGACTTTGGTCCTCAAGCAGTTAGGCATGAGCTAAGGTCCACTATAACAAATACCACTTAAAGGTCCTGTAATGTAAGCTGTAATGCAATCAGGACATTATGTAGCAGTAACACCAAAACCTTTTTAGGGTTGAGCGCGCAAAGTGCTCTGTCCCTGGTGTAATCTCTCTGGGGGCTTTTAACCATGCCCATGTCACGCCTATCAGCTTGGTTGGGTCGAGGCCTTGCCTTTTCAAATTCGCTTGATTACATTAGTAAAAGGCATGCATACGTCATGCCTTTTTCGGTGTTTAACCCTCCTCGAGCGCACCGGCCAACTACTGAAAACATACGAGGCTCCATGTTTTCCATATGGTTTCTGGACTACTTTTTCTCTTAATTTTCTAGGCAGCGCAATCTCGCTGGGCAGTAGTCAAGCGCTTTGCATGACATTGACCATGTTACATGGATATTTGCCCTTTAGCCGGTTACATGGATAATTGCACTTTTGCCAGTTACATGTATAATTGCACTTTTGCTGATACGTTTCATTACAAGCGAAATTCTGTTTCCTTTTGTGTGTCTGTTTCGCACTAATGGCGGCCGTCGGCTTGCTTATGTGAAACTGTTTTTACTTTTTATTTTAATTTTATGTGGCAAGAAAAGTCCTATTAGTTATGTGAAACCGTTTTACTTTTACTTTTCAGTTTATGTGGCAAGAAAGGTCTGGTTAGGAGTTTACAACGCCAATAGCTTTAATTTGAGCAAACGCGAGACCCATTGCATTACAAATGCCTGTTTCATGTTATCGGTGGAAACCAAACTGGTGACTTACTGATGGTTTTAGAAATAGACTTCAAACTGAGCTGCAACAATACTTTCGAGGACCTTAGAGATCTGTGGTAACTTGGCTATAGAACAAATGTTTTGCAGAACTTTAGAATCAAAGGATTTCATTTTATTGCAGTGCCTAATACATATTTCTTACACCTAGTTGATACCAACCCTAGCAGCTATTGGTTTATCATCTCCATGACATAGGGACCAGAGCAGTGGTCATGTGTTAGGCTGCTAGTGCTGGATGGACAGCATTTCGTTTTTCTGCATTTCTGTGTTGCTGAATGCAATAGAAGTACATGTTCTATTATAATATTTCTACTTTCTGTCTATTGAAAGTTGTATGTCCTGAATTTTATAAATAAACAGGGCATTTAATTATTCTGGTCCTTCCATTGATGAATAAAGACATGTACCATCCACAACAGGGTAATAAATGATTGAAGATGTTAAACAGTCCTTATTGTTGATTATTTGCATTTCAACCCTTTAACTTAAATTGTCTTTTTTTCCTCAAAACAAAACAGAGGCTGATTTAACAAATTGTCAGCTTGCCATTTTCTTTTCCTCCATTGTAAGATCTGTAAGAATAAATGTACACGAGGGTTGAAAGACTTTCTAAATTGGTTTACCTTGTTCGGCTCTACTTTAGTATATACCACTCAAATAATGTGAAGTGAATTATAAAAAATGTTGGTAGACATTAATTATCGATGTAGGCTGTCATTAGCTTTTGCTAAATCTTGTTTTATATTTCTGAAAATTCCATTTTTGTATGGTGGCAGATGTGGACTGCCGACGTTTTTGCTCTGCATCTAGTTGAAGTTGTACAACAAAGTGGTCAAACCTCCTAAGAAGGGTGAACTATAGATACTGAGTTTCAAGTCTCCAACCAAGACAATGTTAAGACTGTGACCTTTATATTTAATGGGGCATTTGTTAAAAACGACAAGTTGTAGGTGGGCATGGCTTCAACGGTGAGGTGGATGGTAGCCTGATTCTGTCGCTCCTGACTGCACGCACCAAAGATGGCGATTTTGTCAACAAATATCACACCAAAATGGTCAGAAATGACATACCACAATAGTGTTTGATCGATAGACTTGAAGCGACGTTCTGAGGATGTAATGGATTGAGCCTAGGCTGTATTTTTGGCCCGGAGTAGTCTGATGAGAGTGGCTGAACTGTATCTCAAAATGGCTGCCACCCTTTTTAATGCTCTGAATTTGTCTGCAACACCGAAGGGCTCATAACTCCACCATGACTCTGACTCAGGCAAGCTGTTTTCTTCCTTTATGCTGCAGCGCTAATACCTGCATTCCACCTGCCTGCTTTGCTGCACTGCCCCGATGGTATTGTCTTGTAATGAATCGCCATCACGCCTGACTCCAAAATGGTGCTGACGACCAGTGTAGCCTAGCAGCATCCTGCCTCTCCCCATTCTCGGTAATGTGGCGGTAGCCCCTACTTTTAACCTATTGATTCAAGTGCTCGGAAAGCAGTAGCTGAAAGTGCTGGGCTCCGCTGAGCTCCTTTACTTGTATCCTGTCCTCCGACTCCAGATGCTGACAAGTTATGCCAGTCCAACAGCTGTATACCTATATTTTGAGGGCTCACCTTAGTCACATATCACTTGCGTAATGACAACTGGGAGCGTGCTACACCAGCTCTGGGCTTCAGTTGTTGGCAACTCAAGTTGACGTGAAGTGGCTTCAGAGTGTGTCTTTCTGTTACTGGTTGGGTTAGTGACACTGCATTCATATTATGCCATCACAGATACACCAAGGTAGCCCCAAGATATTCGACCAAGAGGCCCCCCACATATCCTCAGTCACAGTTTGCCACATTAACCTCTTCTTAAGTGGGTGTATTTTGGCGTGGTGGGCCACAACAAAAGACGTTGTAAGAGGGTACTGGCTATCACAACCCATCATACTCTAATAGGCCCTTGAGTTTCCCACTGGGCGGCTCAGAGTCTCCTGTCCCACATAGCATTATTGGTGCTTTGACCATGACCATAAAACAATCTAAATCATCCCTCTAACGCTCCAAGGCTGAACCTCTGTATCCGGATCTGCTGATTAAAGGGAAAACAGACAGTAATGCTACTATGGACATGATACTAAACAAACTAGCTGAGGTCCATGATCTTCACAAATCAACAATAAGTAATAAGGATGCAATGCAGCTTGAGTTGAATGTCATAAAGGCAGACATCAGCAATATCAGGAACAGGCTGTCTGCTACAGAACAATGGATTTGTGTTGTGGAAGACCTGTCATTTAGTAGAGAGAAAGAATTTAAAACGCTCCAGTGTACGAAAACTCTCCATAAAGAAGGATCAGACTTGGAAGACTGAAACCAAAGAGGGAATCTACAAATATTTGTCATTCCTGGGTCAACAGAAGCCTCTTAAGTCTCATGTGTTTCCTTTTTGGAAAAATTTACTTCCACAAGTTAGCAGTCTCTTCTTCGCCAAATATTTTGAACTTAAATGTGTGCTTTCCTTACCCTCATTTAAGCCTGCAAACGAATCAATCATGAGACAGATCATCTGTAAGCCCTTACACTTTCAACACACAGATTTGATCCTCAACTATAGGCGCAAGCATGACCATTTCCTTTGGAGTGGCTGAAAAATACGCATTTTACAGGACTATTCAAAATCTACTGTTGACAGTAGGAAAAGATTCCTGGCTCTTCGACCTCATCTAAAAAAACTGACCTTGCAGTTTTAATTTAATGGACCAGCAAGATTCAGAATATTCGTTGATGACAAACAGCATGTCTATGTTAATGCTAAGTACCTCACAACTTTTCTGGATAAGTGGGAAGACCATGAAATGGAGGACCAGTTTCCCAGCTCTAGCAAAAGAAAACACTAATTCTGTGAACAGCTTACTATGCAATCCACATATATGTGCCTTGTGGAACTGCTTCACATATCTGTGATTTCCCGTTCGACCATAGATAAGTCATTGAGCAGTTTCCATGTCTGTTCTTGAAAACATTTGTTTTACTGTTAATGGCAGTGAGTGTCAACATTGATTGCCCTTGCCAGTATTTGTTTTCAGCTGTTACTTCTTAAAGTATGTTTAAGACTACTTGAATATGTTGCAATTGTGTGTAGTCCAAGCTTGTTGCCAGTCAGATTGCTAAAGTCTCACAACATGTATTCACTATGATAAGTCCTTAAGTATATGTTGCTTCTTATCATTACATGTTACCTCCCACATTTGTAATGATGCAAAGAGGCATACTCATTATTACTCTGTTTTAGGGGACTTGACGCTGGACATTTGCTCCTTAATATACTCGCTCAATTATATGCATATCCTTTTGATTAAGAGTGTTTCTCATGCATAGGTCATTTATGACTTAAGTTTATCCTTGTTTAATTCACAAGTCAGTACTATTCATTGGTCTCAGAGCCATTGAGTGACGTCTCTCTGTCGTCCTCTCCAATTTCCCTGTTATTGGTGAGTTGGGTTGGAGGGAGGGATTGGGAGGTGTAGGGGTGTCTTTGGATGGGGTTTTATTTATTTCTTATTTCATGTTTATTAGTTACCTTTAGTTTCTTCCTTCTCCAGGTTGAATTATGGATTATGCAAACCTCGACTTATGGTTCATATCACACACACTTGCTTACCAGGTTACTCAGATTCTGTCCCATTTCAATATCCATCAGCCTTATCTATACCTTATGTACCGAGATGTATTCCAAGCACTTTTAATGGCACACTGTGTCCCCCTCTCAATCCAATCAACACAAGCTTTATTCGGTCATAAATAACCATCAAAGCATAAAACCACAACAATCCAAAAATTACATACTTGATTAAAAAAAAAAAAAGAAAGTTAAAAAACATTAATCAACAGTTATAGTAAGATAAAACTCTCATTCCATATCCTGCAGCATACATATTTACAGATTACTATTTTTTAAAAGACGAGTACGGGTGTGCCATGCAGCCACAAGGAACTTGCCAACAGCACAAATTGAGGCAAGATCCTAAGGGCGAAACTACATTGTCTTATGCCCATATTCCGGAAAACTGGACGAATCATTTACGCCGGGGAAGGGCGTACGCTGGACAAAAAAACATAAAATGTACAACAGAGTCAGAGACATCATTACAGCCAGGACATGAGTCGGGTGTCGATAGTGGTCTCCAGCTACCAGTAAAGGGCATTAGCAGTAAACACCCGAATCTAAAACGAGCATTCAAGCTCTTACCCAATAAGTAAGGAATAAAATCTAAATAGAATTCAAATTGGGGATACCACTTAAAATCAAGGAATTGAGTAGTCAGTCGTCCATATGATGTAGAAAAAAGACATTTATTTCTGACAAAGGACCAATAGGCAGATTTCAGAAGTTGTTTCTGGGCGTTTCCTAGATTCTGAAGGTTCTCTCAGTAGTTCCCAAGTCCCAGGGTGCGAAACCATTTTGACACATGCCTGAGCCATGGGATGGACACTGCGTTAGGTCTATTTAGAATGTCAAGGAGGGAGTCCCTGTAAATGGTGAGCTCTGGTGAGGTCCAGGTCCTTACCCAAAATAGTAAGGGTCTCGGAGCTATCACATCAGAGATGCGATTAAGCCCAAGATCCAGAAACACCAGAATCAAGGGTGTACTACGTGGACACGCAAGTAGGGCTCTGGCGATGTTGTTTTCACCCACAGACAATTTGTTAGTGTTAGAAAAGCCCCACACCTCAGCACCATAGGCCTCAGAACTCTGCGCTTTTGCCAGATAGATTGTAATAGCCGGAGAGACAGCTTACGTGGCAGTGCTTTTTTAAAAGCGCAGAATGGCACCTGACCTATGCTGAAGAAGTGATACACTTTTACTGATCCTATCCTCCCAACGTAAGTTGTTTGTAATTCTTACTCCAAATAATCTATTGAGCAAACCTTACTTAAGAGGGCCCGTCTAGAGTAATGGTACATCTCCTAACTGGTCCTGAACTAAGTACCATCAGTTTGGTTTTACTAGCATTGAGTTCCAGCCCATAGTCTACACAGAAAGCATTGAACCTGTCGACAAGATTCTGAAGACCCATAGGGGTTTTAGAGATGAGAAGGGAGTCATCTTCAAAAAGTAATATGGGAATTTTCTGCGCGTTAAGGGAGGGGGTGTAATTTTGACAGGAGGACACAGCATGCCCCACCTCATTTATAAATAGAGTTGGTGCAAGAACACATCCTGGGCGAACCCCCCCCCCCCGCTGAATGGCTATATGGTCAGTTAATTCTCCCAGACTACCCCGTCTCACCTGGGCATATGTGTTCTCATGCAACTGTTGTAGTAAATAAATCATGTTGGCATGGGTACCTATTCTGTGCAGAACATCCCATAGCTTTTCTCTGGGGACCATGTCGAAGGCAGGCCGAAGATCCACAAAAACAACATATAAGTTTTGCTTCGCCAGGACTACATATTTTTAATATAGGAGGGTCAGCCTAAAAACCTGGTCCACTGTGCTGGTTTTTGGGTGAAAGTCCGCCTGAAGCGGGGATAGCCCAGTCTTGTGCCCAGTCCAATAGCCTGTCCAAGAGCTGTTTGGCAAAGATTTTCTGAAGGTTGTCAATAAGGCTAATTGGTCTGTAGTTTGCAGGGAAGCTCACGTCGCCCTTTTTGTAAATGGGGATTATTTTGGCCCCTTTCCAGGTGTTAGGAATTGTGTCCCCGCTATCATTACAGTTCAGTAACTCTGACACACTAGGTCTCACCAACCAATTAGTCTCTCAGGATGCCTAAACCAAACATCACCAACAGTTTGAAGATAGTCTCACTGAATGTTAAGGGACTTAACCATCCCGTAAAGTATAAATAAAATTGAGAACTTTCCGTTTAAAGTTAAGGCTGATGTTATATTACTATAAGAGACTGAAACTGACCTGAAAGAAGCTCTTTCCATTAATTATAAATGGACAAGCAAAGTCATTTGTTCCCCTGCTCTGAATAAAAAGAATGGGGTCATGATGACAATCTCAAGAAAATGAAACCTGAGATTAATATCTCACACCACTGACACTGGGAGTAGGGTAGCGATCACAAAACTCTGTCAAAATGGAAAAGCTATCCACCTCATTAATTTATATGGTCCAAATGCTGATGTTCCCAAATTTTGGAATTCCTTAGCTGACACCTTAAAAAATATTCCAGGAAATTAGATGATGATAGTAGGTGGAGATTTTAATCTTCCCATTGATCCAGCTCTGAACAGACAATCAAAAACTCCCCACACACTTTTCAAAATCACACAAAGCCTTACTAAAATTCTGTGCTAGATTTAATTTAAAAGATTGTTTGAGTCTACAACATCCAAATGCCAAAGATACCTTCATCTCACATCCGTGTACTTAATACTTGAGAATTTGCTACCTTCTCATCTCGGGCACCTTCATCCAACTTATTGATCAAACAGACATTCTCCCTAGATTCAAATCTGACCACTCATGCATATCCTTGATGATTATGGGACCTAATGCCAGTCCAAAAAACAGCATGTGGTGTTTCAGTCACGAAATGATCAAAGACAGCATATCTAGAACACATATAGAAACAACTATCCTTAATTATATCAAAGAAAATAAGACACACAAAATTTCCAACCCACAATTTGTGATGTGTTTAAACAACAATCAGTGGCACACTGATAGATATTCAGGCAAAATTGAACAAAGAACATATCAATAAGATGTGCAGCTTAGAATGTGAAATCAAGACGCTTGAAGCACTCCACATATTGAATGCTGATGCTTCCACCCTCACACTCTTAACAAACAAAAAAATATGAATACAATAGACTGCTGCATGAGAAGGCAGGAGTCTGGATCAATACATTCCAGTGCCTGCATCTTTACGTGACGAACAGAGGATGGAATCTGAAGCACATATCCTGATTATGTCAGCGCCAAGATAACTCTAGGCATTTGTGCGCTTTATGAATACCAAAGTCAATTCAAATAAAACCAAAAACTATCAGTATCATCAAGGATAAGCTGCACAATATACAAACAAATCCCCAAAGGATTTTAGACTTGTTTAAAAAGCTTTATGAATCATATCGGGATGATTGTCAACCCTCAGTTGAATCCTGTAAGGCCTATGTGGATACATTGAATCTGCCACAGCTATCTCAAGACAATAAATTAAGCCTCATCTTTGTCATTAGTGCAGAAGAAATACAGCTATCAATTAAATCACTCAAATCACATAAAGCCCCTGGGCAGCTTGGCTTTAGAGCAAACTTTTATTAAACATTTGCACCCTCACTAATTCCTTCACTGGTACAGCTATTTCAACATTTTGCAGGCTCTGGCTCTGTCACGGGCACCAAAAGTGAAGCTACTATTGTAGTTATTCCAAAGGACAGTAAAGTCCTTACTCTAGCAAAGAACTGCAGGCCTGTTTCATCAATTAATCAGGAGGCTAAGATTTATACCAAGATCTTGATCAAAAGACTAGAGCCACTTCTGCCAAAACTAGTGGATCACAAGTAGGTTTCATGAATGACCACCAAATCTAGCAAATTGTAGAAATGACCGAACTGCTTTCCTTGGGAAACAGGGATACATGTGTTTCTTTCTGACACCTGAATACACTCCAGGCTGGCTCTTGGTGGAACAAGCAGTTCTGGAAGCCATCCACCCCATCATGTTATTGCCCACTAAAATTAAACCCCCTCTCCCAGCCAAACACATATTTTGAAATACTAAACTGGCCTTATTGAAACTAGATAAACTCCTAGACTTCCCAATAAAGCCCTCCATCCTGATTTCTCTTTAGAAAAATACTTGCTATTCAAGATTGTTGGCAATTCATTCTTTTGGAAATCATGGTCCTTTATAGGCAAACACATTCTGAAACAGTTATGCCCGAGAAAATACCCACTCACTCCTCATGTTCAGATCAGGCAGCCAGGAGTGAGAGAGGCATGATTTGCACAGACTCCTGGCTGCCTGAGCTGAACTTTGCTGGGCTGAAGAAGTCACAGCTCTTACGGGCGTGACCTCTTCAGCTCAGCAAAGGTGCCTCGAGGCCCTCCCCCTCGGTGACAAGGGGAAGCGTCACCCATTGACTTTGACCTGGCTGCTTCAGGTTTAAGCCCTGAAGCGCCCAGGGCGAGTGCCAATCAGTGACACCTCGTCTCACTGACCCCAGCCAGTGAGGGAAGGCAGCAATCCGAACCCTCCTGGGACCTCCGAGGCTGAAGGTAAGTGTGTGTGTTTTTAAATGAATGTTTGGTGCATGCGTGTATGTTTGAATGTTGTTGAGTGTTGTGAATGGATGTGCGTGCATGTGTGAATGAATGAGTGTGAGTGTGCTGCCCGCCTCCCTCCCTCCTAAAATTACCAGCCGCCACTGCCAGCCAGATATATAATTCACACTTTCTAAAAGCGTCCACTCACTCCTATACCACTGTTCCCCGATGCTATTCAGCTATTGTGAAAACTGACCCGTGTTCAGCATGCGTTTCCAATGCTTCAGTAGTAGTAGCTGAAATAATTCATATGAGGGCAGTGGCGTAGCGTGGGGGATGCAGGGGGGGACGGCCGCACCGGGCGCAACATCTTGGAAGAGACTAAATCCACGGGTTAGGGGGCGCAAATTACTTGCCTTGCCCCGGGTTAGGGGGCGCAAATTACTTGCCTTGCCCCGGGTGCTGACAACCCACGGTACGCCACTGTATGAGGGAGGTTCTGCGCTCGTAGCACTCTAAACCAGTGAACTAGAGACATCATTACAGTTTAGCAGTTTGTAGATTTGCATGTTGTGCAGGGTTTGTTGTAATATATGCTGAATTAGTTAGCTGGCGAAAACAAATGTGCTTGTGATTGTACTGAGCGATCGTCAAACAAGCTGAGCAAAACTGTAACAAGATTCTGTGCAAAAGAAGGGCGGATGAAGGTCATTGTTGATGAGATAACACAACTGAAGTAACTGTAAATCAATTTATGTAACAGCTCTTTCCATAATCTAATCAAAGGCACTGCCTTGGGTGCATTTGTTTACTTGTTGCTCTTAACAGCCAAGGAAAGGTCTCTCATTGTATCTGATTTACAATAAAAGTTACTTAGCGTGGTTTTTTTTTCATTCTAGGTTATTCCAACAAAAGACAGAATTGAAGGACTCCTTGCATTCAAAGAGAAGCGGCCTCCTCGTTACAAGGGGGAATAAGGAGGGGCGCCAGCCTTTCAAAATCCAGGCCGCACAAACACATTGTTAGCAGGACGTTTTGCTCCAGTTTGCCTCAACAGCTGCAGTTTCATAATCACCAAACTTTAAAAAAAAAAAAAAGCATTACCCCATCCGGAATGTGCCCGTACATGCACCTGACTCCTGCGTATTTATGTTGCATTGTTCCATTCTGCGTCCTGACGGGAGCTTTGTGTACGTGCTAGGTCACGGTTTCACTCGGAGCAGTTTGTTTCCTCTTTATCTTTGAAATGCATCCGTCTCTGTTTCACTGAAAACACCTAATTTAACACAAGGCCTATAAAGGAACGTTGAATGTCTGTCTGGTGTACCTGTTTATGGGAAAACAAGATCATTGTATACCAAAAGGAAAACAAATATTAAACCAAGTACAAAATGACTTTTAGAGCTACTTGTTCTCTGTGTTTATTTTGTTTTCCCCCCTTTGGAGGGTGCTATAAAACTAATATCGAGCCCTGTTTGATAAGATATTTGAAAAATGGGATCCGTAAAGATGATTAGGGGAAAAAAGTGTAATAGGAAATTCATTGCTGTCCCATTATGAGTTTTTCAGGTGCTTTATAATCCTTTCAAATGTATTACTCGGTCTTATTCAGGGTTTGGCGGAACAGGTTTAAGACTGTTAACGTCTGTCCTCTTGCCCTGCCAAACCATCCCTTTCACCGCGCCACAGAGAGTTGTGGCTGCTGATGCATTGACTCCACCAGCGGAGGACCACTCACCCAGGACACCGAGCGGACTCTTGGGTCACAGTAACGGTTGTCATACGCAGGTAAGGAACGGACTAGTTCACGTGTTTTCCCCGCCTGTTTATGCCATGTGGAAATAAACCCCCACCCGCAGGGACAAAGGTCCCAGCTCATCAGGGGCATTTACTTGTCATTCAGACAAAACAAACTGCTGCCATAGGAGTTTGTTTTTTTCTGTACAGTTTTCCATGCGGGTACTTTAAACCTAGTGCTCACTCGGAAAACTTCACTGATGTCAAGAGAGCCGCCCTGGTTGCAGCTCCGTTGACAGAAGAGAACAACCTTTAAAGTATAGTTGGGCCTTCAGAAATCAATATCTCTACCCCGCTCAATACATCCAAAGGGGTGTGTGAAATCATAAAATAATTTCTGGTAAGGTATGATAGTAATTTAAAAATGTTTTTAAGTCAGTAGCATTTTTCATGATCAATGCATATTATCACCATTCTAATGCATTCTGGGAAAAGTATTACATACAATTTAGACTTTTTACCAAAAACTTTTGACTTTTTAGAAATAAACTGTAAAAGACTTTTATGAACTGTAACAAAAGCAATGTAACAGACATTTTGTTTGAAAAAGGAATCACTTTTAGTTTTATCAACTAAACATATAAATGTAGCTTTTAGATTCTGCATGCTATAACATTTTTGTATGTATCACAGATGTCCCTTCCACACAAGGTGTACATTCTCAGCAGGAGCTGCCCCAAGACACTCCCTCACCAAACAAGTGACATGGAGACAACACAACCTGCTAGAAGGGGCATACACTTGCTTAGAAGGTTATTTCGCCACCAATGCAGTGCTTCCAGAGTGCGGGCTTCAGATTTTGTTAGGACTACGTCTGTTTTTGGTGGCTTGATGGCCTCGATGTTGGCAGGGCAGCACCTACAAAATAACACAGAATTGCTTAGTTAGTGTCCATGAATGAAAGCAACTGGAAACATCAAAGATGGCTTGGATAAGCTAAATAACACTGTTGATGAGAGGCGTGATCAATAACAATTTTAAGCACCTAAG
Source organism: Pleurodeles waltl (assembly GCF_031143425.1). NCBI lineage: Eukaryota > Metazoa > Chordata > Amphibia > Caudata > Salamandridae > Pleurodeles > Pleurodeles waltl. The sequence continues at coordinate 732,334,529 of NC_090436.1, forward strand.
AGAGGCTGTAACACCTTTATAGACAGTTTTACAGCAAGAAAATGTAAATCATGAATGCCATCATCAGCTTATGTGATGATTAAATGGATTCACAAGGTCTGTTTACAAGCTGACACATGCTACTGCCACTTTATGAAGGAGCACAGTCAGCATGCAGGTAGAGGTGCGCCACACTTGCTGCTAAATCTGGTCATCTGAATAGTTGAGGAGGGCTTTATAACTTATAATGTACAATATACATAGGGCCTGATTACAACTTTGGAGGAAGGTGTTAATCCGTCCCAAATGTGACGGATATACTACCAGCTGTATTACGAGTCCATTATATCCTATGGAACTCGTAATACGGCTGGTGGTAAATCCGTCACATTTGGGACGGATTAACACCTCCTCCAAAGTTGTAATCAGACCCATACTTCTTAATGGTATTGTAACTTTAAGGTGGCCGCCATTAAGAGCATGAAGCTGCCTTTACCCGACATAAGTCGATGTGATGTGAGTAGCAGTTTTAAGACTTTGGCTAGGGCTGACAGGAATGTGTGGAACGTTTCAACAACACAATGTGTCAACATCAGATGTTGTTCTGCTTTGCTGGGAAGATCCTCTGTGGGAAAGACTGGCAGGAACATGCAGGATGTTCCAGGATCTGAAATGACTGACATCTGATGGTGTTCAGCACTGCTGGAAGGAACCTGACTCAAACATACTGTAGGCACACGATGGCATACCAAGGATGCTATGTGCATATTGCTGGCATCCAGGTTATTTGGAGCTTTAGACTTCAATGCCACTGGATTTTACTGGTGGGAGACTCAGCACTGTCATTGTTTTTTTCAACCCCCATAGGCTGAAATAGGAGAACCTCGAATTGAATGGAAAATGTGGATCAACTTGTTCCAGGCACAAGTTGATGTATTGTAAGCAGATGGGTGTACACCCCAGCGGCAATTATACTTGCAGTGATTTGCAAGGATATTTGCAGTATAAAATGATGCCATTTGCGCTAGCGAGCTCTGTGTTTGTTTTTCAGTGGATGGTGCATGTGTTTTAAGATGACATTTTAGTGTCTGGCAAAAACTAAAAAGAGTATAATACAAATTTGAGGAACATTTTACTAGTACGCCATAAGGCTAGGCTAACGGTAAATATTAGTAACTGTAGACCTAGGCAAGGTAAAGTGTAATATTTAGTCCAGAAAATTACTAATGAAGTGTTTGTCCTAGAGAAGACCAGGTAAATATAATTACTATGGTCCTTGATCCTGTATGCAAGGAACAATTGATGTCATTGTTAAGCTGGACCAAATTCTATTTTAAATGTATTTGTAAATATGTAATTAGCTAAGCTCGGGCTGTTGAAAACAAAACACATTTGTTTGATGTAACATGAACAGGAGAAAAGTTGTGAAAAAATCACCATGTTTGAAATCCTTGGTGTCAGGAAGGTGTGCACTTTTTTGTGAATGATTGAAGCTATGGGTAGGAGGTGGTCCTAATGGAAAAGGAAGCAGAATGAATGATAATCAATGGGTTTTAAGCTTGGCATCTGACAGAGCAAATGTACTCAATATTTGAGCAGGAACCTTTAGCTTGCACACGGACAGCTGAGCATTTTAGGATGTACTTGCTCTGCACACCATTTGTGATTTGCATTAATCTTAAGGTGCTGATGAGTATTTCCCTTCTAGGTGGACATATGTGTGATATGTCTAAAACAACGAGGTTGCCAGTTTAATTGCAGGCTTATCACTATTTTGTTGAATGTGTTTGAAGGAGACTAAACATGTTGGGAGATGGGTTATCCCATTTGGCATTAGGTTTCAACAACTTGAGGACAGAGGTGAGGAATACAAAGCACGAGCTACCTTTCTGGATTTCTTGGAAGAATGTAAAAGTGGTAGGACTTTTGAGTTGTCTGACAGTAGATGTTGTGAGGAGGTGGTAAAAGATAAATCTTGAAATAAGTGTTTTTTGGTGCAAGGTTTGCCTTAAGAAAGATCTTATGGGATCATAGTTCTGTGCTATAAGATGAAGAATTAATTAATAGTAATGAATGACATTGTCACGGGGTGGGATAGTTCCCCTGTAAGGTTTGTGGGGCAATTAAGGAGTTATGTCATGTAGGCCATAGCTGTATGGTAATTGACTAAAGTGCGTAAGGTTCCAGCATATCTGGGAGAAATGCCCAGGTCTGTGAAGGAAATTACTATTGACATTATGGGCCTATTTTCCATGCTGCTGCAGAAGCTGGTGTATTCCATTGTTTTAGCTGATTATTATTCTAAGTGTATGATTGATTGAGTTACCACCAAGGTGGTGACAGGATTCTTGATGTGTTTTGCAAGGAAGGTATTCTTTAGTAATTAGCATTGGACAATGGAATACAGTTGGCATTGTAGTGAATCCTAGTTTGTTTTAATGGGAGTTAGCTTAGTCTTTGGCTTGCAGACTCGTGCCCCCATCACCTAGTGACTTTTAACCTACTTAGCTTGCTCTGTCTTATCCCCTTTATTTAATTAATTCTTCTAAGATGGGTGCCTTGCTTATAGTTAGGCCATTTGTTTAGCTCTGTATTATCAGTTCCACCATGCTAAGGCGTCAGATCAAGCGACAAAGACAAACAAACTGTAGGTGTTCACATTAGGTACTTTCCCTCTTCACGCCTTTGAGGGAATTGTTTATATTAATTACCGTCCCAAGCAAACTATTGAAACATTACTGCATCTTTGTAATTGCCTGTGTTTGGTTGAGACATTATGTATCTGTGAGAAAGGGGAAATCTCAGTTTAACCATGACACTCCCTGAGATGTCATACTTCTGAGTCCATGCGTAAAAGCCTCCACAAATCACCTTCAACTGTTTGGGTTTTTGGTGAGGTACTGCTAGTGAGCCGGGAGGGTTGGGACTACAGTTGCGACTTGTTGTAGGATAGGCATAGTCACCTACAAACATAAGTACTGTCATCTTTAAACCAGCAGTCTTGACTAGAGCAAGAGTCCAACTACAACAGTATTGGTTGAGATGCTTGTGTTTTTAAGGAGAGTGGTAAAAAGTCTGAAGCTAATGGACAAGTCAAAAAGGTTAAGTGGGGTGTTGAAGGACAAAACACAATACAAATGAGTTGAGAAGGAGTCAATTCAGTTGGCACCAAAATTGGGGCTGTGTTGCAGGAAGGATTTATAAATCTGATTATTATTTTACAGGATTACACTGAATTATTTGACTAGTGTCTCTATTTTTAAATGATTGAGGGGAGGAAACCTGCCACTCAGTTTATTCCTCATTGGCTCACCCATTGACCTGAAGGGGATGTGGTATGAAGTAGGGAAGAATTAAAAAATAGCAAGATAAAATGAGGGACAACATGGATAGGAGACATGAAGTTACTCAGAGGAAATGGCCAGTTGGCACCGATAAAGAAAATTGATATTGTCCAAGAGGGTTGTGACAAATTATCTGACGTACAAAAGGTTATTGAAGTTCTGAAGCTGGCTGTGAAGGTTGGAGATGGATGCCGGTGGAATATGAATAAGGTCTGTCTGTGCCATTGTGCCAATGATGGATACAAGGTGATTGGTGTAGGAGATGGGGATGGTAATGTGCTTTTTGATTTTTTAATTGAATGAAGTTGTTGAGAGTTCTGGAGGTTCTTCGGTTTGGGTGACTTGATAATAAGTCATTAGGTACTGAGTCCAGAAAAAAAACATGTTTAGCTTACAATTCCTGAAACGTTCAATCATTTCTTTATGGGGTAGTGTAATTACTTGTGTGTGTTGTAGGTGTGCGAGAGAGCGGGTGTGTGATACATTGGTCTGTAAGCTGTGGAATGTAGGCGAGGCATGAGAGAAATAGAACGTGTGGTTGTTGTGAAGGTGTTTTCGGTTGAAAGGTTGTGTCTGGTGTCCTGTGCTGCTCCTGTGTACTTATACTTGCAAATAACAAAAATCTTTTAACTTCATTGCAGCGTCTGACATTTCTTCCATGTTACATCTTAACGTACTGCTTGTTATGTAGAGTATGCTATGCAGAATAAAGGTCGTACTATTCGCTGTATCACAAGATACAGCATTCGGGTGGAGACCCGGAACAAAGAATGAGAACTGTCCCCGTAATAATCAATAGGTTTACGTATAGCAGGAGTGCTCAGTTTGTTCTTTGGGAAGGGAGATCTTATCGTTTTCTGTCTAATGCGAAATGAGTTATGTAACCCAGATCCTTAGAAATCGGTGTTTGCTCTTGCCCAGGTATGCTCATAAACATAATCAAAGCCATCCCATAAAGATCCCACCAAGTGGACTTGTCAACATTAGGTTGTTAAAACATGTAAAATGTACTCTCTGTACCCTGTAAAGTGCTGTAAAAGAAAATAGGCTCGGTCTGCCGTCAGATTGTCCCTTACTAATAATTATCTGCGTAACATATTTAAACAAGCTACCTGTGCTTTTCTAACAAGGCAGCAGCTTCCTCCCACTTAAATATTAGGACAGTGGGTGCAGCAATAAAGCAGGCTTCTCTCACATAGATAGAGTATAGACCTGTTATAGCAGAGACATTAGCAATTGCCCATTGTATTCAATTAGAATTGTTCACTATGTAGCACCCATCACATATAAAAGTTAAGACGAGGACAGCACTTGCCCTCTTGGCAACTAGAATTCACACTCTGCACTCAGCACACCCCGGCAATGTGTGCAGCCGAACTGAATGATGTGAGAGTTCTAGAAGATGGAACAGCCGCAAAAGAGGCATGAATGTGGGATTGAGCCCTGCACGCAAACGGTAGACAGTGAGGCAGGGCCAGGGAGGAGACATGGAGTTAGTGATAGAGCAGATTTAACAGTGGCGGCCGTCAGCTTTAGGAGGCGGGTGGGCGGGCGGGACACACATACACACACACTCATTCTTTCACACAGACACGCACGCACATCCATTAACAACACTCATACCATTCAAACATGCACGCACGCACCAAACATTCATTTTAAAAGATCACACACACACATTCTTTCACACACACACACACACACACACACACATCCATTAACAACACTCAAAACACTCAAACATGCACGCGTGCACCAAACATTCAATTTAAAACATCACACACACACATACACACACACTTACCTTCAGCCTCCAGGAAGGTTGGGACTGCTGCCTGCCCTCATTGGCTGACCTAAGGTCAGCCAATGAGGGCAGGCAGCAGTCCCAGCCTCCTCACAGAGTGGGATGGGGTCAGTGAGACTGCTGACCCCACCCCACTATGTCACGAAGTGTCACTGATTGACACTCGCCCTGGGCACTCCAGGTCTTAAACCTGAAGCGCCCAGGGAAAGTGTCAATTGGTGACGCTTTCCTCGTCACCCAGGGGAGGGCCTCGAGGCACCTTTGCTGAGCCGAGGAGGTCACGCCCATAGGAGCTGTGATCTCTTCAGCCCAGCAAAGTTCAGCTCAGGCAGCCAGGAGTGTGCGCAAATCGCACATGTCTCACTCCTGGCTGCCTGAGCTGAACATGGAGAGTGTCTACCAGGCTGACCTTTGTTCAGCCTGAAAGACACTTTTCATGAGGGGCAACAGGTGGGGGGGCGTGGCTCCTCCGCACTAAAGGACGGGCCGCCACCGGCATTTAATGGGAGCTGAGGGCAGTGCTCCACATACATGCCTGGAATTGTTGGAGGGCAGTGAACAAGGGTCACCCATGTAAATTTACAGAGCATAATGTAAATCATGGTCATACCAACAAAACGGCTTAGAAAGAACTATCCAGGCTTTGCTACAAAAACACATCACCAAAACCACTATTGATGAAATAGAAATGGTCTGGTCTCTGACACCACAATCCAAAAATAACTTCCAAGGCAATGGATAAGCATCACCATAATGAAATGTGAAAACAAACATAGAACGTCTTAAGGCTCATTTCTGAGATACAAAAAATACATGTTACTGGACCACCCTGTGCCAAGCTCTCAATACACCCTGGAGTTGGACTTGATGAGAAGTCATACCTTCTCAGCTCCCCATCTCTAGCAGATTATCACAACTCTATGGGAAATAGTAGTTCAGGGAAAATGTAGGGAACATATTTGGCTAAAGCTGAGGTAGTGTGTATAGCATCTTTCTATTTTTCAACACAACACATTCAGCTAAAAGCTTTGACCATAGCGGGGAGGCAGAAACTCCCACCACAACATACAAAGCAAGGGGATCACAACACACAAACAAGATCTATTACCACAACTCACCTAGCACACTCACATAACTGACTTGAAACTCTACATCTATTGAAATGCTTCCTTAAAGACGACCCTAAAAATAAATCCTGTCAACGTGTTCTGAGATACAGTTGCTTTCTCAAGGCTAAACCAACAACAAAAATGAGATAAAACACAGCATTCTACGTATCCGAAAAAACTGATATCAGTTGAGCTATATTGCCTCCACATTTCACGTATATGCTATGTGCCGACCAGGGTTAACAAATCAAACCATTCTGTATGATCTTTATTGCATGTTTCAAGAAAATGTTTCCTCTAAAATCAGATGTAAATTTGTCAACTCCTTATTGAGTCTTATGTTCAAATACTTTTTTTATTTTCTTGTGACTACATCACTCAAAACTATTACTTGTTTGTCATAAAACAATAGCCAAATGCATTTCGTGGAGATACGTTTCTTCCAGAGTAAATGATATTGATTTTCTACTAAATCTATGAAACAATAATGGAAGACAGAGATCAATATGAACCTTATACAGTATTATTGGAATTATATTCATGCTTTGCTAATGAAAAACAAAACAATATATTACCAACCTCTTAATTGCCACAATTATATTTCTGAAACATTCTTCATTTACAAGTAAGTCAACATTATTGGGTTACCTTTTCCATTGTTCTCTCTCTGATTTAAACAGAACAAAGTATTTTTTTGTAGTACTAACACAGCACATTTTTTCTGTTTCTAGTTTGGCTTTTATATCTTTGAATGGATCAATCCTTAATTCTGCTTTTCCTTTCTAGTGTACCTCTTAATGGAGAATTATAGAAATTGTGACCCTTTTGTTGTGCAGATTTGTATTATGGTTTAGTTCTCCTTGTCTCTCCCTTGTAATCTAGGAACATAACAAACATGTAGTATCTGCTGCCTGCCCAGTGTTGTCAGTTTGCTTCCTCTGCCACCTCCCACCGGCCCTCCATTGTCCAAGTCTATGCCTCTACCTAATCGTCCTGCCCTCCATTGTCCGTTCAACTGCCACTTCACCCCCCTCTTGCCTTCCATACTCGGTTGTATTGCCAGAGCCTGTCTCACTTGTACTGCATAGTTGGCTTGCTGCCCCTGTCTCTCCTACCTGCTCAGCATGTTCAGCTTGTTGCTTCAGCCCTTGCTGCCTCCTGTGTGAATCTGTGGACCTGATCCCTCCTCCCCTACAGTTTAAAACTGAATGAGTTAGATTGCTAACATTCTGTTTTCATGGCAAAAGTGTGCCAGACCTGAAGCCATTTTGATTAAATGAAAACTGTAAAACCTAAAGCAGCACCTTTAGAAAAGAACAAAATTAGTGGTTTTTGTTTCCTCATAGAAATTATGGTTTGTGCTCTAGAAAGCTGAAATGGGGACACGTTTTGTAAGTTCTCTAATAGTGACAAAGAATTTTTTAAATATTTGCCATTTTTATGGTTTTTATCTAATTGACCACAGATAGGTGGCACAAGTTATTTTGTACACTTCCGTCATTGGGCTATATTTGGGTGATATATATGCTACACCTGGGCTCTCTTCGCTCAGGTGGCCATCTTAGAGACTTTTTTGTTGGAAAACTCCCTCATTTCTTTTTTTACTGCAGTTTTGCTCTGTAGGACTGCAGGAAATGCTTTCGGTTTTGCAGCATTGATTCTGTAATGTATACATAACAATGCAGTTCCACCACAGAGTTACTGCAGAGTACTGCAAGTTCAAAACAAGTGATTGGCTGGGGGCGCAACATGGAGAAAAAAGTTATGGCTGCCATTTTATGACTTGGCGACATGGTCTCTGTGTTATAAAAAATAATAAGAATTGCACCCCCAAGTGTCAAATTAAAAAAAAGTTTTTGGTTTTTTGCAGCACTGCTCAGTGCAGCCCCTCTTGTAGCTTTGTGGTAATACTGTGGCACCAGAAATAAAAACCTCATCATTTCACCATGCACAGTGTTCTCACCAATTTTGTAATTTGAGATGCCATTTGTTTTGTAATGAATGCTATGATTTCACATGGTATAAGTGATGATATATGAAAGGGTATAAGCAGTACATCGTAAAGGTGCAAGTTATCATTAATGTACTGCGGTTAGAGAGTTGACAACACGTATGCAGGTGCGCGAGATACAGTAATTTTACGGTAAAACTCTAACTTTAGAATGTCTAATGTTTGTGCAGTTTGTTTTGTATAGAAAGAATAAATCAAGTTATAGTAATTTGAAGGTGGTGCGTGAATTGTAAATTTAAGGAAATCTAGTGTACTATTATCTGATAAGTGCATCGGAAGGAATGCAACATTTTAGATAAGTACGTAAAGGAAAGGAAAAGTAGTTTTTATTACTTGGTATATATATAAAAATAAGTTTACAGAGTATTGCGCTTGTACATAGAAAGCACTGTGCTAGTTACAGATTTTTTTTTTTTAAATGAACATACACTGTGTTACAGAATATTTGTGAAAAATAGTGTAGTGCTCTATATTTTATTTTTTAACATATTTATTTATGTATTTTTAAATTTAAGTACCATGGTACTGCCTAGGTAGTATAGCGGTACTCCGTAAACATTTTAATTTTTTTTACAAATGAACGAACTACTTTTTCCTGCCTTTACATACTTAGTTAAAGTGCCTCAATCCTCTCTATGCATTTATAAACCACTAGTACGGTATATTTCAACTTCTAACCCATAACGCAGAGTAGGTGTGGGCTAAACAACATGGCTGCCTCTTAATTTTATAAGTTACACTAAAAAAAATGGGACACCCCCTATTCCCACGACAAGAGTAATCAAATACATATATAAAGAGTGTTCTGCCAGGAAAACTGCCAAATATCAAAAGAAGGGTCAATCCAAATCACATATGAAAAACATGTCACAATGACAAGAAAGACACATATCGACATAACTGATGATAAATTAGTTGTATTTCACCCAATACACTTAAGGATATAGACTGATTAATGAAATAAGAACAAAAATAGGTACACCTGGTAACAGTGCAGTGCAAGTGCAATACAGTGAGCCATTCAATACAATAAAGACAGAAATAGATACAGAATTCATATTTACAATATATACACACAAGGTCAAAACCCATAGAATACATCAATAATAAACCCAATGGTATGGGCATTTGAGTTTGAAAAAAGTTCTTCAATTAAAGATATGGGTAGACCCATAGAATGCCTACATTTCAACACCTGCACAAATAATCACCTGGAGTCTTCATCAGAATAAAGCAATGGCAGCAACCTATAGAATATAATATACAGACAGTCAATCCTGTGCCAACAGCTGAAATGCTAGGTTGATATACAAGGAAGGACATAGCGTTGTATCTAACCCGACCAATCTGAATCAGAATATAACAAAAATTGCACATGTCAATTTTAAATAAAGGATAAACCCATACAAGCAATGATGGAAAAAAAATCATATATAAGATAGTCAACAGCAAGGCCTGCTTAACAAAGCGAGACAAAATGTCATGCTAATAAAAACGGTGCTCCACAGCAAACCAAGTGGCATGCTAGTATAATCGACGCATGTTCCAAAAGAAAGACGTGTATCACATTTGGACCACAGTCTTTTCAGCTCACTAACCAGACAATGCTAACTATGGCTCACCACTTTACCATTTACTGTGTTGTGACAAATAATAGAATTTGAGATCTTATAAGTGTTGTTATGAATGCTATCGTTTCACATGCTATAAGTGATGTAGTATGTAGGGTATAAACAGTGCATGGAAAAGGCATGAGTTACAGTTAATGTAGTGTGGCGTGTGAGGTGCTGACTGTTTGGTGGTGAGCAATGTAAAGTAATTTGAAGGTGGTGCGTAAATCAAGTGGAGTTGAGGAGAGTGTAGTAGTGTATTGTACATTGTAGTAAAGTGTTATATAGTTTAATGGCATTATATCTCCTGTAGTGGAGTCAAGTATTATAGACTGGAAGAGTGAGTTGTACAGCGGAATAGTGCGTTGAACAGTCGAGTAGGGTGTCATTGAGTGGCATAGGATGTTTTAGAGTGGAGTATGGTGAAGAAGAGAGTCAAAAAGTGGACTGTCATCTAGTGGAGTATCATAGAGTACAGTGGAGGAGAGTGTCATAGAGTTGAGTGCTGTGTCATACAGTGGAGTGGTGTATCAAAGAGATATGTTGAGTGGCGTGTCTTCAAGTGGCATACAGTGCAGTGGCGTAGATTGTATGTGCCTAGAGTAAAGTGTCATAGAGTGTTATACAGTGTTGTAGAGTGTAGTTGCTTACAGTGGAGTAGAGTGTTGGACAATGGAGCGGTGTAGAGCGGAGTATAGTACAGTGGCGTAGAGTGGGATAAAATGGAGTAGAGTGGAGTGGAGTACACTGGAATGGGGTAGTGTAGAGTGAAGTAAAGTGCCAGAGTGGAGTGGCATGTCATATACTATAGGGGATTTGAGTGCAGTAGAGTGGAGTGGCGTAGCATGCAGTCAAGTAAATTGTCATAAACCGTGTTGTACAGTAGAGTGTAGAGGGGTGTCAAACAGTATTGGAAAGTGATGTAGACTACAATAGAGAAGAGTGGCATAGTGTCTAGTTGATTTTTTTGGAGTAGTGTACAGTACAATGTTGTAGAGTGTGGCACAGTGGATTGGCATACAGTGTTATGAGTGCAGTGGCATTGAGTGGTATAGAGTGGAATGTCATAGAGTGGAGTACTGTGGCAGAGCAGAGTGTATTAAAGTGGGGTGGAGTAGCATACAAATAATTGTGTATAGTGTTGTTTAGTGGAGTATTGTAGAGTGGAGTAGAGTGTTGTACAGTGGCATACTGTATAGTACAGTGATGTACATTGGAGTGAAGGGGGATAGACAGGATTAAAGTGTCAGAGAGTGGCATACAGTGCAGTATAGTGTTGTAGAGTGGAGCTGCATAGAGTACAGTAGTATGTGAAACAGTGGAGCTGTGTAGAATGGATTGTTGTATAGTAGTGTAGAGCGAGATAACGTCTTGTACAGTGGAGTAGAGTTGAGTGGAGTGGTGTACATAGTGTTGAGTAAAGTACAATAGATTACATTGGTGTGTTGTAGAGTGGTGTAGACTGTACTGGCGTAGCATAGGTAGTATACTGTTGTAAACTGGAGTGGGGTGTCGTGCCTTTGAGTGGGGTGCTGTGTTGAACAGAAAAGTGTCACATAGTAGAATAGATTGTTGGAGATTGGAGGGTATAGGCATAGAGTGGATTTTAGAGTTGTACAGTGGGTGTATGGGGATAGAGTGGAGTATGGACATTCCTAGCCAATCTAATGTAAGAACAAGAAAAGAAAGATCTTTATTGTCAAAGCTCCCTCCTTAGCATGCATGGGAAGAATTTTATTTTTTTATATATGTCCCTCACCCACTCTAGTAGTGGCATGTTTAATTATCAGGTCCACCTCAGCCACTAAAAGCCAAGGTGGGCTCAACCATATTTCAGGGAGCACTTAAGAGAATCTACCAGCGGATCTAAAGATAAAAATACCTATTGAGGGTCAAGGATATTCCTTTATTGGCAGCCCTTGATTGTATGGTTTAAAATTCAAAAGGAGGGGTACTTAGGTTTCCATAAATATGTCTTTTAGTTAGTAATTCTAAAACATTACATATGTGGTATAGTTTATTTTTGGGCTTCCTTGCTACATTTGGTAAGATTGTGCTACAAATGCAACCCAAAGTAAATGAAGGCCAATCCTTTGCTATTATATAAATTAAGGTTATTTTTTTTCTAGTGGCCAATTATCGTATCCTCCATATTAGTAGTTTGTGTAGCTCACTGCTAGGCCACTTTTCCATTTTCATGTACAGGAGTACATAAGGAAGAGGGTTTTTGTTTGGCTTGTTGGGCACAGTTTTAATTTGTGAGCCAGAGTGCACGCAAAGAAAGCTTATGTAGAGTAGGATGTATTCTATTTGTTAAAAAATTGGTTTATAGATTTCCATTAGCACATGATCATAAATGGGTCATGTTATATATCTGAAACTTTACATATGCAGTTTAGTTTATTCTTTGTGCTTCCTAACTACTTTTAGTAGTATTATGTTACAAGATATCACTAATTGGAAAAAGTGTATAACTTAAGAAATTCTTACTATAGTTACCAGTAGTACCCAAAGGAAAGATCTGCGCAGCCTAATATCTAATGCTGCCAATTTTCAAGAAAATCCAACTGCCCGATTTCTCTTTACGCAAATTACTGTAAAATGCATTGGATTTGAAGCCTATTTTTAGGCTCCACTTTTGTCTTAGCAGTCCCTTGACCAATCGCCACAAAACTTTGATCATTCTGACAATGAATCATGAACAGCAGTTCTGCAAAGTTATGAGGGCATTTGTCAAATGGTTTAACAGTTACTAAGAGACAAAAATAAAAATAAAATCCCTAACTCTGGCCATCTTTACTATAATCACAGACTGACTGACTTCTGCCACATGTATATTAAAGGTGAAAATGTCCAATTAAATGTACCATTTTAAGTTAATAAAACTACTGAAAATCACCAGCTATAGATATCTCAGTAACTATAACCTGTGCCCTAAAGTAAACATAACTAAGGTTAAAGCGGATCCTCTGCTGAGATTGGATGTGCCAGGTTTGCGAGAAAACTATTTTCTCTCCTATAAAAATATTAATAGTCCATTTGTACTGTACACAGATGCTTCAGAAGAAGCGTCCTGGCTCTAATGGAAGAGAAAATCTGTAGGGGAAACAAAGGGGGTGGAAAATGTAATGACTAATTAAAAAGAAAGGTCTTTAGTGTCTTTTCAAAGATAGACTTGGAGGGGATCATGCGTAGACAAATGGGAAGAGTGTTCTACAGCTTTGTAGTAAGGAATGAAAAAGATCTGCCCCCTCCTCTGGCTTTATGGACTTTTGGAACTTGTAGAAGCCCAAGTTTGTTAGATCTGAGAGATCTGGATCAATATTATGGTTTGAGTCTTTTTCTTATGTAGAAGGGGCCTTCCAAGGATAGAGCTCTAAACTCGAAAGTAAGAGCCTTGAATTGAATAATTTTCACCACTGGCAGCCAGTGCAAGTATTCGAAGTGTGGAGAGATTGATTGCGGAAAACGAATTTTTAAAATAAATCTTCCTTTTGCGTTCTGCACAGATTGCTGCCGAATAATCAGATAGCTTAATTTTGGGTGTTCCATCCTGTTTGCATAATCCAATCTACACGTTAGGACAGTGTAAACAGCAGTTTTTCAAGGTATGTTCTGGGACTATATAAATCATTTTTTTTAGAGATTTAAGTTTAGTGAAACACAGAGAGGAAATGTGCTGGATGAGGTAGGAAAGAGAGACTGGTATTACATTTTATCCCCAAATTTCTCGGTGGGGAAGCATGCCTTGGGGGGAGGACCAGATTCAGCTGGTCACCATCTACTTAGATAAGGAAGGCAGTTTGATCCAAACAAAAGAATTTCATTTTTATCTGAATTCAATTTAAGATAGTTAAAGTTCACCCACTTAACTATTCCTCTTAGACATTGCTTGAAAATTATTAGATCCTTATACCTGTTTAAAATAGAATGGGCCCTAAGGCTGATTCTCCAGTGTCCTACTGCCGCTTCCCACAGTGCTCTAATGAACAGCCAGAGTGCAAACATTCTTATTTGTGGCAAAAGTGTTGCACACCTGAAGCCATCTTGATTGAATGAAAAGTGTAAAGCCTAAAGCATTTCCTGTAGAAATTAACAAAATAAGGTTGTTGGTTTTGTCATGGCAACTATGGTTAGTGCTGTAGAAAGCAAAATTAGGACAATGTTCCTCACCCAGTTCAATAAAAGATTTTGACATGCAGACCGAAATCTATACTTTCAACACCGGGAGCAGCCTGCCTGTTACCTTTCTGGTAATCAACCTCATGTATATAGAGGTATTCTAAAGAGCAATTAGAAAGCTAACATTCGTAATTTATAACAAAACAGTGGCACACCTGAATGCCATTTTGATGTAATCAAAGCTGTAAAACTGAAAGCATTTCCGAAAAACAATATTGTAGTAAATGAGGTAATGAGGAAGCTTGATACTAAATTGTTTCCAAGATGGCCTTCAGAGAAAAGGAGCCCAATTATCACCCAAATGTAGCCCAGATATAGACCAATGAAAAAAAGGAGCAAAATGCTAAACTAAATTGTACAACAGATAATCAAGTAATCAATTGAATAAAAAACATAAAATAGTAACTAGCTTAAAAGTTCTTTGACACTCTTTGAAAACTCAACCAATGTGTCCTCATTTTAGCTTCCTAGATCACTAACTATTTTGAGGAGAAAAAAACATTTTGTTAATTTATAAAGAAAAGGCTTTAGGTTTTACAGTTTTGATTCCATCAATATGATTTCAGAAAACCAGGAGGAAGGAGCAGAGCAGAGGCAAAAATCTGAGCCCACCCGGCAGGCAGGAGAGGCAGTGGCAGCACAATAGACCATAAAGGGTAAGTGGGAGGAGCACTGCCAGAACAACAGGGAGAAGAGAGAAGTGGGGAATGGCAGCAAACCAACTATGCAGGACAGGCAAGAGAGGATTTAGAAGCACAATAAACCATGGAGGGTGGGAGTTAGGGGCAGTGGCAGCCCAAGGAGGGGCAGCAAGATGACCTTGTTGGGCAGGCAGCAGTTGTAACTGCAGCACAATAGACCACACAGGGCAGGTGGGAGGGTCAGTGGAAGCTCAGTCGACCATGGATGGCAGAAAGGAGGGGGCAGGGTCATGTACACAGAGAATGGAGAACAGGGGAAAAGAGACAAGGGCAAGTGCAGCAAGCTGATCAAGGAGGACAGATGGGAGGGGCAGTGGAAGAACAATGCAGCATTGAAGGCAGAAGGGAAAGGGGCATACACACGGCCAGCAGAAGGAGGAAGGTGGTCAGTGGCCAGGGCACCAAGCTGACCATACAGGGCAAGTGAGCAGGGCAAAGGCAGCACAATCGACCATGCATAGCAGAGAGGAGGGATAGTAAATGCACAGCAGGCAAGCAGGTGGTGGATGGGGCATGCACAGAGGTCCGTGGAGGACAGAAGGGAGAGGGCAGGGAGTGTCCTCAGACAACAGAGGGCAGGAAGATGGGTTCAGGGGCAGCAGGCTAAACATACAAGATGGGCAGGAGGGGCAGTGGCAGCACAACAGACCATGCAGGTTAGTCAGAAAGGACAGTGGCAGCACAATGGAACATGCAAGGCAGAAGGAAAGGGATAAATGCATGTACTCAGATGATGGGCGGCAGGTGCAAGGGGGCAGCAACATCGGCAACAATCTTGACCATACAGGGTGGGGAGGAGGCGCAGTGGCAGTACAACAGATTGAACAGGGCAAGCAGGAGGGGCAGTGGCAGCTCAGTGAATCATAGAGGCCAGGAGGGAGGGGACAGGGGCACACTCATGGACAACAGATGTTGGGGATGAGGTTGGCAAGAGCAGTGAGCGAATAATGGAGGGCACGATCAAGGGCCCGTGGCAGCAGAAAAGACCACACAGGGCATGGGACAGGAATAGCCTTGGACAATGGAGGGCAAGAAGGAAGGGAACAGGGGCAGCAAGCTGACTACCAATGGAAGGCCAGTGTGGGCAGGACCAGCCCAACTCACCAGGGAGGTCAGGAGTGAGTGGCAGAGGACCACATAGGGAGGAGAGTGATAGGGGTAGCAAACTGACCACAAAGGGTACACCATCATGGGCAGGTGCAGTAAGCTGTCCACAGAGTGGTGGTGGGTCAGGCAGGGATAACACAGATGGTGAACACAGGACAGGCAGAAGGAGGCAGGAGCATGAGCAGCAATCTGACAATGGCGACCAGGCCAGCATTGGAAGGGTCAGGACAATATATCATGGGGGGCAGGAGGGAGGAGCAAGGGCATGCACATAGAGAACATAGGGAAGGGTGTGCGGGCAAGCTGATCACGAAGAGCGGGCTGGGATGGGCAAGGCCAGCACAATGGACCAGCGAGGGCAGGTGAGGGGGGCTTGCACAAAGAGAACTGATGGCAGTGTGAAACGAGGCAGAGGCAGCAAGCTGACCATAGAGGGCAGATGGGAGTGGCTAGGGCCGGGGCACACCAAATGAGAACAGAGTTCAGGCAGGAGGGGGCGAGGCAGCAAGTTGACCACAGAAGGCTATAGCTGGGGGCAGAGGCACACAGATGGAGAACAGAGGGCAAGCAGGTGGAGAGCAAAAGGCAGGAGTGCCAAGCTGGCCACGGAGGGCAGGCTGCAGTAGATTGACCACCAGCATAGGGTGGGCCTGTGGCAATTCGCAGTTGCGACAGCTGTGCATAGTGAAGGTGTTGGCTAAATAAGTTAAAAAAAATCCCTTAAACTTAAAATTCACTGAAACAACAAAAGTTATTGTGACGTTATAAGTAGGAATGTCTTCGCTTATGTTAAAAAAAAACTGGAGAAATTCACAAAAAAACAAAGTTTAAGGTAATGTTATAGTTAGTTGTTGAAATTAGTTAAAAACTAATGTTTAAAAAACAAAAAATACTGAAATTTGTCAGTTTTATTTCAGTCAACTAATTTTAACTTGCTCCCTGACATTTATTGTGACCGCACTTATTACATCACTCATGACATATCAAATGAGATCATACACGACATCGCTGATAAAATCTTAAATGACATCAATGATAACATATAGTGAAGCACAATCGTTAGAAACATTCTTGTACCTTCATTGTAATAGTGTTTCACTAAAGGTTTTAATAATACAAAGGTAGATCTGTTCTCCACAATGTGTTAAAATGTGGACATTTGGAGTAAGAAAACCGTTGAGATACAAGGAGAGGGATATGTACCCTGGTGCACTTCTAGTTCTAAAACCAAATTGTACAATCCCCAAAAATGCTCTATTGCTGAAAATGGAACATGTGCTTGCACACAAGTTTGCAAATTAACACGCATATTTTTTGGCTGGGTAAAGACATAATGTAGACATTAATGCCTGGAACAAAATGTTTTTTTTTTTTTTAGAATCAAACAATTATTTTGTTGACAAAAATATATTCACTATCAGGGGCATAACGGATAGAGAGCACAACAGTGCAATAGTCTCTTATCATTGGCAGTAACATATAAGTTCATATGCTCTGATTCAATAAAATGATCAAGAACAATCCCACTTAAAGTTAATATTCATTAAAATAGGCACACTCCTCTTTTTAAAAGAAAGTAATCCAACGGGCCCTATAAAAACCCCCATGCAATACCAGCTCTCAACATTGGTATTTTTCTGGTGTAAAGATACTTCTTCCTTCTTCTGTGATCAGAGGCTGAGGGGTAAATTGAGGCCCTTCATATTCCATGAGACAATACCAATGACAATAATAAGAGAGAACACAGAATTGTGAGTATCCTAATTTTTGGTGTCACCCCATATTTATTGACCCTCCAAATCAGAGTCTCCAAACTCTCCAAATGAATAAATCACTGTTACTTCCATGATGCTCACTGAATGCTAGACATTTATTACAGATTTCCAGGCTATTCATAACTTACAGTCTAACCTGGTATCTGTTTTCACAAAATAGTTAAGTTGGCTCAGCTGAATCCTTGCTGCCAACATAATGAGGTGTTCTAGGGGCCATCAATTCAAACCCATCATTGCAATGTTCCATCCATCTGAGACCACCAGATTTAGTAACATAAATTGTTATATTAAGTACTTAGAAATTGCAGTAGTGTGGTATAACACACTATATGAAACACAGTATATTAGTACAGTCATCATTAATACCACTACAAACGACTTTATACACATGATTCCTTTGTTTTATTAAGACTTCTTTCTTTACTTAAATCACATTTCTTGTCCATTTATGAAGAATGAGCCATTTCAAGCAACCACAGTTACTACCAATCAATGTTGTCAAATTGTTATTACTTTGTAAAGATATGCCTGATCTTAATTGGCGATCTGACACAGGTGTTTCTTCCTTCTCCATTGTATTACAGTGTCTTTCCTTGTACGAAACTCTTTCATGTCTCTCAGAATGAGTTACTATATTACATTCCCTAAATTTCCTGAGCAGTCCACTGTCACAAAGGAGGGCTTTTTCCATGCACTCTAATACAGCCCACTAATCAAGGAATCCTAGGAGACCTAGGTAAGGAGACCCAGACTTTCTGGGAAATCTGGTTATTTGTATGAAGTGTTTTGAACTGCTACCCGCGTCTGTTTACTGAATGCTTCCTGTGTTTCAGGCAGCTTGGCCTTTTTAAACTGCTGTTTTTCTAGCTGAGACTGTTTGAATTTCTTCCTGGTTTGTGGCAAAAGACTGCATAAAGCCCGCCACTTCTTTTTTAAGTAAAAAGGATACATACACCTCAGTGGCTAACCAGAGTGTGTTTAGGAGACTGCTTAATCTGTTTCTGTGATTTAAATTGTGTTTAGAAACTGTCTGCATCACCTGTTTTTGCCTTGAAAAAGCCACATATCTGCGTGCACGACAAACAGTATTTCAGTTTTTTTTACAGTCTGTCCCTTACCTGGAAAGTAGACCCTGCTAGCTTGTGGATTCAGTTTGTCTGTATCCAAGGAGGTTCTAAATGGAGCAACAGCTCCCTCCTCCCTCCCCACAGGGACTTGGGCTTCAGTTGACTTGGCCCTTAAATAAGTTTCTATAGGATAGGTTGTTGCATATGTTGTTGTGATTGGTTGTTGTGATTAGTATTTCTATTGGCTTATGGATTAGGGTTGGTGTTGTGATTGGTACAAGGGTTGAGATTCCTACTGGTTCATGTTTTTAGGGTTAGTGTTGTGATTGGTACTAGGGTTGAGATCACTATTGGTTCATGCTTTTAGGGTTATGATTGGTACTAGGGTTGAGAGTACTGTTGGTTCATGTTTTAGGGTTAGGGTTGTGATTGGTATTAGGGTTGTGATTCCTATTGGTTCATGGTTTTAGGGTTCTGATTGGCACAACGGTTGAGATTCCTATTGGTTCATGCTTTTAGGGTTGGGGTTGTGATTGGTATTAGGGTTGAGATTCCTATTGGTTCATGCTTTTATGGTTGTGGTTGTGATTAGTACTAAGGTTGAGATTTATTTTGGGTCATGCTTTTAGGGCTAGGGTTGTGATTAGTACTAGGGTTGGGATTCTTATTGGTTTGTGGTTTTAGGGTTGGGGTTGTGATTGGTTGTCAGGACTAGGGGTGTGATTGGTTAATAGGGTTGGTTCTCCCATTGGTTGTGGGGTATAGGTTTAAGGAGCTGATTGGTTAGGATTAGGACAAGTTTTCTATTGGCCAGTAGGGCTATTGAAGCCTAGGATTCAGGGTGTCTCAGTCCGGGCGTTGAGGCTAAGGGCGGAGAAGGCATTTGCCTGTTTTGGCCTGTTTGGGACTGGTCGGGCCTAGGGCCAGAAATGCTACCCAATTTTCCATTTACCAGAAAGGACCTTACTCCCTATACATCCATCAACATGCAAAGATATTATCAGCAAAGACATCCAACTCATGCATCTCAAACTGACCTCATAGAGATTGCAATGTCTCATCAACCAACACATAACCCCACATACCACACCTACAACAGTAATACACCTTTATTCTCACACTAAACAATACTTTGTCCATTCCCTCTAACACAACCTACCATCGCCCACACAACACAAAACCACATTATACATTACTTTCAACGATCCAGATACACACTAGCTGTTCATACAAATCAACAGCAATATCCTCTGTTTGCTCCTTCCAGATCCCCTTGTATCATGACAATGCCTAAACCCAGCCTTTCTAATAACACCCACCCCCTCTCTTCACCAATTACACACAACCATACACTCCTCATACTCCACTCCACCACACTTATTACCTCTTCCAGTGATCAAAACTAACACAAACAAAACAATGCCACCACAAACACACATTTCATTTTCTAAACTACCTGCTTATAAAGGCTCAAACACTCTAAAAAAACAAGCACCACATCTACGACCTGCTCACGGACACACAAATTGACTTACTATTCTTAACAGAATCATGGTTGTGAGATGACATGGCCCCAGTATTGCATGAAACCGTTGCGCCATCCTACCAAACCATCACACAAAATTGTGTAGGGAAGAGAGGAGGTGGACTAGCTATAATATAAGAAATAAATCTCAGTAAAACAGACATTTCCATACAAGGTTGTGAGGTCCTCCTCACCAGATGCAACCCTACTCCAACGTCCTCCTGTAACTTTCTCCTCGACTGCAACTCAACATTCCCAGACACTTTTCTAGATATAGGCCCTCATTACAACATTGGCTTTAAAAGGAGCTTACCGCCGTTCAGAAGACCGCCAACACACCACCGTGGAATTCTGCCACAGCTATTATGATCCACATCTTGGAATCCGCCAAACGTCAGACACCCACACAAGTCCGCTACACCGAAGGTCAGTGATAAACTGGCGAAAACAAAAACTCCACCGTCACGCCAATAGAAATACGCCCACACTATCACGACACACAAATCCACGCGGCGGTCTTTCAACCGCGGTATTCCATTGGTGGTACACACCGCCGCACTCAAAATACACACACATTTACAAAACACAGCCACATTGGACAGTTCCAAATACACACACCTGATACACATACACACACCACTCCCACACACCCATTACAATTTAAAACACACACCCACATCACCCACAAACCCTTACAACCACAAATTCCAAAAGAAGGCCAGAGAGAGACAGCACCAGCAAGAACAACAGCATCCACAGGCACAAAACACCATCACCCACACAACTTCCACGCACCTCACACAACACACCACTACATATCACCACACTTATCACCACACACTCCACCCCACACATCACCTACACCACCCCATGGCACGGCAAAGACACCCCAGGTTCTCTGAGGAGAAGCTCAGGGTCATGGTGGAGGAAATTGTCTGGGTAGAGCCACAGCTATTTGGATCACAGGTGCAGCACACCTCCATAGCTAGGAAGATGGAGCTATGGCGAAGAATAGTGGACAGGGTCAACGCAGTGGGACAACACCCAAGAAATCGGGAGGACATCAGGAAGAGGTGGAACGACCTACGGGGGAAGATGCGTTCCGTGGACTCAAGACACCACCTGGCGGTTCAGCAGACTGGTGGCGGACCCCCACCTCCTCACCCACAACTAACAACATGGGAGGAGCAGGCCTTGGCGATTCTGCATCCTGAGGGCCTCGCAGGATTAGGTGGAGGAATGGACTCTGGTAAGACAAAGCTTTACTATTACATCCCCCACCCTACCTGCATGCTATCACATCCCCCACCCTCACCCTCACCCCCAGCACCCCAACTCCTCACATATGTCCCAACATCACGAACCACACATCCCAACACCAAGCCCTGCATGCAACAACAAAGCATGGACACCCATCACCAAAGCATGCCCACTGCACATACCCATACACCCCCCTAAACCATCATAACACAAGCTCCCACACAGGAATGCTAGCACTGGGGTACACGGTCACCCACCCATTGCACACCATTACACACACAGATTTAATAAACATCCTTTTATACCCCTGCAGGACTCCTACCCAGCGTCACCGGACAGGAGGGTCCACACATGTCCACACCACCAACAGAAGAGGCCCACAGTGATGACAGCACCTCTGTCCAACTGGATCTAGATGACCAGCCCGGACCATCGGGGACCTCTGGACAGTCGGTTCCCCTCACACAGGCATAGGCCACCACAGACCTTCCCCCCTCTGGAAACACCAGCACAGCACCCACCCAGCGGGCCCATACCTCCATCCCCAGGACACGTCAATCAGCTGTGTGTCCACCACTACAGGGAACCCAGGATAACCAACCACCCCAACAACAACAAGGACCTGGAGTCAGTGGTAGTGGGCACACGGTCCAGGGGACAGAGGCCCAGGAACACAGGGGAACTGGGAGGGCTGCTGTGCGACAGGGGGCGGACAGGCCAAGGGAACCCACTCTCCACGAGGCCCTCTCCTCCATCATGGGAGCCTACCACCACTCCCAGGAGACAATGGCAACAGTACGGGCCAAGTTTCAGGAGACCCAGCGCATACAGGAGGAACAGTATATGGGCTTCAGGGAGGAACTCAGAACCATCAGCTCCACCCTGGGCACCATCGTAGGGGTGCTGAAGGAGCTACTCAACACTAGGAGGGACACTGTGGCACTACAAGGGGCCCCTGTTACTAGCATGGACGATGAACTGCCCACCACCTCCGCCGGCGCTAGTGGACAGGACGCCCCGCCACAGGACCACCACACCAGCACCCCACCCCCTGCAGAGGGAGAACCACCCCGCAAACGGTCCCTGAGATCCAGGACAAAGACAGAGCACGATGCCCAGACCCCCACTAAGAAATGAGACCACCCTGATTGTCATCCTACTGTCCCACTTTGTCACCCTGTCCATCATTAAACTGCCCCAGCTCCACTTCCTATGCCCATATGGGCAATGCACCTGTGAGACTAATAGACTGGACTCTGCCATGGACACTCCTCCGCCATCACCCCTCACCATTTCACTACCCCCTCCAATATTGAGCATTTAAATAAACACACCTAAAGCACAAAATGATCTGGAGTCTGTCTGTGATTTCGAAATAGTGTATTAGCAATTACAGTGACAAAATGTTTTTTAAATAGTAATGTCAACATACCTATGTCACACAGCTCTAGTCCATGAGGAATCTAAGCAGATATCACACAGTGGGACCCACATCTGTGAAATCGTAGGGGAAAGTGACTACTCAGTGACCATACACTGGGTGAAAACGACAGACAGGAGAGAGGTAGTAGTGTCAAAGTACATGTAGTAGGCAGTTTTGTATTCCTACCTGTGTCTCACTGGAAATATTGCAGGATCACTGAGTTCCTGTTGTGCATGTCTTCTTCCTCTGCTTCCTCCTCATCACTGTCCACAGGCTCCACAGCTGCAACATCACCGCCATCTGGACCATCCTCTTGCAGAAAAGGCACCTGGCGTCGAAAAGCCAAGCTGTGAAGCATACAGCAGGCCACAATGATCTGGCACACCTTCTTTGGTGAGTAGAATAGGGATCCACCTGTCATATGGAGGCACCTGAACCTGGCCTTCAGGAGGCCGAAGGTCCGCTCGATCCCCCTCCTAGTTCGCCCATGGGCTTCATTGTAGCGTTCCTCTGCCCTTGTCCTGGGATTCCTCACTGGGGTCAGTAGCCATGACAGGTTGGGGTAACCAGAGTCACCTGCAAATGGCGAGGGGCAACTGTTAGACACACATTAACCTGGAGGGATAACCCCAGACCCAGACAACCATTCCCACTGACTAGCTTCCAGGTGGAGGTATTTAAAGTGTATTAAGAGCAATCTGTAGTTTGAGGAAAATGCCTGTAACTGACTGCAGCAGTATAACCATTGCTAATCTGTAATGGGGTGGGGGGGGAGTGGGGGCGAGTCTCTGTCTGCTTCCCATGCTGAGCACACTGCAGGCACAATCAGCTGTACTGAGGACTGCATAACAGTGTAGAGGTCAGTTACCAGTTTGCGCAGCGAGGGAGTGGTGAGCATGTGTTTTAATGAAGGATGTGGCAGGGGGAGGGGGCTGGAAACGTGTCATTAAGGGCTCTTAGTTGGCACTAGAGTAAAATGTCTAGCATGGTGGGAGTCAGTGATGATGCAGGTTCTAGAGGTGGGATGAATTGGTTCTCAGGGTACACGTCTGAGTATGTTATGATGTTGCAGTTACGGGCCCTTAATCTAGCACCCTTATCTTGTAGTTGTGGTATTAGCGTGTTGTCACCAAGTTGGATAGAAAGGGCATAGAAACAGGATAATATAACTCTCTTTCTCACTCCCTCCCATGCCTAGCGTACCATCTCAACTGTGTCTATGTCCACCCTCAGAGTCTTATAAGGCATGTAGAGCACCGTAGGTAGAGGCCATGGGGTTCCCTGGTGTCTTTCTATAGCAGCGTGGTGCTGGAATGGTGTTTTATGTATCCAGTAATGAAGGTATTGGACTAGAGTGCATAGGGCATAAAGCATGATGTCAGGAGCCTTCATGCCTCCTTGTGCAAACAGAAGTGTTACAAGTTCCCATGATACGTGCTGTTGTTTATGGGCCCAGATCAAGGTTACCATGGCGGCCCTCAAGTGCTTGAAGAATTGGGTTGTAAGTGGAATGGGTATGTTAAGCAACAGATAAAGAAATCTGGGCAGTACCACCATCTTTGCAATTGCTATTTGTCCTGCAAGCAACAGCAGCAGCTTAGTCCACACCGGTAATTTGTCTTCCAACCAAGTGTCAGCACAACCTTAGTTTGTCTGCCAGATTTTGCTGGAGTCTCAACTGAGCTAGATGTTTAAGTAGCACACTGAGGTGAGTTCAGGCAAACTCTGGATAACTTGGACTATTTCCTTGGTGGTTATTGGTGAGTCTAGATGAGCACGATAAGCCCGGTCTAGCCACACCAGCTGGATTGTGTCTAGGTACGAGGACAAATCGAGCATATCAAGGGTCGGGGTAGCAGTGTATAAGTTGGAATAAAACAAGGAAATAATGGTTAGCAGCCCTGAGGGGGAGGACACACAATTGGAGTTGTCGTCTAGTAGTTCTGTTACGTAGGAAGATGTCCACGTGCATGAAGCAGGCCCGCATGTGTCCTGCCCAGGCCGTCTACCTCCCATAGCATTGGACTTGCACATGACTGTGCAGATAGGAAGTCTCTCAAGCAGCTTCCTCCTGATAGCTTGTCATGAATTGCGGCCAGTAAGACCACATCATTGGAATGGAAGTACTCTATCTCCAAATCACAGATGTGGTGCTCTAGTTGTGAGACCCTCCCATAGATAGCTCAAAGCACCCCGTCTGTTTTGCAGTGCATGCACCCCAAATGATGACTTTGAAGACTTCCCAGAATGTGGCGGTTGACTACACAGAGCCCAAATGATGTGCAAAAAAGTCATCTATCCCTTCACCAGGATCCTTTAAGGAGTGGGGGTGTGCTGCCCTCCTCCTGATCCAGGAGTGCCCCGTGGGTCCCCATCCCCCGTGGCCAGAATATAGCTTTGAAAGAGTCAGGGGTGCTCAGCCCCTTCCTCTAGCCACTTTGGGCCTCCAGGATCCAATTTCTAAGGGCCTACTTTCTTTAAAAAGGGTACGAAGCTGCGCAGTCCTCCACTCCTTGAAGCTTAATTGTTTTTTGGGAAATCAACCCTCAGTGCCGCACTCAACTTGAAAGGGAGAGGGTTAGTGGCCCCTCTCCCTGACCCTTAATAGTCCAACTGGACCCCATTCCATGGGCCCTGTTGACTCTGATGGTGGATGCCCCAGTGCCCACCAGGGTCACCCACCAAACAATATGTTGGAGCAATGAGGGGAGCCCCAGGGCCCCCATTGCCCCTGCGAGCTCCCCACATGCACACATCCTGTGGTCAGGGAAGGCATGTCTGCTTCCACCTGCAGGAGCTGTAAAATGCTCCTGCTGGTGTGGGAGAAGACATATATATCCCTGCCCGCTCTGTAGCGGGCAGGAAAACTACTGTGTTCCAGGGCTCCCCTAAACACAGTAATTAAACTGGGCCTATTAAGGATCGAGGTCGGGGCAGCACGCTGACCTCCCTTTTAATTTCAAATCAACCGTGGGGGATGGGGTCCCTGGGGCCTCACTGAGGCTTGTGGAGGGTATTGCTTGTTCCTCCCCTTTTTTTAATATTTAGCCTTGGGGTATGGGGTCCTCGTGGCCTTTTCAGGCTGAGGTAGTAGGGCCAGGTGCACTTCCCCTTTAATTTCAAACTGGCCCAGGAAATGGGGTACCTGGGGCCTCACTGAGGCTTGGGGTGGGGGAGTTGCATGCCCCCTCTCCTTACTTTGTATTTGGTCCCAGGGATGGTGTCTCTGGGGTCTGGGCACCACTGATGCCTCCTCTCCATAATTTTATCAGTAAAGACCCCCAAGCTCTGGCCCACCCTAGCGGTCTGTTTTCTCCAAGAAAATGACAATGGAGGTTTTCTTTTTTTTTTTTTTAAAAGCAAGCTGCTCTCCTGCTGGAATCCTGTGGGTTAACAGCTTTGTTTGAATTTTTTTTTAAATATATTTTGGACCCATGGGGAACCACCTCCCTCTGGGACCACCCCACAAGGGCTATGGGGAAAGGTATCATTATTCTGCCCCCTTATGTTTTTCTCTTTTTTATTTAACCTAGTACATAGGTTAAGTCTCGAGTCCTGTAATGGCTCCCTGCCATATTGCAGGCAGCCAAACAGAGCCCTCTCTCCCACAGGAGCATGTCTCCAATGGGAGCAAATTAACCCATGGGTAAAAAAGCCCCCGGGCCAGTCAGAATGCTCTATATTTTAAAATTGGGTTTGAGGGATTCTTGTGAGAGTGCCTCAATACCAATCGTCCCAACAAACAAATAGTTCGTACACTTTCTGGACCAAGATGTAGCTTCCTGCCAAATGTGATGTAATTTCGTTCAGCGGTTTTTGTAAAATCACTTCCCAAAAAAGTCTGTGGAGAATGCATGAGGATTTTGTGTTTTGGGACCACCTTTTTTCTTGGCCCCTCTTGACAGATCACCCTGAAACCTTACAGGAAGGAGCAGAGGTGAATGAATTTTTTTTTTTGTGGCAAGTTTTGTGTAGATTTGTCAAACGACTCTAAAAATATTAGCTAACCAAAAAACCGCTCTTCCTATGGAAAAGCAGACCTAACTATACCTACCCAGTGACAGCTGCCACTGGGTAATGCATTGGTATGTAGATAGCAGGGGTATTTTTTTTATAGTTTTAATGTCTTGTTCATACTAATATTGTACGTTGTTGTATTGTAAGTATTGTGATCAAATAGAGAATTGCCAGCTTTTGAATACTTTTCTGAAGCTGAAATGGTTCTCAATTAATTGTATTTGTGGGGGTAACAAATGCCATAGTTTAGCTACTTACAAGGAGAAAGATGTTCTACCCATGGTTTTTTCTTGTATGCTGGGATTTTTTATCAGAGTGCCAGTCTAGAGCAAATGCTCCTTTGTTGGGTGTATTTTGTGATTTTCTTCCTGATTAAAAGTGTAAACATTTAAATATTAAAAGTAGTCCTTTGTCATGTATTGCCTTGTATGTGAGACAAAGCAGATTGAAGGAGGATGTTCTGGTAACTTGGTAACCAGTGGAGTGACTTCAAGGCAGGGGGATAGGGACATGTAGCTTGACAGGCAAGAGTAGTCTGGCAGAAGAATTTTAAATACTCTGTAATGTTCTCATGGTTGATAAAGGTGAGCTGTGATATAAACAATTAGTAAAATCTACATTTGAGAGAACAAGAAAGATTTGTGCTTAGACCTTCAGGTGAAATGTTAGGTGTGGAAAGATATGTTGCAGTGTTTTAATGGTAAGAAAACCTGATCTGGATGGTATATCCACTTGTGCATTTCTGGACAGATTTGATTCTGTGGTAATCCTAAAGTTTGTTTTACCTCCTTGGATATTTTTGGTGGTGGTCTTATATCATCTGTCCTAGTGCAGAGAGGTTGATAACTTTTCCAGTCACCACAGGTGATTATTTATGTTTTGGATGTATTCAGTTTGAGGTGGCTCAACAGCCCAGAAGCAACTAAAAATGTGGGAATTTTCAATGTTGTTGGGGCTTTCCAATTTAAGAAGTATATGTGTTGTCTGCTTAGTTATAGCAGGTGAACTCAATAGCATTGATTGTTTCTGGCAAGGATTTCTGGTAGGTGTTAAAAGGCAAGGGTGAGATCATAGAGCCTTGAGGGACTCCTCCTTTTATGTTGTATGATTTAGATGAGAAAGGAGGGGTCTGGTTCACATTTGTTCTGTTGTATAAGTAAGATAATATCCAAGTGAGAGTGGTATCCTTCATGCTGGCTCCATCGAGGCTTAGGGTTAGTGTGTCAGGATCCACTGTGTAAAAGGCAGCCAAAATGTCCATGAGAAGTAGTGCAGCACCACATTTTAGTCTAATTTGTTTTAAGGGTCTCCCAGCTGGAGATTAGGGATAATTCAGTGTCTCTTCGTGTACAGAATCCTTTTTGGATGTCAGAAAGTAAGGAGTTCCTATCAATGAATTGTGACATCTGGGCAAAGTCTGTTTTTCCTTTAAGTTTGCCTGGGAATGGTTAATCTTTATTGGGGCATTTTGCATTGCCGATTCTGCTTGAAGTACTAGCTTTTTTTAGCTTTTTTTTATTGTTGACTTGTGAATTCTGATTTGTCTGTTTAAGCGTATTTTGTCTTGAGGGCTGTTTGTTTTGAACCAGGTGAATTGATCTTTTCAATGTCCTATTTTATCTTTTTGAAATCTGCAATCATCCAACGGGCCAACTCCTATCTAGGAGTGGGGAGGGGCCATGGTAGTACTACTATGGTTTGCTTCAGATATTAGTAAATTATTAGAATTGAAAAAATCATAAAATATGCAGCACCTAGTTCATGGATGGAATAAAGGAATTTGCCTCTAATTTGTTCACGTTAGTATTTTTTTTTAAAAGCCACATATCACAAATCTCTTGAGGGCCATCTAACCTTTGCTAAAGGTCTCGCACATTCTACTCGTTCCTATTCCAGTTCAATTTTTCAAGGACTGATTCTATATTAAAAATACTGTTACCTGAATTTTCTCCTCGAAAGATTCAAACTGAATAGGAGCAAAGAAAATATGCATGTCCTATACCACAGAGTGTTTTTTTGTTTTATGTGGCTTTTTAAAAATAAAATTTGACAATTTATAATCGAACTCCATTGTTCCACCTTTGAACTAACTGCATGTATATCTTATGATTTTTACTTCTTCTTCACAAAATTTGAATAAAACATTCTAAATATAAACTCCAAAGTAGTAAATGTCTAATCTCTGCTGTAAATCACAGTAGTGCGCTCATGCAAGTATAGAAATAATTTCACAATAAATAATATTTACAAGAGTATATTATATGGTTACACTTGTAATTAAGGCCAAAGTAAGTGAGCAAACAGACATATTTTATTAGGTGAAACAAAACTGTATTTCCATATCCTTAAGAGACATGAATTTTCTTTGTCTTTAAGCAGTACAGATCTAATCATTTTCTCTCCTTTTATAGCATTGTTTTTGTATTTTGTATAGCAGTGTTCGTTATTTCAGTTGTGTAACCTCTTGTCAAAAAAGGGACGTTTATGTTTTCTCTTTCTCTGTTAAATGTATCAGTTACTCTACAAAGGTGCTTGTCTCTTAATATTTTTCCAAATAACATTTTATCCTTTTGCATGTGTATGTCCTAATTTCTCATTCAATTTGCTATTTACTGCTTTTGCTAACTTTGCATGTAATGTGTTCTTCCTAACAAAGCTCAATACTCATATATGTTATTAATAGTATACTCCAATGTAAGATATATATTCATGTCACTGTCAACAAGATACTGTTTGAGTATGTAATTGGATCCCTACCGTATTAATAACATTGCACCTATAGTGGCACAATACAACCTCATCATGATAATATATGTTATCATCATCTTTCCAGGTTCACACCCCACATATGTCCTCAAAAATAGTTTAACATAAGAGGGAGCAAACATGGAACCTATGATGGAACACTGTTTCTGTTTAAACAATTTATTGTGTTACAGTAAAGGTTGCACTGGAGAATAAATTCCCAGAAGCACAAAAAAAACCTAAGGAAACTGCCTAAGTGTGTAGTCAAATATTTCTCCATTTTCATGAGTCCCATGTTTTGATTAGTGCACGTGGATAATTGTGGATTATGTTATTTCATCTTATAAAGCATGAACAGCCACCCAACAACGGGCTTCTCTGCGCTGACAGATGAAGCAAATGAAGGCAGCTACTGTCAGAGTTATGCAAAAAGATGTGAATTGCTTTCTAAAGAGATCACAATCCGTTCTGATCATGGCTGGGAGTGTGTGCCACAGTTTGGCGGCACGATATGTAAATGATTAACCTCCACTTCTTTCTCTCTTGAGAGCCTCAACACAAATTGTTCCCCCAAAACAACCAAAAAAGCACTAGATACCAGGGAAGATTTTTTTTTTTTAAATGGAGAGGTGGTAGCCCATTCTCACATTGGCTAATGGCCATTCCCCACAAAAGGTCACAACAGTATTTCTGCCTTCCTCCCCCCAGAGCAGAAACCCACTAGAGCACCAGGATTTGTTTTTTTAAAGGAGGGTGGGTGTGGCTGCCTAGGAATTGGGCATGACTCACAAAGGCCATAGTATTCTTTCTTAAAGCCCGAAAGGACTTTCTTCCCCTGAGTGCCTAGTGCAACCACATCCCCAGACACATTTTGCAGATAAGGATAAGGAAACAAAGTGGAATACATACATGTCATGCCACCTTAGTCTATCATGGGCATTTAGGTTTCAGCAACATCTGGTTGCAGTAGGTTTCTCTGTGTGGTTTCTCAACCGAGTGCCCAATACTGCAGCTACCCACATAGCCAAAAAGGGTCAGTTTTAAAGGCAAAAAATCTTCAATTTCTCTGTTTTGTGCTTTGGGACCTTTCTTATCATGTTCACTAGACCCAATCACAAAACTGAGGTACAATTTATATCGGGAGGAGTGTTGGAATTCTGGATGGTAGGAAGTTTGGGTATGCACACAGATTCTGGCACTTACTCTTACAGAAATGTGAGGAATATATGTGAGTTTAGCCAAAGTTTGAGGTTTGCAGGGCTTTCTGGCTAAGAAATAGTAATATGTTTAAAGCTTGTTAAACCATCGCAGACTCCCCAGGGTGTCTAATTATTGGACATGCCTGGGTTTAGTAGATATCCCTGGGTGGAAGCTGAGACTAGGCCTACATTCAACAGCTACACACATCACCGTAATGAGTACATTTTCAAGGCAAAACTTTAGATGTGTCCATTTTGCATTTTGGGCAATAGGCCCACGCACACATGTGGGGTACTGTTTTATTATTAGAAGTGTGGGAATATGTAATAGAACATTCGTTATTATTAATTGAATTACCCTCCACATGGCTTCTAAATGTAAGTCAGTGTGCAAGAAAGAACAAATTTTCCACAATTCCCTGTGATTTACATTATAGTGTGTGGATCCCCAAATTCAGAGTTGCATAAATAACCAAAGTTCCTAAGCTCAGAATATTGGGCACATTTTATAAATGCATACGGTTCCTACCTACTTATTTTTCACGAATATGAAGTGATGTTTGGATGTTAAACAATGAAAAATCATTAAATGCTGCAGCTCAGTTTTTGCCTCTGGGTATTGCATGTTTGTCGGACAAACTTTATGGTGTATTACTTTTGTAAATCATGCATTGTGGTAAAAAATGTAAGACAACATTGTCACATTTCTATTTTTTCATATTTTTGGAAATATTTTTTTCTGACATTTAGTTTCTATGGGAAAACAATGAACGATCTAATACAAATGACCCTGTATTGAATTCTCACAAATGTATATCTTTCTAGGTTCACCAATGGGTTTCACACCTCTTTCCATCCCAAACTGCAAGAAAGTACAAACTACAAAAATGTATTTGAAAAATGGACTACCACTTAGAAAAATTAAAAAACGATAGTAAAAAAAGTTTTAACAACTCTGCCTATTCCCGAAAGCTAGGGAGATCATTATCTTATCACAGAAAATCTTTGGATTATGCCATGTTTAAAAAAAAAATACATGTCCTTGCACAGCACACATTTATATTTCCCTTTAAAAAAAAAAAAAAACATTTTGCTGTAGTTGGCCATTTTCCTGGTTCCCTCAAGAGGAATCAACAAACCCTGGGTACTTTTAGAATCCTCAACATGTGGGGTAAAGAAATACAAAATTGGTCTAGATACTTTTTGCATAGAACAACAGAAAGTTATTAACGCATGCGCCCAAAGTGCCCCAAACATCCAAGAAAAAGACTCAGCACAGGGGCAGTGAAAGCCTTGGCATCTAAGGAGTTACGCAAACGTAAATGGTAAAATATTGTAAATATTCTTTGGCTACCCCTTTTTTTGGGTGGATAATGTGAATAATAACTTGCTTTCAAAGATCACTTTCAAGTTGCATGATTTACCCCTGGAGTTTGGAGAGTGCCTGGCTGGCCAGGCCATGAATAAGAAAACAGGAGCAGGATTTCTGTTTTTTTTCTCCCATTCGGGCAGAGCCAATATTCCTTCATCCAATGGTGAATGTGTGACGGGGAGACAATTTGGGAAAATGATGGCCTCATCCTGGACCTGTGTGCCATTCAAATGCAAGTGATATCCAGTTTAAGATGTGTGGGAAGGACCTTGTGAACTTGAAATGGTATGTGAGATAAGGCGGATTTTTGAGCTACATCTGTTAGTTATTGTGGAGCAGAACCTGAACCTGATACATTTTAATCAATCAGTCAATCAATCATAGTATTTACAAAGCGCGCTATGTACCCGTTAGGGTTTCGAGGCGCTGAGGTGGGGGGGGGGTGGAGAGGCTGTTTAGCGGTCGAAGAGCCAGGTCTTGAGGAGCTTCGGGGATGCCCGGAAGCATTCAGTGGAGGGCCCGGGGTTGAGGGCGCGGAGCTCTTCGGCCGAGAAGTGGGCGCGGGAGGCGCGAGGACCAGGGGGACGCGCAGCGCCAGCCATTAAGAAGGGAGGCGGGAGGGAGGAGCAGCTGGGAGGCGGGAGGCGGGAGGGAGCGGCAAATGGGGGCGCGAGGGGGGCGGGGCCGCAGGGAAGCAGCGGCTGGGGTCGAGGTGCGCACAAGGGGCGAAAGGCACAGAAATCGGGCAAAAACAGTCACAAATGCAGGAAAAAACACAATATGGACACAATACTGGGATTAAATACGATCGGGGAGACAGCAATCAGGGGGGCACAATGGGGCAAAAAGCGCCGGCGGCGAGGCGCAGAAAATCGGAAAAAAGCTGAAAAACAAACTTACGGGACGGCGGAAGCGGCACTCGGGTCAAGTGAGCCCACTAGCCACCAGGGATGAGGCGCAGGAGGATGCCTGCGGGTGGAGGAGGGCCTCGAACATGCAGACGGCAGCGTGGTCGTGGGGCAGAGGCAGAAGGCAGCAGGTTGGTGCTGCGGTCGTGAGGGGCGAGTTCAGGACCTGAACCAGGTCCGAACTCGCTCACTGGCGACGCGCAGCGCCAGCCATTAAGAAGGGAGGGGGGAGGGAG
Source organism: Pleurodeles waltl (assembly GCF_031143425.1). Classification (NCBI taxonomy): domain Eukaryota; kingdom Metazoa; phylum Chordata; class Amphibia; order Caudata; family Salamandridae; genus Pleurodeles; species Pleurodeles waltl. Next base: position 732,367,903 of record NC_090436.1, read on the forward strand.
GAGCAGCTGGGAGGCGGGAGGGAGCGGCAAATGGGGGGCGCGAGGGGGGCGGGGCCGCAGGGAAGCAGCGGCTGGGGTCGAGGAGCGCACAAGGGGCGAAAGGCACAGAAATCGGGCAAAAACAGTCACAAATGCAGGAAAAAACACAATATGGACACAATACTGGGATTAAATACGATCGGGGAGACAGCAATCAGGGGGGCACAATGGGGCAAAAAGCGCCGGCGGCGAGGCGCAGAAAAGCGGAAAAAAGCTGAAAAACCAACTTACGGGACGGCGGAAGCGGCACTCGGGTCAAGTGAGCCCACTAGCCACCAGGGATGAGGCGCAGGAGGATGCCTGCGGGTGGAGGAGGGCCTCGAACACGCAGACGGCAGCGTGGTCGTGGGGCAGAGGCAGAAGGCAGCAGGTTGGTGCTGCGGTCGTGAGGGGCGAGTTCAGGACCTGAACCAGGTCCGAACTCGCTCACTGGCGACGCGCAGCGCCAGCCATTAAGAAGGGAGGGGGGAGGGAGGAGCAGCTGGGAGGCGGGAGGGAGCGGCAAATGGGGGGCGCGAGGGGGGCGGGGCCGCAGGGAAGCAGCGGCTGGGGTCGAGGAGCGCACAAGGGGCGAAAGGCACAGAAATCGGGCAAAAACAGTCACAAATGCAGGAAAAAACACAATATGGACACAATACTGGGATTAAATACGATCAGGGAGACAGCAATCAGGGGGGCACAATGGGGCAGAAAGCGCCGGCGGCGAGGCGCAGAAAAGCGGAAAAAAGCTGAAAAACAAACTTACGGGACGGCGGAAGCGGCACTCGGGTCAAGTGAGCCCACTAGCCACCAGGGATGAGGCGCAGGAGGATGCCTGCGGGTGGAGGAGGGCCTCGAACACGCAGACGGCAGCGTGGTCGTGGGGCAGAGGCAGAAGGCAGCAGGTTGGTGCTGCGGTCGTGAGGGGCGAGTTCAGGACCTGAACCAGGTCCGAACTCGCTCACTGGCGACGCGCAGCGCCAGCCATTAAGAAGGGAGGGGGGAGGGAGGAGCAGCTGGGAGGCGGGAGGGAGCGGCAAATGGGGGCGCGAGGGGGGCGGGGCCGCAGGGAAGCAGCGGCTGGGGTCGAGGAGCGCACAAGGGGCGAAAGGCACAGAAATCGGGCAAAAACAGTCACAAATGCAGGAAAAAACACAATATGGACACAATACTGGGATTAAATACGATCGGGGAGACAGCAATCAGGGGGGCACAATGGGGCAAAAAGCGCCGGCGGCGAGGCGCAGAAAAGCGGAAAAAAGCTGAAAAACAAACTTACGGGACGGCGGAAGCGGCACTCGGGTCAAGTGAGCCCACTAGCCACCAGGGATGAGGCGCAGGAGGATGCCTGCGGGTGGAGGAGGGCCTCGAACACGCAGACGGCAGCGTGGTCGTGGGGCAGAGGCAGAAGGCAGCAGGTTGGTGCTGCGGTCGTGAGGGGCGAGTTCAGGACCTGAACCAGGTCCGAACTCGCTCACTGGCGACGCGCAGCACCAGCCATTAAGAAGGGAGGGGGGAGGGAGGAGCAGCTGGGAGGCGGGAGGCGGGAGGGAGCGGCAAATGGGGGTGCGAGGGGGGCGGGGCCGCAGGGAAGCAGCGGCTGGGGTCGAGGAGCGCACAAGGGGCGAAAGGCACAGAAATCGGGCAAAAACAGTCACAAATGCAGGAAAAAACACAATATGGACACAATACTGGGATTAAATACGATCGGGGAGACAGCAATCAGGGGGGCACAATTGGGCAAAAAGTGCCGGCGGCGAGGCGCAGAAAAGCGGAAAAAAGCTGAAAAACAAACTTACGGGACGGCGGAAGCGGCACTCGGGTCAAGTGAGCCCACTAGCCACCAGGGATGAGGCGCAGGAGGATGCCTGCGGGTGGAGGAGGGCCTCGAACACGCAGACGGCAGCGTGGTCGTGGGGCAGAGGCAGAAGGCAGCAGGTTGGTGCTGCGGTCGTGAGGGGCGAGTTCAGGACTTGTTTTTGATTTCCAAAGGCTTGGTGTTACACAGTTCAGCCCAAATTCTACTGCAAATGTTTCCACCTCCCTGTTGTACCAAGCAGGGTCCCAGGTGATCATTGCTGTGTTCCTCCACTTATCCCACTCCTGTCTCCTCCATGCAGGAAGGTGGAGTTAGAAGGGGAACATTTGGTAAGCAGAGTGGCCCTTGTTTTCATTAGACAGAGTTTTTCAGATGCAGTTGCACACGAAGAAAGCACTGAGGATTGTCGGAAGGTCTGGGACTGCCTCCCTTATGGTGGTCCTTGTGCATGACTGACCTTTTAACTCTGTCCATCTTGGAATTCAAACAAAGTGGAAGATCAAGTTGTTGGTTGTACATGCTGCATTAGCCAGGAATGGCCAGGCATGTCTCACGTACTGCTGCATGGGCAGTGCTTCATCCCAAACACTAAAGCTTTTTTTCAATGCCCTCGTTCTTCAGGCTCCAGAGTCCCATTTTCTGTTTCATTTTGGCACGTGCAGTTTTGCAGGTAATAAGCAAACAAAGACATCATTGTTCCTCTGAAGACTAAAAGTGTTGAAAGACATACATTTAAAACCTGGTGGCCGAGGGTGTTGAAGGCGGCTGAAATAAAGTCTAATTATCTCAAGGCATAGAGCAAACTACAGCAGCATTGTTGTGATTGTGGGCAAGCCAAACAAAACCTAACTACTATATCTTATCATTGCCCTCAGTAGTCTCATGATGAACAACTATGTGGACTGACGTTTGTCAAGTAAGCACACCTGCAAGATGAAAGCTTAAAAGAAATTGCATTTTTGAGATGTTTTAGGACAATTATGAAAATAGGCATCTTTTTCTTGGTCACCTAGAAAGACATGTAGAACAATGGGTTTCCTTCTACCTAACAGTAGATTCTTTATGGTGTACACATGTTGAAATGTGTGTTTTGAATTGTTTTCCCTATGCTGCAGGGTTTGCTATTTACTACCCAGTGATATTATCCCAAAACATTTGGACAACCACCTCACAATGCAAATACATGACGCCTGACATCTCCACACTTAGATTATTTGGAAAGCATATTTGAATTGCACTTTGCTAAAGACATGCTCCTGCTTTATGAAGATTGAAAGGAACTTTCTGCTTTTCCGAAATGTTGCCAAACTTTTGTAAGTTGTTCAACTGTGCACAATTACCTGACTCAAAATAGGCATTTTCTGCAGTGTCATTTTGGTGGTTGTTTAAGGTTAGAGAGATATTCCACATACTGATGGATTCCTTATGGGTTGCTCCACTGTTGCTCCTAGCTAAACACCTCTGAGTGTAATGTATTAGATAATACAATTTTTAATGTTCCTCTTCCACTTGTGTGTAGACTCCAGATCATATTCTACAGTTGATTCAAGACTGCAACTCCAAAGGTAGCAACATTCAACTCTGGTCACCTCCTATGGTATAAAATGTTTGACACATAACGATACACAATTGCCAGGTTTCTGCATTCAAAGCTGTGTTTTATGTCATACTTCCACCCACGTGTAGTGGCAACTGCGCACTTGTGGCAGCACACTCAGGCTTATATATATATAACAGTATTATCATATGTGCATCAGACCAAAACACGCCCACACAATGGCAATGTACTCACGTACTTTTCTATCCATTCATACATTATTATTTAATGCTGAAGTGTCCTATTGTTTCAAATTCAAGCATAAGCGAAGTGCCAAAACATGATAAAACTACAACTCTGTTCCTCACACATAATATTATGCATAACCCATAGAGGTTCATCAGATTCGCTCTTCTATCTAAAGCACTACCACTTAGAAGTGTGCTTCCTGTCCACAAATGTGCTTCAATATCTAATTATTGGTATTAAGCCTTATATAAATGCAATCAAAATAAAATACAGTAGTGATCTTTGCAAGATATGATTGATACAGCTTGGAATTTGCTATCTGCACCAAAGGATAGTAGCACCACCCACATATTGGCTTCTTACTAAAGGTGGTTGCCTGAACTGAGCTCAGTGTGGCACCTGTCATGTTTCATGCAGCGCAATAGGATCCTACAACCACAATGTTATGTTATTTGGCTTTTAAAGCACAACTGTTACCCACTAAGGATGCCCTTGATAAATGATTTAGAGAATGGAATGCTGCATGTGAATGATGGGGTCCGGGGAGAGCAAGGACTACATTCCCCAGGGGTACTTGTGGCAGGAGGCCGCATCCCACATTTCTCTTGTGCCCGGAGGCACATAAGGCCATTCTCTGCACCCCACTGTGCAGAACGCTGTATGTGAATGCTAGGTCCCGGGGGGCAACAAGGACTACATTCCCCAGGCGTACTCCTGGCAGGGGGCCACATTCTACATTCCTCTCACAACTGGAGGTGCATAAAGCCATTCTCTGCACACACTGCGGGGGATGCGCACGAGTGCAGACCAGGCCGAGACTGGGCCTGTCTGCGCCCATCCGTGGCCAGAAGAGGCTGGGCTAGGCTCCCCTTTGACATTGATTTGCTGGCTAATTTATTGTGTGCTGGGAGTTTGGTGAGGTTTTTTCTGCTCTCTTACATGTAGTAGCTGCACTATGGGTAAGCGGAAAGTGACTGGGGGCTCCTTAATGCCACTTAAGCCCACGAGCATTGATACAATGTTAGATTGTGTGATAGGGGTAGATGCAACTGAGATTGACTTGGCAGAAAGGAGATTATCTTTGGTTGGGGTGGACACTGTGGACACTTTGGAAGATGTTGCAAATCTTTTAAATGATCCCGGTGGGGGTAACCATCAAGAGGAGAATTTTGCTGGTGCTCATGGCTTTCAAATATCCCCCAAGGTCCTGACACCCCTGCAAGGTACTATGTCTACTTTGTCTGCTATTTCTGACTGTAGGAGATTTTCTTTGCCGCCAGAGAAGGTGGAAACCAAAATATCCCCAATTGAACTTACTTCTAAGAAGAAAAAAGAGGTCCCCATGAGGGAGGGCCTGGTTTACAGCTGGACATTGATAAGCATAAATGAGAGAGTATTTATGCAAATATTGGGATTCTGGTTGGGAGGTTACTTTTAAGTGGCTAGAGTCCGCTTTAGCAGCTCATCAGGAACCCATAAGGTTGAGGCTGGAGACAATTGAGTCTCGTTTGGAGTTTTTGTATAAGTTACACTGCCCCTCACATACTGGGGAGCATCCATACAATGTTAAAATAAACTTGCTTGTAACTGGAGTTGGGGTTAAGCAGGTTGATAGTCAGCAGATAGATAGGCAGAGTGCTGCACAGTGTCCTGGATATTCGGTTTATCAGTCATCGTCAGTGAACTGCCTCAGAAGGCATGAGTGTTCTGTTAGTGCTATCAGTGGGGTAGTAGAGATGCGCCAAAAAAAGGGTTATCTGGGCTCTACTCTGCCCTAGTTCCAGTAGCAGCACCAGCAGCAGGCATTAGGGCCATCATCAATTACTTCTGAAAGTGATGGGCATGGGAGCAGGGCTCCATCTGTTCATTCTGGTGGGCAGACTTGGCCCCCAGTTCCTAGGCTTCATCTCCCCCAGCCTCTACTTCCTTAGTGGATATTCTGCTGGATGTTCCTCCCTTGCCGTCAAGGGTGGTAGAATCCACCTTTGAACTCATATGGGAGAGCAAGGCATTGGTGTTTTTCTAAGGGTGGGGGCTATCCAGCTTGCTAGTGGTAAAGTTAGACTTTAAAACAGCTCCCAGTCTCGTAGTTATTCATTTTTATGATTCTTGTCTGCAGACACACCCTAATGTGCATCTCAATGGTTTAAAGACATTTCTTAAATTATATAGAGAACAGCTCCATGGCCCATATTCGATGACTGTTCTTGGTGATTTTAATGTGCAGAAGTGCCAGTTGAGATATGTTATTATTGATGTGGGGGTATTTGGAGTCTGCCCACTTTGAACATACTACGCAAGGGGAATTACTTAAGGCCATCCTAGCTGATTGTAATTTGCATTGTCTTAATAACGATTGAGGGGAAGGACCCCATTCCCTCCTTCACAGGAAGGGGTTGTAATACTACAGTTGATTATATTTTAACGTCTGGGTATGTCCATAATAGAGCAAAAAATGTTGCTGTTAAAAGTAGTTCGTATAGTGATCATAACCCTCTTGTCGTTGAGTTAGACCGGGATGTAGGGGCAATGGAAAGTCCAGCAGTGAGGTGTCGAGGTAGGGTGCTGCAACCAAAGAACCAAGGTTGCCATATATGATGGGATAAAGTAATCCCTGAGGAGTTTGTTAGCAATCTTTATGCTTTGCATGTCTCTGATTTTAACATTTGTCTGAGCATGTTTGTAGGCAGGTGGCTCTCGATTTTAGCAGGTCTGGGAGCAAGAGGGTCAAATAGGAGTGTAAATGGTTTGATCAAAAGTGTTCACCAGTTCAAAGGGACCTCAGGAGGGCTTTGAGTAAGATCCCAAGGGATGGTAGTGAGATCGCGCTGAAGGGGGAACTATATATTTTTTTTAAACTGGCTGACCTGGGATGACCTGCAGCAGGTTAGTGTACTAAACAACAGTGCAAAGTTTTGGGAGGTGCTCAATCGACCCTTCTTTAAGTATTGTGGAATTGATACTATGGAGTGCATAATTCCTTCTGAGATTTGGGTTTTGCATTTTCAGTGCTTTGTATGATCACCTTTGGAAGGAGACCCATTTTTTGGACCAGGCAGATTGACCTGTGACCATTGACTTGAGCTGCTTGAAGAGGAGGTACTTGACACAATTATAACAATGCCCAACGGGAAGGCCCCTGGCCCTGATGGGGTGCTAGCTAATCTGCTTAAAGTAGAGCCTCAGATTTGGGCTAAAATTGTAACTCGTGTGGCAACGTAGTTTATACCCAAGTGATTCGGCAAACCTGATCTAAAGCCATGTTATCATCCCATCTCTCTTATAGATACGACAGTTAAGGTCATAGGTAAAGTTATTCTATCCAGGTAAGTGAAGTGGGCTGATCATAACTATGTGGTATCTGGTCTTCAGTATTGATTCAGGCCTGAGAAAGGCACTTTGCACTAATGTTTGAACTTACAACTAACTTGGGGAAAATTTGCAGTGGCAATGAAGGGTTCATTGTATATGGCATTTATGGCCCTTACTGGATTGTGTATATAGAGCTTAATTGTGGGGGATGCTGATAGACCTTTGGGTGGAGAGAAATCTAGTATTTTTCTTATCTGATCTGCACCAGGGTCTTGTCCCTAACATAAGATATGACCAGGAAGGACACTTATTGTAATCTGTGAGTTTTTATAGGGGGGGTGAGGGAAGGTTGTATCCTGGCCCCTTTTTTATTTATTTTTTTACATTAATAATTTGGGATCTGACCTAAGTGTAGCTTGTAAAGACATCCCGAGGGTTGGCTCACAATTAGAACTTGCCCTTCTCTATGTGGAAGATGCAGTATTAATTGCTAAGACCATGAAGGGTTTGCAACAGCTGGTCGATTCGTTTTTGGCATTTATGAGTAATCTTTATTTGAGTACTAATTACTCTACGTGTCACACTATGGTTGTTTGAACTAAGAATACCCAGAAAAAAGTGTTTTGGGGGACAAGGAACTGGTTAGGGTTCCGACCTTTTCATACCTGGGTGTTCTCTTTGATGAGAAAGGTACATGGGGTCCACAATTGAGGCTAAAAAGGAATGTCTTTGGTTGGAAGCCAGTTTGCACACTGTCCAAGCAGGGATCCTCACTCTAGTCAAGGCAATGGAGATACACACTTAGATAACCCCTGCCCACCCCCTTGGTAGCGTGGGACAAGCAGTCAAGCGTATCTCATAGGCGATGTGTAAAGTACTTGTACCAACACACACAGTAATACAGTGAAAGCACTACAAAATGGACACCACACCACTTCAGAAAAATAGGTAATACTTATCTAAATCAAACAAGACCAAAAAAGTCTTACTCCATAGAAAACAATGAAAATGGTGATTTTACACAAAGTACCTTGTTTTAGTAAAAAATAAAGCCGCACAGGCGAGCATGCGTCAAAAAAGTCAGTGATGCATCAATTCCTTACTTGTAAGTGAGGCCGCGTGTCATTTCTTCTCCATTCAGGTCGGGGATGTGTCATTTTTCTCTCCCGCAAGAGGACAATGCATCGATTTCTGGATGGGCACCTTGGATCTGTGCAGGCTTGCGCTGACTTTTGGTGCCCAGCGGTGATGCATGAAAAATCGGTTGCACTGTATGGGAAAACCGTGCTGCGTGGGGTTTGCGTCATTATCAGCAGCCACAAGCAGGTATTGCATAATTTCTCCAACCGCGATGCATCGATCTCCCAGCCCCGAAGCAGGTGGAGCATTGATTTCTAGCCGCGAAGCGGGTGGCGCATCATTTTTCAGCCTCGTTGCAGGTGGTACTTCAAAATGTTCCCCGCACAGTATTCTGTGTGTGGATTTCAGTACTTGTTCTGCCAACTTCACCTCTGAAAGGCCCAGAGACTGGATAGGGCAGGAGTCTCAGCAGAGAGTCCAGGTGCTGGCAGAGGGAGTCTTTGATGGCCCTTAGACTTCAAAACAGGAGGCAAGCTCAATCCAAGCCCTTGGAAATTCTTCACAAGCAGGAATATACCACAAAGTCCAGGCTTTGTCCTCTCTCAGGCAGAAGCAGCAACTGCAGGCCAACCCAGCAAAGCACAGTCAGAGGCAAAGCGGCAGTACTCCTCTAGCTCTTCTCCTTCTCCTCTTGATTCCTGAAGTGATCTAAACATTCTAGGGTTTTGGGTCCATTACTTATTCCCCTTTCTGCCTTTGAAGTAGACAAACTTCAAAGGAAAGTCTCTGTTGTTCAAAAGATCCTGCCTTGCCCAGGCCTGGCCCCAGACACACACCAGGGTGTTGGAGACTGCATTATGTGAGGGCAGGCACAGCCCATTCAGGTGTAAGTGACCACTTCTCCCTCCACTCTAGGTCAGATGGCTCATCAGGATATGCAGGCTACACTCCAGCTCGCTTTGTGTTTCTGTCTAGAGGGAATTCACAAACAGCGCAACTGTCAGTCTGACCCAAACAGGGAATACAAAAGCAGGCATAGGCACAGAATGGTTTAAGCAAGAAAAGGCCCACTTTCGAAAAGTGGCATTTCAAACAGACAATTTGAAAACCGACTTTACCAAAAGATGTATTTTTAAATTGTGAGTTCAGAGACCCCCAAACTCTATATCTCTACCTGCTCTCAAAGAGGAACTGCACCTTAAGGATATTTAAAGGTAACCCCCATGTTAACCTATGAGAGAGATAGGCCTTGCAACAGTGAAAAACGAATTTGACATTATTTCACAGTTGGGTCATGTAAAACACTCAGTACATGTACCACCTTTAACATACACTGTACCCTGCCCATGTGGCTACCTAGGGCCTACCTTAATGGTGCCTTACATGTATAAAAAGGGAAGGTTTGGTCCTGGCAAGTGGGTACACTTGCCAGGTCGAATTGGCAGCTTAAAACTGCATACACAGACAATGCAGTGGTAGGACTGAGCAATGTTTACAGGGCTACTAATGTGGGTGGCACAACCAGTGCAGCAGGCCTACTAGTAGCATTTGATTTACAGGCCCTAGGCACATCTAGTGCATTTTACTAGGGACTTACTAATAAATTAAATATGCCAAATCATGGAAAATCCAATTACACATACAATTTACACATAGGGAGCACTGGTCAGCAGTGGTGAAGTGCCCAGAGCAACAAAAACAGCAAAAACAGACTCCATCACACAGCAACAACCTGGGAAGCAGAGGCAAAAAGTTAGGGGAGCCCAGGTCTAACAATGAGCAACAGCAGCAACGCTATATTTTGCCAAGAAATTGGGTGTGAAATCAATTTGGGCCTTTGTTAAGGTTTATCAGGGTAAATGTGTTCCCATTGCGACTTATGGTAGTGACATTTAGGGGATTTTTAAACATGAAGGAAATTCAGACAGTAGAGAATAAATTTTTAGGGAAATTATTGATCGTTCCACAAGCTGTCCCAACATGTATCATACAGGGTGACTGGGGCTTGGGTATATTTCTGATCAACAATCCCTTACTCCCCTCCTTAGGTGGAGAATGGTGTGGTATAATTCAGTGTTTGAACTTAACCCGGCCATTATTAAGCACTGTTTGACATTAGATACAGCCGTACATGTCCCTTGGTTTGAATATATAAAGGAAGTTACTCGGAAATTGGGGCGCCCTGAGTTATATGAGACTCCCCACGTTATTACAAAAAGGAATCTGATTTGGGCAAGACAACATTTTATTCCTTTGTTGAAGTCGGCATGGGAGACGCAAGAACTTAATAAATCCACTTTTCGCTCTTATATTATGATAAAATCCAAACCCCTGATAGAGCCCTATTTGTTCACTGTTACGTTGCTGCAGCATCGCTCATAATTAACCAGTTTTAGATTTAATATTTTGCATTGGTCACTTGCGGTTCCTGCGGGTAAACACAGGGTGGAAGAGAGAGGTCCTTGTCTGTGTGATGACTTTTCCCCACAAGACATAGCTCATTTTGTCTTCTTTTTTTAATATCTTAGTGTACTGCGGCATAAGTACATTTTGCCTTTGCTCAGGGATGATTTATTTGTATAGATTAAACCTGCGCTGATCTATTTACAAATGTTAAGCAGTCCTTGTATGAGTTTTAAAGTTGCAAGCTTCCTGATAGGGGCCCGTAGGATTAGGGAGTCTTTGCCCAAATGAAACTGTTGGTCCTTTGTTATGGGCGGTGACAATGATTTTTCGGCCCTGTTTTAAATGTTTTTTTTAACTTTATTGTTGCTATGTATTTTTATCTAATGCTATATGATATTGTTATTTATGCTTACTTATGTATTGATTGTGTGCTTTTATGATTTTTAGTAGTCAGATTAAGTTCTTTGACTGACTGGTTTGCAGAACAACAGGTTTTGAGCTGTTTTTGAAGACTGAATTATGATACTTGTTGAAGAGACACAGGAAGTGAATTCCAATGTGTGACAGCTAAGTCAAAGAAAGCGAAGCCCTCTAATCTGGAAATACAGAGGACGCTCCCTCAGAAAAGATAAGAAGAGTTTCCACGTCAACCACTCAGCTCCTTAGATACTGGATGCCAGCTCTGTTGCTAAGCAGACAGCAAGTAGGGAAAGAAAGGGCATTACAAAGGGGGAAAGTGAGACAAAAGCATAAATTGGATTATTAGCAACTGATTGTAGTATTGGCGGAAAAATGGAACTAAAGAAACCTACACTTCTGTCCACCTAGCATGTGAATCACTGGCACTTCGGGAAGCTCACTGTATCAACATAATAGCACCTGTTGGCACTTCATACCCATTGGAAACCAATAAATTATTGATACATAAAACCTCACGGGATCCCAATAAATCAGTTGTGAGATGAATCTCCCTACTAAGGCGGGCCTGATGTTCCTAGCTATTTTGCAGTTGCAAAAATGCAGATTCTGAAAATCGAAGTGTTTGTGACTGCAAAATAGCTATGTCTTATGTAGAAAATCAAATTTAGGAGTTGATAAACAGTTACCAACTCAAAAAAAGTGGTTTCCAAATTGTTTTTCAATTCGGAAGGATCATGTTGTAGGTGTCCCTTCCAAACTTCAAATCATTTCTATATATATTAATGATTTGCAAATCTATTTCCGGTCACAAGCCATTGAAAAATTACAAACTCCCAAGCTGAGGTGGTACCTTATGTGCAAAAAGGGAAAGGGTTGTCCGTGGACCCTTTCCATTTAGAGCAATATAGATTTCTTTCTCAGCTTGAGATCCTCTTGGAACCTCAAGTCCAAAACAACCCAAGCTTTCTCAGGAGTGCATGTGGCATAGTGGTTAAAGATGCCAACCATGTAACATGGGGAACCAGGTTCGAATCCAGGCACCTCTCCATCTGCTGGAAAAACACACTATTTAATGTAGTCTGTGTCTTTTGTGACACTCTGATTTGTCCTTGGGCAAGATTTGCACTATGAAAAACTGTCAAAAATAAAATGTGCCTTTTGCCTGTCATCAATGCTCTCATCTCATCCTCCTAGAATTAAAGACAAAGCATTAACCTTTGATGTCAGAGGGGCGATGCCCATCTAGTAGCTGAATTGCACAAAGTGAAACTTGAAAATCTAGGAGCAATCCTGGCTTCCCAACTTCCAACCAACCAAATTGTGTGATCCTAGGCAAATATTTTCATTTCATCAAGATTCTTTTTTGTACATTGTCACATATCAGAGCATCTTCAAATATATGAGTCCAGAATGTGCTCAGTACAATAACTTATATTGTGTTTGGAGGCAGCCTAGATGGCGCACGCTTGAGCTCTCGGCTCCGGAGGGGCCTGTAATTAATCCTCTGAAATAACTCACCCCCGAGACCATCGGCAAGGAGAGTCGGTGCCTGAGGTGGCGGTGACCTTTGGGGGAACGCGGGGGGTCCAACCCCGGAGCTTCGGAGGCGCCGACCTCACTGGGCCTGCGGCCGGCGCTGAAGCCGGGAGTGAGCGTGGCGACACGAGCCTGCAGACGGCCCTGCACCCGCCCGCGGAAGACACATAGGGGCGATCCTGCCCCGGCCCGGCTAAAGACGCGTGGCGGGGAGCAAGACGAAGCATCCCAGCGCGCTGGTGGAACGGCAGAGGGTGCGGACGGCCACCATAGTGAGGTGGTGTAGGAGGCTGGACTGGCTTGTAGTGGGTACTAAGGGGTACTTACACTTTGCACCAGGCCCAGGTATCCCTTATTAGTGTAGAGGGGTGTCTAGCAGCTTAGGCTGATAGAAAGGTAGCTTAGCAGAGCAGCTTAGGCTGAACTAGGAGACGAGTGAAGCTCCTACAGTACCACTAGTGTCATATGCACAATATAATAAGAAAACACAATACACAGATATACTAAAAATAAAGGTACTTTATTTTTATGACAATATGCCAAAGTATCTCAGTGAGTACCCTCAGTATGAGGATAGAAAATATACACAAGATATATGTACACAATACCAAAATATGCAGTAATAGCAATAGAAAACAGTGCAAACAATGTATAGTCACAATAGAATGCAATGGGAGGACATAGGTACAGGGGCAACACAAACCATATATTCTAGAAGTGGAATGCGAACCACGAATGGACCCCAAACCTATGTGACCTTGCAGAGGGTCGCTGGGACTGTAAGGAAACAGTGAGGGTTAGAAAAATAGCTCACCCCAAGACCCTGAAAAGTGGGTGCAAAGTGCACCTAAGTTCCCCAAAGAGCACAGAAGTCGTGATAGGGGAATTCTGCAAGGAAGACCAACACCAGCAATGCAACAACGATAGATTTCCTGCCGAGAGTACCTGTGGAACAAGGGGACCAAGTCCAAGAGTCACGATCAAGTCGGGAGTGGACAGATGCTCAGGAAATGCCAGCTGTGGGTGCAAAGAAGCTGCCACCAGATGGTAGAAGCTGTGGATTCTGCAAGAACGACAAGGGCTAGAAACTTCCCCTTTGGAGGATGGATGTCCCACGTCGTGAAGAAGCTTGCAGACGTGTTTCCGTGCAGAAAGACCGCAAACAAGCCTTGCTAGCTGCAAGGGTCGCGGTTAGGGTTTTTGGATACTGCTGTGGCCCAGGAGGGACCAGGATGTCGCCAATTACGTGAGGAGACAGAAGGGGCGTCCAGAAAGACAAAGAGCCCACTCAGAAGCAAGCAGCACCCGCAGAAGTGCCAGAACAGGCACTACGAAGTGGAGTGAACTGGAGCTCACCCAAAGTCACAAAGGAAGGTCCCACGACGCCGGAGGACAACAATGCAGTCTAGCGTGGGGAGGCAAGGACTTAACTCCACCAAACTTGGACTGAAGAGTCACTGGACTGTGGGAGTCACTTGGACAGAGTTGCTGAGTTCAAGGGACCTCGCTCGTTGTTCTGAGAGGAGACCCAGAGGACCGGTGATGCAGTTTTTTGGTGCCTGCGGTTGCAGGGGGAAGATTCCGTCGACCCACGGGAGATTTCTTCAGAGCTTCTAGTGCAGAGAGGAGGCAGACTACCCCCACAGCATGCACCACCAGGAAAACAGTCGAGAAGAAGGCAGGCTCAGCGTTACAAGGTCGCAGTAGTCGTCTTTGCTACTTTGTTGCAGTTTTGCAGGCTTCCAGCGCGGTCAGCAGTCGATTCCTTGGCAGAAGGTGAAGAGAGAGATGAAGAGGAACTATGATGAGCTCTTGCATTCGTTATCTAAGAAATTCACCAAAGCAGAGACCCTAAATAGCCAGAAAAGGAGGTTTGGCTACTTAGGAGAGAGGATAGGCTAGCAACACCGAAGGAGCCTATCAGAAGGAGTCTCTGACGTCACCTGCTGGCACTGGCCACTCAGAGCAGTCCAGTGTGCCAGCAGCACCTCTGTTTCCAAGATGGCAGAGGTCTGGAGCACACTGGAGGAGCTCTGGGCACCTCCCAGGGGAGGTGCAGGTCAGGGGAGTGGTCACTCCCCTTTCCTGTCTCCAGTTTTGTGCCAGAGCAGGGCTGAGGGATCCCTGAACCGGTGTAGACTGGCTTATGCAGAGATGGGCACCATCTGTGCCCATCAAAGCATTTCCAGAGGCTGGGGGAGGCTACTCCTCCCCAGCCCTGACACCTTTTTCCAAAGGGAGAGGGTGTAACACCCACTCTCTGAGGAAGTCCTTTGTTCTGCCTTCCTGGGCCAAGCCTGGCTGGACCCCAGGAGGGCAGAAACCTGTCTGAGGGGTTGGCAGCAGCTGCAGTGAAACCCCGGGAAAGGTAGTTTGGCAGTACCCAGGTCTGTGCTAGAGACTCGGGGGATCATGGAATTGCATTGGGGTGACAATTCCATGATCTTAGACATGTTACATGGCCATGTTCGGAGTTACCATTGTGACACTATACATATGTTGTGACATATGTATAGTGCACGCGTGTAATGGTGTCCCCGCACTCACAAAGTCCGGGGAATTTGCCGTGAACAATGTGGGAGCACCTTGGCTAGTGCCAGGGTTCCCACACACTAAGTAACTTAGCACCCAACCTTTACCAGGTAAAGGTTAGACATATAGGTGACTTATAAGTTACTTAAGTGCAGTGGTAAATGGCTGTGAAATAACGTGAACGTTATTTCACTCAGGCTGCACTGGCAGGCCTGTGTAAGAATTGTCAGATCTCCCTATGGGTGACACAAGAAATGCTGCAGCCCATAGGGGTCTCCTGGAACCCCAATACCCTGGGTACCTCAGTACCATATACTAGGGAATTATAAGGGTGTTCCAGTATGCCAATGTAAATTGGTGAAATTGGTCACTAGTCTGTTAGTGACAATTTGGAAAGAAAATGAGAGAGCATAACCACTGAGGTTCTGGATAGCAGAGCCTCAGTGAGACAGTTAGTCATAACACAGGTAACACATACAGGGCATACTTATGAGCACTGGGGCCCTGGCTGGCAGGGTCTCAGTGACACATACAACTAAAAAACATATATACAGTGAAATATGGGGGTAACATGCCAGGCAAGATGGTACTTTCCTACACAACCCCCCCCCAAACGAAGGACAATAAGACTAGCCATGCCCTGATGAGTCTTCATTGTCTAAGTGGAAATATCTGGAGAGTCCATCTGCATTGGAGTGGGTACTCCCAGGTCTATGTTCCACTGAATAGTCCATTCCCTGTAGGGATATGGACCACCTCAACAATTTAGGGTTTTCACCTTTCATTTGTTTTAGCCAAAGTAGAGGTTTGTGGTCTGTCTGAACAATGAAGTGAGTGCCAAACAGGTATGGCCTCAACGTCTTCAGTGCCCAGACCACAGCAAAGGCCTCCCTCTCTATGGCAGACCAACGCTTTTCTCTAGGGGTCAACCTCCTGCTGATAAAAGCAACAGGTTGATCCTGGCCCTCAGAATTAAGTTGTGATAAGACTGTCTCTACCCCTAATTCAGATGCATCAGTTTGGACAATTAATTTTTTGGAGTAACAGGGGCTTTTCAGGACAGGTGCAGAGCACATGGCCTGCTTCAGCTCCTCAAAAGCTTTCTGACAGTTTGCTGTCCATAATACCTTTTTAGGCATTTTCTTAGATGTGAGGTCATTAGGAGGGGCTGCACTGGAGCCATAGTTCTTTATGAACCTCCTGTAATACCCAGTGAGGCCTAGAAAGGCTCTCACCTGAGTCTGAGTTGTAGGGGGAACCCAATATATAATAGTTTGGATTTTCCCCTGAAGTGGTGCAATCTGTTCTCCACCTACCAGGTGTCCTAGATAAACCACTTTCCCCTGCCCTATCTGGCACTTTAAAGCCTTGATAGTGAGGCCTGCCTTTTGCAGGGCCTCCAAAACTTTCCATAGGTGGACCAGGTGATCATCCCAGCTGGAGCTAAAGACTGCTATATCATCTAGATATGCTGCACTAAAAGCTTCCAGCCCTTTCAGGACTGTGTTCACCAACCTTTGAAAAGTGGCAGGTGCATTTTTCAATCCAAAAGGCATTACTGTGAATTGGTAGTGCCCTCCAATGGTTGAAAATGCAGTTTTTGCTTTTGCATCCTCTGATAACTTGATCTGCCAATACCCTGCAGTCAAATCAAAGGTGCTTAGATACTTGGCAGATGCCAGTGTATCTATTAGCTCATCTGCCCTGGGTATAGGGTGAGCATCAGTTTTAGTTACCTGGTTGAGACCTCTGTAGTCAACACAAAATCTCATTTCCCTTTTCCCATCTTTGGAATGAGGCTTTGGTACAAGTACCACAGGGGAGGCCCATGGACTTTCAGAGTGCTCAACCACTCCCAGTTCAAGCATTTTCTGCACCTCTTGTTTTATGCAGTCTCTGACATGGCCAGGCTGCCTATAGATCTTACTTTTGACAGGCAAGCTGTCTCCAGTATCTATAGTGTGCTCACACCAAGAAGTGGTGCCTGGCACAGTAGAAAAGAGTTCAGAAAACTGACCCAGGAGATTTATGCAGTGGTCTTTCTGCTCAGCAGTATGACAATCTGCCAGTACTACACCTTCCACTAGAGCATCTTGTTCTGTGGAAGAGAAGAGATCAGGGAGAGTGTCACTCTCTTCTTCCTGTCCTTCATCTGTTGCCATGAGCAGGGTGAGATCAGCCCTGTCATAGTAGGGTTTCAGGCGATTGACATGGAGCACCCTAAGGGGACTCCTGGCAGTGCCTAAGTCAACTAAGAAGGTGACTTCATCCTTTTTTTCAACAATAATGTGGGGTCCACTCCATTTGTCTTGCAGTGCTCTTGGGGCCACAGGCTCCAAGACCCACTCTTTCTGCCCTGGTTGGTACTGAACCAGAACAGCCTTCTGGTCATGCCATTGCTTTTGGAGCTCTTGGCTGGCCTGAAGGTTTTTACTGGCCTTTTTCATGTACTCAGCCATCCTAGATCTTAGGCCAAGTACATAGTCCACTATGTCTTGCTTTGGAGCTTTTAAAGGTTGTTCCCAACCCTCCTTCACAAGTGTTAGAGGACCTCTTACAGGGTGTCCAAATAGGAGTTCAAAGGGGCTGAAGCCCACTCCTTTCTGGGGTACCTCCCTGAAAGCAAAAAGGAGGCAAGGTAACAGGACATCCCATCTCCTGCGGAGTTTTTCAGGGAGTCCCATTATCATTCCTTTGAGAGTTTTATTAAACCTCTCAACCAGTCCATTTGTTTGTGGATGATAGGGTGTGGTGAACTTGTATGTCACACCACATTCCTTCCACATGGCCTTTAAGTAAGCAGACATGAAATTGCTTCCTCTGTCTGATACCACCTCTTTTGGGAAGCCCACCCTGGAAAAGATTGCCAGGAGGGCCTTTGCCACTGCAGGAGCTGTAGTGGTCCTTAGAGGAATTGCTTCAGGATATATGGTGGCATGGTCCACTACCACCAAGATAAACCTATTGCCTGAAGCAGTAGGAGGGTCAAGGGGGCCAACTATGTCAACCCCTACCCTTTCAAAGGGAACCCCAACCACAGGCAGTGAAATAAGGGGCGCCTTTGGAGTGCTACCTGTCTTGCCACTGGCTTGACAGGTTTCACAGGACTTTCAAAATTCCTTTGTGTCCTCTGACATTCTAGGCCAATGAAACAAGGGGACAAGCCTGTCCCAAGTTTTCATTTGCCCCAAATGTCCAGCTAAGGGAATGTCGTGGGCTAGAGTTAGGAGGAACTTTCTGTATTCCTGAGGAATCACCAATCTCCTGGCAGCTCCAGCTTTTGGATCCCTTGCTTCAGTATACAAGAGGTTGTCCTCCCAGTAAACTCTGTGAGCGTCACTGACATCCCCATTTGCTTGTTTGACAGCTTGCTGCCTTAGACCCTCTAGTGTGGGACAGGTATGCTGTGCCACACTCAGCTCCTCCCTGGCAGGCCCCCTTCACCCAAAAGCTCAGCAGTGTCTGCTTCCAGCTCCTCTGGTGTAGGTTCTGCACAGGGTGGAAATTCTTCTTCCTCAGAAGTTGAATCCACTGTAGAGGGAGGGATAGTAGGTCGTGTTTTACTTTTACTAACCCTAGCTTTAGGGAGCACTTCGTCCATTCTTCCAGGATCCAAGTCACCCTGTCCTTTTTGCTTTTTGGCCTGAGCCCTGGTTAAAGCAAAAATATGCCCTGGAATGCCCAGCATTGTTGCATGAGCCTCCAACTCCACTTCTGCCCAAGCTGATGTCTCTAAATTGTTCCCTAGTAGACAGTCTACAGGTAAATCTGAGGCAACCACAACTTTCTTTGGACCAGTAACCACCCCCCAGTTGAGATTCACAACAGCCATGGGGTGGCTAAGAGTGTTGTTATGAGCATCAGTCACTTGGTACTGGTGACCAAGTAGGTGTTGTTCAGGGTGGACCAGTTTCTCTATTACCATGGTAACACTGGCACCTGTGTCCCTGTAGGCCTGAACCTCAACACCATTTATTAGGGGAAGTTGCTTGTACTTATCCATTTTAAGGGGACTAGCAACCAAGGTGGCCAAATCAATGGCCCCCTCAGAGACTAACACAGCCTCTGTGGTCTCCCTAACAAGACCAACCCCAACTAAATTACCAAAAGTGAGCCCAGCTACTCCCTTGGATTGGCTATTAGTAGGTTTGCTCCCACCACCACTGCTATTACTATGGGCACTAGGTGTAGCAGCAGGGGTTGTAGTGGTAGGAGGCTTGGTGCTTTTCTTTGGGCAACTGGGATCAGTTGTCCAATGGCCTTTTATTTTACATAAATAGCACCATGGTTTCTTTTCTTTGTTTTGATTTGAATAGGATTTGGGCCCACCACCCCCACCAGAGTGTTTTTGTGGGCCTGATGAAGACTCATTTTTAGATTTGTCCCCACCCTTGTCAGAAGACTTACCATCCTTCTTCTTGCCATCCTTGTCACCCCCGTATGAACGTTTCTGTTCACCCTTGTTCTGACCCATTTGTCTGCCTTCTTTCCCAATTCTTGGGGAGAGGTCAGATCAGAGTCTACCAGGTACTGTTGTAACAAATCAGACACACAATTATTAAGGATATGCTCTCTCAGGATTAAGTTATACAGGCTTTCATAGTCAGAAACTTTACTGCCATGTAACCACCCCTTCAAGGCCTTCACTGAATGGTCAACAAAGTCTACCCAGTCTTGTGAAGACTCCTTTTTGGTTTCTCTGAACTTGATCCTGTACTGTTCAGTGGTTAAGCCATAACCATCAAGGAGTGCATTCTTAAGAACTGTAAAATGATTGGCATCACTTTCCTTCACAGTAAGGAGCCTTTCCCTACCCTTTCCACTGAAAGATAGCCATAGGGTAGCAGCCCACTGCTTTTGAGGGACCTCCTGTACAACACAGGCCCTCTCAAGTGCAGCAAACCACTTGTTAATGTCATCCCCCTCCTTGTACGGGGGAACTAATATGTGCAGATTCCTAGAATCATGCTCTTTTGCAGGATGACTATTTGGAATACTGCTGCTGCCACCATGGGGTCCTAACCCCAACCTCTGTCTTTCTTTTTCTAAATCAAATGCTTGCCTATCTCAATCCAGCTGTTGCTTTTTGAGCTTCAGCCTGGATTCTTTCACTCTCAATCTATTGAGCTCCCTCTCTAACACTCTGTCATCAGGGTGGGTGGGTTGGGCATGCCTTGACACAGAAGAATGGTGAGAATGAACAGAGGGAGACCTGTCCCTAACAGATGGCACTCTAACATTCTGGCCTACAGAAGTAACACTCCTACTGTGATGAGAAGTAACACTATTACTGTGATGTGAAGTCACATTAGTACTAGCCATGCTAGGTGGCTTGCTAGGGGGCAGGCTGGGAAAGTTCCCTTCTAACTCTCTTACTGGGGGTGCCCCAGAGTCAGAGTGTGAACCATCAGCTAATTTCTCAACAGATGTGCCAACTAAGGTCTTATCCTGTTCAATGAGCATATTAACTAACAGTTCTCTTGAGGGATTCTTCCCTACCCCTAAACCTCTTTCAATGCAGAAACTCCTTGCTCCAGCTAAGGTGATCATAAGCAAGTTTGGTCAGATCAACAGTTTGGCCTGTACCAGACATTATAGAAAAGGTTTAAGGGACAGAAAAAGAAAGAAAAAAAAAATCAGAACTTTTTAAGGGACAAAAAAAACTTTTAAAACTTTTTAAGAACTTTTTGAAAGTTTTAGAGGTACTTTTTGGCACTTAGTAAAAGAGTAAGAGAAGAAAAGCAAAACTTTTTGGTTAGGTGTACATACACTGAACTTGTTTTGTATATTTTTCTCTTATGAAAAGTACAAAATGACAACGTGGTAAGTAGTTGCCAGTACTTATCCCACCGCTGCACAACCAATGTAGGAGGCTGGACTGGCTTGTAGTGGGTACCAAGGGGTACTTACACTTTGCACCAGGCCCAGGTATCCCTTATTAGTGTAGAGGGGTGTCTAGCAGCTTAGGCTGATAGAAAAGGTAGCTTAGCAGAGCAGCTTAGGCTGAACTAGGAGACGAGTGAAGCTCCTACAGTACCACTAGTGTCATATGCACAATATCATAAGAAAACACAATACACAGATATACTAAAAATAAAGGTACTTTATTTTTATGACAATATGCCAAAGTATCTCAGTGAGTACCCTCAGTATGAGGATAGCAAATATACACAAGATATATGTACACAATACCAAAATATGCAGTAATAGCAATAGAAAACAGTGCAAACAATGTATAGTCACAATAGAATGCAATGGGAGCACATAGGTACAGGGGCAACACAAACCATATACTCTAGAAGTGGAATGCGAACCACGAATGGACCCCAAACCTATGTGACCTTGTAGAGGGTCGCTGGGACTGTAAGGAAACAGTGAGGGTTAGAAAAATAGCCCACCCCAAGACCCTGAAAAGTGGGTGCAAAGTGCACCTAAGTTCCCCAAAGAGCACAGAAGTCGTGATAGGGGAATTCTGCAAGGAAGACCAACACCAGCAATGCAACAACGATGGATTTCCTGACGAGAGTACCTGTGGAACAAGGGGACCAAGTCCAAGAGTCACGATCAAGTCGGGAGTGGGCAGATGCCCAGGAAATGCCAGCTGTGGGTGCAAAGAAGCTGCCACTGGATGGTAGAAGCTGTGGATTCTGCAAGAACGACAAGGGCTAGAAACTTCCCCTTTGGAGGATGGATGTCCCACGTCGTGAAGAAGCTTGCAGAGGTGTTTCTGTGCAGAAAGACCACAAACAAGCCTTTCTAGCTGCAAGGGTTGCGGTTAGGGTTTTTGGATGCTGCTGTGGCCCAGGAGGGACCAGGATGTCGCCAATTGCGTGAGGAGACAGAGGGGTTGTCCAGTAAGACAAAGAGCCCACTCAGAAGCAAGCAGCACCCGCAGAAGTGCCAGAACAGGCACTACGAAGTGGAGTGAACTGGAGCTCACCCAAAGTCACAAAGGAAGGTCCCACGACGCCGGAGGACAACTCAGGAGGTCGTGCACTGCAGGTTAGAGTGCTGGGGACCCAGGCTTGGCTGTGCGCAAAGGAAATCCTGGAAGAGTGCACAGGAGCCGGAGCAGCTGCAAATCACGCGGTTCCCAACAATGCAGTCTAGCGTGGGGAGGCAAGGACTTACCTCCACCAAACTTGGACTGAAGAGTCACTGGACTGTGGGAGTCACTAGGACAGAGTTGCTGTGTTCAAGGGACCTCGCTCGTCGTGCTGAGAGGAGACCCAGAGGACCGGTGATGCAGTTCTTTGGTGCCTGCGGTTGCAGGGGGAAGATTCCGTCGACCCACGGGAGATTTCTTCGGAGCTTCTAATGCAGAGAGGAGGCAGACTACCCCCACAGCATGCACCACCAGGAAAACAGTTGAGAAGGCGGCAGGATCAGCGTTACAAGGTCGCAGTAGTCGTCTTTGCTACTTTGTTGCAGTTTTGCAGGCTTCCAATGCGGTCAGCAGTCGATTCCTTGGCAGAAGGTGAAGAGAGAGATGCAGAAGAACATTCGTTATCTAAGGAATTCCCCAAAGCAGAGACCCTAAATAGCCAAAAAAGGAGGTTTGGCTACTTAGGAGAGAGGATAGGCTAGCAACACCTGAAGGAGCCTATTAGAAGGAGTCTCTGACATCACCTGCTGGCACTGGCCACTCAGAGCAGTCCAGTGTGCCAGCAGCACCTCTGTTTCCAAGATGGCAGAGGTCTGGAGCACACTGGAGGAGCTCTGGGCACCTCCCAGGGGAGGTGCAGGTCAGGGGAGTGGTCACTCCCCTTTCTTTTGTCCAGTTTCACGCCAGAGCAGGGCTGAGGGATCCCTGAACCAGTGTAGACTGGCTTAGGCAGAGATGGGCACCATCTGTGCCCATCAAAGCATTTCCAGAGGCTGGGGGAGGCTACTCCTCCCCAGCCCTGACACCTTTTTCCAAAGGGAGAGGGTGTAACACCCTCTCTCTGAGGAAGTCCTTTGTTCTGCCTTCCTAGGCCAAGCCTGGCTGGACCCCAGGAGGGCAGAAACCGGTCTGAGGGGTTGGCAGCAGCAGCAGCTGCAGTGAAACCCCGGGAAAGGTAGTTTGGCAGTACCGGGGTCTGTGCTAGAGACTCGGGGATCATGGAATTGTCTCCCCAATGCCAGAATGGCATTGGGGTGACAATTCCATGATCTTAGACATGTTACATGGCCATGTTCGGAGTTATCATTGTGACGCTATACATATGTCGTGACATATGTATAGTGCACGCGTGTAATGGTGTCCCCGCACTCACAAAGTCCGGGGAATTTGCTGTGAACAATGTGGGAGCACCTTGGCTAGTGCCAGGGTTCCCACACACTAAGTAACTTAGCACCCAACCTTTACCACGTAAAGGTTTAGACATATAGGTGACTTATAAGTTACTTAAGTGCAGTGGTAAATGGCTGTGAAATAACGTGGACGTTATTTCACTCAGGCTGCACTGGCAGGCCTGTGTAAGAATTGTCAGATCTCCCTATGGGTGGCACAAGAAATGCTGCAGCCCATAGGGGTCTCCTGGAACCCCAATACCCTGGGTACCTCAGTTCCATATACTAGGGAATTATGAGGGTGTTCCAGTATGCCAATGTAAATTGGTTAAATTTGTCACTAGCCTGTTAGTGACAATTTGGAAAGAAAATGAGAGAGCATAACCACTGAGGTTCTGGATAGCAGAGCCTCAGTGAGACAGTTAGTCATAACACAGGTAACACATACAGGGCATACTTATGAGCACTGGGGCCCTGGCTGGCAGGGTCTCAGTGACACATACAACTAAAACAACATATATACAGTAAATATGGGGGTAACATGCCAGGCAAGATGGTACTTTCCTACAGGTGGGCCCGCCCCCCCCCCAACAAGGAGTGACGCTGAGGAGCGGGGCAATGCCCCAGCGGATTTGTGGCAGCACCCCAGACCACCGGGGCAGCCTCGCAGTGACTGCATTTTTATTTGAGAAGCCCCCTGCATGACATAAGACAATAACAGAGTTGCGGCAAGGAGCAAGGGCAGATCACTGTGGAGGTGTGAGTCTGGCCCCTCCACAGACAGCAGTGCTGGCGATCGAGAGATGGGACAGTGCTTCAACAAGGCAAGTAAGGCACCCTGAACACGCACAGCGACATCATATTGTCCACACTCTGCAGACACTCGATGGGAGCCCCATCCCTCCTGGGGCCAAAAGAGTGTAGCAGTGGAGTGGGACTCACCCTGCTATGATGAGAGGAGGGAGCGCACTGCGAACAATGTGAGGGAGGAAGCAAAGAAGGCCTGGAACTGCAGACATTGTGCCAAGAGTTATACCGCAGCTGACTGAGGGAACACCTGACACAGATGGCAGCAGAGACCAAGGCCTGGAGCTGATAGTGGCAACAGGAAAGTCTGCAGAACCCCCAAGAGAGAACTAGGTGAGGGGGAACACTCCGAAGAAGCCGCGTTATTGCTGGGCGGATGGGCTGCTCTGATCCTCCAGACTGGAGGGACCGGCCTGAGATAGATTTCTAGGCCCACGTGGATGAACAAATTGTAACGGATCTGTTCATTTTTCTATCACTGCCGAGGTAAACTACTGCACACCCGATGTCGTCCAAAAACCGACACAAGACAAAAGCTATGGATCGTCCGATGTCTACTGACCTCAAAGAGGGGGACCCTCAGAACCTTTTGCAAACTAAAGTCCAGGATACCCTAGACAAAATCCTAGGGGCAATTGAGGACACTGAAGCTACATTACAGCACAATATTAATCAGGTGGCTGTAGAGGTGGGACTCTTGAGAGCAGACCATCCGAAAGTTTCAGACAGAATCAAAGAGGCGGAGATAACACTGGCGGACATTACGCCCAAACAAAGAGATCTAACAGCCACGGTAGAGAATCTCAACGACAGAGTGAATTGGCTGGAACAGAGAGTGGAAGACGTGGAAGGGAGAAACCAAAAGAATAATGTGCGGGTGGTAGGTCTGCCGGAGGGAGCAGAAGGGACGAACATGGTGGCATTTCTGGAAGGCTGGTTGCGCATGGTGGTGGCACCAGATAGCCTGACCCCGTTCTTCACGCTTGAGTGAGCACACCGAGTACCCTCAAGACCCCTCGCTCCGGGCAGACCACCCAGAGCAGTAATTGCCAGAGTACTGCCTTACAGAGACAGAAATGCCCTACTCCAGAGAGCTAAAGAGGCGGGTCCCTTCAGAGTGGCGAATGGAGAGGTGATGTTGTTCCCGGATTTCACGTTTGAGGTCCAGGTCAGGCGAAATTTGTACATGGCAGTCAAGAAGGCCCTCAGAGCGGAGGGGATCCAGTACTAGCTCCTCTTTCCAGCTCGCTTGAGAGTGATGCATGAGGGTAAATCTTTGTTCTTCCAGAACCCCAAGGAAGCATGGGAATTGAGGTGAATTGAATAAATATGAGGCCCCTCCAGACATGGCCCCCCAACTGAATTCTTGCCCAACCAGTCAGACTGGCGAGAATCTTAGACACTTTGTTGAACATGTTGCACTGTTGCACAGTTTTCTGGGCAACCTACTGTTTGCGAGGCGCCCTGGGGAGAGGGAGTTGGGTTTTACAGTTACCAATCTTGATGGTACACTGGGCAGGTTGGAGAGAGGATCTTAGGTATGCATTCAGAATCGAGGGGAGTCTGCACGCGGCACGGGGACAGGCAAACTGTAACGCTAAAAAGACAATTCCATGGCAGAACATAATATACTAACATGGAATATACGAGGTATTGGGTCCCCATCCAAACGACAGAATACTGTCCTTTTTTAAAAGAAGGGGTGTACAACTGGTGATGCTACAGGAAACCCACTTAACCACAGGAGAGGTAGAGAAATTAAGACACAGGTGGAGAGGACAAGTGTTTGCTGCCGGCTATTCAGCATATGCGAGAGGCGCTTTGATCTGGGTACGAGCGGGGGTCCCCTTTGAAATAATATCCAAGGACATAGACCGGGAAGGAAGGTTTGTGATAGTGGAGGGGAGGCTTAATGGAGCCCCAATTGTTTTGGGCAGTGTTTACGCCCCCAATCAGGATCAAGTCCCCTTTATAACACAACTATCGAGCCGCCTCACACACCAACAACTTGAGGGAATGCTAATAGGAGGAGATTTCATCTGGACCGTTCCTCCCCACCGATTACAGGGGCAGCGACACATAGGGTAGCGAGAAAACTAAGAGAGTGGATGAATGCGTGGGGCCTAATAGACATATGGTGGGAACAGCGCCCCACCGACAGAGACTACTCATTCTACTCGGGACTACACAAAGTACACACCAGAATAGATAGAGTAGTGTGTACAGCAGATTTGGCACAGGGAATGACCCGCTCAGAATATCTTGCTCGCACATTGTCAGATCATAACCCCCTACTGGTTACTTAGAGGGCGACAATGGACAGACCCCCCGTCCCAACATGGAGACTGACCCCTGTCTCGCTAGAAGACCAAGCATATAGAGAATCCCTTCGCTTATACCTCTCTGACCACATTAAAATTAACAAGGGATCTGCCTCCTCAGGATCCCTGGAATGGAAGGCTGTCAAAGTGGCAACCAGAGGTTTCTGTCTAAGTCAAACAGCTGGAGTGAGGTGCACCCTATAATGGGAACTGAACAATTTGGAGACGATAATGAATGAAGGGGAGTGTAGTAGGGGGAACGAGGGCATGGAGCAGGAAAAGTTTGTCCAAGCACGGAACTCCTATGCCCAAGTGGAAGAGCAGCTTCGCTGTCACAGCCTTCGGAAGTATCTAGCCTCACTCCAAGTGGAGGAGGGCCGTTCGGGTAGAATGCTGGTGTGGTTGGTGAGGGCAGAAGGGGACAGTGCACCCATTACGAGTGTACATGACGGTGGTGAACATCTATGTTGGCCGGGACCCATAAACAACGCCTTCAAGGATTATTACTCTTACCTCTACAGGGTCCCGGGTGAGCTTAGGACAGATGACCTGGATAATTTCGAAAGTCCACTCCCTCTGACCACGCTGCCACCCGAGGAACAAGATGGTTTAGGTGGCACACTGATGGTAGATGAGGTACAGGAGGCTATTAAGCAGTTAGACCCTGGTAAGACTCCAGGTACGGATGGACTTCCAATGGACTTTTACAAAAAATACTCTGCACTATTGGCCCCCCCAATTAGTGGAAATGTATACGGAAGCATTGCAACGTGGAGTACTGCCAGACTCACTTAGAGAAGCATTGGTAATCCCCCTGCCCAAGTCGAAGTCGAGGGAAGCCTCGGTAACTGACTTCCGGCCATTATCGATGTTCAATAAAATTTTTAAATCCTTAGTAAAACCTTGGCCAACAGATTGTTACGTCCCATCACTGGGTTAGTGAATACAGATCAGAATGGCTTTGTTCTGAACCGCAACACCTCTCTGAACCTGAGGCGTCTTTTCACTATTTTGCACATGCCCGAAGAGGAGAGACCCACGGCGGGAGTGCTGCTTGCAGTAGACTTTGAGCAAGCTTTTGATTCAATTAGATGGGACTATCTAAGAACAGTGATGCGGCGGATGGGTATGGGAGAGGGTTGGATAAAATGGGAAGACACTGTATATGGCGCCATTGGCAAGGGTGAGGACAGGCAGAGTGATATTGGATACTTACCCTATTTATCGGGGGATGCAACAGGGTTGCCCGCTATCGCCACTAGTATTCGCCCTGGCCATAGAGCCGCTGGAGGCTGAGATGCGAAGCAGGGGTGCTAGCAGGGGAATAAAATGGGGTCAATCAGAACATAGCATATCACTGTATGCAGACGACATTCTCGTATACATCAGAGATGGGGAGTCGGACCTACCTTGGGCCCTGATGACGCTGGACCAATTCGGTGCACTGTCAGGATTACGCCTCAATAGGAGTAAGACATTCGTTTTCCCCCTAACACAGAACTATGAGCAGCCCTCCTCCTGCCCAGAGGACGTGGTTTGGGCTCCACGTACCTTAAAGTATTTGGGTATACAAATATACCATGAGATCGGGGATTTGCAGGACTGAAACATTGGGAGGGCACTCCGTTCCTTGAGAGCTTCGGATGGGTTCTGGCGCTCACTAAAATTATCCAAAATGGCCAGAATTTAGTTATCCAAAATGATCATACTACCCTGCCTTCTTTATTATTTTTCTAACCTGCCGTTATTGATCCCTTCGGCATGGTTCCGCGAACTGAACACACTACTTAGGGAACTTATCTGGGATGATGGCCGTAGACGTACAGCACTCCCGACCCTCTGCAGACCAACGCTGGAGGGAGGCCTGGGGGTCTCAGATTTTGAGACTTATTACCTCTCATGTCAACTGCAATGGGTTGCCAGCTGGCTCGCTGGGAAGGGATGTCTGGACAGATGGGTTACCGCTGGCGATAAGGGCACGGATCGGGTCATAGCGCAGATGATTAACAAGAGGGTGGCCCGACAGGTGGACAGTAGGATGATGAAAGTAGCCATATCATGCTGGAAGAGATGCACAAGACGGGTGGGATCCCTTTACTCCCTGGCTTTGCCGCTGACCATGCTATTAATCGATTCGGGGGAGGAAGGCTTGATTGGTACAAGAC
Organism: Pleurodeles waltl; assembly: GCF_031143425.1. Lineage (NCBI taxonomy): Eukaryota > Metazoa > Chordata > Amphibia > Caudata > Salamandridae > Pleurodeles > Pleurodeles waltl. The sequence continues at coordinate 732,396,379 of NC_090436.1, forward strand.
TTGGGATTTGGAAAAGAGCGGGAGTGGAGACGGTGGGTGACCTCTTCCGGGACGGGGTGCTGAGGCTCTTTACTGACCTAGTGAATAAAGAGGGAATCCCGCCGGGGCCATTTCTTCTATACCAGAAGTTAACACATAATCTACGAGAACACTGGGAGACAGTGAATGCAGAGCCCACCACTCACCAAATATTACACCTCCTCTTGACACTAGGGGACGGCTCCCACCATATCCCAAAATTGTACCGAGCCCAACAGGAGGAGGCCCTTGATCCAATGCAACCCCCAAGGGAGAGGTGGGAAAGATCCTTGGAAAGCAAGATAACAGACCCAGAGTGGAGCAGGGTGCTAGCATATTCAAAGGAGGTTTCGAGAAACACAAGACTGAGATATACCCAGTAAAATTATACCCACAGGACGTACCTCACCCCACACCATTTATCCTTAATGTACGGTGGGGAACCCAAGACATGTCCCAGGTGCAGTAACGTAAATGCAGATTTTGACCACATGGTGTGGAACTGCCCTGAACTACAACGGGGCTGGGACAGTGTGTTAACAGACCTAACTAGACTGCTCGAAAAGGAATTGGCCTTATCTCCTACTGTGTGTCTCCTGGGTCTTAGAACGGGACTTCCACGTGGGAAGGTGAGGGTTCGCTTTTTGGACCTGGCTCTGGTTCTATACCGGAGACTGATCACAATGGGATGGAAGTCCCCCAGATCCCCCTCGTTGATGGAGTGGAGGCGGGAAGTAGAGAAGTGGTCCAGAGCAGAATTACAGATACTGAAAAGAGAGGAAGAATGTGGACTTCGCCAAACACCCATAGCCCCAGACTGGGAGGAGATACTGACAAAATGGGAGGGGATGGTGAAGGGAGCGGACACGTCTACAGAGGGACTGACATAGAATCAGATTGAGGGACAGAAATAGAAGGAAGCAGTGGCGCAATACCTGTAGCAAGAAAGGGCGAACGGGGACCTATATCCTAATGGACAATAGGAGGGAAACAGCTGTAGGCATGGGATATAACGCTTAAGAACACAAAACTGACCGGAAGGAGATAGATGGTGTTGGGCATTGCATGAAGGAGATACCGTTTTAGGATTAATAGGGACGGATAGCATGAAGGAAATTAACCCGGCTCTGAAGAGAAAAGGAAAAGAGGCTAACCCCGAAAAGTGAAACTGCCTGTCCACACAAGTACCATTGCATTATTAGTTTGTTTAATCTTAGTTAAAGACTGTTTTAGAATTATGGAAATAAGGCTGATGGTATAGCTCTCATGTGGCTCTAAGGTATATACACAAGGCTCCAAAGAACTGGACTAAGAGTATTTGGACGTGATGTAATGGTATAACACATTATATGATAACCTCTTAGATCATGTAACACCCTGAAATACAGAAGAGACAACCAGCTGCTATCACAAATTATAATGTATATGTACAACAGCAAAATGTTAATAAAAAATATTTAACAAAAAAATAAAATGTCTTCTTTAGACTAAAAAAAAAAAAAAAAAAACACACACAAAAAAACGTATCTTGTATTTGAGTAAATATCCCATAATGTTGATCCGTACTTAATAGGAATTTAGGCCACATATAGGGTAGACATGACAACTGACTTGACTCTCACTTCACTTGTAGCGCTGTCATGCGGACAGAACAGACACATTTCTCAGTTTGTGTTTAAAACTCTCCCATTTAATTAACACTTTCCAATGCTGTGATATAATCTAAAGTACTAAGGTCAAATTCTTCCCTGTCTAAAAGAATTACACTTTTTTTCAAATTTGAAGACCTTATAATATTCTAACATGGTGTTTGTTGCATGATTTACTTGCTAAATATTTGCAAAGCTCGGCTCATGCATGGAGTCTCAGAATCAGAGACTACCCTTGGCTGGTTCTAGTTCTGATCTCTCTGTTAAGTTGTTGGCTCGCCCGCCTCTAGTACCACACCACAAAAAGTCTCCTTTGTGTTTACAGAATTGAGAAATGTGTAGTTTCCCTCATTATCCAGCACTCTTTGCGTTGGTTTCTGTCTTCAAATGCAAAACGCGCCATAACTTTTGATTGTGTCCTCGTTTTCTGCAGCACTAACGTATGTTCCTTTTTTAGGTCGAGAGCGCAAGCACTGTAACCTGTTTAAGTATTTGGGTTTTTAACCATGTCCACCTCACGCCCATCTCTTTCATTTGTTCGTGGGCATGCCTTTAAAAAATGACTTGATGTCATTGGTAAATGCTTTATGTTTGTCCTGTGTTGGGGCAGTTTGGTTACCACCTTGGACACCGACCCTGTTACAGGGATAATTGCATGACTGCCGATATACTTCAGCGTGGGCAAGCTACTTTTTTCTTTTGGCTGCACTCCATGGCTGCCATGGCGCTCAGAGCACAAACTTGTTTTCACTTGTTATGTAATACGACACTGACCTCGAGAGACTAAGGCCCTCATTACACCCCTGGCGGTCGGTGATAAAGCAGAGGTAATATCGCCAACAGGCCGGCGGTAAAAAAAAGGAATTATGATCACAGCGGAAACCGCTCAGACAGACAGCCACTTTAACACACCGACAGCCACGGCGGTAGCAACAAGAACCACGGCGGTGACCGCCAACAGCCATGCGGAAGACAATGTACTGCCCACTGTATTATGACAGGCCTATCTGCCACCTTTTCTGGGGCAGAACCAACAACATCAAAAGAACGGCGGAAACATAACACAGAAGTCAAAGGACTCACTTCTGGAGACTCAGGGAACAGCCACGAGGCCATGGAACCCAAGTTGCACATTTTCCCGATGCTCGTCTATTTTTTCCTGCATTATGAGCAGCAATGCCAGCGAATACGACCACGGTGAGTACTGCCGCCTAGCACACAAGGGAGGGGGGGGGGAAAAGAGAGTGACACACACACGCAACACGCAACACCCCACCCCCAACACCATACACACAAACAGAAGCACAAACATTACATATCCACCCCGTAATCCTCAGGAATAATGCAAGGACAAAATGATTGGAAGAAAGTGAGTGTAATACGATAAAGTAACATGAATAAGTGCATCAAAATCCAAACGTACATACATATTTAAAAATGTAAGGACACTGGCCAGTCCTCAATGTCTGTGGGCCACAGGGCCACTTCACATAGGCCAAGGCCCCACCTCACACCTGCAACAACACGGAAAGAACACTGCAGGGGCATGAGATTGAAAATACACAGGCACCTCAGGGGGAAGGGGAATGGGGGGCACTTCAGCCGGAAGATGGTACAACGCCACTGGTCCTGGAGGGAGCTACATGCTCTGTGCGATGTCCTGGGGAGTGCAAGGCCACAGTCTCTCAAGTTTGTAGGTTGCCCATTGCTTGGTCGTGGGGAGTGCAAAGCCACAGTCTCTCAAGTGGGTGTTTTGACCACTGCTTGGTCCTGGGGAGTGCAAGGGCACAGTCTCTTAAGTGGGTGCTTTGCCCACTGCTTGGTCCTGGGGAGTGCAAAGCCACAGTCTCTCAAGTGGGTGGTTTGCCCACTGCTTGGTCCTGGTGGAGTGCAAGGCCACAGTCTCTCAAGTGGGTGGTTTGCCTGCTGCTTGGTCCTGGGGAGTGCAATGCCACAGTCCCTCAAGTGGGTGCTTACCCCACTGCTTGGTCCTGGGGAGTGCAAAGCCACAGTCTCTCAAGTGGGTGCTTTGCCCACTGCTTGGACCTGGGGAGTGCAAGGCCACAGTCTCTCTAGTGGATGGCTTTTTCCACTGGTTCTGGAAGGGGCATGGTGCCCAGTGTGCTCCATCCTGGGAAGGATGCGGTGAGTGGATGGCTTCTTCCACTAGTTCTGGAGGGGGCATTGTGCCCAGTGTGCTCCATTCTGGGAAAGATGCGGTGAGTGGATGGCTTCTTCCACAGGTTCTGGAGGGGGCTTTGTGCCCAGTGTGCTTCATCCTGGGAAGGATACGGTGAGTGGATGGCTTCTTCCACTGGTTCTGGAGGGGGCATTGTGCTCTGTGATGCAGATCTTGGGGAGTGCAAAGTCACAGTCTCTCACCTGGGTGTCACACCTACAGGATTTGCAGGGTCAAGGATGCACTACAGCCCATGGAGGCAGGACTACACACTGCCTGCCAGCGGTGATGGCTGCTCAGTGGTGGCAGTGGCAGGGCTGGTGTCGGGGGCTGGCAGTGGTGGTGGTAGGCTCCAGCCCTTCCCCTGCAGCCTCGGATGTCTGCCCCCTGGGGCTGCTGCTGGCTGTGGTGCTAGCGGCGGTACTGGTGGCAGTGCTGGCAGTGGTGGGGAGAGGCTCCAGCCCTTCCCCTGCAGCCTCGGACAGCTGCCCACTGGGGCTGCTGCTGCTGGCAGTGGTGCTGATGGCGGTACTGGTGTCGGTGCTGGCAGTGGTGGGGTAGGCTCCAGCCCTTCCCCTGCAGTCGCGGACAGCTGCCCACTGGGGCTGCTGCTGGCAGTGGTGCTTGTGATTTTGCTGGCAATGGTGGGGGAGGCTCCAGACGTTCCCCTGCAGCCTCGGATTGCTGCCCACTGGGGCTGCTGTTGCTGGCAGTGGTGCTGGTGGTGGTGCTGGTGGTGGTGCTGTCAGTGGTGCAGGTAGGCTCCATCCCTTCCCCTGCAGTCTTGGACGGCTGAACCGCCATGGTTGGTGGTGGTGGCTCCGAATGAGTCCCATCCCCAGGCCTCCTGTCCTTCCTGCCTGCAGGTGCAGGCCCCTTGCCCTTCCCTTTCACAGCTGGTGGTGCCTCCCTGCCCTTCCCTTTCGCTGCTGGTGGTGCCTCCTTGCCCTTCCTTTTCACAGCTTGTGGTGCCTCCTTGCCCTTCCTTGATGCACCTGGTGCAGGCACACTTTCAGTGCTGCTGGCTGGTTCCTGGGATCCTCTCCCACCTGCAGTAGTTGTCGACACTACTGTGGCCGTGGACTGGATGGCTGAGGTGCTCGCCTGGGTTCTGACCACCGTGGCCGATGTGAAGGACGGGGGGGAGGGGTAGGGAAGAGGTCAACGGTGGAGAGGAAAAGCTTCTTAGGGACATTGGGATGGGAAGAGGGTGAAGGTTTGGGAGTGAAGGAAGAGGAAGTGGTTGTAGGAGGTGTCTGTCTGCTGTGTTTGGGTGCAGGTGCATCGGCTGGATGCTGTTGTGAGGTGGATGGCTGTTGGGTGTCTGAGTGCTTGCGTTTGTGTACTTTGGGAGGAGAGGGCACAGACACAGTGGGAGAGGACACAGGGGATGTGTGCATGGATGTGGGGGTGATGACTGCCAGTGAGTGGGGTGTAGTGATAGGGGTGCTGGTGATGGAGGTAGTGGATGAGGATGTAGTGCATGCAGGTGTGAGTGAAGATGCTACTGGGAGGGAGGTGGACGAGAAGGAGGAGGTGGACACAGTGGCAGCAGTGGATGTTGGTATGTCTGCATTTGGATAGTGTTTGTGTGTGTGCCTGTGGGATGATGTGTGGTGTTTGCCCAAACCACTCCTGTGTGTTGGCTTGTGTGCATGCTGGTCTGCCTGTGTGCTTGGGATAGGTTGGGGTTGAGGGGAATGGGATTGGGTAGAGGAAGTTGGAGTGGGGAGGCTAGAAACAGGGACAATGGCTGCCATCAGAGAGGAGGCCAGAGCCTGGATTGATCTTTGTTGGGCCGCCATGCCAGATTAAATGTCTTCCAGGAATGCATTTGTTTGTTACAAATGGCCTGCCAGCCCCTGGATGGCATTCACAATGGTTGACTGTCCAACAGAGATGGATCGCAGGAGGTCAATAGCCTCCTCACTCAGGGCAGCAGGGCTAACTGGGGCAGGGCCTGAGGTGCCTGGGGCGAAGGAGATGCCCACATTCCTGGGTGAACGGGCACAGGAAACACGCTGAGGGGCAGCTGGTAGGGCGGTCCTGGTACAGGGTTGGCAGCTGTACCTGTAGTTGGGGTGGCCACAGAGGTGTCCGCCACCACCAGGGAGCTTCCATCGGAGGAGGTATCGCTGTCCGAACTGTCCCCTCATGTCTCCGCCATGGTGCTCCCATCGCCCTCCGTCCCACTGGTGCCCTCACCGTCAGTGGATTTAGCCTCCTGGGTGATGTGGGATGCAGCTCCCTCTGTCGCCAGTGCCTCTGTTCCTCTGCCAGATGATGCTAATGCACAGAAGGACAGGGTGACGAAACAAAACGGGGGGGAAGAGACAAAGGATACACTTGGTCAGTGGCTGCAACAACACCACTGTTGGCGTACACGACACACACACACACACACACACACACAGGGAACAGCCCTACGCATTAGGCAATGCACTACCAGTCACAACGCTAGTCACCAGGCCATGGACAGTAATACCTAATGCCAGTAACAGCATGCCTGAGACCCACAGACCCCTGCCCAGTAGTGGATGCCTAATAGCTTGGTTGGAGGTGGTTCACATCACACCCTGCCCACATGGGACCTACCCTGCAATGTCCGGCCTGGCCTAGGGGCAACCACAGACCCACATCCCCCACCCGGAGAACACCCCACCATGCGCAAGTCGTATATTGGGAAACTGTACTCACCCCCTTGTGGCTGGTGTGATGCCCTCAAGCCCCAGGGTCAGCACATCCTTGGCCATGGTACGCCATATACCCTTTTTCTAATGGGTGCTGACTTGCAGAAATTACACATAGCAAAAGGTATCAGTCAGACTGTCTGGCCTGTTACACTCATGTCCCACCATAGCCCTCCCATCCCCTTATGCACAGACATTGCCCACCATACATGCAGCACACAGCCCAGGGCCCTTCCACCAATGCCCCTCCTACATGAGGACCTCACACACAGCACTCCATGCATTCATGTCCCATGCATCGTGCTCACAGTGTACTCACCTGTTGGTCTGGAGGCCTATACAGCATTCAGTACTGGGGTAGGACCCCATCCACCAGTCTCTCCAACTCCACCATGGTGAAGGCAGGGGCCCTTTCCCCAGTGACATGAGCCATGGTCGGTTCCAGACACATGTCACAGCAGCACTTGCAGTGTAGGTCCTCTCCTGTTGAAGGTCAGGTAGCAAGTGGGTGACTAGATAAAAAATGGCAGTCACGTCCGTGGTGGTGCATACCGTCACTGCCGGCATACATCACCATTGGCCACTGTAACCCATAGGGCCCAATGGGCTCCAATGAGGAATTGCACAGTGGTTTTAGACCGCCTCCCGCAACGGCACCCAACGTCAGCGGAATTACTTCATTTCCACCTGTCCCTCCACACAGGACAGGTGGACGCCATTTCAGGGGGGGGCCGGGCCATGGCATCTAACTGCGTCACAGTACACATAGGCACCATTTTGCCCTATACAACAATATTGTCTTACAGTCACAACATGCAATGCAGTGTAGTGTTTGTAAATATGGAATACTGACCAGCTACTCACAGTTTGCCCCCTAGATTTCAACCGCTGCGGATGAATAGGAGATGGAGACATCCCCCGTGTGCAGGCCCCTGGTGTATTTGGCAACAATGGAGGACAGGCACATTATCCTCACTGGAAAGGGTCACAATCACAGAGCTGTGTGCCCAATTGGAACCTGACCTGATATCTGCTATCCATCAGCCCACCGGGATCCCCCCTCTTGTGCAAGTCCTATCTGTGCTCCATTTCCTGGCAAGTGGCTCTTTCCAAGTGACAGTGGGCTTGGCAGCAGGAATGCCTCAGCCAATGTTCTCAATAGTGCTGACTGGAGTATTGTCTGCCCTGATTAAACACATGCACAGCTACATCATTTTCCCCCAGGTGGAGGATTTGGCCACAGTGAAAGCTGATTTCTATGCTAAGGGACATATCCCCAGCATCATTGGGGTGATTGATGGTACATATATTGCATTTGCCCCCCCCCAGAGAAATGAACAGGTGTTCAGAAATTGAAAGAGCTTTCACTCCATGAATGTGCAGATAGTGTGCCTGGCGGACCAGTACATCTCCCCTGTCAATGCAAAGTATCCTTGGTCTGCACATGATGCCTTTATCATGAGGAAGAACAGCATCCCATATGTGATGGCTCAACCCCGGAGGCACCGGGTGTGGCTAATAGGTCAACCCTGGTTCCCACACCTTAGGCATTGGTGTATGGGAATGATGTGGGCCCTAATGCTTAGTGTGTGTCTAACAGTTGTCCCTCGATATTTGCAGGTGACTCTGGTTACCCCAACCTCTCATGGCTACTGACCCCTGTGAGGAATCCCAGGACAAGGGCAGAGGAGCGTTACAATGAGGCACATGGGCAAACACGAAGAATAATAGAAAGGACATTAGGCCTCCTGAAGGCCAGGTTTCGTTGCCTCCATCTAAAAGGTGGATCCCAGTACTAGTCACCAAAGTAGGTGTGCCAGATCATCATGGCATGTTGTATGTTGCACAACCTTGCCTTACATGGCAGGTGCCTTTTCTTCAGGAGGATGAAGCTGGAAATGGGTGTGTGGCAGCAGTGGACCCTGTGGACAGTGAAGATGAGGAGGCAGAGGATGAGGATGAGGACAACAGAAGTGCTATTATAAGACAGTACTTCCAATGACACACAGGTAAGACACTGTAATTACACTTTACATTGACAGTTTTGTATTTGACATTGTCACTGGCAGGCTGATTTTCCAACTTCTATGGCCACTGACTGTGCCCTTTGGCCTCTCTATTTTCAGATATTTGTGTTCCACTATCACTCCTGGTGTGTTGACTGCAGCCAACTACAGGTCATTCCTATGTATACAATATTGTACAGTTATATTGCAGTGTTTAAAGCGTGTTAAACGAATACATGGTTAAATGATTTGACAGGATCCATACTTGTATTATTCATATGGTGTTTATTTAAGTGCTAATGATTAGAAGGGGATGTGAAATGGGGCTGGGGTGATGATGGAGGAAAGTCCAGGAGAGAGTCTAGTCTATTTGTATCACAGGTGCATTGACCAAGGGGGCATAGGAAGTGGAGCAATGGCAGTTCAAGGTGGACTTGGTGACAGAGTGGGACACAAGGGTGACATTCAGGAGAAACTTATTTCCTGGTGGGGGTCTTGGCAATGTTCTCTGGCTTCTGCCTGGATCGCAGGGACCATTTGCGGGGTGGTTCTCCTTCTGCAGGGGGTGGGATGCTGGTGGCCTGTTGTTCCTGTGACGGGTGGGGCCTCCTGTCCACTAGCGGCAGCAGTGGTGGAAGGCTGTTCATCGTTTTAGCTAGTGTCAGGGACCCGGTAGTGTACCACTGCCTCTCTCATGGTGTTGGCCATGTCTGCCAGCACCCCTTCAATGGTGACCAGGGTGGTGTGGATGTCCTTCAAGTCTTCCCTGATCCCCAGGTACTGTCCCTCCTGCAGCCGGTGGGTCTCCTGCAACTTGTCCAGTATCTGGCCCATTGTCTCCTGGGAATGGTGGTATGCTCCCAGAATGTTGGTGAGTGCCTCCTGGAGAGTCGGTTCCCTGGGCCTGTCCTCCCTCTGTCACACAGCAGTCCTCCCAGCTTCCCTGTTGTCCTGTGCCTCTTTCCCCTGAACCGTGTGCCCACTGCCACTCACCGCAGGTCCCTGATCGTCCTGTGTTTGTGGGGTGGCCTGGGGTCCCTGTAGTGGTGGACACACTGATGATTGACGTGTCTTGTGGTGTTTTCTGATGGGGAGGCTCTGTGGTGGTAAGGGACTGTGCCTGGGTAACCGACTGTCTGGAGTTCCCTGATGGGCCAGGTTGGTCATCCAGATCCAGGCGTCCAGAGCTGCTGTCATCACTGTGGACCTCTTCTGGGGGTGGAGTGGAAGTTGCTGGCACCTCCTCTCCGGTGACTTAGGGTGGGGGACCTGTAGGGATGTATATGCAGTGTCATTGTTTCTGTGTGTGTCATCTTGTGCATGGGTGTGTAACCCTGTATGGTTGTTGTTGCCCTGCCAGCTTTGCCTTGTGTGAGTAGTGATTTTGTCGGATAGATAATTCTCTCAAATGTGCATGCTTTAGTGATGGGTGTCCATGCAGGTCTGTGATGGTGGTCTGTGCATTGGTGTTACATGCATGACTTGGTATTTGGAAGGGTGGGTTGTGATGGTGGGGTGTGTGGGAGGTGGTGGGGTAATGGGAGTGAGGGTAAGGGTGGGGGGTTGTGATGGCATAGAGGTGAGGGGGTGATAGTAATAGAGATTTGGCTTACCAGAGTCCAGTCCTCCTCCTACTCCTGCGAGGCCTTCAGGATGCATGATTGCCAAGACTTGCTCCTCCCATGTTGTTAGTTGTGGGGGAGGAGGTCGGGGTCCACCGCCAGTCCTCTGTACAGGTATTTGGTGTCTTGCTACTGTGGAACGCACCTTCCCCGTAGGTCGTTCCACCTCTTCCTGATGCCATCCCTTGTTCTGGGGTGCTGTCCCACGGCGTTGACCCTGTCCACGATCCTCCGCCATAGCTTAATATTCCTTGCAATGGACGTCTGCTGCACCTGTGATCTGAATAGCTGTGGCTCTACCCGGATGATTTCCTCCACCATGACCCTTAGCTCCTCCTCATAGAACCTATGGTGTTGTTGCAGTGCCATGGGTGTATTGTGGGTGAGGGTGTTTTTTGGTGCTGTGTTGGGGTGTGTGATGAAAGTGACATGGATGGTGTATAGGTGATGGTGGTGTGTGTCTGTGGTCTTGTCTGTGGTTTTGCTATCTCTCTTGTCGCACTTGTTTGTAATGGTAAAGGGTTGTGGGTTTTTGTGTGTGTGTTTTATAGTGGTGTATGGGTGTGGTGTGTGTATGTGTGTCATGTGTGTGTTATTCAAATTGTCCAATGTGGTGCTGTTTTGTTAGCGTGTGTGTATTTTGAGCGCGGCGGTATGTAGTGCCAATGGTTTGACGCCATTGAATGTCTGCTGCGGTGATTCGTGGGTCATAATGCTGTTGGCGTAGTTCTGTTGGCGTAACTGTGTGGGTTTTAGTACCACCAGTTTATCACTGACCTTTGGGCTAGCAGACTTGTGTGTGTGGCTGTATAGTGACAGAGTGCTACGTATGAGTCATAATATGGGTGTCGGTAATCCACTGCGGCGGCGGTATGTTGGCTGCAGTCAGCATGGCGTTAAGTGGGATTTACCGCCAATGTCATAATGAGGGCCTAAGTATGCATGCAGGGAGGTAATTTATGACTCACGTTATGCTCTTTTCATATTTACTTGTCTGTTGCTCTAATGAGAGGTTGACAAGGGTGCCTTGGACTATTCTTGCATGCCTGTATTTCTCACACGCAATCCTCTGCCTTTTCCAGACAGGATTGAAGTGTGTTGGTATTAGAACATACATAACAGATATTTTACTCTAAATGGGTACCTTTTACATTGCATATGTATGTATTTATAAGTTTTAAGCACTTTTTTATTGTGTTTCTTGTTTGTTTAGTGGAATGGGCACACCAATTAGTGGAAAAAATTATGGCCCTCATTCTGACCCTGGCGGTCTTTGACCGCCAGGGCGGAGGACCGCGGGAGCACCGCCGACAAGCCGGCGGTGCTTCAATGGGGATTCCGACCGCGGCGGTAAAGCCGCGGTCGGACCGGCACCACTGGCGGGGTCCCGCCAGTGTACCGCGGCCCCATTGAATCCTCCGCGGCGGCGCAGCTTGCTGCACCGCCGCGGGGATTCTGACCCCCCCTACCGCCATCCAGATCCCGGCGGTCGGACCGCCGAGATCCGGATGGCGGTAGGGGGGGTCGCGGGGCCCCTGGGGGCCCCTGCAGTGCCCATGCCACTGGCATGGGCATTGCAGGGGCCCCCGTAAGAGGGCCCCTAAATGTATTTCACTGTCTGCTGCGCAGACAGTGAAATACGCGACGGGTGCAACTGCACCCGTCGCACAGCTTCCACTCCGCCGGCTCGATTCCGAGCCGGCTTCATCGTGGAAGCCTCTTTCCCGCTGGGCTGGCTGGCGGTCTGAAGGAGACCGCCCGCCAGCCCAGCGGGAAAGTCAGAATTACCGCCGCGGTCTTTCGACCGCGGAACGGTAACCTGACGGCGGGACTTTGGCAGGCGGCCTCCGCCGCCCGCCAAGGTCAGAATGAGGGCCTATGTCTGTCTCCATTTTCATATGGACTCTATTTTTACTGCAAAATTTTACCAGTTTGAGAATGAGCAGGTACGGTGCGGGAAGGTAGTGAAACCCAAAACTAGGTATTGTCTGTGTGTGACAAATTGTTGCTCTGTAAACACTCACAGCACACACAGAGAAAGGTGTTCATGTTTGCTAACAAAGTAATGATCTCATGATGAAAAATCACATGCAGGGCAGCATATGCTATAATCGTTCATCAAAGCACGGGCAGCAGTCATTGGCACCCAGTCGTAAATGCCTGCTTATTACAGATTTCAAGAAAAAGCTCCCAGTGTAATGTGACCTGACAATGACCGACATTTTACACTGATCTTTCGAAGTACAGGCCTGCTTGTGGCTCGTGATTGCAATGATGCAGACATTGGCGATAGCAACAAAACACCATGCTGTTCATCTCAATCATATGGCAAGTTAAGCAACTGAAAACACCTCAGCAGTCACTAAAGAAAGTCAGACAGCTCATTCATGTAGTGTTGGACAGTTCTGCACCCAAGAAGTCACTGCTTCGTTAGAAGGTGTGAGTAGCATCCCAGTTGAGCCTCGGTGGGTTCATGCTCCCCTGGATTTCAGAGCTTTGGTCTACTCTGAGTTCCATGTCACGTGATAGTGATGTTCTAATGAGCCTGTCTTGTTCGTAGTGTTTGCCACCGAAGGAAAATTGTACATTCTTGTCTCAAGTGTGACCTGATAACATACACCTAATAATGGGCTACAGAAAGCTGTTCAAGCTTAATGCAATGGACTCCCAACCCCAAATCACAAAGAGCTGATCTGAAGTTACCTCATAGTTAGACCAGTTCCCTTTAAACTTTATCACTAAGGTTTGCATTAGAGCAAATCTAGATATGTCTAGAACATATTTCAGATGCTCCTAGCTGTTTAGATGCACATCTGCAAATCCTAGTGAATTCTCTTTGTACACAAGCATTATAGAGTTACTAGGGTGGATCCCGTATGTATCTCCAATGTATATTTCACTGACTAATGATAACTTCTGCAGTGTGGCTATAAGATCGCCTAGGTACCTCCCAATTTACTCACAAACAAATATGTATGTGAACGGGGTGAAATAGTAAATATCTAATACCATCAAGCACTTGTTTTAGGAGCACTAGCACCCAGTTAGTGCTTGGTTGAATGTGTCCAAAAGGAAATTGGGATTTCAGTACATCTTACATCGACACTCAGATATGGGGTGATAATAAAAATGCCCATCCCAAAAGATCTCTCTGCTTCTCTGCCCCCCATCCATGCATCTCAGGACCACAAGAATACACAAAACCTCAGAAGGAGTAACCCACTGCAGAAACCAGCTAAACAGTCTATATCACATGACATACCAATAAGGGACTTGCAGGGCTGTTCAAAGCTACCGGCATACTGAAACTGTGCATCTATCTCTTGCGCTTTATCATCCAACACACTGCTACGCACTGCATCCCATAACACAATGACCACACCTCAGTGATCTTTTGGCACAAATGGAAACACTTTCCATGTAGGCTCAAAACAAAAAAACATCCTTCCAACTGTACACACTACATGGTGTAGCATGCTACTCATTAAGCAAGTACATAGCACCCCACATAGGGGTTATTCATCACTATATTAATGCTGTAGCATTTGTTTTACAGCTGAGAGTAGTTTGTGTTTTAAGGGCCTTGTTTATAATATTGTTGCAGTAGGCCTGCCATCCCTGAAACTGTTTAATGCACCACACCCTCGAGGTGCTAAATATATGGTTACACTGCATTATTGTCTGCCATTCTGTTTACATGTGGTTATGCCCTTTAGAGGCTAACTATATGGTTACATCACCATGTTTCTTATAAATGGTATTTGTATTGTGGTGTCCTCTAGTCTGTTCTAAACATTACAGTCAACATACTACAATATTTGCAGCTGTCAGAAACTTGCCCCTTAAAGCTGCGCAGAACTTTCCTTATGCAAAACATTTTTGCTCATAACACAGCCTGTGGTTGTCCTAGAACAATAGAATCACCTTCAAAACATGTTCACCACAACCTGATTTTCCTGTCTAGATCATCTCTGAGTCCCACACTAGGTTAGATGGGTCCCCAGAATAATAACCCATCCTACCATTCAGTATATTTTTAAACTCTCTTATGGCTGGATCTTGTTAAACAAGTATGTCAGTATGGGAGTAGTTTGTATTTTAAGGGCCTTGTTTAAAAAAAAAAATTCAATAGCCTTACTAGCCCTTTAGTCATATGCAGGGTCACTGGAATTATGTGGCAGAAAGAACCAAAATATGCGGCAGGGTTGACCAATGAATGTGTCAAAAAAAGTCCAGTTTATAGGTTTACACAGCCAATAGCTCGAGCTCAAGTAAATACAAGACCTATTGCATTGGAAATGCTTGTCTTCAGTCTTCAGTTCTACATATCCATGCAGGGACTGAGCCAAAGCGAGTAGGGTGTTTCTTTGCATTCGTCCATCACAAGGTAAATTAGCTAAGGGTCATTAGGGTAAAGTGTTGTAAGTGACCAGCACAGACTCTAGCACCCAGAGGGTTAATTGTAAACAGAACCTCGTTTATTCAAGGCACGGTTTCCACTTTAATTCAAAAATATCTTGCAAAGCTAGTGTGGCAGCGCACCCTTCCCTTTTCACAGACATTTCTGTGCTGATCCTTACACAAACATCACGTGTTGCACAATATTTTCTATTCCGGGCATGCCAGCCGCATATGTATACTGAACATTTTGTAAGTGTTCTTTTGACTAATTCTGGTATGCGGCCAGGATATGAAGTAACGGCTGCTCGCGAAACGTCTTGCTCAATCTCGGTAACCAAGATAAAGTTGTACGAAGAAAGTGTCCGTGGTCCTGCCTTGACTTTCAGCTGCGTTTGCTGTTTTTAGTCGAATATGCTACATAAACATACGTTTTTGCTGTTCACACGGCAGTCAGCTCTTGAACATTTTCTTTATTTTACTCTGCCAATCGTGTTTATGAAATACAAATGGATCTTGTTGGAGTAAACCTATTGTGTGTAAAAACGTGGAGCCCGGAACTAAGCACTTCAAAGTCCGCCTTTTCCCACGTCCAGTCAGCAGTGTGTGTTTCTGTACCTCCAGATCGTCGTGTTTAATTATGGTCGATAAACGACTGCTGGCAGAAGCGATGCATCACAAGCTTTTTATTTCCCTTTCGGAAAAGGTCAGGCCGCCGCGCAAACACTGCCGAGCATTATGTAGCCTTGTACTCTGATCACATAACACATGCTTCAGAGAGCCTTATGCAACGCTGCGCCACCTGATTAATGACTGCTTGCGCAAGAAGTTTTTCATTACCCTGAATACTAGCATCCTGGCAATGATTAACAGCGTGACATAACTCTCGTCACATAAAAACTGAAGACTGGCGCGCGGCCGCAAACTAATGCCTCCTAGAAGAACAACCGCGACTACTGCACATTATTAACTGGTCATAAGATTCTGCTACAAAAGCAATGTCTGCGTCTGGCTTTCCTACCCACCTATGTTTATTTTACGGATGCAACTATATTCTTTAAATCTCAAGTGTGCGTTGTCTCAAAACGCGAAAGTGTTGTATTGAAGAAAAAAAACAGATAAAGGAAAGGCTGCTTGGCTAAGAGTGCCTATCACAAAGGCTGGGCCTAAGCAATGCAATCTGTAAGTAAGGGGACGAGAAAGGCAGATGAGGAGCTAATGTCTTCTTAGTGTAAGTAGTGTACTTGAGGCATGGTCACTATTGCAATAGAGCGAGTGGAATGTCACCAGGGCCCGTATTTTATATATAGCACTATTTCCCTGTTTGGACCAGTGCACACCTTTCAAATTGTGTGTCTGCAGGGAAAGTGCACCCTATTATGAAGAATTAGCTACCCCCAGTGCCACTGCTAACTGGTGTTGTCCTTGGGGTAGCGCATTCTAGTGAAATACAGTGGACCTGCTTCAAAGCTGCTGTGTTTCACAGTGCAGATGGGGTTCTGCCTACACTTTCAAGAGGAGGGAGAGCGCCCCTTGCAGACTTGTGCAGTGAGTGACTGCACCCACCTGCAGGAGGAAGTCTGGAGGGTCCATGTGATCCCCTTTCTCCCCCTCCTCAGAGGGCTGCCTTTTTTCGTGTTGCGATTTTGGTGCACCTCCTAAAGGCATGTTTAACTCTATGCCTATGTTGGTAATACAGCATGGGCGAAGAAGCAAAGTGATTGCCACATGTGCATGGGGCTGCACCCCCATACAAATGAGGAAACACCCTCTCATGCCACATGTTAAAGAAATACACTTTTTTCAGTTTTGGACAGACTTTATTATATTTTATGTCATGTATGTTGTATGATTTACATAGCAAAAATGTTCAGGGCTCAGCTTGTGCACATGCTCTAAGATCTGAGCCAGACCCTTGGCTCAGCTCTGGCTTGGCTCTCCCTGTTAATTTGTTGGCTCACCCACCTCTAGTATAAGGTAGAATCAAAGTTAGGCTGTCTTGGTGTTCGGAAACCCTAGCATTTGCAGCACTTGGTCCAGGCTCCAAAAAACGATGGACCTCTGCACTTATTTAAGAAAATATATCTAAACAAATTAAGCACTGATCTGCAGCCGTCCATACAATACAATTGTGAGGGATGTGACTCATGGCTTATAGTTTGTTGTTTACAATCTTGATTTAAGGGAACCTCCTCTGAAAATGGTTCTAGCCGCGCTACACATAGATCTAAAGTTCAGAACACATTAAGCGTGGGTCATTTAGAGTTCACACAGGTGCAAGCAAAGATCTGGTGGTTCCAGGCTTCGCTGAGCCTAAGAACCTCTTGCAACCTCTGTAGGCCAGCTCTATGTCTGCACATTCAACAAAACCCCAGCTCCATTAACGTCCATAGTCTTTGTTTAGTCGTATGATCCTCTTTTTGTTATACAAAGTCAGCCTGGCCATGATCTGGCTCAGTGGACTCTTAACCTCTTAGATGCTGGGCCTTTCCCCCCCCCCCTAGTGCTGAGCCCTTTTTTGGCTATTTGGGGTAGTTCGCGCTTAGGCCTTCATAACTTTTTGTCCACGTAAGCTATCCATGCCAAATTTGTGTCGTTTTTTTCCAACATCCTAGGGATTCTAGTGGTACCCAGAGTTTGTGGTTTCCCCTGGAGGAGACCAAGAAAATAGCCAAAATACAGTGAAAATTTAGTTTTTTTTAAAAAAATGGAAAAAAGGGCTGCCGAAGAAGGCTTGTGGTTTTTTCCCTGAAAATGGGTTTCTGGTGCTGAAATTACTATCTTCCCACCTTTCAGGAACGGACAGACTTGAATCAGAAAACCACATTTTTCAACACAATTTTGGCATTTTACTGGGACATACCCCATTTTTACTATTTTTGGTGCTTTCAGCCTCCTTCCAGTTAGTGACAGGAATGGGTGTGAAACCAATGCTGGATCCCGGAAAGCTAAACATTTCTGAAACCTAGACAAAATTCTGAATTAAGCAAGAGGTCATTTGTGTAGATCCTACAAGGTTTTCCTACAGAAAATAACAGCTGAAATAAAAAAATATTGAAATTGAGCTGAAAACAACATCCATTTTTCTTTATGTTTTACTCTGTAACTTTTTCCTGCGATGTCAGATTTCTGAAAGCAATATACCGTTTTGTCTGCTGGCCTCTTCTGGTTGCGGGGATATAAAGAGCTTGTAAGTTCATCAAGAACCCTAGGTACCCAGAGCCAATAAATGAGCTTCACCCTGCAGTTGGTTTTCATTCTATACTGGGTATACAGCAATTCATTTGCTGAAATATGAAGAGTGAAAAATAGGTATCAAGAAAACCTTTGCATTTCCAAAATGGGCTCAAGATAAGGTTTTGAAGAGCAGTGGTTATTTGCACATCTCTGAATTCCGGGGTGCCCATACTAGCATGTGAATTGCAGGGCATTTCTCAAATAGACGTCTTTTTTACACACTCTCTTAATTTGGAAGGAAAAAATGTAGAGAAAGATAAGGGGCAATAACACTTGTTTTGCTATTCTATGTTCCCCCAAGTCTCCCGATAAAAATGATACCTCACTTGTGTAGGTAGGCCTAGCGCCCGCGACAGGAAATGCCCCAAAACACAACGTGGACACATCCCATTTTTTTTACAGAAAACAGAGCTGTTTTTTGCAAAGTGCCTAGCTGTGGATTTTGGCCTCTAGCTCAGCCGGTTCATAGGGAAACCTACCAAACCTGTGCATTTTTGAAAACTAGAGACCTATGGGAATCCAAGATGGGGTGACTTTTGGGGCTCTGACCAGGTTCTGTTACCCAGAATCCTTTGCAAACCTCAAAAAGTGGCTAAAAAAACAAGTTTTCCTCACATTTCGGTGACAGAAAGTTCTGGAATCTGAGAGGAGCCACACATTTCCTTCCACCCAGCGTTCCCCCAAGTCTCCCGATAAAAATGATACCTCACTTGTGTGGGTAGGCCTAGTGCCCGCGACAGGAAATGCCCCAAAACACAACGTGGACACATCCCATTTTTTGACAGAAAACACAGCTGTTTTTTCCAAAGTGCCTACCTGTAGATTTTGGCCTCTAGCTCAGCCGGCACATAGGGAAACCTACCAAACCTGTGCATTTTTGAAAACTAGAGACCTAGGGGAATCCAAGATGGGGTGACTTGTGGGGCTCTGACCAGGTTCTGTTTCCCAGAATCCTTTGCAAACCTCAAAAAGTGGTTAAAAAAAACAAGTTTTCCTCACATTTCGGTGACAGAAAGTTCTGGAATCTGAGAGGAGCCACAAATTTCCTTCCACCCAGCGTTCCCCCAAGTCTCCCGATAAAAATGATACCTCACTTGTGTGGGTAGGCCTAGCGCCCCCGACAGGAAATGCCCCAAAACACAACGTGGACACATCACATTTATTCATAGAAAACAGTGCCTACCTGTGGATTTTGGCCTCTAGCTCAGCCGGCACCTTGGGAAACCTAGCAAACCAGCGCATTTTTGAAAACTAGAAACCCAGGGGAATCCAAGATGAGGTGACTTGTGGGGCTCTGACCAGGTTCTGTTACCCAGAATCCTTTGCAAACCTCAAAATGTGGCTAAAATAACACGTTTTCCTCACATTTCGGTGACAGAAAGTTCTGGAATCTGAGAGGAGCCACAAATTTCCTTCCACCCAGCGTTCCCCCAAGTCTCCCGATAAAGATGATACCTCACTTGTGTGAGTAGGCCTGGTGCCCGCGACAGGAATAGATCACACAACGGTCAATGTTGGTCCTTACGTGAGGCAGCTGTTGACCCTGGGGTGATCCATTCCTGACGCAGGCACTAGGTGTAGGCACTCAAGTGGGGTAGTGTTTTTATCAGGACAGGTGAGGAGTCACTGGGTGGTAGGAATTTTGTGGATCCCAGCATATTCCTGTAGTTTGTGTGACAGAAATGCGAGAAAAATAGAGTTTTTATTCAACATTTCAGCTTTGCAGGGTATTCTGGGTAAGAAAACTTTGGGGAATCCACATAAGTCACACCTCTGTGGACTCCCCCGAATGTCTAGTTTCCAGAAATGTTTGGGTTTAGTGTGTTTCTCTATATGGCCGCCGAATCCAGGACCAAAAACACAGGTGCCTGCCTTACAAAACCAGTTTGTTTTGCCATAGATAATTTTGATGTCTCCACAATACGATTTGGGTGGTGGAATTTGGGGCTGAACTAAATTGGGGAGCTCCCAAGAGAGCACTCTCTCTCTCTCTGCTTGCCGCCACATTCACCTGCTCTCTGAGTTGGGCTAACCCACTATTACCCAGTGGCACAAACAGCTTGCGAAGGGACAGCAGGACTGTCCTCATCACCTCCCTCATAATGTACTGGAAGAGGAGTTATCGAATGGGACTCCTCCGACTGAAAAATCACTCCCAGAGTCTGCGCCATTGTCCTATCCCTCAGTTGCTGTCTCAGTGTCTGATGTCTCAGTCTCTGATCCTATGTCAGAGCGGTCCTCTATAACCCGAGTGCAGGCAGCAGTCATCCATCAAGATGTCATCTCTGCTATTGGCTAAACTGTTGCTCTAAAACACTAGCCTACGTAGACAGTCACAAAATCGATGGTGTGTGTGAGATACGTGCAACAGTGGAGGCCATCTTACCTGCGCTTCTTCCCTCAATCAGCACGTTCTTTCAAGACACTCAAAAAACACCTTGTCACATACCATTCGTCACAGTCTTTAGCACCTCCTGCGCCAAGTCCAGCAATCATTATTGGTGCTCCTACTCCCTCCTCCTCGGATTCCCTCATTACCACCCAGCAAAAGTGCCCTTCATCTCTCCATAGCCGCCCTCCACCCCGCACATACATTTCATTGGTATTATAGAGCAGGTAATGGCTGACTTTACTAATGTACTCAGCTATTTACATAAAATACAGATTTGCTCTTTACAGTAGGCATATAAACCTTCTGCGCTTGTCATGACCACACAAACTTGCCAAGTCAAATCAAAGAAGTGCATGAGAAAAGCAAAGAGAAATCCACAGTGGAGACAGCAAAGCCCAAACTGGAAGAAGGTTTGCAGAGTAATCTTGCGCTTATTTCAAAGGAAGAATCAAGAAGAGAAGATCCAAGATGGCCGCTGTGAGTCCTGAAGGTTAGTTACAGTTCTAGTCTTGCAATCGGTTGGTTGCTAGGTTACGAGCTCTCCAGCTGGAAGCCTTGCACTTCAACTGAGGTCTGACAGGAATCAGCTGTGTGGAGAGAGAGCATGCTTCAGAACAGAAACTCCTGTGAGGTAAAATTACATTTGAAGATTATATTACAGAAAACGGATAAATATTGTCAAGGTTTATTCGAAGAGTTTGATAGTAGACCGTTCCTGTGGAAGTCGGCAAGGCTACAGAGTTAATGTATGAATTAACCTTATGTTTACAAGGTTCTTGTTTAAGATATTAAAGTCAAAGAAAAAACGAACTTTAAAAGAGCAAGTATCTACAAATGTCAAGGTTATAAACAAAGGCCAAGTTTAAAGGAGAAACAAACTGTTAACAAATAAGCATTTACAAATTCAATGGTAATCAACCAAAATAGAGTTTAAAAGAGAAACAAACTTAAATAAACAAGCATTTACAACTACAAGTTATCGACAGATGTCGAAGTAAGGAAGGAGAAACTAACTGTAATAAACAAGCATTTACAAATACAAGTTATCAACAAATGTCGAACTAAGAAAGGAGAAACGAACTTTAATAAACAAGCATTTACAAATACAAGTATTGACAGAAGTCACAATAAGACAGGAGAAATTAAATAACATCAGCTGATTTGAAGAACGCATTATCACCAACTATATATATATATATATATAGCAACATAAAACCAATCTCTAACAAAGGTTGAGAAGTTCTTCCAGAATCAGTAATAAGCATTTTTTAAAGAAGAGCTATCATTTATAGAGAGAAGCAAGGCTACAGAGAACTCAGGGTGAGTGAAGAAATAATAGAATTAAAGAGAATTAAGCGTTGAGAGTAGAAAGTGAAAAACTGATGTTGTATGTCCCTAGTAATTGCAACTGGGACTCTTGCAGGTGCTGTATCGAATCTTAGATGTGAAGAGGCAGACTGAGTACTG
This sequence comes from Pleurodeles waltl, assembly GCF_031143425.1. Taxonomy (NCBI): domain Eukaryota; kingdom Metazoa; phylum Chordata; class Amphibia; order Caudata; family Salamandridae; genus Pleurodeles; species Pleurodeles waltl. The sequence goes on from NC_090436.1 coordinate 732,418,037, forward strand.
GCGTTCATCATCTCTGTGGCAGTCTCTCTACCATCCCATTCCCCTTTCCCCCTCCGGGGTACTCAGCACGAAGGATTAATATTCGTTGTGAGTAGCTCGGGTCGGGACTGAGGAGTTATCTTCTGCTTCTGAGGAAATCAAATTGAAGTATCCTGACAGATTGAAGTGCAAACACCCTAATTTTAGGGAAAAAACAGATTTCCTCCTGAGCAGAATGGCAGAAGGAATTGATATAAAAGCATTAGCCACCGTTTTGGAAGGGTTACAGAAACAATTAAATAACACCATAGAAGAAACAGTCCAAATAAAACAGCGAATAAATGAGTTAGGGAACACCGCTAAATCAAATGAATCTGTGTTTTCACAAATCCCTAGCCCTTCACAGGTATATCCACTCAAGTAATTCATGCGCTTTCCCCTATTATTCCTTTGGCTCAACCTGAGCGCTTCGGTGGGGTCCAAATAAGGCGCAGATTTTTCGGACCCAATGCTCATTGCATTTTTTATGTAGACCAGTCATTTTTTCCGAAGACCAGTCCAAAGTGGCATTTATATTGTCTTATCTGACAGGAGATGCGGCCGCATGGTCCATGCCAATAATTTCCAGAAATGATCCTGTTTTATATAATTTCCAAAATTTCAAGGAAGAGTTCTTAAGAATATTTGATCGGCGAACTGCAGCTCAAGCCACTGACAATGAACTACTGGAATCAGGCAAGGTAATAAAGATCTAGTAGCCTATCTGTCTCATTTCAATAAACCCATTGTAGAGACTGCCTGGCTGGAGTCAAAAACAGCCGCCATATTTTATTGTGGACTGAGAGATGAATTGAAAGATGCCTTAGCACAAGTTCCAAATAGACCTACCGAAATTTCGGAGTTAATTGATCTTGTGTTACAGATTGACCACCGGTTAACTGAACGAAGAGCAGAAAAGAGAAGAGAGTATCGACCATTTCCCCTGAGAATTGATTGTGTAAGAAATGATCATACGAGAGCCGGAGAAGGGATAACGATAGAAGAACCAATGCAAATTGGTTCCATCCGAGGTCCTTTATCTAAGGAAGAAAAAGAGAAAAGAAGAGTGAATCAACTATGTTCATATTGCGGTGCATCTGGGCATTTTGTTAAAAACTGTCCCAAGAAACCCAAAGCTCTTCAGTCGGGAAAAGGCCAGCTTCATCAGTAGAGGGAGTTGCCCTGATGAAATCAGAACCTAAGACAACTCCTTTAGATCAACGAGTGGCGAATACCTTACAAACCGCAGCGCCACATTTGGTACAAACAGTATCAGTTAAGACCCTCGAGAAGGAAATTCAAGGGATCTCAGTTATGATAGACTCTGGAGCTACGGGCAACTTCTGTGATATCAAATACACTCGTAAAATGGGTATTCGATTTATCAAGAAATCTACTTTGGAAGTAGTAAGAGCTGTGGATGGAACCAATCTTTCTTCAGGACCCATTTCCCATGAGACCAAACCAATTCAGATGCAAGGTTTTGGTGGACATCAGGAGCAGATAATCTTTAATTTGATAGATGCTCCACAATTTCAACTCATTTTGGGTCTGCCCCGGTTTACAGATCATAATGCACAAATTGATTGGAGCAAAAGAACGATCAAGATGAATTCCTCTTACTGCAAAGAGAATTGCTTTAATGATGGAGTGGAAGTGTCCACCAAGTCCCAAGCGGCCTGTTTATCATCACACTCTTCAATGATCTGTGCACTAAAGACAGCAGAAATCCCAAAAGAATATGAGGATTTAGTCGTCGTTTTTGATGAAAAGGAGGCTGAGAAATTGCCACCACATCGACCCTACGACTGCAAAATTGAACTGGAGCCAGGTGCGATATTGCCATGTAGCAGAATATACGCATTGACCGAAGCAGAGAATCAACATTTAAAGGAGTATTTGGATCAATATCTTGCTAATGGTTTTATTCGTCCTTCTGAATCTCCATTGTCATCCCCACTATTTTTCATACCAAAGAAGGAAGGGAGTCTTCGAACTTGCATTGATTATCGAGCCCTCAATCAGGTTACCATCAAGAATCGATACCCACTGCCTTTAGTGTCAGTTTTATTAGATCAAGTAAAGAATGCTAGAATCTACATCAAATTGGACCTGCGAGGAGCACATCATTTGATTCGAGTGGCTTCAGGGGATGAATGGAAAACCGCTTTTCGGACTCGATACAGATTATTTGAATATCAAGTGATGCCTTATGGGTTATGCAATGCTCCCACTGCCTTCCAGCATTTCGTTAATGATATGTTACGAGAATTCCTTGACCGGATTGCCGTGGTTTATATAGATGACATTTTAATCTTTTCCGACAATCTACAGGAGCACATTTCCCATGTTCGATCCATCCTCACAAGGTTGCAAGAAAACCATCTCTATGTAAAATTGGAGAAGTGTGCATTTCATGTGGAACGAGTTGAGTTCTTAGGATTCATTTTGTCACCAGAAGGAGTTAGTATGGATCCTGCCAAGATAAAGACAGTGCAACATTGGCCTTCTCCTTGCAATGTCAAAGAGATCCAGAGTTTCTTGGGTTTCACTAATTTTTATCGAAGATTCATATCCAATTTTTCTCAAACAGTTACACCCATTACTCGATTGTTGAAGAAAGGAGTGAAGTTTGAGTGGACAAAAGAAGCTGAAAATGCTTTTCATTTTTTGAAGAATTCCTTCGTCTCAGCTCCAATCTTGCTCCACCCCAATCCAGATGAGCCATATTATGTGGAGGCAGATGCTTCAGATGTTGCCATAGGAGGTATCCTTTCCCAGCGTCAAAAAGATACAGGTCAATTACATCCAGTGGCCTATTTCTCTCGAAAATTAACACCACCAGAGATAAATTATTCAATTGCGGATAAGGAGCTATTGGCAGTCAAAGAAACTTTTCGTGAGTGGAGGCATTACATTTTGGGAGCTAAGCATAAAGTGACCGTTTACACAGACCACCGAAATTTACAGTCTTTAAAATCAGCTCGAACTCTAACAGCTAGACAACTGCGTTGGTCCTTATATTTTGCAGACTTTGATTTTGTTATCACTTTCAGACCAGGAAAAGTAAATGGGAAGGCAGATGCTCTATCTCGAATTGATACCGGTGCAGTTAAAGAGCCTCCAGAAAAAGAATTGATTATTCCACAAGAGAAGTTCATATCTGCCATATTGTATGAAAATTTAACCAAAGAAATTCAAGAAAACTTAACATTCGAAGGAATGCTGAAGTGGTCCAAAGAAGGCCAAGGAAGAGAAATCAAAAAAGGTTTGCCATACTTTAAAGGTGCACTGTATGTTCCGACTGTGGAGCTGCAAGAAAAAATTCTTCAGGCTTATCATGACGATCAATTGGCTGGACACAAAGGAATTCAAAAGACTCAAAATCTAATACAACGAGAATTTTGGTGGCCAAAAATGAAAACTCAGATAAGACAATATGTGTCAACTTGTGACAAATGTCAAAGAGGGAAATCAAATAGAACAGCTTCACAAGGTCTGTTAAGACCTTTGCCCACTGCACCCCATGCCTGGCATACTGTTACTATGGATCTTATAGTGGACCTCCCTAGTAGCCAAGGTTTTAACACTATCCTAGTTTTTGTAGACACTTTCACTAAAATGGCGCATTTCATTCCTTTGAAAGAAATCCCTCGAGCCCCACAGGTTGCACAGTTGTTTGCACAACACATAGTACACGCCCATGGTATCCCAAAAATTCTAGTTTCAGACAGGGGGTCCCAATTTGTTTCTCGCTTTTGGAAGGCTTTTAGTAAAAGATTAGGAATTGATTCTCGTTACTCTACCAGTTACCATCCTGAAACCGATGGGCAAACAGAGAGAGTGAATCAAGAGTTAGAACAGTATTTAAGACTCAATTTATTCGATAAAGAGAAGGAATGGCCCGAGTTGATGTGGGCAGCTGAATTTGCTTACAATAATGCTGTTCATTCCACCACTGCGTTCACCCCCTTTTATCTGAACCATGGTAGACATCCTAATGTAATGTTGGGTAAAGAAGACGATTCAGTGCCTGCAGTAGAAGAGATGGTGAGGGATTTGCAGACCACGTTAGTTAGGGCTAGAAAAAACATCATTCAAGCAAAAGACTCATATAAGACTCAGGCTGATAGAAAAAGAAGAGAGAGCCCCATTTATTCGAAAGGAGACAAAGTTTGGTTATCCACTCGTCATTTACGTCTCAAAGGAAATCGCAAATTTCAGCCACGATTTATAGGCCCATTCAAAGTTGACAAGATGATCAATCCAGTGGCAGTTAAATTGCAGTTGCTAGCTCATCTAAAGATACATCCTGTTTTCCATGTCTCCTTGTTAAAGAACAGTCCTCCAAATTTACGTCAAAACTCCCCTCCAATTCCTATCCAGATTAGCTCTGCAGAAGAGTATGAGGTCAATCAAATCTTAGATTCCAAAATCCGTAATGGCCAGCTTTATTATCCAATTGATTGGAAAGGTTATGGTCCAGAGGAACGATCCTGGGAGCCGCACGAGTATGTACATGCTTCAAGATTAGTGAGAAACTTTCATAGAATCTACCCAAGCAAACCTAAATTGGAGAACTGTTCCTTGAGGGGGAGTACTGTCATGACCACACCAACTTGCCAAGTCAAATCAAAGAAGTGCATGAGAAAAGCAAAGAGATATCCTCAGTGGAGACAGCAAAGCCCAAACTGGAAGAAGGTTTGCAGAGTAATCTTGCGCTTATTTGAAAGGAAGAATCAAGAAGAGAAGATCCAAGATGGCCGCTGTGAGTCCTGAAGGTTAGTTACAGTTCTAGTCTTGCAATCGGTTGGTTGCTAGGTTACAAGCTCTCCAGCTGGAAGCCTTGCACTTCAACTGAGGTCTGACAGGAAACAGCTGTGTGGAGAGAGAGCGCGCTTCAGAACAGAAACTCCTGTGAGGTAAAATTACATTTGAAGATTATATTACAGAAAACGGATAAATATTGTCAAGGTTTATTCGAAGAGTTTGATAGTAGACCGTTCCCGTGGAAGTCGGCAAGGCTACAGAGTTAATGTATGAATTAACCTTATGTTTATAAGGTTCTTGTTTAAGATATTAAAGTCAAAGAAAAAACGAACTTTAAAAGAGCAAGTATCTACAAATGTCAAGGTTATAAACAAAGGCCAAGTTTAAAGGAGAAACAAACTGTTAACAAATAAGCATTTACAAATTCAATGGTAATAAACCAAAATAGAGTTTAAAAGAGAAATGAACTTAAATAAACAAGCATTTACAACTACAAGTTATCGACAGATGTCGAAGTAAGGAAGGAGAAACTAACTGTAATAAACAAGCATTTACAAATACAAGTATTGACAGAAGTCACAATAAGACAGGAGAAATTAAATAACATCAGCTGATTTGAAGAACGCATTATCACCAACTATATATATATAGCAACATAAAACCAATCTCTAACAAAGGTTGAGAAGTTCTTCCAGAATCAGTAATAAGCATTTTTTTAAGAAGAGCTATCATTTATAGAGAGAAGCAAGGCTACAAAGAACTGAGTGAAGAAATAAAAGAATTAAAGAGAATTAAGTGTTGAGAGTAGAAAGTGAAAAAACTGATGGTGTATGTCCCTAGAAATTGCGACTGTGACTCTTGCAGGTGCTGTATCCAATCTTAGATGTGAAGAGGCAGACTGAGTACTGGCGTTCATCATCTCTGTGGCAGTCTCTCTACCATCCCATTCCCCTTTCCCCCTCCGGGGTACTCAGCACGAAGGATTAATATTCGTTGTGAGTAGCTCGGGTCGGGACTGAGGAGTTATCTTCTGCTTCTGAGGAAATCAAATTGAAGTATCCTGACAGCGCTTCTTTATGGCACTAAAACTGCCACTAGACAAGTCTGACCCTTTTCCCCCCCAGGGAAACCACACACATATTGACAAAAGTGATATATATATGACAGCCAACCACCTGAAACTCAACTCAAGCAAAACCGAAATAATCCTCTTTGGCCCACACAAAAACACCTGGGACCCCTCATGGTGGCCCACCACGCTAGGCCCTGCACCCACCCCCGCCAACCACGCACGCAACCTCGGCATCATCCTAGACTCCTCCCTCTCGATGACCCAACAAATCAACGCTCTCACCTCCTCATGCTTCAACACACTCCGTATACTAAAAAAAACATTCAAATGGATCCCCACAGAGACCAGAAAAACTGTCACTCACGCACTCATCAGCAGCAGACTTGATTACGGAAACGCCCTCTACGCCGGCACCACTCTAAAACTCGAGCGCAAACTACACGCATCCAGAACTCAGCAGCACAACTCATCCTCGACCTCCCCGGACACGAACACATCTCTCCACACCTCAAATCCCTCCACTGGCTCCCCATTGACAAAAGGATCACCTTCAAGATCCTCATCCTCGCACACAAATCACTCCACAACACAGGCCCTGCCTACCTCAATGAGAGTCACCTTCCACACCCCCACACGAAACCTCCGCTCAGCTGACCTCTCTCTCGCCTCTGTCCCCCGCATCAAACACACCACCACCAGGGGCAGATCCTTCTCCTACCTTGCACCCAAAACCTGGAACGCCCTCCCAACCCACCTTCGCAAGACCCAAAACCTACTTCTTTTCAGGAAGGGCCTCAAAACCTGGCTTTTCGAACAGTGAACCTCCCAGCCCTTTTCCCTCCCCCAGTTCCCCCCCAGCGCCTTGAGACCCTCACGGGTGAGTAGCGCGCTTTAAAAATCTCTTTGATTGATTGATATATATAGATCTATTTATATATATATATATATCTACATAGATATATCTATAGATATATCCATGTACATAGATATATCTACATAGATATATCTATATATATAGATCTATATATAGATCTATTTTATTTTAGTTGTTGTATGGTTTCCTTGCGGGCCAAAATGGCCCCCAGGGAAACCCTACAACATCTAAAAAAAATATTGCCCCCACAGGGGGTCGCCCTGCCCACGGACGAACCCCTGTTTTTTTATTTTATTTATTTATTTATTTTTTGGAGAAAAAAAAAAATTCCCCTGGGGGGGTTGGGGGGATCGGGGGCCAGGAAACAGTTTCAGAAGGCCTCGTAAGAAAGGGGAGAGTCTCCCGTTTCTTACGAGGCCTTTTGAAAGTTTTCCTGGCCCCCCGATCGCAGCTGTGCTGCGATCGGGGACCAGGAAACCTGAAAGTGTTTCCTGGCCCCCGGTCGCAGCACAGCTGCGACCGGGGGCCAGGAAACACTTTCAGGAAGGCCTCGTAAGAAAGGGGAGACTCTCCCCTTTCTTACGAGGCCTTCCCGAACGTGGGGAAGGCCGTTTTCCCCATCGAAGCAGGAAGCGCCCGCAAGGCTGCTTCCTGCTTCGACGGGGAAAACAACTTTGCAACGTCAGCGCGCCTCGCGGCGCGCTGACGTCACAAAGGGGCGGGTGGGGGGTAGACACGGAAGCTTCCGTGTCTCCCGGGGTAAGAAAAAAAAGTTAAAAAAATCCTCGGGTGCGACGCACCCGAGGATTTATTAATACCCTTCCTGGTGTCGGCCACTGTTCGTGACCCGCACCAGGGAGGTAGTACGGGCGTCGGCCAGTGGCCGTCGCCCGCATTGAAGGGGTTAATGGCGCACCTGTTTACAACAGTGAACTGTGGTGACAGTACATCATTGTGAAACCATAGGAGGCACCTCATGTAAGTGACCAAAGGCAACAATGAAGGATCATTCCAATGCCTTGGACTTTTCATCACAAGTCTACTCCTCTTTGTGTAAGGGTGAGGGAACAGTCCGTCTGTGCTCAGTCAGTCCAGCTAGGTTGTTGTTGACTTAACAATTATGCCCAGAACCGGGTGGGACAGCCATGTTTCATCCCTGCATCTGTCTCCCGTCCTCTGTTTACTAAGACATAAATATATTTTCTGTCTTGTGTTATTATTAAAAATATGTTCGAGATACAATCGGTGCTCATTACATCTGGTAACTTGCACGTTAGGACCTCTTAGTTACTTCTGGCCAGCATGTTTCATTGCCTTAGGGTCCATTGGCTACTTCATCACTGCCAAAGCACTATGGTATTATTGAAAGGTACACAACAGGCCATGTGGCCGCTAACGTGATAGCACACCAACAGCACCTTATAATTCTTTGGCAACTTGCAGTGAAAAGGGGCCTCAAAGGGCACTGCCTAGGGTGACCAGATTTTGAGGAGCAAAATCCGGGACAGGTCAGACAGTAAAGAAATAGGACTAAAGAATTTACTCTCACTTTTATACCTGGCCTGTCCTGTTTTTTTGCGTAGCTTTGTGAATGTGTGCCTTATACATGTGTGTGTTTATATATATATATATATGTATATATATATATATATATATGTATATATATATATATATTTTCACACACACACACACACACACATTTACAAAACGACATATATAAAATTAGCTATAGCTTGACATCCCATCCTGCACCCCCAACCCGCCCCGACCCACCTCTCTCTGTTCACCACTCGTCTCTCTGCTGGGAGCAGACAGGGGTCTGTGTTGCCTCACACTCACAGATGACTTACTCTAACTATTTCATACTCTGTAGGCGTCTGTTAAAGAAGAGCATACCTTTAACTGATTCTTCCCTAGATGATCTGACTTTTGTCCCAAAAACCAGTACATTTATTTAATGGCCAGTCCTTTGTCCCAAAAACCGGGACATTTATTTAAAATTAAGAGAAGCGTCGGGACACCGGAACAGTCCTCTAAAAACCGGGACTGTTTGGGGTAAACCGGGATGTCTGGTCACCCTAGCATTGCCCCAACAGCAATTATGCAAATTATATCAGCATAGGGCACCCGCTTCTTTTTTTTCCTTTTGGCACACCCTTTTTTGACAACCTTCGGTCTGGTCAGAGCACCGAACTGGTACTCACATCGGTTCCGGATGACTTATGTCTGCTACTGGACAGCAAGAGGTCAGGGCCTTCATTTTTACTCAATCTCTCCACAGTGTTAGACACAACAGAAAACAAACTACCCTTTTTGAAAGGATAAAATACTTTGGATTTGATAATCACGCTATCAAATGGCTTAAATGGCTTTCTTGTGTGGTCGCCAGTAAACTGTTATTCTTCAGTATTCTTCTTCTTCAACAAATCCAGTCAAGTGGGGTGTGCCAGAGTGTTGTGTTCTATCTCCCTTGCTTTTTTCGTTTTTTACCAACTTTGTTTACGTTTTAAACACAAAGTAAAAATATTGCATAAGTCTCACTGCGGATGCTTTTACAGAGCTTAAAATCATATTGAATCACAGAATATTAAAGGAGATTCTGTACATAAACTTCACAAGTCTAACATCTCCATTTTACATTGGCAGACTCCATTCGAAATGAATAATATAGCTTACATTTAACAATCTGTGGGTGTTTTCTTGGGTGTCAGAACATGTATTTGTGACCACTGGATTGTTACCAACATTGTAGCTGGGCCAGCCCCCCCAGAACTTTAGAGTCTTTCATATGTGTGAAAATTCGTCTCCAAAATCTCTCAAATTTGTAAACCCAGTTTCTAATCAACGCTATTTCCATTTCATTGAGGGACCGTAACGTCCCTATCAACTTCGTACTCTGGGTGTTTCCATGCCTGTGCTATGGCTAATCTGGCAGTGTGATGTGAGTTTCCCAACCGGTGTAGTGAGAGGATGAACGCTATTCTCCCGCTGGTCTCCCAATAGTATAAACGTTGACTGGACCGATAGTGTAGGTCCTGTGATTGTTCTAATCTGGCATATGGTTTTACTCCATAACAATTGGATGTGAGCGCATGATCACCACGCATGGAGCAACTTACCTCTCTCTCCGCACCTCTTCCAATGAAGATCTGAGAATGCGCCTGACACCCTAAGCATTGCTTTTAGTCCTAATGAATTTGTTGAAGCAGATATGCTAATTAAGAAAATTATTAATGGTGTTTATGTGCTTAACAATGAAAAATGTGTAGAGAAATTAATTGTAGAGAAAATAATGTGCACGTTTGAAAATGTGCCCTCGGGGTATGACCGCCATGTGTACGAGATTGTACTAATGTAACTGAAACTGTATGAAATAATGAAAATATATGAGAAAACGTAGTAATATGTCATATTGAAATGTATAACCTATGTTTTACCTCAATTTGTAGTGTTAACTTAGCTGAACTTAAGGCCTAGTCTTCCTAGGCCTCGCACACTGAGAGCAGAAACAATAACCGCATTTGCAAGAAGCTGCTACGGCCTGTCCTTGACTCACCCGATGTTAAAGTTGATTAGCTAGAATTTTCTGCAATGTACCGGCGGACAGGAGATGATGAAGACAATTTGATACAATTATGTGTAGAGTAGGCTAAATGTACTTTCCCAGGACTTGAACAATGAAAGCACGGACTGAAGAGGAACATGCAACAATTTTGATACCTGAAGTGCCAGATGATGAGGACATCATATAGCGGACCAATCCACATTTTGTGAATGGACTGATATTGAAATTAGTAGATTTGGTAAACAAATACTATAGGTTAAAGTCATATCTGCAGACTGACTGACCAATTAGGAATTAGGGGGATGGACTGAGAGACCCTAATAAAAAGTCATGACAAGGGGCTAAAACTTCAGATGCAGGGGAGGTGCGAGGGGTGAATTGATGACGTCAGGAGACACTGTCCGAGGTTCTGTCAATTGGGCTCATACTCTGTGAGCCTGATGCGTGGCTGACTAACTGATGACCTGAAGATGAAGACTGACCTTGTTGCTGATCCATCCTGGATAGGTAGCTATGAAAATGTGACTGACTAATTTATGCCTTTTCTTCTAGGTACCAACTGCGCTGATTATAGAATTCTCACTTAGATTTTTCCAAATTAATGTTTTTCTCTAAATTGTTTTGCATGAAGGCCCACATGCTGATGCTAATCTTGGTTAGGTAGGCTGTTAAGGGTGACGTTGACAGTGACAATTGACTGACGAGCTATTTGCTGAATGCTTGTATTCTTGGCTTATGTAGATGCATTTATGCATATGGTTTCCTTCAAGTTATGTTCTGATGTTTTTCATTAACAAATTAATAATTGAGTGGATTGAATAAAGATTGAACTGACGGATGATTTAGAATTGTAATCAATAGGGAAATACAAATTGTTTCATTCTTTACCAAGTTGTGGTTATTCATGAGAAGATGTTTTATTAATGGTAATTTATGCTGATTATTGTTGTTTCCAGTGATCACTGTATGACTAGGATACTCCATGTGATTCAAAAGGTTCATCAACCTATACGCATCCCCTTGTAAGTTTACCTACTAAGGACCAGGCGTGCTTGCAGATTGAGATAACATCTCATAACTAATCAGGATTTTGTAGTCGTTTTCCATATGTTGTGTACATATTGACACCCTCTACCAGATCGTCTGCCATATATGTTCTGTTCTGTCAATTCCTCCCTCAGGTCACATTCCAAACTTATTGCGCATTTATGTTTAGCAGCAGAGGTTGAGATCAGAAATGAGCATCTAAAGTCATGAAATGCCTTACTTGCGTTGCTTGTTATAAAATAAAGTACAAATACCCGGTTTTCTCTAGCTAGTACAGAATGAATGTTTCTACTATGGTCCCAGTGAATAGTTATCAAAGATGGATAATTGTCACTCCTCCCGAAACCCAGGTTCTCCTTAATTCTATCTCATTCTAATGGATTGCTTTTGTTGTAGAAGTAACCTAAAGTTGGTGTAATTTGGTTAGTCCGTCTTTGGTTATGAAATCATGGGTCATCCATATTTGGTGGATACAGCAGAGGGGTCAACAGAGACGATTGGTGGTGGCTCCTTATTTTCTCACTATTTGTCATCAAAACGGTTAATGTTAGATAGAGCACTAAATGGGTATTAGACCTGACCCTTGATGGTAACCAAGGAAGACATCACAAAGGGGTCATGGAACGTGCTTGTTTAACTTGGATCCAGGGGTTGTGATCAGGGTTGTGGCTCCAGTCCAGGAACAGGGGAATTTGGCCTGCTTGAATGTATGTGGCTATACCTAGGAATCTCAGTCCACCCCTGCCATTGACTTGAGTAATGTGTTATGAGAGACTCTGGAAGACTTATACTTCCGAACAAAAAGCAAGTTCTTTTTGTTGTTTTTACAATAATGTTGATTTTAGGAACCTCAGAGGGAGAGCTTGAGCAGCATAGAAAAGGTGGGTCTGGAAGTTCATTTTTATTTGTATAATTTATTCTCGCCATGACATTAATAGCTTCCCATATCAGTTCATGTCTTGTATTATGTATAGTGTTGGAATGTCTGCTGTTTTGATGTTTTTATACAAGGTAGGGAAGTTGACCCCCAGATATTTAATTGGGTTGTCATCCATGTTAATATTTTCATGAAATGTTTTGTTAGAGGAGTTGTTCATTCCCTGTCCTTGTTACTTAATGTAGTTTAAAACATATATGAATAGGTCAAATTCCCTTTAAAGAGCTGGCAAAGATGTCTCAGGTGACATGATGAAACATTATACGTCATCAGCAAATGTTGCTAATTTATGCTCCTGGCCCATCACCTTGAGCCCTTAATGTCTGTTTAATTATGCATGAGTTAGACTAGGGGTTCAATGGAAAAAGCAAACATCAAAGGTGAAAGCAGGCACCCCAGTCTTGTTCCCATTTCCTTGCTTTTCAATCTAAACATGGCTCCCATTGTGTCTGCATTAAATAACATGGGAGTTCATTTTTACATGCATGCTAATTATACACAAGTATAATTTAAGCTACGCTCAAATCCTGATCTCTCTGTTACTGCGTAGGACACCTTCCATTTCATTCGGTGTTGGATAGAGGTCAAATTGTTATGGGTGAAGCTGGACAAGAGGAAGATGTTAATAACTTTGACTTATATAGAGAAATATAGCAACATTAAAGAATGATGGATGGAGTGCTGAACAATGCAAACACTCACCCCCAGTCACAGATCTGGGTTTAATCCATTGTTCTTTTGCTAACCATGCCACCCCAGTTTGGACCCAGCCATATACAAATCAGTCTTGACCCTGTTCCTCATGGGAACAGTCCAGCCCGAACTGCCATGCCAGGTCCTCCCTGGACCAGTAACAAGCATCCAGGGACCAGTTTCAGGGCATAACCCTTCATCAGCCAGGCTAGCTTGAATCCAGTGGCACAGTGAGGATGGGACCCACGTCTGGGCATACCCTTCCCACTTAGGGCAACTTTAGCACAAAAGGATGATGGATGGAGTGCTGAACAATGCAAACACTCATCCCCAGTCACAGATCTGGGTTTAATCCATCATGCTTTTGCTCACCATGCCACCCCAGTTTGGACCCAGCCATATGCAAATCAGTCTTGACCCTGTTCCTCATGGGAACAGTCCAACCCAAACTGCCAGACCAGGTCCTCCCTGGACCAAAAACAAGCATCCTGGGACTGGTTTCAGGGTATCACCGTTCATCAGCTAGGCTAGCTTGAATCCAGTGGTACAGTGAGCACGGAACCCACGTCTGGGCATACCCTTCCCACTTAGGGCAACATTAGCAACACAAAAGGATGATGGACGGAGTGCTGAACAATGCAAACACTTATCCCCCATTCACAGATCTGGGTTAAATACATCGTTCTTTTGCTCACCATGCCACCCCAGTTTGGAACCAGCCATACGCAAATCAATCTTGACCCTGTTCCTCATGGGAACAGTCCAACCCAAACCGCCAGACCAGGTCCTCCCTGGACCAAAAACAAGCATCCTGGGACTGGTTTCAGGGTATCATCCTTCATCAGCTAGGCTAGCTTGAATCCAGTGGTACAGTGAGCACGGAACCCACGTCTGGGCATACCCTTCCCACTTAGGGCAACATTAGCAACACAAAAGGATGATGGACGGAGTGCTGAACAGTGCAAACACTCACCCCCAGTCACAGATCTGGGTTTAATCCATCATTCTTTTGCTCACCATGCCACCCCAGTTTGTACCCAGCCATACGCAAATCAATCTTGACCCTGTTCCTCATGGGAACAGTCCAGCCCGAACTGCCAGGCCAGGTACTCCCTTGACCAGAAACAAGGATCCTGGGACCAGTTTCAGGGTATCACCCTTCATCAGCCAGGCTAGCTTGAAACCAGGGGCACAGTGAGCACGGGACCCACGTCAGGGCATACCCTTCACACTTAGGGCAATTTTAGCAACACAAAAGGATGATGGGCGGAGTGCTGAACAATGCAAACACTCACCCTCAGTCACAGATCTGGGTTTCATCCATTGTTCTTTTGCTCACCATGCCTCCGGTCCAGGGAGGACCTGGCTTGGCAGTTCGGTCTGGACTGTTCTCATGAGGAACAGGGTCAAGACTGACTTGCATATGGCTGGGCCCAAACTGGGGTGGTGTGGTGAACAAGAAAACGATGGATTAAACCCAGATCTTTGTGACTGGGGGTGAATGTTTGATTTACTCTGCATTCCGTCCATCATCTGTTCTTTTTTGCATTTGTCACCACAAGTGGGAAGGGTATGCCCAGACGTGGGTCCCGTGCTTTCTATGCAACCATTTTTTGACGCAAAAGATGCTCAAACTTACAAAATACAATTATATTTTGTAAGTTTGCACCGCTTTTGCGGTGAACAGCGGCGTAAATGCAGCGCTAAACAGGTATAAATATGGGCCATAGTATATATACCCCCTACACCATTATTCGTGCAGACTACTTCTAGTGGACCACGTCCTTATTCCAAACCACTCAGCCATCACTACTATGGCCAGATATTAATCTCAACCTCAGTATGAGATTCTAACCTCCTCCAGCATTATATTTTTACTTCCCAAAACAATGATTTTTACATTAAAGAAACACACTTCAATAACAGGAAGCTTATATTTATCAAAATGAAGTATTCAACATATTATATCCAATTGCAGGTGTCTGCAATTAAGATATGTCACATCAACATAATGTTCAACATGGTCCAACATATATTTACTGATCCACAAAACATAACATAAAAATACAGACCTACACAACTCCTGCATACTAATACAACATAAATAAGAGTCCACAAAAATAAGGCCCTCATTACAACCCTGGCGGTAAATCCCACTTACCGCCGTGCTGACGGGCGTCAAGATACCGTGGCGGAAATCCGCTACAGGTATTACGACCCACATCTCGTAATCCGCCACAATACAGACACCCACACAAGTCTGCCACACCAAAGGTCAGTGATAAACTGGCGATAGCAAAACCCACACCGTCACGGCAACAAGAATACGGCCACACTATCACGACCCACGAATCAACGCAGCGGTCTTTCAACTGCGGTAATCCATTACCGGTACACACTGCCGTGCTCAAAATACACACACATTTACAAAACACAACCACATTGGACAATTCGAAATACACACACCTGATACACATACACACACCACACCCACACACCCACAACACTATAAAACACACACCCACATTACCCACAACCCCTTACAACAACTTTTTGGGAAGAAGCACAGAGAGAGAGAATAGCAAACACAACACCAGCATCCACAGGCACACAACACCATCACTCATACAACTACCACGCACCTCAAAGAACACACACCAACACAACACATCACACGGCTCAACAAACATCACCTCACACATCACCCACACCACATTATGGCACCTCAAAGACACCCCAGGTTTTCTGAGGAGGAGCTCAGGGTCATGGTGGAGGAAATCATCCGGGTAGAGCCACAGATATTCGGATCACAGGTGCAGCAGACATCCATTGCTAGGAAGATGGAGCTATGGCGGAGAATTGTCAACAGGGTCAATGCAGTGGGACAGCACCCCAGAACACTAGATGACATCAGGAAGAGGTGGAATGACCTACGGGGGAAGGTGCGTTCCGTGGTATCCAGACACCAGGTAGCTGTACCGAGGACTGGCGGTGAACCCCCACAACTAACAACATGGGAGGAGCAAGTCTTGGCAATCATGCATCCTGAGGGCCTCGCAGGAGTAGCAGGAGGACTGTACTCTGGTAAGGCAAATCTTTACTATTATATCCCCCACACCCTACCTGCATGCCATCACAAATTCCTACCCCTACCCTCACACCCATCACCCCAATACCCCACAGATACCCCACTATCACAACCCACACATCCCAATAACAAGCCCTGCATGTAACACCAGTGCATGGACACCCATCACCAAAGCATGTCCAGTCGAGAGACTCACCTAGGCCACAAAATCACCAATCACACAAGGGCAAAGCCAATAATGCAAGCACAGGAGTAGAGGGTAACTTACCCATTGCAACAAGATGGCACACAGAGATACAATAACTATGCATTTACAACCCCAACAAGACCCCTACCCAAAGTCACTGGACAGTAGGTGCCAGCCATATCCAGTCCTCCCACAGAAGAGGCCCACAGTGACGACAGCAGCTCTGCACGCCTGGATCAAGATGACCAGCCCGGCCTATCAGGGACCTCTGGACATTCGGTTCCCGTGCCACAGTCACAAACCACCACTGAACCTCCCCCCTCAGGAAGCACCACCATAGCATCCACCCAGCAGGCCCATCCCTCTGTCCCCAGGACACGTCAATCAGCAGTGTGTCCACCACTACAGGGACCCCAGGCAAACCCAGTAACCCAAGACAATCAGGGACCTGGGGTCAGTGGCAGTGGGCACACGGTTCAGGGGACAGAGGCACATGATAACAGGGAAGCTGAGAGGACTGCTGTGCGACAGAAGGAGGACAGGCCCAGGGAACCCACTCTCCACGAGGCACTCTCCAACATCATGGGAGCATACCATCATTCCCAGGAGACCATGGGCACGGTACTGGCCAAGTTGCAGGAGACCCAGCGGCTGCAGGAGGGACAGTACCTGGGGATCAGGGAGGACTTGAAGACCATTAACACCACCCTGGCCACCATTGAAGGGGTGCTGGCAGACATGGCCAACACCATTAGGGAGGCAGTGGCACACCCCGGGCCCCTGACTCTAGCCTGAACGATGAACAGCCCTCCACGTCCGCCGGCGCTAGTGGTCAGGAGGTCCTGCCACAGGACCAACAGGCCACCATTACTCCACCTCCTATGCCCCATTGGACTATGCACCTGTCATACCAATAGACTGGACTCCACCATGGCCATTCCTTCACCATCACCCCAGCCCATTGCACATACCCCTCTACTGAATAGCACTTAAATAAACACCCTTGAATCACAAAACGATCTGGAGTCAGTCTGTACTTTCACAAGTGTGTTATTGCAACCTTTCTGACAAATAGCAATGTCAATGTTCATTTTCACATACCAATGTATGACAGTTGTTGGGCAGCAGTAAACCTAGCAGAAGGCAGAAAGTGGTACCCAGATTTGTGAAATGGAAAGCCAAAGTGAACTGTCAGGGTTCATACACAGAGGTAAAAAGGCAGAATCGTGCAATGTCCTACAGTAGTATGATATGAGAGGAGCAGTGCTAGTCTCTTACCTGTGTCTCACTGGAAGTATTGCATGATGATGTTGTTTCAGTTGTCTATATTTTCGTCTTCTGCCTCTTCTTCCTCACTGTCCACAGGCTCCACAGCTGCCACAAGACCAACATCAGGCCCATACTCCTGCAGAAAAGGCACCTGGTGTCGCACAGCCAGATTGTGCAACATACAGCATGCCACGATTATCTGGCACACCTTCTTCGATGAGTAGTATAGAGAGCCACCTGTCAGATGGAGGCACCAGAACCTGGCCTTCAGTAGGCCGAAGGTCTGCTCTATTATCCTTCTAGTTCACCCATGTGCCTCATTGTAGCATTCGTCTGCCCTTGTCCTGGGATTCCTCACTTGGGTCAGTAGCCATGACAGGTTGGGGTAACCAGAGTCACCTGCAAATATCGAGGGACAACTGTTAGACACACACCAACCCTTAGGGACTCTCCCATACCCAGACATCTATTCAAACTGTGTTGGGACCTTGGGCTCACCTATTAGCCATACACGGTGCCTCTGGAGTTGCCCCATCACATAAGGGATGCTGCTATCCCTAAAAATGTAAGCGTCATGCACTGAGCCAGGATACTTGGCATTCACATGGAAGATGTACTGGTCTGCTTAAACACACAATTTGCACGTTCATGGAATGGTAGCTTTTGCGGTTTCTGTACACCTGTTCATTCCTGCGGGGTGGGACAAATGCCACATGTGTACCATCAATGGCACCAATGATGTTGGGGATATGTCCCAGGGCATAGAAGTCACCTTTCACTGTGGGCAAATCCTCCACCTGAGGGAAAACGATGTAGCTGCGCATGTGTTTCAGCAGGGCAGACAACACTCTGGACAACACGTTAGAGAACATTGGCTGTGACATCCCTGATGTCATGGCCACTGTTGTTTGAAAGGACCCACTGGCCAGGAAATGGAGTACTGACAGGACCTGCACAAGAGGGGAGATTCCTGTGGGATGGCGGATAGCTGACATCACGTCTGGCTCCAACTGGGCACACAGTAAATGGATTGTGGTATGATCAAGTCTGTAGGTGATAATGATGTGTCTGTCTTCCATTGTCGACAGGTCCACCAGGGGTCTGTATACTGGAGGATGACGCCATCTCATCAGCTTCCCCAGCGGATGTGCCCTATGGTGGAGAAGGGTGAGCAGAGGGTCAGACACCACATAGCTTGCACAAGGGTGGTTAGAACAATTGTGATGTAATCGGTGTGTGGCGCTGTCTGTCCATATTCCTGCCCAAAAGTGCTGTGACGCAGTTAGTTGCCCTGCCATGTGGCCCCCTGAAATGGCGGCTGCCTGAACTATAAGGAGGGACAAGGGGAAATGAGGCAACTGCGCTGGTGTTGTGCAGCATTGCAGTAGGCGGATGAAGACCACGGCACAATTCCGCATTGGTTATCATTGGGCCCTATGGGTTCCAGGAGCCAATGACGATGTACGCCGGCAATGATGGTACGCACCGCCGCGGACGTAACCGCCATTTTCTGTCTCTTCACTCACTTGATACCTGACCTTCAACAGGAGAGGACCTACACTGCAAGTGCTGCTGTGACCGGAGTCTGGAAGCGGCAATGGCTACAGTGTCTGGGGAAAGGGCCACTGCCTTCACCGCGGAGGAGTTGGACAAACTGGTGGCTGGGGTGCTCCCCCAGTACACACTACTCTACAGTCCTCCAGACAAACAGGTGAGTACACTGTGAGCATGATGGAGGGACATGAATGTATGAAGTGGGGTGGATGGAAGATACGGGGTGGGCTGAGGCCAGCATGTGAGGATGGTCAGTGTATGTGTTTCTGGGCCAGGGTGGGAAGTTGTGGGCAATAAGTAAGAAGAACCGGACGGGGGAGTAAGATCCATTCTTCCTTCACTTTTTCTCTTGGTCAGCGCCCACCAGAAGAAGGGTATTTGGCGTGCCATCGCCAAAGAAGTGTGGACCCTGGGGGTCTAACATAGACGGAGCACCCACTGCCGTAAAAGATGGGAGGACCTGCGCGGCTGGACCAAGAAGACGGCGGAGGCCCAGCTGGGGATGGCCTCCTAACGTGGAAGGGGTGCCCGTCGCACCATGACCCTTCTGATATACTGGATCCTGGCAGTGGCATATCCTGAGTTGGATGGGCGCTTGAGGTCATCACAGCAGTCACAAGGGGGTGAGTACAGTTACATTCAGCTGACTCTGCGCGCTGGATGAGGTGTCTGGGTGGGGGAAGTGGGCTGTGGGATCCCCTAGGCCAGGGCAAACTTGCTAGTGTAGGTCCATTGTTAGGCAGGCTCTGTGACACTCCAACCCCAAAAGTGGTAGTGGCCATCTACACCTAGTCAGGCTCCTGTGGGTTACAGGTGTTCATCTAATGGGCTTAGGCACAGTCCCCCATGGGCAGGTGATTTTCCCAAGTACAGTTAGTGCATGGCCTAGTGCATAGGGCTGCTCCCTGTGTTTTGTGTCCGCCAACGGTGGTGTTGTTGCTGGCATTGACCAAGTATCTCCTCTGTCCCCCCCTCCTTTTTGTACTGTCACCCTGTCCTTGTGTGCATTAGCATCATCTGGCAGAGGAGCATTGGCACCGGAGCAGGAGGGAGCTGCAACCCACATGGCCCAGGAGGGTGAATGTACGGAGTCTGAAGGCACCAGTGGGACGGAGGGCGAGGGGAGCTCCACGAAGGGGACAGGAGGAGACACCAGCAACAGTGACTCCTCCTCTGATGGGAGCTCCCTTGCGGTGGTGGGCACCTCTGTGCCCACCGCAACAATAGGTACAGCCGCCACCCCCCCTACCAGCACCGCCCTCCCAGCAGCCCCTCAGCGTGTTTCCCGTGCCTGCTCACCCAGGAGGTTGGGCATCTCCTTCGCCCCAGGCACCTCAGGCCCTGCCCCAGTCAGCCATGCTGCCCTCAGTGAGGAGGCTATTGACCTCCTGGGATCACTCACTGTTGGGCAGTCAACCATTTTGAATGCCATCCAGTGTGTCAAAAGAAATTTGCAGCAAACAAATGCATACCTGGAGGGCATTCATTCTGGCGTGGCAACCCAACAGAGAGGATTTCAGGCTCTGGCCTCAGCACTGATGGCAGCCATTGTCCCTGTGTCCAGCCTCCCTCCTCCAACTTCCACTACCCAGACCCAATCCCCTCTACCTCAGCCTATCCCAAGCACACCGTCAGACCAGCTTGCACACTCATCAACACACAAAGGTGGCCCAGGCACACTTAAGCACCACACATCCCACAGGCACTCACACAAGCACCATACCCATGCAGACACACCAACATCCACAGCCTCCACTGTGTCCCCCTCCTCCACATCCTCCACCTCCCTCCCTGTCTCGTCTCTACTCACACCTGCATGCACTACATCCTCAGCCACTACCTACATCACCAGCACGCCCTTCACCACACACCGCTCATGTGCAATCACCACCCCCACTACCATTCACACGTCCCCTGTGTCCTCTCCCAGTGTGTTAGTGAGCCCTCCTCCCAAAGTACACAAACGCAGGCACACACCCACTCAATAGCCATCACCTCACAACAGCCTCCAGCCCATGCACCCTCACCCAAACTCAGCAGACGTACACCTCCTACAACCACTACCTCTTCCTCCACTCCCAAACCCCCTCCATCTTCCCGTCCTAGTGTGTCAAAGAAACTTTTCCTGGCTAACATTGACCATTTCCCTACACCTCCCCCCGTCCTTCCCCTAGGGCCAGGATGTCCAGATCCCAGCTCAGCACCTCAGCCCCAAAATCCTCGAGCACTGTGGTCCCTGCAAGTCCAGCAACATCGTGGGCGGCACCCATCAGGGCTGCCAGTGTGCCAACTAGTCAGGCCAAGGATCACCCTATTCCGCCACCTGCCAAGGTGAAGAAGGGGCCCACATGCTGTAGGGAAAAGCTACACCAACCACCCAGCAAGGCCTCCTCCAAGAAAAAAGAGCACAGTGCCAAGGTCCCAGCAGCGACTTCCAAGGTGGAGAAGGGACACAAGGCCAAAGGGAAGTCAGCTCAGGGCACGGAGCCTCCAGGTGAGGGACTGGTGTCACCTGTTCTGCAAGACAGAACAGCAACCTGTACGGCGGTGGCCACCGCCACGTGCACCACCACCTTCACATCTGCTGCCTCTGCTACAGTTCCCAGCATCATCCCCAGTGGGCAGCCGTCCGAGGCTGCAGGCGACGTCCTGCTTTCTCCCTCCACAGGTGCTGACACCAGCACCACCGGCATCATCTCCGCCGCAGACACCACCGCAGACACCGCCACAGACACCGCCACCGCCACCTGCCCCGTGACGTGCCCAGCCAGTGCCACCACAGCCGACATCAGCATCATCCCCAGTGGGCAGTCGTCCGAGGCTGCAGGAGACATCCTGGACCCTGCACACACTACATGAGGCACCGCAACCAGCACTGGCAGTACCAGCAGTTGGCAGGCTAAGTCGCCACAGGGAGGAGTGTGTCTCTGCCGCCATAGAGTATCATGCTACCTGTTCACAGAAAATCTCGAGGCTCAGACACTCTGGGCACAAAGCCCCCTCCAGAACCAGTGGAGAACAGCATCCACTTCCCCAGTCCTTGGCAGGATGAAGCACTCTGGGCACCAAGCCCCCTCCAGAACCAGTGGAGAACAGCATCCACTCCCCCAGTCCTTGGCAGGATGAAGCACTCTGGGCACCATGCCCCCTCCAGAACCAGTGGAGAACAGCATCCACTTGAGAGACTGTGGCTTTGCACTTCCCAGGATAAAGCAGTGGGCAAACCACCCACTTGAGAGACTTCAGAGACTGTGACTTTGCACTCCCCAGGATAAAGCAGTGGGCAAACCACCCACTTGAAAGACTTGAGAGACTGTGGCTTTGCACTCCCCAGGATAAAGCAATGGCCAAACCACCCACTTGAGAGACTTGAGAGACTGTGGTTTGCACTCCCCAGGACCAAGCAGTGGGCATGGAGCCCCCTCGTGGAGCAGTGGCGTCATCCCATCATCCTGATGAGGCGCCTCCCTCCCCTTCCCCCTGAGGTGCCTGTGTTTTTTTCAACCTGATGCTCCAGCAGTGTTCTCTCCGTTTTGAGGCAGGTGTCATGTGTGGGCTTCGCCCATGCTTTTTGGGACCACTGGTCCACGGACATGTAATGGAACTGTACTTACTGTGAATATTTGTATATACTGATCTTTTACATTTATGTTAACTTATCTGGATTTTCGATGATTACACTCGTTACAGTCATTTCATTTGGTCCTTGCGTTCTTCCAGGGGATTACGGGGTGTCAGTGTAATGTTGCTGCATGTGTTTATGTTTGTGTTGTTGGGGGTGGGGGTGTTGCGTGTTGTGTGTGTGTGTCACTCTCTTTTTCCTCCTCCCTCCCCTGTGTGCTAGGTGCAGTACTCACCGTGGTCGTCGCCGCCGTCTTTGATGCTCCTGGTAGAAGAGGAGGTAAACCAACATTGGTAACACCTGTAACTCAGGCTCCATGGCGTCCTGGTTCCTCGTTGGGTATCGTGAGGTGAGTGGTTTCCCTTCTGTGTACTGTTTCCGCCGTGCTTTTGATGGCGTTGGTACCGCCCCGGAAAAGCTGGCAGATTAGTGTGTTATAATAGAGTGGGCAGTACATTGTTTTCTGCCTGTCTGTTGGCGGTTACCGCCGTGGTGTTTGTTGCTACCGCCGTGGCGGTCGGAGTGTTAAAGTGGCTGTCTGTGTTGGCGGTTTCCGCCATGGTTGTGATTCCTTTTTTTTTTACCGCCAGCCTGTTGGCGGTATTACTGCTGCTTTATCACCGACCGCCAGGGTTGTAATGAGGGCCTAATGTCTAACACATAAGCATTCTTAACGATGTTCAGTGTAGAGGATTTTGCTTGTCTCTTCCCATTTACTCCCTTAGGTAGAATGGGACTCTGTGCAGATGGGGATGGTACCTTCAATAGTTTGCCAGGCTATGCAAATGTAAATCTCAATACTATCCAACTCATAGTCCATAAAGACAATGTTTTATTTGGATACACAAGCCCCTATGCCCCATTTAAAGTCATGCCAACGCATTTTGACCTTCAATGTGGGCCTACAGCTTTAGGGAGGTCTTCAGGGCAAAGAATGGGTTCTAGCAGATAGAGGAAGAGTTTATGTTGGACCACACTTTAGGGAGTCAAAAATGTCCTCTTGATGCCTAATATCTCAGGTTGGTGCACAGGTATTGTAGGAGGCTGGACTGGCTTGTGATGAGTACCAAGGGGTACTTGCACCTTGCACCAGGCCCATTTATCCCTTATTAGTGTATAGGGTGTCTAGCAGCTTAGGCTGATAGATAATGGTAGCTTAGCAGAGCAGCTTAGGCTGAACTAGGAGACGTGTGAAGCTACTACAGTACCACTTAGTGTCATATGCACAATATCATAAGAAAACACAATACACAGTTATACTAAAAATAAAGGTACTTTATTTTTATGACAATATGCCAAAGTATCTTAGAGTGTACCCTCAGTGAGAGGATAGGAAATATACACAAGATATATATACACAATAGCAAAAATATGCAGTATAGTCTTAGAAAACAGTGCAAACAATGTATAGTTACAATAGGATGCAATGGGGAAACATAGGGATAGGGGCAACACAAACCATATACTCCAAAAGTGGAATGCGAACCACGAATGGACCCCAAACCTATGTGACCTTGTAGAGGGTCGCTGGGACTATTAGAAAATAGTGAGAGTTAGAAAAATAACCCTCCCCAAGACCCTAAAAAGTGAGTGCAAAGTGCACTAAAGTTCCCCTAAGGACAAAGAAGTCGTGTTAGAGGAATAATGCAGGAAAGACACAAACCAACAATGCAACAACTGTGGATTTCCAATCTAGGGTACCTGTGGAACAAGGGGACCAAGTCCAAAAGTCACAAGCAAGTCGGAGATGGGCAAATGCCCAGGAAATGCCAGCTGCGGGTGCAAAGAAGCTTCTACTGGAGAGAAGAAGCTGAGGTTTCTGCAGGAACGAAAAGGGCTAGAGACTTCCCCTTTGGTGGACAGATCCCTCTCGCCGTGGAGAGTCATGCAGAAGTGTTTTCCCGCCGAAAGAACGCCAACAAGCCTTGCTAGCTGCAAATCACGCGGTTAG
Organism: Pleurodeles waltl; assembly: GCF_031143425.1. Lineage (NCBI taxonomy): Eukaryota > Metazoa > Chordata > Amphibia > Caudata > Salamandridae > Pleurodeles > Pleurodeles waltl. The sequence continues at coordinate 732,442,684 of NC_090436.1, forward strand.
TGGTTTTGGACGCTGCTGAGGCCCAGGGGGGACCAGGAGGTCGCAAATTGGACCAGCAGAGAGAGGGGACGTCGAGCAAGACAAGGAGCCCTCTCTGAAGCAGGTAGCACCCGGAGAAGTGCCAGAAACAGGCACTACGAGGATGCGTGAAACGGTGCTCGCCGAAGTTGCACAAAGGAGTCCCACGTCGCCGGAGACCAACTTAGAAAGTCGTGCAATGCAGGTTAGAGTGCCGTGGACCCAGTCTTGGCTGTGCACAAAGGATTTCCGCCGGAAGTGCACAGGGGCCGGAGTAGCTGCAAAAGTCGCGGTTCCCAGCAATGCAGCCCAGCGAGTTGAGGCAAGGACTTACCTCCACCAAACTCGGACTGAAGAGTCACTGGACTGTGCGGGTCACTTGGACAGAGTCGCTGGATTCGAGGGACCTCGCTCGTCGTGCTGAGAGGAGACCCAAGGGACCGGTAATGCAGCTTTTTGGTGCCTGCGGTTGCAGGGGGAAGATTCCGTCGACCCACGGGAGATTTCTTCGGAGCTTCTGGTGCAGAGAGGAGGCAGACTACCCCCACAGCATGCACAAGCAGGAAAACAGTCGAGAAGGCGGCAGGATCAGCGTTACAGAGTTGCAGTAGTCATCTTTGCTACTATGTTGCAGGTTTGCAGGCTTCCAGCGCGGTCAGCAGCCGATTCCTTGGCAGAAGGTGAAGAGAGAGATGCAGAGGAACTCGGATGAGCTCTTGCATTCGTTATCTAAAGTTTCCCCAGAGACAGAGACCCTAAATAGCCAGAAAAGAGGGTTTGGCCACTTAGGAGAGAGGATAGGCTACTAACACCTGAAGGAGCCTATCAGAAGGAGTCTCTGACGTCACCTGGTGGCACTGGCCACTCAGAGCAGTCCAGTGTGCCAGCAGCACCTCTGTTTCCAAGATGGCAGAGGTCTGGAGCACACTGGAGGAGCTCTGGACACCTCCCAGGGGAGGTGCAGGTCAGGGGAGTGGTCACTCCCCTTTCCTTTGTCCAGTTTCGCGCCAGAGCAGGGCTAAGGGGTCCCCTGAACCGGTGTAGACTGGCTTATGCAGAATTGGGCACATCTGTGCCCAAGAAAGCATTTCCAGAGGCTGGGGGAGGGTACTCCTCCCCTGCCTTCACACCATTTTCCAAAGGGAGAGGGTGTCACACCCTCTCTCAGAGGAAGTTCTTTGTTCTGCCATCCTGGGCCAGGCCTGGCTGGACCACAGGAGGGCAGATGCCTGTCTGAGGGGTTGGCAGCAGCAGCAGCTGCAGTGAAACCCCAGGAAGGGCAGTTTGGCAGTACCAGGGTCTGTGCTACAGACCACTGGGATCATGGGATTGTGCCAACTATGCCAGGATGGCATAGAGGGGGCAATTCCATGATCATAGACATGTTACATGGCCATATTCGGAGTTACCATTGTGAAGCTACATATAGGTAGTGACCTATATGTAGTGCACGCGTGTAATGGTGTCCCCGCACTCACAAAGTTCAGGGAATTGGCTCTGAACAATGTGGGGGCACCTTGGCTAGTGCCAGGGTGCCCTCACACTAAGTAACTTTGCACCTAACCTTTACCAGGTAAAGGTTAGACATATAGGTGACTTATAAGATACTTAAGTGCAGTGTAAAATGGCTGTGAAATAACGTGGACGTTATTTCACTCAGGCTGCAGTGGCAGGCCTGTGTAAGAATTGTCAGAGCTCCCTATGGGTGGCAAAAGAAATGCTGCAGCCCATAGGGATCTCCTGGAACCCCAATACCCTGGGTACCTCAGTACCATATACTAGGGAATTATAAGGGTGTTCCAGTAAGCCAATGTAAATTGGTAAAATTGGTCACTAGCCTGTTAGTGACAATTTGGAAAGAAATGAGAGAGCATAACCACTGAGGTTCTGGTTAGCAGAGCCTCAGTGAGACAGTTAGGCACTACACAGGGAACACACACATATAGGCCACAAACTTATGAGCACTGGGGTCCTGACTAGCAGGGTCCCAGTGACACATAACAAACATACTGAAAACCTGGGGTTTTCACTATGAGCACTGGGCCCTGGCTGGCAGGATCCCAGTGAGACAGTGAAAACACCCTGACATACACTCACAAACAGGCCAAAAGTGGGGGTAACAAGGCTAGAAAGAGGCTACTTTCTCACACAACCCCCCCCCAAACGAAGGACAATAAGGCTAACCTTGGCCAGTTGAGACTTTATTGTCTAAGTGGTGATAAGTAGAGAGTAGCTCTGCAATAGACTGGTTACTCCCTTTATCATCCACTATATGGTTACTTCCCTGTGGGGATGTAAACCACCCTGTTTGAAGTTTTTTAGCTAAGCAACAATGTGAAGATGTATTTTCAGAGTTTCTATCAGTAAGTTTTAGTTTAGAGCAGTGGGAATTGTCCACTGAACCTATTTGTAGTGATGAAATGCCAGACAGGGATGCTGTCTCAGAAAAGCCATGGCTGGGCAAAAACTTTGTCCATATGGCTGGAAGAGAGACCAGGGATGCTGTTTCTCTTGAGTTGGAGCAGGGCAGGGGTGCTGTCCTATGAGCTCCACACTAGGGCAGGGATGCTGTCCTAAGTGTTGTGAGGCAGTGCAGGGTTTCTGCACTAAAGTTTCTCTGGGAGGGTTGGAGGGATGCTCCATGTTAACTAAAATGGTGCTCTTTTTGTCACCAATGTTAGTTATCCCACAGAGAGGTAAGTCTACCTCAGGGAGTCCAGCTTTGCTAGCTGATGATTCCCTTGGAACAGGTGCCACCCCAGGAGAGGTTTCTCCCACCACAGGAATGGTATCATGAATGGTAGGGTGGTTAGGGGATACTGTGATACCCTTTTTACCTGTTGTTGGAGAGGGATCCTGAGTTTTCAGGCCTTCTCTCCTTTGCTTTTTCATTTCAGTAGAAATGAGAGGGAACAATTCCTCAGGGATGTCCAGCATGGCTGCATGGGCATAAAACTCTACATCAGCCCAACCTGAGGCCTCTAGGTCATTACCTAGGAGACAATCTACAGGTAAGCTAGGTGATACCACCACCTGCTTAGGGCCAGTAACTCCACCCCAACTAAACTGAATTATAGCTAAGGGAAGGAACTTAGTGGAGTTCTGGACATCAATAATCTTATACTGTTGTCCAATGATGTGTTGATCAGGATGCACTAGGTTTTCAGTCACCAAAGTGATACTGGCACCTGTGTCCCTGTAGGCCAAGGCCTCAACATCATTTATTGAAACTGTCTGCCTGTACTTATCCATTGTAAGGGGACAAGCAGCCAGTGTGGCAAGGCCAATGCCACTAGGTGAGACAGAAACTGTCTTGGGACTGACTACCCCAGTTTCTATGATGGACCCATAAGTGAACCCAACTACACCCTTAACTTTACTGTTGCCAGCAGTCCCACCACTAGTACCACTACTGCTAGGGGCACTAGAGCTTGATGTATTAGTGGTGGTAGGCTCAGGGGGTTTACCTGGACAGGACTTATCCCCTGGCCTATGGCCTCTGTTTTTACACACAAAGCACCAAGGCTTTTTAATGTGTGCAGGTTGGGAAGAAGAGGAAGAATTTGTTTTAGCCCCACCCTCTGAAGAGTGTTTAAGATTTGAAGTGGGATCTTTGGTTTTACCCTTATCCCCATGCTTATCTTGAGATTTTTCACCATCTTTCTTCTTATTGCCATCTTTGTCACCCCCTGTATGAACTTTTCTGTTCACCCTTGTTCTGACCCATTTGTCTGCCTTCTTTCCCAATTCTTGGGGAGAGGTCAGATCAGAGTCTACCAGGTACTGGTGCAACAAATCAGACACACAATTATTAAGTATATGCTCTCTCAGGATTGTGTTATACAGGCTTTCATAATCAGTAACTTTACTGCCATGTAACCACCCCTCCAAGGCCTTCACTGAATGGTCAATGAAATCAACCCAGTCTTGTGAAGACTCCTTTTTGGTCTCTCTGAACTTTATCCTGTATTGTTCAGTGGTTAAGCCATAACCATCCAGGAGTGCATTCTTAAGAACTTGGAAATTATTAGCATCATTTTCTTTCACAGTAAGGAGCCTATCCCTACCTTTTCCACTAAATGATAGCCATAGGATAGCAGCCCACTGCCTTTGAGGGACATCCTGTACAACACAGGCCCTCTCAAGTGCAGCAAACCACTTGTTAATGTCATCCCCCTCCTTGTAAGGGGGAACTATCTTGTGCAGATTCCTGGAATCATGCTCTTTTGCAGGATGACTATGGGGAATACTGCTGCTGCCACCATGCGTTTCTAAACCCAGTTTCTGTCTCTCCTTCTCTACTTCTAAAGTCTGTCTATCCAAATCCAGCTGTTGCTTCTTGAGCTTCAGTCTGGTTTGTTCCACTCTCAATCTATTGAGCTCCCTTTCTAACAATCTGTCATCAGGGTGGGTGGGAGGGACATGCCTTGAAACAGAAGTATGGTGAGAATGGACAGAAGGAGACCTGTCCCTTACAGAAGCCACCCTAACAGCTTGGTTAACAGAAACATCACTACCAGTATGGTGAGAATAAATGCTTTTGCTATGGTGTGAGACAACACTATTTATATGGTGTGGCTCATCATCATTACCAACTATGCTAGACTGTCTAGTAATGGGCAGGCTAGGAAGTTTCTTTCCTGAATCTTTTCCTGGGGGAGTCCCTGGATCTGATTGAGAACCATTAGCTACTTTTTCAACAGATTGGGCACTTATGGCCTTATCCTGTACTCTAAGCATGTTAATTAACAGTTCTAAGGAAGGGTTCTTCCCTACACTCAAACCTCTCTCTATGCAGAGATTCCTTGCTCCTTTCCAGCTAAGGTGATCATATGCAAGTTTGGACAGATCAACATTTTGGCCTGTGCCAGACATTTTTTAGAGAGAGTTAAAGTGATAGTAAAAGATAAAAAGTTTGTCAGAGCTTTTAGAAAGACAGAGAAAAAAACGTTTTCAACTTTTTAGAACTTTTTAGAAAGTTAGAAGTACTTTTCAGCACTTAGAAAAGAGTAAAAAGAGGAAATGCAAAACTTTTTGGCTATGTGTATACAGTATACACTGACCTTGTTTTGTATATTTTTCTCTTATGAAAAGTACAATGACAAGAGTGGTAAGTAGTCTCAAAGCACTTATCCCACCGCTGCACAACCAATGTAGGAGGCTGGACTGGCTTGTGGTGAGTACCAAGGGGTACTTGCACCTTGCACCAGGCCCAGTTATCCCTTATTAGTGTATAGGGTGTCTAGCAGCTTAGGCTGATAGATAATGGTAGCTTAGCAGAGCAGCTTAGGCTGAACTAGGAGACGTGTGAAGCTACTACAGTACCACTTAGTGTCATATGCACAATATCATAAGAAAACACAATACACAGTTATACTAAAAATAAAGGTACTTTATTTTTATGACAATATGCCAAAGTATCTTAGAGTGTACCCTCAGTGAGAGGATAGGAAATATACACAAGATATATATACACAATAGCAAAAATATTCAGTATAGTCTTAGAAAACAGTGCAAACAATGTATAGTTACAATAGGATGCAATGGGGAAACATAGGGATAGGGACAACACAAACCATATACTCCAAAAGTGGAATGCGAACCACGAATGGACCCCAAACCTATGTGACCTTGTAGAGGGTCGCTGGGACTATTAGAAAATAGTGAGAGTTAGAAAAATAACCCTCCCCAAGACCCTAAAAAGTGAGTGCAAAGTGCACTAAAGTTCCCCTAAGGACAAAGAAGTCGTGTTAGAGGAATAATGCAGGAAAGACACAAACCAACAATGCAACAACTGTGGATTTCCAATCTAGGGTACCTGTGGAACAAGGGGACCAAGTCCAAAAGTCACAAGCAAGTCAGAGATGGGCAAATGCCCAGGAAATGCCAGCTGCGGGTGCAAAGAAGCTTCTACTGGAGAGAAGAAGCTGAGGTTTCTGCAGGAACGAAAAGGGCTAGAGACTTCCCCTTTGGTGGACGGATCCCTCTTGCCGTGGAGAGTCGTGCAGAAGTGTTTTCCCGCCAAAAGAACGCCAACAAGCCTTGCTAGCTGCAAATCACGCGGTTAGTGGTTTTGGACGCTGCTGAGGCCCAGGGGGGACCAGGAGGTCGCAAATTGGACCAGCAGAGAGAGGGGACGTCCAGCAAGACAAGGAGCCCTCTCTGAAGCAGGTAGCACCCGGAGAAGTGCCAGAAACAGGCACTACAAGGATGCGTGAAACGGTGCTCGCCGAAGTTGCACAAAGGAGTCCCACGTCGCCGGAGACCAACTTAGAAAGTCGTGCAATGCAGGTTAGAGTGCCGTGGACCCAGGCTTGGCTGTGCACAAAGGATTTCCGCCGGAAGTGTACAGGGGCCGGAGTAGCTGCAAAAGTTGCGGTTCCCAGCAATGCAGCCCAGCGAGGTGAGGCAAGGACTTACCTCCACCAAACTTGGACTGAAGAGTCACTGGACTGTGGGGGTCATTGGGACAGAGTCGCTGGATTCGAGGGACCTCGCTCGTCGTGCTGAGAGGAGACCCAAGGGACCGGTAATGCAGCTTTTTGGTGCCTGCGGTTGCAGGGGGAAGATTCCGTCGACCCACGGGAGATTTCTTCGGAGCTTCTGGTGCAGAGAGGAGGCAGACTACCCCCACAGCATGCACAAGCAGGAAAACAGTCGAGAAGGCGGCAGGATCAGCGTTACAGAGTTGCAGTAGTCGTCTTTGCTACTATGTTGCAGGTTTGCAGGCTTCCAGCGCGGTCAGCAGTCGATTCCTTGGCAGAAGGTGAAGAGAGAGATGCAGAGGAACTCGGATGAGCTCTTGCATTCGTTATCTAAAGTTTCCCCAGAGACAGAGACCCTAAATAGCCAGAAAAGAGGGTTTGGCTACTTAGGAGAGAGGATAGGCTACTAACACCTGAAGGAGCCTATCAGAAGGAGTCTCTGACATCACCTGGTGGCACTGGCCACTCAGAGCAGTCCAGTGTGCCAGCAGCACCTCTGTTTCCAAGATGGCAGAGGTCTGGAGCACACTGGAGGAGCTCTGGACACCTCCCAGGGGAGGTGCAGGTCAGGGGAGTGGTCACTCCCCTTTCCTTTGTCCAGTTTCGCGCCAGAGCAGGGCTAAGGGGTCCCCTGAACCGGTGTAGACTGGCTTATGCAGAATTGGGCACATCTGTGCCCAAGAAAGCATTTCCAGAGGCTGGGGGAGGCTACTCCTCCCCTGCCTTCACACCATTTTCCAAAGGGAGAGGGTGTCACACCCTCTCTCAGAGGAAGTTCTTTGTTCTGCCATCCTGGGCCAGGCCTGGCTGGACCCCAGGAGGGCAGATGCCTGTCTGAGGGGTTGGCAGCAGCAGCAGCTGCAGTGAAACCCCAGGAAGGGCAGTTTGGCAGTACCAGGGTCTGTGCTACAGACCACTGGGATCATGGGATTGTGCCAACTATGCCAGGATGGCATAGAGGGGGCAATTCCATGATCATAGACATGTTACATGGCCATATTCGGAGTTACCATTGTGAAGCTACATATAGGTAGTGACCTATATGTAGTGCACGCGTGTAATGGTGTCCCCGCACTCACAAAGTTCAGGGAATTGGCTCTGAACAATGTGGGGGCACCTTGGCTAGTGCCAGGGTGCCCTCACACTAAGTAACTTTGCACCTAACCTTTACCAGGTAAAGGTTAGACATATAGGTGACTTATAAGTTACTTAAGTGCAGTGTAAAATGGCTGTGAAATAACGTGGACGTTATTTCACTCAGGCTGCAGTGGCAGGCCTGTGTAAGAATTGTCAGAGCTCCCTATGGGTGGCAAAAGAAATGCTGCAGCCCATAGGGATCTCCTGGAACCCCAATACCCTGGGTACCTCAGTACCATATACTAGGGAATTATAAGGGTGTTCCAGTAAGCCAATGTAAATTGGTAAAATTGGTCACTAGCCTGTTAGTGACAATTTGGAAAGAAATGAGAGAGCATAACCACTGAGGTTCTGGTTAGCAGAGCCTCAGTGAGACAGTTAGGCACTACACAGGGAACACACACATATAGGCCACAAACTTATGAGCACTGGGGTCCTGACTAGCAGGGTCCCAGTGACACATAACAAACATACTGAAAACCTGGGGTTTTCACTATGAGCACTGGGCCCTGGCTGGCAGGATCCCAGTGAGACAGTGAAAACACCCTGACATACACTCACAAACAGGCCAAAAGTGGGGGTAACAAGGCTAGAAAGAGGCTACTTTCTCACAGGTATTCAAATTTGTTCCATCATAGTTAAACTCGAAGTATGGTCAGAAAGACCCATGGAGTAGTGATAGAGTCACAGGGGGCACTTCATATGCCTTCTTCTGTGTTAAGTAATTTGAGAGTGCCAAGGTACCATCAAAATGTGCATGGCACGCCTTAGTACTCAGACAAGACCCCTACTTTCACAACAGGGTCATCACCTGGTTAACTAGCAGGACCATTAGTAGCATGTAATTTATGGGTCCTGGGTTTATGCAGTACCACTTTAGTAGGGTCTTAGAAGTAAATTAAATGTGCCAATTAGGTGTAGGACAATTTTACTCTGTTTATAAGAGAGAGCACAAGCACTTAAGCACTGGCTAACAGTGGTAAGGTGCACAGATTTCTAAAGCCAGCAAAAATGAAGTTAGCAAAAACAAAAAGCAGGCAAATGGAAGGCAAAAAAAGGTGTGCAAAATCCATGCCAAGGATGTCAGGTCTAACACCACTCCTGTACATAGAATGAAATCTGGGTGTCCTCTGAGATGCCAATCTTACTCTAGAACCTTGAATAGACTACGACATCTGCTCTGATTTTTGGCACCTTAAGCTTCGGAAGAAAGTCCCTCCTTTCACTTCAGTGGACTACAACAAACAGTCAGTAAATTCACCCTGTTGAGGTTCAGTTTAATAGTTTCAGTTAACTGGCCTTAGCTAAGAAGTTAATTGAAAGGTTGCGACTGATTCAAAATGCAGCTGTTCATACAGACACCAGGACTTCCTTTAGGAAACAAATGACTCCGCTCAATTCGTTCCTGGTGGCTCAAAGAATGCAATTTGAGTCACTAGTTATTCTTCGCAAGGCCACTTATAGTCATACTCCCTCACTTCTGTCCAATACATTTAACATTTTCTCCCAATCTCGTTACTTGCATTCTAGGGACACATTTCTCTTAGATTTCGCTGAAATTCACTCCAAGTTTTTTGGCAAAAGAGCTTTTTTCCTTATCAGCAGCCAATGAATAGAATTCAGTGTCAATAGAGCTCCGAATTCAATCCTCCTGGTTTCGGTTTAAAAAGAAATTAAAACCTTTGCTGTTCAAAACTGTTCTTAATGTGCCTAATTCTTTTTCAGTTATAAATGAGTTTAAAAATCACCAAGAAACTCTGGTGGTCACGCTCTCTAAAATATCACGTCACACCGTATCTCTAACTAATGATATGTAAAAAGATCACTCTCCATCAGCCCTGTACCACTGCCTAATGCTTGAACAGCTGTTAACAATGGCTGCCAGTAATTAAAGCATAGGGGGGGCACACATGCACACTCACTGACAACTATGCATTCACACCAACACAAACACCCATTCACATCATGCAGCACATGTACAAATCCATTCATACATACATCATGCACCAAACACTAAATAAAAACATAACACCTTCTGCAGCATCTCTGGAGGTGAGCCAATGAGAAGAGTCAGCATTCCCTATCTTGTCACAGATTGGGATGGGGATAAGAGTTGCTGGCACCAGCCCTCTGTGTGACGAAGTGTCAGTGATAGACACTAGCGCTGGGCACTCCGGGGCTTAAAACTGAAGCACCCCGGTCTGAGCCTGTCAATGATGCTCCCCCTCATCATGAGCACTTTGTAATCACCAATCTCTCCATATCATAAGCCTTCTACCGACTACATTTTAAAGTGCATTGTCACACTGAATGTTACATAGGATAACTTAGTTTGCAATCATATTTCGCTCCAAGAGGATCCTTATATATGCCACACAGAACTATGCATTGCCCTTAGCAGTCATTATAAACCTCTCTGAAAAGCCCCATACTCAAGATTCAACAAATCACACCCGACAACCATTCTCATACTTACACAAAAATCTTCCCCACAACAGCGCTCTACATTGTCTACAACAGATTACTCACATGATTCCAGGAGGCCTGCGTGATGGTCCATACACACCCGTATACCACTCTCAACTGACCATCATAAAACTCTCAGAATAACCCACAGATCTGTACATATCATTCACAGACTTCACACAGTGGCAAAAGACACTCACATATGGAGTTATACACAATACACTCATCTAGCACCCAAAAAGCTATAATTTAGCTCTCTGTAGGTTTTTCACATACCTCCTACAATTTCACATACTTCCAATTAGACACTCACATAGCTCTCAGCAGATAACCAAGTAATGCCGAAATGCACTCACAAAGCCTTCTGCAGACCACAAGTCACAATAGATCCTTAATGTCTATGAAAAACTTCACACACCTATAAACAGACCTCCCATAAACCGTAACATCTTGTTTTGGAAATTCGATGTTCTGTACTAATTATACAGTGTGTTCATAATATATGATATGTGAAATGAAATGAAATTGACTTTTGTCTATGTTCTGTTTAATTGAATGTACCTTTGGACATTTAAATAGCACATCTTGAGGCTCCCAAGGAAAGTGATTTTCTTCAAATGAATCCTATGGTGCACTCTGTTCTTGATGAGCTACTTCTTCTTTTAAGAATATCCCTTCTCATAATATCCAGCAATACTCATTCTTCAAAGCCCTGTCTCTTACATATCTCACTGACATACTTCACTCATTCAAAGCCACTTGAAGATTATGTCTTACCCTTTTCCCACATCAAAGCCCTCTCTGGTGAGGCTCTCTCACCCCTACTCACCATTCTCAACACCTTCCTTACTCACAGCTTCTTCACAGACGCTCTGAACACAGGCCAGATTCTCCAGCTCCTAAAAAGTCTGGCGACTTTGCCAACTACAGGCCTATCATCCACCTATTCTTTATGCGCTAAATCATCACAAATGCAGTCTGTACTCAACTGCAAGATCACATTAATTCTAACCACCTACTACACATTTACCAATCTAGCATCAGATCAGATTGCTGCATGAAGACACATCATAGATAGCAAGCTTCTAAGCACGGATTAAGGTGACCCCTAGGTACCTGATATTCCTGAACCTCTAAGCTCCCTTTGACATAACAGATCATCCAATACACATCCATACCCTTGAGTTTGGGTCTCCAATGAGATTAACTGGCAAAGTCCTTCCAATGTTTCCTCCAACCTTGACAACCAATAAAAGTTTGTTCACATGGGCACCTTCAGGTCCTAAAAGATCTCTATCACCTGTGCACTTCTCCACATTGTCTCTTGTCTTCTTTGACCTCTGCATGGAGCCTCTTAGGACTCCGCTCACAGCATTAAGATTATCAATATACATAGGATACACAACTGAATCTGAAAGTCTCCTCTGCTCTAGACATCCAGTGCCTCAAACATTGCCTGCATCTCATCCAGACCTGGATGTCCAGAGCCGACATGAAGCTCAACCCAACCAAAACACAATTCCTGCTATTTACCAATAAGAGCAAGCAAGACATAACACAAACCTGGTACAATGACCTAAACCTTAAAGGCTTTGAATCCCAATTTTCACCAAATGCCAACTCACTTGGTTTCACCTATGACACCAACCTCACCCTCAAGAATTACAATGTCAAAAAAGGGTCTAATAACAGCTCTCACTTTGAAGGAAAATGAAACCTTATTTCCAGAAAGCAACTTCAAAACTGCTGTTTGGGTCTTCATACTCTCACACCTGGAAGGTGGTAACACCCTGATGCATGGCCTCCCAGACGTCATAGTGGCACCCCTTTAGCGCATCCTGCAAGCCTTATTATGTCTTATCCAGGGGTGGAAGAAATACGATCTCATCATTCCTATCCTGATGGTGTTGTGTAACCATTTTATTTATAGCACTATGCTCATTATTTTAGCATAATAGGACTGCCGCTGTGCACTTTAACCTAGATATATTTTATTCAGCTTCGTTTATTATTATTACAAGAGCCACTTTCACGGTTTTGTTTTATTTTCCCTCTATCTAACTGTTTTTGCCTGGGCCAGCACTCTGTTCTCAAACAAGACATTCTTGCTCACTCTGTGCTTCTTCCAAGGCTGCCGTAAGATAGGTTGACGGTGAATGTGGTGTAGAGTTTTGTTTCTCACATTCATAGAAAACAAACATCCTTACATAGGGACATTTTCTCAGAACATCAGTTGTTTTATTATAAAAACACTTCCCTGTCCCTTACACGTTAGAGGGAGGTTCCAGGCAGAGAACCACGACCATATGCTGATTGCTGAATGCTTCGCTACAGCTGCTTATGCAGACTTCAGGCCTTTGCTCAGGTATGGGGGATGATGCCTTCCCAGGAGAACATGAAGGGCAGAATTAGCGCTTAACACGCTGTGCTCTATTATAGCCTAGGTAGGTATTAGTCCATTGACTGTAGTGACAATATGGTAGCGTTATTTCTATGCTTTACTCTCCTTGTCACAATTTTAATCTTGTCATGCTGTATCGTCCTGGTTATTGCAGCCCATGCTTTGCTATCTAAGATGCAGTCGCTTCATTAAAACATTATTGAAATATATACTGCCTATGTTTGTCATTGTGTATATGAGACTAACGTAACCGAAAGAAATGAATGAGACCTGAGTGACCACGGCTTCCCTGAGAAACCAGTTATGTCATGCGCTCGGCTGCCCAATCATCCCTGCCCTTGGGTAGAGATGAGGCGCTGCAAGTTAGCCGGAGCAAAACCTAGACTGGAGCGCCAGGTGTCACCGTAGTGGGTCTCCCACCCCACAGGCGATTCTGCAGCTCAAAATCCAGTAGTTTCATTATAATATTGAGAGCCTACGCGACAATGCAACGCCATTGGCTTTCCGTGCTAGCCTGCACCATCTTCACAACCTTCTACATCATGTACAAAGCCGTCATGATCAGCACCCCTACTTATCTTGTGGACAAGCTCACCATTCTTGGCACAACTACAGCCACACTACCAGCAGACAGGAGACTAAGGGGGTCATTACAACCCTGGCGGACGGTGTCAAAGCGGCGGTAATACCGCAAACAGGCCGGCAGAAAAAAAAAGGGAATTATGACCGTGGTGGAAACCGCCAACATAGACAGCCACTTTAACACTCCGACCGCCACGGCGGTACAGACAAGCAGCGCGGCGGTCACCGCCAACAGACAGGCGGAAGACAAAGTACAGCCCACAGTATTACAACAGGCCAATCCGCCACCTTTTCCGGGGCGGATTCACCGTGGATAATAACACGGCATAAACAGCTTTTTCAATGGGAAAACGCTCACCTGAACAAACTCCACGAGGAAGGAGGGCACCATGGAGACGGAACTCCAAATACTCCCTGCGCTTGTCTTCCTGCTCCTCTCCGAACATCAGCAACAGAGTTGCCGAAGACAACAGTGAGTACTGCACCTACGACATAGGAGAGGGGGGAGGCAAAAGTCACGGACACACACATGGAACACCCCCAACCCGACCCTCACCCACTGCAACACACACACCAATGCATTTTCGAACATCACAGTAACAACCCCCAGCCCCTCCGGAAGAATGCTAAGACAAAAGGAAATGAGTTCAACCATTGTAATGCATCAAAAAACAGTTAGCTCATATATACATCAATATATACACATTCTAAATATATACATCATGATTAGTAGTACATGTATGCACATTTCAATGTCCGTGGACCACTGGGCCCAAAATGCATGGGCGAGGCCCACACACGATACCTGTCCTGGAACGGAGAGAACACTGCAGGGGCATCAGATAGAAATACAACAGGCACCTCAGGGGGAAGGGAAGGGGGGGCACCTCAGCCGGATGACTGCACCACGCCAGATCCACGACGGGGCTCCATGCCCACTGGGGAGTGCAAAGCCACAGTCTCTCAAGTCTCTACAGTGGGTGGTTTGCCCACTGCTGTATCCTGGGGAGTGCAAAGCCACAGTCTCACAAGTCTCTACAGTGGGTGGTTTGCCCACTGTACCATCCTGGGGAGTGAAAAGCCACAGTCTCACAAGTGGATAACAGTCTCCACTGGTTCTGGAGGGGGACTGGTGCACAGAGTGCTTCATCCTGTGCAGGACAGACGGAGTGGATGCAGGTCTCCACTGGTTCTGGAGGGGGACTGGTGCCCAGAGTGCTTCATCCTGTGCAGGACAGACGGAGTGGATGCAGGTCTCCACTGGTTCTGGAGGGGGACTGGTGCCCAGAGTGCATCACTCACCCCGTGACGGTCCCTGTTGCGTCACTGCCCCTGCCGCTCATGGGCTAGTGGTGCTCGAGTTGGCGGTGCTTGCCCTGTTCAGCGGTGCTTGCCTTTGCTGTCTCTGACCTGTTCAGCGGTGCTTGCCATGGCGGTCTTTGCCCTGTTCAGCGGTGCTTGCCATGGCGGTCTTTGCTCTGTTCAGCGGTGCTTGCCTTTGCTGTCTCTGACCTGTGCTGCGGTGTGTGCCATGGCGGTCCCTCATTGCCCAGCGGGGCTGTGGCTGCCGGGGCCCTCCTGGGCACTGACTCTGGCGATGGTCTCCTGACCAGTGACGATAGTGCTTCCCTCCTGGGCACTGACTCCGGCGGTGGTCTCCTGACCAGTGACGATAGTGCTGCCCTCCTGGGCACTGACTCCGGTGGTGGTCTCCTGACCAGTGACGATGGGGCTGGCGGTGTCGTCTTGGGCAGCGGGGAGGATGGCGGTGTTCTCCGCCGTGCTGCTCTTCCCAGACTTTGGAGACTTCTTCTGCCCCTTCACCACCTTGGGAGGAGTCACAGCTGACTCGACACTCCCCCCGGGACCCTTGTGGGTGGCTTTGTCGGCAAGTGTCTTCCCCCTCTCCCGTCGGGCACTGTCCAACTTCTGGTGCTTCACAGGGGGTGGACTGGCAGTGCTTTGGCTCTGTGTCACACTGGCTGCCCTGGTGCCCGGTGCACTCCACATATCTCGAACAGGCACCACTGGTACCGGAATCTTTTTGGCAGAGGTGCTACTACGGGACCTATGAATTGGAGGGGGGGGGGTGATGGGACAGAGGTCAAGGTTGCTCAGGAAAATTTTCTGACGAACACTGGGACGGGTAGCTGGAGGGGGTCTGGAAGTGGAGGAAGAGGAGGTGGTTGTAGGAGATGTAACTTTTGGTGATTTGGGTGCAGGTGCATGTTCTGGAGGCTGTCGTGAGGTGGATGGATGTTGGGTGTATGGTTGCCCGCGTTTGTGTACTTTGGTAGGGGGCGTCACAGACACACTGGGAGAGGACACAGGGGACGTGTAAATGGTAGTGGGGGTGATGAGTGCAGGTGAGCGGGGTGTGGTGCTGGGTGTTCTGGTGCGAGTCTTAGTGGCTGTTGTGGTAGTGCATGCAGGTGAGAGTGTAGACGAGACTGGGAGGGAGAAGGGAGACGAGGAGGAGGAGGGAGACACAGTGGAGGCAGTGGATGTTGCTGTGTCTGTATTTGGGTGATGCTTGTGTGAGTGCCTGTGGGATGTGTGGTGCCTATGTTTGCCTGAGCTGCCCTTGTGTGGTGAGGTGTGTGCAGGCTGGTCTGATGGTGTGCCTGGGATAGGCTGGGGTACAGGGGATTCGGTCTCGGTGGAGGAAGTTGGAGGGGGGAGGCAAGACACAGGGACAATGGCTGCCATCAGTGCTGAGGCCAGAGATTGCAGGGTTTGATGATGGGCAGCCTGACCAGAATGAATGCCCTCCAGGAATGCATTAGTGTGTTGCAACTCCCTTTCTACACCCTGGATGGCATTCACAATGGTAGACTGCCCAACAGTGAGTGACCTGAGGAGGTCAATGGCCTCCTCACTGAGGGCAGCTGGGGTGACAGGGGTAGGGGCTGAGGTGCCTGGGGCGAAGGTGATGCCCACTCTCCTGGATGAGCGGGCACGGTGCGAAGGCTGAGGGGCTGCTGGGAGGGCGGTGCTGGTAGAGGGGGTGGCGGCTGTACCTGTAGAAGTGGGGGGCACAGATGGTGCCGCCACCACAAGGGAGCTCCCATCGGAGGACGAGTCCGTGTCAGTGTATGCTGATCCGCTGACCGCCGTGGTGCTCCCCTCGCCCTCCGTCCCACTGGTGTATTCGGAGTCCGTGGTGTGGCCCTCCATGGCCATGTGGGACGCAGCCCCCTCGTGCTCCGGTGCGCCTGTACCTCCGCCTGATGATGCTGATGCACAAAAGAACAGGGAGAGCACAAAAAGGGGTGGGGAAACAGAAGAAAGACAGGTTGAGTGCATGGCTTACCGCTACCGTTGGCGGACAATACAGACACAGCAGCCCCCTGCACTACGCCATGCTCTTGGCCTCTACAGATGCAGTTCCTGGGATATGGCCTACTTGCCTATTAGTGTCATCTGCCCACATAGATGACACAGGGGCATGTATACCTGGGGTGGAGTGCCACATTGCCTGCATTACGGAGGGCCTAGCCTACGGAACTCACCCTGGCCTGGGGAAACCTACAGCCCTCCTCCCCCACCCAGACCCCTCCACTGCACGCAAAGTCATGAAACTGTGAGTGTACTCACCCCCTTGTGTCTGCTGTGATGCTCTCATGCTCCCATCCAACTCCGGGTAGGCCACCGCCAGGATCCGGGACATCAGGGGGGTCATGGTGCGACGGGCACCCCTCCCATGTTGGGAGGCCATCCCCAGCTGAGCCTCCGCCGTCTTCTTGCTCCAGTGGCGAATGTCCTCCCATCTTTTATGGCAGTGGGTGCTCCGTCTCTGGTGGACCCCCAGGGTCCGGACTTCTTTGGCGATGGCACACCAAATATCCTTCTTCTGGTGGGCGCTGACCTACATGAAATGTACAGGGGAAGAAGAGAAGTCATTACCAACTGCACCGTCGAAGTGAGTGGCCCACATCCCTACCCTTGCCATGTGGCACATGCATTCACAATCCTTCATGCTCGCATAACTCTGCCCCCTTCCTACTTACATCCAGCCCTCTCCACCCAGGCATAGCCCATACAACTTGCACCCTATGCACTCACCTTTTGGTCTGGAGGACCATAGAGTAGCGTGTACTGGGGGAGGACCCCGTCCACGAGCTTCTCCAACTCCTGTGCAGTGAAGGCAGGGGCCCTTTCCCCAGACGCACGTGCCATTGTCTCTTCCAGACCGAGGTCACAGCAGCACTTGCAGTGTAGGTCCTCTCCTGTCGAAGATCAGGTATCGAGTGATTGAACAGATAGAAAATGGCGGTCACGTCCGTGGCGGTGACGTCTGCGGTGGTGCGTATCATCACCGCCGGCGCTCTTCGTCATTGGCTCCTGGGACCCATAGGGTCCAATGTTAACCAATGCAGCATTGCGGCGCTGTCTTCGACCGCCTAACTCGACTGTGTACAACGCCAGCGCAGTTACCTCACATACCATTGTCCCAGTTTAGAGGTCAGGCATCTGCCATTTCAGGGACCCACATGGCTTCATTTACAACTGCGTCACACATACCTAGGCCTGGACTCAACACACATACAGGAAGATTTTTGTATTTTGTGTCGTGTTCTGTGTAGCTGTGTACATACCTCAGAATTGGTTGACTCTGTGGTCGCTGTTGTCCTTCCTAGGCACCGTCAGCTGGGACATGTGAGGAGATGGCGGAATCCTCCGGTGTAACGACCTCTGGTGGACCTGTTGACAATGGAGGAGCGACATTTGATCATCACCTACAGGTTTGACCGTGCCACAATCCAGGAACTGTGTACCCAGTTGGAGCCAGATCTGATGTCACCAATCCGCCATCCCACAGGTATCCCCCCTCAAGTGCAGGTGCTGTCAGTACTCCATTTCCTAGCAAGTGGGTCATTTCAGACAACAGTGGCCATGGCATCAGGGATGTCCCAGCCTATGTTTTCTAACGTATTGTCCAGAGTGCTGTCTGCCCTGCTGAAACATGTGAGGAGCTACATCGTTTTCCCTCAGGTGGAGGATTTGGTTACAGTGAAAGGTGACTTCTATGCCCTTGGACACATCCCCAACATCATAGGTGCCATTGATGGGACCCATGTGGCTTTGGTCCCCCCCCACAGGAGTGAACAGGTGTACAGGAACAGGAAGAGTTATCATTCAATGAATGTACAGATGGTATGTTTGGCAGACCAGCACATCTCGCAGGTAAATGCTATGTTTCCATTTATTTAATTGTTGTTAGCCTATCCGGCCATAACAATAATCACACAATAAATATCAATCCATCACACTCGGTAAAAATCACATTAATAAAACATCTCAGTAGAAAAGGAAACTGTGCTTAAGTTATTGATTTAACATGTGCCGAAATGTATCCGATTTACCCTACATTATCATAAAACATAATATATAACCATGATTTACATAAAAACTTAACTTATTCTAAAAAACGTTATAAATCTAATATTTAAATATGTTGTTCTGGCACAAATCATTTGGGACCTTGCAGTGTCTGCCAAACGTTTAATGGAAGCCCGAGGCCTAACCCAGTTTTACACCACCCTGCACCGATTTCCCAAGCTGGATAGCTATGGGATGACATAAGCGATTATGCCTGTGCCAACTGTGGGTGCATTGATGAACGTAACTTCCATGCTTCCAAGATATAAGTTGAAACCTTTGTCACGATGTGTTTCTCGTCTGATCGCATACATAACACTTCCGCCTCCTTGCACTTCCTAACTCCGTAAGATCTGAAAAGTGGGCGTAAATACAATTTGCGGAGTTTGAGCGTAAAGTGACATAATAAAAGGAAGTGGGAAAGTGTTTCTGGGCCACCATGAAGACATGGACAACATTCTAATCTACCCAGAGGAACGGGTTGCCATCTGTTTACCACCGCCGTCACAGGTAGTGTGCCCATACGGAATTTAAAATAGAGAACCCTTTTTTCCTCCGGAAAAATATTGTCTATGAATATTGCTGGTTTAAGTTCTTGGTTAAACAAAATGTAGCGCTTAAATAAAGGGCTAGGTGACTCACACATAATCTCAGTCTTTTGCTCCCAATATGCCTTTTTAATGACAGCTAAACTAGACCTTCTGATTTTTTCTGGATGGAGCCAGAGGTCTCCCTGGCCGATAGCAGCCAGGGTAGTTGAGATATGTTTGAACCAGGGCAATTTCCGATGGCTTTGTAGCTTCATGATGTCCTTAAGTACGTCTCTATATGGTTTAAGTTCCTCTTTTGACCAAACACGGATCCAGTAACTTACTGGAGCCAGAGCAATGTAGTCCTCAACCTTTCTCATTTGAAGATCAAGTCTTATTGCATTCATTGGTGTAGCATTGCCTAAGCAAAGTAATCGGCGTAAAAATTTATTCTCGGTTACTTGTATTGATGGCGTCTTTCTGAATCCCCAGATCTCTGCGCTGTAAAGTGCTGCAGCTCTTGCTTTTGTTTTATATGCAAGCAGTGCAGAACTCACAGAATGGTTGCCTGTAGCTTTTGCAAATCTGAGTACTGCTCCAGCTTGTTGGGCCAAGGAAATACTACTTTTATAGATTTGTGGCTTCCATGTCTGTTTTTCGTCTAATCTGCAACCCAGGTAATCATAAGTAGCCACTCGGGCCAAAGGCTTGTTGTTTGCCCTAAAAGTCGATTGCATCGTCTGTTTTTGGTTAAGAATCATAAACTTTGTTTTCCCCTCGTTGATTACCATGCTCCTTGAGGTACAAAATGATTCGAAACCCCTGAGTAGTCGATGCATTGCTATCTCCGTTCTTGCTAGTAGTACAGCGTCATCAGCAAAGAGCAGGATAGGTATGCTTTCATTGGCTAGTTTTGGCACATCCAGATTTAATTCCCTCAGGACTTGACTTACTTCATTTATATAACAATTAAATAAGGTTGGGGCCAAAACACAGCCTTGTTTTACACCTCGCTCGATTGGAATTTCCCCAGACGCACGTGCCATTGTCTCTTCCAGACCGAGGTCACAGCAGCACTTGCAGTGTAGGTCCTCTCCTGTCGAAGATCAGGTATCGAGTGATTGAACAGATAGAAAATGGCGGTCACGTCCGTGGCGGTGACGTCTGCGGTGGTGCGTATCATCACCGCCGGCGCTCTTCGTCATTGGCTCCTGGGACCCATAGGGTCCAATGTTAACCAATGCAGCATTGCGGCGCGGTCTTCGACCGCCTACCGCGACGGTGTACAACGCCAGCGCAGTTACCTCACATACCATTGTCCCAGTTTAGAGGTCAGGCATCTGCCATTTCAGGGACCCACATGGCTTCATTTACAACTGCGTCACACATACCTAGGCCTGGACTCAACACACATACAGGAAGATTTTTGTATTTTGTGTCGTGTTCTGTGTAGCTGTGTACATACCTCAGAATTGGTTGACTCTGTGGTCGCTGTTGTCCTTCCTAGGCACCGTCAGCTGGGACATGTGAGGAGATGGCGGAATCCTCCGGTGTACCGACCTCTGGTGGACCTGTTGACAATGGAGGAGCGACATTTGATCATCACCTACAGGTTTGACCGTGCCTCAATCCAGGAACTGTGTACCCAGTTGGAGCCAGATCTGGGCCCATATTTATACTTTTTGACGCTAAACTGCGCTAACGCAGTTTAGCGTCAAAAAATTTAGCGCCGTCTAACGCCATTCTGAAGCGCCATGCGGGCGCCGTATTTATGGAATGGCGTTAGCCGGCGCTAGCAGACCGGCGCTGCCTGGTGTGCGTGGAAAAAAACCACGTACACCAGACAGCGCCGGCGTAGGGGGAAAATGGCGTATGGGCGTCTTAAAATGGGGCAAGTCAGGTTGCGTCGAAAAAATCGTCGTAACCCGACTTGCGCCATTTTTTTTCGACGCCCATCCCCCATCAACATGACTCCTATCATTGTAAAGATAGGAGTCATGCCCCCTTGCCCAATGGCCATGCCCAGGGGACTTATGTCCCCTGGGCATGGTCATTGGGCATAGTGGCATGTAGGGGGGCACAAATCAGGCCCCCCTATGCCACAAAAAATAAATAAAAAAATACTTACCTGAACTTACCTTAATGTCCATGGGATGGGTCCCTCCGTCCTTGGGTGTCCTCCTGGGGTGGGCAAGGGTGGCAGGGGGGGTCCCTGGGGGCAGGGGAGGGCACTCTGGGCTCATTTTGAGCCCACTTGTCCCTTAACGCCATCCCTGACCCAGGCGTTAAAAAGCGGCGCAAATGCGCCGTTTTTGGCCACGCCCACTCCCGGGCGTCTCTTTTGCCCGGGAGTATAAATACCACGTAAAGGCCTGGGAGTCATTTTTTAAGACGGGAACGCCTCCCTTGCATATCATTAACGCAAGGAAGGGGTTCACGCTAAAAAATGACGCACACTCCGGGCACTTTGGCGCCCGAAGCGTCTAACGCCAGAGTATAAATATGGCGTTAGTTGGCGTTAGTTCTGCGTCGAATTTGCGTCGAAAAAAACGACGCAAATTCGGCGCAAACGGAGTATAAATACGGGCCCTGATGTCACCAATCCGCCATCCCACAGATATCCCCCCTCAAGTGCAGGTGCTGTCAGTACTCCATTTCCTAGCAAGTGGGTCATTTCAGACAACAGTGGCCATGGCATCAGGGATGTCCCAGCCTATGTTTTCTAACGTATTGTCCAGAGTGCTGTCTGCCCTGCTGAAACACGTGAGGAGCTACATCGTTTTCCCTCAGGTGGAGGATTTGGTTACAGTGAAAGGTGACTTCTATGCCCTTGGACACATCCCCAACATCATAGGTGCCATTGATGGGACCCATGTGGCTTTGGTCCCCCCCACAGGAGTGAACAGGTGTACAGGAACAGGAAGAGTTATCATTCAATGAATGTACAGATGGTATGTTTGGCAGACAAGCACATCTCGCAGGTAAATGCTATGTTCCCTGGCTCAGTGCATGACGCCTACATCCTGCGGAATAGCAGCATCCCTTATGTGATGGGTCAACTCCAGAGGCACCGTGTGTGGCTATTAGGGGACTCTGGTTACCCCAACCAGTCATGGCTATTGACCCCAGTGAGGAATCCCAGGTCCAGGGCAGAGGAACGCTACAATGAGGCCCATGGGCGGACTAGGAGGGTGATCGAACACACCTTCGGCCCTCTGAAGGCCAGGTTTAGGTGCCTCCATATGACAGGTGGTTCCCTATTCTACTCACCAAGGAAGGTGTGCCAGATCATCATCGCCTGCTCTATGCTTCACAATCTTGCTTTGCGACGCCAGGTGCCTTTTCTGCAGGAGGATGGTCCAGATGACGGTGTTGTGGCAACTGTGGAGCCTGTGGACAGTGATGAGGAGGAAGCAGAGGAAGAAGACATTGTTAACAGGGACTCTGTCATACAGCAATATTTCCATTGACACACAGGTGAGAACACTTTTTTGACTATTACATTTACTTTCACACTTCTACCTCTATCCTGTCTGTCAATTTGAAGCATTATTTGCTAACTGAGTGGTACATTTCCATTACGGTTTCACAGGTGTGGTTACCAACGTGTGTCATCTGCTTGCATCCTTCATGGACTTGTGATGTGTGACATAGGTATGTTGACATTACATTTTCGAACGGATTTAGCCATTGTCATAGTTAATACACATTTTCATAATCACAGACTGACTCCAGATTGTTTTGTGGTTCAAGGGTGTTTATTTAAGTGCTAATTATTGGAGGGGGTGGGAAAATGGTGATGGGTGATGGTGGAGGAATGTCCATGGCAGAGTCCAGTCTATTAGTCTCACAGGTGCACTGCTCATATGGGCATAGGAAGTGGAGCTGGAACAGTTCCAATCTGGACAGGGTAATAAAGTGGGACAGTGGGATGACAATCAGGGTGGTCTCATTTCCTGGCGGGGGTCTTGCCATCTTGCTCTGTCCTGTTCCTGGATCTCAGGGGCCGCTTGCGGGGTGGTTGTCCGTCTGCAGGGGGTGGGGTGCTGGTGTGGTGGTCCTGTGGCGGGGCGTCCTGTCCACTAGCGCCGGCGGAGGTGGTGGGCAGTTCATCATCCAGGCTAGTGTCAGGGGCCCCTTGGAGTGCCACGGTGTCCCTCATGGTCTTCTGTATGTCCTTCAGCACCCCTACGATGGTGCCCAGGGCGGAGCTGATTGTTCTGAGCTCCTCCCTGAACCCCAAATACAGTTCGTCCTGCATGCGCTGGGTCTCCTGAAACTTGGCCAGGACCCTCGCCATCGTCTCCTGGGAGTGATGGTATGCTCCCATGATGGAGGAGAGGGCCTCATGGAGAGTGGGCTCCCTAGGCCTGTCCACCCCCTGTCGCACAGCAGCCCTCCCAGTTCCCCTGTGTTCCTGGTCCTCCGTCCCCTGGTTCTTGTGCCCACTACCACTGCCCCCAGGTCCCTGTTGTTGTTGGGGTGGTGGGTTATCCTGGGTTCCCTGTAGTGGTGGACACACAGCTGATTGACGTGTACTGGGTACGGAGGTATGGGCCCGCTGGGTGGGTGCTGTGCTGGTGTTACCAGAGGGTGGAAGGTCAGTGTTGGGCTGTGCCAGTGCGAGGGGAACCAACTGTCCCAAGGCCCACGATGGTCCGGGCTGGTCATCTGGATCCAGTTGGCCAGAGCTGCTGTCATCACTGTGGGCCTCTTCTGTGGGTGGGGTAGAGATGTCTGGATCCTCCTGTCTGGTGACGTTAGGTAGTGGTCCTGCAGGGGTATAAAAGCATGATTATTGCATGTGTGTGTCATGGTGTGCAATGGGTGGGTGAGCGTGTACCCCAGTGCTAGCATTCCTGTGTGTGGGCTTGTGTGATGATGGTTAGGGGGTTTTATGGGTATGTGCAGTGGGCATGCTTTAGTGATGGGTGTCCATGCTTTGTTGTGTCATGCAGGGCTTGGTGCTGGGATGGGTAGTTTGTGTTATTAGTACATTAGTGAGGAGTTTGAGTGATAGGGGAGGGGGTGAGGGTGGGCGTGTGTGATAGCATGCAGGTAGGGTGGGGGATATGATAGTTAAGATTTGACTTACCAGTGTCCATTCCTCCACTGACTCCTCCGAGGCCCTCGGGATGCATAATGGTCAAGACTTGCTCCTCCCATGTTGTTAGTTGTGGGGGAGGAGGTGGGGGTCCGCCGCCAGTCCGCTATCCCGCATGTTGTGCCTGGAGACCACGGAACGCACCTTCCCCCGTAGGTGGTTCCACCTCTTCCTGATGTCGTCCCGATTTCTTGGGTGCTGTCCCACTGCGTTGACCCTGTCGACTATTCTTCGCCATAGCTCCATCTTCCTAGCTATAGAGGTGTGCTGCACCTGTGAGCCAAATAGCTGTGGCTCTACCCGTACGATTTCCTCCACCATGACCCTGAGCTCCTCCTCCGAAAACCTGGGGTGTCTTTGGTGTGCCATGGGGTGGTGTAGGTGATGTGTGGGGTGGTGTATGTGGTGATGAGTGTGGTGATGTGTAGTGGTGTGTGGTGTTTTGTGCGTGGATGTTGTGTGGGTGATGGTGTTGTGTGCCTCTGTGTGGTGGGGTTGTCTATTGCTGTGCTCTCTCTGTCGCCTTCGTCTCTATTTTTTGGTCGTAGGGGTTTGTGGGTGATGTGGGTGTGTGTTTTATATTGTGTTGGGTGTGTGGGAGTGGTGTTTGGATGTGTATCAGGTGTGTGTATTTCGAAATGTCCAATGTGGCGGTGTTTTGGAGATGTGTGTGTATTTTGAGCGCGGCGGTGTGTACCGCCAATGGAATACCGCGGTTGAAAGACCGCCGTGTGGATTCGTGGGTCGTAATAGCATGGGCGTGTTTCTGTTGGCGTGACGGTGGAGGATTTGTTTTCGCCAGTTTATCACTGACCTTTAGTGTGGCGGACTTGTGTGGGTGTCTGAATTTCGTCGGATTCCGAGATGTGGGTCATAATAGCTGTGGCGGTTTTCTGCACGGCAGTAAGCGGCTTTTACCGCCAATGTTGTAATGACCCCCTAAGAACTGTAAAAAAAAAAAAACAAGGCCGTGCCTGTTCCATTTATGCACCCAAGATCTGGAACAGAATTGTTGTATCCATAAGGAGCGTTCCAACCTGCTCCAGTACTAGCAATCCAGTAACAACCCAATTACTAGCTACCTCCTCTATCATTCATTGACTGCATATTTATCTTTGACCCTGTACATCTTTCCACTGCCTTTACAGCTATGTTTGTGCTATACAAATACCACCTCAACAATCTCACAAACCACCTAGTAGGCACTTAATTAGTCCATGATAAAATGATCCAATATACCATATTACTCTCAACTAACCCCCCCAAGTACCTTCCAATAAACATTCCTATTTATGTATCAAGACTCCCGCCTACCTCTTAACACACCCTCACATTGCCCCAAACAGTTCATGCACAGCTCCATCAGAACTCTTGATAGTCCCTTATAAAAACACTAATTCTAACCTACCACAGCTCTTACACGACAACCACAGAGCTCCTAAAAGACCCTTTTTAATATATAGAGAACTGTAAAAATCATCCAAAATAAATATACCCAAAGACATATACGCATTGTGGTGATTATATATGCAGAGACATAGGCATGAATTATGTAAATGTACAGTAGCTTCCATAAGCAGTATTCAGAGCTACTGCTGGTTGTGCTACTAGCCTTCATGAATTAAAAAGTGAAGATGGTGATTTTTACCAGCATGAAACCCCTGTCAGAAGGATTTGCAGTCTATTGTCTACGGATGGACAGACAAGAGGGGCTTCTGATCAGCATAAGGGCTTCTCTTAGGCCACTTTCCTTCAATAAACTCCCTCTAAAGAGAACTTATGCAAATTGACAAAATATATCACCCACCTCCGAATTCATAATTTTCTACATAATAAGTAAGGGCCAAAATCCCAAACTGAAAATAGAATGTCACTGTTTCTAGAACAGAAAAATGAGATCAATAAAAATCCCTGTTAGTTGGAAGATGGTGATTGACAGTTATGCATGTCGGACTATTGTCTGACATAAATATTGCGTCCTAAATATTGTGTACAAAAATGCCACTGATTGGGTGCAGATACTTTTTTATTATTAACTCCAATGAGGTGTTGGATTTGTAAACAATATTTAGGACACAATATTTTTCACTGATGATATTTTGTTTATATAATATTCTGGTACAAGACCTTTACAGATTCTTCCTGTAGTCAGTGCACTCTTTTATGGGAAATTAGGTGTTCATTCACCAAAGACAATTCACACAGGAAAATTCAGACCATACACATGGCCTTTGTACAAGGATAGACCAAATTGTGCAGAAATTGTGACTCCTTTGTTTGCTACTGCATGAAGGATGATCAAACATGATCATACCTGAATGGGGGGTATGGCAGACTGACGGTCATCTATTCTCTAAACAAAGGTCTCCTTAGAAATATCTCCCTTCAGCATGGAAATAGAGAGGATAGACCAGATTTCCATGGGCTCTAAACTTAGAATGACCTCATTTGCTCTGCAACTCTGTTGAAGAACAATGGGAACATTTTCCTTCTCTGTGTATTGCCGTCTAAATCTTAATTTCTAGTTTGTCACAAGTAGTTTGCTATGTGATGTTTGCAGTTATTTCTATAAAACCTATTATTCAAAAAAACTGTTATTTGTGATTTTATGTTTAAAGTGGAGGCACAATACTGTGTTCGACATTTGTGGCAAAAGTTTTTTTTTTAATGTATTTATTAAACCTTTTCAAAGAGGAACAAATATAGACAAAGTACATACATTTTGCCTCAGGCATTCTGTCTATTAAACTGAGAGCACTAGACACCAAAAATCAACACAAGTAATTCAGAGCACACCCAGAGTACCATAACTACTAGAAGGGGTACATGTCAGGCAAGGATTCTCAGAGGCCCCAGAGGTAGGAGATGATGGTGGCGAGGACACGGTATGCCTCAAAAGATAGAGAAAAAATGGGGCCCATATGTCCTTGGGATGCACTGCATTACAAATCATTCCAGCATATAATTCAGACATGTTCTGACTGTATACAACATCTGATAGCCACTCCTTCACAGCCGGTACTCCTTTCTGCATCCACTTCACATCCACACGTCTCTTGGCTAGTATCAGTGGGACAGAAACAAGCCGGTGGTTCACCAGGTATAACGTTGGTGTATCATCCAGTAGGGCTGTTTGGTGCAGGGTCAATGGGTATCCCCAAAATCTCAGAGACCACCAAGAATACACCCGTCCAATAAGTGGCAAATCTAGGGTAGTCTCATGTCTTATGGAGGAAATTTGCATTGAGTAGCTCACAGCAAGTACATCTGGCACTGACGCTCCCATTAAATTTAGTTATTTTTTCTGGGGTGTGGTAATATTGATGAAGGTATTCAAAATGTATGATTTTATGCTTGTAGATGAAGGGAATATTTTCAATGTGTGTCTAACAATACGACCAAACTTTATCAGTCAATTAGTGCCCCAGTGAGAGCTCCCATCGAAGCTTGGCTTTCTGAAATTTGTCTATTAGCTAATCCAGGATGGCAGAATATAAATATAATATGGAGTGTTTCATGTCAGCCCTACCTATGTATGCTATAGGAGCTCTGTATCTGGTGCTTATGCTGGATACAAGGGTAGTTCAGCAATGACGGCAGACTGCATGCTGAGACAGCAAAAGTAACATGTGGAGTCGCCCCAGCTCTTGCACAAAAGCTACTATGTGAAATAAATAAATTGTATTCATATAAATCCCCCATGGTAAGTATACCTACTTGTCGCAACAGTCCTTGACCACTTTCTCCCTTGCAAGGGGTATCTGAGAACTATCTGAAATTGGCAATGCTGAGGAGCATAGGACATCATACTGTAATTTCCCGTCCAGCTCCCACCACACATAGGGCCATATGTACGAACACATTTACCCATAGACACAGAATGGGCAAAACTGCTTGCTACATCTGGCCAATAGTTTGTCAGGGCAAGTACTGTTGGAGAGCAAACATTATTAATAAAAATGGGCCACTAAGACATCATATGAAATAAGGCGTGTTTAAAGGCCTAACTGAAAACTGTTCACTTTGAAATGTGCTTATTCTGGTGTCAGCCACAATGTAGTTCAGACATTAAATTAAATAGTGCCTAATGAAAATATATTTTGTCTAATCGTGTTTAAATATACTGACAAGATGAGTAATGATTTATTAAAAGGTTAATGGTTGAGGTTTACATGAAATGTTTTATTTCTTCATGCTTAGCACTGGTTTAAAGGCCTCACACTTTAGTAAATTTCCAGGGGCACGATGTTTTAGAAGAATGCTAGCTTTGCACAAATAATGTTTCTTCAAGCATCCTGTGTGACTGGCACACTCTGGAAAAGTTAATTTCTTTGATTGTTACAGTTGCATTTTCTTGAGATGAGATAATAAGGTACAAAATAAACAATAGGCTTAATTGCTCAATGTCTGCTTTTCATGTAACATTTTACTTCTGCTCGAGTTTAATTTGTTGGCGGAAAGCACACTTTATGTTTTCACATAGTTTTCAATGTAATTGTTCACGGAAGCTGGTGTCCGAAGGAGATGGGAGAGGAGTGACATTGTAAACCAATCACGGCTGCAGAAAACGTGAAGAGATACATCGGGATACACAGATGAAGTTCATTGGTTGCAAACTCACCCCATAGTCATGTCCAATTAGTAACTTTTAGGACTTTAATATAGCAAAGTTTTAGGTGATGTAAGTCAGTTCTCCATTTTCTGAGCATCTTGTCTGTTCTGTCAGATTCCTTTTAGCTTGAGTTCTATTCAGATGATGCTGCATAGTCTTTGCCTAAGATTCTAGCAGTTTCAGTTATATTAGGCCCAACTTGCTGAACTGTTTCCCGGTCCTGATGCTGTTTTGGGATGTTCCTAATGTTCCTACACTCTTCTGACAAAGGCCCTCATTACAACATTGGAGGTAAAAGCCGATTACCGCCGTGCAGAAGACCGCCAAAACACCGCCGCGTCCGCGGAATTCCGCCACAGCTATTATGACACACATCTCGGAATCCGCCGAAATACAGACACCCACACAACTCCGCCACACCAAAGGTCAGTGTTAAACTGGCGAAAACAAACCCTCCACCGTCACGGCAACAGAAATACGCCCACACTATCACGACACACGAATCCACGCGGCGGTCTTTCAACCGCGGTATTCCATTGGCGGTACACACCGCCGCGCTCAAAATACACACACATCTCCAAAACACCGCCACATTGGACATTTCGAAATACACACACCTGATACACATACACACACCACTCCCACACACCCAACACAATATAAAACACACACCCACATCACCCACAAACCCCTACGACCAAAAATCACGAACGAAGGCCAGATAGACAGAGAGCACAGCAACTGAGAACCCCACCACACAGAGGCACACAACACCATCACCCATACAACATTACACGCACAAAACACCACACACCACTACACATCAACACACACATCAATACTTACACCACCCCACACATCACCCAAACCACCACATGTCACTCCAAAGACATCCCCGGTTTACCGAGGAGTAGTTTAGGGTCATGGTGGAGGAAATCCTACGGGTAGAGCCACAGCTATTTGGTTCACAGGTGCAGCACACATCCATAGCCAGGAAGATGGAGCTATGGCAAAGAATAGCCGACAGGGTCAACGCAGTGGGACAGCATCCAAGAAATCGGGACATCAGGAAGAGGTGGAACGACCTATGGGGGAAGGTGCGTTCAGTGTTCTCCAGGCACAACATCGCGGTACAGCGGACTGGCGGCGGACCCCCACCTCCTCCCCCACAACTAACAACATGGGAGGAGCAAGTCTTGACCATCATGCATCCAGAGGGCCTCGGAGGAGTCGGTGGAGGAATGGACACTGGTAAGTCAAATCTCAACTATCATATCCCCCACCCTACCTGCATGCTATCACACACCCCCACCCTCACCCCCTCCCCTAACACTCACACTCCTCACTAATGTCCTAATAACACAATCCACTCATCCCAACACCAAGCCCTGCATGACACAACTAAGCATGGTCACCCCTTACCAAAGCATGCTCACTGCACATACCCAGAACAATCCCCCAACCATCATCACACAAACCCACACACAGGAATGCTTGCACTGGGGTACACAAACACCCACCCATTGCACACCATTACACACACACATACAATAATCATGCTCTTATATCCCTGCAGGACCACTAAGGAACGTCACCACACCGGAGGGTCCAGACAACTCCACTCCACCCACAGAAGAGGCCCACAGTGACGACAGCAGCTCTGCCCTACTGGATCCTGATGACCAGCCCGGACCATCGTCGGTTCCCCTTGCACAGGCGCAGCCCAACACTGACTTTTCACCCTCTGGTAACACCAGCACAGCACCCACCCAGCGGGCCCATACCTCCGTCCCCAGGACACGTCAATCAGCGGTGTGTCCACCACTACAGGGAACCCAGGATAACCCACCACCCCAACAACAACAGGGACCTGGGGGCAGTGGTAGTGGGCACACGGTCCAGGGGACAGAGGCACAGGAACACAGGGGAACTGGGAGGGCTGCTGTGCAACAGGGGGCAGACAGGCCAAGGGAACCCACTCTCCACAAGGCCCTCTCCTCCATCATGTGAGCATACCACCACTCCCAGGAGACGATGGCGATGGTCCTGGACAAGTTTCAGGAGACCCAGCGCCTGCAGGAGGAGCAGTATTTGGGGTTCAGGGAGGAGCTCAGAACCATCAGCTCCGCCCTGGGCACCATCGTAGGGGTGCTGAAGGACATACAAAAGACCATGAGGGACACCGTGGCACTCCAAGGGGCCCCTGACACTAGCCAGGACGATGAACTGCCCACCACCTCTGCCGGCGCTAGTGGACAGGACGCCCCGCCACAGGACCACCACACCAGCACCCCACCCCTGCAGACGAACAACCACCACCCAAGTGGTCCCTGAGATCCAGGAACAGGACAGAGCAAGATGGCAAGACCTCCGCCAGGAAATGAGACCACCCTCATTGTCCTCCCACTGTCCCACTTTGTTACCCTGTCCATACTGAAACTGCCCCAGCTCCAATTCCTATGCCCATATGGGCAGTGCACCTGTGAGACTAATAGACTGGACTCCGCCATGGACATTCCTCCACCGTCCCCCATCACAATATTACTACCCCCCTTCATATTTGGGCACTTAAATAAACACCCTTGAACCACAAAACAATCTGGAGTCAGTCTGTGATTTGGTAAATATGTATAATCAATTACAGTGTCAAAATGCGTTTGCAATTGTAAAGCCAACATACCTATGTCACACATCACAAGTCCTTGAAGTATGCAAGCAGATGACACACGTTGGTAACCACACCTGTGAAACCGTAATGGAAAGGTACAACTCAGTGACCAAATACTGCTATGAAATGACAGACAGGATAGTGGTAGAAGTGTGAAAGTGAATGTAATGGTAAAAAGAAAACTGTTCTCACCTGTGTGTCACTGGAAATATTGCTGGATGACTGACTCCCTGTTGTCTATGTCTTCTTCCTCAGGGTCCTCCTCATCACTGTCCACAGGCTCCACAGGCTCCACAGCTGCCACAACACCGTCATCTGGACCATCCTCCTGCAGAAAAGGCACCCGGCGTCGCAAAGCAAGATTGTGAAGCATCGAGCAGGCGATGATGATCTGGCACACCATCTTCGGTGAGTAGAATAGGGAACCACCTGTCATATGGAGGCACCTGAACCTGGCCTTCAGGAGGCCGAAGGTGCGTTCGATCACCCTCCTAGTCCGCCCATGGGCCTCATTGTAGCGTTCCTCTGCCCTGGTCCTGGGATTCCTCCCTGGGGTCAATAGCCAGGACAGGTTGGGGTAACCAGAGTCCCCCAATAGCCACACACAGTGCCTCATATAAGGGATGCTGCTATTCCGCAGGATGTAGGCGTCATGCACTGAGCCAGGGAACATAGCATTTACCTGCAAGATGTACTGGTCTGCCAAACAGACCATCTGTACATTCATCGAATGATAACTCTTCCTGTTCCTGTACACCTGTTCACTCCTGTTGGGGGGTGACCAAAGCTACATGGGTCCCGTCAATAGCACCTATGATGTTGGGGATATGTCCAAGGGCATAGAAGTCACCTTTCACTGTAGCCAAATCCTCCACCTGAGGGAAAACGATGTAGCTCCTTACATGTTTCAGCAGGGCAGACAACACTTTGGACAAAACGTTGGAAAACATAGGCTGGGACATCCCTGATGCCATGGCCACTGTAGTCTGAAAAGACCCACTTGCAACGAAATGGAGCACTGACAGCACCTGCACGTCAGGGGGGATTCCTGTGGGATGGCGGATTGCTGACATCAGGTCTGGCTCCAACTGGGTACATAGTTCCTGGATAGTGGCACAGTCAAACCTGTAGGTGATGATCAAATGTCTCTCCTCCATTGTCAACAGGTCCACCAGCGGTTGGTACACCGGAGGATTCCGCCATCTTCTCAAATATCCCAGCTGACGGTGCCTAGGAAGGACAACAGCGACCACAGACTCAATAAAATCACAGGTATGTACACACAGATACACAGAACACGACACCAAAGACAATAATTCACCTGTATGTGTGTCGAGGGTAGGCCTAGGTATGTGTGACGCAGTAGTAAATGAAGCCATGTGGGCCCCTGAAATGGCGGCTGCCTGACCTCTAAACTGGGACAATGGGGTGTGAGGTAACTGCGCTGGCGTTGTACACCGTCGCGGTAGATGGTCGTAGACCGCGGCGCAATGCTGCATTGGTTAACATTGGACCCTATGGGTCCCAGGAGCCAATGATGAATTGCGCCGGCGGGGATGATACGCACCACCGCGGACGTCACCGCCGTGGACGTGACCGCCATTTTCTATCTGTTCAATCACTCGATACCTGATCTTCGACAGGAGAGGACCTACACTGCAAGTGCTGCTGTGACCTCGGTCTGGAAGAGACAATGGCTGCTGCGTCTGGGGAAAGGGCCCCTGCCTTCACTGCTCAGGAGTTGGGGAAGCTAGTAGACGAGGTCCTCCCCCAGTACACGCTACTCTACGGTCCTCCAGACCAACAGGTAAGTACCCAGGGAGTACGTTGTATGGGCTATGCCTGTGTGGAGAGGGCTGGTTGTAAGAGGGAAGGGGGCAGAGTTCAGGTAACATGAATGAGTGTGAATGCATGTGCCACATGGCAAGGGCAGGGATGTGGGCCAC
The DNA here is from genome assembly GCF_031143425.1 of Pleurodeles waltl. Taxonomy (NCBI): domain Eukaryota; kingdom Metazoa; phylum Chordata; class Amphibia; order Caudata; family Salamandridae; genus Pleurodeles; species Pleurodeles waltl. The sequence continues at coordinate 732,476,015 of NC_090436.1, forward strand.
TCACTTTGACGGCGCAGTTGGTAATGACTTCTCTTCTTCCCCTGTGCATGTCATGTAGGTCAGCGCCCACCAGAAGAAGGACATTTGGCGTGCCATCGCCAAGGACGTCCGGACCCTGGGGGTCCACCAGAGACGGGGCACCCACTGCCGTAAAAGATGGGAGGACATTCGCCGCTGGAGCAAGAAGACGGCGGAGGCTCAGCTGGGGATGGCCTCCCAACGTGGGAGGGGTGCCCATCGCACCATGACCCCCCTGATGTTCCGGATCCTGGCGGTGGCCTACCCGGAGTTGGATGGGCGCTTGAGGACATCACAGCAGACACAAGGGGGTGAGTACACCCTAATTCTGGGGACTTTGCGCACAGTTGAGGGGTCTGGGTGGGGAAGGAGGGCTGTGGGTTTCCCTAGGCCAGGGCGTCTTCCGTAGGCTAGGCCCCTCCGTAATGCATGCCATGTGCCACTCCACCCCACCTCAGTAGAGTGCCAAGTACAGGTATACATGCCCCTGTGGCATCCATGTGTGCAGATGTCCACCATAGCGATGTAGGCCAGATCCCAGGAATTGCAGCTGTAGAGGCCTAGAGCGCGGCATAGTGCAAGGGGCTGCTGTGTCTGTGTTGTCTGCCAACGGTAGCGGTAAGCCATGCACTCAACCTCTTTTTCTTCTGTCGCCCCCCCCCCCCCCTTTCTGTGCTCTCCCTGTTCTTTTGTGCATCAGCATCATCAGGCGGAGGTACAGTGGCACCGGAGCACGAGGGAGCTGCATCCCACATGGCCATGGAGGGCCACACTATGGACTCAGAATGCACCAGTGGGCCGGAGGGCGAGGGGAGCTTCACGTCGGTCACCGGATCACCAAACAGCGACACGGACTCTTCCGCCGATGGGAGCTCCCTTGTGGTGGCGGCACCATCTGTGCCCACCACTTCTACAGGTACAGCCGCCACCTCCCCTACCAGCACCGCCCTCCCAGCAGCCCCTCAGCGTTCGCCCGTGCCCGCTCACCCAGGAGGGTGGGCATCACCTTCGCCCCAGGCACCTCAGCCCCTGCCCCTGTCACCCCTGCTGACCTCAGTGAGGAGGCCATTGACCTCCTCCGGTCACTCACTGTTGGGCAGTCTACCATTGTGAATGCCATCCAGGGTATAGAAAGGGAGTTGCAACACGGTAATGCATTCCTGGAGGGCATTCATTCTGGTCAGGCTGCCCATCATCGAACCCTGCAATCACTGGCCTCAGCACTGATGGCAGCCATTGTCCCTGTGTCTAGCCTCCCCCTCCACCTTCCTCCACCCAGACCCAATCCCCTGTACCCCAGCCTATCCCAAGCACACCATCAGACCAGCATGCATACACCTCAACACACAAAAGTAGCTCAGGCAAACATAGGCACCACACATCCCACAGGCACTCACACAAGCATCACACACATACAGACACAGCAACATCCACTGCCTCCACTGTGTCCCCCTCCTCGTCGTCTCCCTCCTCCCTCCCAGTCTCGTCTACACTCTCACCTGCATGCAGTACATCTACAGGCACTAGGACTCGCACCAGAACACCCAGCACCACACTCCGCTCACCTGCACTCACCACCCCCACTACCATTTACACGTCCCCTGTGTCTTCTCCCAGTGTGTCTGTGACGCCCCCTCCCAAAGTACACAAACGCGGGCACCCACACACCCAACATCCATCCACCTCACGACACCCTCCAGTACTTGCACCTGCACCCAAAACACCTAAAGTGACACCTCCTACAACCACCTCCTCCTCCTCCACTCCCAGACCCCCTCCAGCTACCAATCCCAGTGTTCGCCAGAAACTCTCCCTCAGCAACGTTGACCTCTTTGCCCCCACCCCTCCAATTCATAAGCCACGTAGTAGCGCCTCAGCCAAAAAGACTCCAGTACCAGTGGTGCGTGTTCAAGGTGTGTGGAGTGCACCGGCCACCAGGGCAGGTAGTGTGACACGGAGCCAAAGCACTGCCAGTCCACCCCCTGTAAAGCATCTCAAGTTGGAAAGCGGCCGACGGGACAGGGTGAATACTCCTGGCGGAAAAACTGCTCACAAGGCTCCCAGGGGGATTGCAGAGTCAGCTGTGACTCTTCCAAAGGTTGTGAAGTGCCAGAAGAAGTCTGCGCAGTCTGGTAAGAGCAGCACGGCGGAGGAGGGCGCCATCCTCCCCGGCGGACGGGATGCCACCGCTAGCACCGTCGTCACTGGTCAGGAGACCACCGCCGGAGTCAGTGCCCAGGAGGGCAGGAGTATCGTCACTGGTCAGGAGACCACCGCCGGAGTCAGTGCCCAGGAGGGCCCTGGCAGCCACAGCCCCGCTGGGCAATGAGGGACCATCATGCCACACACCAATGCACAGGTCAGAGACCGCCATGGCAAAGCACAGCTGAACAGGGCAGAGAACCGCTGAACAGGTCAGAGACTGCCATGGCAAAGCACCGCTGAACAGGGCAGAGAACCGCTGAACAGGTCAGAAACCGCCATGGCAAAGCACCGCTGAACAGGGCAGAGGGCTGCTGAACAGGTCAGAGACCGCCATGGCAAAGCACCGCTGAACAAGGAACTCACCGCCATGGTGAAGACCCCTGAACATGGCAAAGCACCGCTGAACAGGGCAGAGCACCGCTGAAGAATGAAAACACCACCACATCAAGCATCGTTATCCAATGTACAGCTGGGACAGTGACGGAACAGGAAGCATCACGGGGTGCCTGGTGCAGTGTGGGCACCATTCCCCCTCCAGAACCAGTGGAGACATGCATCCACTCCGTCTGTCCTTAACAGGATGAAGCACTCTGGGCACCAGTCCACCTCCAGAACCAGTGGAGACTGTCATCCACTTGAGAGACTGTGGCTTTGCACTCCCCAGGATGGAACAGTGGGCAAACCACCCACTGTAGAGACTTGAGAGATTGTGGCTTTGCACTCCCCAGGATGGAACAGTGGGCAAACCACCCACTGTAGAGACTTGAGAGACTGTGGCTTTGCACTCCCCAGGATGGAACAGTGGGCATGGAGCCCTGTCGTGGATCTGGCGTGGTACTGTCATCCGGCTGAGGTGCCCCCCCCCCTTCGCTTCCCCCTGAGGTGCCTGTTGTATTTCTATCTGATGCCCCAGCAGTGTTCACTCCATTTGTGGACAGGTATCTAATGTGGGCCTCGCCCATGCATTTTTGGCCTAGTGGTGCACGGACATTGATATGTGCATACCTGCACTACTTCTCAGAATGTCTAAGAGCTGGAATGTGTATATATATCTGTATATATTTGGTAACTGTATTTTGATACATTACAATTTTTGAACGGATTTCCTTTGGTCTTTGCATTCTTCCGGGGGGGTTGTGGGTTGTCCCTGTGATTTGGGAAATGCATTGGTGTGTGTGTTGTAATGTGCGAGGGTGAGGGTGGGGGTGGGGGTGTTGCGTGTGTGTCCGTGACTTTTGCTTCCCCCCTCCCCTATGTCGTAGGTGCAGTACTCACCGTTGTCTTCGCCGCCGCCGTTGCTGGTGTTCGTAAATGAGCAGGAAGACAAGGGCAGGTAGGATTTGTAATTCCGGCTCCTTGGTGCCCTCCTTCCTCGTGGGATGTGTAGAAGGTGAGCGTTTTCCCATTGCAAAAGCTGTTTCCGCCGTGTTTTTATCCACGGTGAATCCGCCCCGGAAAAGGTGGCGGATTGGCGGGTTGTGATACTGTGGGCGGTACATTGTCTTCCGCCTGTCTGTTGACGGTGACCGCCGCGCTGCTTGTCTGTACCGCCGTGGCGGTCGGAGTGTTAAAGTGGCTGTCTATGTTGGCGGTTTCCGACACGGTCATGATTCCCTTTTTTGTTCCGCCGGCCTGTTTGCGGTATTACCGCCACTTTAACACCGTCCGCCAGGGTTGTAATGACCACCAAAGTGTCTGCCAGTTGCAGATCCATTTAGGAGAGGTATAACAAATGTGTATTTGTCCTTCTTGCAGGTTTTTCTTCCTTAGGAAACCCAACCAATTGTTTTGGTTAGCGCCCTAGTTAGATGTTTTCCAAATTAATTTTTGTCTTATTTTGCATTTTGCAAGAAGCCCACACATGCTTTTTGAATTGAAGTGTTGGTTAGGGACACCTGACCTAAATCTAATTTTGAATGTATATTAATTGATATTGATTTCATTCAGTTGCACAACTAAATGTATGCCACTTTTATTCTCTACCTATTTCTATTGTTGTTCTGTACTATTCTTTTTTAATGACATGTTACATTTCTTAATTAGATTGAGATTCCTTAGGCATTTTGGACAGCCTGTGATGTTTCTGTATTTCTATAATTTGGTCTTGCGCCTGATTAATGTGAATTTAGTATTGTAATCTAAAGGGCAATAAATGTTTGAAATTTAATAAACTAGTGTGGTGATTCATGACCACATGGGTCATGGTGTCTTTAAATTACTGACTCCAATTGATTATATTGAATATTTGATGGTATATTTGATGTTTATTGTTTTACAGTGTCTGTTTGGAGGATATCACACTCCTGTCTGAGTCAAAAGTTGCGATTCGACCTCTGAGGGTAACAGATGACTTACCCCATACATGTCACCTTACCATAATCATATAAAACCAAATAAGGTCTGACACGCCCACAGATCTGGTGATCCTGGTAGCAAAGGGGGGTTTCATCTCAATCGGAGGGAAACTTCCTGTTTTTAATAGTTATCCGTAGTTTAGAAAGAATGGGGAGATTTGGTTTTACCAGTGCTTGTTGAGAATTTGAAATTTGGAAATTTGGGTATTTGGTTTTGCCAATTAATATTTGTATGAAATTCAGTTTTGCCAATGCTGCTTTGGAGAGATTCCCAGTGTTCCTAGTGTGATTTGCATTTGTGATAGGGTTTGCGCTTGCAGTGCTTTAGCAAATCGCAGGTGAATTGTGATGTGTGAGAGAAATAGGGAATCTGCATACTCCAATGTAGTTAATTAATGTGCGTACTCCAAGGGGTGAGAGTAGGGAAGTCATCATTCTTCAAGTGATTGTGGCACTTTGTGCTAAAAAACTGCCCACGTGGCTGTTTGTGTACATACGCTGAGTTGGTCTAAGACTCTGGAGTATTGTGCAAGTGTTTGGAACACTTGATTGTTGTTGTAACTTGTTTGCTGATTAGGTCAGTTGGGCGTGGTTGACAAATAGTATTGTTAGTGTGCGTGTTAAATGTGTGCTAGTTTGACAGATATTGGTGATTCCTGAGTGCACAAGGAGGATCTGATATTAGTCAAGGTTGAAATTTGCTGGTTGAATTTTACTTGAAATGGGAGAAAGCTAAAGTCAAAAGAGTAGCTGTCATAACTAAAATCGGCAGTCAAAAATTCCGTAAGGTTTCCGAAGTGATTGTGTCCCTACCTGTAGAAATCAGACAAGTTGGTTTGTTGATTTTTCTTTAGTGCTCGCAATAATTTTGTATTTAGTTTTTATGTGAATCAGGTTTGAAGAACAAACCGTGAGGCTTTGTCAGCCACTGTGTGAGAGTGTGTAGTTATTGGGTCTGCGCTGGGATTGGTTGGTTGGTGAAAAGGAGCTGCGAACGGATTGGTGGACAATAGCTAAATGATGTTGGGATTGAATTACTTCCTCTTTTGAATTTAATTCATAGTTGTAAGTCAATTAAAGATGAAAATGAAAATGTTCAAAGCATTAAAGAGTGAGATAAGAGGAGATGCTTTCATCCCAGTCAGACTAGGAGAATTTTCCATGCCAGAAGGTACACCTGCATACATCGTAATTGAAGAGCAGGTCCTTCAGCGTGCATTTGGTTAAAACAATAGTGCAAAATTTCAGAGAAGGAAGGGAGTTTAGCATTTCCTGCTCATAGAAGTTTTAATGTGAGAATGTTAGAGAATTTGAGAAGAGTAATTCATGAATTAAAGCCTTCTCCGAGACTAGCACAATTTGAAACCTTAGCTATTTGGGAGTTAGTGGCCATACAAAAAGAGGAATTAAACTTTGAGAGACGAATGAGAAAAGCTGAGAAAACATTGTTAGAAGCAAGATTGGACAATGATCAGAAATTTTGGAGAACAGAAGTTTTACAGGGTGTTGGAATGTATCCTACAATCACACAAGAGAAAGAGAAGGTGATAGACCAAAGACAAAGTAAAAAAATAAGGATTTTGAAGAAATTGAGTCAAAGTCAGATGAAACTAAGAAGTCACTGATTGTGACTCAGATGATGATGAATTTATTACACAATTATTGAGAAATAGTCCCCCACCATATGCAGCACAAGAGGCATGTCCAGGTACTAATATTAGTCCAAGTGCACCGCCTCCAGTTGTGGTAACACAGAGTCAAGTACAGGTCACAACTAATGTTCCCGCTATTACAGTTACACAAACTTATAAGGTTCAGCCTGAGCAGCCTATAGTTTATTCTACAGTTCCAGTTGTGAGTTCTGCACTGAGTATTGTAGTACAGGTGACCCCACAGACTTTCCAGAAACCAATGATGGTTCAGGTGGAGTCTACACTTAATTCAATGACTCCTGTAGAAGTTGTTAGTCAAGCTCAGACAATGCCAAGGTATACTCCAGTAGCAGTAATGCAAACAAGTGCGTCAGTACTTACAGGTCAGAATTCTGGAGTAATTTACTTGAGAAGTCAGAATGTTCAATCAAGCCCAGAAGCATTAACAGTGCCTCTTACAACTGGTCCAGTTGTTCGATTGTATGCCCAGGGAAACAATAAGAATAATGTACAGAATCTTTTAACTCAAATGCAGAAATGGAGAGACTCAATGCTATTGCGAGAGTTATAACTCCAATGAATCACACTTTTGACAAAACAGGTCTGCTTATAGATTTAACTTATTCCAGGATTTTTCAAAATTTGGAGGAGTCAAATTCAGATTGGAATTCAATTCTGAGGACACCTGACAGAGTAATGGGTCAGCAATGTAATACTCCACAATGGATGCCTAATGTAAATAAAAAAGTTTCTTTACAAGGCTTGACAGCTCACCCGTTAACAGACTGGTTCGAGAAAGTGAGTGGAACATCAGCAATGAAAACAGTTTCTGAAGGGGAAAGAACACTGAACCTATCTAGATTAAAATTAGAATTAAATGCAATGATTGAGGGAACACTTGAATTCAATAGAATTGTCTCATATAATGAAGATGAGTTACGCTTTGTGTGAAAATATGTCACAAACAGAGCAGGATTGGCACATCAGAAATTAACAGAACTTGGAGAAAAATGTGAAGTGGATATTAAGAAATGAAAGCCATTGAAAAGGAGTTACAGATTAGAATTTAATTCAAAAGACATTGAGAACTTTAGATCACCTGGAATGAAAAATCGCATTAGAGAATTAATCAAAGTATTCAAACATGGGGAGCATTAGATAAATGGAAAGGCAGATCGGTAAAGAGAAGAGATCTGAAGAAAAGTAGTCTGTGAATTTGAATTTTACTGATACACAGCAGACTGATAGTACAATAAAGATATTACCAATGAAAGAAATTGCTGGAGGGAATTATGTTCAAGTCTATTAGAGCAGCAGTGATATTTTGTCATTCACAAATGATTACCGGAGATTGAGAGAGAAACAAGTGGGACCGTACCAGCAAACAGATCAGTTTATGAAACTTGCAAAATGCCTGTGGTAGGAATCAAATACTCTTTTAGAGATAGTGGTTGCTGAAGTAGGTGTCTTAAATAGAAGTTATTAATGAATGCTTATGTATTTGAATAATGAAATATGTAGAAAATGAATAACATAGCGAAAAATAATGCACACATTTGAAAATGTGACCTCGAAGAATGGCCTCCAGTGTTCACGAAATGTACTAATTGATGGTTAATACTTATGAAATATTGAAAATGTACTAGACTAATGTAGTAATATGTCATATTTAAGGATTTGAAGTATGTTCTTACTTATTAATTGTAGGTTTTAACTTAGCAGGTGTCTTGGCCTAGTTTTGCTAGGCCTCATGCATAAGCTGTATTTCTTAGTGTTTAATAAAAATGCTGACAAAGTGAACTAAACTGTGAAATATTCATTGTCTTGTTAAAAGTGCTTAGCAGAAGCTTTCTATGGGAACCGATGGACTGGAGGAGATGATGTCTCTAGTAATGTATTGAAATGTGTGATAATGTGTGTGAGATGTACTTTCCCAGGTTGCGAACAATGAAGACACTGACTGGAGATGAAGAGGCAAAAAATGTGATACCTGACGAGCCGGATGATGAGGACTTCGTAAAGCAGACCAATCAACTTCGTATGACAAACAAGAGAAATATTAGAATTCATAGATTTGGTATAGAAATATTATGGGATAGTGTATAAACATACGATTAACTGACCAATAGGGAATTAGGGGATAGTTTAGGTGACTTTGATATAACAACACAACAGAGGAAAATTATTCAGACGAGAGAGATTTTAGAAAATTACTGCGATATTGAGAGAAGAAGAGACAGGAAATTTTGTCATTGGGCTCATACTCTCTGATTGAGAGCCTGATGCTTTGCTGATCGATTGATGACCTGAGGACGAAGACTGATTCTGCTTGCTGACCCATACAGTGGATAGGTAGATATGACAATGTGACTGAATTGCATTTTATGCCTTTTCTTTCTAGGTACCAACTGCGCTGTTTTGATAGTTCCCTAGGTAGATGTTTTTCCTAAATTTGTGTTCTAAATTGTTTTGCGTGAAGCCCCTCATGCTAATGCTAATCTGGGTTAGTTGAGGCTATTCACATGATGACTGACAAAGTGCAGGGACAAATGGTTAACATGCTATCTTGCTGAATTTTATGTTTCGTATATCGCTATTGCAGCTGACTCTGCCATTGATCTGCACCGTTGCTTTAGAATGTTTCGTGATTTAAGCTTTGATTAAATTACGTTTCTTCCGCCGTTTTAGTCAACCAGTATTGTTTTTATGTGTGTCATTTGATATTGAGATTAATCTACATGACTTTAGCATTGTTAATATAAGGGAAATAAACTTACTAAAGTTTTACTAAATGTGTGGTTATTCATGACTGAAAGGTCATGGTGTGTGATAATTACTGACTCCATTGATTTGACTAATGATTATTGCGTATTGATTATTGATTCTGTTCTTGAACGAGTCAAAAGGTTCATCGCCCTTAACGTGTCCCCTTGTAAGTTTACTTATTAAGGTCAGACACGCTAGCATGGTCCCAGCTGATTTATGGATTGAGTGCTGATTGGTGGACAAGAGGACCTCCACAAGATCCAGTGACAGATGCACCGTTTCCTGAAGTAATGAAAAGCTATTGCGAAGTGATTGAATTTCTGAAAATGAGAATTTCCCCTAAAAACATTGATTAGCAGAGAATTGATAGGACAGCCCAAGAAACAAAGGAGTCAATAGACGCATATTATGAAAAGCTGTTGCATGCATTCAAATATCACAGTGGTACAGAAACAATTGAGCCAAAATACATGATTCATTTTATGTTCAGATTTGTGGAAGGGTTGAGCCCTGAAATTGGGAGCATACTTAAGAGTCATTTGATTTGCTGATAAGCAAACCAGTTGATGAAGTAGTACAGTTTGCTAAATACTGCAGTGAGGAGATTGAAATGAAGCAGAAAAGATTGAAAGAAAAGGCAATGGTGATGTTGATTAGAGCAGCACAATCAGGGATGCAGGAAATTCCACAACAACAGGGAAACATGCAGATGATTCAGAATCAGGGAATGACAAGAGGCAGAGGTCATGGTAGTTTTAGAAATGGAAATGGAAATAGAAATTGTGTTGGTGTTGATCTGAATACTAATGTTAATTTAAGTGATGTGCAGACAATTAAAATGAACTTGTCATGCTTGTGGTGCTCAAGGTCATTGGAAACGGGAGTGTCCAATAGTGGTACAGGAAGGTGTTGTGCAGATGAATGAACAAAATCAGTTTCCAAATTTGAGAGGACAGAGAATTTGGAATCATAATTTAAATATCCAAAATATGAATAATCAAATGCAGGTTCTGCAGCAAATGCAAATTATCCAACAGCAGGTGCCACATTTTCAGGTACCACAGCAAAAGCAAATGCAACCGCAGATGCAAATGATACCACAGCAGTAAATGCAAATACCTCAAGCTCCAATAGCCCAGCAACAGATAGTAGTTCCTCAGCAGAACATGGGTCAAAAGTTAAGTCAAAATAATCAACCATGCATTGTACAGTTTCCTTTACACAGTGAAGATGAATGGAGTGATGAAATTGTGAGTGTAAGTTCGGATGAAGAAGAATGTGTGCTGGCAGCTTCATTAGAGGTGGATCAGAGTGGTCCTTGTATAAATGGAACAGTAATGGGTCATGACGTTTCTTTCCTTGTTGACACAGAAGCTACACACTCTGCTGTCACAACTGCAGAGGTACCTAGTGTGCCACTTTCTGGGAGAACACTGCAGGTTATAGGAGTAGCAAACCAGCATTTGCCAAATCTGATTACTAAACCCATTCCTGTTTAAATTGGTAATTTTAAAGGCATGTGACTCAAGTCCAATTAGTCTTTCTGGAAGAGATTTGCTGTACAAAACAAGATGTTTGATTACTTGCTCAAATGATGGTTGATGCAAACAAACAGTGATGATGAAGAATCCTGTTTACCAACTGGAAATTGTAATTTGATTAATGAAGAGTTTCAATTGATTACTCTATATCCTGTATTTACAGTAGTGGACCTGCCGATCGACTTATCAGATACAGTTACTTCCAAAGTTTGGGATCTTTCTGGGACAGAACTTGGTCTAAACAAAGAAGTTGAACCAGATAAAGTCACAGTGAAATCTAATGTAGTTTTTCCAAAGACTCATCAACATCACATGGTACCAGATGTACTTGAAGGAGTTACTCCTGTAAATGAGGATTTTGTTAAGGAGGGAATTTTGAAAGAAGTGCTGAGCAGCTCATATAATTTTCCTATTATGTGTTTGCAAAAACCAAGTAGGAAATTTCGAATTGTTCTGGATTTGAGAAAAAAATATTTTGGTCAAATGTTGTCCAGTGGTACCCAATCCAGTAGTGATTCTGTTCCAAAATCCATGTGGCGCAGAATGGTTCACAGTGATGGGCTTGTCACAGGCATTTTTTTCAGTGCCTCTACATGAGAATAGCCAATTTCTCTTCTGTTTTAAATTCTGCAATTGTGTGTATTATTGGCGTAGGATCCCACAAGGCTTTTCAAAATCTCCGTCCATATTTAATCAGGTGTTGAAAAATAATTTGGAATCATTGGAAATGCCTTTCCAGCAAAATCACAGTAATGTCAAAAAGAAGTGAAATACTTGGAACATCAGATAGAGAAAGCCAAAAAGAAGGTGTCCAGAGAAAGGGGTACAGCTATTTGTCAAATGAACCCTCCAGATACTCAACGCGATGTCAGGATGTTTTTGGGACTGGCGAGTTACTGCTGTCAATGGATTCCCAATTTTTCTGTTATTTCCAAGCTATTACAGAGGTTGACCCACAAAGGTATTGCTGACCATGTCCCATTTACCGAAGCACGTATGAAAGCTTTAACTGAGCTTAGAGAGAGTCTGTGTAGAGCACCAGCTCTGGGAATGCCTGACTACAATAAACCATTTTTACTGTTTTTTCATGAATGTGATTGTTCTGCACTCTCTGTTTTGATGCAGGTACATGGTGGAACGAGCAACACCCAGTGCGAGAGCATTATAATGGGGCATCCATTAACTTTTTTGGTCCCTCTCTCAGTTGAGGTCTTGCTTACCAGGACCAAGACTCAGTATTTAAGTTCCAGGTTATCTAGGTATGAGCTTTCAATTTAAGTTCTTCAAACATCACCTTTAAACTTTGCACTATACTTAATTCAGCAACCTTGCTCCCAGTAGACAATGTTGAAAATGAAAATGCAAATTAAGTTGAACATGACTGCATAGAGGTTACTGAACTGTGCACCAAACCCAAACTTGACATTCAGGATATTCCGCTGGAGAAAAATGATCAAATACTCTTTGTTGATGGTTCCTGTTTAAGACACAACATGATAATTTTGCGAATTGGTTATACTGTGTGCATACTCTGGCATAGTCAAAGCTTCATGGCTTCAAGGAGTATTTTGTGCACAAGTGGCTGAATTGGTGGCTCTTATTAGAGCATGCTGTACTTCTGCACAGCTTAAAATTAACATTTTTACATACTGCCAGTGTGGATTTGGTGTAGTGCATTACTTTGGACAGTTATCATCCCAGAGAGGTTTCATGACCCCTTCTGGCTCACCAGTTAGAGACGGTGATAGAATTCATGATTTGTTACAAGGAATTCAAAATGTAATTAATAATTTCCCAGATCTAAATTCTGACCTAAAAGATTTGAAAGAGCCAAGTGTCTGAGAAATATAAGCAAAGGTTTTACCGAAGTAAAAAATTGGTTTGGAAACCTTGCTCAGGGTGTTGTGGGAATAATATTGAAACCATTATTAATAGTGGTTGTATGTGTCATTTGTATAGTTGTATTTTACAAATTGTATAGAGGCATGAAAAGACAAGGGATGAAAAAATGAACAGAAGACAGAAGAAATTAAAATGGAAAAGATGAGAAGCAAATACTTTGATGATTTGAGAAATTCTGAAACCTGGAGAAGACCGAGACATAATAGATATTTTAAACAAACTACGTTTTGAATAGTCAGTCAGTCAGTCAAAGTTCTTCATTCTGCAAATTGCCATAAAATCGCAAATCCAGTAAATACAAATTAAAATGTTAAAATATTTTAGAAATTTTTAGGAATAGCAGTTACTGAAAATTTTAAGATCATGATCTATGTCCACGTCAAATTATACAACTGTGTCAACAAATTCATGTCAATTCCTGATAACAGTGGCAGATCTAATGATGTTTTAAAACAGAATGACAAATTAGAAGCATTGGTAGGTTTTGAACAAAGCTCATAACGTCCTTATGGTGTGTAGCTTTTGATCTACGTAATCAAAACAATATAAAACTTGTCTGGGGCAGTATAACGTGTAAAAAATGAGGGAAAGTGACAAGTGTTCTACTTGGACCTGGCATCCCAAATTTAAAATAACAATTACAAGACATTTTAAAATCATGTCCTATATCCAAGTTGAATTATAGAACTACATCAACAAATTCATATTGTTTCGTGATAGCAGATCAAATAAAAGTTAAAACAGAATGACAAATTTGAATCGCTGAGAGTTTTTGAACATGACTCAAAACATCCTTATAGTGTATGACTTTTAGTTTGCGCAATAAAGGCAATATGAAAACATGTCTAGGGGCAGTATAAAGTGTGCAAAATAGAAGAAGGTGACGTGCTCTGCTTGGGCCGTGCATCACAAGGACAAGTGGGGAGAACTTTTTGCCAATTACATTGCTTAGGAAAGGCCACTCTAAAGTGTATTAAATTTAATCTGAATTGGGTTAGGAGAGAGCATACTAATGGGCTCTGGAACCAGGCTAAATAAGGTTCCATAGTGTCCGTGGTTGAAATCTGGACAAAGGGTTCAAAGGATTTCAATTTCAAGTTTCTGTGAAATCTAAGACTCAGAGTATACTCTCTTTGACTCTGTTTCACCACCTCCTCTGCATTTGTAGGCAAAGACTCTGGGTCTATGAACATATTTTCAAGCCCCAGATTTTGGAAAGATGTTTTAAAATATGAATGCCAAGGAATTCTGTTTGTTTTAGCCAATTGTAGATACTCAATCATGCAATCTTGAGCCAGGCTGGCCTCAGGGTTCCTCCAACATCTGACCCACAATAAGAGGGGAGCAACAGCAGTCAAATCCTCTAAGTACTGCAAACCCAATTCCTTGTGACAAATAATATTTGCTACATTCTTGGGTACCACCAATAATCTATGTGCGGATCTGCTTTACCATAACCCCACAGACCCGCCCCACATATAGCTTCTGATACACATTTGGAAATATATTGGTCTGTGACCTAATTTGCAGGCAAAGTAAAATATTGCTTCTATGTTTCTTACCAATTGCTGAGTCTTGGCCTTAAGAGTCTCATTAGTATTAATATAAGTATTAGTAAGTATATTCTTTTGTGATGACATATATAGTCGTCAAAGGAGGGATTGTTGGAGAGCAAACATTATTACTAAAAATGTGTCAATAAAACATAATATGAAATGATGAAATAATGTGTGTTTAAAAGCCTAACTGAAAACTGTGCACTTTGAAATGTGCTTATTCTGGTGTCAGCCACAATGTAGTTCGATATGAAATTAAATAGTGACTAATATATTTTGTCTAATCATGTTTAAATATACTGACAAGATGAGTAATGATATATAAAAAGATTAATGGTTTAGGTTTAAATGAAATGTTTTATTTCTTCATGCTTAACACTAGATAATTTTCCAGAGGCACAATGTTTTCGAAGAATGTTTGCTTTGCAAACATAATGTTTCTTCAAACATCCTGTGTGACGTGCACACTGTGGAAAAGCTATGTTCTTTGATTATTACAGTTGTATGTTCCTGAGATGAGATAATAGCGTACAAACTAAACAATAGGCTTCAGTGCTCAATGTTGTGTTTTTCATGTAACATTTTATTTCTGCGTGAGTTTCACTTTTTGGCAGGAAGCACATTTTATGTTTTCACGTAGTTTTAAATGTAATTAATCTTGGAAGCTGGTGTCCGAAGAAGATGCAAGAGGAGTGACATCGTAAACCAATCATGGCTGCAGAAAACATGAAGAGAAATCTGATGCACAGATGAAGTTCATTCTTTGCAAACTAAAACACTCTATAGTCTATCCAATAGAAGCTTGGTTAGCAACTTTTAGGACTTTAATATAGCAAAGTTTTAGGTGATGTAAGTCAGTTCTCCATTTTCTGAGCGTCTTGTCAGTTGTGTCAGATTCCTTTTAGCTTGAGTTCCAATGAGATGATGCTGTATAGTCTTTGCCTATGGTTCTAACAGTTTCAGTTATATTAGGCCCAACTTGCTGAACTGTTTCCCTTCATGCTCTGATGCTGTTTCCAGATGTTCCTGATGTTCCTGCCCTCTACTGAGGAAGTGTCTGCTAGTTGCTGATCCATTAGGAAGGTATAACCATGTGCGTTTGTCTTTCTTGCAGGTTTTTCTTCCTTAGAAAACCCAACCGCTTATTTTAGTTAACACCCTACTTAGGTTTTTTTCCAAATTCATTTTTGTCTTATTTTGCCTTTTGCATGAAGCTCACAGATGCTTTTCGCATTAGAGTTTTGGTTAGGGATGCCTGACCTAAATCTAATTTTGAATGTAGATTATTTGATTGTGATTTCATTCAGTTGCACAACTAAATATATGCCATTTCTATTTTTCACTTAATTCTATTGTTGTTCTGTATTATTCTTTTGGAATGACTTACTTTAAATTTGTAAATTAGATTGAGATTCTTTAGGCATTCTGAGCAGCCTGTGATGTTTCTATATTTCTCTCATTTGGTCTTGCTCTTGATTTACGTGAACTTAGTATTGTTAATCTAAAGGTCAATAAGTGTTTAAAATGTACTAAACTAATGTGGTGATTCCTTACCACATAGGTCATGGTGTGTTTAAATTATTGACTCCGATTGATTATGTTGATTATTTGATGCTATATGTGATGTTTATTGATTTACAGTGTCAGTTTAGATGATTTCACACTCCTGTCTGAGTCAAAAGGTCTGAGTCGACCTCTGGGGGTAATAGATGACTTACCCTACATGTGTCACCTTATCATAATAATATGAAAGCAAATAAGGTCTGACACGCCTAAAGTACTTCCATGTCCCGCCTAGGTACACGGAGCGGAGCACACATCCCACCTAGAAAGGATGGGGAGTGGGCTAGTGCTTGCTCTGCTCTAACGTGCATGGGCGTGTATTATATAGTCACCCTGTATTTCACATAATGGGCCTGTGCAACAAGATAAGATATGTAAAAATTCAGAAGCGCTATGCCTCCAAGTTGCATAGGTCTCGTCAGCACCTCCCATAATTTCTAGGGTTGGCCCGCGCACCATATGAGACAGGAGGGACCTGCTGCAACCGTTGAAAAAAATGCTGTGGTAAATAAACATGGACATCTACAAACAGGTATAATAGCTTAGGTAAAGTCACTGCCTTTATTAAAGAAATCCGTCTGAGGAGAGATAGTGGGAGTCGTATCCATCTCTGTATGCTCAGCCTGACCTTTTCCAGAACTATGCCATAATTACTGCAGATCAATTCATCAACATCCTGGGTAACACAGATCCCTACGTAACGCACCCCTACGGGCTCCATTGCAAGGGATACTCTAGTGTTGGTGCCACACAAGCTTCATTTAGAGGAAACACCTCAGATTCAGACCAATTAATCTGTAAACAGATAAGGCCCCCAAACCAAATTATCTCATTTATAATTGGAGCCAAATTGACTTCTGGGCCTTGCATTTACAGTATAATGTTGTCAGTGTATAACAAAATAATTGGTGACTTGTTCTTTAGATATATTCCTCAGTGCAAGTGAAGTTCTTGAATACAAGAAGCTAAACGCTCTATGACCAAAGCAAAGATTAAGGGGTATAATGGCTAGCCCTGATGGGGGTCTCTGTCAGTCACAAATAAAGTAGAGTGTGAGGCATTGACCAAGACCCTTGTACCTCTCTAGACCCAACCTACGTATTGCCTCTTTCATGAACGGCCAGTCAAGTGAATCGAAAGCCTTCTTGGCATACAGTGGAACAGCAGCAGATGGAAGTTGAGTGTCCACTCTATGCAACATGACTAATAATATTTGGAGATTAAATGAGATAGAAGGCTGGGAAAAACCCTGACTGGTCAGGTTATATCAGAAATTGCATTGGTGGTTGTAACCTGTGGGAGAGGATTTTAGCAAAAATGTGTCTGTCAGCATTAGGCAGCAACAATGGACAATATGGCAAACATTAATTTGGATCCTTGTTAGGCTTAAGCAGCAGAGTCCCTATTTCACTACTGAAAACTGGATCTTGCATTCAGTAGAGTGCAGATGACAAAAGTGGAACACAACTGGGGAACTGGGTTGACAGAGTAAATATGTTTTACAGGGGAGTGGTCAGACAGTGTTCATGGGAGTCCTCTACAGTGAAAAAGGTAAATGATTTTAAAACCTTCCTTGACCTGTGTCCTCTAGGGTCCAACCCTAACCTGTGCCGCTGTCTCCTTATGCCGGTTCTGCAGCACCAGTTTTTGCTGCTGCTCCAGTCTTATATCTCCTAGGTAAAAATTGTCCATCCATGTGTGTGACCTTAAATCTTGGTTTAAGATTAATTTGTCCTTTTACATTATCAATTTGGCATATTTGGCCAAACACGGTTCTAATAACCAAGCAAAAAATGAATGTTATATGATAAACTATAGGCCAGTAGAATATTTTTATTTCTACTTTAATGAGGAAGAGACCTTATGAGTGGTCCAAAAAGTATATTTTTCACCTTCTGCCAATTAGTAATAGGGAGGGTGTTATTAGTCTTGTTCTGTGCTTTGGTTCGTATAGATTGTGTTTTTATGTTATTGTTGTGAATGTACCACAAAGCATGCATCTTACCTAGACTGTATCAAGTCTTTGCAAACTCATTTGCTAACAAACCATGTATTGTGTGTTATTTATGATGTCATTTCTTTCTGTTGAAGCTCATTGTTGTTTAATTGTGCAAATAGTTCAATGGAATTAATAAATACTTGCCAACTAAAGCTATAGTTTAACTGCTTAGACCCTTGTGTTGTGTCCTTTAATTGATTGCCAGTTGCATGGTCCATAGTGGAAAAAGCCTACCCTCCGATTTACCTTCAATATGATTGCCTCTTCGTTCCGCCAACCTCGCTCTCGCTGCCGTCCCTCGCATCCGCCGCACCACGGCGGGTGAGAGGTCCTTCTCCTACCTGCCGGCCAAGACATGGAACTCCCTCCCCACCATCCTCAGGACCACCCAGGACCACTCCGCTTTCCGGAGACTACTCAAGACCTGGCTCTTCGAGCAGCAGTAACCCCTTCCCCCTAGCGCCTTGAGACCCGCACGGGTGAGTAGCGCGCTTTATAAATATTTATGATTTGATTTGATTTGATTGCCCATCTTTAGCCAAATGTGATTGGTAAGCACTTACATAAACTACCTCAAACACTGGGTGAACCTGTGAAAGCCCCCAAAAAGAGGGTAAAAGGATTCAACTTCAATGAGGTCTGAAACCAAGATTTAAGGTCACACACATGGATGGACAATTTTTACCTAGGAGATATAAGACTAGAGCAGCAGCAAAAAACTGGTGCTGCAGAACCGGCATAAGGAGACAGCGGCACAGGTTAGGGTTGGACCCTAGAGGACACAGGTCAAGGAAGGTTTTAAGGTTCTCGCTTGTCATACTAGCTTCCACTCACATTTGTTTTGTATTCCTTCATGTTACTTAGGGCCTGATTTAGAGTTTGATGAATGGGGTTACTCCGTCACAAACGTGATGGATATCCTGTCCACCATATTATGATTCCATTCAATCCGATGGACAACATAAAATGGCGGAACTGGATATCCGTCACATTTGTGAAGGAATAACCTATCCACCAAACTCTAAATCAGGCCCTTAGTGTTGCCTTTGTACACGTTTTTCCCTTGTAGGCTTTTTGCACTGCTATGCTTCCTTCTGTTTGTCCCATGCTTGAGGGATGTATCAAAGTCATCATCATCATCAATATACCCTTCAGAACTATGTGTCAAAGACCTTTCCAAGCTATAGTCGGGGAGACATTTGGGATTGACATCTAAGGCCCCAAGCCTGACACAGGTGCCAATCACAATTTGACTCATAAGTGCAAATGCCTACCAGCCTGGAATTTTCAGGTCCTCAAACTCTGAACTCAATAATATGAGGCCCAAATACACCATGACACATAGAGGAGTCCCTTAGAGACCCTTTGTGGGCACAAAATTGCCCAATTATTTTTTATTTGTCTGATCTGCAGATCCACGGGTGGATGCACAATTCTCTGGACCCACAGATCCACCAATGGATCCGCGGATAAGAGAAAATTTGAAAAATAAAAACACCCACTGCATCCAACCCCATGCTGCGCAAGGCTGAAGGCCATGCGCAGCTTGGGTTTGGGTGCATGCAGGAGGGTTGGCCACTGGGGCTGGCCATTGGCCAGGCCCTTTGGCCAACTCCCAAAGCACGTGGCCGTTGGTCATTCACAGTGCTGATTATATTTACGTATGTACGTGCTATGTTAACAAAACCGATAGAAATTGACTTAAAAAACAAAGGGTATATGTACGTTGTAGTTAGGCTTGGAATTTACTCACACAAAGTCATTGAAATTCAACAGTTATAGTTATGGTTAAGTCAAATAACTATAACTCACGCCCCAAGGTAACTATAACTGATGCCTTTGCCATGCACATCTGTGGCATCTTGATATTATCACTGCACATTTGTAATAACTTTGTTAATAAGAAAACTGTGCATCGCGGGGCGCGAGTTATGATTACCTTAACTATAATATCCCTGTAACCTTTGGTTTTTCCAGTGAATATACATATATATATATATATATATATATGTATATATATCTATCTATCCATATTGCCTACTGCGGTCGCCACTTGGTAGTTATAGTTAGGGCCTAGTTTCTACAGAAAAAAGCATTTTTTTACTTGCCTATACCTATGCCGCTGGTTGATGAATCTTAACAATATTTTCCAAACAAATATGAAGCTCACTTGAGCTGCCACTTGTAAAGTTTTGGGGTGATCCGTCAAGTGTGGGCCGAGAAAAAGGGGGGGGTTCCTAAAATGCAATATATTTTTGGCCACAGCATGCCGGTCAATTCCACTGATGTGCCAGAATACAGACCGTGGAGCCCATGGTAATGTTTGTACAAGAAATAACAATCCAAGGCACTCCTTCACAGTGAACTATCCAATTTATCCACAATGTCAGCGACAACACATTTCCGCTTTGCAGCCTTCTCAAGTGTGGTTCCAATCCACTTTAGAAAATAAATATTGCAGACCAATCACCGGCATAAAAGACATAACTGACAGACTATGTTGAAAAATGAACCAAACAATGGCCTTGATTGTCATGCAAAATCATCCGATTCATGCTCCTGCTACAAGAAATATGAAAAATCAAACCACAATGATATGCAATTACTAAAGCTGACTGGCATTTGTTCTAAATATCACCATTCAAATATGTACATACAATTCAGCATATTTGTTATATTTTGCACATTTATAACATCACAGATATGCCTGTTATTCTGCATCCTGAAATTGATTTTCCCCTCAGAGCCCATAATGTCAGTGATAATCAGGGTTATCCCAATAAAAGTGGTAACTCCCATGCGCTTATTACAATTCTCATCCACATGGAGAATCATTTGTGACATCAACAGAACACGATTGTCGCCATCCCAAATACTCGTGATAACATATACACTGATTGTGTACCATTGACAACCACAATAACCCCCAAGTGGGCCATCAATCACTCACAATGATCTCCTAAATGGGCCATCATACGATCTGACTATATTATCATACTGAAATATCATAAAAAGCATATGGTGTGGGAAGGATTACCTATCCATGTCATAGATGGGAGAGCATGTATGAAGATGTGTAAAGTAATAGATATGATGAAAGTTTTTTTGAAATAGAAAAAGGAAAGATGTGAAGTCAGCAAGGAATAAGGGAAAGAAAAATATCCTCACTATCTTCTGATATCCAACCCGTATTCTGAATCCTAATAAGGACAAAAACACTTATTTATATCAGGCTATAACTTAAATGTGTACTGTCAGTTCCTCATCCATGTTTAGCCAATATTGGACCATAGTATCCAAATCAATGATTAGATGTGATTCCATGATGTGCAGTCACTTCTCTCTATCTCCTCCTCAATGGGCTTGTCCATCCTGTTACTTCCAAAGAATGGAGGAGGTCTGGGTTACTTTGATGTTTCAATTGGAAGTGTCTAGCAACAGGGTATATTTCATCCTGACTTTTTTATAGCACTGAGGTTTTCTAACACTCTCTTTTTGACTGGGAAAGTCATACTACTGATATACTATAGCTTGCATGGGCACAACACATAAACACAGTAATCTGATGTGCACCTGCCTGAATCGTGTGATCTTTTTCCCTTTTCCATTTGGTAATAGGTAAGTATTGCGGTTGTTGCTATACCTACAGGCTTTACACCTGACACACTTATAGATAACTTTTGTACTTTTTAGCCACCCTTCTTTAGCAGATCTTTGAAAGTTACTACGTGTGAGCATGTCCCTTAGTGATTTATCTCTCTTGTAGGTGGAACCTGCATGTGGTTTTAATATTGGGCCCACCCTCAGGACTCCCCAATGTTTGTTCATCAATCTCTTGATACCACCTGACCTATTATTGAAATTAGTGCTAAACCTTATGGTGTTTGTGTTCTCAGATTTTTTCTTTTTCTTATCTAAAAGAAGGTCTTCCCATTTGAGGGATGCCACTCTCCCTTGGGCCGTTTCAATACCTTATTAGGGTATCCTCTCTCCTGAAATCTGTCTATCATTATGCCACATTCAGTGTCTTAAAATTCCTCATTGGAGCAATTTCTGTGAAGTGCGTAGTAACTCACCAGATGGAATGCTTCATTTCAGATTAGAAGGATGGCGACTGGCAGCATGTAATATGCTGATGCCAGTTGTTTCCTTTCTGTGCAGTTTTGTTGTCAAATGTCCTCCAGCTAGAGCTAGACAGATATCTAGATAGTCAAATTACTGATCTTGTGAGTAAAGGTTAGATTAAGGTTGTTGATCTGTAACCGATTTACAAATTCTGTTGCTAGTTTCTCCTCATCATCCCATATGACAAACAAGTCGTCAATGTATCTTACCCATATAATTATGTGGGAGGTGTGTGTCTCTTATTCCTAAGTCCAGACCACAAGCTTCTACCACAAGTCCAGGAACAAGTTCACGAAACTGTGGGTAAAGCAGGTGCCTATCGCGGTTCTGGATACCTGTTGTTAGTAGACTCCCTCAAAGCAAAAGATATTCTGACTTAGACAGAAAGCCATCATTTTACTTAGCATTAGAGTGTGATCAAGAAATGTTATACATCTATTTATCTTTAATGAGACACATACATCTATTCCTTGCTGCTGGTCAATGCAAGATTAAAGAGAATTAATTCAAGGGTGACCATTAACTATGTATTCTCCCAGTGAATTACATGAATCTTGGTTAGAAAATCTGTTGTATCTCTGCAATTAGATGGCAATGCTAATACTTGTGGGGCTAAGAAATGAATCAGGTACATCACTGTAGGTTCCAATAAAACCCTATTAGCTTAAGCTATTGGTCTCCATGGAGATTTTGTGGGATGTTTGTGTACTTTAGGCAAAAATCAATAATTCCTTCATCCAATCACATATTCATTAGACCGTAAAAAGATTTCTAATATTCAGCCTTATTAATCACCTCATAACATTTCCTATCCCCCAACTGTCGGTATGCCTCCTCTCAATATTGTTTAATGTTTAATGTTCATGATAATAATGCCCCCTCTTAATCTGAGGGCTTAATCACATATTTTGCTCTACTTATCTGGAGAAACTATAACTAGTGCCCAAAGGTAACAATAACTTGCACCATTGCCTTGCACTGCTTATTACCCCACATATTACATTAGTCATGACATCTTCTATGACATCATTGATAACATCACTGCAATAAAATTATTGATGAGAAAACTGTGAATGATTTATAGTTTCTCGAGATGAAAGTAAAACTATAACTGCTGAGTTTCTATGGTTTTGTGTGTGTAAAATCTGAACCTCACTATAACATCCCTCTAAACTTTGGTATTTTAGTGACACACACATATATATATATATATATATATATATATATAAATATATATATATTACATTAAATGCTGCCAAACTATATTAACCACTACAAAAAGAAATAAATAAAAATAGTAACCTAGCTGCAATACAAAATTATTTATAAAATAAACTAATAAAAACTATTCAACAATGCAATTGTAACAAAAATTCGACAAACAATGAGAAAAACATATATTTGGAGATCAGCAAACAGATTTCATGTTTTAAGTATAATCTAACAGACTTTGAAGAAAACATACACATTGCAGGGTCAAATATTATTCTTACTCCAGTCTAACAAACATTGTTAAAAGGCAAGTATCATGTCAGGGTCAAATTTAGTATTCTAACTTTAGTGTAACAAATATTGGGGATTGCATCGATGATGACATTTCAGATGTCCTCGGTGATATCATTAGAGATGCCATTTGAAGGGATATCAGTAATATCACGTGGAGGTCATGAAAACTGACTATTAGGGTTTGAGTTAAGGTTTGCGTAGCATCTGGGGAGGTTAGTGACATTTGAAATTGGTGGGGTGTAAAAGTTGGGGAGAAGTGTTATGTTGATAGCAAGCGAGCCTCTCTATCATAGGAGATACATGAGGAGTTGAGGGTCTTACCTGAGACAATAAAAAAAAATGTGTGCTCCAAAGGAGCATTGTAAAGAAAATGTGATTGTGCAAGAAAGTTTGGAAAGCAAGTGTGAAAGTGTAGACTTGAAATATTCAAATACATTATAAAGTGCCCCATATCTTACAGCATGATGTAGCTCCAACGGTAACTGTAGTGTGCAAATAGTACTCTGCAACAAGTGAGGTTTTTAATTATTTTAATTATCTTACCTGGGTCATACATACTTACAACATTCCTGATTAATGTGTGTAGCACATTTGTGACACTTGTGCTTTGTGCTACCTTTGGATTTTTCCCTAACCCGATTATTTAAATCACTGCATTGATGGCAACACCCCCACTCTGAAAATTGTTCCAGCAGCACTACTGCCTTCAGTTATGGCAGACCAGATCAATAGACCTTGACCCGATGCACTTACATTGTGGGCCTGAATGTGATAAGGGTAAGTGCTGCACTTTCCATCAGCACTCTGAGGACCAGTAGGGAAGCTGCACATCTGCTGTTCATTTAAATAGGAGACATGGATTTAATTGCGGAGTCCTTCTCATCCTCTCTGTTGTCGCAGCTGCAGGCTACAGGTGCTGCACGGTGAATGTCAAAGAACAGCACCTTTTAAAACTTTCTGAGAACTCTGGGAGGGTGGTACTTCTGAGCCCACGGGACGCATTCTGAATGCAGTGCACATGATTTGGAACTCACAAGTGGAGCTATTCATTCAGGGGCCAGGTTTAGCATTCTTTCTGCAACTTGCAGGCAATGATAGAAAGCCTTATAAAAATGAAACATACATTTTATTTTTATAAGGCATTCTATGATTGATTGCAAGTTGCAGGAGGTGTGCTACTACGTTACTACTAAACCCGCAAACACCAGGACTGCTGCTGTGGCAGTGCTAGAAACAAAATGCAGCTTGGTCCCAATGCCATGCAACCCTGTGTAAGCACTGATGTAAGCATGAACTGGAATTACCTGTAAGTACTGCAACAACATTTTATATCTTTCAGTAAGACTTGTAGGTTATACAGGTGATGGTTGAGTATTCTGTGTGGTGCGGAACAAGCTGCACAGCACATCTGTCACACCACAGGTCACAAGACAAGAGTGCCCATCATCAAAGGCATGGCTGGGATTTCCTTTCCCAGAATTTCCAGACTGCAGGCCGAGCCCTGCCACCATGATTGCCACCACTATCTACCCACCCATCAAACGCAGCCAGCCATGTTTTGTAAAGCCCAGCGCATATGTCCTGACATGTTTTGTATTGCTTACATTCAAATGCCAGCTTCTAGCAAACCGCTGTTGTATACAGGCTGCAAGCCATTTGTCATAACATAAAAATGGTGGAGACCATAAATATAGGGTTGTAATCTTCCGTGAACAAAACCACAGCTTTGCTTTCTCGGATGAACTTGTAACTACAAGGGTTTGAGGGAGTTAACAAAATGTTTGGGAGAAAAAGACATCTTAAAGGCACAAACACGACTTTATTTTCCTAATGTTTTGTGATCTGTGGAGCGCTTCAATAGCTCCAGTGGATAAGGGCAGTCGGCAGCGAAGGAGTAAGTGCTCTGCAGTCAGGCTGTGTGTTTTGGGTGGACTGGGAAGTGTGCCACTTGTGGCACCAGCATATCTTTGCACTGAACAAGCTCTAAATCGACCAGTCTACAATAAATGCATACAATGTGCAATTTCTACTTCACGAGTGAAACTCCAATGCATTCTTTACACATGCCGTGTCTCTGTAGCTACACTGCAAGGTTTCACTTTTGTGTGTATGTTATTTTCATCTGAAACGGTTTTTAACCCCAGGTTGCCTTTCACGTATAATCGAGTAACCGCATTATCCCGTATTTATACTTTTTTAGCGCCACATTTGCGTCGTTTTTTGACGCAAAAACGGCGCAAACTTGCAAAATACAATGGTATTTGCAAGTTTGCGCCGTTTTTGCGTCAAAAAACGACGAAAATGCGGCGCTAAAAAAGTATAAATACGGGCCCATTGTATTTTGTAGGTTTGCGCCGTTTTGCGTCAAAAAGCGGCGCAAATGCGGCACTAAAAAAAGTATAAATACGGGCCTATATGTGGGATGCAATCTGATCTAAAACAAAAACTGGGTCTGATTAAAATAACATACATACAAAAGTGAGACCGTGCAGTGTATATAAACAGACATCATATTAGTATGCATGCAGGGAACTTTGTGACTGTTGGTGCTACACTAGGTGCATGTGACTCCATATAAAGAGCTACAGCCTTAGCAACATTTTCACGTATATTTCATTTTGAGGGTCCTTCTGACACTGGTTGTTACTAAACGACACGTCCTTTTCATGGTACTCACACAGTCATCCGCTCTAAAATGTCTGTTACCTGGCTGGAACAATAACGCAATACGAAAAAGGCCCAGTGATAACTTTGCTTGTTTTACCACACATGCGACTGGAAGCACGAAGAAACGAACCTGTTCAGCAAATATAGTGAACTATGAAAGCTAACAGCCCAGCCTACATGATTAATGAGAAACCAAATTCCAGTCATATAAAAGAGCGGAGCGTGCAATTGCAAAGCCCTGGCGCATTATTTTATATTCTGCTGTTGTAATTATTTTCTTAAGAGCCCTCTTTTCTTCCAACTCTAAGTCCAACCAGAAACGCCATAATTTGTAACCACCACAGGGTTTAAATGTCAGGTAATTGGATTAAGGCGGTGTATAAACACAGACATTTCTACTACAACACTGGTTCCCAAATGTTTGAGTTCTGTGGACCCCCACTTTATCATTACTGGAACCCGGGGACCCCCACAGAATGATTATTGGAATCTGGGGACCCCCACTGAGTCATTATTGAAAGCTGGGACATAATGTGTTAATATTCTTTAATTTTCTAAGCAGTCACGGACCCCCTGAGAAGGCTTTGCGGACCCCCAGGGGTCCCCAGACCACAGGTTGGGAACCACTGTACTACAATACTTAAATTATTTGCCACTGTCTATAACAGTTAAAGTACACATTGCCAGTGCCTGCCACAGTGCCACCACACAATTATCTGCAATATGAGTTACACTGCTGCAAGCACATTTCCACAATTTACTACGCTACAGCACAGTCTCGTTATTTTTACTATTTATTTACACTAACGGACTCCAGTGTGAGTGCTGCTGCCTTTCAGATTCGGATCTTTGCAAATGTGAGGTAAGAGGTCTTGAATAACTCTTGTTTCCGTGCTGCCTCAAGTGCAGGACTGGAGGCCTACAAGAGTCCCTTGAGCCAATCCAGATGCTGCTCACTCACTGTTTGTTACTAAAATATCACAAGAGCAGCATCAGGATTGGCTCGGGCACAGAAGCCCAACGCTCATTGGGAGACCAGGGGCTGTGGCTGGGATCCCACCTCAGCTCACTAATTGCATAGATAGGGAAATGCTTGCAGTCCACACATCGGGCTGGTCACTAAAAGGCAGTCATCTAACCCGACGTGCACACATGAACAGTGAGTGTCTGTTGACCAAAGGGAAACCTAGCCTGCATGTTGTAGCGCTGTCAACTACTTAAGTCCAACCCCCACAGTTCCTGCCCTTACCATGCAGAGTAACTAAGAGAATCGGCCTGTGGTGGAAAAAAGCACCACTGAGGCTGAAAAAAGAAACTTCAACAATTTTAATTTACAGATGCAATACAGGGGCTCAAGGGGGCAACAACTACAAGGAGAGGCATGTATTTAAAAGGCAGGACAGGTACTTTTAAGTTTTACCTATCCTTTTAGTGAAAAACTCCCATATTCATTTTTCCCTACTGCAAGACCTACATCGCCAATAGGATAACATTAGGAGTTCCTCATTACAACTTATATGTGTAATTCCCAATTTGGAAGAGATACGTTTGTGAAGTTTGGTGTCTCTGGACTCATAACTTAAAATCACAATATGGTGAAGTTGGATTTTAAAGTACAGTTCTGAAAATGCCACTTTCAAAGAGTTGGCATTTTCTCATTTTAGCAATTTATGCATTCATTACAACCCTGACGGTCGGAGATAAAGCAGCGGTAATACCGCCAACAGGCCGGAGGTAAAAAAAATGGAATTATGACCACGGCGGAAACCACCAACACAGACAGCCACTTTAACACACCAACCGTCATGGCGGTAGCAACAAACACCACGGCTGTAACCTCCAACAGCCAGGCGGAAGACAAGGTTCCGCCCACTGTATTATGAGACACCAATCCGCTACCTTTTCTGGGGCGGTATTAATGCCATCAAGAGCACGGTGGAAACATGACTCACCTCTGGACAATCAGGGAACAACCACAACGCCATGCAGCCCGAACTACAGGTGTTACCCATATTGGTCTACCTCCTCCTACCCCAGGAATACCACTGCCAGCGACGATGACCATGGTGAGTACCGCCCCTAGCACACAGGGGAGGGGGGAGGAAAAATAGAGTGACACACACACGCAACAACCCCACCCCCAACACCATACACACAAACAGATGCAGTAACATCACATATACACCCGTACCCTCAGGAATAATGCAAGGACAAAAGGAAGTGAATGAAGTGATTGTAATAAGATAAAATAACAGTAATACATCCTAAAAAATAAACACAGTATATACAGAAATACAAATGGAGATACACTGCCCAGCACATAATATCCGTGGGCCACAGGGCCATATCACATAGGCCAATGCCCCACTTGTCTCCTGCCTCAATACTGAGAAAACACTGCTGGGGCATCAGGTCGAAAAAACACAGGCACCTCAGGGGGAAGGGGGGCACCTCAGCCGGAAGTAAGATGGTACAACACCACTGCTCCTGGAGGGGGCGACATGCCCTTTGCAATGTCCTGGGGAGTGCAAAGCCAAAGTCTCTCTAGTGGGTGGTTTGCCCACTGCCTGGCCCTGGGGAGGGCAAGGCCACAGTCTCTTAAGTGGGTGGTTTGCCCACTGCTTGTTCCTGGGGAGCACAAGGTCACAGTCTCTCACTGGGTGGCTTCTTCCACTGGTTCTGAAGGGGGCTTTGTGCCCAGTGTGCTTCATCCTGGCAAGGAGGGGTGAGTGGATGCCTTCTTCCACTGGTTCTGGATGGGGCTCTGTGCCCAGTGATGCAGCACTTGGGGAATGCAAGGTCACAGTCCCTCACCTGGGGGTCAGACCCATGAGATTTGCAGTGGGCAGGATGCATGACACTCCATGGAGGCATCCTGCCCACTGTGCACGGCTGCACAGTGGTGGTAATGCCGGTGCAGGTGCTGCCAGTGGTGGGTGGAGGCTCCAGCCCTTCCCCTGCAGCCTCAGATGGCTGCCCACTGGGGCTGCTGCCAGTGGTGCAGGTGGCGGTGGAGGTGGCCGTGCTGGTGGCCATACTGGCGGTGGTGGGGGGACGCTCCAGCCCTTCCCCTCAGCCTCAGATGGCTGTCCACTGGGACTGCTGCTGGTGCCAGTGGTGCTGACAGTGGTGCAGGTGGTGGTGCTGGCAGTGGTGGGGGGAGGCTCCAGCCCTTCCCCTGCAACCTCAGATGGCTGCCCACTGGGACTGGTAGTGGTGCAGGTGGCGGTGCTGCCAGTGGTGGGGGGAGGCTCCAGCCCTTCCCCTGCAGCCTCAGACAGCTGAAGTGCCATGGTGGGTGTTGTGTGCTCAGATTCAGCTCCAGCACCAGGCCTCCTATCCATCCTGCCTGCAGTGGCCGGCCCTTTGTCATTGCCCTTGGCAGCTGGTGGTGCCTCCTTTCCCTTGGTAGCTGGTGGTCCCTTCTTGCCCTTGCCAGCTAGTGGTGCCTCCTTGCCGTTGACAGCTGGTGGTCCCTTCTTGCCAGCTGGTGGTGCCTCCTTGCCCTTGGTAGCTGGTGGTGCCTCCTTGCCCTTGGTAGCTGGTAGTGTCTCCTTGCTCTTGGTAGCTGGTGGTCCCTTCTTGCCCACAGCAGCTGGTGCAAGTACACTGGCAGTGCTGACGGGTGTATCCTTGGAACCTCTCACACCTGCAATAGCTGCAGAAACTACAGTGGCCATGAACTGGGTGGCTGAGGTGCTGGCCTGGGTTCTGCCCACCCTGGCCCGAAGAGAAGGAAGAAGGGGAGGGGCAGTGAAGAGGTCAAGGGTGGAGAGGAAAACCTTTTTAGGGACACTGCGGCGAGAAGAGGGTGAAGGTTTGGAAGTGGAGGAAGAGGGAGTGGTGGTTGGAGGTGTCTGTCTGCTGTTTTTGGGTGCAAGTGCATGGGCTAGATACTGTTGTGAGGTGGATGGCTGTTGGGTGTCTGAGTGCTTGTGTCTGTGTACTTTGGGAGGAGGGGGCACAGACACAGTGGGAGAAGACGCAGGGGACTTGTGCATGGTTGTGGAGGTCGTGACTGCCAGTGAGGGGTGTGCACTGATAGGCGTGATGGTGATGGAGGTAGTGGATAAGGATGTATTGCATGCAGGTGTGAGTGGAGATGCAACTGGGAGGGAGGTGGACGATGAGGAGGAGGGGGACACAGTGGAGGCAGTGGATGTTGGCATGTCTGATTCTGGATGTTGTTTGTGTGAGTGCCTATGGAATGATGTGTGGTGCTTGTGTTTGCCTGAGCCATTCCTGTGAGTTTTCTTGGGTGCATGCTGGTCTGATGGTGTGCTTGGGATAGGCTGGGGTTGAGGGGAATGGGACTGGGTAGAGACGTTGGAGGGAGGTAGGCTAGAGACAGGGACAATGGCTGCCATCAGAGAGGAGGCCAGAGCCTGGAATGATCTCTGTTGGGCTGCCACGCCAGAGTGAATGCCCTCCAGAAATGCATTTGTTTGTTGCAAATGCCCTCCCAGCCCCTGGATGGCATTCATTATGGTTGACTGCCCAACAGAGATGGATCGCAGGAGGTCAATAGACTCCTCACTCACTCAGGGCAGCAGGACTGACTGGGGCAGGGCTTGAGGTGCCTGGGGCGAAGGAGATGCCCACCCTCCTGGGTGGGCGGGCACGGGAAACACGCTGAGGGGCTGCTGGGAGGGCGGCGCTGGTACGGGGCTGGCGGCTGTACCTGTAGTTGGGGTGGGCACTGAGGTGTCCGCCACCACCTGGGAGCTTCCATCAGAGGAGGTATGACTGTCAGAACTGTCCCCTCCAGACTCCGCAGTGGTGCTCCCCTCACCCTCCGTCCCACTGGTGCCCTCACCGTCAGTGGATTCGGCCTCAGGGGCCTTGTGGGATGCAGCTCCCTCCATCGCCGGTGCCTCTGCTCCTCCGCCAGATGATGCTAATGCACATAAGGACAGGGTGACAAAAAAAAGGTGGGGGATGAGACAAAGGATACGCTTGGTCAGTGCCAGCAACAACACCACCGTTGGCATACACAACACACAGGGAACAGCCCTATGCACTAGGAGATGCACTACCAGTCACAATGCTAGTCACCAGGCCATGGAGAATAATGCCTCACGCCAATAGCAGCATACCTGGGACCCAGAGAACCCTTCTCAGTAGTAGATGCCCACTAGCATGTTTGGGGGTGGAGTGCAACAGACCCTGCCCAACATGGAACCTACCCTAAAATGTTCAACCTGGCCTAGGGGCACCCACAGGCCCACATCCCCCACCCAGATAACACCCCACCACTCGCAGTTTGCAGAATTGGAAACTGTACTCAACCCCTTGTGACTCCTGTGATGCCCTCAAGGGCCCATCCAGCTCCGGATGGGCCATCACCAGTATGCGGAACATCAGGGGGGGTCAGGGTTCGACGGGCACCCCTTCCTCATTGGGAGGCCATCCCCAGCTGGTCCTCCGCCATATTCCTTGCCCAGCGTCTTAGGTCCTCCCACCGGTTGCGACAGTGGCTGCTCTGCCTGCGGTAGACCCCCAGGGTCCGCACATCCTTGGGGATGGCACGCCATATACCCTTTTTCTGATGGGCACTGACCTGCAGACAAATAAACATACAAAAAAGGTATCAGTCATACCGTCCGGCCTGTTACACCCATGGCCCACCATATCCCTCCCATCCCCTTACGCACATACATTGACCACCATACATGCAGCACTCTGCCCAGGACCTCTCAACCAGCCCCCCCTTACACGAGGCTTCACACACAGCACTCCATGCATTCATGCCCCTTGCATTGTGCACACAGTGTACTCACCTGTTGGTCTGGAGGCCCATAAAGCAATCAGTACTGGGGTAGGACCCCATCCACCAGTCTCTCCAACTTCTCCGCAGTGAAGGCCGGGGCCCTTTCCCCAGAGACTCGAGCCATAGTCGCTTCCAGACACAGGTCACAGCAGCACTTGCAGTGTAGGTCCTCTCTTGTTGAAGGTCAGGTAGCAAGTGAGTGAACAGATAGAAAATGGCGATCACATCCGCTGCGGTTGTACCGTCACCGCCGGCATACATCACCATTGGTTACTGGACCGCATAGGGACCAATGATAACCAATGAGGAGTTGCACGGCGGTCTTCGACCGCCTCACGCAACGGCGCACAACGTCAGCGGAATTACCTAATTTCCACCTGTCCCTCCACACAGGACAGGCATCTGCCATTTCAGGGGGGGCAGGCCATGGCACATAACTGCGTCACAGCAGACGTAAGCACATTGAGGGACTACACGTAAACATACTGTTTCTGTCACAACATGCAATGCATTTTACTCTGAGGATATGTTTGAAAATGAGCAGCTGCTCGCTATTTTTCCCTCCAGATTACAACCGCTGAGGATGATTAGGAGATGGAGACATCCCCCAGTGTACAGGCCCCTGTTGGACTTGGCAACAATGGAGGACAGGCACATTATCCTCACCTACAGACATGATAGGGCCACAATCCAAGACCTGTGTGACCAATTGGAGCCAGACCTGATCTCAGCCACTGGGATACCCCCTCTTGTGCAAGTCCTATCAGTGCTACATTTCTTGGCAAGTGGCTCCTTCCAAGTGACAGTGGCCATGGCAGCAGGGATGTCACAGCCAATGTTCTCAATAGTGCTGACCAGAGTGTTGTCTGCCCTGATGAAACACATGCGCAGCTACATCGTTTTGCCCCAGGTGAAGGATTTGGCCACAGTGAAGGCTGACTTCCATGCAATGGGACATATCCCCAACATCATCGGAGCAATTGATGGTACACATATTGCCTTTGTCCCCCCTGGAGAAATGAACAGGTGTTCAGAAATCGAAAGAGCTTTCACTCCATGAATGTGCAGATAGTGTGCCTTGCGGACCAGTACATCTCCCATGTGAATGCAAAGTATCCTGGGTCTGTGCATGATGCCTTTATCCTGAGAAATAGCAGCATCCCATATGTAATGGCTCAACTCCGAGGGCACCGGGTGTGGCTAATAGGTGAGCCCATGGTCCCCACCCAGTGTCTGTTGGTATATGGGTGTGGGGTTGTCCCTAAGCGTGAGCGTGTGGTTAACAAGTATCCCTCGATATTTGCAGGTGACTCTGGTTACCCCAACCTCTCATGGCTACTGACCACAGTGAGGAATGCTAGGACAAGGGCAGAGGAACATCACAATGAGGCACAAGGGCGTACAAGAAGAATTATTGAGCGTACCTTTGGCCTCCTGAAGGCCAGGTCCAAGTGCCTCCATCTGACAGGTGGATCCCTGTGCTACTTACCAAAGAAGGTGTGCCAGATCATCGTGGCATATTACATGTTGCACAACCTTGCCTTGAGACGCCAGGTACCTTTTCTGCAGGAGAATGAGGCTGGAGATGGGCGTGTGGCAGCTGTGGAACCTGTGGAGCCTGTGAACAGTGACAAAAAGGAGGCAGAGGATGAGGATATGGACAACAGAACAACTATCATACAACAGTACTTTCGTGACACACAGGTGAGACACTGTAACTTCACCTTCC
Source organism: Pleurodeles waltl (assembly GCF_031143425.1). Classification (NCBI taxonomy): domain Eukaryota; kingdom Metazoa; phylum Chordata; class Amphibia; order Caudata; family Salamandridae; genus Pleurodeles; species Pleurodeles waltl. The sequence continues at coordinate 732,509,368 of NC_090436.1, forward strand.
ATTGCAGTTTTGTGTAGTGATTTTTCTCTGGCAGGCTGCTGTTCCCACTACTATGGCCACTTACTGTACCCTTTGACATGTCTATTCACAGATCTTTTTGCCCTACTCTGGCTCCTGGTGTATTGACTGCAGCACATTACAGGTCATACCTATGTATACATAACTGTACAGTCTAATTGCAATGTCTACAGATTGTTAAACAAATACATCCTTAAATCATTTGACAAACTCCATACTTGTATTTTTTAGGAGGGTGTTTATTTCAGTGCTGAGAAGTAAATGGGGATATGAAATGGGCTGGGGTGATGATGGAGGAAAGTCCAGGATAGAGTTCAGTCTTTTTTGTATCACAGGTGCATTGTCCAATGGGGCATAGGAAGGGGAGCAATTGAAGTTCAAGGTGGACAGGGTACCAGAGTGGGACACAAGGGTGACAATCAGTAGAGTCTTATTTCCTGGCGGGGGTCTTGGCAATGTTCTCTGGCTTCTGCCTGGATCACAGCGACTGTTTGCACGGTGGTTCTCCTTCTGCAGGGGGTGGGGTGCTGGTGGCCTGTTGTTCCTATGGCAGGGCCACCTGTCCACTAGCGTTGGCGGAGCTGGAGGGCTGTTCATCACTGTGGCTAGTGTGAGGGGCCCGTTGGTGTGCCACTGCCTCCCTCATGGTGTTGGCCATGTCAGCCAGCACCCCTACAATGGTGACCAGGGTGGTGTGAATGACCCTCATGTCCTCCCTGATCCCCAGGTATTGTCCCTCCTGCAGCCGCTGGGTCTCCTGCAACTTGGCCAGTATCTGGCCCATCGTCTCCTGGGAATGGTGGCATGCTCCCAGGATGTTGGTGAGTGCCTTGTGGAGGGTCCGTTCCCTAGGCCTGTTCTCCCCCTGTCGCACAGCAGTCCTCTCAGCTTCCCTGTTGTCCTGTGGCTCTGTCCCCTGAACCGTGTGCCCATTGCCACTGATCCCAGGTCCCTGATCGTCCTGTGTTCGTGGGGTGTCCTGTGGTCCCTGTAGTGGTGGACACACTGTTGATTGACGTGTCGTTGGCACAGAGGTATGGGCCCGCTGGGTGGGTGCTGTGCTAGTGTTTCCTGAGGGGGGAGACTCTGTGGTGGTATGGGACAGTGGCTGGGTAACCGACAGTCTGGAGGTCCCTGATGGGCCAGGTTGGTCATCCTGATCCAAGCGAGCAGAGCTGCTGTCATCACTGTGAGCCTCTTCTGTGGGGGGACTGGATGTTGCTGGCACCTCCTCTCTGGTGACGTTGTGTTGGGGACCTGTGGGGATGTAAATGCAGTGCTATAGTTTCTGCGTGTGTCATCTTGTGCATGGGTATGTTGCCCTCTATGGTTGATATTGCCAAGGCAGATTGGCCTTAGTGAGAGTTGTTATTTTGTGGGCTAGGTGATTGTCTCTAGTGTGCATGCAACGGTGATGGTTGTCCATGCAAGTCTGTGATGGGTGTCCATGCATTGGTGGGGCATGCAGGGCTTGGCATTGGGATGAGTGAGTTGTGATGGTGGGGTGTATGTGAGGTGGTGGAGTTATGGTGGTGAGGGTAGGGGTGGGGGTTTGTGATGGCATGCAGGTGGGGGGGTGAAAGTAGTGAAAATTTGACTTACCAGAGTCCAGTCCTCCTGCTACTCCTGCCAGGCCCTCAGGATACAGTATTGTCAAGACCTGCTCCTCCCATGTTGTTAGTTGTGGGGGAGAAGGTGGGGGTCCACCGGAAGCCCTGTGTACAGCTATCCGGTGTCTTGCAACCACGGAATGCACCTTCCCCTGTAGGTTATTCCACCTCTTCCTGATGTAATCCCTTGTTCTTGGGTGTTGTCCCATGGCGTTGACCCTGTCCACGATTCTCCGCCAAAGCTCCATCTTCCTAATAATGGATGTCTGCTGCACCTGTGATCCGAATAGCTGTGGCTCTACCCGGATAATTTCCTCCACCATTACCCTTTGCTCCTCCTCAGAGAACCTGGGGTGTTGTTGTGGTGCCATGGGTGTAGTGAGGGTGTGTGGGGTGATGTTTTGGGGTGTGTGCTGTGAGGTGTGTGTATGATGTATGGGTGATGGTGTTCTGTGGCTCTGGTTTTGTGGGTGTTCTTGGTGTCTCTCTCTCTCTCAGTTGTACATTTTTTGGGAGTCGTAAAGGGTTGTGGGTAGTGTGTGTGTGTGTTTTATATTGGTGTGGGTGTGGTATGTGTATGGGTTTTAGGTGTGTGTTATTTGAATTGTCCAATGTAGTGTTGTTTTGTATGTGTGTGTGTATTTTGAGGTTTACCGCGGTTGAATGTCCTCCACGGTTATTTGTGGGTCATAATGCTGTGGACGTAGTTCTGCTGGCGTAATGGTGTGGGTTTTAGTACCGTTATTTTATTACTGACCTTTGGGTTGGCGGACTTGTGTATGTGTCTGTATAGTGAAGGATTTCTATGTGTGTGTCATAATACGGGTAGCGGTATACGGCCGTGGTTGCTGTATGTTGGCGGCAGTCCTCATGCCAGTAAGCGGGACTGACCGCCAGTGTCATAATGAGGGCGTTAGTGCCTGATGCATATCCCCAATACACGTCTGGAGTGGGGTGACAGCTGAACTTGCGCATTTCCTCTGGACAGCCACACACAAAGGGAGCTTAGGTGTGACTAATTGGCCATCTACAGCCTGATGGGCCATCCTGAGCATGATGGGAGGGAGAGACTGACACACCTGAATGGGCAGTGTCTGGCCCCACAGAAAGGGCTGCATACACCCCTTTAGTGAGTCTGGACCCAGGTCAGGAATGGAGGACCTCTGTGCACTTTAAATACCTTCCTATAAAGTCTCCCCCACTTAAAAGGCACAACTGAGTATAAGTACTGACACCACTTCAGTGCACTTCTGGACTTGTGGATACTTTGCCAGGAAGAAGGACTGCTGTGCTGCTATTCTGCTGGACTCCTGCTTTGCTGAGCTGACCTACTGCGTGCTGTCCTCTTGCCTGGTAGTGAGAAGGACTGCACCTGCATCTCTTCATCCCAGAACCAAAGTGACCACAAGGGCTTGATGGCTTGCCTCTTTTTTCTAAAGTCTTAGGGGCCCAAAAGATTTCTAACGCACCTGTTACAGCTCCTGGACCCATGTTCAACCATCTATTAACCCACAAGAGGTGTCTCTCCAGTCTTGGGCCCGTGTAAGTGTTTTTTGTCTCCTGCCTTCAAGGTTTTGGGCTCTTCACGACGGTGGACAGGCCAGCTTGCTCCAGAACTGTGCTGCTCGCATCAAGAATCAGTGCAAGCCACCACAAGTTTGTCTCTTTGCACAGCACTGCTGCTCGTGATCACCGAGGCTCCAACCGGTCCGTCCGTGAAGCCCGGCTGACTCTTCGTGCCGCAGACCACAGCCAGTGACGCTTTCCTTGCGACTGGCAAACTTCTTCCCCGCGACCAGGACTCTTGACTCAACTTTTGAGAAGCTAAAACTTCAACTGGACTTACCTGGTAAATGTATCCGACCTGCACTCATTCATGGCTAGCCTGAACTTTTGGATTTAACTTGATGTAACACGACCAGATAGCCTTGGTTGGCACTTAGGGCCATATTTATACTTTTTGACGCAAAACTGCGCCAGCGCAGTTTTGCGTCCAAATAATTTCCGCCGGCTAACGCCATTTCGTTGCTCCGTGCGGGCGTCATATTTATACTTTGACGCACGGCGGCGCAATCAACAGGTGGGAGTCATTATTTTTGACGCACACTGCAGCGTCAAGTTGTAAAGGAAAACGACGTTAACGCGGCGGAAATGACTGTGGGTCGATTTACGACACCGCAAACAGGATATGCGCCGTTTTTTGACGCAATAGCGTCAAAAAAACCCGCGAACACTGCCAGTTCACCAGAGGAGAGCCAAAATGGATCCCAGATGCCACTACAGACCCCAGGAAGATGACAGCAGACCAGGAACCAGCCAGGACGATCCATACAAGAACCAGGACACTTATAGAAAGAAAAGAAAGTGTCACTTCAGTGCAGAGGAGCAGGAAATCCTGGTTAAAGAGGTGACAGAACATCAGCACCAACTGTTTATCACATCAAAGTTGCCAATAAGTAGGAGAGAGGCTATATGGCAACAAATTGTTGACAAGATTAACAGTGTGGCTGAAGTACGCAGAACAGTCACTGAGTGCAAGAAACGCTGGCATGACTGCAAACGCAGGACCAAGGAAAAGATGGCCAGGAATAGGAATGCAGCACTGCAGACTGGAGAGGGGAGTCCAGCACACCAGGAGGCCCTGGACCACATGGAGGAGATGGTCGCAGCCGTCATCCCTGAGGAGATCGTCACAGGGATTCAAGGACAGGACAGTGCAGACTACCACGAGACAACGCACATGCAGGGTAAGTCGCATGGGCAATTGAAATGCACTAATGTTAACTGTAAGCAGGGGGGGGGGAAATACCTACTACACATTGCATGGAAGTCATCATATACATGGAGTGGCATGGGTAAAGGGGCACAGCAGGGGGGCATGGCCTGCACAAACATAAGCTGGGGCACACCATTACACGACACCAACAACAGTCCCATGGGGGCATGCTGTCATGCCAACGATGGAGCAAAGGGAAAGCCTCGACAGGAGGGAAGGCCACTACGTCAAACTTACATCCTGGCACTCATCAGCCAACACATCTCCTACATTAACTAGGGCCCTATTAGCAATCCTCTAGCCAAACCGACAACTGCAATGTAACTGCAACAACAGTTGCCACTACCACCTCTGATCTGTGTGCAGCTCAAGTAGCCAATGGCAGTAACCTCCCCATGGAACATACATACCTAAATTAGGGGGTGAGGATGACATCTGCAACAATCTCCTGAAACAAGACAAAGGCCCCAGTACACTCAAATGTCAATGCCCATAGGTGTCACAAACATCAGCCAATATAAACAACAATAGGAGTGACACAGCACTAAGGACTCACCCATGCTGCATATGTCAGTGAACATCCTGTGCCTGGCTAACAAGGCAACATCACAAATGTCATACTGCTCAGACAACAGCATTGAGGAGGGGACACATGTAACTGGTCACTGAAATACACCTACACAGTCAGAGAACGAAATAAGACACTGATACGACTATCAGGGCAATCCAATGTAACACACATTACCCAACATCAGCAGGACACATCAACAATGTCAACATCCATATCACATCATAACATTGACACGCATAGGATATGCTACATGTCAAGTACAATTAAGTCGATGTGAAAGATCAGGGATTGGGGCAGGTCCTGATAGTTAAGTGTGCTGCCAGGACCATCAGAACACCCACAGCCAGTGAAAGGTCGCACCATGAGAATGGAAATACACGGAGGGTCGAATAGGACAAAAAAGTGGCTATTCTCCATTTGGCATAAACCAACACCTAGAGGCAATGAGGCTGACAAGTCTGATAAATCAATAACATACATGTGACACACAGGTGGGCCATAGGCCTGAAACAATGCCCATCTGAAGGACTGCAGATATTAATACAAAACAAGATCACAAACTGAATTCATCATGAGGCAGGCACGTCACGTCAAAATTGTCACAACACAGACACACTAATTGTACCTTGTTTCATTGCAGAGGAAGATGGATCTCCTGCCGATATGCCTGTCCCAGATTTCCATGATGACATGGATGACGAGCCCATAAACATTCCCCAGGAGACCATCCAAAAGGTCCTTGAAACCCTCCAGACCCCACCTTCAGTCACAAGGAGGAGCACAGAACAAGCAGCCATCGCAGAGGATCCACCCACCACCCCAATTGTAAGACCTGCCAGCTCCAATACAGCTGAGGACTCAGACGACACTGGAACCAGCTTTGAGAGAACTGTAGTTGGAGTACAGCGGGAGCTGGCCAAGGAGGTGCGGGTGGGGATGCAAACTATGGCAGCCAGCCTTGAGGGGGTGCGCTCGTGCATGATGTCATCTGCAGATCAGGCAGCAGCTATTCAAGCCCTAACATCCATACTGCAAGGACTACAAGAAACTGTCGAGGAATTCACCACTGCAGTAAGGGAGTTGCCACAACACCTCGCACCCCAAACCTTCCACTGCATGCACGAATGCAATCATGACTCCCTCAGGGCCGGCCTGGCTGCCTACCATTGTGATGTGGATGCTATTCTCAGGAACCAGCAGATCCTCCTTGCTGCAGTACTGCCCTTAAGACCTTCACAGGGAGCAGCGACCGGGATGTCTGACTCCACGTCTTCTAACACTGAGGTGTGTGTTGCCCCTTCACAACCAACAACAACAAGGACGAAGCAGGAAACACACAAATCAGAAGAAGAAGACATGGAACAGATCACATTCACACGGAAGAGTACCCGGAAGCACTAGTTCCTGCACCATGGCCTACTTTGACCAAGGTCCAACGTTTTGTCAAATGCCAGTCTTACAACAACTATACTCAATGACTGTTCTGCTAACCACTGTATCTCTTGTCAGCATGCCCAGTTATTGTCTCTCTCCTACTAATCGGCAAATCCTGTCCCTCTGCACTGTCTGTAACATCACCCCAGCATGTCAGTAGCATTACCTACACCCCTTCTGTAGGATCACAATGTAAGATTTCACTAGAACGGACTCAGCAAACATGGGCAATGTACATATTGCACTACAGCACTTTTAAATAAATAGCACTTGCACAACAAATATGTCTCTGTATAATTTGACACATCAACTGTGCAGTAGATAACACAAATGCGCCTGTGTTCCAATCATGTAGCTTGTCAATACAACTGTCCTGACATCATGTAGTCAGATCCATCTGCACAGTGGCCAGGATTGCATCATAGCCTGCCCATCCTGAGGAGAATAACTGATGAAGTGAGAAACCACACACCATCATGCTGTGTTGGACAGAATAATGCTTCCTCAAGGGATATCAAAGTCAACTAATAGTGGCTGATAAATGTTGTCACCATGCAATACTAACACATAGAGCTGTGCAGTCTAATCTAAGCAAACACTACAAAACACAGCATGAATCAATCTTTCTGAGTTAACATCCAGATAGGTAATCATGCTGAATATTGACACAAATGATCTATGTCACTTATGAAGACAAGAAGACAAGCGTGTTACCAAGAACTCATCTTAGAAGGTGTCCCTGAACATCACACTGCAGTCAGACCTAAAACTGTCCCCACAATACCAAGTCTGGAAGCACACTTTGTGACGTAGAAAACATACCCATCGCCAAAAATCCTTTGTGATCCATGTCAACTCTGATTGGTGGTTCAAACAAATGGTGGATTCTTACCAAGGTAGCACTGGGGTAGCTGCCATTTTACACCTCAGTTTGTATTTGGTTGTAGCATAGGACACAAATTTCATAGAACAACAATCATCTACACTGATGCCAAGGCCATGATCAAGTAGCAGTTAACACATAATGTAAAGGGTTATCTATATATTTATTCAAAACTAATCACACAAGAGGAAACTAAGGGAAAAGTCATACCTACCCTAATCTAACCTGACTACTCATTACCCACAACTGTCCCTAACTAACCTAAGCTAAACTTACTCATCACATGTAACGAATCGTTCTAAACACCAACCCCCCACCCACCATTATGAGACAGGACACATGGAGGACAACACATACTAACCTACACACATACTATACTATCCTAAACAATCATATATTTTCTTGTTATTTTTTTTCATATTTTTTAAAAAATGTTGTTAATTTTTTGTTGGTTTTTTTGGAAACACACAGGAACCCCACCATTGACCCCCAGCCACCCACACACTTAATAAGGAGAAGTAGAAAGAATCAGGACCCTCCACCCCCTCCCTAACACTAACTAAACTAACAACCTATACTAACCTAACACTAATCCCCCAAGCCCACTAATCATGAGAACAAGGAAAGAGGAGGGAGGGAAGGGAATCATGTCCATAGCAAAAATTATATTCCTAGAGGTTGGCCCTCCGGAGGGTCCGCCTGATCGATTTGACCCGCTTCTTGATGTAGCTGACATCCTGGCTAAGATTGTTCACCTTCTTTAGAACTCGGTCCATCTTATGTTCCAAAGCTAGGAATGCCGCAGGGTCGATTGTTGGTGCTGGTGCCGTTTGTGTCCCGGCCGAGGTGCTCTGTGGCCGTGTGGAGCCTAGCCCACTGGACTGTCCTGCAGCTGTCACACTGCTGGGGCCTGGGTGTGCTGCAGATGTAGGGACAACTGTCCCCGCTGTGGGTGGGGCCACCTGGGGAGAACCAGTGGTTATGGTGGTGGTGGCTGTAGTGGGCAACCTTGGGCCACCCTGTGGTGATGCCCACCATGCTCCGGAGGCCCGATCGGACTGGTATGTACGGGCCATCCTTCGGAACCCCGACTGCACCTGCTGAATGTGTTTGTATCTCGTGGCCCGCCTCTCAAATTCATGCTTCTGGGCAGGAGTCATGTTTGCAGCTGTGAAGACAAAGGGCAACTATTTACCATAGGAACTGCATTGTGTGAAATAGCACAAGTGGTCAATCTGACAATACATCTACTGTACTTGTAACAGCTCATATCACCATACAGATCATTGAAAGTCTCAGAGGTAGTACATGGAAAGCCTCCCTACAAAGGTCATCTCACACATAGCACATCCAAAACCTACATGATGGGTAACAACTGGCAATAACTTGTCATCAAAGTACTGACAGTTGTCAGCTAACAATCATGCTGCACATCCTCCGCCTATTGCCTGGACTACATATGTCAGTGTATGTGATGATAATCACAAACCTCAAGGTCTGCAATTTGTAATAGGATTTGCTAGTACAGTACTCATGCGCCATACCTGAGTGTGTACACTAGGTTCAAAACAAACTTTCAAATAGTCACAAGTATGTGTAACATGCTGGTTGCTTCAGTCCTAGGTACCCTATTCACAAACCCATGCCTGTGTTTGAGGAGGGGGGAAGAACAACAAATAATTCCAAACTACATGCACACCCAGGAGTGTATAGAAAGCTCAACATGTGTTTGGCTTAACACACACACCACCAGTAAGGGCTATCAACAAATTGGAGTCAGCTAAACCTTGTCCTATCCAAGGCCCACACATGTCAGAATGTACTGACCTAGGTCAACATCACATACTTCCTGTGAGGCATAATTTTGAACAGACACAGAGTAGCAAGAACACCCATGATCATGAATAGCATGCACACCTACGCCTTTGCACTCTAGTTCCACACACTTGTAGTACAACTTGTGGAAGTACATGGTCACAGAAGGTTCAACCTACACTGTACTCAGTACATCGGTTAATAGGGAAGCAGCAGTCTTCAGAAAAGCCATTTGCAGAAGCTATCTGGGAGAATGTGAGTCTGACATGCAGACTCAGTCAGAGACGAGTCCCAGTGCAACTCTTATTGTAACTAGTGTATTCAACATGACTCACCCTGGTTCTCATAGCGGGCCCTACAGGAATGGCCTACAAACCCTAGATCAGACAAATGGATAAGCATTGGTCAACTCAAAAGTTTCTAAGAACTGAAATCCCACTAATGGAACAAGAATAATGATTGGGCAGCGCATCACACCTTGCAATGTGTTCAACACACAGGAGTCCATCACACATCACCAGCAAACACAAAACCTAACACACATGTCAACACTCACTGTAGGTGTCGGGGTCCTCAAAACGAGCCACCTCTCCCACTGTGTACGGTGCAGGTCCACCTGTAAAGCATGGAAGGAAGAATATGCTCAGAATCAGCGCACTGACAAACAATTTCAATTACAAAAACAATGTGTAAGCTGACATGAGTAATGAAACACTTTAAGACATGCTCACACTGCATGGATTATTTCACGGCCAACATTTACATAGGATGGGTCTCCTGCTACAGTTACACACACTTCTACACACATGCAGTGGCCCTGACTGTCATGTGATGGCAAACATGCACCTCCATTAGTGAGCAGCAACAATATTGGTGTGTATTCGTCTCATCATGTGCATCCAAGAGAGACGTCCAAAGGGTGGTTACTTGAGGACTGCATGACCTGTCAAACAGCCTATGTGGTCATGACACATTTGTGACAGATAGGTACATTGTACAGAGGGACAGGGACCTTGGCAATACCTCATGTTGTTAAAGTTTCATAAATTGATGTGTCCCAACAATGGTGATTGGCACCAAACATAGATGTTTGTACCCTAGTCCATACCTTTGGACTGCCATCCCTAATCGGATTTTGGCACAAGAAACAAAAAATACCTGTCTAAGATGTTAGCTGAGGGCACCTGACTCCTTTCCAAATATGGTTAATGTTCAGATCTGGCATGTATCAATAAAATATGAAGGAGCACAGTAATCCCTAACAGGCATGGCACTTCCGTGAACACTTTCCTTACACACTCACCAGACACACATGAGACATATGTCTGGGCCACATTGCTATCATCAATTGACGTGAAGCCAGCACTCATTTTCAGCATCATGTAGGGTTTCCAATGTCAGTCTAGCTATAGCGTCAACATATGTAGGTATGATGTTAGTACATCCATACTTCACTGGCAATTGTGACCTGTAAAGTCATGATTGCCTCATTAATGTTTCGCTTGTCTGACACAAAGGCGGCACTAAATTACATTCAGCAACAAGCAACCTGTAAGTTTGCAAAACATGAGCTGCCTGACTGCTAGCATTTGTCATCCTTCACATAGTGCATCAATTACCCTGTATGTTTCCTCAGCATTACACACAGTCAGTAAATTATCTGGCAGATTGTGTACCAATCATCTCATGTCACTACACAGCTTTTAATTGTGCACATTTACATGATCTGTACTCACCAACATGGCCACCAATCATGATTCCCAGGTGGTCCAGCAGATCTTGCTCCCTGGAGATCAGGTCAGCCCAGCGGTGCTTCAGCTGGTGGTCATTGCGTCGGCTCCCATACAGACGCACCAAGTGATGGCGCACCTTCCCCCACCGGACTTTTCGGGCCTCAGTGTGATACCCCTGTATCACCCTACCCCCAGCCTCGAGCATCAGTGGGAGGAAATGGCACACCAGCCATATGAACCACCCCAATTCCTCCTCACCCATCCTGGAAAGACGTGGCCTACCTGACATTTATGCACACAAAAGGGGAAAATGTAGTGGGAAAAAAGAAGAAAGGGGAAAATGGGGGAAGTAGGAGTAAGGAAATACAAAGTAAACTTAACAAATAGAAGAGCCCAACTATCCCCTATATAACAGTACCCACAACAGACTCCCACAGACAATAAATACAACACTGGACTGGACAAATGTAAACAACACACACTCAGACAGTATTCTACAACAATATTTAAATGACAAAACAACAAGTAAGATGGCACTCTGGACACAAAAGCACAAAATCACAGGACAACACTCTGCACACAGCCACACAGTCTAGAATAATCACAGACTGCAAAGTGAAAGTGAAAGTACACCCACTGTACAGAATCTGTAAATAGGATATCCTATTACATCACATCCTGCATAACATGGCCGACGTTTTTTTCCATTATGCGTCATATTTTCACGCATACAGCTTGTGCGTCATATTTTTTGACGCACAGGAGTGCAAATAATGCTGCATCCAAATATTTTTAATATTAGGATAATATTTGGATGCGGCATAATTTTCACTTCCAGAGGTGAAAATTATGCTGCATCCAATTATTATTTACCATTTATTAAAAATATTTGCATGCAGCGTTATTTGCACTCCTGTGCGTCAAAAAATATGACGCACGAGCTGTATGCGTGAAAATATGACGCATAATGACAACTATGTATTTTTTATGTCCAAATGAGCCATGCAAATTTGCTTTACCTAACGGTGCTAAATGCTAAATACTTGGGCTTAGCGAAAGCAAATGTGCCTTACAGGATGTATGGAAGGCATTCACAGTGCAATAGTAATGATTGGCCAAAATGGAGATTACTCATAATTGCGCACACATGTAGATAATTGCTTAATCCGACTTTCCAAATATGAAAGAGCTAACAGGATGTCTTTATTAGCTAATTTGTGAGGTCATGTATCAAGCTTTTACAAATTGCAAAATGGGCATTTAGGTAATGCAATTGACGCCTAAACAATTTTTGGGTGGTAACCATGTGCTAATTGCAAGTTAATGTAGCAAAACTATGTTTCACTATAGACATGTAATGCACACATGCCCCTTAAGCATGTGTGTGCTTCACATGTCTGTAAAAAGTGTTTAAATGGGGTGCAGCAGAGGGGGACTTAGGCCCCCAGCACCCTGGGATTTGCTGTTCCTGACTTGCGAATTAATCAACGGTTTTCCCAATTTCTGTAATGCTAAACCATTGGCAGCAGGCCCATAGATGCAAATTGAGTATGATTCTCTTTTAGCAAATCTGTAATACCATTTGCCCATTTGAAGTTTGCCCTATTACTTCTTTAGAAAAATCAGACATACCATTTAGCATAGATTTAATAGCAAATTCTCAAAGTTCCTAATGTTATAATTGCAAATAGGTTTTTGATGCATGTGGCCCTTAATGCATTACCTGGTTTAGTGGCATGTTTCACTCTTCATGCTAGGTTACAATTGGGATACTACTGTTATAGGCTGCTTGCAACCACTTTGGTGATTGGATGGTACATGTACATGTGTGTGACCCATTGTTGATCCTGTATCAACTGTTAAGGTGCATGTTGTCACTGTTACGTCCTGGTCTCATCATGAGTTAGTGGCAGCTAATCGTGTATCTAATGAGTATCCTTTGGAGATAAATGTGAGTAAAGTCATTGAGGACATGGTAACCTACACGTGGATGGTCCCACCCTGTCACTGAAGACGTGTAATGAGACTTTCAACTGTGCAACCTTGGTGTGCTGAGTGAGAGAATGTCTCAGGTGTCAGGATCCGGCATGTGACATTGCAACATTTGTACTCAAGTTGGCCTCTGTGGATGGAAATGCATCTGGGAACATCATAGCCTCTGTGCAGAATAATATGGCTGGTATTCACCACACACGAGCCATCTCTATTATTTGGACAATGTTACTCAGCGTGTGAACTGTCAGGGTCCTCAAATGTGTAGACTTTTCATGGACATTATCTGAGGTTGCTGGTTCTGCTGGAGGCCACGTACACAATCCCAGGCTATGGCCCAGGTACACTGTCACACTTTGTAGTTTAGGCATTAATGAGGCCCAGACAACGGATGGGCCATGATTTAGCTATTCAAGGGCACTGTAACAAATATGATACAAATAAAAGTCAGATGATGCAATACAATGTATTTGAGTATACATTGATGAGGCAAATGACAAATTAGCCTCTGAGGAAAGAGAGGTTTTGAACAGCAAGTGTGGTCCATATGTGGCCACCGGGAATCTTTAGGGTGACCCACGGACAGGTGCCAGTCAGGCTGACAGGATGCAGGGTCAATCAGGAACCTGCTCTTTCACAATTGACATGATCAGTGGTCTGACTAAGACTGGTTAGAGGGAGCAGTAGACAGTTGTCATTTCAAACTGTGTATGTCCTGTGTTGTTTTGAAGGTGACACATGAACCCAGATACAGTGTTACACGGCAACATTAGTAGCAATGCTTAACGGTGTAATTGCCAAAATGACTACATCTATGCTGTAGGAGGCATCAGCAGGGACAGTGCATGTAAATTTGGGTGGTGTGCATGGAGGTGATCACTGGTGTGGTCTCCATCATTGTTTCACAAGTCCTGTCGGATGAGATTTGCTTTCAAATGGCCTACTGTACCTTTCACACGGGATGCAATCGACAGGTGATACCAGGCCTTATAAACTCCAAACGAGTGTATTCTTTGAGCTGACTTTCATGCAGTCAGATAGTACTATGACAATGGTATACGATAGGAAAGGGTGTGGCACACTGGATGACTCTTGTTAGTGTGTGTGGGTAGATGAGGGAATATCAGGGTACACATATTTGTATTCCAGGGACCTCTTCAGACAGGTGGGGTGTGACCAGGCGCATGGGTGTGTCAGCTTCTTAGAAAAGGACTGACATGTAGATGGGATGTGATGTGCTGGATGCTTGTCATATGTGTGGCACTTGTGCTGTGTATGTTCTGCTTATGTGTAACTCTAGTGACAGATAGTCTTTGCAAAGATTGTATGTAGTTGGAATTACTGCTGTCAATGGTATGGTCATACATTCCTGTTCTTGATGCAAAAGCATGTCAACTGCCTGATGTATCAGGCCTGTTTTCCCCTAGTTGAGTGATGGTGTTTTAGTTGTGTGCCATATGCTGCGATGAACCATGTTTCCAACATGTATGTGTGTAATAGGTGTGGTCCTCAGGTATTGCCCTTCAAAGGTGAACTGTCAGTCATTTACATTGTGTGTGTATGTGACCGTTGTATGATAGGCATCACATTTGTAGTGGGATTTTCTGTGTCCTGATTGTTATATCATCAATGCTCGATGAGGCAACACTCTTCTTCTGATATTTAGAGCTAAAGGTGTGCAGAAATGATTAGCTAGACCATGATGTGGTGTTTCTTATCAGTGTTTATTTACAATAGTTCTTTAAGTGGTGATGGTGATAATATTTAAAAGAAATTGTTCACAATGTGTTGGCGCCTAAACACTCCAGCAGCCGTGTTTAGTTGTTCCCCCTCATGTTGCAGGGCAGCATCCTCCTCTTCCTCGTCTTCAGGCATGTATGGGTCTGGTTCCAGGAGGGGAATGTTCCTTCTTATGCAAATGTTGTGCAGGATGGAACATGTAAGTATGATCTTACAGACCATCTCAGGGGAATATAGGAGGCTACCACCAGTGATGTTGAGGCAGCGGAACCTTGACTTGAGGATGCCGAAGGTCCGCTCTACAATGCTGAGTGTCCTCCCATGGACCTCGTTGTAGGCATGCTCTGCAGCTGTACTCGGGTTGCCAAATGGTGTCATTATCCATGGCTGGATGCCATACCCCTGATCAGCTGCAAGAGAAAAAGAAGGGGATCATGTTGATGTATCTGGCACTATTGAAAAGACCTTTCATGGCAGTAGTTGTCTTGTGTTGTCTGTGACTCTTTTGTGTACTAATGTGACATCCTATGCTTGTAGGCTATACCATCTGCATTGTGTTGTTTCCTTGGCTGAACGAGTGTTTGTCTGCTAACCGTTTGTCAGCAGTATGTTTTGGGATTTTCAGTACAGTGTGCCCTCCCTAGCATTGTGACTTGTGATACAGGTGTCCGTGTGTCTTCACTTGGGGTGAGATGATGGTTCCATGCAGAGTTAAAATGGAAAGTGTTGTTAACACGTTCATGTCAAAGTACCCTGGGCATCCCATACCTTTAGACTTATGCAATGTATTAATGTAAAGGTCATTGGGACACTTACAATTTGCAAGGTGACATTTCGGCAACCACACTCATTAATGTCTTGACATTAGGCTGTACAGTAAATTCCGATGTGTGACAGGTTCAATTGTGACTTAAGAAACATGGCTAGTGATGTCAGGACCTCAGTGTGTTCCTGTTGACATGTTGCTGTTGTGGTGTATGTGTTGTGTGTCCTAGAGGGTTGCTGTGCAGTGTATATATAAGTAGGTTTTTGTTCTTACCAACAAGTAGTCCATTGCCATACTGTCCATCCTGGAAGTGTTGATTGATGGTGCAGTGACAGAAGATGTATGAGTCATGTATACTCCCAGGATATTTAGCCACGATGTTGGTGAACATTCCTTGGTGATCGACAATGGCCTGCACGTTGATTGAATGTGTGTGCTTCCTGTTGCGGTAGAGGTGTTCAGTTGCAGCAGGTGGCACAAGGCGTACATGTGTGCAGTCGATTGCACCAAGGACGTGTGGGAAGCCACTGATGAGGTAGAACCCCTGTTTAGTTTCCTGCTGCTTCTGCAGTGTGTTAGGGAAGCAGATGTGGCGGGGTGTCAGCCGAATGATGGCATCCAGTACTTTGGGCAGAAATGCGGAGAATGATGGTTGTGATATTCCGCCTACCAGGGCACCAGTTGTTTGAAAAGAGCCACTTGCCAGCATATGAAGTACGGCAAGCAGCTTTGTTTCTGTTGGGATGGTGTGGGGTGTCACCAAAGTGGGGGCAAACTGCTGTTCAATATTTCACAGCAGCTGCTGAATGGCCTGCCAGTTCAACCGGTACCTCTGTATGATGTAGTGTTCCCTGAGGCCCTGAAGGATTGTTCTTGGGCAGAATATCCTCTCCTGCCTTCAGCGCTGCATTTGGGGTCCCTGCTGGTGGTGTTGTAGCTGGTGTTGTTGCTGCTGGGCTCTGTGTCTGCGTGCACGCTGGATTAGAATCACCTCCATGGCTCCCTGTTGCTGCTCTGCTGCTCTGCTGTTTGTTCTGTGTGTTCTGATTAAATACAGGTGTGTTTGCCCCATTTTAACGCCTGCCCTGACCCAGGCGTTAATTTTTGATGCAAATCGGGCTGTGCGTCATTTTCTGGCTCCGCCTCCCGGCTGTGCGTCATTTTTGCCCGAAATACGACGCACGGCCGTTTAAGCCATTTTTTGGACGGGAACGCCTACCTTGCATATCATTAACGCAAGGCGGGTTGCCGCATCCAAAAAATGACACACACGGCGGAATTTTGTCATCCGCGGGCTCGGGCGTCAAAGTTTAAATACGGGGCAACGTTTGCACTGATTGTGGGTCAAAGATTTTGACGCACAATCGGCGCAAATGGAGTATAAATATGCCCCTTAATGCTTTTAAGTACTACATTTCAATTTATTCTATAAAATGGCATATCTTGACTTGTACTCATTGAATTTTTGTCATTTTGGTTTTGGGTTGTTCATAAAATTAAGCTCTATGTCCTAACCTGGTGTGAAGTCTTTTTGTGGTGTTTTCCTAGTATTACTGTTTGAAGTGATGCTCAAATATTTTATACGCTGCCTTTTAAGTTAAGCCTGACTGTTCTGTGCCAAGTTACCAGAGGATGAGCACAGGTTAATATATGGTGTATATCAGACATACCCTACACAAGGATGGTGGTTCCTACTTGCACAGGGTGCATACCTCTGCCACCCAAAGACCCAATTTCTAACAATGGATAGCTGGCCAATAGTATGAGTTTTTTTTTAGATTTGTACTGGTAAAAAAAATAAGTTTACTTTTTTAATGAGTTCCATTGTTTTTATTTACAAAATTATGTTACTAGGTTATGAACTATGCTAACCATGGTTTACCTTCAACAAGATTTTTGTAACTAATTTTGTTCTTTTGGTTATGTCCTGTGCTCAACTCTCAGACTTTAATGTGAACAGTGTGCAGTTGGGATTGGCAGCAGGGCCTGACATGTAGGCAAATCTTGTTGGATAGAAATTGAGAATGAAGGCAAGCTGTGGACAACTTCAAATAGTCTTTTTTTGCTGAGGAAATGGGATTGTCTACATTATGAGTATGATTTTCAAAGTACCTTCATTGTTGACTATCTCATGGCATGGTGGTAACAGCATTGCAGGTATGGCTCCACAACCAGGAGACAGTTTTTTGTTCCAATGGATATAAGACAGAGCTCTGACCACCCCAGGAGAAATGGTAGTTGTGGGCGAAACCAAGGCAAACAGTGCATACAAGAACCATGCAGGCTTATTTTTGTGCTCTGGACCCAGCTAGCAAGGAAGCCAGGATACTGCTGATCCTATGCTTGTCTAGAAATGGAACCTTCCAATGTAGCTTTCTTCCTGCACCCAGTCCTCTGAGATGGTGCATGGTCTGGGCTCAAGGTCAGACTGGCTAGAGGACAGTAGCAACTGTGAAATGTTAGAAAGATTGGTCCCACAAATGTGAAACAAGCAATGGGAAGGTTTGTGCATGCCCACTAGAGTCTCCTTTAAATGGCTTGAGAGTTCATGCAGACAAGGTCAGCAGAAGAGCATTCCAGAAGAGCTTCAGCAGTGCCTTATGCTAAATTCTCGCCTTGAGGTAATAGGGAGCACAGAGCTCCATACTAAGGACGCACCAAGGTAGACTGTTAGAAATTAGCAGAGGCATGTACCCTGCCCAAGTAGGGACCACAATCATAGTCAGGGTAAGCCAGGTACATTTCCTAAATTAACCTGTGCTCACCCTCTGGTAGTTTGGCACAGAGCAGTCAGGCTTAACTTAAGAGGCAATCTGTAAGGTATTTGTACAACACTTAAAATAAAGTAACTCAATGAAAACACCACAAAAAGATTCAACACAGATTTAGAACAATAGAGAATATGTATCTGAGTAAAACAAGACCAAACCAACAAATAT
This sequence comes from Pleurodeles waltl, assembly GCF_031143425.1. NCBI lineage: Eukaryota > Metazoa > Chordata > Amphibia > Caudata > Salamandridae > Pleurodeles > Pleurodeles waltl. The sequence continues at coordinate 732,527,645 of NC_090436.1, forward strand.
CCAATCAGGAGAAGTTGAGATATTAGTTTTTAAAAATTAAATGTAAAAATAGTGCTATGAAGTCTCTAGTGGTCAAAAGGTTACTTGCGGTCGGGAGGGACCAGTGCAAATCCTAAGTTCAGGCCATGATGGAGGGTAGGCCAGCTACAGGACCCAGACAGGTCCTACTGGAAGAGTACTTTGGTTAGAGCTTTGTTTCCCATTGAGAATCCACTGCATCAGTGCCGAGCCAGGCAAAGGGGGTATTGCATTGTCGTCAAGCTCCATTGAAGTCAGTGTAAAGCATGTCATTGAGCCATGCTGAGCATCATAGTTGAGTTGTGTAGGCTGTGGACAGTCTAGGCAATGTGTTTGTTTTTGCAGGAATCAGCTGCAGAACACACTTCTGAGGCTCTGGACGGGAGGGTGGCACCTCAGGCAAGAGTAGGACTCACAGATGGCAGAGTCCAGCAGCACCAGGAGGGTTGCAGGCAGTCTTTGGTATCCCTGAGGCTGGAGGAGAACAAGGGGCAAGCCAGCAAGCCCTTGGAGTCACTCTGGTTCAGCAGGATGGGTCCAGTCCTTGACCTCAACATTGCAGAGATCAGCAGGCAGCAGGGCAGCTCAGCAAAGCAGAGAAGCAGTTCTTTGGAACAGTCAGTTCAGAGAGAGTGGCAATCCTTACAGCACAGCAGTCTTTACTCCAGCAAAGGTCTTTCCAAGTCCAGTAGTGATCTGATTTCAGGGGGTCAGAGCCCCAATACTTATACCCAAAAGTGCCTTAGAAGTGGGTGTGACTTCAAAGCAGCCCTTTGAAGTGCACATGTCCCCCTTAGATCCTGGCCCTGGTTCCAGACTATCAGCTGGGGGTAATCATCCCTTTGTGTGGCGTCAGGACACTAACCCTTGAATTGTAAGCGTGAACCCCTCCCATCCTTCCTGCCCAGGAAGACCCATCAGTATGCAGATGAATGGAGATGTAGCTGAGTGTCCTGTGTTATGGCTGTCTGGGAGGAAATGTACAACTGTAACTGTAACCCAGCCCATTCTAGGCATGTATTGGAGACAGGCTGCCAGGCACACAGAGCAGCGAGAGCAGAGAAAAGTGGCATTTCTGAAATAGTAATAATACATCCAACTTCACTGGTAAAGAGGATTTATCATTACTATTTCAATGATATGAAACATGAAGTAGCTACTCCTTTCTGATCAGGAATTACAGTTTAAAATTATATTAAGGAATTCCCAATGCAGGCCAAAGAGAGGAGTAGGCCTTACAATAATGAAAAAATGACTTTGGGAGTTTTTTATTACCAGGGCATGTAAAACTTAAAAGTATGGGTCACGCCTTTTACTTACATAACACCCTACCCTATGGGCAACCTAGGGCCTACCTTAGGTGTGACTTAATTTAATAAAAGGGGAGTTTAAGGCTTGGCAAAGAGTTTTTAATGCCAAGTTGAAACAAAGTGAAACTGTACATGCAGGATCTGTAATGGCAGGCCTGGGACACGATTAAGGGCTACTGAAGTGGGAGTCACAATCAGTGCTCCAGGCCCACTAGTATAATTTAATTTACAGGCCCTGGGTATATGGTATACCACTTTACAAGGGATTTACAAGTAAATTCATGTAGCCAAACAGGTGTAAACCAATGTTTCTGTGTCTTTAGAGAAGAAAACACATGCACTTTAGCACTGGTCAGCATTGGTAAAGTGCTCAGAGTCCTAAAGCCAACATAAACAAGGTCAGAAAAAGAGGCAGAGAAAGGCAAAAGGTTTGGGGTAATCCTGCAAAGGGGCCATTTTCACACAGACCATCAACTCCTGTGTCAATGTAACTCTTCCTAGCCCTGGGTGAAGCTTCATCTTATGTTTTGCATTCCTTGCCCTTGGGCAGCAACCCACTTACAAACAGTCCAAGCACATCTACGCATTCTAAACTCCCAATCAGTCAGGTTGGGACAGTTTTTTTCTCTCTTGGAGGGGATACAGGGTAGATGAAGATTGTCTTGAGACGGCCCTGATGAAAAAGAAGTGAGTAATGGTTTGTGCTTGGCATTTCTATAAGCATCATCCTTCGAACACCACACATTTGCACACAGGTGTTTGTGATCAGCAATGAGTAACCCTAGCGAGGGGTGTTGCAACAGGATGATATTGATCACCTGACCACTCATACATATTTTGGTATTTGTGATCATTGGTGGAAATACAATTTCAAAATGATTGAGAACATTGCCAAATGTAGACTACACCGTAATCCCTGTCACCAGAGGTCACTGGACATAACGTACACAGAGCTGTAGTCATCACCAGAGCAGCAAATGTGCCCAAAAACTATAGAATTGCTGGTACCTACCCGAAATGAGGGAGACTATCAGATGATGGGACCAGTTTATGGAAGTGGCGGCCGGTAATTTTAGGAGGGAGGTGGACGTGCGGGAAGCACACTCACACTCATTCATTCACACATGCACGAACATCCATTCACAACACTCATCAACATTCAAACATACACGCACGCACCAAACATTCATTTAAAAAACACACACACACCCCTTCAGCTCGGAGGTCCCAGGAGGGTTGGGACTGCTGCCTTTGTCAGCCAGTAAGGGAAGGCAGCAGTCCCAACTTCATCACAGAGTGGGATGGGGTCAGTGAGACTTCTGATCCCACCCCACTCTGTGACGAGGTGTCACTGATTGACACTTGCCCTGGGCGCTTCAGGACTTACAGCTGAAGCTCCCAGGTCGGAGTCAATGGGTGACGCTTCCCCTCGTCACCGAGGGGGAGGACCTCGAGGCAAATTTGCTGAACTGAGGAGGTCACGCCCATAAGAGCGGTGACCTTTTCAGCCCAGCAAAGTTCAGCTCAGGCAGCCAGGAGTCTGCGCACATCGCGCATGTCTTGCTCCTGGCTGCCTGAGCTGAACATGAAGAGTGTCTGTCAGGCTGACCTTTGCTCAGCCTGACAGGCACTCTTCATGAGGGGCAAAAGGTGGGGGGGCCCCTCCACCCTAGAGGAAAGGCCCCGGCTGGTTTATGGTTTCCTCTGTATCTGGGGATCAACAGATTTGAACTTTGATTGTTCTATTGGGATTAAAACACCCCCCCCCCAAACCTTGCCAACATAGAAGAATGCTCAGGGACTGCATGGTCAAGTGAAAAATCTGAGTTTACAGCAGCTAAGGAAAAAGAATATGTCAGACATGCCATCGCATGAATATCAACAAGTACCACAGTGTGTGTGAATTGAAATTCGGGAAACAGTCAATGACACAGTGTTCATGAAGTGTAAAAGGCCATTTATTTAGGACAGGATTGCCTCATATGCAAAACATTGTACATTCTAAACCATAAACTAACTTTTTTTTAAAACCACCCGTTTGAAACCTCTCCCCAGTCCTCTTTTCACTCATCCCCTCCAATTGCCTCCATTCATCCATCTTCCACTTCAATTCACCAACACATCCTCCTTTTTCTTTCATCTACTGCCTGCTTCGGGCATCTCCCACGCTATCATCCTTCACCTGCTTCTTTCTCCCCCCCTAGAATGGTGGCCAGGCCCTCATCTAACTCTCCACCCTCCCCATCTACTGCCACACAACCCCTGTCAGCAACCTGCCCTAACTGGCGTCAACCCAACCCCGCACAAACCACACAAAACCCCCCTCCTAACCTGTTCTCATGTAGGCCAGATGGATGTCCAAAACTTCAGGCTGCGCAAACGGGCTGGGGTGGCAGAGGCTGGTCCCTCCCCCTTCACACACATCCCAGATCCCACCCCCATGCACCCTAGCCCAATCCTGCCCTACCTACGCCACTTTCCCTCCTGAAAGCTCCCATGGAGAGTCTAAAAAACATCTTCTTTCCATGGGGCCCTCCATCGGGACACAGTCAGTGACACAGTGTTCATGAAGTGTAAAAGGCCATTTATTTAGGACAGGATTGCCTCATATACATAACATTGTACATACTAAAATGTAAACTACCTTTAAATCTCCCACCCCTTTGAAACCTCTCCCCAGTCCTCCTTTCACTCGTCCCCTCCAATTGCCTCCGTTCACCCATCTTCCACTTCAATTCACCCACACATCCCCCTTTTCCTTTCATCCCCTGCCTGCTTCGGGTATCCCAAACTCTATCATCCTTCACCTGCTTCTTCCTTCCCCCTGGAAGGGTAGCCAGGCCCGCATCTGACTCTCCACCCTCCCCCATCTGCTGACACTCAGCACAAACCCGTTAGGTGTTTTGTTGCCCCACCAGCGAGCCCACTACAACAATGCACAAATGTACACTTTCTCCTTGAGTCACATTCTTTCTCCCATAAATCCCCCAACAGTAAGTGAAACTCCATGATGTAATATGCATTACTCAGCTCGAAGAGGTGCACACCATCTGACCTGAAAAGCCCTGCCTCTTCTTCTGTAATTTCCTCATGTTTTAACACCTTTATACCATGCGCCCAGCATAAAACCCTCATTGCTCTATCGAGCTTCATCTGAGCCCTCTCCACAACCCCATGTTTCAGCGCCTCTCTCCACATCCTCTGAGGTACAAACTCGGTCCATACTAGACAGATACCATGCATCTTTTGACAAAGCAACTCCAGATCCCGTTGCATATGTTGCAGTGGGGTGAGCGCTGAAAGTTTTACCAAGTCATTTTCCCCTAAATGCAATAACAGCATATCCGGACAACCCCAATTGGGTATCATCGATGTTAGAAAAGGAAGCAGATTGCCCCACCTCATTCCGCTCTTCCCCTACCACAACACTTCATGTCGGCAATTTGACAGTCCCAATGAGCATCAATATATCTACCTTTCCACATATTTCACCACCCAATGGATGAATGAATAACCGACCATCCATGTGACCATCTTCCCATTTCTGGGGCCGGCCACACAACCTGCAAAAAGAACACATTTTAATACAACATTCACTGCTCCCCCCATTCCCCAGCCCCATCCCATCCTACTCTCCAATACCTACCCCCAATCAAGCCCTCCCATAACGCTAGCAGCATCTAGATCGCCATCTACGAATCTGTCTGATCTCCACCCAATCCCAGCCTAAATGCGCTGCAGCTGTAGCCACCCCAATTCTGAAAGAATGAGTCCCATAGCACTGTGCCTATCTCCCAATTCGTCATAACACCATCCTCAAAACAGCCAGCAACTGGAACGTAGTGAGCTTTTTTGCCACTCGCACGGCTAAAAGCGCCTGCCTCACCAGTCAGCCATGTAGACCGAAAACTGCTCCACTCAACAATCGGACAAGCAGCTGCATCACCACCTTTCTTCAGCTACACCCACTTTCCTTTTCCAAGCTGATCCGTCTTGGACTTTTTTGAGCCATATGCCCAAGCGCTCCCCTCTTAGGCAAATTACACCCTTCTTCACACCTACACACCTGCCCACATCCAAAAGCTCAGACACGCAAAATGCACCAAAAAACATCCACACCATGCACAATCGAAACAACGCAAGTTCGCAAGGGTTAGTAAAAGTAAAACAAACCGGCAACACATGCAACAATTCCAACAACAACAACTCAAACGTAATAGGTTCCCTTGCCGTCTTGCCCGTCCCCGCTCTAGCTTTACCCCACCCCTTCAACATTCTACCCAGGATATCATCCTTACCCGGGTTGCAACCGAAAAACAATTTTCCGTAAAAAGAGATTGCAGCATGTCATCACTCTGCACCCAAAAATCCCCTTCCCAACATCCAAAACTCTGAAATTCCAACCATGCCAGGCGATAACTCCTCCGAGTTGATTTGGCTAAAGACACCTCCACCAGCCCAATGACTATCACACCTCCCCACTCCCAAATGTTTGCCGGGACCGCTGTCTTGTGTCCCTCTGCTCCTGGTGCCAAACTGTGAAAACGGTGCCACTGTGAACAAGATAGGGAATCTGCAATGGCATTGTTCACCCCAGGAATGTGCGATGACTTAAATATAACATTTAATGATAAACATCTGAGCATAAAACATCTCAACAAACGTGACACCCTCAGGTCCTTGGTCCTTTGTCGGTTTACCAGTTCTACGACCCTCATGTTGTCCATGTGAAAAACTACCGTCCTGTTGGTGAGTTCATCTCTCCAGACAGTCAAAGCTACCAGCAAGGGAAAGAATTCTGAAAAAGCCTACTGCCCTCCGTCAACCGACGTGCTGGCCACTGCTCCGCAAACCACCTGCCATCCCAAAAAAGGCCAAAACCTGAGTCCCCAGCTGCATCCAAGAAGATTTGTACCTGCCAGATCATGTCCTCCTCCTGAAAATTAATGGGAACCCCATTGAACTGTGCCAGGAATATCTCCCACACTCTGATGTCTTCCAGCAGCCCCACCAACACCGAATCCTGAGGTGAGGGAGGGAGGGACCCGACATAACGAGCCCCAGGTGCCTACAAAATTTCCTACCACCCTGCATGCAAAATTGATGAAACCTAAGAGCTGCTGTGCCACGCACAAGTCAATCTGATGCAAGCACCTCACCTGTCTCAAAAATTCCCAAATCTCTGTCACGTTTCCTGCTGACAATTTTGCCACCAGTGCTCCCGTATACAACCCGATCCCCAGAAATGTCAAGACACAAATGGGGACTTCAGTCTTTTCGGGACCCAAAGGAGCCCACATCTCCCTCGCCAGTCTTTCAAACCCCACCAAAGCTGTCTTACAAGACTGGGAGCCACCTTGTCCCACAAAGAGGAAATTGTTTAAATAATGTGTCACCTTCCGATGCTCACACGCTTTTACAAAAACTCACTGAAGAAACATACTGAAAGCCTCAAAAAGTGCACAGGAAATGGCACAGCCCGTCGGAAGAACCCTGTCCACATAGATTGCCCCATCTAGCTGCATGCCCAGTAACATAAAATCCTCAGGATGGATGGGCAAGAGCCGAAAGGCTGCTTTGATGTCACATTTTGCCAGCTCAGCTCCCCTGCCGCACCCTTGAACGAGCTGAATGGCATCGTCCATGGAAGCGTATACAACCTTTGTTTCTTCATGCGCGATGAAATCATTCACCGATGCCCCCTCCGCCCAGGACAAATGACGGATGAGACAAAACTCACCCTTATTTTTCTTAGGCACCTGTCAGTGAGACCGGATCCTCGGGGTTTGCACCTGTTCCCAATATGTCCACCTCTTGGCAGCACCAAACTCTACTAGCTATCATAGCACAGAGTTAAAGAATGACCAAGTGGGGGATGGGGTTTAGGTTGGGAACAGCGGGGAAGGAGACCTGTGGAAGCAAGAGTTAAGAACACAATAGCAAGGTTATTCACATTCATATTCATGAACTTTGTTTTAATTATCTATGCTCTAATAACATGAGAGATCAAGAACTTTTCAATAAGTGACCTTTTTATAATCATATACTCTGAACATTGAACTCTCTCAAGTTGGTCCTTAGAATAGCAATTACATCATAACAAGAATCAATGAGTACATGTGTTCCCAAATAATTAACTGCTATAGGATTCATGAATGATACTGTAGAATAGGCAAACTGGCTAAACTGGTTTTTGTTCTAGAAAGATCACACTCTGTTTGATCTAATTTTCAAGATTCAATTGCCCAAAAAATATTGCACACCTTAATGCGAGACTGTGCATCAAGACTCAAATACCTGGAATGATCGCGCGTTCTGCCAATTTGAAGTGCCAAGATTAATTGCCAAGAATGAATTGCGCACAATGTTGCTGAGTCACACATCAAGATTCAAATGCATCAAAAGGATCGCGCACTCTGCCGATCCGAACTGCAAAAGGTTAAATGCCAAGAATGAATCGCGCACACTGTTGCTGATTCAACCATCAAGATTCAAATGCCTCGAAATGATCACGCACTCTGCCGATCCGAACTGCAAGGGTTAATTGCCAAGAATTAATCGCACACACTGTTTTTCCGATTCAACCATCAAGATTCAAATGCCTCGAAATGATCGCGTATTCTGCCGATCCGAACTGCGAGGGTTAATTGCCAAGAATGAATCACGCACACTGTTGCTGATTCAACCATTAAGATTCAAATGCCTCGAAATGATCGCGCACTCTGCCGATCCGAACTGCAAGGGTTCATTACCAAGAATGAATCGCGCACACTGTTGCCGATTCAACCATCAAGATTCAAATCCCTTGAAATGATTGTGCACTCTGCCGATCCGAACTGCAAGGATTAATTGCCAAGAATGAATGGCGCACACTGTTGCCAATTCAACCATCAAGATTTAAATGCCTTGAAATGATCGCACACTCTGCCGATCCGAACTGCAAGGGTTATTTGCCAAGAATGAATGGCGCACACTGTTGCTGATTCAACCATCAAGATTCAAATGCCTCGAAATGATCGTGCACTCTGCCGATCCGAACTGCAAGGATTAATTGCCAAGAATGAATTGCGCACACTGTTGCCGATTCAACCATCACGATTCAAATGCCTCGAAATGATCGCGCACACTGTAAATCACAAGGCCAAAACTCAAAAGTTTCTAGAAAAGGAGTTGAGGGATTAACCAGACCTCCACCTTACCACCCTGCTTGAAGATCAGTGAAATAATGAGGACTGGACCAAGTAAATTCCTAAGTAGGCCTCCGGAACAGGAGTTCAGGAAAATTCTGCTGCTCTGCACCGGGACCTCTGAAGAGTGAGCTCGTGGAGCTGGGCTGGGTCCCTTAAATAGACCCAAGCCCCACCCACATGCCACACCCAGCCAGGCTGAAGGAAAGGCTTGAAAATGAACAATACATTATAAACATCATTAATGACATTTCAAGATAAATACCTGTAATGCAAAAGGTTAATATACAATATCAACACATAAATTACATTGCATAAGGTTTGTCATTTTGCATTATGCTGTCCGTAGAGCGCGCACTGTCCTGGTGTTGACAGCACCACACCAAGAGATGAAATCATCAATGTGTCCAGAGGCCAGTCAAAGAATGGACCCGCAATTCTGCCCTCTGCAACTTCTTTTGCCAATTTGTCCGCTACCACCCTTGGCATTTCTTAAGCAGACCATAAGTTGTCTGCCCATCTCTTCTGTCTCTGCCCTTGATAACGTATCCGAAACCCTTCCTTAAAACCCCACTCCAATTCGCACTCTATGTCCCTCTATGTACATACGCAACCACGGCAACAAGAACTCGAGCTTAATTGGCACAGGCGTCCTTTGACGCAGGAGCGTCCTGCATCCCTCTACCCCTGGCTGACCTCCATTGTTCTGCTGGACTGGTGAGAGAAAAACACTGCATGACCGGGTGCCGTCCCCTGCATTTGGAACACTCATGTTTGACTTACAAGGATGTCTCATACAGAACCCCTTGTTAAGGTTCAAGCATGCCCCAGAAGTAGATAATTGTGGTCGCTGTAGGGTGTCTGCCCCCTCCTTGGGTGGGACATGCCTGAAAGGGCTTGTACACCACCGGTAGGCCACTGGCGGTATGTGTGAATGATGAAGCCATCCACTGCATCCACAACTCTGAGTCTACATCTTCCCAGGGTTTCTCAGGATTCACGCTGTTGTGTGCCGGGAACGCTTCATCGTAGTTCAACCATGCGAACCCCCAAAATGCATTTGGGCCTTACGTATAATATCCATGCATTTAAAAAGCACAATGGCCCTGTCAGGACATTTTTTGCAATAGATACTGGCATATATCAAAAAGGCAGGCATCCAGTTTTCCATTGTAATCAGTACCCTGGGCCTACATGTTAGTTCCCGCTCTTCCTCCTTGGAGCCCTACTTAGCCTGTATGACTGTATGGAGTAGTTTAAACACATCTACATATGTGTGTCTCCAAATCCTGGATTTCGTCTTGTCCACCACGTGAGAACCCAAAGGCATTGCAAGACCCATATAAGGAAGCCACTTCCTAAGCCCCTCTCTGACCTTGTCATCACCATCCTTACAGTCTCCCGCCGAAGTGCCCCCGCTGTCACCTGCAGGAGCCGTAACCTGTACTGCCTGCGTACCGTCCCCAACCTGGGCCACACTAACACCAGGTATGTCATGTATGGATTGATTGCCCACACCTATGGACTTGCATGCTTTAGTCACAACCTTTCCTTGACCCTTGTCCCAAACTGACCACCATTCTCCTTTACCTTGAACCCGGGGAACTTTTCACTTTGGCGTTGTCAAGACCTGGTGAACATGTTCCTCCTTGCGTACTGTCACTTTTGCCGTTCCACTGTTCGCCTGCTCCTGTAAGACAGAGATCGAAGAGGGGGTTGCGCAGCTCTTGCGCCTGTCCCCCCTCCCTCGTTCACCTCTCACTTCGCTTTCCCCTTCCCATTCATCTGACTCATTATCCTAATCCAGATCCACCTCCACCTCGTCATCCATCTCACACTCGTCGTCCACACCCTTCCCAACCATCGTCTCACTCCACTCATCACAAGCACATCCTCATGGCCTCCGCCATACTTGTTCCCCATACTTTCCTGTGCTGTAGAGAAGGCCGCTGAAGACCCCTCTAGTGCTTCAGATCAACGTCCTGGGGCAGTATTATGCCCCATGGGCACCACCTTCTTTCTGCCAGTCTCCTCCACTGACATTGACTCTTCGCGCCACCCAGGGCCGTATGCGCCACTCATGCCCATCGCATGGCCGGACCCCTAGGCAGCACAAGCCTCCTGGCTATTCTCCTGCAGGACCCATACCCAACTGCCCAGCCCAGGGCCCTTCAAGCCCCCACCTACTCCTTGCCTGCCTTGCGATTCTGGTGTCGCTCTCTTTCTAGGGCCTCCTCCCTATCCCTACATAGCTGGTCCCATCTCTCCTCCATATCCTTGACCACCTTCCTCTGTTCCCTGATCTTGGCCTCAATGTCCACAGTGGACCAGTCCTGTGCCGCGAGCTGCAATGTTGGCCCACTAAGAGGGCCCCTCAGTGTCACCTGCCACTCCTCACAGTCTCCAGTGTGCTGTCCCTTGTCCCCCCTGTGCCAAGCCTGCCTGCGCTTTTGGCCCTCTGCTTACCAGGGGCCCCTTTGAACACAGCATTCTTGGCCCTCACCTTACATGCCTGAAAAACTGGAGGTGGGCTGTCCTGACTACAGGGCCCATCTTCTGGGCCTGCCTGGCCTCCTTTGTGGCCACCAACCACGCTCACAATGCCCTCCTCTGCAGGGCACAGCACTTGTACCTCACCAGGGGGCCACACCTCCTCCCCCAACTAATGTGCGTCACTGTGGGGCCCCTCTTTTCCTCCCCCCCACTGCAGGCCTGATTTGCTGCAATGCTAGCGCGCTGTTTTTTAAACTGGGGCAGAGGACGCGCTGCGTTCCTGCCCCCGCTGACTTCCTACGTTTAGCCTTATCCGGTGATGCGCACGCAGCAACCACTGCCGTCATGCTGCTGGAGGCCGCGCATACTGGACGTGTTATGCCGACCCAGGCCTGGTCCAAAACGCCAGGCCTGAGGAGATCGGCTCGGCCGGCTTCACCGAGAAGGCAAAGCACGGCCCTCACTGCAGCAGCGTTGTGGCTCTGAGCCACGGCACTGGCAGTACAACACAAAAACCCCTCCCTGCCTACCTATAAGGACCGGCCCAAAACTTCCAACCGCGCAAACGAACTGGCGCAGAAGAGGCCGGTCCCTTCCCCCTCACACACACATATCCCACCTTCCAGATCCCAACCCCATGCTCCTTAGCCCAATCCTGCCCTACCTACGGCACTTCCCCTCCCGAAAGCTCCCATGGAGAGACTAGATTGTGTCTGCTCTCCACTGGGCCCTCCATAGAGGGTGAGCATGCGAAAGAATGGCATAATGGTGACATAACCTCGTGGCATAAGACAACACATGTGCATCTGTTTGTAAGAGAGGGTTGGTAAAAAAAAAAAAAAACTGCCTTTATATAAATGCCAGACGCTGTTTGTTTGGAACCCTTCAAGCCACAAGAGCGCTTGAGTGATTCATTCGCTGAGTCTTATTTTCTGGTATATGGTGCATGAATTATCGGAAGCAATCTCTACTCTGTTACCACCTCACAAAGTGCCGCGTTTCCACACATCATGAAGGCTCCTACTTAGAATGTCACTCTCACAGCTAAATATTTAGCTGGTGGTTTTCGGTGTTCTCTCGGCAGTTGGAGTACTTTGTCTGCAGTCACCATCACAATGAAAGGCAACAGGGAACGCACAAGGAAACCGATTAAGTAAGCGCCGACTACTGCCCTGGGCTAATTATAGTTAAGGAGGCGTGCTTCTGCCAGAGCCTACGTGCGGAACCAGCAACTCTTTCAGCTGCGATGACGAAATGCCAAGCATTTCTTCCTGGAATAGTACACAGATAAAAGGCCACTTGTTATGCTGAGGTTTCAGATGAACTCTGCTAGAGATTACAAAACACGAGCAGAATTCTGCAGGGTGTGTTTAGTCACCGTTTCGCATTAAGCGAGGCGTGGAAGGGTTGCAATAAAGGGAAGGTCTCGAGGAGCGCTTCACAAAGCCGCTTAGTAGAGAGTTTTTTTCCCAACATTCTGAACAAACTGACCTGACGTTTGAGTAGGAAATAAAATGGCTAATGTTTAATGGGGACCAGGAAGAGATTGCCAACGAGGAAACACATTGCATTCGACGATAACTAAAACCTCAGTAATCTGATTAGTTTGACCGGTGACGCCTGTAGCGAAATCACGCTATTATGACGTAGAGCATTGATGTAAAGCGGGGTCCACTCCTCTGCTGCCAATAAAACGCTCTTTTCCTTATTGTTTACTCAAGTGACCTTTGCTCTACCTCGATTCGCAAGAAAACGGTACTCAATAACGAAGTATTCAAGAGTCACAAGACCCCATTTCTAGGTCCACAAGTAAGAAATTAATCTTCATGGGATCGCAAATAAAGTTTGCTGAGCTGCAGAAACATTTATTGTGAATAGGCGCACCGACATTTCCTTCATTAGAGGAGCATTGCGAACGTTTCTGTGGGCAGATGTGTGCAAGGGTTTGAGGATCCCAAAGCAAAACGATATTTAGGCGCAACAGGCCCCCCTTTCTGTTACATGGCTAAATATTTTATGCTACTACTCTGGCTCCCTCTTCCAGACACGTGGGATTCTGTTATAATCCAGCAACAGGAACAGAAGCCATAGAATGAGACCCCAAATGCTCGTAATCTTAGCACGTGAATTTAACTCGGACGCCAATTCAACATTCTAACATAAAATTTCAAATTGGAAAAAAGTGGCCTTCAAGTACTACATGCAAAGCCCACCTCTCCTCATAGAGTGAGCACAGATAGACCCCCGTCACTGCCCTTACTGCTCCCTGTAGTAAGCTGCCAAATCACCACCTTTTTCTATGTCTCCAAAAGAGCACTGTGTACTTTCCATTAAGACCCAACCACGGTTACTGCATGGTCTCACACCCAACAGATATGATAGAGTGTAAATGTTAGCTCTGTCCCTCATGTCACTAAAGTCATTAGAATGTGACAAGTTTAAGCTTATAAACCTAAATGAGAGAAAAACTAATGGAGAAAGCTGTACTGACACATTTTAAATGTGCAATTATCTGTATTTCAAAGTTAGACATAGTTTAGGTGTCTTTTTAATTAAATCACATGCTAGAAGGTTAAAGTTGATGTTAAAATGTTATTTAGACTCTAAACTAAAGCCCATGCAGAAACCCATTTGAATTTCTTGTGTTTAATTAAAGATTAATAACTTTGGAATTATTTGCAAGTGAGAAAAATTCAGTTCTCAGTTATATCTAATGTAAGGCAATAACAAGGCTTTTCCAATTTACTATTACTATTCATGATAAATTTATAAGTTTGCATATTCTATATGCTTTACTAAAAAAGTATTACATCTAATGCATTTTATACTTTTCTTGTGTTAGCATAACTGTGGCCTACAGAACTTGCATTTGCAGTCCTGTAAAATTATTGAATTACTTTTTCATAAGGTGAAGTCTTGCTACAGATTTCGTTCCTGTGAGAAGTAAAGTAATTTGTAAAAAGTCTATTGTTCACCCATGGAACGTCATCCTCATTTGTCCTTGAGAACGTTAAAGTACAAGAACATGGATTGAAATTGAATACATTTGTTACCAACCTGTTTGGAGTCACACGGAAAGGAGATGTTCCCGTGACAGACTTGGGAAACTGTTGCAACCTGGAGACTGGTGATCAATTTTAATTGGATGATGCCCCTTTAATGTAATATGAATGGACACATTTGACAAATCAGAAGGCTTCATGTGAACTAATATTGCAGTGGATATTCAAACTTTGCTAAAAGCAGTCCTGTCTTGGTCAGAGATAGGCACTTTCCTGATGCTTGCAGATACCTTGCTGACCAGATGCTTTGTTGATGAAGATTCCCTGAGTGTTGCATCGCTTGCAGCGGTATTTTTGTCTCTGCCTTTTGTCAATGCCCTTTTGAAATGGCCTTCTAGATTAGAAACTCCATCATGCTGGTGCCTATTTTCTATGTATTTTTCGTTAGTGCCCTGTAACCCAAGTTATTCTTTTTCCAAGCTATTTTTGTCCTTTTTTATTTTTGTATGATACCCTCATGTGTTCCTTCCCACACATGTATTTCCCAAATGTGGTTAGCAAGGATTATTGACTCTGCTAAATTTGAGTTGACTAAATGATTGTGCAGTCAGCACCGTGTGATTTCCGTGTCACTAGATATTCATATTGACTTATTGCATTATTCTCCTTAAATGCTTAGTTTTATTGATGTTAGTAAGGCTGAATATATTCCATTGCCTTGGGCAACCCTTGGTGATTATGTAGCTCTATAACTTGGCTTTGCCCGGTGGCGTGGCTTGGTGCCGCAGGATGGCAGGAGGACTCTGAATGAGCTCTCGCCACCTAACTCCCGATCCGGTAACTCCTACTGCTGCCTGGTGTCAGGAACTAGTGTGAGCGGTGTGACGGTGTGGCCTGGAGGTGGGGGCACCTGAAGAGCTCTGGGAGAGAAGTGCTGCTTCCCCGAGTGCTACGTGAGCTACGACGCACCAGCTGGCCATTACGTGGCAGCGAGGGCAGGCTAGTCCTGAGCGCGGCAGCGGAGTCTGCATCACGGTGAGGGGCAGAGATCTCGAGTGAGCCAGAGGTGAAGCAAGCGCCCCCCCCTCCTGCCTGTTTGTTCTGCTTCCTCCTCTGCCCTCCAGCCCCATCAACGAGGACATGACGTGGGAGGCCCCTGTCTGGAAGAAGGGTGCTACGTGGCGGGGCCCTCCTGACAAACTTGGTGCACTGGACTGAGAAGGAGACGGAGGGCATGCACCGTGGCAATGGTGAGTCATTTTTTCTGTTGGGGGAACGGGGACTATGAGGGGTCCCGGCAGCGGCTCGGGCCCCCCACTTTATTGATGTTGTCTCCTCCCCACGTGGACTCCTGTAGGCTCATGGAGGATGGAAGTGCGCAGGAATTGACAGGTGCCGAGGCCTGTGGTTAGGACAAAGGCAGTGGAAGAGTGCCTTGAGTGGGAGGAGCCATTCTGTGGGGGCAAGAAGATTGGTGTCGAACCTTCAGGCGGCACATTGGTGCTGGCGATGTCGGGACTCATATGAAAAGTAGAAAGAACAGTGGTGGAGTGCCTTGGCCCCCTCTCCTCATCCCCCCTCTGGATAGGGCTTGCTGCCTGGCATATGAACTCTGATCTATACGGACATTACTTAGTTGCCATATCTGGTACTTAGGTGCAAAACGTGGATTGTGGATCATTGTGTGGTGGCTGCCTGTGAGGGGGGCAATTATGGGTAGAAGAGGAAGATTTAGCACTGGCCCATCAGAGCAGCGGGTGACTGTCTCTCCCGTCCCTCCGGAGACGGAGAGCCAGGGGTCGACATCGGCTCCCATCACGGCAAACTGGACACAATTCTGGAAGCCGTTGAGGCCACTGGTCAGGACCTGCACAACAGAGTGGATGCAGTGGCGATAGAGGTCAATCTACTCTGCGATGATCAGAAAAAACTGCAAGAGTGACAAGCACGGAGAGTGATCTCAGGGACTTATGACTATTGCTGGAGGGTATGGAAGAGACAGTTAGGTCTCTCACGGACAAGGTCAGGGAGCTGGAGCATAGAGCAGAGAATTCAGAGGGCCGGTCCAGGCGGAATAACATGCGCATGGTGGGGTTCCCGAAGGGGACGGAAGGGTCAGACCCCATCCAATTATTTGAGTCTTGGCAGGCGCAAAATGTGGGAGTGGAGGCCTTATCCCCACATTCCATTGTAGAATGCGCACACAGAGTGCCGGCGTGCAAGCCACGAGCTGGAACGCAGCCCAGGCCAGTACTGATTTGACTACTCAACTACAGAGACAGAGAAATGATACCTGAAAGAAAATGCACTCGGTGATGCTGCTCCAGTATGAAAATTCCTGCGTCTACCTGTTTTCGTACTATACAGCTGTGGTTCCACGTCAACAGGCCTCTTTTTTGGGGGGCAAGATACATCTACGCCAAATCGGCCTCATGTACTGCTTACTGTTTCCAGCTAGATTCAAGGTAATAGCTAATGGTGTCACATTCGTCTTTACTGAACCCACGGATGCATGGGACTGGGTCGAGCAACGCAGATATGAGGCCTCTGTTGTGACGTCACAGAATGCGCACCCTGATGAGTTCAAAAGGAAGAAGCAAAACCCACCAAACACCAGCACAGATAAAATGAAAGGTGCTCCCACCCCAGCACAGGCATGACTACAACAGAGGCAAGTGCTATCAGCTGCAACGGCGCTGTGGCAGGATGAGGGACCGGCCATGTCGCAACTCAGTAACAGACGACAAACTGACTCCAAGTCTGAAACCTCTGTCAGTGAAAACTTCTGTGATGTTCTGCCGGTGGTAACACCACAGACAGCAGATATGTTGATCTAGGAGGGAGCTTGTGATCAATATGAATGGTAGTGCCCTGGCCACTCTCCCGCCATTACTCCGCTGAGCAAGACTAATGGCTAATGTAACTAGGTGATTGCAGAGGGATGTAGCATTTAGTGACGTATCATGTACTATGAGTCAGGCGGCGCGCACAATGGGCAAAGCACAAGTGTACAATTACAGGCTAGCCAGCCCAACACACTACTCCTGGGTGCCCGCATGTCACGCTGTAGGGTGAAATGGAGGCCGCATTGTTTGGGATTATGTGTTCATGGTTTGGGTGTGCCCCTATGTTCATGGCTGCCCTGGGATGGGTGTTTTGGGTATCAGTTCTAACTCTAATCAAGTTCACGGAAGTTGCATGACAGGCACAAGTGCAGACATAGACTTGGCCCATCAGCGGGAAAGGGTCAATTCCCCTATGCCCTCCTCATAATTGTGACTAGGTGGCAGAAATTGAAGTAGTGACTTGTCCCGGGTTTGGGCAATGCCCATAAAAGACATGTGGTGCAACAATATATAAGGCAGCGTGGAGTGCAGATAGCGTTGTTGCAGGGGGCACTATAGCTGAGGGTGAGGACGTTAGGGTAAGACAGAGATGGCAAGGACAATGCTATTGTACCACATATTTGGGGTTTACTTGTGGAGCTATGGTGTGGGTCTATGCTGGTGGCCCCATTTCAATCCATCGACACATATAGACCCAGATGGCTGATATGTTTTTGTGGAGGGGTCTCTGGATGGCAGGCCGTGTTACTGGGAAGTGTTTATGTCCCTAATGCCCACCAAGTTGCATTCTTTTCACACCTGTCGGCTGTACTGGTTCAATGGGCGCATCTCCCACGGCTGGTATCTGGGGATTTTAACAGTGTACTCAACATAGACTGTGATCGTTCTTATCCCCCACTACCAACATCACCTGTGGTATCGTTGGCAGCACAGTACTCCCAGTGGAAACAGCAGTGGGCTCTGCATGACTGCTGGTGAGTACGCCACCCTGACGCTAGTGAGTTCTCCCACTATTCAGTACCGCATGACCAACATGTCAGGTTAGATTTTGTGTTGTGTCACACACCCCTACAGTTGCTGGTTATTGGAGCAGAATAGCTTGGGAAAACTCTCTCTGATCATAATCCATTGTTGGTTGGCTTCCGATGGGGACAGCTGCGACTGCTGGTCCCTATGTGGAGGCTACAGCCGGTAGCTCTGGAGGACTAAGGGTTTCAGGAAGGCATACAAAATGCTCTAAGGTAATACCTGATTGATAATTGGGGTACGGCAACTTCACACATGAAAGAATGGGAGGCGTTAAAGGTAGTGATGCGAGGACACTGCATTCGCACAACAGTGGGGGTTCGAGCAACGATACACAGGGAGCAAGCAAGTTTAGAAACTAACCTCAGGGAGCTAGAATTGCTTTCACAGGGCACCCTAGAAGGAAGGACCCAACTGCTTACTGCCAAAGAGATGCATGCCCGCCTCATAGAACAACTCCGCTGTCTCAACATTAAGGCATATCAGGCGAGGATGCATGCTGAGGGGGACAAATCGGGCACCTACTGGCTTGGTTGCTTGCAGGTCAGCCACCACGTTGCAGACCATGACAATTAGGCTGTCTCCCATACACTTGCTTACCATTCAAGTTGACATCCATGATGCTTTCACAGTGTACTACAGAGAACTGTATAATCCCTTGCCAATAAACAAAACCCACAAGATAGGGGCCTTCCTACAGGGAGTGACTTTGCCAATGCTGCTGCATGCCGACGCAGAGGCCCTGAATGCGCCCTTAACAGCCCAAAACATAAGTGAGGCAGTGCAGGTGTCAGCCACTGGGAAGACCTCAGGGATGGCTGGATACCCTATTGCATTTTATAAAAACCTATTTACCATTACTAGCACCTAAACTGTTGGAGGCCTACCAGACGGCGTTGCAAGAGGGCAGACTCAGCCAGAATCCTTGCTTATATCTCTTCCTAAACTGGGGAAAGACCTGCTGGAGCTGACATCTTACCGCCCCCTGTCACTGCTTGGGTCAGATTCTAAAATACTGAGCAAACTTATAGCCTCTAGGCTACTAGTTCAGTTGCCCTGGCTAATACACATAGATCAGAACAGATTTTTCCCTGATAGATCCACAGCGCTTAACATACGTAGGTTGGGTAGAATCATGGAACACAATGGCCATACACTGCATATCTAGTGCTAGACCTTGAAAAAGCATTTGATATGCTGGACTGGAGCTACACGTTCTCCACCATAACCACCTTTGGCATCACTGGTCGCCTCAATAGCCTTATATAACTTTTATATGTGGATGCTACGGCTCGTGTTAAAGTGGGACAGTACATCTCCCCCTCTTTCCCGGTGACGAGGTGGACACACCAAGGCTGCCCCCTGTCTCCACTATTATTGTATGCCTTGGATATGGATCCTCTTGTCCAGAGGCTTGAACAGCAGGGTGGAGAATGGGAGATTCAACTAGGCGTAACCATGCACGTATCGTCTTTCTATGCGGATGACGTACTGATTTATATTTGTGATATAAGGCAAGGAATAAATGCTATAACTAAGATATTATCTGACTTCAGGGTGGCATCGAGCCTAGGGGTAAACTGGTCTAAGTCCTGCCTATTCCCTTTGCACCCCTGCTGCCCTATGCAGCATCTCCAAGTGGAAACTCAAGACATAAGCTGGGAGGCTACTACCTTTTGCTATTTAGGTGAAAATATCTATTCTGCCACGCAAGACCTACTGGATGGTAACCTCACAAGAGCAAATACAGCTATACACTCTAAGATGTCATTCTGAAGCACACTGCCGCTTACTGTACAGGGCAGGATTCCATTATCTAAAACGGTTGTGCTTCCGCTCCTGTTGTATTTTTTAATAATCTCTCCCTGATTATTCCCGGGAAGGTCTTCCATATGTTGCACACTGTATTAGGTGCCTTTCTCTGGAACAAACAGCAACTCTCGATTGAGAAAGGGGGATTGGGAGCCCCGAAATTTGAGCATTATTATTTGGATGCGCAGCTGCTGTGTGCGGCGCGTTGGTTAGCGGGGAGACTGTTGGATGAGCAGGGACAGTGTTCCAGTGGTGATGCACAATGCTTTCTTGGAGAAACCTTCTTTCCATTTGCTTCACCACCTCCGTGTTACAGTATGCTGCTGTCAGTGGCTCATACCAGTTAAAGGCATAGTATTAGAATAATGCCTGCATTCTTAACATATTCCGTCGAAATTAGACTCGAGGCGAATAGACTATTTCGGATAATGATAGCTGAGCAGTGGCGCATAACGGACTTGGAACCGGATCCTCATCTATTAGTGCATGCGCTCCACATCATGGGCAGTAGGAAGAGCTTAATTATTTGGTTAAACTGGGCACTGGCAAACACGACCAGGAACCCTCGACAGGTGCTGCTTGAGAAATGGGAACAGGATGTGGGTAGAGAATTTCAGGATAAAGAACGGGGCAGGGTACTGATATGCCACAAAAAAAGTGTCTAGAAATGCTAAGCTCCAATATGTACAATACAGTACATTACACAGGGCATACCTTACCCCGGAGACACTGAATAACATGTTTGGGTCTTCATCAGTATGCCCAAGTTGTCATGACCCATTTGCCAATAAGTTCTGGTCCTGTCCAGAATCTAATCGTTTTTGGCAACAAATAACGGAGGCCCTTGCAAAATTGACCCAGCATCCACACCTACATAAGGTGGAAAGTGCCCTGTTGGGTCTCTTCTGCCGCTCTAAGTGAGCAGTTGTTACTGGTCACTTTCTTGACCTTGTGCTCATTATAGGCAGATGAGCTATTGCTATGAGTTGGAAGTCGCCCACATTACCGACACTTTCCCACTGGGGCGCTGCTTTGTTGAAATGGAGTAGAGCTGAAGCAGTTGCACTAAGGCGAGAGGAAGCCAGGGGGTTGCGTAAGGTCCCAATTGAAGCGGCTGGGACATGTATATGCAGGAGCTACATGATTATCGAGAATGCATGTTGCCTTAAGGTATGTGCCATAGCGGCCCAGTGAATGGTTATGTAGCCAATAAAGGTACTGGCCCTCCCTCTACCTGGTATCCACATTTCAGTACTGCATAATAACTTCTCATAATGGGAACTGTGGAAGGCGGTTGCCACGCTGTTATGGACTATAGGAGGTGGAGTAACAGGGTTTCCGGGACGACATGGATATATTGACATGCCGTTTTGATGACACACAGTGATTGTTGCTAGGCGTTATACCTTACCTCCTTCTGGAATGTAATGCGCTTGTTTGTAATTCTCTTGTCTCTTCCGGGAAACATCACTTACAACGTGGTAAATGCAATGACATACATTTACCACAATGCCTTTATAACGCATTTGCATTTACCATGCATGGCTTTACCACTCATGCCTTTACCACAAAATTCGTTGTAAAGGCATGAGTGGTAAAGGTGTATGCATGGTAAAGGTTTTAAAGGTAAGTACAGCTAAGTATTAAGTGGGTTGAGTGATATATATATATATATATATATATATATATTATATATATCTCTATAGCTATATATATACATATATATATATATATATATATATATATATATATATATATAGTGTTTAGGGTGGGTAACGGTTATTGGTGGTAAATGCATTTTTAAGTTTTAGGGTGGGTATGGGATATGGGTGGTGAGGG
The DNA here is from genome assembly GCF_031143425.1 of Pleurodeles waltl. NCBI lineage: Eukaryota > Metazoa > Chordata > Amphibia > Caudata > Salamandridae > Pleurodeles > Pleurodeles waltl. Next base: position 732,549,178 of record NC_090436.1, read on the forward strand.
CATTTGTAGGTTTTAGGGTGAGTATGGCTTTTTGGGTGGTAAGGGCATTTTTAGATGTTAGGGCGGGTATGTATTTTGGGGTGGAAAGGGCATTTTTTGGTTTTAGGGTGGGTATGGGTTTTTGTTTGGTAAGGGAATTTTTAGGTTTTATGGTGGGTATGGGTTTTGGGGTGGAAAGGGCATTTTTTGGTTTTAGTGTGGGTATGGGGTTTTGTGTGGTAAGGGCATTTTTAGGTTTTAGGGTGGGTATGGGTTTTGGGGTGGTAAAGGCATTTTTAGGTTTTAGGGTGGGTACGGGTTTTGAGGTGGTAAGGGCATTTCTAGGTTGTAGGGTGGTTTTGGGTTTTGGGGTGGTAAGGGCATTTTTAGGTTTTAGGGTGGGTATGGGTTTTGGGGTGGTAAGGGCATTTTTAGGTTTTAGGGTGGGTATGTGTTTTGAGGTGGTAAGGGGATTTCTAGGTTGTAGGGTGGTTTTGGGTTTTGGGGTGGTAAGGGAATTTTTAGGTTTTAGGCTGGGTATGGGTTTTGGGATGGTAAGGGCATTTTTAGGTTTTAGGGTGGGTATGTGTTTTGAGGTGGTAAGGGCATTTTTAGGTTTTAGGGTGGGCATGGGGTTTGGGTGGTAAGGGTATTTTTAGGTTTTAGGGTGGGTATGGGTTTTGGGATGGTAAGGGCAATTTTAGGTTTTACAGTCTGTATGGGTTTTGGGGTGGTGAGTGCATTTTGAGGTTTTAGGATGGTTATAGGTATTGGGGTGGTAAGGGCATTTTTAGGTTTAAGGGTGGGTGTGGGTTTGGGGTGGTAAGGGGTGTTTGGGTTTTAGAGTACGTATGGGTTTTGGGGTGGTAAGGTAATTTTTAAGGTTTATGGTAGGTAGGGTTTTTGGGTGGAAAGGTTTGTTTGTGTATATACATCAAATCTATATATCTATCTATCTCTCTCTATATATACATATATGTATATATATACACACACACATACAGAAATATATATATTACATATATATATTTACATATATATATATACACACATTTATATTTATGTTAATATATATATATATATATATATATATATATATATATATATATATATATATATATATATATATATATATATATATATATATATATATAAAATAATGTATGTTATACCTACCCCTAGTTTTTGCCATGCATATGCCTTTACCAACTATGCCTTTACTACGGAATTTTTGTGCTAAAGACATGCGTGGTAAAAGCATATGCGTGGTAAAAACATTACGTGGTAAGTGCATGCATGGTAATGACCATACATTATACTTACCGTGTTGTAAAGGCATGCGTTGTAAGTGCATGCGTTGTTCTATCATACATCCAAATCTTCCAGTTAGTTTGTTCAGCCTAAGTTAAGATTGCTTATCAGTTAAAGGTTTGAACCAATAACTCCTGTCTCAACATAGACGCATATGTGAAATTCTGCCCCTAAACACTGTTATATTCAGTGACAGATGTATACAGCAATAGTCTGAATGTTCTGTACGTATGCTATGAAAATATTTAAAAAATGGTTAAAAACAAAGCAACTTGGTTTTGCGCATTGTCTACATTAATTTGAGCTTTTGTTTGTAATAAATCTTTAAACTTTATTCCTGATTGGAATTTTCCTTCTGTGGCCACATTGATCGTGGTGTCTAAATTATTGGGGCGGGGTTGATTATTGTTGATGGTTCACCACACCTCTTTCTGGGTCTAAATGTCTGTTGACCTTGTTGCGCGTTTGATTCCTACAATGGATGAAAAATGCGTCCGCAGATATGTCAGACGTCGTTTTCCCAATGGCATTTTAGGGACACTATTTCCATCTTTCACTTACTCCCTGTCCAGACAAACCAACACCAAAGTAGCCACCAATACCACCTCATAAGTCTTGCTTGTCTTTCTTGCCAGCATCCTAACATAGGGAGGTTTACCCTCCCATCAGAAATAGGTAAATCGCAAGCTCTTGCCGCAGGTATTCACTCTTCTTCTGCCGTACACCTCACCTACAGTTCCTGTAAGAATTCCTGAGCCATTCTGTTGTGTTCTGTCTCTCCCGGAGGCAGATTCTAGCGCCTCTTTCTCAAACCTGACACAGAAAGCTAGCCACTGGCTTTGTCTGCTTTATGCAGGCTTTCAGTACTCATAGTTTTGCTCAAAACTTTGTCATCTTCCGGCAACATATTTGATTGCCGACTGACTGATGTTTTACAATGAAGTTCCTGTGTAAGTATTAATTGCTGCCTCTTCTGTCTCCTTATTGCATGAAGTGTCCACATGCTGTGGTAGAATGGTTTGTGGCAGTTTATAAAATCCAACTACATAAAAAAGAAATGTATGTGGTTTGTGGTCATGCTGAGTTCTCCAAAAAGGGAGAGAGGGGCCCACTTAACCTGTCACCCCAAGGGGACAGGGCACCGTAACACAGTGATAAGAAAAAGCATCCCCAGGGGGAACAAAAGACTATCCACCACTCAATCCTTTACTTCAAACACTCATTCATTCCAATGATCAGTTTCAATAAAGTAATATACTAGAAAATTATTTAATAAATAATTCCATATAAATACAAAGATAAAAATCACTATTTAGGAACCGGCAGAGAACTTCTACAAGCAGGTCAATAAAAGCAGTATATCGGGAAACAAAACACAACATTTAGGAGACAAAATACAAGACATCCATATTAAATTGTGGTGTCCCAAGTTTAGTATAGACTGGCTAATTGATGTGTGCACTCAGTCTCTGTTCTATTTTAGGCCAGTTCCAATGGGTCCAGCAATCGAAGTTGTGTCGATGTGTTTTGGTGGTCTTTCAATGTCCTTCCACCAGCTTCTTCAGTACAATTGAATCTCCTCCCACTATATAACTTTCATATCTGTGCAAAAATAAAGGACAAACAAACAAAAATACATGAATTCCCAAGTTCCCTACATTCCCCATAGTTCTAAAAACCTCCTATAGGAATGCATACAATTCAACCACAACCTTCCCTTGCTGCCGAAGTGTGATCCCAAAGGGAAATATCCCAATTCCTTTATAAAGAACATCACATAGAGGAATTCAGTATAAACAATCAATTATCTAAGTACTTCCTTAAAAAAGTCAGCATTCTCATCTCACCATCATAAAACCTCACCACTCACCTGCATTCAAAATGAGTCAAACAAACATGAGCTCACCAATAATCACAAATTTGTATCCTTATCCATACAGTGTCTTTTGTTTCAAAATAGTCCAAGAGCGGATCACTTCCATATGGGCAAAACAAAGCAGATTACTAGGCTTTTACAGTCCTATCCATTGATTGTCTCTGATTTTCTCTTTATATCACCCGTGATTTACCCGCAACATGCACAGCCCATTTTATTCAAGTGTGATATATGTGGAAACAAAACAAAGAAAATGGTGATTAACAGTGATTATTTTGTTATAATTCATTTCTGAATATTGTCCACAGGGCTTACCATTAACTCCACTCACTCTTCAAGTTCATCTAAGTAATTAAGAAGAGCCTTGTGCTATCAAATTGGCTCTCAATCTCTGATCTATGGGTGAAAAACAAGAATAAGATTGCTTTCCTAATTTCACAGAATGAGCCCACTTTCACCATTTATCAATTGGGAAGTATATGCACCATTAACTATCAACAACCAAGTTCTATAGTCCTTTTCAACAAGAGTAATTGTCCACCTGTCATCACCAAACATATTTTTTTTATTATTACACAGAATCCTTTCTACAGAAAAAAACGGGGGAAGCTTAAAATTACACCATTCTCAAATAATTATATAAAACCCCTCGAAGAGCACACTAACAGTAGACTTCCAACTAAGGCACCATAGACTCCACATGATTTTCTTTGTCATAGGTCTGATATAAATTTCACATACTCAAGCTACTACTTATTCGTATCGTACTTCACTCACCCTTATCATGGGATGGCATTCTCGTCCTCCCTGTCACGATCAACCAAACACCCAGCCTCTGAGTTGTTTCTTTATATCTAATGATGGGCATGATCTCTACTGATACAACCACCAATCAAATTGGTCCTTCTTCCCCATCTCACTTCCTGTATGATATATACTCACTTCCCGTATGACAAAACCTTGTACTGCTAACCGCATTTCAGCGGTTCCATTTCCCATGCCATACTGGATTTCTGGAACTAATTTACTCTCCACTGTGTTCCCAGCTTCTTTCCACTAATGGCACGAAGCCCACAGGTGTAAATCACAATACAGCGGTCCCCTAATTGACATCACATCTAGAATATCATGAAAATCAGAAAATCCATTAAACCTTCATTAAGAGATCCTATTCACAAACCAAGCAATGCCTGTATAAAGGTCCCGACGGTCTTCCTAATTGCGCCATATTGTATTTATTAAAATCCTTCAATACAATAAAGATTCATGATCGAGGGATTTTTGGGAATTCATACTATAATTATCGTGTTATATATATTATTCTAAGTGCTAATTAATCATTGACAAATAACTCTAATATAGAATTTATTCTCACTTCTAATTTGTCACTAACTAAAAATTATACATTAGTAGTCCTTTAACTCATGTGGTGTTAAAACTATAAATACACCTAATTCATAAAGTATGGGGTCTCATTCATAAAAAACGCATAACCAGAACTAAATACCGCTAACAATGCTACCACGATCTACCTATTGGGACCGTATAAAATATATGCTTAACCTTCAATTCAATAAGGAGTTTCACCTCATTGCGAATCAAACCCTAAAGAGCCCCCACTCTAAATACACCTAATTCATAGAGTACGGGATCTCATACATAAAAAACTGTTGATCAGAACTCAATACCGCTAACCATGCTGCCGCATTGTTTCCACTTATATCACACTTCGAATAAAATGGGCTGTGCATGTGGCGGGTAAATTGTGTGAAATAAAGAGAAAATCAGAGACAATCAATGGATAGGACTATAATAGCCTACTATTCTGCTTTGTTTTGCCCATATAGAAGTGTTCCGCTCTTGGACTATTGTGAAGCAAAAGACATTGTTTGAATAAGGATACAAATTTGTGATGATTGGTGAGCTCGTGTTTGTTTGACTTATATTGGATGCAAGTGAGTGGTGAGGTTTTATTATGGTGAGATGAGAATGCAGACTTTTTTAATGAGGTATAGAGATAATTGACTATTTATACTGAATTTCCCCCTGTGATGTTCTTTATAAAGGAATTGGGGTATTTCCTTTTGGGATCACACTTCAGCAGTCAATCAATCAATCAATCAATCAAGTAATTTATAGAGCACGCTACTCACCCGTCGGGGTCTCAAGGCACGGGGGTGAGCTACTGATTGAATAGCCATGTTTTGAGGCATTTCCTGAATGTCAGGAGGTCCTGCGTCTGGAGTAGGTGGAGCGGTAGGGAGTTCCAGGTCTTGGCGGCGATGTGAGAGAAGGATCTTCCTCTGGCAGTGGTGTGGCGGATGTGGGGGATGGAGGCGAGGGCGAGGCTGGCGGAGCAGAGATAGCGGGTGGGAGTGTGGAAGGTGAGTCTGTCGTTGAGGTAGGCCGGGCCAGTGATGTGGAGTGCTTTGTGTGCGTGGGTCAGGAGCTTGAAGGTGATCCTCTTCGTTACGGGTAGCCAGTGTAGGTCTCTGAGGCGGGATGAGATGTGGTTGCGGCGTGGGACGTCGAAGATGAGGCGGGTGGATGCGTTTTGGATTCGTTGCATTTTCGTTTGGAGTTTGGCCGTGAATCCCGCGTAGAGTGCATTTCCATAGTCTAATCGGCTGCTGATAAGAGCGTGGGTTACTGTTTTCCTGGTTTCAACGGGAATCCATTTGAAGATCTTGTGGAGCATGCCGAGGGTGTTGTAGCAGGAAGAGGAGATTGCATTGACCTGCTGAGTCATGCTGAGTGCTGAGTCCAGGATGAATCCTAGGTATTGTGCTTGAGTGGTGGGTGTGAGTGCGGTTCCTAGGAAGGTAGGCCACCAGGAGTCGTTCCAAGCTGAGAGGTCGGTTCCGAAGATGAGGATCTCTGTTTTGTCAGTGTTTAACTTGAGGCGGCTTGATTCCATCCAGTTGGCAATGGCGTGAAGTCCATTGTGGAGGTTGTTTTTTGCAGTTGCAGGGTCTTTCGTGAGGGAAAGGATGAGCTGGGTGTCGTCTGCCTAGGATACTATGTTGATGTGGTGGGTTTGTGCGATGTTCGCGAGTGGGGCCATATAGACGTTGAAGAGCGTTGGGCTTAGGGAGGATCCTTGGGGGACGCCACAAATGGTCTTGGAGGCTTCGGACAAAAACGGCGGAAGGTGGACTCTCTGGGTTCTGCCGGAGAGGAATGAAGAGATCAAGTCGAGAGCCTTGTCGCGGATCCCGGCGTTGTGGAGGCGTGTGCGAAGGGTATGGTGACAAATGGTGTTGAAGGCTGAGGAGAGGTCCAGGAGGATGAGCCCTGCGGTTTCGCCTTCGTCGAGCATGGTCCTGATGTCATCTGTAGCAGCGATGAGTGCGGTCTCAGTGCTGTGGTTCTTGAGGAATCCGGATTGGGAGGTGTTGAGCGCCTTGTTGTCTTCCAGGAAGCGAGATAGTTGTCCGTTCATGATTTTCTCGATGACCTTTGCTGGGAAGGGGAGGAGGGAGATGGGCCGGTAGTTCTTGGGGTCATCTGGGTCCGCCTTGGGTTTCTTCAACAGGGTGTTGATATCGCATGTTTGGGAAGGTGGCGGTCTCGAAGGAGCTGTTGATGATGGTGCGGAGGTGGGGTGCGATGATATTGCTGGCTTTATTGAAGATATGGTGTGGGCAGGGGTCTGAGGGGGAGCCAGAGTGGATGGAGGCCATGGTGTTGACGGTGTCTTCATTGTTGACGTGGGTCCAGGCGCATAGGAGGTTGGTATCGCTTGGTGCGTTGGGGTCGTGGGTGGCTCTGGTTGGCTGGTGGGTCTGGGGGTTGAAGCTGTTGTGGATGTTTTCGATCTTTCGATGGAGATAGGTGGCAAGGGAGTTGCAGAGCTCCTGTGATGGCGGGGGTTCGTTGGAGCAGGGCCTGTAGTTGGAGAGCTCTTTGATGATGCCGAAGAGCTCTTTGCTGTTGTGAACGTTGGTGTCTATGCAGCTTTTGTAGTAGGTTCTTTTGTTGGTGGGGATCAGCTGGTGATGTTTGCGGATGGCAGTCTTGAGGGCGACGCGGTTGGATTCTGTCGGTTCATTGCGCCAGGTTTTCTCGATTCTTCTGCATTCCCGTTTGGAGGCCTGTAGGTCGGGGTTGAACCAGCTCGCCTTGGTTCTGTAGTGGATGTCTGAGGGTTGTTGGGGTGGCACAAGGGTGTGGGTGCAGTCTATCCATTGATGCAGGTTGGTAGCGGCTGTGTTGGGGTCTAGGATCCTAGGAGATGGGGCCTGGGTGAGGGTGGAGACCAGCTGTTCTGATGAGATTGTGCTCCAGTAGCAGCAGGGAGGTTGTGTAGGGTGGTGGTGGGTGACTGGCTTCTGCAAGGAAAAATGGATGCAGTGATGGTCGGTCCAGTGGAGTTCGGTGGTGTGGCTGAAGGAGACATGGCTGCTGGCTGAGAAGATGATGTCGAGTGTGTGGGCGACGTGACGAGTTGCTTAAGGCCGAGGTTGGCGATGTTGTCGAGCAGGTTGGTGGTGTTGATATCGTTGTTGTTTTCTAAGTGAAAGTTCAGGTCACTGTGGAGGATGTAGTCTGTTGAGGCGAAGGCTTGGGCGCTGATGATGTCGGCGATGGCGTCGCAGAAGTGAGGTCGGGGGCCCGGGAGTCTGTAGACCAGTGTTCCTCTGAGGGTGGTGTTGGCGTTGATGTGAATTTTTGAATGGAGATGCTCGGCTGGGTTGAGGGTGTCGTGGGTGCTGATGGTGCTTTTGTGGACTTTGGTGATTCCTCCTCCTGGTTTGTTGGTGTGGTCTCTTCTTGTGATTTTGTAGCTTTCAGGGATGGCTATGTCTGGTTCCGAGGATGAGTTCATCCAGGTTTCGGTGAGGAAAGCAACATCAGGTGATGATGCGGTCAGTAGGTCCCAGAGTTCGGTTGCATGTTTGTGGACGGAGCGGGTGTTGAGGAGAATGCAGCTGAGGTGGTTGTCGGTGGGTCTGTTGTGGTGCTTGGTAGTTAGGGTGCAGGAGAAGCTGCAGGCTCTGCAGGAGAAGGGTCCCTTGGTGTGCTTCGGAGTGGGCTGGAAGCAGACAGAGGAGCGTTCTGGATTGAGGGAGGGAGGAGCAGCTGGGAGGCGGGAGGGAAGAGCGAATTGGGGCACGAGGGGGGTGGGCCCGCAGGGACGCAGCGGCGGGAGGCAGAAACGGCTCAGGAGAGCCGAAAATGGAGCGCAAGGGGCACAGGACACAAAGGGGCATAAAATGGCACAGAAGAGGTACAAGTAAGAAAAAAAGGCACAATAAAGTAAAAAGCACAGAAAATAAGGCACAATACTAGGAATGCTTACCAGAGCAGCCCACTAGGCACCAGGGATGAGGCACAGGCGGTTGCCTGCGGGTGGTGGAGGGCCTCAAACACAGGACAGCAGCGTGGGCCGGGTGAAGGACACGGGCACAACTTGGTGGAGCTGCGCGCATGGGGAGCGAGCTCTAGACACTAAAAGCAGGTCAGAGGTCACTCACTCCAGCAGCATTAACCATGGTTAAATGGTATGCATTCCTAAAGGAGGTTTTTAGAACTATGGGGAATGTAGGGAACTTGGGAAGTCATGTATTTTTGTTTGTTTGTCCTTTATTGTTGCACAGATATGAAAGTTACATATTGGGAGGAGATTCAATTGTCCTGAAGAAAGTGATGGAAGTACTTTGAAAGACCATCTAAATGCATCGACACAACTTGGATTGCTGGACCCATTAGAACTGGCCTAAAATAGAACAGAGAATGAGTGCACAAATCAATTAGCCAGTCTATACCAAACATGGGACAGCACAATATAATAGACTAGGGTGGATGTCTTGTGTTTTGTAGCCCAGCTGTTGTGTTTTGTTTCCCAGATGTACTGTTTTTATTAACCTTCTTGAAGCAGTTCTCTGCCGTTTTTTTAATAGTGGTTTTTATCTTTGTATTTATGTGGGATTATTTATTAAATAATTTTCTAGTATATTCCTTTAGTGAGACTGATAATTGAAGTGAATGAGTGTTTGAAGTAGTGTATTGAGTGGTGGATACTCTTTTGTTCCCCCTGAGGATACTTTTTCTTATCATTTTCATGCTGAGATCCACAGTTTATTACACATTTGCCCTGTTTACTGCTTCTAAGAATGTTGCTGTAGTAGACTGTGTAGAGGATGTCTTCCATGGCTGGTAGACTCCCCATGTGTATGCTACCCTTGCGTGGAGTGTTTTGTCCACCTCATGGGTCTAGCTACCTGGTTAGCCTAACTCATTAGGTCACTGTACCAAACTGTGGTTCTTCTTTACCCTATATTGAGAGTGTACATGGTTCTGTTCTGGACTGGCCTATGATTGTGGTGCACTCCCCAGAGAAAAATTGAACAGGGTATAATAATGCAGCATGCTAGCTTCCTCATATAATTTCAGTGAGTGATCCTTCTTCTGAGGGTTGCAAATTGATCCTCAATAATGTCCCTGAATTCCTCTTCCTCTGATAAGAAAATGCCCAGTGATGTAATAATAAATAGGTAATGAGAAACCTGGCTCCAACTTGGCGGTTATCTCACTAGGCGAGACTGATTTTATTTTTTGTCATAACAAACAGTTGTTCGATTACAGCAACACAGCAATGCTGAGGTCAGTAGGACAATATAGGGGACAGGGTTGTCAGTTTATCCATAGTGTGAGAAATTGGGTTGTTGGTTGAAAGGGGTGTGAGCCCTTCTCAAACAACAGCCACAATCTTTGCCAGGATTAATCACAAAAGCCACTATATTAACATGTGCTTGACCCTTTGGTACCTTGCCCCAAAAGCAGCCAGGCTTAACTTAAAGGCAATGTGTAACATACTTAAGCAACACACAAAACAATATAACATGAAAAAAACAATACAAGAAAGATCCCACACCAATTTGGAAAACTTGAGTAAAATTTAATAAATTAGCTGACACTAAAACATAAAAAATCCAATCAGTAGATCCAGAGATATGCAGTTTCAAAGATTTAGATACGTTTAGCACCTAAAAACGCCACTTGCTGTTATCTGGTCGTGCTGGATGCAGGGACCAGGTTAGTTATTTTCTCAAAGTCTAGTGCGAAAAGGTCAGTTTGTGATGGAGGTGGCCACAAGGAGCAGGAGTAGAATCACAGATAATTGTTGCTGTAGCATGAGGAGCAAGCTGGGCATCATGGATGGTCGTCACTGTAGAGCAAAGATCCTGTCAGGTGTCAAGATCATTGTTGGAGTTTTATGTTGGTGGTCACTGCGGGCTGTTGATGCTGTAACACAAAGTCAGATCTTGCATTGCTGGGCATTGCTGGAGGTCACTCTACCGCGAACAATCAGGTTCACCAGAGTTTCACATTGGTGGGTATCACGGGCAGCCTGCTCTTAGCATGAACAGGCCCTTTCACTGTCCTGAAGAGCTCAAAACTTCAGGATTTCTCCTTCTTCTTCTTCACAGGAGTGCGCTCCTATGTGAACCAAGGGACAGGGACCTGGGGAGGCACCTCTTGGTGATCAGGGGCTCACTCTAGCAGAGGTCAGAAAGACTCAGGCAGGTCCAGTTGAAGGTCGATGGATGTCTAGTTACAGCAGGTCAGTTGGGCAAATGCAAGCAGGCCTGTAGAACTTGTTGTGTCCCTGTAGCTCAGAACAGTTCAGCCAGCTGAGCGTTAGAGTAAATCTGCCTGGGATGAAGAGAGCAGGCCCAGTCTTCCTTCCATGAGAGCACGGCAGTTCTACTGTATAGCAGCATGGCAGCCCTTCTTCTATAGTATCCACAACTCCAGGAGTGTAATGAAGAGTGGGGCTGCAGGCACCAAGTTGTTAGGACAAGAAAGTTACATTTTTAGAACTTTGCCTTAAAATTTGACTTTACCTTTAAATATGGTTGTAAAAAATTACAATTCCTTAGACACCATACATGACATTTCTACCTGTTCCCAAACAAAAATATGACTTGTTAAATGTAAGAATGTAACTCAATGTTATTCTAAGTGAGAGGTAGGCCTTGGAGTTGTGAAAAATTAGTTTAAGAGCTTTTCACTACCAGGACATGTAAAACTTAAACGTATATGCCCAAGTACACTCTGCCCTATGGACTGTTTTAGGGACTACCCTGGGGATGGTTTATATATGTTAAAAAGTAAGGTTTAGGCCTGGTAAAATGTGTATTGCACCAGGTCAAAATGACAATTTAAAACTGCACGCAGGCTGCAAGGCAGGCCTGGGACATGTGATAAAGGGCTACTTAAGTGAGTGGTATAATAAATGTTGCACGCCACTAGTCGCATTTAATTTACAGGTCATTACTACACGTAGTACCACTTTACTAGGGACTTATAAGTACATTAAATGTGCAGATTGGGCGTAAGCTGTTTTTACCACGTTTAAAAGGAAAGAGTCCATATTCTTGAGTACTGGTTAGCAGTGGTGTAGTGCACATAGTGCTAAACCCCAACAAAAATGGGTTCAGAAAACTGGAGGGGTGAAGGCAAAATGTTTGGGGGAGGTGATCCTACAGAGAGGGCAAAGTACAGCACATAACTGAAGGTATGCTTAGCTTGTGTATTGAGTCCAGGACTTAGAATGTAAATTAAAAAATCGTTATCAACGCCAATACGTCTTGCTATTTTTTTAGTACAATGATTCTTCACTGATTCGTGAGTTTGAGCATGTGTGGTTGTGTGGATAGGTAAGTGGGTGAATGTGAGAATGGGCCAACAGTTGCACATTGAGTGCATTTATGGATAGATTAATAAGTTAGTGAATGAAATAGTCCAAGGATACATGTTTTGTGAATGAGTGCAATGGTGGATGGCTGAATGGGTGAGTGAATGGGTGACTGGGTAAATAAGTGAGGATTCGGGTGGCTTGCTGGAGACAGGCTGAAGTGTCACACTGCAGTGTGACAATGTTAAAAAATGCCACGTTTTACATCAGCCACCAAAAGAACTTCAGTATGCCAAGAATTACCACCTTGATGCTGTGCAAGCATTACAAAAGAACAGACGTGTTCATGTCAAGAATGCCCACAATATGTCAAAAGAAGTACCACAAGGCTTGCGCCAATTTGCCGTATTATCCAGTAATGTTTAGTTCATGTTTAGATGTGACCAATAACTTTGTAATCCTTGAACCGTGTTCAGATTTGCACTATCACTTATTTTTATACAAATCTGTTCAGATTTGCACCCAGAAACCTACCAGATTTAAACCACCACTCACAAATCTCGTCTGCTTGGCCGCCTGTGTTTGTTCTCAAGGCATTGTTAGGTTTGCACCACCCAACGGTAATTTGCAGTACATATTCGGTTAGGCACTATGACTCATGGCTCCTTAGTCAACCATCACTCACTAATAATCCTTGCACAGTGATATTTGCGTCATCACTTGGAAATCTGAAATGACTGACTTCATTCCACCATCACACTGCAATCTTGACTATATGGCCAAATTTACACCATTATCTGCAATGGTTGGCACTCGTACTCATCCAGGGTCGGTGCCTGAGACATGTTCTTGCGTTTGTAAATTGTGTGCACCAGCTACTTGCTGCACTGTAGTCACTTCCTAGGAGTGAGCCCCTCACAGCTGCCACTGCCACCGTAAAGAGATATGTATTCCTATCATGACAATATTGTTGTATTCAATACTTTCACTCCTAAAATGAGCGCCCCGTCACAACCTCTGTTCTCACCCCCAGAGTAAATGCTTGCAGCATGAGCAGGCTATCATACCTAGGGCAACCACAGGAAGGGTTGCACACTATTGCACCTAGCTCTTTGTTAGCGAGCACATTATCTTTCCAGATAAACAAACACACACCAGCACTTTGCCACTACCAGCGCTCTCAAATCCGATCACAGATCCTTCTTGTTACTGCAACCCCATGAACACTCTTCTCTTGCACATTCTGTTCTACACTCATAGTACTTACACTCCCTGGACAGGTTGGTGCCGTTTACTGGCCTAAGCCATCTGCCTGTAACTCACTCACTGGTAGCCTGTGCATCAGTCCATGTAATTAGGCACAATTAGCAGCATCCAATGTTCTTGCGTCAACCTGCGATGGTGAGCATTTGCCCAGGGTATATGGGCTGGCCAGTGGCTCTAGCAGAGCCTGAGGGTTGACTGGACTGGTGGCTAAGGGACCAGGGAGAGGCATTGCTCCTCATGAGCATGTCCAGACTGGAAACCAGAGGCCATTGTAGGGGAGATGAACTCACAGGCATGACCAGTATGGTTTATTGTCAGTTTAAATTCTCCACTATTAGCCTTTCTGTGTTTTACGGTTACTATGCAGCTGAGGCTGGGACTGCGTCGGCCAGAGGCTGGCTGCAGAGTTCCCTGCCTTGCTCATCGCACCAACTCACAACTGTGGTTGTGCTCCAACTGTTGTGGACCTGACCAAGGTCTGACCAGCCTGGTCCAGGTGAGGCAGCATCGGCCAATGAGCCGCTGGTATAATAACAGGTATCCCACTAAACACACAGATGGGAGTACACTGCATAGACCCTACAACTTCAGGCACCAGTGGCAGGGGCTATAAACCATATTGATCAAAGAATGAAAAGCTCGTTAAAAGTACAGCATCAGGTGGCACATCTCTCATAGAACTGTATAGGGTAGGAAATGCAATAGTTAACTAAGGCAGAGCAGATGATGACCCCCCGCAAAAATAAGCAATCTAATGTCGAGAGAGCAAGATCAGATTTCAAAGAGGCGCCATGAGTTTACCCCTGGTAGTTATGGTTGAAAGCAGCAGACTTTCCTCAGGCCAAATGCTTGCAAATTATTTTAGCAGCACCAAAATCAAAACTAATGTAGAGAGAGGAAAAATAGTTAACTCTCCCATACCGATGGTGAAAAGCTAGGAAAATATGATTAAAAAACCCCAAACAACAAAAATCATGTAAGGGGGTCAGGAGTTATGATTGTTGTAAGGAAAAAACAGAAAGAATATTTAGTATACAATCTTTAAGTGAAAGATCAATGTTGGTTTGTGGGGACACATCTAAACAGTTTCACAGTTGGACTTAGGGCCAGATTTATATTCTAGCAAATTGAGTACTTTATGCCTGCCAGGCCATAAATACTCCGCCCACCAGATTTATAAATGATCGGCAAGAAGGGGGTCATTTATAAAGGCTTTGGCAGGAACCACCGTCGCAGCGGTTCTTGTCACTGGGCTGCATCCTTTCGACACAGTGCTGCAATGAACAGTAATATTTTTTTCTTTACAAAGAGAAAATGGGAGTCAAATTCCTCCTGTGGCACAATACAAGGCGAAATGGCAGACACAGTTTCCAGAAGGTTGGTACATTAAATTCAGGAGACTGTAGAAGCCTTGAGTTTTGGTGCCAAAAATATGCATTCTTGAAGCAGAAGTGAAATAGGAGCAAATATTCTTTCCTCCAAACATTTTCAAATATTGCATTTGTGCTGCCTTTTTATACCACACCTGCAAACTCTTACAGTATAAAACAAATACAGCTTTGTACGATGGTGCAATAGTGTGTGCATGGTGCTAGGCAGCCTTAAAGGTCACTAGAACGTGGGAAGAGAGCAGTAACATCTTATTTTAGTAGATATGGCACTGTCCTGAACTTCCTCTGAAGAAACATAGTTTAGCAACTTTAGTATGTAGTTTGCACTGTTCATTTGAAATTATTTTAGTTTTTTAATATGCCTGACAGTGGCTTGACTGCCCCATGGTTTCCTGTGTCCAGAATTAATTTGGACTCCATGTACTCTGATTACTGAGTGGGCAACAATATGTAGAGAGGCAAGCAGGGCTGCAAAACATATGACTGGATTGTCTAGCACCAAACATGAACAAATGTGCTGGCAAGGGTGTACTGTTGAGGAGAACTGTGCATCATTCTTTGTGTGTTGGGCGATTCATCTTTAAGAAAGAATGATCTGTCATTGGAGTCGTCCCGGAATCAATGAGATAAATGATGGGGCCAGGGGGTGGAATAAAGTGGAAGGAAGGTGCAATATTATAGTATTTGTAAGGCACTCACTTTTCACCTTACTTGCACTTTTCAGAGCAATGGCCATTCATTGATTATAGGGCCTGGTTGTACAACTCCAGTGCCTGTAGAAGAGGCCAAAGGTCCTATTCACAAAGGTAGTTTTGTCCATAAAAATATGTTTACAGCCAACAGTACCTCTGCCAGGAATTCACAAGAGGTTTCCTGTTAAACATGAATGGATAACTCTGCCATGAGTGTGGATAAATCTGAAGTCATAAATCCCAGTCAAGAGATCGGAAGGAGATATTCCAAAGCATGATTTGCTTTGTAAGGTTGGCAGCACCAAAAGAACATGTTAATCTGTGGGCATTATTAAACTCTGATCCGACCCATCCCTTCCCTGGAAATGGCTGTAACAATACTCCAGCAAATTCCAGGATGCGTAGGGCAATGAATCGCCCCCACATTTGATGGGGGTAGCGGAGGTATTTTCTCCATGAGGGAATAAAATATTACTCCTTTGGATAAAAAGAAAAAAAATCCCAAGCATTGTCAAAGCCAAAAATTTGCGCCTTTTGACTCTGCCGATGCAAACCAGTGGACTTTGCCAATGAATGTCACTGATGCTTTTCGGCACCAGCAAAACATAATAATAATAATAATATTGGTTGTGCTAATGTTGCATGAGCAGCATTAGCGAAAACAAAAGCATGTTGTCAAATACAGGCTGTGAGAAAACAGAGCTGAGTGCAGAGGTCCCCTAACGTTTTGTTCCCATTTGTCACTTTTTTGCTGGTGTTTTCCTGACTATGATGGTGCCCTGGGTACTTCTAACCAGTCCCAGAGCCTGTAGTCTGTGTAAAAGGAGTATACAAATAATTATAATTGGCAGTATCAACCTACCTATAAGTCCCTATTATGTGGTAGGGCATGTAGGTTTAGGGACCTCAGCATAGGTAGCACTGCTGAGGTGCTCAGGGTCATTTTAAAGGCAGGCTTGCCGTGCTGACTGCTTTTAAATGAAAGTTATATGCAAATTCGACATTGGAATTAAAAGTACTTCCAAGGTCTTAAACTACCTTATTTTGTATATATAAGTCACCGCTAAGATGTTCCCTAAGTGCCCCTAGGGTTGGGTGTCGTGTAACTATAAGCAGGGGCTTTATAAAAATAGTTTTATCAGCACTGGTGAGGTAAAATGGCCAAATACGTTTTTCCCTCACTGTAGTGAATGGCCTCCACAGGCTAAAATGGAGAGACTTTATTTTCATTAACAAAGTCCCCAGAAGAGACAGATACCTTGAGTTTGGTATCAAATTAATTGTTTTATTAAATCTCACAACTTGCCATTGTTGTATTTAATATAACTAGTTCAGGTAAATAGTTTTTAAACTCTACCTGAAAGTTGCCAACTTCTGCACACTAGTGCCCTTCTCTGAATGGCCAGCCTCTGGCAGCCTGGCCAGGCTGCCTTGATGAGGTGTGAAGTGGCCTAGGCTGAACACAAAGGATGTGTCTGGGGGAAGATATATGCCTCAGCAGATGGTGAAACAGGATGGGGGAGAGCAGCCAAACTGGTCTTCAATGGCGGGGAAGGACATTTGGAGCAACTCAGGACCTCCCCATTTCCTGCAATCCCAGACAATTATTTGTCCTCTTGATTAGATCAGGAGAGGACAAGAGAGGGGTGTGTTTATGGATTTTAGCCACACCAGTGAGTGGGCTGAGCCAGATTTAACGTCCAAAAATCAGTTTCATCCATGTTGAATTTTTGAAGAATGTTGCTCTTCCCAGGAAGTGGTCATCCAAGGGGGAAGTGGTTTGCCTGTGATTAGACAGTCGGGCCCCCTGCTTTTCACCCCAGGAGCAAGGATAAATATGGCAGAGCTGCACCCACACCTCAGTTCCCTACAAGGAACAAGACAAAGAAGATGAAGGACCGCCCTGCTGGACCCCTGACCTGCACCTGGGCACTGCACTCTGAAGGACTGCACCAGCTGCACACTTACTACTGCTTCAAGAAGGGACTCGATGTTTGCTACAGGTACAAAGGAGCTGCCCAGAGTCCCCTGCATCAAGTCCTGCAAGCAGAGCCCATTTAACCAGTGTCCAGTGGCCATTTGAGGAGTCTGACAAGATGCATTCTGGGAATTGTAGTCCCAACTCCGAAGGAGCAACTCAGAGCTCCTAGAACCTTGGATCAAGTTGTGAACACTTCAATGACCCAAAAAGGACCTCTGGATAAAGATCTAGAAGTTTGGAGTAACTCCTTAAGTTGAAGAGGTGCATTGTGGGAGTTGTAGTCCCAGACCCCAAGAGGTAAACCAGAGCCTCTGAACCTTTGGCTGATGCCGTAGACCACTTTTCTGAATCAAGAAACACTTCTGAAAGTTGGTGTAACAGTGTTACCTCGTGGGTGGCCTGAACTCTGTAATTTGTCCCTGTACATTGTGAACTTTTTTAACCTTTTGAGCGCTAGTTGCTTCAATGCGCTAGAAAGCATTAACTCTTTAAAAATTCATATAATCTATTTTTATAAATTGGTGTTGGATTTTTATCATGTTTTGTGTTTTACCTATTTACTGTTTTGTGATTTTCAAATGCTTTACACATTTGTCTCCAAAGTTAATTCTTGTTGCTTGTTGCCAAGCTACCAAGGGTTGAGCTGGGTTTAATTTATTGAGACCTAACTGGACCTAAGTGGGGGTTAGTGGCACACATGCGCAAGCATCATCATCCATAATCATTCATGTGCACATGTGCGCCATGACACTATGTGCCCCCGATGCTATGGACAGTTTGGCTGAGCAGGATAAGGAAGGGTGAGAGAAGCAATGGTTGAGATGGGGTGATCTACGCAGAAAGGATGTGGGTAGAGATTTCAATGGAGATGCAGCACACAAAGGAGAAAGCAAGAAAACACATGTGGTCATATAGAGTGCTGATACTAGTTCCCTGAATGTTAGCAGTGGAATGATGCAAGTTAAGAGGATCATAAAGAAGCTATGCCTCAGGGGAGGAACAAACAGAAGAGGAAGGAAAGCAACTGAATAAGAAGCATGTAATAGTCTTCCTGGTTTCACAGACATGGCAAGACTTATGCAGCAATAAGAAAAGCCAGATTATCAGAAAAAGCAGGCACATTCCTGACTATGCCAAGGTTGTTCCTTCATTGACTGACGAACTCTTCATCTGCAGAAAATAGGTGTGTAAGGAAGTTCACAAAATGTACTTAATAGAATTTGTGTCTACCCTGCCACCTTCAGGAGTGAAGTCAACACCAGGGGTCAAATACCTGGAAAATAAAGCAATCCAGTATATTATAATGACGTATGCAGTCATACCTGTCACAGAGAAAGAGATGGAGACCAGGTGTCTACTTAATAACGTGTCTAGTCTGAAAGATCTCAGGAGAATTTCAAATAGCAATAGACCTGAAGTTCCTAAACATATATGTAAAGTCATTAATATTCAGAATGGAAACACTAAAGAAAATCATTCCTCTCTTCTCGTAAGAGTATTTCCTATAACTGTGTATGTAAGATATTCAAATGTTAATGTGCCTGTAGCTGCCCACAATCGTAAGTATCTCAGTTTCTTTGTCAGGAATCAACAGTTACAGTTCTTGGTATTTCTGTTTGATCTGAAGTCAGCGTCTCGGGTATTTACAAAAAGTGGTGGCTCCGTTGGTGGCTTTCCTTCTTCTTCAAGGATGTAATCTGCATCTATGTGTCGATGATAGACTTTTGCATGCCCAATCGAGAATGAAGGCATTGAGGAGTTTAGAAGCAGTTTGGAAACATCTAGAACAGCATGGCTTCCTGATCAACCTTTTCCAACTAAGGAAATTATATTCATTGGAGCAAAGCTCAACACACAAAAGGCATGGTTTTGATTTCAGATCACATCACAGTGGTGATTCAGGATCGGCTGACCTTGCTTTTACAGAGACTTTTTCATCTAGCAAGGCATTGGTTCTGACATCAGGTTCTGCTGACATCTTGCATTTACATGGTTCCATGGGACCCTCTTCATTTGTAGCCAACTGTTCCTCATCTTCATACACGCTAGTCTCTGATGTCTCCGGAGTTCGAGAAGCCAGTTCCAGTCTCACTCAAGTGAGGCAGAAATAATTGAGGTGGACAAAATTTTCAAACCTGACAAAAGGACTTTCTATCCTGGAGAACCTTGCATCATAACGGCAGATGCAAGTTCTTTAGGGCGGGGCCCTCATTGAGGGACTAATCAAGTCAAAGTCAATCTTCTGGTCTTTCCACCGGAGGAAACTGGTGGCAGTGAAGAGGGCTCTGAGAAGATTTCAGTATGTGATTCTATGGAAGTAGGTTCTAATTCACTCAGACAATTTGGTAATAATATCATGTGTGAATCATCGTGGGAGAGGTGGAAGAACCAGATCACTAGGAAATATCGCATGTGGAAAATTTGTGTCTGGGCAGAACAAATGTTATCCTTGAGGTGAATACAACACATAAGAGACATAAGAGATATGGAAAATGTAGGTGCAGCCAGGTTGATTATTTACTAGTAATGGTCATTGTCTAGCCTTCTCACACTAGTCTGTCAGGCCTGCCCTTCAATTCACTTCTCTGGTTTCTTTGTGTGGAAAAGACATGAGGAGTTCGGTAAGCCTGTCAATTTTATGGCACCCAGGGGAAATGTGCGGGGCTTTTCTTCCACAGTTTTCCTGGTTTGTTTTTCCTATCGGAGAGAATAATCTCATAAATCTCATAAATAATAACTGGTACAAGGACACTGGGATTACGAATATTGAAGACTATTGGTAAATACTCTGGGACACTTCCCACTTGTGGAATCCTATACAATATAGATTTACTCACAGGGGAATAGGAACCTGCAGGAGATGAAACATAACATTCGCAGAGGCGTGAAAGGAAAACGTCGCCTTGCACAGCTATCCAGGCAGACGTCTGAGAATATATGTTAATAGAAAAGAGCCCATAAAGGTATGCTCAGTTGGAGATGTAAGCCTCTACACATAATTTACATTTTTTTCATGAACAGGGGCCCTCAATGTTAAACCAAGTTTTCTCTGAACTGTTAGTACTCAGAAAAGTATAATTGCACAAATTGTGAATGCCCCGTACCTGAACGTGTCAATGCAATCTATGGGAGACAACCGTCCTCAAACTGTGCGTATTAAGTTAATCATTTTATTTTCAAATTGTTATAGTTACTTTTAGAATGCATACTAGGAAGTGCTCAGGAGGGTGAGTAAAAGCGTAATGTAGCTTTGTATATTTATGTCACATACTGATATTAAAGCAATGTAGTTAATATAGATGGGTTATTTTGGAATAATTGGACCGTTGTCAAATCACTTAATCTTGTTTCTGTTTTACCTCTTTATGTTGTTATGTTTTCCACAACATTAGCCAAGACATAAGAACACCCGAAGCCGTGGCTCATCTGCGGGAGCCGGTGGAGCGTTGATATTTATAACCCCAGCTGCTCTTCTCACACGTTAATCAGTAAAGCGTCTCACATGCTTTTCTTTCAGCAGGGTTACTCTATGGCAGTGCACCTTTCTAGGAACTCCTAATAGCAACTCTAAAGCCTGCAGCGAGAGCAGAGGTCAAAGGCGTGTGTACTCAGAGTCAGATGTAGAACTCGAGAGCACCCCAAAGGCTTACAGTGATAGACAGCGTTCAGTGAAAACAGTCCAAACTTGTAATTTGAACAGGTTGTCACTTTGTGCATTCATAGACACAGGGAATTCCAAAGGGCCTGTTTCACAAATTGCATTTTGTAGTAGTACATGAAGTAGTACTACTTATTACAAAATGTAATTGTTAAACCTAAAGTTGGAAAATCACCTCTCCTACCTTTTGTATTGAGAGATCTCCAAACATGTAAGTTTACTATGCATATGTATGTATGTGGAAGTCCTATAGCGCGAACATATCCAAAAGGCAGTGGAGTGCTAAATATGGTGAAAGGTAAGCTTAGATGGCACATAGTAGAAGAGAAAGCTGAGTTGGCAACAATACTACTTACTACTTAGTAGTACTACCTAGTAGCAAATGTGAGAGGGACCATGGTAGTGACTGGAAAATGGGGAACAATTAATACAGAATATGAATAGGAAGGGCCAAGGACGAGTTTAGGCTGGGATATGATAATACAGACTCCCACCCACAAAAGAATATGATCATTGATATTCACAAACTACACTTCAGAAGTTCCCACAGTGCAAAACAATGCCACATAAGAGTCCTAAATGTACTACATCAGAGCCTTGGAGGTCACCTAGCACCACACATGGTCATTCACAAGTACTGCAACACTACTGTTGAAATTAATGGAGGCAGGGACTTAAAATAACACCCAACAGTAAATAGTGTTAAAATAGTTAAATTATTGCAAGATAAACATATGTATAATTGTTTGTTGTGTTAAAAAGTTATATTACATTTAATTTTATATCATTTTAAAAATAGTAATTATATTATTTAAAGAAAATACTTTTCTAAACAATAACAATTTCAAAGTATCTTAAAATAATGATAATAAACATGCATTTTACATATGTGTTCTTCATTAATTAAATATTGCAATGATAGTGGGGGTAGGTTTTTTAAATTTAATTTCAAGATATAGTTGCAAATTTTAATAAATATAGTTTCATCATTAGTACGTCAATGTTTAATTTGATTAGTTAAAGTGCTATATCTTTTTTATTTTATTAGTTTTAGGTTAATAAACATTCTTTAATTTAATTTAATTTTTTATCTTTTTTAAATACTTAAAAAAAAAAGAAATAATACAGTTTTATTATTTCTAGCTATTCTGTACCATAGGGAGATATCTGGCTGTGTATGAGTGTATGAGATAACTCTGTGTATGAGTGAAAAATAGCTATTATGTTTTAGATGTGCCACGTGATACCACCACACAGGATAAATCACATTTACCATCAACCACCTACACAAAACTTTACACTGGGACAGATACAAGAAACATAACCTTCTAATAATGAAACACAAATTGATGCATTTGATTTTCACATTTTTTAAAATCAGCAAATGATTTCTGAAGCAACCCATCATGGTGTCATCAATAACGATATATATTTATTAATAAAGCCTGTGGCAGAAATGTTTAAGGTGGAAAACTATATCTACAAAGAATGTTGAATAGCCTGACAGATCTAACTGAATTTTGTTTTGACAAACAAACAATTGTGGACTCCATGTCTGAAAATAAAACATTGTTTCATACTTTACTAAAAATAATTTGAGAACAAAAACACCCTTGATGAATCAAGTCAAGGCTACAGAATTATTGCTGGAAACAAATAACCATTATGACAGGAGAAGTAAGAGAAATGATCAGAAACCTCACAAAGTTCCAAAGAGACATTGTTTCATCATTTGTTTGCATTGGTAATGCTATGTAAGTATACCTCTTAAATGTGTCACATGAAGAAGGTCGAACTCTGGGATTGACATTGCAAGGCATTTCTACATCAACATCTACTTTTCAGTACCCCAACAGAAATAAAAGATGATGATTTTCCTGTCTTTAATGTATGACATTGTTAATTTTAATTGTATGTTATTTTTTTACTTTTTCCAACCTTTAAATCATAGCTACCATGAACTGTTACCTATTTTTAGGTTTAAATACAACTTAACCTCTTCACTGCCACGTCTTTTCCCCCTCAGGTGCCAGGCCTTTTGTTTGCTATTTGGGGCAGTTCGCGCTTAGGCCCTCATACCCTTTTTGTCCACATAAGCTACCCATGCCAAATTTGTGTCGTTTTTTTTCCCAACATGCTAGGGGTTCTAGAGGTACCCAAATTTCGTTTAAAAAAATAAATAAATGGGAAAAAAGGCTGCAGAAGAAAGCTTGTGGTTTTTGCCCTGAGAATGGCATCAACAAAGGGTTGCGGAGCTCATCTTCCCAGCTGTCAGGAACAGGCAGGCTTGAATCAGTAAACCACATTTTTCAACACAATTTTGGCATTTTACTGGGACATACCCATTTTTACTATTTGTTGTGCTTTTAGCCTCCTTCCAGTTAGTGACAGAAATGGGTGTGAACCCAATGCTGGATCCCGGACAGCCAAACATTTCTGAAAAGTAGACAAAATTCTGAATTCAGCAAGGGGTCATTTGTGTAGATCCTATAAGGCTTTCTTACAGAAAATAACAGCTGAAATAAAACAATATTGAAATAGAGGTGAACAAAAACAGCCATTTCCCTCCATGTTTTACTCTGTAACCTTTCCTGCCATGTCAGATTTTCAAAATCACTATACCATTATGTCTGCAGGACTCTTCTGGTTGTGAAGATATACGGCTTGTAGGTTTATCAAGAACCCTAGGTACTCAGGCCAATAAATGAGGTGCACCTTACAATGGGTTTTCATTGTATACTGGGTATACAACAATTTATTTGGTAAAATATAGAGTCAAAAATAAGTATCAAGGAAACCTTTGTATTGCCAAAATGGGCACTAGATAAGGTGTTGAGAAGCAGTGGTTATTTGCACATCCCTGAATTCTGGGGTCCCCATACAAGCATGTGAATTACAGGGCATTTCTCAAACAGACGTCTTTTTTACACACTGTCTTACATTTGGAAGGAAAAAATGTAGAGAAAGACAAGAGGCAAGGGGCAATAACACTTGTTCTTCTATTCTTTGTTCCCCCAAGTCTCCCGATAAAAATGGTACTTCACTTGTGTGGGTAGGTCTAATGCCCGTGACGGGAAAGGCAACATAGACACATCACATTTTTACATTGAAATCTGACGTGTTTTTTGGAAAGTGCCTAGCTGTGGCTTTTGGCCTCTAGCTCAGCCGGCACCTAGGGAAACCTACCAAACCTGTGCATTTCTGAAATCTAGACACCTAGGGGAATCCAGGATGGGGTAACTTGTGGGGCTTTCACCAGGTTCTGTTACCCAGAATCCTTTGCAAAGATCATAATTTGGCAAAAAACACTTCTTCCTTACATTTCGGTGATGGACAGTTCAGGAATCTGAGAGAAGCCACAAATTTCCTTCCACCCAGCTCCCCCCAAGTCTCCCACTAAAAATGGTACCCCACTTGTGTAGGTAGGCCCAGTGCCTGAGACAGGAAATGCCACACAACACAAAGTGGACACATCACATTTTCCAAAAGAAAATTGACCTGTGTTTTGCAAAGTGCCTAGCTGTGGCTTTTGGCCTCTAGCTCAGCCGGCACGTAGGGAAACCTACCAAACCTGTGCATTTATAAAAACTAGACACCTAGGGGAATCTAGGGTGGGGTGATGTGTGGGGCTCTTACCAGGTTCTATTACCCAGAAACATTTGTAAACCTCAAAATTTGGCAAAAAAACACTTTTGCCTCACATTTTGATGCTGCAAAGTTTTGGAATCTGAGGGGATGCACAAATTTCCTTCTACCCAGCATTCCCCCAAGTCTTCCGCTAAAAATGGTACCTCACTTGTGTGTGTAGGCCTAGTGCCCGCAACAGGAAATTCCCCCAAACACAATGTGGACCAATCACATTTTCCCAAAGAAAACTGACCTGTTTTTTGCAAAGTGCCTACCTGTGGATTTTGGCCTCTAGCTCACCCGGCACCTAGGGAAACCTAGCAAACCTATACATTTATGGAACGTAGACACCTATGGGAATCCAAAATGGGGTGACTTGTGGGGCTCTCACCAGATGCTATTACCCAGAATCCTTTGCAAACCTCAACATTTTGGCAAAAAAAATATTTTTCCTCATTCTCGTTGATGGAAAGTTCTGGAATCTAAGAGGAGCCACAAATGTCCTTCCACCCAGCATTCCCCCAAGTCTCCCGATAAAAATGGTACCTCACTTGTGTAGGTAGGCCCAGTGCCCGTGACAGGAAATGCCCCTCAACTCAACGTGGACACATCACATTTTCCCAAATAAATCTGTCCTGTTTTGTGCAAAGTGTCTAGCTGTGGATTTTAGACTCTAGCTCAGATGGCACCTAGATAAATCTAGAAAACCTGTGCATTTCAAAAACTGGACACCTAGGAGAATATAGGATGGGGTGACTTGTGGGGTTCTATTACCCAGAATCCTTTGCAAACCTCAAATATTGTCAAAAAAACACATTTTCTTCACATTTTGGTGCCGCAAAGTTTTGGAATCTGAGGGCAAGCACAAACCTCCTTCTACTCAGCATCCCCCCACATCTTCCAATAAAAATGGTACCTCACTTGTGTGGGTAGGCCTAGTGTCCACGACAGGAAATGCCCCAAAACACAACACAACAAAATTATCTGTTACAAAACTACCTGTTTTTTGCAAGGGGGGAAAACTGTGTTTTTGGTCTCAGGTGTGGCGGTAATCTAGGGAAACCTACCAAACCCAGACATTTTTGAAAACTAGACACCCAGAGGAGTCCAGGGAGGAGTGGCTTGTGTGGCTCCCTCAACATTTTCTTACCCAGACTCCTCTGCCACCTTGCATATTTGTAAGGCCCCAGCTGAGACCTGCACCAACCCTTACCGCAGTAGAAGCATGCACTGCAGAGAGGCAATCCACAACACACCCACCTTCTTGTTCTTCTTCAGGCATTGACAGTGGCCTAAGAAGAAAGTATTCCTCCTCAGTTTGGGACTTTGTTACGCTTGCCAAACAGGAGGAGAACATTGCAATATGCTCCATTTGTCACACATTTGTTTTTTGAGGTAAGCCTCGTTCACATTATGGTAATGAAGGCCAAAGGACATGTATGAAGAAAATATCACACAATCTGGTGGGAGGAGCACCTTAAAACTATTGCTGAACGTGATTGTGGTGGTGAAGGTGGGTGAGGAGGGCTGGGAAACAGTGGGAGGTGAAGATGAGGAAGAAGAGGGTGCTGTCGGCCAGCATAGCAGCCCTGTCCCCAGCAGTGTGCCAGAATCATTCATCTCAGCGACCACCATTCCTTCACAGTGAACGCTCCAAACATCCATTCCTCCAATTCAGACAGCCAGGCTACAGCCAGTTCTTGCTCCTTGGCCAAGACAGCCTCCTTGTCAACTTCAGTACAGTCTTGAGGCATGCACAACAGACAGTCTGCTTGTGCATTTCGCCTCCCTGGAATATACTCAATCCTATACTTGTATTCCTAGAACCTAGAAGCTAACCTTCCCAACCCAGCAAAACCTTTCCCTAGACCACCTGGATTGAGAGCCTTGATCAAAGGGTTTTGATCCGCTCTAACACAAAACTCCAAGCTCCAAAATGTCCTGAAATACTCTACACTCCATGCCACAGCCGACACCTCTTGCTCTATAACTGAGTAGTTCCTCAACAAATGCCTAAATCCTTATTTTTGCTGTAAAATTGCTCATAAACTTCAAGTAATATGCACTGCATTTCAGAAAGGAACAAATGTGATCTTTGTCTTGGGATGTGGGCGCTGATCTGATGGCTCTAGGTAAATCTTCCTTAGGTTTGACTCCATCATTCAATATTGCGTGGCCCAGGTCTTCAGGGACATATTTAAGAGCCCCTAGCGCCTCCTTGCACTACATTTGCATAATTATTTTACGCAAATGTGGCCCACCGAGGCCAAAAACACCACACCATATTTACATTGCGCCACTTTGCAACCCCTTGCGCCACATTATGCCTGCACCAGGCATAATGTATGCAAGGGGCACGTTCTGGCGCTAGGGGGGCGTTGACAATGGCGCAAAGGAATCTCTGAGATTCCTTTGCGCCATTTTTATCAACATTTTTTAATGCCTGCTAAGTGTAGATGTTAAACAGAGGCTCCCATTGAATTCAATGGGCCTCTGGTTGCTTGCAGGATTTGCGTCATCATTTTTTATGCTAATCCTGCAAAGTGCAGACTAGCGTAAAAAATTATGACGCTAGTCACCCTAACTACCGCCATGGTGGTGTTAAGAGGATACTAAGGGGCACAAGAAAATTGGTGCCACTTTTCATAAATCTTCCCCTCAACTTCTTCTACCAAGATTTAACACTTTTGTCAACTGAGGGTTAGGCCAGCCTCATGCATGCTATACAACACCAATCTCATCCACTACTCTGACCTGACTAGGAGTATGTAGATCAACAATGATGTGTAGGTTATACTGACACACCCAACCCAATATTGGTGGGTGGTCTTCATCCACATACACTTTTCCTTCTATGTGTCTTGTCAAGAAATTGATATTGGTATTAAAGTAACCCAAAACAAAAATAATTTCTCCTTGATATCCTCGTGAATTGATGTCCTTAGGCATTATTGTTCTTAGATGCCACTCCTTCTCATACATATTCCTTGGGACAATGGTAAACAGGGAGCCAAAGTCTTTCATTAGCTCCGCCTTCCTGCACTCAACTTCAAATGAAGCTTCCAGCTTGATTTTTATCCATTTATCCTCTGTTTCTTGATACATCACCAGCACACAATCTCTATGAAAAGTTTTCCCAGACCTCCTCTGTGACTGCCACTCGAGATTTGTTGACCTCCTAGTACAAACGGGCGTAATGTCCTTTACAGCCATACTTACTGCACTCCTTATTTGCTGCATAACACATTTTTGGATCTCCAGAATTGAACAAACTTCCACACCTAAGACATGCATTGACATTTGTATTGTAATTGTTGCCCCCTTTCTGACCATTATTACAAGGATGGTTGCTAGGATCAACTACACTCATGTTCTCTTGGAAATCTTCCTTCTTGTCGATCAGGGATACCTTTTTAGCCATCTACTTCATACACAACTCTGATTCTTCCACAACTTTGGCTATAGCAAGAACATACTTTAAAGAAGGATTCTTCGCTGTCCATAATAATTTTTGTGTTTTTGTGCTCCTTGATTGAACGATTTACTGGTCCCTAATAAGTTCTTCAGTTATTTGCCCAAAGCAACACTTGACAGAACACTCACACAAGCTAGGAACCAATTCCTCCATTGACTCTCCTGTTTTTTTGCAGTCTGCTGTAGAATTTATACATCGACATGACAATGTTCTCCTCCTTGGCAAACCTGCATTCTAAATAAACTTTGACTTCTTTATGTACATCCTACATAGGTTGGTCATCATTATCAAGAATTTCTGGAAGGAATTTGAAAATATGGCCCCCCCTCTTTGCCTAATGTGCTTAGTAACAAAGCTTTCTTTCTTTCTGGCTTAAACTCCTGCCCATCTAGAGCAATATGATTTTCAAACAGATCGATCCAATCTTCCCATTGACTTGCTGGTGTTCCGTCATGAAGTAAAAATGCAGGAGGAACTACTATTGAGGAGGACGACATTGTGATAAAGTCACAGAAGAAGGGTGCCTTTAAGGCAACAACATGTAGACTTTATGTCAAATTAGATAAAGTTTATATTTGATGAATAACAAGAAAGAAAATGTTGTTCTTCCCACACTAAGGCACTTTCCTCTAGTGATCACTTGGCCACAGAGCCTCTCCTTTGATATTGGTACTTTCCTTTAATTGTCAAGTGGTTTGGGTGAAGAAAGCTGAGGGCTCTCACAGAAATGTGGCCACAAATGGAATCATGCTTCCGATGGAGAACATTAAGGTAAACATGAATTTATGCTGACAGTATATAGTACTAAAGTGATTGAGCTGTACTTGCTTATGTGCAGCATTTTAAGAGGCTCACAAGCAACTCAAACTTGCGTGAACGGTGCTTACAAAAGGTGCTTCATCTTCCTCCTTTTTCCTCAGAGTTTGAGTGCATGAGGAGATTTTGCATCTTCCTTCAGCACTCAAGCACACATCTTCTGAGCCTTCTCCACTTCTCCGTCCCTTTTAAATGTTCATAGCAGTTCATGACCTGACTGTCATGAATGCGCAGTTGTAAACAACTATGCACGGTTCACAGATGACTCCCCAGGCTATTGAGCTTTTGTTGCTGGCAATATCATTGCCAAAATGTTGTGAAATAAGAACAGCAGTGTCTGACACTTAGAAGTAAGGTTTATTGGCAACAGCCTGAAGAAGTGTGATCCTCCCTTGCCAGCCAGGCACCAAATGACTTGAGTGGAATCTTGTCTCTCACAGAGCACATTTAGAATACAAGCAAGGTTCCAAATTCCATAAACTCTAAAGAACCAGATTACTACAAGGCTCCACGGGAAGGAATCAAAAGAGGAGAGGAGTGAAGAGAAGACGAGGCACAAGTAGTGGCTAAGATTTGAAGTTCAAGGAGAGGCAACAGAACCAGAGAAGATCAGGAATCCAATGGAAAGCAAAGGGAGGCAACACTTTCAGCCGCAGTTCCTCCTAGACGGGGACTGGAGAGGCACCCTACCATGGTCGCAGAGAAGCATGGCTTGACCATTTAGTTCTGGCATGCATGTGGAGGGAGTGGGAGTCACTAACACGATAAGTCGAGACAGTATGTTGAGTTGAAAAGAAAGGCAACAGCATTTTTTAATTTATGAGGCAAAAGCAGTGTTTCTAAACCCAGGTTTGAGATATATAGGGACTTAGGAAGTATTTTCCTAAAAGAGTGAAGTACTCTACTCTACTCTACATTTGTGAGTTTGCTTTCCACTACCTGTAATTCTTTTTTTTACCCTGTTAGATAAGGGTATCAGAAACACAGATGGAGAAAAAAGAAGAAACAGTATTTAGACTTCAAAGAAGGTATACAGAGAAGAGAAGCAAAAGAAAAGAAGTAAATGTCACAACTAGCGACAGAACAAAAAAGAAACTGGAAGAAAGTAAAATGTCAGGAGAAGCAGAAAAATAAATAAATACTTACCTGTCATGTCTCTGTTCTCTCCGAACTATCAAGTCACCCCGAGGAAAAAACCTAAAGAGAACAGCACAGAAGAATTGACAAGACAACAGTCAAGAGACCAAAAAAGTCAAGGAAAATAGACTGCAGAAGGACAAAAATATAATTAAAGAAGCTTTAAGCATCTAAACCTGTGGTATGTTATGTTCTTTTGGTTGATATGTTTCCTTTAAGTAGCTTTCCTATTTTCAATGTTCTGTCTAGAATGCATAGTTATGATGAAGTGACAGTTGCTGGAGGATCTTGACAAGAGGAACATTCTGTGCTGTTTTTTTCATTTTCTACTTAAAAATACATTTCTCCTATACAATTTTTTTGGCCTGGATTCTTCTCTCTTAATAATACATATGAGGATACCACATATGTTGGAGACATGTATGATTGTACTCTTCGAAAAACCCCTGCACAACTTGTATGTAAAGGTACTGTGACTCTCAAAGGATATATCTTCAACTGTGTTCCTGAATTGTATTTTTTATGCTGTTGACATCTTCTTGTTGCTTAATCTTGCCCTTTTTCATTCGTATTTTACTATGATGCTGTGGCGGGCTGCACTGCTTCAAATTTTGGAAGACTATACAAACAGCGGTCTCATTAAAGTGAACAGCATCACCTCACTTTATTAGTGTTATCACCATATCCACTAAGCTTACCTTATGTGAACTGCCTGTCACCATTTCAGCCATGCCCTTCTCGCACAGCTGTAGGCATTTTACTGGACTGTGATCGGGTGTGCATCCATTAGCCCTATTACCCTTGCCTTCATGTGAAAGGTTTTTGCTGTTTCCTCATGCATGACGCTTTCCTCGTGCTGTCTGCATTTGCATCTGTCTACTGGATTTATTTTAGATTTTCACATTTCTTCAATGTCCTTCTCCATCTTCCTTTCTTTTTGATCAAGATCCTTGCAGGGATTGTTTTTACAGTGTTTGTTCCTCAGATCATTGTGTGCCGAATAGCTGGAAGGCACCGGAAGAGTAATGGTTGCCATCCACTGCCTCAGAGAAAAACTAGAATGTGCATCTTCTTTTGCTGGATTCTTCAATGTCTATTTTGTTTAGTGAATGTTTACATTTTGTTGTTTTCTTAATCTTAGTTTTCTTTGCTGGTTGTGATTCTCAGACATCAGTTTCGGTGCCTTGTGTGTTCTATTGATCACACTTAGTTATTATTCTCTTTGCTTTTCTTCAATCTGGAGAACATTTCACATTTCTTCCTGTTGTCACCTGGTGAACCAATTGTATGTTATTATAAGTGGACACAAGTTTTTATTAACTATTTTAAAGTTTGTGGTTCAAACATCTCATCAGAAAAAGAAAACGTCAATGCGTATCCACTGTTTAGAAGATGAATGTCTGAGAATCTACCTGATTTATCAGATGATGATTCAGATTCACCCTCTGTGTCACTGAATGAGTTTGATATCACTTTATTGAAACTTGATAAACATTTTCTACCCTAAGTTTTCCCATACTTAAATGATATAATTTTGGAATGAGAGAACAACTTCAGAATGATTCTGTAGAGGATTTTATAACTGCTTTGAGAAATTTAGCTTCAAAATTGTGTTTTGGAGATGCTGCTGAGGAGCGCATTAGAGATCAACTCATGTTAAAGTGTAACAATGATAAAATAAGTGAACAACTTTGGATAAAAGATAATCCAAACTAGGGCAAGTTATTACCATAACTAAGAGCATTCTATGGTATGTATCAATGAATTACAACATTTTTTGATAATAGTCATAAAATTACTGCAAAGCAAACATATGTGTCCGAGCCGCCCACTATCAACAAGTCCAAAATATCTTGCTTTCACTGTGGAAATCCCAATCATTTAGCTAACCCCAAAGATTCAATGGTTAGTGGGGTTCTAGATAAGACTTGTGAGAAGAAAATAACACTTTGCTAAGTGCCGTAAAAGTTCCTCTTCAGGAAGGTAGAAGAATCAGTGAAATCTGTTCTTATAAGATTGTTTTGTAAATCAAAGATAATGTTGACAGTGACATTGCCAAAATATCTTGTAAGCATCCTTCAGATTTGGTTAGCTTGAACACAAAGATGGTGAATATGATGATGGACTCTGGTGCATGACTTTCTTTAGTCACTGATCATGATTTTGACAGTCATTTCAGAGGAAAAGTAACCATGCATGATCCAGATGTGTTTCTGTTCAGTTATGGGGTAAACCTATTGATGTGTTTGGTTATTTTGAAGCAAACATTGAATTTAGAGGTAACCAAACCACTGGGAAAACGTATGTGCCAGTCAAAAGTTACACAATTTTGAGTTGGCCACACCAAATGTTGCTGGGTATACATTTTAACCCAATGCTTTTCCTCAAGTGTTAGTGCATGAAGTTAATTCTCTATATTGTCTTCCTCAGATTTTACGACAAGATTTTCCAGATATACTTTCTGATAAGGTTGATGTGTTAAAGGATATATGCTTAGAATTAAACTAAAACCTGATGCTATTCCTGCCAGCTGTGAAGTAGTTTTTAAACTTAATGGGGACATCAGATTATGGCCCTCATTATGACATTGCCAGTAAATACCGAATACTGCTGCGGTGACTGCTGCCAACATGCCGTGTAGGGTAACATCCGTCCACCAGATGATGATATATACACACACAAAACCGACAGAAACAAGCCACAACCACAAATCTGCCAGACCCAATGAACTCGATAAACTGTTAGAACTAGCACCCATACCGTTACGCCACCAGAACAACGCCCCCCAAATAATGACCCACTAATTATCACAGCGGACATTCAACGACGGTAATGGCCACCCAAAAACAAAATAAGATAACATTGGCCAGCACAAAAAAAAAAAAAATTACACAAATACACACACCCCACACACCCACCACCAGCACTGTAAAACACACTCTCACAACACCCACAAACCTGTGCAAACACGAGAAGACCACTACACCTTACCACGTCAGTCCCAGAGACAACTACATACACATACCACAACTACCCATACATTCGTCATGCAGCTCACACCGCACACCCCACCACATCACCCCCACCCTGTGCACAACACACACACCACACAACACCCATGTTCCCACAAAGGCACCCCCATTTCACTGATGAGGAGTTGCAGATCATGGTGGAGGAAACAGTCAGGGTAGAGCCACAGCTGTTTGGAACACATGTACAGCAGCTCTCCATTGCCAGGAAGATGGAGCTATGGCAGAGAATCATGGACAGGGTGAACGCCATTGGACAACATCTACGCACAAGGAACGAAATTCTGAAGAAATGGAACGACCTACAGGGGAAGGTGCATTCCATTGCAGCAAGGCACCAGCTCACCATCAGGAGGACTGGCAGTGGACTCCCACCTCCTCCCCCACAGCTGACAGCATGGGAGGAGCAAGTTATGGCAATACTGCATCCTGAGGGACTCACTGGAGTAGCCGGAGGACTGGACACTGGTGAGTCACCATTAACAACCTACCACTCCCCCATACCTGCATGCCATCTCAGCCCCTCACCCTGACTTCCTTTACCCCACTCCATCCCATGCAGTGTACTACCCCAATTACCACACCTAAATGTCACCCCCTGCATGCCATACCCACTGCAAGCACATCCCTCACATCTCTGCATGCACACCCACCAACAATGCATGCCCAGCATGGAGAACTACCAATCCCACAATACACCACCTTACACTACCAAAGGTAGGAGGACAACACCAATTTCGTCGAGAAAGCTAGAAATGTGGAATATGTCACAGTCAAGTACCCCAACACATCACTTAGATCCCCACAGGTGTCCCAGTCAATGTCAGCATCGAGGAGGTGACACAGCTACCCAGTTCCCCACCAGAAGATGCCCTCTGTGATGAAAGCAACTCTGGAGGTCTCGATCTAGATGAACTCCCTGGCCCACCTGGGAGCACTGGTCAGTCGGCTACTACATTTTGTTACATTTGGAGCAAAGTGTTTGGTCATTGGTAGGGATTGCAGTTATGTACATGGACACAATTTGGTTTTCTTTCATTTTTTAGCTTTCATATCAGAGATTTAATAACTTGAAGAGTATTGGAAGGCATGTTTGGATATTTCATTTTCTTACCGTGACTCAGGTATTACCGTTTTACTTTTCAGGGAATCTCATGATGTATTGTTTTGTATTATATTTGAATAATTAGTGTGTCCAGACTAGGAATTTTCAGTGTTTTTGCTTACACATTTACCTTGTTGTAGACTTGGTCTATTATATTCTGGATGTATGGACCCTATGTGAACTTGACGATGTATTTGCAGACTCATTTATTTTCATCACATACCAGGTACAGAAATTTATGTTGGGCAACCTTATGATGGGGAGCACAGTGTGTTCACGATATGCCTGACGATATTTGGTTTATTGTTTCTTTTTCTGTTTCATTTGGACTTTTTATATCTTTCTACGTGACATCTCTGTGTGGTAGACACACGGTCAGTTTTTGTTCACTTTTTACGGGTTATAAGGTTGTAAGCGGATATTTGTTGATTTTTCTAATGCCCCAGGATCAGGCATTATTTTATTGATAGACTAACATCTCCTGTGTATATTTAGTGTTAATATAGTAATTGTGCACTATTGATAAGTTTGGTTAGGAACTCTTTTTACTTGTTAAGCGTTCAGGGAGGGCTAATGTAGCTTCTTACTTTTCTGTTCCCATTTCTTCTTGTTCTTTACATTTATTCATTCTTACTATATTTTTGTCCTCTTTATTTGGGACATTTGGGTGCACTTACCCAGTCGGATATTTGAGCAATTTGGTGTTCTAATTTTCATTATGTATCTGTAATTTCCAGCCCTGAAGAAGTCGTTGGGGTTATTTACCCATGACGATACACGTGTTGGCTTGGAAGAACGGGTGGTTGGACTGTTGTGAAGACTTCACTCAATAAACTATGTGAAATGGACTACACATTGGAACCTTTTTGATTTGGATTGTGAATCCTTTGTGCTATATTTCTGACTTGGCCTTGTAATTTGTATTTACTTGTAAAGAGTGCCTCACACTTATGTTTTACATCCCACAGCCAGTCTATCACAGGGCCCCCACCCTCAGACTCAAACACCACAGCAGCTAGCCAACGCCCCCAAACCTCTGTATTGAACTGCATGATGCTGTTCAAATGTCCTGTAATGTGTGAATCCATCCTACTTATGTGTCTCTGCAGTCTGTACACATCACATCAGTAAAAATGTGGTAACCACACCAACATCTGCAATGTCACCCCCGTCCTCCTGCAGATAGGTCATCTGGGGCCAAATTGTGCAGCATGCAGCACACCACCACAATCGGCCAGACCTTCTCAGAGGAGTAGCATAGGGATCCACCTATCAAATGGGGGCACCTGAACCTGGCCTTCAGGAGACCGAAGCTGCGTTCCACAATCCTCCTGGTACGCCCATGAGCATCATTTTACCTATTCTCAGTCCCTGTTCTCGGATTCCTAACAGGGACCAACAGCCAGGACAGGTTTGGGTAGCCGGAGTCACCTAGAAGAAGTGAGGGACACACATTAGCCATGCACAATGGCATGGGGTATGACTCCTGTAGGCATACACTGTCATGCAGTGGGTGAGGACTCAAGCTCACCTATAAGCTACAATCTGTGCCTCTGTAGTCGTGCCATCAGCTGTGGGGCGCTGCTATTCCTCAAGACAAAGGCATCATGCACAGATCCAGGATACTTGGCAGTGACGTGGGAGATGTACTGGTCAGCAAGGCACACCATCTGGACATTGAGAGAGTTGAAACTCTTCCTATTACTGTACACCTGTTAATTAGCCTTGGGAGGGACTAAGGCATTATGGGTCCCGTCAATGGCCCCAATCACATGTGGCATGTGTCCCATCGCGTAGAATCCAGCCTTCACAGTGCTCAAATCATCAACCTGGGGGAATGTGATGTAGCTGCACATGTGTTTGAACAAAGCAGCCAAAACCCTTCCAAGTACAATTAAGAACATTGGCTTTGACATTCCTGCAGTCAAGCCCACAGTCACCTGGAAAGAACATATTGCCATGAAATGTAGAACTGATAGTACCTACACAAGAGGGGGAGTAACTGTGGTACAACGGATAGCAGGTAGCAGATCAGGCTCCAATTGTGCCAAAAGCTCTGTAAATGTGGCCCTGTCCAGACGATAGGTGAGTATGATCCTGTACAGTGTAGCCAAGTCCACAAGTGGTCTGTACACGGGTGCTTTCCTCCTATTACTCTGCAGTGGTTTGCATCTAAGTGAGCCAAAAGTAAAATGGATGTGACAACAGGACCTATGGGCACACAACATCAGAGTACACAGAGCATGTATGTTTGTTGGACACTAGAATTATCTAGGTGTGGACAGTCAACAACAATGACGGACATTTTATTTCAATGCATGAGTACTAGCAGTAGGAAATGGCAACCGTCTGTCCTGTATGCAAGGACAGGTGGAAGTGAACTCACTCCACCGGAGTTAGAAGTCATGGTGGAAGGCGGGCTGCACTACCGTGCAAGTACTCATTGGCTAACATGGGGCTCTATGGAGTACAGGAACCAATG
This sequence comes from Pleurodeles waltl, assembly GCF_031143425.1. Classification (NCBI taxonomy): domain Eukaryota; kingdom Metazoa; phylum Chordata; class Amphibia; order Caudata; family Salamandridae; genus Pleurodeles; species Pleurodeles waltl. Next base: position 732,585,647 of record NC_090436.1, read on the forward strand.
ATGATCAATGCCGGCAGTGACGGTGTTGACCTCTGCAGCAGTGACCGCCATTTTCTTTCTACTACTTCACTTGATTCCTGACTTTCCACTGGATGACATCTCCACTGCGTGTGCTGCTGTGACCTGTGTTTGGTACCTGCCATGGTCCGTGCAACAGGGTTAAGGGCCCCAGCCTTCACGTCGGAGGAGTTGGAGAGGCTCGTGGATGGGGTCCTACCCCTGTATGGGAAGTTGTATGGGCCTCCAGACCAACAGGTGAGAACATCATGGGTACTTTGCATGCAACATGGCTGCATGTATATGAATGTGAGTGCTAGCAGTGTGTCATTTGGGGGAGTATGGCTGCAGGCAATGTGAATGCAAAGGTATGGGCCATGTGTGTGTTTGATGAGGAGTAAATGCAGTGTGTAGGCCATATGTGTGACAGGCTGGATTGTCTGATTCATGGTGTCTGTTGGACTTTTGCTTATGCAGGGTCATCCCCAGTCTGTTTGCCTCCTGCCTCCTATTTTTTTCTGACCTGTTGCTGTTGGCTTTTCAACTCTGAGCACTTTACCACTGCTAACCAGTGCTAAAGTGCATATGCTCTCTGTGTAAATTGTATGTAATTGGTTTATCCATGATTGGCATATTTGTTTTACTGTTAAGTCCCTAGTAAAGTGCACTAGAGGTGCCTAGGGCATGTAAATCAAATGTTACTAGTGGGCCTGCAGCACTGATTGTGCCACCCACATAAGTAACCCTGTAATCATGTCTCAGACCTGCCACTGCAGTGTGTGCGTGTGTATTTTTACACTATAAATTCGACTTGGCAAGTGTACCAACTTGCCAAGCCTAAACCTTCCCTTTTCTTACATGTAAGGCACCCCTAAGGTAGGCCCTAGGTAGCCCCAAGGGCAGGGTGCAGTGTTTGGATAAGGTAGGACATATAGTAATGTGGTTTATATGTCCTGACAGTGAAATACTGCCAACTTCGTTTTTCACTGTTGCAAGGCCTGTCTCTCTCATAGGATAACATGGGGGCTACCTTTAAATATGATTAAAGTGTAGATTCCCCTAGAGAGTAGATGGACATGTGGAGTTTGGGGTCCCTGAACTCACAATTTAAAAATACATCTTTTAGTAAAGTTGATTTTGAGATTGTGCGTTTGAAAATGCCACTTTTAGAAAGTGAGCATTTTCTTGCTTAAACCATTCTGTGACTCTGCTGTGTTTGTGGATTCCCTGTCTGGGTCAGTTTGACAGTTGGGTTGTTTTTCACCTCGCACTAGACAGTGACACAAAGGGGGCTAGGGTGTAACCTGCATTTCCTGATTAGCCATCTCTGCTAGGAGGGAGGGGTGGAGTGGTCACTCTCATCTGAAAGGACTGTGCCTGCCTCTGACAATGCCGGCTCCAACCACCTGCTGTGTGTCTGATGCCTTGCCTGGGCAAGGCAGGATTTCACAAGTAGGTGTGAGTCCCCTTTGAAGAAAGGTGACTTCAAAGATTAAAATGGGTATAAGAAGGGCACCCAAATCTACAGACTTTAGAAACACTTCTGGAACCAAGAGGAACCTCTGCCTGGAGAAGAGCTGATCGCTGAGGAAGAAGTGCTGCCCTGCCTGTGACTGTGCTTTGTGGAGCTTTCCTGCAGTGCTGCTTCTGCCAGAGTAAGAGGGCAAAGACTGGACTTTGTGTGCCTTCCATCTTGTGAAGAAATCTCCAGGGTCTTGAGTTAGAGCTTGCCTCCTGTTGTTTGAAGTCTCAGGGACAGCAAAGACTTCTCTCTGCCAGCACCTGGAGTCTCTGGAGAGACTCCTACCCCGACAAGTGGCGCCCTATCCAGTCCCTGGGCCCTTGAAAGGAAAGCTGGTGAAAATCCAAAGAAATCGACTTCGGACGACTCCGGACCGACGCCGCTGCTGAATACGGTAACGCCGCCTGCACCTGACGCCGTGACCTGCGCAGGAACACGACGCTCTTCGCAGGCCCGACGCCGCCGCAGCCCCGCTGAAGTCCGTGACTCCGTGGAAGTCGCCGCACCACGTCGTGACCGACGCCGCTCGAAGTGCACGGATTCAACATTTCGCACAGACACCGCGATCTCCGACTTCGCGCATCGGCTTGTTTCCATTCTTCACCAAAGGTACTGTACTTGGGGGTCTACACGACTCCGTGTTCGGCGCCGCTGGTGTCGGCTTGTTGGGAACGACTCCGTCACGACGCCGTGTTAACATCTCATCGAAGCATTTTTGTTTCTAAGCGCTATTTTTTTAGTTTAAACTTTAAAAATTGATAACTTGACTTGTGTATGTCGGATTTTTGTCGTTTTGGTCTTGTTTTGTTTAGATAAATATTTCCTATTTTTCTAAACCGGTGTTGTGTCATTTTTTTTTGTGTTTGCATGAAGTTACTGTGTGTGTTGGTACAAATACTTTACACCTAGCGCTCTGAAGTTAAGCCTACTGCTCTGCCAAGCTAACAAGGGGGTAAGCAGGGGTTAGCTGAGGGTGATTCTCTTTTACCCTGACTAGAGTGAGGGTCCTTGCTTGAACAGGGGGTAACCTGACTGTCAACCAAAGACCCCATTTCTAACAGTGTCCTTATGTCTTTGTTTCCTCTGCATGTCAGCGGCCATCAAAAGAAGGGGATGTGGCGTGACATCGCCAAGGACGTGCGAACCCTGGAGGTCCATAGCTGGTGGAGCACCCCCTGCAGGAAACGGTAGGAGGACCTGAGACGCTAAGCCCGGAAGATCGCAGAGGCCCAGCTGGGGACGGGCTCCCGATGAGGAAGGGGTACTCCTTGGAGCCTGACCCCCCCTAATGGCCCGATTACTGACGTAGGCCTACCCAGGGCTGGATGGGCACTTGAGGCCAGAAAAGCAGCCACAGGGGGGTGAGTACAGTGTGTGTGATATTCATTATGTGTTGCCTGGCATGGGATTTGGGTGCAAAGTTCTAGTCAGTGGATGCCCCAATATGCCGGTTTAGACACTCCTGTGTGGTCCTGCTTAGGTATGTAGGGTGATATGCATATTTGGTATTGCTAGGTAGCTAGCTTGCCATGTCAGACAGGGCTTAGTTGGTCCCAGTAGGTGTGCTGATGGTAGTGTTTGGGTCCTACCTGCTGTAGTTCCTAGGCAATGGTATGCCACAGTGGTCCATACTCCCCATTCTTAGTCCCAGTGAGTGATTGTGATGTGTATGCCATCTGTGCTGTTGATGCTGTGATTGACCCTGTGTTCCCGTTCTCTCTCTCCCCCTGCTCTCCTTTTGTCATCCTATCCTTGTGTGCATTAGCATCATCTGGAGAAGGAACAGGGGCACCGGCGAGTGAGGGAGCTGCGGACCATGGGACCCAGGAGGCAGAGTCCACTGACGCCGAGGGGACCAGTGGGTTGGAGAGTGAGGGGAGCACCACGGGGGAGACTGGAGCTGATACAACTGACTCTGATTCCTCCTACTCCAATGGAAGCTCCCTGGTAGTGGTGTACCCCCCTGGGATCACCACAGCTACTTCATCTTCCGCCACCCCTGTACCAGCACCGCCCTCCCAGTAGCCCCTCACTGAGTTGCCCGTGCCTGCTCACCCAGGAGGGTGTGCGTCTCCGTCACCCCAGGCACCTCAGGCCCTGCCCCTGTTACCCTGCTGCCCTCAGTGAGGAGGCTATTGACCTCCTGAGATCCATCTCTGTAGGGCAGTCAACCATAATGAATGCCATCCAGGGGCTGGCATCCCAGATGCAGCAATGAAATGCCTACCTGGAGGGATTACATGGTGGCTTGGTGGCCCTACAGAGATAATTTCAGGCTCTGGCCTTCTCTCTGATGGCAGCCACTGTCCCTGTTTCTTCCATCCCCCCTCCAACTACCTCTTTCCAGTCCCTGTCTCCTCCCCACAAACCTATCCCACGCACACATTCAGACAAGCATGCAACCAAAACAACAGACAGGACTCGCACAGACCAACACAGGCACCACACTTCAGTCCACAAGCACACACCCAACACATAGATGCACACACAACATCAGCCACTACCTCCACTGTCTCCCCCTCCTCCTCCCTCACAGTCACATCAGCACTCACATCTGCATGCACAGCATCAACTGTCCAAGAGCCTGCTACCTGTACAGCTGTGCCCACAGTCACCACAACAGCAGACCCGCAGTCATGCACCTCACACACCACATGCGCAGTCACCACCATCACCACCTCATGCAGCACAACCACCTCACTTGAAGACACCACCACAACATCCATCCACACATCCGGTTTGTCCTAGCCCACCCTGTCTGCCCCCTCCAAAGACACACAAACGATCCCACTCAGACCCTCAACAGCCATCCACCTCACACACGCACACAGTCCATGCACCTGCACCCAAGTCCAGCACAAGCTTTTCCTTTCCTGCCTTGACCGCTTCCTTCCCCCGGCCCCCGTCCTGCCCGTACGAGAAAAGTCTCCCCTAGCCCAGTACCTCCAGCTCAAAATCATCTTCTGTTCCTTTCCCCAAAGTTATTCCTGCCACTTAGGTGAGGAAGGGTGGCACTCTGGCTCCCCTTCCCAAGGTTACTCCTCCGCCCCAAGACAGAAGGGCAAGAACCAGCCCCCTCCCAAACCCAAGCCCAAGGACCCCCTACCAAGAAGAACCCCCCAACCCTTATGCCCCCTGATGTGCCTGCCTAACATCACCATGATGCCCCTGCCAAGTTGAGTGACTGGGTTGTCAGGAGTCAAGTTGGGCCTTCGACATTTCCCTGTGGCTATTGGCTGGCATTGGAGTGGACAATGGTCCTTCATATTTAGTTGCCCCAATTATTGTGGCCATTGGTCCAGCGAAATACAGAGGTTGGACCTAAGGTATGTGTCCTGGCTTTCTTTACTTCTGGCTGATGTTGCTGTTGTTTACTCTGCAGATTGTTCTGGGTGTGTGGTGTGTGAGTGTAGGGTGTCTGTTGTGTGTGTGTGTGTGTGTGTCACTCTCCCCTTCCTCCCTCCCTTGTGGCTAGGCAGTTGTACTCACTGTTGTCATCTTTGTTGGTGCTCCTGGACTGCCAAGGCGTGGTACAGCAGCGGGATGTCTTCCAGTTCTGGTTCCATGGATGCCGCGGACTCCTCTTTGTCCCTGAAGATGAGTGTCTCCTTTTATATGATGTGTTTCCGCCAGGCTTTTGGTGGCGTTGCTAATGCCCGGGAAATCATGGTGGTCTGCTATGTCATAATGTGGTATGCGGATGCTTGTCTTCCGCATGCCTGGAGATGGCTACTGCCATATTCGGTGGTCATACCGCACTGACGGTTGGGGTGGTACATTGGCTGTCTATGGGAGGAGTCACCACCATGGTCATAATTTGGAGGTCATTAATTTGGAAGTCATTACTACCGCCATTGCCGGCGTGGCAGTCAGCTGACTGCCAATGTCATAATGACCACCTATGTGTTGATTTGAGACAACTAAACAAGAGGGTGGTGGAGGATAGGTTTCCTTTGTCCAATATTTTTGAAAAGATGAATATGCTTGCAGGAGAATGGTATTTTCCTACTTTATATCTTACTTCTGCTTACCACCTGGTTTAATTGACAGAAGATTCAAAAGATTTTACATTTTTTATTATGCCTTTTAGGTGTTTCAGATTCAACTGTATGCCATTTGGGTTGTGTTTGGCAGCTACAGTTTTTCAAAGACTGATGATGAATTTGTTGTGGCATTTACCCCATGTGAAGATTTTTCACGATGGCGTTCTCATTTACAATGATTCACTTGATAACCATATGAATGCCATTAGATAAGTATTTGAGATTTTCAGAGACAAAGGCATTACTTTGAGTGTGGAGAAGTGTAAATTTGTGTAAGGAGATCACATATTTGAGGCATGTAATTTCAAAATATGGTGTCATACCAAGGAGCTGATAGTTGCCAAAATTCTGGTTGGAACACCCACACAAAAAGAGAAGTGCATATGTTTTTGGGGATGGCAATGTTATACTCCTAATTTATTCAAGATTTAGCTAGCAAAACCCATGCTATCAAGAAACTCTTGAGAAAAGGGGAAGTTTTTGCTTAGGACAAAGAGTGTGACAGAGATGTTTGATCGTAATGGAGCGCTGGATCAAGGCTCAATCGTTGAGTAGTTTTTTTTACCAAGTTTGCTTTATTCTTTCAAGTTCAAGCAAGTGCATGATGGCGAGAAGCAAAATGTAGGTACTCCCCTATTGAGAAACAGGCTTTGACTGTGTTTTTGGTGGCATTGACCTTCAAACTGAGAGATTTATTAGAGATTGTGTAGATTGAATGATAAATTTAAAAAAATGAGGACTGCTCCATTGATAAATAAAGAACCTCCCAGTGGCCTATAGGAAGAAAATACTTATAATATTGTAGGACCATTGCATTCTAAAGGGCACTTGGAGTATCTTTTGCTTCTATGGATTTGTGTTCCAGATGGCCAGAAGTGAAAGTTGTACATGACATTTCTACCATGTCTGTGATTAAGTTCTTAATGGAGATGTTTGTGAGAGAAAGTAATCTTGCTAACAGATAATGGTGTTCAGTTGACATCGTCCGCCATGTCTGAATTTTTGTACAAGAGAGGCATTTTCTTAATAAAATATGCACTGCATCATCCACAAACCAAAGGAATGATTGAAGGGTTCAATAGAACTTTTAAGGAGACTGTTCAAATAACACAAATCAGTAAAAGAATTAGGAAAGATTCTGTGGCAGACCATGTGGTGCAGTACATATCTACTCCCTTTTGGTTACAGGTGTTACAACGATTTGCAAAAGGTGACCATGTACTATGATATGTACCCCATGGGTTGAAATCTTCTAGGGTTTCCAGGAAGGGCAAAAGAAAAGGACTTGAGGGAACATTTCAAATGCAATGAGCATTATGACTGAAACAAGAATGTGAAATACTTGTTTGTTAAGGTGGGTGATACAGTACATATGAGGTTGTCAAGAGGAAGGAAGGGAGACAGTAAATATAGTAATCCTACAAACTTTGGTAAAGTTAATAAGGGTTATGTGCTGTTAGAAGATGAGAGAATTTGGAACTTCAGCAACAATGTAGTGTCCAACTAACCTGTGTAGCGCTTGCTAACCTTCTACATTATTGTTGTGTTAAGTATGGTTATAAATGGTTGTGCAATTGCATTTGTTCCCTTTATTTCATTATTCGATTTCTCTAGTTTTTGTTATGCAAATGTTCTATAGATGTGTTCGTGCTTTGTTGTATGTCATTTCCTGGTGTCTGTTGTCCTATTGTATGTGGAGTTTGTTGTGTTGGAGGGAAGATGTATGGTTTATTGTGTTCTTTTGGGTGGCATGTTTCCTTCAAGTAGCTTTCCTATTTTGGTGGTTCTGTATAGTGAGAATTGCTGGAGGATCTTGAGAAGGGGTCTGTGTTGTACTGTGAGTTACTCATTTTCTACTTGAAAGAAACTTCTCTTACAGAGTTTTATTTGGCCTGGATTCTTCTCTCTGTGAAAAACCTATGAGGATATCACATAACCAAAGAAAGCTTGTCGGTCTGGAGTCTTTTACCCACAATCCACAGTGCCCAAGTATCACACTTTGCTACTAGACCTTCCACCTTTTCAAAGTGTCCTGCAAGTAACTTGCAACTTGGTTCTTTGACCGTACTAGTGGGGTATTGATGCTCCATATATGTACAGTCTGTGTGTATAGAGAATTTATGTTTGCAGCTTGAGTTGCACAGGCGGCCCAGGTTACCACCATTCACTTTTTAATCTTTTACATTTGAAGTGATTATTAATAATGAGCTCTTTAGACAGAAGATGTAAACAATATTGCTTACTGGATTCATTGCAGTGAATATTTTCTACAGGGTCACAATGTTCCATGTTTCTGAGTGGATACAGAGTTTCATTTAAAATGCAGTAATTTTCTCTTTGACATACGATAACCCAGTTTTATCTTTAAGTGCTTACTCACGGAGTTTACTATTTACAAATGTGACAACTATAAGTACTTTTGTGGTATTATTTTTTTATTGAACACAGAACACAGAACACAGAAATACCGAACTACTGCCTTATAATGTGTGCGTTTGTGCAAACATGTAGTGACCTTAAATTATGCTCCTACTACACTCATTTATTCAAGGAATTAATGTTTCAAAAATGCTTGTTTTATTTACCTATTCATTACTTTGTCAAGTTTGCATCCAGATATTTATCGAGTACACCACTAGTCCCAGAGGAGAAATGGTAAACCATACCATAGAGGAAAGAGATAAATAACTGTCACAAAGGGACATTTGAGGTGAGCTTTCAGGAGGATAGCAAATGCCCTTCTGAGGTGGCCAACTATGTTGCCATGTTGTCTTATGTAGCTGGGAAGGATGTCTTGCTTTGTTTGACAGATGATATACAGTATTTGTGATCTGAGTCCAACAGCGGCGTGTGGTATTCAGTGTCATTAATCAAGATAATGTGGCCCTCATGATGAAGCCACATTGTTTTAGTTAGCAGAGATGCTTAATAACTTAGGGCCTGACTTTTGTGTGAGGTCTGTTTTTTGTATTCACAAACTATGACTTTAATCTTATCAATAGTAATTTTATGATTGTGTAGTCTCCACTCTTGTGATGGAGATTCCGCACAAAAAAGATAGTTTCAGTGGTTTATAAATGTCACCAGACACTTGAGATTACATATTTATTTTATGGTATTTATCTTAAAAAATATGCCTTCTTCAAATTACAGCTAATAATTGGCAATGATTGTAATTTGAATATTTAGGTTTCCTTTTCTGAATAATCTGTTAATAGTAAAATAGGCAAGGGACAGAGGTTTTATGTGATTCTGTCACTTTAGGGTTTAACACATTATTATGAAGTTACTGCATTTGGTACATAATTTTTATGGTTCTCAAAAATGTTGTTTCTATGTAAAATAGATGGGAGTAATTCTCCCAGAGAATATGCTGCATAATTTGCAAATATTGCCATATACTTACAAAAACCTTGTGGCATAACTTGGGGCGAGATGTACGAAGATTCTGAATTGCGACCCGCAAATTGTGAGTCAGAGCGACCCGCAAATTGCGAGTCAGAGCGACTCGCAATTTGCGAGTCGCAATTCAGAATGTTGGATGGTGTCCCTGACACAATCTGCGACTTGCAAGGGGGTCGCAAAGGCCCACCTCATGAATATTGCGAGTGGCGGCATTCACAGGGATGGTGGCCTGCTGCGGACAGCAGACCAACATGTCTGTGACTGCTTTTTAATAAAGCAGTTTTTTTTTTTAATGCAGCCCGTTTTCCTTAAAGGGAGACCCCTTCCCTTTTGCGAATGGGTTAGCACCCATTTCAAAAGGGTGCAAACTGCGATTGGTTTGCGACCGCGTTCGCGGTCACAAAGCAATCCTGCATTGCACTGAGACTCGCAATTAGGAAGGGGACACCCCCTTCCTAATTGCGACTCGCAAACCCGTTTTGCGATTCAGTAATCAGGTTGCCCAATCGCATAACGGGTTTTGTGCATTGCAAAGTGAATTTTGCAATGCGAAGCAAACTGCTTCCTACATCTGTCCCCTGGTTACCCATGCCACTTTAGCATAATTCAGAACAAGAAGACCCCGAACCTAACCTCAAACATTCAGAATCTAAATTACATTACAGACTATAAATTATACTTTAACTAAGCCTCCAGACACCTGTGCTCCACCTTCCTTGCTCCACATCTGCTGAAGCAACACTGGAGGAAGCTTCTTCTCCTACCTCACCACCAGGGCATGGAACTACCTTCTTCTTCACGTCATTGTTTCTCCTGGAATTCAGAAAGGGACTCAAGACCTGGTTTTTCAACTGATTCCTCTACCAGCAGCAACAGCTTAGCTGCTAGATACCTTCATGGGTGATTAGCCATGCTCTACAAATCCTGATTGATTGACATTTGGTGACTGGAAACAGACTAAGCGAATGGGAAGCTGGAGACCCCAAAAATTGGCATCTGGCAAGCAGCCAGATGGGCTGTGTCAGAAAGGGAAGCTCTGCAAATCCATTTGCCTGTGACCAGTACGGTGCCAAAGCCTGCTAGTTTCTCTGCTGGATAAGGGGCCATCATGCAGGGATTCCAAGACCACCTGCCCTGGAGCGTTCGAGGCAGCGAGGTCTAGTGGGAAGCCTTGTTAAGTGGGCATCCTTTTCAATGTGTGAGGAGATGGCTCCTGCACCGATCGTGTCATTGCCTGTTTTCAGGACGAAGTCGGCAACCCTTGTCTGCTAGATGCGCTGATCTGGCTGGGGCATTGCGTAGTGAAGAGCTGCAACCCCATATACCAGGAGGGGCCACCCCTGAGGAGCTTTCTGTGCCATACGGGCTGTAACTCATGTATAAGGAGCATATAGTAACCCCTTATGCCAGAGTTGGACACTGGGAGCAACAAGACGTGAGACCTGGTTGACAACCCTTACCGGAGAAGATAGTGGACTGCTGTGGGAGCACCTGTGCACTGTCATTAAGGGGAGGGCCTTGTATTAGGATCATTACATCAACGCCCACCCCCACTATAGGATGGATCAGACTGAGCCTGCAAGGATGAACCACAAAGAACTTTGAGTCGCTTCAGTGCCCTGAACATGTGTGAGGATGTTGGTGCCTGCTGAGTACAACCCACCTGGGCTGCATGCGGCAAACCTACATGATTCAGTTGCTGTTGCACCAAGTGCTCGCATATGGGGAGGGATCAGGAACTCCATATGTTCCAAGCCTGCAGGTCTGGGTAAGGCTGATTACAGGGCATTTGGCCCCAGGATGGCTGTGATGCTGGAACACTGTTGACTTTAAAATAGAGTCAGAGTGGACTATTGAGAGTTGGACTACTAGTGGGGCTTGCGCTTGATGTTGCCTATGGTGAATGGAGAATAACCACTATTGCTAGGAGCAGGGAGGGAGTGGGACTTGGGGGACTACCTTAAGAAACATTAGACCCTTGACCTCGGGGGAACTGAGTAGTTGTTTGTGAATGTTGTATTTTTCCTTTGTGTTTTTAACAGTAGGAATAAAATACTTCTCTTTTTTTTTTAAAGTGATTATTTGGCTGGAGAATGATGCATTGCTGTTGCTGCATATATTTTGAGTTGTGAGCCTATGTTCACTCCCCTCTAGCCACCTCTTCCTGAGGCAGTGTTGGACTGCTCGAACCACGCTATTCCTGAGAATCAAATCCCGAATGGATACTTGGGCTAGTTGCCCAGGATCCACAGTAGATGGGGCCTTGCGATTCCAGGAGTAAGAGGCCTCAACCTTTAAGGTTGGGGCCAGTAAATCCTGCATGCCCTGAGGCCCTCGGAAAGGGGACCTGACACCTACCTTCGATGTACTTACTCTGAAGCATATACCTGTGATGCAAGGACCATGTATGTACTCAGGGAGATGTAAGAGTAGCACACCCTTCCGAAGTGCTGCTTCTAGCACTTCAATTGGATGGATCCATGCTGTTTGGCAAGCTCCTTCTTGGTCACTTAATGAAAGAGAAACATGTGAGTATAATTAATGAAGAGCTGATCTTGTAGCTGTGTGCATCCTATTTTTTAATTAGAAGTCTATTTTTTTTTACATGGCTGCCATCTCATACCCAGAAATACTATAATAAAACTTGGCACTCCAGGCTTAGCTTAGAAATGGAGAGCAGTGATTGTGCCTATTTCTTAACTAAGCTATGGTATCTGCAGCTCCTGCACTAACTTAAAGAAGTTTCAAGTGATCACATGCACTTTGGGCAGTGCAATGGTTTAAAAAATGCAATGATTTAAAAAGGGTCAGGACACAACCAGGGGCTGGCTTGGTGCCATGATCGGGCAGATGCCCAGGATGAAACTGGGTTGAATATGTTGCTGAAATTGGAAAAAGCATATGATAAATACATTTTGACCTTCATTAGAGAGTGGCCCCATTGTAGTATTTGTCAAAGTTGGACTGGCTGTGAGAGGTTTCCTCTATATGCGCTTTGAGGTCTTAGGAAAGTTTTTCTTAAAATGGAAAAAGTGGTAGTGCATACAAGACAAGGGATAATATTTACCTGTGCCAATGTCCTCTACTGGGTGATAGATATTAGTGGATTCAGTGTTGTTACAAGATTTCCCCTCCCATGTTATGCCCCTATTGTTACCTCAAGGTATTTGAAGAGGACCCATGTAGAAGGAGAAAAAGAGGTAAGGAAAGGAGAAAGAAAGACGCAATCTTGCAAATTGGTTGTTTGAAAACCCAGTCCAGAAGATTATGCCACAGCACACTTTTCCAAAGCTTGATGGGATCTGAACCTCTCCACCTAGGCTATAGACAGCACATATCAGTGAAGAGACAACACACTAAATGGATACTAATAGAGTTATCACAGAACAGGATCTGGCTTTATCCAGTGCAGCATAGAGGACAACTATTAGTAGGCCCATACTAAAAATAGGGTGCACTTTCCCTATTTGTGCCAAGGCACACAACAGGTGCACCGGGCCCAAACAGGGAAAGTGTACCACATTATGACAAGTGTGCTGTCCTTAGAACGGCTGCAAGCTCACACTGCTCTGGGGGCAGCACAATCATTGAAATATGGAGCAGCTGCATCAAAGCCGGTCTATGTTCTTCTGTTCCCGCCTGCACTCTGAAGAAGTGAGAGGAGAGAGATCCCCCTACAGGTGGGTTAAGTGAGTGACTACACCCACCTTCAGTGGAACGTCTGGGGGGTCCACAGAACTCCCTTTGCCCCTACAGAGTGCTGCCCCCAGAATGCACACTGACGTTGTGCCACCTGTTTATGGCGCACTGTGAGTACTGCTCCTAAGGGGCTGGTTGTGTGTGCACCAGATTCTATAATATGCTGCAGAGGCAAAGAGGTTTCCTCATTTGCATGAGGGCATGTTCCCTTGCGAATGAAGGAATGCTATCTCATGATATCACTGGTACTACATGTACCCCAGCTCCATCAGTATTATGGAAGGGCCCGCACAAGAGTCTATGCCCCCTTCTGTAATACCATTGTGCCCCGGGGGCACAAAGGAGGTACACGTGCGTATTGCACCCCCAGGGAATAATATGTAATGTGTCCCCTGAAGTCCCGCTTAAGAGTTAAAATAATGTGTAACACCACTGTAGTACCGGTACGGATGAGCCCTTTGAGTAGGAAGACAAAACTAACAAACATAGGATTTAGCCAAGCCACAAGAGAAATAAGGGCCAAGGAACTAAGGGAAGTGAGAAGGGGAAAAATAGCAAAGGTGACTGAATAAACAGACGAAGACATAACACCTGCCATTATCAGACAGCTACCTTCCAAAACAAGGCAGGTTTTTAGATCATCTCTGCCGCTACTGACTCGGAAAAAATACTGCTAGGGTTTATCCTAAAGTGACTGGTGCAGTGAAACTGATAGGTCTGACTCTCTAACTGTTGGCTCTTACTATGCAGGTCTTTACTTTCCATTGGACTGAACGCCACCTTCTAAAAGTTTGTAGTCTTTGGGGTCTTCCATAGGCTATTGTGTCTGGTAAACTGACATCCTACTCCTCATAAAGCATAACATCCCAAACATGTTGCACACTTATGACCATAGAATATTGTTTTCGAGTGTATTCTAGGATGTGGCTGCTGTAATAGAATGCTGAGGGTATGTACTGGAGCTCTGTCCTGTCCTCTGGAAATTATTATGTTTGAAGAATTACAGCTATACTCATTATTCCTTTTAATGTTGAATACACTAGTATAAGCTAAGAAGTTCCTGCTGTGTCTCCCAGTTAGGCCCGAATTATATGTGACCTTTAAATTCCAATGGGGTTGGTAATAGCAGTTACTGGCCCCATTGGAATTAAGAGGTTCGTGAGAACACCATAGATCCCTTTACCTTATCCATACATTTCGGCTGCTGAATACAGGGTTCCAGTGGCTGCTGAATACAGCAGAAATCTCCATGTGAGCCTATGGGGGAAAATGAGGAATCGCTTGAGAAATCAGCCTGGTTCCCCTATAATTACTCCTTTCTTAGTGGACTTTCAGTGTCATTTTTGTAAGTGGACAGATTTTCCCCACCCTTGAAGTTACTGGTACGCCCTCATACTGGTAACTCTGGAGGTGGAGAAAATCCAGCCCAATTACCAGGCCACTCATAATGATGGCCTTAGTGTACAGATTCAGTTGATAGGGTGATGACATCCAAATGTACTCAGATGGCTCAGAGGATTGAGTAGTGGTCTCTTATTTCCTCTATAAGGATAACACATTGATAAGAGTATTTGTCGAAGTGGGACAGTCAGCAACTCACACTTACAAATGAAGGACTATTTGATCCAAAACAACCATTATTTGGTAAAGCTAGATGAGGCGTCTTGTCACCCATCTCTATCCAATTATGGACAATGTTCAGAAAACAGGTATGACTGAGTCTCCATCTGTGCCTTCAAATTAAGGATTACTTAAGTCGTCAAAAATTAGTTTTGCCGTTTTATGATTTTAACTTCCAATTACAATTTGACTAATCCAAGAGGGTTGCATCAAAAACTGTATTCCAGTCGTTTATTCCCATGCAGGGCATTCGTTAATCTGTTTATTTTTTACAAGTCCCTGTTTAGCAGCATCTCAATTTTTAGTGTAGTAAATCATTTGCAGAACCCAGATTGTGATATCTAGGACACTTCAGTCACTTCTTTAGTCACAAGGATTTAATTAATGCTACTGCTACAGAGGTACTAGCATGTATGCTACACCGATCCCAAAAACCTCTTACAAAGTTCCTTATTTTGTATCAGTTTGATTTATAAAGGGTATTGTGCCATTGATAGCCATTTCAGAGCACCAGGGGGTTTGAAATGCTTTATTTGAAAGTCTAATAATGAGAACTGAGAGTCCATTTGGGTGAAACATGTTAACCTCACTCCAATATTCTTCAACCAGAACTCCGAGTCTTCACGCAGCCACTTACAGGTAAGAATAAATACAGTTTTCAGGAATTGCTTGAAGGCCGACTAGCTTTTTTCTACCAATAGGCTTATATTCACAGCATTTTCAAATCTGCAGCCATAATATCCAAGGGTGCTGGCTTTGTTGTACAGTGTTGTGTGATTCTGCCAAACCTCCTGAGAAAAGACTTACTCATAAGAGACCACACAGATGAAAATGATTTACAAAAAATTTAAAACGCACATCTTTGTAATGAAAATATGTTTTATAATTTAACATTGATAAAGAGGTAATAGCTTATTAGCAAATTCAACATTTACAATAATTTATAATACCATGGTTGTACGTTACATTAACGTCATCCGTTATTTCTCCCTACCACTATATCAGGATTATATGACGGAACACTGAATTAAAAACAACTACTAACCTTAACAACGAGGTCGGAACACCGACCTCGTCCTTACTACTAATGATTCTACCACGAATGCCTTAACAACGATATTTCGTTGTAAAGGCATTCCCGATAAAATCATTAGCAATAGGCACCATTCACCCTACATCCCTCACCCCACCCCCCCAACCCCACCCTAAAACCTAAAACCCCCTGACCCCCCACCCACTCCCCAAAACCAAAAACGCCCCACCCCCCAAACCCCACCCTAAAACCTAAAACCCCCTCACCCCCCACCCACTCCCCAAAACCAAAAACGCCCCACCCCCCAACCCCACCCTAAAACCTAAAACCCCCTGACCCCCACCCACTCCCCAAAACCAAAAACGCCCCATCCCCCAACCCCACCCTAAAACCTAAAACCCCCTGACCCCCCACCCACTCCCCAAAACCAAAAACGCCCCACCCCCAACCCCACCCCAAAACCTAAAACCCCCTGACCCCCCACCCCCTCCCCAAAACCAAAAACGCCCCACCCCCCAACCCCACCCCAAAACCTAAAGCCCCCTAACCCCCACCCCCTCCCCAAAACCAAAAACGCCCCACCCCCCCAACCCCACCCCAAAACCTAAAACCCCCTAGCCCCACACCCCCTCCCCAAAACCAAAAACGCCCCACCCCACCAACCCCACCCCAAAACCTAAAACCCCCTGACCCCCCACCTCCTCCCCAAAACCAAAAATGCCCCACCCCCCCAACCCCACCCCAAAACCTAAACCCACCACTTACCTTCGCCAACTCCCTTCTTTGTACCTTAACCACGTATGTTCGTTGTTCAGAACATACGTAGTTAAGGCACATAAATACGAAGTCGTGGTTAAAAAAAGCGTTGTTACGCTTTCGTTAACCACGACTTTCGTAATAAAAATGTCGTAAAAAAGGATGATTCCCCTATATCAGCTCCACTACATTGCCCATCACCATACTATCCAAGTACGTTTTCCTATTACCAATATATTGTCTTTTTATATAAACCATACATATAGCTTATTGTTTTACCAAACTCCTTTATTCTTAATCATATTTAACTAACTGTAATTTTACTTATAGATCTTTTTCTTTTATTTCCTTTATTTGTCTTTAATTACTGTATTGTATATGTCACAACCTGTTCATACAATTGTCCCCAACACCCCAACATGTAGCTCTTGAGCAACACGTTTCTCTCTGCGCCCTGAAATATTTCTCTCTAGTGGTTCCACATCTCAGTTTTATTTGATCTAGTGCTAAAAATCGCAAAATCTTGTTTGTGAAAAAAGAGCATGTTTAGATTTTTTAGACTGTGTCATTTCAGTTACTATCTTAACAACTGTTCCCCAGGGTCTTTACAAGGCAGAAGCTCACATTTCCCAGGGTGACAGAACCGAAGACTGTGTGGCTGCAACCGCTATAGTAGTAGATTGAGATCTCTAAAAGGAAACAACAAACTTTCTACTGAAGTCTCAAATGGAGTCAGCAAGATCTATTATTTGGGAGATATTGTGACTTCTCTTTATCTTTCGATGTACAGATAATGGACATACATTTACACATATCCAAGCGAGTACCACTGATGCAATCTGATTGTATACAACCTTAAAAGTGTGTAACCCATTTTCCAGTTTTCCTTGGCTATCACCCATGATCTAGGGGGATTTACATTAGTGCGTCTGGTTAGCCATGTCCAAACAACCGAAAGCAACAAAAATATCATATTTCTGCTAATTGCAACATTATAAAAAAAGTAAAAGTGTACTTACTGACAACTTTATAGAAAACAGGTAAACATCAAAATGTGTCAGCTGACGCATTATGGAACTTAACAAATTCTATAGTTGGGCATCATGGAACTTGCAAGTTTGTACTCACTTCAGCTTAAGGTAATTTGCAAAGTGTGTTGGTTTAAGAACTTTTGGGAAATTGTGAAATGCTAGACAGGCATCATAGAAAACTACAAAGACTCTTAGCTAGGATATTGTAGAAACATACAACATGTATGAAAAGGGCATTATAGCAACTTGTGAAATACTACCTGGGACATTAGGAATTTTGGTATTTGTGCATTCTGGGATCATTATGGAAACATGCAAAGTAGAGTATGCAAACTTGGGCATTATGAAAACCGTTGCCTTGATATTTGTACTGAAACTGGTGGTGGTACTCTTTTATGCCCCAGCAACGTCTCCTGTCCAAGCTGCTACATTTGGATTCTCTGGAACTGAGTTTTAATCTCAGCTCCATCTTTTTACTGAAGATCATGTGGTGCTTGGCACAACACTAAAGGCCTGATTTAGATTTTGGAGGTAACAGTCCCCGTCACATTTTCAACTGAAAACCCGTCCGCTGCTGTGATGGTCCGCCTGCCTTATTTGGATATTTGTTGTCCCATAATTGAAAGACCGCATTCGAACTGACTTCTTTGCCAAGAAAAACTTCCTGCGTTGATGGCGGGAGAGGGAAAAGTGGATTCTGGTGCAACCGAAGCCACCCTTACTGCTGTGCAGATTTGGATGTACCTTACCTCTGATGAAGCAGAAAATGAAGGTTTTACTTTTATTAACGCGTAAACGTAGTGTGAAATAATCATGTGTGACTTTAACCAAATTAATAAAGATTGTACGGGGACAAAATGTGCCCTTAGAGTAGTTTGCCAACATTTATAAGCATGCTTTATATAACGTGGTGTATTAGAATTGCACTAATCCGACATAATCATAAACGTGTGCTACGATTTGCTTGCTTGAAATGTTTTAGCTTAGCATTACTTTAGCGGAGGCTTTGGCCTAGTGGCCTGGTCTCACGGTTTAGATGCTCGTATTTTTCCAATGTGCTATTAAACGTGTATTTTTGCTTGAAAGCTGTACTTTTCCACTGAGACCGTTCACATGCTTATCTTAAGGTTTCGTGCCAGCCTGGCATATTTTCTCTTTACTCCAAGGTCGATTTGCAGGTGCGGACAATGGAGGCTCTGAAAGTGAGCTAATTGGTATACAATGTTGCAACTTGCGTACCCATCTCCAAGGATAATGTATGCTTAAGTAAAACCTTGAGAAATGTCGTTTTTGATTGGACAATTTGAAGCTAACCTATGAACCCTCCAATGGAAGACCCTACTGGATTTGGACTGTTGTCTATAAAACCCAGGTGCACGAGAAGAAAGTAGCCATTACCAGCTCGATGCCCGCCATTTTGTAGACTTCGTAGCTATTATGGCCCACTTTGCTGTGACGCCATTTTGAGAGACTTTGATGCTTTCTCTAATCGAGAGAAAGAGACTTTAAATGATTCTTGCCCTAGAGACATTAACTTTGATTTGTCCCTTTGCATGAAGTAGTAGTTTTACCTTGCCGCCGTGAGGCAGATGCCCCGTCCACCCCTGCCCCTTAGTCCCGTCCTATGCTGATCGAAACGGTACCCATGCTGACCGAGAAACGGTACCTGTGAGACGAAGACTTCCTTGATTGCTGATCGTAATTGGTAAATATGAAAGGAAATTGTAAAATTGCATTGTGTTTCCTTTAGGTAACCAACTGCTGATTTTTGATAAGAGCCCTATTTAGGAGTTTTTCTAAATGAATGTTGTTAAATTGTTTTTGCATGAAGTCCCACATGCCGATGCTAATTTGAGGTTAGACGAGGATTCCATATGTCGCACGATGCAATTTGAGATCTTGTTATGCTGACTAAATGTATGCAATTAGTTCATTACAGATTATCGTATTAGTGATTTGCATTGCTATTATCGAATGCCTTGTTATTCAAATGCTACATAGATTGCACCTGTTTCGCCGCTATGGACAGCTATTAATGTTCATTTATGTTTATCATTTGGTGTTGAGACACATTTATATTGTGCTAGCTTTGTTAATATAGGGAAATAAATTCACTAACTTTGAATAAACTGGTGTGGTTATTCCTGACTGAAAGGTCAGGGTTCGCCGAGATGTATTCTGGATTAATTGTTAAGTGTTATGTTGATCAGGGTATTGCTTATGTCCGTTATTGATTATTGATTTGATGCAATTGATCGATTAGGAGTACAGAGAGTCCCACTTAGTCAAAAGATTCATCGGCCTAAAGAGCGTCCGAACACAGGTAAAATTATTAGTGCGGACCGCTCTATCAGTAGATGGTAGCAGAGGACGGTTACGTCTTTTGGGACCCTGTACTCTTAGAGTACATGGTGTTGAATTAACGGTTACGCATTTTGAGACCCCACTCGAGAAGTTGAATTAGATTTTTCTTGGATAAAACTGATTGACAGAATGATGATGGGCTAGGTCCACCGCGACTTTCCCGGGATCTCGGAGCTTGCGAATGAAGAGAACGGAGATGTGGAATCGGCGTTGGCGGTACTAGTGATGGTATGAGTGAAGCTAGGGTTTTGCGCTTGCACAGCTTATTGCCGCAGATTGTGTGAGAAGGTTGCGAGGAATTATTTCTTTTTAGAGGATAGCGGAGGTGCGACTCCGAGGGTAGAAGTAGAGAAGTCATCGAACTTCATAGAAATAGCGGAGATGCGGCTCCGAGTGTGAGAGTAGGGAAGTAGTCGAACTTCATGTGCGTGTGGCGCTTTGTGCATAAAAAGGTCCACGTGGTTGTTGTTGTTGAGACGGGCCCTGCGAGGTCAAGAGACTCCGGAGTATGTTGATCCATGTTGTGGTCTGGGCGGTTTAGTAGGTTGATCGGGCGTGGTCAACAAGTCGGTACGTGTGTTAGGGAGTGAAAGAAACTTCGACTTCGGGCTTTGACAAGATTCTAAGTGCACTAGAATAGATCACTGACAAGTTGAGAGTAAGTCTGCGGGTCAGATTTGCTTGCGAACGTGGGGACCGAGAAAGACGGAATAGCGGCCGAGGCTAGTGAAAGGTCCCTAAGGTCCTGAAGCGACTGTGTTACCCTTCCTGTAGTAAACCGACAGATCTGTTTTAGTTTTTGGTAGCTCGCGATACATGCAAGAAGTTGTTACGGGAGGAGGTGAGTGAAGAAGGACTAGCCGCGAGGCTTTGTCAGACGCAGTGTGTGTGAGTGTGACGTCACTAGGAGCCGCGCTGGGATAGGTCGGTTGCAGAGAAGGGTCGCGCACGGATTGGACGCAGTCCGTGGGGCTCGATTGGAAGGGGAAAGGCAAGCGAAGAGTATTCCGGGAATTAAAGTCACCTATTGATTACAAACTTTGTGAAATAAAAGGACGAGAAAATGAAATTCTTTAAAGCATTTAGGAGTGCGATGAAGGGGGAGTCTTATATTAAAGCGAGTGTAGGAGAGGAGACGCCGCCCGAAGGTACGCCAGCTTACATTGTAATGGAAGAGAAGGGGGTAGCTCCGTGCCTTTGGCTAAAGCAATGGCACAAGTTGACAGAGAAACATGGGAGCGTAGCATTCCCGATACATGGGACATTCAATATAAGGATCCTAGAGAATTTGAGATTCACGATGTATGACATGAAGGTGCCTCCAAGGCCAGCCCAGTTTGAGGCTCTAGCGATTTGGGAATTAATGGCTAGACAGCAACAGAAAAATAAGTTTGAAACAAGGATGAGGAAGGTAGAAAAGACACTAGCGGATGCTAGGTGGGATAATGCACAGAAGGTGTGGAGGTCAGATGTATTGCAGGGGATAAAACTGTTTCCAGCAATTACTGAGGAAGAAGAGGAGACAGGTAAGAAAGCTACCTGTAAGACAGACAGGAAGTGTTCCAAGGATAGAGAGGACGAGGAAAAGTTGAGAAGAGAAGAGGAGTTAGAGGATGAGGAGTTAATAATGCAATTGCTGAACGACCGTCCACCACCTTATGCGGAGAATGGACAAGGTCCAAGTACCAGTTCTGCCCCTCCGGCATCGGTACAGAACAGTGAAACTCAGAGTTCAGGAGCATCATCGGGGTCTAAGGACCCGAGTTTATTGCTCACCCCGCAGATACCGCAGGTTAGGAGAATATATCCAGATGTGCCCGTGTTGAAACCAGCAGAAAATTATCAGCCGCAGATGCCAGGGTACTACAACAGTGATAACAGTGCAGGAATGATTCTAGATCCAACCGTAAGGGGAGTACGGAATGGTCACAACCAGACATTGTCACAAGCCGAATCAACCCAGTTTTTGATGCCTCAAAAGCAGATACAAGGGGGAAACGCACATACTCAGATGACGGGGAGCCAGATGGGCATGCCGGCAATGATGACCCATGGTGTGGGAATGAACATGCCTCAGAACATGGGGAATGGACAGAACCCAGATGCGATATCGCTACCCATTACTGTAGGTCCACCGGTACCTTTGTTCAGTCAGCCTAATTTAGGTATGAGCGGTCAGGGAACAATGCTGCAGAATGGGACAGAAAGAAGGTGCATAGAAAACACTCCAGGGATAACTCCAATAGTGGCTCAGCCAAATGGATCTGGGACCTTGATGGAGTTTAGTCCCATATGTGCTCAGTCGACACTGGTGAGGTCGAGTCCCCCACTGATAATACCTCTAACATCGAACACTGAAAAGTTGCCGCAACCATCAATGGCAGTCGATGTGAACGCTACGCTGATGGGGGTGAATGCGCAACAGTTGACACAATGGTTCAACAGTCTAAATTCCACACAAAGTTCAGCCAGTGGGAAAGGAGAAGACTATATGAATAGGGTCAGGTTGAACATGGAAGCACAAGAATTGGTGGAAGGGACTATGGGTGTGAATAGGTTAGAGTCCTACACGGAAGAAGAGCTGAGGTATCTATGTCCCAGGATTACGAAGGAAGTGAACAAGGTACATAAGAGCTTGCAGGAAGCAGCTGACAGAAACGGGGTTGACATAGACCAGATGAAACACTTGAGCAGAAGCTACAGGTTGGATTTTGGGACCACAGATTTTGAACACATGAGGTCAGCGGGCATGAAGGCACACCTTAGAGAATTGCTGCAGGGTGCCCAAGTGTGGAGGTGTCTAGACAAGTGGGAAAGCAGGTGGGTAAAGAGGAAGGAAAAGAGGAGGGACAGTGCTACAGAGCACAATGAGAAAAGACCGCAGAGTAGTGATACAGTAACTATGTTACCAATGAGGGAGACGGCAGGGGGAAAGTTAATACATGTACCATGGCACAGAAGCGACATTCAGGCCCTCATTCTGACCCTGGCGGATACAATCCGCCAGGGCCAACGGGCGCGGGAGCACCGCCGACAGGCCGGCGGTGCCCCTAAGGGCATTCTGACCGCGGCGCTAACGCCGCGGTCAGACAGGGAAAACTGGCGGTCTCCCGCCAGTTTCCCGCTGCCCTGGGGAATCCTCCATGGCGGCGCAGCATGCTGCGCCGCCATGGGGATTCCGACCCCCTTCCCGCCGGCCTGGCTCTGGCGGTTCTTACCGCCAGAACCTGGCCGGCGGGAACGGGCGTCTTGGGGCCCCTGGGGGCCCCTGCAGTGCCCATGCTCATGGCATGGGCACTGCAGGGGCCCCCTAACAGGGCCCAACTAGGCTTTTCAGTGTCTGCGATGCAGACACTGAAAAGTGCGACGGGTGCTGCTGCACCCGTCGCACGCCTTCCACTCCGCCGGCTCGATTCCGAGCCGGCTTCCTTGTGGAAGGCGCTTTCCCGCTGGGCCGGCGGGCGATCTGAATCAGATCGCCCGCCGGCCCAGCGGGAAAGTCAGAATACCCCTCGCGGTCTATTGACCGCGGGGCGGTATTCAGGCGGCTTCCGACGGGCGGGCGGCAACCGCCGCCCGCCTAGGTCGGAATGACCACCTCAGTCTTTTACGGATGATTTTCCCAAACTGAGAGAGAAACCGATTGAATGCTATCAGCAGACTGACAGGTTTGTGAAGCTTGCAAAATGTCTCTGGGAAGACCTGAACACTCTGTTTGAGATTGTGGTTCCGGCAGATTTGTGGGAGGATTGCAAAAGGGCGGTAGGTTGGCCGACGAGTGAACCAGAGAGAGACAGGGAGACGGGTGCACCATCGCCTATGGTGATGAGCCTGTACTATAAGGTGATTGAGCATTTGAAGACGAAGGTAGCCGCGAAAAATGTGGATTGGCAGAAGATCGATCGAACGGCCCAAGAGGTTAAAGAGTCGATCCATAGTTACTATGAGAGGTTGTTGAAGGCATTTAAGAATTACAGTGGCACGGAAACAATCGAGGCGAAGGACATGCTTCATTTCGTGTTCAGATTTGTGGAAGGGCTGAGACCAGAGATAAGTCAGATGATAAAGTCGCATTTGATTTGCTGGCAATCGAAACCGATTGATGAGGTGTTGAATTATGCGAAATACTGTAGTGACGAAATTGAAGTGAAACAGAAAAAGCTGAAAGAGAAGGTGATGATGATGCAGCTTAAAGCAGCTCAGACAGGGTTGCAAGGTTTGCAAGGGATGCAAGGGTTCCAACAGCAGGTACCGCAACAGCAGCCGCAGTTGCAGGGAAACATGGCGTTTCAGCCACAGGCGAGAGGCAGAGGTAGAGGAGGTTTTGTGAATAATGGTCCGGATTTGAACACGGTTGTGACTGGTGTGCAGGCAATGAAGAAGGTGATGCCATGTCACGTGTGCGGAATTGTCGGTCATTGGAAACGCGAGTGCCCGATGGTGGTGCAGGAAGGTGCAGGTGCAGGTGCAGGTGCAGGTGCAGGTGTTGGTCAGCAAAACAATGATGTCAATGCATTTCAGACCATGAGGGGACCGAAAATGAGAGGTCCAAGCCCAAATTTTCAGACCGTAAATCAGTTGCAGGGATTGCAACCTATGCAGCCGCAGCAGATGCAGATGCCTCGTATGCAGATGAAGCAAATGCAGCCAATGCAACAGCAGTTACCTATGGTACCTAATCAGCAAATGCAAATACCCTTGGCACCAATGAGTCAGCAGCAAGTGATGGTTCCTCCACAGGTCTCGGGTCAGGTAATGAGTACAAATGGCACCGTACAACAGTTCCCATTACACAGTGAGAGTGGAATAAACAATGTATGGGAGAGTGAAAGTTCAGAAGAAGAAGGAGATTGTGTGCTTGCAGCATCCTTGGAAGTTGATCAAAGGGGTCCGTACGTGGAGGGAAGAGTGATGGGTCATCGTGTCTCATTCTTGGTTGACACGGGAGCCACACGTTCAACTGTTAAGAGTAGTGAAGTACCAAATTTGCCACTCTCAGGGAGGACAGTTCAAGTGGTGGGAGTAGCAAACAGACATCTGACGAACCCAATTACAGATCCGGTACCAGTCAGCATCGGTAACTATCAAGGGGTACATCAGTTTGTGGTATGTGACTCAAGCCTGATAGCACTATTAGGGAGAGACCTATTGTGCAAATTGGGTTGTTCGATCATGTGTTCGAACGAAGGAATAACAATACAGACGAGCAGTGATGGGGAAGAAGAGGACAGTGTAGAGGGGGACGAGATGGAAACTGTAGATGAAGAGTATCCTCTGATTTGTCTTTTCCCGATGATAACTGAAGAAGATATTCCAGCCGAATTACGGGAGACAGTCGGAAAGGAAGTGTGGGACATGACAGGGAAAGAGGTGGGATTGATGAAAGGAGTGGAACCAGTGAAAGTGACTGTAAAGCCCAATGCAATCTTTCCCCAGACCCCACAATACCACATGGCACAAGACACCCTCATGAAAGTTGCTCAACTTATTGACGAATTTGTAAAGCAGGGAGTACTGAAAGAAGTGTTGAGCAGTCCATGTAATTCACCAATAATGGGACTAATAAAGCCAAGCGGAAAGGTCCGACTTGTGCAGGACTTGAGGAAAATAAATGACATCATAGTCAAATGCTGCCCTGTCGTACCAAATCCAGCTGTGATAATGTTTCAAGTCCCTTGCGATGCTGAATGGTTCTCAGTCATTGATTTGTCACAAGCATTCTTCTCGGTGCCTCTCCATGAGGACAGTCAATTTCTCTTTTGTTTCAAATTCCTAGACAGAGTGTACAGTTGGTGCCGAATTCCTCAAGGGTTTTCTGAGTCACCGTCAATCTTCAATCAGATTCTAAAGAAAGATTTGGAGGCATTGGAATTGCCATTCGAGTCAACCCTAGTACAGTACATTGATGACTTACTGGTTGCATCAAAGACAGAAAGTGGCTGCACAGCCGATACCATTGCTCTGTTGAACCATTTGGGAAGGAATGGACATAAGGTGTCTCCTTCCAAATTGCAGTTCTGTCAGAAGAAGGTGAAATACTTGGGTCACCAGAGAGAGAAAGGGTCAAGGAGAATAATGAAGGAAAGAATAACAAGCGTACTTCAAATGAGTCCACCAAAGACAAGGAGGGAGGTGAGGAAGTTTTTGGGAATGGTGGGCTACTGTCGCCAGTGGATTCCCAACTTCTCGACTCTAGCAAAGCCTTTACTGAAGCTGACCCAGAAGGATGCCTTGGATCAAATTGAGCTGAAAGGAGATGAGATGGATGCTTTTGTTGAATTGAAAGAATGCATGTGCAGGGCTCCAGCTTTAGGTATGCCTGATTACACAAAGCCTTTCACATTGTTTTGTCATGAACGTGATGCATGTTCTCTGTCTGTCTTGACTCAAGCCCATGGTGGCGTAAACCGACCAGTAGCGTATTTTTCAGCTACTCTGGATCCGGTCGCAGCAGCACTCCCAGGGTGTTTGTGCGCCGTAGCAGCAGTTGGTATCAGCCTCACTCAGAGTGAAGGAATAGTGATGGGACACCCAGTAACAGTCATGGTCCCTCACTCAGTCGAGATACTTTTGACCCGCTCCCGAACGCAGCACATGACTGGAGCAAGACTCACAAGGTATGAAACGATAATTCTGGGCTCACCGAATGTGCAGCTGAAAAGGTGCACTACGTTGAATCCAGCAACCTTGCTCCCTGGAGAAAATGCCGAAATTGAGAACGCTGAAGACGTCGAGCATAACTGCCTTCAGGTGACTGAATTTTGCACAAAACCTCGACCGGACATTAAAGATACTAAGCTTGATGAAAATGACCAAATCCTTTTTGTTGATGGTTCATGTCTAAGAGACGGGATGGGGATTTTGAAAGCAGGATATGCTGTATGTACTGTAACAGGTGTCTTGGAAGCGGGATGGCTTCAAGGAGTCTATTCTGCACAAGTAGCAGAACTTGTAGCCCTTACCAGAGCATGTCAACTGTCTGCATTGATGAAAGTCACCATTTACACTGATAGTCAATACGGGTTTGGGATTGTGCATGACTTTGGACAACTATGGTCACAGAGAGGTTTCCTGACTTCTTCAGGATCCCCAGTGAAGAATGGGGAAAGGATAAGGGAATTGTTACACGCCATTCAAGTGCCAGCCGAAGTTGCAGTGGTAAAGTGTAGTGCTCACACGAAAGGACAGGACTATGTTTCTCTGGGAAATGCATATGCGGATCAAGTCGCAAGATTTTGTGCCTTGAACTGTATATTACTCAGAGATGAATGGAATTCAATAAATGAGCCAGAACTAGAACCAGCTGAAGCATTTGCCTTGAAAGTTGTAGACACAATAGACGAATTAAAAGCATTACAGAATAGCGTCAGAGAGGATGAAAGAGATTCCTGGATTAAATCACAATGTATAAAGAGACCAGACGAGTTATGGGTTTCAAATGAGGGAAAAATTTTTTGCCAAACAGTCTCTTATCACAGCTTGCGCGGTTCTATCATGGGCAAGCTCACCTAGGGAGAGATGCCATGATAAGATTGTTCAAAACTGATTGGTTTAACCCCAGATTTCGTCAAGCTGCAGAAGCAGTTTGCCATCGATGTGTCACTTGCCAGCAGATGAACCCAGGAAAGGGAACAGTTGTGAACGCGAGCCACATTGGTAGGGCAAGCGGGCCTTTTAGTCGAATGCAGATGGATTTCATTGAGATGCCTGTGCATGGAGGTCTGAAATATGTGTTGGTGATTGTGTGCATTTTTAGTCACTGGATTGAGGCATACCCCACACGTAGAAATGACAGCCTTACAGTTTCGAAGCTATTGTTGAGGGAGTTGATACCACGTTTCGGATTCCCGATCTCTTTAGAATCAGATAGGGGAAGTCACTTCAATAACGAGGTGATAAAGTTACTTTGCGAAGCGCTGAACATTGAGCAAAAGCTGCACTGTAGCTATCGCCCTGAAGCCTCAGGACTGGTGGAGCAGATGAATGGTACACTGAAATCGAGAATGGCGAAAATATGTGCATCGACAAATTTGAAATGGCCTGACGCATTGCCCTTAGTGCTAATGTCAATGAGAAACACCCCTGATAGAAAGACTGGATTGTCTCTGCATGAAATTCTCATGGGCAGGGCTATGAGACTTCCTGCAGTTCCCGCAAACACGCTTTTGAATATTACAGATGATATGGTGTTAGACTACTGCAAGGGTCTGGCTGACGTGGTTCGCTCTTTCTCTCACCAGGTGGAAGCGACCACCTTGCCACCGATCCAAGGTCCAGGACACGCACTGAAAGCAGGTGACTGGGTCGTGGTAAAGAAGCACGTGAGGAAGTCGTGTCTGGAACCCCGTTGGAAAGGCCCTTTCCAAGTGATCCTGACGACAACTACCGCTGTGAAGTGTGCGGGGGTTCCCAACTGGATTCACGCCAGTCACACAAAGAAAGTGTTGTGTCCAACAGAGGAGGAAGTTGAAGCGCTGAAACTGCCAGTGTCTGACAAAACAGTGCTGAGACAGAGCAAAACCGAACTGAAAGCAAACAGGCAGAAACAGGAGAGAGAGAGATATTCTCTGACGACGAAGAGACCAACTTGCTTGGGGGAGACCAAGGAGAAAGCTCAGACAGCGACGAAGCAGCTGAAGGTGACAGAGAACCTGAAGCAGCTGAGGGTAGCAAAGAGCCTGAAGCAGCTGAAGGTGACAAAGAACCTGAAGCAGCTGAAAGTGATAAAGAGCCTGACGAAAGTAACGGCGACGAAGGGCTCGAAAAAGGTGAAAAAGCAGGAGAGCCTGATCAGAGGAGGGCTTTCCCAGAAGCAGACGGTATAGAAAAAGAAAAAGAGAACGTGATTGATTCCCCAGAAGGAGGGGACAAGGCAAAACAGAACGAAAAGGTTCAAGCTTCCTCAGAAAAGATCGCAGGTCCATCAAATGGACACGGTGCAAAGAGGAGACTAAGTATATCACCAATAAAAGAAAGGACTAAAGAAAGTTTGAACGACGGAGAAAGGCCAAAAGTGAAAGAGAAAAGAAAGGAAGTGACTGTTGTGGAACAATCCTCAAGTGAAGACTTGACAAAAGAGGAAAGTACCAGCGAAGCAGAATCAAAAAGAGAAGCAAAATTGAAAAGGAAAAGGATACCAAACAGGAGATATTCCGGTCCTGAATGGGCATATGTAGTCAATGACGATTGGACTGACGAGTTTGTATCTCTAAGCATCGAGAACGAAGAAGAAGAAGAGATACCAATAGAAAAGAAAAGTTTTATGGACTCTGTCGATTGAAAGGGTAATAAATGATATTGCTTGCTACAATATAACGTGAAACAAACAACCAGCTGAGACATTGCTAAACCGGATGAGACACTTGCTGAACTGATAAAAGACTGAGTTATTGCCGAATTGAGACAAATGCTGCTAACCGATAAGTGACTGGCCTTTTGAAGAAGACGGTGTTAACATTGCGCTCGCTCAGCTTTGTAACTGAATTGCTAAATAGTTTCTTTTACAAGTGCTTCCAGCTCTCTGATTCTATACAGATCATGACGCAAAACAATAGAAAGAAATATTGTAAATATGTGTGTATAGGCTTGGTAATTACATGTGTACTAATAATAATGGCAATTGTGCTTGGAATGCATGGAAAGAGTGAGAATGAGAATATTGAGGCTTCTACTTTTGCTCCTGTTACTGTCACTGAACTAACCGCATTGAAAAGATTAGAAATAGATGAGAGGCTCTTGCATGATAGGAAGGAGCTTTCGTATAACGTTTTCTATCGCTTGCTAACAGAATATGTTGAGACTATGGATGCGAAGGATTGTTACGTGTGCACACAGATACCGACATCAGTAAAGGAAGGGGTGACTTATCACCACATGCCACTTACATACGGGATTACGTGTAGTATAGTAATGTCTAGGTTTTATGGTCAAACTAACATACAGTATTTTTATTCGAATTATGATGTTACCTTTGCTTATGTTCCTATAATAGCGCAGCTAAGCCAGATTGCTAAAGATTGGGATGCTAAAATAATGAGGGAATTTTTCGAGCCAATGCAACCTTTTGAAACGGCTCACGCTCATAGGGAAAACCTTACCTGCTCGCTCTCTGCAATAGAAATAAGCTTTTTAGATCGCACAGATGATAGAAGGGCACAAATGAAGGCGAAATTAGAAAAGGAGCTACATAAGAGGACTTCAGTAGATAATTATGATTTTGCTGCAATAAAGACACAAGGGAAAATAGCTTTAGATGCTTGGCATGTAGGGAAATTTTGTATATATCGAGGTGAATCTTATTATGACAATATTTTTGTAGGAGCGAGTGAGTGTAAACATACGTTTATCTTTAAGGCCAAATGGACATTCATGATGAACGGACTTGACCCTGTCATTCCAGGTGTATATTACATTTGTGGGTATAATGCCTATTATCGTCTTCCAAAGGGATGGTGGGGGAGATGTTATTTGGGTATAGTGTTCCCAAAGGTTTATCAACTGGATGACCTATCGATGATTCAAAAGACATCTGGATCCCATCGTATCCAGAAAAGAGAGACTGCAGCTGCTGTGGTAGGAGATATATTTGGAGCCATGATTCCTTCATTGGGAGTTGTGCTGAATTCCATCAAAATAAGAAAGTTGTCTACTATAGTGGATAACATGTTGACGAAGTTTTCAGGTGCTATAATCCTGATAGATGCTGAACTTGCAGCGGAAAGAGCTATGACTCTTCAAAATAGGCTTGCTTTAGACATTCTTTTAGCAAAGGATGGTGGCGTTTGCAAAATGCTTGGTGCACGACACTGTTGTACTTATATTCCAGACAATAGTGTGAAAATTAAAACTATGCTTGCTAATCTAACAAAAGAAAGTGCAGATTTGAAGGAACTGAAAGAACCAGGAGTGTGGGAGAAGGTTGGAAAAGGACTTGCTTCAGTGGGACATTGGATTGGGGGAATTTGGAATGGAATATTATTGAAAATAATAGAGGGAATTTTAATAGTGATAATTTGCATATTTGGAATTTGGGGAATAAAAAGGGGAATAATAATGATTATGGAAAGAATTAAGAGAAGAAAAGAAGAGAAAATTATGAAAAGAATGGCAGAAGAATACAAAGCGCAAACTAGGGGAATTAAAAGGAAAAGAGAACTGACAGAATTTTAATGGAATAAAATTTGTGGGCATGGTTTGGTGTGATGACTAGTAGTCATCAGAGGAGGGATTGATGAAGCAGAAAATGAAGGTTTTACTTTTATTAACGCGTAAACGTAGTGTGAAATAATCATGTGTGACTTTAACCGAATTAATAAAGATTGTACGGGGACAAAATGTGCCCTTAGAGTAGTTTGCCAACATTTATAAGCGTGCTTTATATAACGTGGTGTATTAGAATTGCACTAATCCGACATAATCATAAACGTGTGCTACGATTTGCTTGCTTGAAATGTTTTAGCTTAGCATTACTTTAGCGGAGGCTTTGGCCTAGTGGCCTGGTCTCACGGTTTAGATGCTCGTATTTTTCCAATGTGCTATTAAACGTGTATTTTTGCTTGAAGCTGTACTTTTCCACTGAGACCGTTCACATGCTTATCTTAAGGTTTCGTGCCAGCCTGGCATATTTTCTCTTTACTCCAAGGTCGATTTGCAGGTGCGGACAATGGAGGCTCTGAAAGTGAGCTAATTGGTATACAATGTTGCAACTTGCGTACCCATCTCCAAGGATAATGTATGCTTAAGTAAAAGCTTGAGAACTGTCGTTTTTGATTGGACAATTTGAAGCTAACCTATGAACCCTCCAATGGAAGACCCTACTGGATTTGGACTGTTGTCTATAAAACTCAGGTGCACGAGAAGAAAGTAGCCATTACCAGCTCGATGCCCGCCATTTTGTTGACTTCGTAGCTATTATGGCCCACTTTGCTGCGACGCCATTTTGAGAGACTTTGATGCTTTCTCTAATCGAGAGAAAGAGACTTTAAATGATTCTTGCCCTAGAGACTTTAACTTTGATTTGTCCCTTTGCATGAAGTAGTAGTTTTACCTTGCCGCCGTGAGGCAGATGCCCCGTCCACCCCTGCCCCTTAGTCCCATCCTATGCTGATCGAAACGGTACCCATGCTGACCGAGAAACGGTACCTGTGAGACGAAGACTTCCTTGATTGCTGATCGTAATTGGTAAATATGAAAGGAAATTGTAAAATTGCATTGTGTTTCCTTTAGGTAACCAACTGCTGATTTTTGATAAGAGCCCAATTTAGGAGTTTTTCTAAATTAATGTTGTTAAATTGTTTTTGCATGAAGTCCCACATGCCGATGCTAATTTGAGGTTAGACGAGGATTCCATATGTCGCACGATGCAATTTGAGATCTTGTTATGCTGACTAAATGTATGCAATTAGTTCATTACAGATTATCGTATTAGTGATTTGCATTGCTATTATCGAATGCCTTGTTATTCAAATGCTACATAGATTGCACCTGTTTCGCCGCTATGGACAGCTATTAATGTTCATTTATGTTTATCATTTGGTGTTGAGACACATTTATATTGTGCTAGCTTTGTTAATATAGGGAAATAAATTCACTAACTTTGAATAAACTGGTGTGGTTATTCCTGACTGAAAGGTCAAGGTTCGCCGAGATGTATTCTGGATTAATTGTTAAGTGTTATGTTGATCAGGGTATTGCTTATGTCCGTTATTGATTATTGATTTGATGCAATTGATCGATTAGGAGTACAGAGAGTCCCACTTAGTCAAAAGATTCATCGGCCTAAAGAGCGTCCGAACACAGGTAAAATTATTAGTGCAGACCGCTCTATCACCTCCAAGAACAAAGTGGCAGTCCGACCTCCACTTCTTAATTGGCGAATTGGGGAGAAGGGGGAAAGGGGTGAAAACTCAACTTTTTTTTCTGATTCTACTTCTGTTTTCCACTGTACATGACTTGACAACACCTGGCGTTGCTGCTGCCACAGTACCACTGAGAAAACACAATCCCCCGTCACTGGACTCAAAGGTGAGGACATCACATTGCCAAGGTATGTTGGGGTGCACTGCACGAGACGTCAGGACCACTGCAGGCATATATGCCAGTATTTTTTTAATCACTGTGAGATGCATATGTTGAGGAGACAATTGTGTCACACATGGCTGGGGACATACCGGCACAACACACATATCGCACACTTATACACATGTCATTGAGGTGTCAATATTCATAGCCAAATGAATGCAGGCACCACAATGATGGTACATTCACACTTGTCAATGGTATCCATGTGCGTGCATTGCAAAGGGACCTGTATTAGTATGTTTGTGTCGTCTGTTGTGTATGTGAGTCAGTACATATATATGTGTATGTGAGTGTGTGTGTGTGTGTGTGGATTGGCTGGTTGAGGTGGAAGGAGATGGAATGGGTGGTGTGGTTGTGTTGGTATTTGTGTCACTTGCATGTGAGATTGATGTTGTTATGTGTGTTGTGTTTCCATGTGACATAATCAGATGAGTGTTGTTGTTGGGTGATGGAAGTTGTTGTGCTGTGTGTAGTTGTGCTTGTGTGTGAGTTTGTTTATGTAGATGGGTGTGTAGTTGTGTTGGTTTTTGTGGTTGTGTTGTGTGTGGGTGCAGTGTCAATGGTGTGTGTATGTTGGCTAACGGATGTATGGCAATGTGTGTTTTCGGCTTGCATGTTGTTGGAATTGTAATAGATGATGGTGTGAATGTGGTATTTTGTATAGTGTGTAGTGCAGGGGGACAAATGTGACCAAGGGACAGTGCCTGTGTGTCACATACCTCTATACCATAGTCCCTACCATTATAGGAAGTCTATTGTGTTCCGCCACTGTCTCTCACCGTCAGCAAACCAATGCACTGCTTGCTGAACTGTAACATATGGCAGATGGAACACCGTTGGCTCGACAGTCTTTTCCGGTCCACCGCCGATGCATAAAGACTGTGACGAATGGTATGTGACAAGGTGTTTTTTGAGTGTCTTGAAAGAACGTGCTGATTGAGGGAAGAAGCGCAGGTAAGGTGGCCTCTACTATTGCACGTATCTCACACACACCATCGATTGTGTGACTGTCTACGTAGGCTCGTGTTTTAGAGCAACAGTTTAGCCAATAGCAGAGATGGCATCTTGATGGATGACTGCTGCCGTCACTCGGGTTATAGAGGACAGCTCTGATATAGGATCAGAGACTGAGACATCAGATACTGAGACAGTATCTGAGGGATAGGACAATGGCGCAGACTCTGGGAGTGATTTTTCAGTCGGACGAGTCCCATTCGATAACTCCTCTTCCAGTAAATTATGAGGGAAGTGATGAGGACAGTCCTGCTGTCCCTTCGCAAGCACAGTCTGTGCAACGGGGTAATAGTGGGTTAGCCCAACCCAGAGAGCAGGTGAATGCGACGGCAAGCAGAGAGAGTGCTCTCTTGGGAGCTCCCCAATTTAGTTCAGCCCCAAATTCCACCGCCCAAATCGTATTGAGGAGACATCAAAATTTTCTATCGCAAAACAAACTGGTTTTGTAAGGCAGCCACCTGGGTTTTTGGTCCTGGGTTCGGCGGCCATATAGAGAAACACACTAAACCCAAACATTTCTGGAAACTTTACATTCGGGGGAGTCCACAGAGGTGTGACTTGTGTGGATTCACCAAAGTTTTCTTACCCAGAATACCCTGCAAAGCTGAAATGTTGAATAATAACTCTATTTTTCTCGCATTTCTGTCACACAACTACAGGAATATGCTGGGATCCGCAAAATTCCTACCACCCAGTGATTCCTCACATGTCCTGATAAAAATACCACCCCACTTGAGTGGCTACACCTAGTGCCTGCGTCAGGAATGGATCACCCCAGGGTCAACAGCTGCCTCATGTAAGGACCAACATTGACCGTTGTGTGATCTATTCCTGTCGCGGGCACCAGGCCTACCCACACAAGTGAGATACCATTCTTATCGGGAGACTTGGGGGAACGCTGGGTGGAAGGAAATTTGTGGCTCCTCTCAGATTCCAGAACTTTCTGTCACCGAAATGTGAGGAAAATGTGTTTTATTAGCCAATTTTAAGATTTGCAAAGGATTCTGGGTAACAGAACCTGGTCAGAGACCCACAAGTCACCCCATCTTGGATTCCCCTAGGTCTCTAGCTTTAAAAAATGCACTGGTTTGCTAGGTTTCCCCAGGTGCCGGCTGAGCTAGAGGCCAAAATCCACAGGTAGGCACTTTGTAAAAAACACCTCGGTTTTCTGTGAAAAAATGTGATGTGTCCACGTTGTGTTTTGGGCCATTTCCATTTGTGGTCGCTAGGCCTACCCACGCAAGTGAGGTACCAATTTTATCGGGAGACTTTGGGGAACGCTGGGTGGAAGGAAATATGTGGCTCCTCTCAGATTCCAGAACTTTCTGTCACCGAAATGTTAGGAAAATGTATTTTTTTAGCCAATTTTGAGGTTTGCAAAGGATTCTGGGTAACAGAACCTGGTCAGAGCCCCACAAGTCGCCCCATCTTGGATTCCCCTAGGTCTCTAGTTTTTCAAAAATGCGCTGGTTTGCTAGGTTTCCACAGGTGCCGGCTGAGCAAAAGGCCAAAATCCACAGGTAGGCACTTTGTAAAAAACACCTCTGTTTTCTGTGAAAAAATGTGATGTGTCCACTTTGTGTTTTGGGCCATTTCCATTCGTGGGCGCTAGGCCTACCTACGCAAGTGAGGTACCATTTTTATCGGGAGACTTGGGGGAAGGCTGGGTGGAAGGAAATTTGTGACTCCTGTCAGATTCCAGAACTTTCTGTTGCCGAAATGTGAGGAAAAGTGTTTTTTTGACCAAATTCTGAGGTTTGCAAAGGATTCTGGGTAACAGAACCTGGTCAGAGCCCCACAAGTCATCCCATCTTGGATTCCCCTAGGTCTCTAGGTTTCAAAAATGCACAGGTTTGGTAGGTTTCCCTAGGTGCCGGCTGAGCTAGAGGCCAAAACCTACAGGTAGGCACTTTGTAAAAAACACCTCTGTTTTCTGTGAAAAAATGTGATGTGTCCACGTTGTGTTTTGGGGCATTTCCTGTCGCGGGCGCGAGGCCTACCCACACAAGTGAGGTATCAATTTTATCAGGAGACTTGGGGGAACGCTGGGTGGAAGGAAATTTGTGGCTCCTCTCAGATTCCAGAACTTTCTGTCACCGAAATGTGAGGAAAATTTGTTTTTTTAGCCAAATACTGAGGTTTGCAAATGATTCTGGGTAACAGAACCTGGTCAGAGCCCCACAAGTCACCTTGTCTTGGATTCCCCTAGGTTTCTAGTTTAAAAAAAATGCCAAGGTTTGCTAGGTTTCCCTAGGTGCCGGCTGAGCTAGAGGCCAAAATCTACAGCTAGGCACTTTGCAAAAAACACGTCAGATTTCAATGTAAAAATGTAATGTGTCCATGTTGCGTTTCCTGTCGCGGGCATTAGGCCTACCCACGCAAGTGAGGTACCATTTTTATCAGGAGACTTGGGGGAACACAGAATAGCAAAACAAGTGTTATTGCCCCTTGTCTTTCGCTACATTTTTTCCTTCCAAATGTAAGACAGTGTGTAAAAAAGACATCTATTTGAGAAATGGCCTGTAATTCACATGCTAGTATGGGCACCCCGGAATTCAGAGATGTGCAAATAACCACTGCTTCTCAACACCTTATCTTATGCCCATTTTGGAAATACAGAGGTTTTCTTGATACCTATTTTTCACTCTTTATATTTCAGCAAATGAATTGCTGTATACCCGGTATAGAATGAAAACCCATTGCAAGGTGCACCTCATTTATTGGCTCTGGGTACCTATGGATCTTGATGAACCTACAAGCCCTATATATACTCGCAACCGGAAGAGTCCAGCACACATAACGGTATCTTGCTTTGAAAAATCTGACATTGCAGGAAAACGTTACAGAGTAAAACGTGGAGAAAAATTGCTGTTTTTTTCAGCTCACTTTCAATATTTTTTTATCTCAGCTGTTATTTTCTATAGGAAAACCTTGTAGGATCTACACAAATGACCCCTTGCTGAATTCAGAATTTTGTCTACTTTTCAGAAATGTTTAGTTTTCTGGGATCCAGCATTGGTTTCACACCCATTCCTGTCACTAACTGGAAGGAGGCTGAAAGCACCAAAAATAGTAAAAATGGGGTATGTCCCAGTAAAATGCCAAAATTGTGTTGAAAAATGTGGTTTTCTGATTCAAGTCTGCCCGTTCCTGAAAGGTGGGAAGATTGTGATTTTAGCACCAGAAACCCTTTGTTGATGTCATTTTCAGGGAAAAAAAACACAAGCCTTTTCGGCAGCCCTTTTTCCCATTTTTTTCTAAAAAAAAGAAATTTTCACTGTATTTTGGCTAATTTCTTGGTCTCCTCCAGGGGAAAACACAAACTCTGGGTACCATTAAAATCCCTAGGATGTTGGAAAAAAAGGACGCAAATTTGGCGTGGATAGGTCATATGGACAAAAAGTTATGAAGGCCTAAGCGCGAACTACCCCAAATAGCCAAAAAAGGGCTTAGCACAGGGGGGTGGGGGGGGGGAGGGGGGGAAGGCCCAGCAGCTAAGAGGTTAAAAACTGCCATGTTTAACCAATGAACACTAAGAATGCACCATTGCTACTACATTTTCCAAACATTTATTGGAGCACAAACCAGAACCTTCCTTATATAGGAGTATTGCCAACGTTACTGACATGTTTTTAAAAACCATAATTTTTGGCTAAATCTTCCAAAAACAACTGGAGGAGTTCCACATTCCTCTTTCTTTCAGAATTGCTGTCACTGATCTAATATGTTTTAAAACACACCTCACCCGGCTCTGCGTCCAACCTCCAAAGTGCACCATCGAAGTCTATGTGCAGTGGGTGGGTGCATGCTTGGGATGGTTTGAGCGCAGGCGCTAGCAGTAGGCCAAACCCTGCATCTAACTCCTGGTGGCATGGCCTTTAGCCATGCACATTGGAGGTTGGGCATCTTGAGCAGTTTTATCAGACTTAACCACAACTGTGCAAGACCAAAGGCCATGGGCAGCTGGGGCTGTGCCAAAGGGGATGCATGCTCTTAAGTGGGTTGGAATGAAGACCTGGCTAGAGGCCAAGCCCTGTGTTCAACTCCCACTGCACATGGCTGAAAGATATGAGCACCAGCGTTGAAAATTAAGTTAAAAAATAAAAATCACTAAAAAAACACATTTTGAGTTATAGTTGTGGATCAAATGGTTAGAACCACTGAAAGTTCAGCTATGGTAACCAGAATACACAACACATGCAATAACTTGCTCCATCCACCATGCTCAACCAAGCAATTTCCTAAATTTTAAGAAACAAAGAAAGCAGCAATTAAGAGAACATCTTGGTGGGTTGTGCAAGTTATGGCATGTGTTGTATGTTTTGTCAAACATAACTGTTGAATTTCAGTGGTTTTGGATGCCTGTCTCCATTCCCATCCGGCACATCACTTCATTATTACGGGACACACATACAGTCATCCTAGTGGCCTAGACATGGGCTTGCACCTTTATGTATGGTAGTCTCAGCAGTTAAGGTAGCATCATTATGGTGGAAAGGAAGTCATCTGCTTGCCCTCCCTCTAAAGACATAAAGGATGCTGTCCTGCCCATACCTTGGGGTCCTCTTTTTCCTCTCTGTATCTCAGGGGTGCAGGACATGGTTGATGGCAGGAGGATGCCACGAACCACGTTGTTTTTAGCTCTATAGACTGGGATGGAACTTCCATCGCAAAGGGATAGGGAATCACCTGTAACCAATAAGTAATTTCAGTACCAAGCCCACCAACTACTAAACACGTGTGTGGATGGGCCCTGGGAGTGGTTGTCAGCCATCTATGTAAGCTAGCTATTCAGAACTCCAATGAGACACACAGTATTCTTGGTTATTTACCGGATTCCCCCTCTTTCTAGGAAATCCAGTGGAGTCCCACAGGAAGGAGGACCTTCCTGGGAATATAACCTCTTGGATCATTGAAGATCCCTGTTGTAAAAAACATAGCAGGAAAAAGAAACTCCCCAGAGACTAGCAGGAAACTTGTAGAATGCCTTTATTTGCAACTGATGTCTGTGAAGAATAGAGAGCCTCAGTAGAACGAACAGAGAACGTTTAACAGAATCCTTGTGAAGCAACAGGATTTTACAGACCCCTGGTGTACTTTGGCCCCTATTCCAATATTAAATATTGAGTTGCATTGTTGTGAGCTGAATAAAATACAAAAGATAACTCTATACCCTCTTGCCACCTCAGTTGTCACTCCGTATTTCTAACGTTTGTTCCTTCAGTTTTAATTCATGTTTCAGTCCTTTTACAAAGACAAGGTTTTGTTGTGGGCTGGATGTTACTCACCATTTCGTTTGATAGGGAAACGTTGCTCATTGACTAACAAATGTTGTTGAAACGTGTTAACATATTTTATGTATCAATTAACATCTAACTATGTTAAGCCAATTTAATTTGACAATATCTAAAATATGCATATTTAGTTTAATACAGATTTATTTTTAGCGTGCTTCTAATCTAATGTATGTAATTACATGTTTATAATTAATTTTAGATGTTTGATAATAACATGTTCGTAACTTTTAATCGATGACTTTAATTTTGATGAATTTACATTAATAACCTGAGCATTACATTTCAATAACTTTTTTGTAATATATGTATTTGGCATTAGTCATTAGTCTGTCTCTTGGTGAAGCCCTTTTGAACTTCGTTCATTTTAGGTAACTAACTGTATTCATTTAAATGTAATTTTATTTTTGATAATAACAACGTACAAAATTGTTTTTTATATTTAATGTTTCATATACGGTTTTACGATATCTCAGATGATAGGCCCCTGAACCTTTTTCAATTCTATTTAGCATATGATATTTAATTCATGCAAGCTAATATTCGTTACTGATCTTGACACCTGAACTTTTGAATCACATTAAAAAGTATTCAATTTCATTTGCATTAACACAAAAAACATGAATTATAAAATAAACGCTTAAATATCTATTACTTAGCTAGTTCGATGTAGTACTCTGGGAATGTTGTGGCTAGGGGATCTTTCCCTGGGGCGATGTAGTGAAGGCAATGCAGTGGGAGCATACTTCATAAAGCATAAAAGAAAGGAGGAGGAAGGGAAAGAGAGAAAACAGGTGTGAGAGAGAAAATACGGATGAAAAAGAACCCACAAAAGCGAGCTGCAGAGGTAGTGTGCGGGGATTAGGGAGGAGCAAGGGTGGGCACCCTTGGTATTTGGCGACTCTAGCATCCTGCAGCGCATGCGGTGGGCTGCACTGGACCCGATTTAATTTAGCAAATTATCTTTTCTTTTTTTCTCTTTGGGAAGTTGGAAAAGGCGATTTTCACTTTGCCGTGTGAATCAGTTTTCACAGTTGAGCCGATAAGGTTGGCGTCAGTAGCTCCCCGACGTGCTTTACGTGACTTTTTACTTTATAGAAGCTATTTTCAAGAAAACACTGCGCTCCTAATAGAAGCAGAGTGACATTTTGAAAAGCTGCACTACAAACGAGTTTGCCCTTAGTTGTTTTCTAAGGAAGCCTCCCCCACAATAGGTGCTCACATAAATATGGTACTACTGGCAGAGGTTAGACAGCTTCTTGGCAACAAAAACCGAGAGCTTGATGGGAACAGAAATTAACTACGTGCTCTCCCTAGAAAGTTGACAAGTCAGCACGAGTACAAATCACATTAGTTGTGTAAT
Organism: Pleurodeles waltl; assembly: GCF_031143425.1. NCBI lineage: Eukaryota > Metazoa > Chordata > Amphibia > Caudata > Salamandridae > Pleurodeles > Pleurodeles waltl. Next base: position 732,625,868 of record NC_090436.1, read on the forward strand.
AGAAAAATATACTCCCGTCTCAGACCCTGTTGAACTTGTTCTGTGAGCAACTAGATAATTCACCTTCTGCGTCTGCATGTCTGGCTATTTGAAGCACAAGCAGGATTTCGTAACTGAGTTTCTCCCTGAACTATGGCAACACATAAACCATTGTGCTACTTCGCAGGTTGGCTGACTGGCCCTTTTGCCCTTCTGATGTAGATGAATAAAGTAAAATTATAAGGGGTTGCGTTAAAAGATGTTGCTACAGTCGTAGTTGCTCCCGGCTACTTAGCTTTTAAATGCAGCAGTTAAAGTAAATGTTCTATGCGCAGTACTAAAAGTGCATTTTAATAATGAGCCACATTCATTACTCTGCAATTCACATTATGTTCTACGAAAGAAACATATGTTCTCGTTTCCGGTGCCTTATGCAGAGAACAGTCTAGCTGGGATACCGTGGAAATAATGCACCATAGTCCTTACTCTTAAAATCCTAGCACTGGAGTTTTTGCAAAGTAAATGATTCATTGAGCTACGTGGATTAATTTGCTAAGGAAATAAGAACTAGTGTACTGAGTTGTGTGAAACACCTACTTTTAACAGGGACGAGTTCCTTTTAAAAACAATATATTTGAGCCTTGGGTGCATGTTTTTCTGTCACTATTTGGGTGGATACTTACCAGCGATTTACTTGCTTATGCTCTATGAAAAAAAAAAAAAAGTTTATCTTTCCTGCTGTATATGATAAATATAGAAAGTACCCAAAAACACGCAGCTCATTCTGTTAAAGAATAGTAAACGTTCCGTACATGTGTTCATACTTTGCTTCCATTTAAACATTTTACATAATGCTGTTTAACCCAATTTAATTGCCTAATCTACTGAAGAGGACATGGTACTCAGCGACATCCGTGATGCAGTTCATAGTCCTAGCCACAGCTCTTTCTGAGCCACCACCTAGTACTAGAGTAAGCAGTGAATCGAAACTTGGACCCATCACAAAAACAAGCATTGGCAAGACAATAGGTCTGTTGTTGGCCGCGAGCCTTTGGGCAATTTGTGTTTTGTTTTGTGATAGTTTTTGCAAAACTTTATGTTTCAGTAAGCTGCCATGCTCTTATAAAATCTAAATAATAAACAGTGGCTAAAGGCAAAAGTGTTTTCGGGACTCAATAAACTACACCTTACCCTGGTACACCCGGCACTGAATGGAACTATCTTGTGTGTGGACATGCTCCTTGTGAAAGGGCAGCATGCTGCAATTCATATTAAAGTCCGTCAGTGGCTGGACTGGGATACCATTGGCTCTTGGTGCATGCTGGAATGGGTGAGAGAAAAATGTGAATGACACCATCACAGACGTCAGGATGAAGTCAGGTTGAAAACCCCTATAAGTAACTATGTTATACATACTTTAGTAAAATCAAAAGGCCTCGGCTAACACAGGCCTAAAAAAAACATGAGTCTGGCATTGGCTACTAGCTTCGCCTTTGAGAAAGAGGACAAGAAAGAATGCAAGAAAGGTAGGAAACAAATAGAAAGGAAGGCAGTCAAAAAAAAGAATGAAGAAGGGTAAAAAATGAAGAAAGGCAAAAGAAAGAAGGGAGGGACATACTAAGGGGAGGAAGGAAAAAAAGAATAAAGTTAGGGAAGACGGAAAGAAGGCAAAAAAAGGCAGAAGGAAAGAAAAAGAAACAAAGGAAAACACAAAAAGACGCCAAAAATGAATGAAGGAAAAAATGAAAGAGGGCAAAAAAGAAAAAAAATACAGGAAGCAGTAAAGAAAAAAAGGAAAGAAGGCACATTTAGAAATAGGAGGGGAAAGAAAGAAAGACGGAAAGAGGGCAAAAAGAAATAAAGAAAGAAGTAAAGAAAGAACAAAGGAAAAGAAGGTAGAAAGAAAGGGGTAAAAATAAAGAATAAAGGAAAGAAAGCAACAAAGAAAGAAAGGAGGCAAAAAGAAAATAAGAAGAAAAGATGAAGAAAAAAGTGGAGAAGGCACAGAATAAAGATGTGAAAAGAAAGAAAGAACACAGCATGAAGAAAAAATACAGAAGGAAACAAGAAAAGAAGGCAAGAAAGGAAGAAGGAAGAAAGGAAAGTAGTCAAAAAAGAAAGCAAGAAAGAATGAAAGAAGGCATAAGCAAATGCAAAAAAAAAAATGAAAATGGGAAGGAGTAAGGAATGAAGGAAAGAAAACGAAAGAAAAGGTAAAGAAGGCATAACAAAGAAAATAATGAAAGAGAAGAATGCAAGGAAAGAAGGTAAAAAAGAAAAAGAAAAGAAAGATGGAACAAAGAAGAGATGAAGAAAAAAGAAGAAAGAAAAATAAAGAAATGAACAAAAAAAGAAAAGGCAAGGAAGAAATAAGGCAAAAAAGAAAGAAAGAAAGATGAAAGGAAAGAAAGAAACAAAAAAGGAAAGAAAGAAGGAATTAAAGAAAGAAGATAAAAAAAAGGACGTGTTAGAAATTGGGTTTTTGGTTGGCTAAGGTATGCACCTAGGCCAGGCAGAACCCACCACTCTAGTCAGGGTGAGGGAGTTACACACCCAAGATAACCCCCTGCTCACCCCCTTGGCAGCTTGGCACGAGCAGTCAGGCTTGTCCCAGAGGCAATGTGTGAAGCGTTTGCACAACACACTCAACACACATGACACAATAAATTCACCACAAAGGAAACACAACAGCAAGTTATATAAAAATAAACTGTATTGCATAAAACATCATTATACCAAACACAACATGTACCAGTAATACCATGCTACACAACCAGTTGTCAGAACATCACATAGGTTAGTAGTACTCTGCAAAAGCCAGCAGTAGTCAGGTAAACATATAAGTTACTATTATTCTGCATTCCCAGCAGTAGTCAGGTCATTATTATTACCAAAAAGGCATGTTAGGGTAACATTTTCAGAAATGCTAAGACGTCAGCATGAACGCACATAACATGAAGACATCTCTGTTTGCATATGTCATTACCAACAAGGTAGTTAAAAGTTAAAAACATTTCCATAGGTCATAAAAACTAGACAACCCCTCCCCTTACAGGCAAAGTAGGCCCTTGAACATGCTGGTTACCCCAGAGAACGGCAGCAATAAAAAACCGGGAATGAGTGCCAAGTAGTCATCAGGCATGCACATCCCATGAAGCACAACAATGCAGCATGTAATAAAGAAAAGGAGAGGGTCATCGACCACCAGAAACATATAGGCCCAGAACTTCTGGGCTCCTATTACAGAAAATACGGTAATCCTGGACGCCTGAGTCCCACTATAGGAGCTCCTGCGGCGTGTCTAATACGGATAATATAGTAATTCCTCGGCTACAGGACGAGGCACCCATTGAGTTCTCTGTCCCGTCCTGTAAGGGAAACTTAAAACTGGGCCCGTGATGCAGGGGAACTCCACTGAAAGGGGGGAGGCAACCCCACCTCCTTTGTTGGCAGGGAGACCTCACTAGGCCCCCCTGCACGCAAAAACAAAAGAAAGTCACCAGGGCCATTACAGGTTCACACGAGGAAGCCTCCCACGGCCCTTCCTTGCATCCAGATCCTAAGCCCCGCAGTCACTCTCTCCCCTGAATCCTTGGGCCAGCTCAGGGATCCTGGGCAGTCCTTCCATATGGGTGGGGATCTCTCAGGTTATGGCGGCACTCCAGGAGTGGGGGCCTCCCACAGCACCTCTGCTCCAGAGGCCACCAGGCAAGGAAGAGGAGTGCTCAGTCTATGCTTCTCCTGAACTGATGCAGCGCTCTATGGCACCCACTCCCAGGGCCGCCTGACAAGGAGCGATCAGTCCGCATTCCTTCTGGATGGGTGCAGCGCTCTATGGCATCTGCTCCCAGGGCCGCCAGGCAGGGAGGAGGAGCGATCCAGTAGGGTGCAGTGCTCTTCATGTGCTGCACCAGCAATAGAGACGAGGTGCTTTCCCTGCACTGGGTGACACAATAAGAAAGAAGGTGATATAGGTGGAAATGGGCTGAGCCCATAAAGTGCCTACCAGTCGCAGTAGAAAAGTCACATGGTCACCTCCAGAGCCTAACAGTCCAGCAGGGCTCTGAGGTGGTAGGGGCCCACTAGCAAGCCCCTGGAGAACACTGGGGGGGAGGAGGAACGAAGCTGTAGGACCCAGGCAAGCAGGCCAGCACAAAGGTCCTGATGTGCAGAGTGGCAGTCCTTCTTAGTGACCTAGCAGGTCAGCACAACAGCATAGCAGTTCAAAAGTGGTTCCTGGCAAGTCCTTCCAATTGTCCAGTTCCTTAGTCCATCAGTGTCTAAAAATGTGGAGGACAGCCCCCTGTACTTATACTCATTTTGCGCAGGTTCCATAAAAGGGGAGAAGGGGTTCCAACCAGCACTAACCGGTTCCAGGCATGTCCACTTTCTTCTCCAGCCCTGGCTCCAGCCATCAGTGGGGGGTAAACAAGCCCTTTTTGTGAGGCCAGGGCACAGCCTTGACAAATGCTGGTGTGCCCCGCCTCTCCTTCTCCCAGCCCAGGAATACCATTCAGTATGCAGATGCACTCTTGTGACACCTCCCTGTGTAAGGCCTTCTGAAAAGTGTGCACAAAGCCCAGCTGTCACTCTGCCCCAGACGTGGTTTGAGGCAAGCTTCAAAACACCAGAGTCATAAGCACAGAGAAATACTCACTTTCTAAAAGTGGAATTTCTAATATTTTAATAAAAAACCGACCCACAGAAGTAAGCAGCATTTCTCACTACCATCACAGACTTATAAAAAACATGCCTACGCCACCCCTCATAGATTAGACAATATCACTTAGACATATGTTAGGGCATTTCCAATGCAATCCTATGAGAGAGGCAGCACTCACAGTAGTGAGGAACCAAATAGGCTGTTTGTCACTACTCAGACCTGTAGTACATAAAGGCATATGCCCTACCTTTTACATACAGCACCCTGCCCATAGGGCTAGCTAGGGCCTTCCTTATGGGTGACTTATGTGTAGTAAAAGCAGAGTTCTAGACCTTGCAAGTAAATTTAGATGCCAGGTCCCTATAGAAGTAAACTGCACATGCAGGCGCTATGGTAGCAGGCCTGAGATAGGTTTCAAGGGCTACTTCTGTGGGTGGTGGAAGCTGCACCGCAGGCCCACTAGTATCATTTAATTTGCAGACCCTGGGTTTAGGAATACAACTGTACAAGGGACTTACAGGTAAATTAAATGTGCCAAGCAGGTGTAAGTCAATACACCATGTTTAAAAGGGAGAGCACATGCATGTTAGCACTGATCAGCAGTGGTAAAGTGCTCAGAGTCCTAAAGTCAACAAAAAGGGGTCAGAAAATATAAGAGCAGGAAGGCAAAAGGTTTGGAGATGACCCTTATCAAAAGGGCATGGACGAAGAGGAAGGAAAGAAGGTTCACAGTATAAAATATTGGATACTAAAACCCAAATTACACCCCACCTATGATTAAGTGAAACTGTTACAAGAGTGCTGCAAAATAAACACCATGAAGTTTAGTTTAGTTTTCTTCATGGGCAAAGATTATCAAAGAACCACTGATGAAACCAAGTCCAGGAACACAATAAAGAATGCTGTGAAATAGTAGAATTCCTTTTGAAAAGGAACTTACAGCAGAACTGTAAGGAGACAGGAACTAATAAAGCTGGAATATGCTATACGCTCACTTCAAATGGGTCCTACTATCACATTAAGCAACACTTGTACTAAAGGATACTCCTTGTGTGTGGATGTGCATCTTGTGAAAGAGCAAAATTGAGTCACACAAAGTGTTGTTAACCAGAGGCTTAAGTAGGCCGACTCCTTGTCCCATGCTGTATGCTGCAGTTGGGGGAAGATAAATGAGAATGACACAAAAGCAGACCAGTGGGTGAAGAGAGGTGGCTTAGTGCCCCTTTAAGCAAATATATTTTACATATTATGTTATTAAAATCAAAAGGATGTTAGCTAAAACCACGCCTAATGAGGAGGAAATTACCACCAGAACACCTGCATGATATTAAGTAAGTAAAGACCTACATATTCATCAAAAATGAAGTTAAAAAGCAGTGACAATGTTTAGTGTCACAACACATGCAAATACAGACATGCAGGAATCATGCTTTCATGTAGTAATATATGAAAGCAAGACCCATTGACTTTGTGGTAATGGTGCTGGTAGTGTGGTATCAATGGTGGTATTGGTGATGGAGCTGGTGATATCAGTGGTGATATTCATTTTATGGTATTGGTAATGGTAGTGGAATTGTGGTGGTATTAAGGGTAGTGGAATGTGTGCTTATTAGAGCAAACTTTTTGCATGAAAAATGAAAACACTGCACTGTTTACAACTGTATTTTCCTGTGCTTGAAGTAGGCCTAACCTCCTGTTGAATCTCAGCGCATCCATGATATGTGTGTCATTTAATTTCTCCTCTCATTGCACATAGCAAAATGCGCACTATGAAATGTTCCTTTTTGATGTTGGAACAGAAAAGTCCTCTGTATGGTAAGTGATGTGTACCCCAGCCCTGAGTGCTCAAATTGACTGTTTTCTGGATCCCTAATTCTGTTTTTTTGTCATAGGCGAACATATATCATGCATGTGCACCGTGAAATAGGCCGGTCTCACGACTGCAGTTTTGTTGGACCAGAAGGGGATCGCAAAGTGCTGCCCTCAAAGTGGTGGAAGGCTAGTGCCTTCACAAGGAGTTAAGCAACACAAGCTGGGTAGTGGTAGCGTACTGTGTAGTGATCAGCAGTAGCAAACAGGACATTTATACCGTGCCACTGGAGAGAGGCATACAGGCTCACTCTCCTTTTTAAAAGTTCAGCCGCTGTGTGATTAGCTCACCCCTGACCTACATCAGGTAGATGTGGAAGGGAGAGCGTGATGGAAAGGTGCTGAGTGGATGTGTACTCATAAGAAATACACTACACAAAGGGTGAAGTGTGGTACAATGCGCACATGGCAAATGTGTGTATGCTGACAGGTACAATAAAGAAAGGCTGCAGTACTGAACATTGTGTGCAGACTAGATGTGTTTGCTGCATGTCATTCTGCTTGTGATGGCATAATGCATGAGGATAACAATACTGTGCAGTAAGTGTGCTGTGGATCTATATGGAGTGCAAATGTGCCTACAATGATATATCACGTGGAGGACCTTGGGTTCTATTTTGGGAAGTCCAGGCCAGCCTGGTGGAAAACAGGATTAGAGGAATACCCCTAGACAGATTTATGAACTGCTGAGTTCCTGGAAGCTGGGAAAGACATGTATGGGAGGATGGGAGAGCCAGGTTCTCTCTGTACATTTCAAAGAGCACTTTGATTCATTGATAAATCACAAGGAAGGGGTCTGGACCCATCCCAGGAAGAGAGAGATTGGGCTGATAAGGGAATCTTAAAGAGTAGGACTGGGAGCCCAGAATTAATCTTTTGATGCACATATCACTCTGGCTGACATCCAGGTGTGAACTCTGATGACTCCCATGAATCTTGTTTTGGGGTAATCAGCTTTGGAGTCCTGGCTTCTGTGAGACATCCTTCAGGAAGAAGAAGAAAGCGAAAGGTTGACCATTTTAAAGAAGCAGATCCTCAACATAAAACGTCAACAACTCAGACACTAAATTACATTTCGAGTCTGGAAAAGGACCATGAGTAGGGGAGTTTGAGACCCTAAACTTTGTCTTCTGCTGGGCAGTCGGACAGGCTGTGTGAGGAGGGGAATCTCTGCAAGACTTCGGCCTGTAACCAGAACTGGGGCCCCAGTCCTGTTAGTCTCCATGCTGGGTAAGGGGAAATCACTCAGGGATACCAGGGCCACCTGCCCTGGAGCACCAGCACCTCCCTGCTTTCCAAGACCAGTGTGCCGTCTGAGGAAGAGGAGAACATTGGAGGGAGCAGGTTCCAGGGGGGATCCCTATTATGAGGACTCCCTGTGCAAGCTGTGAGGAATCGATTCTTACACTGATCAGGCAGTAGCCTATGTGCTGGATTGATTCAGTGACCCCCCATGTGCCAGGAGGGGCCGCCATGGACTGAGCTGAGGAGCAAGATATGCCTGGAGGGTGCCAGGCCTGCACAACCTCGTGCTAGGTGGCTCCATGTGTGAGAGAAGGGAACACTGTGAATGTCAGCTTCAGGTGAGCATAACTCGACTTGTCAGTGCCATGGCAGTAACCCTGTATGCCAGGAGGGGCCACCAGAGACGCTGAGTGCAAGGGTTCACCATATTGTGCAGGACTGAGAAACAGCTTCTTTGACCAACTGAAGGAACTGCACTGCACTGAAGGAAGCTCAAGGGTCAAAGGACATCACCAGAACCCGGTCAGAGCAAGGAGATCAACTCCCCCCCTTTGAAGGGAAGTGTGACTTACCATGAGATCAATGGAGCAGGAATATCCACGATTACTGAAACCAACCAGTAGCATGACTTGGAGGAGAGAGCCTGCGCCCGCATGGTGCTGCCACTTCTGAGTGCACTCAGCCTGACTTTGCCAATCTGAAGCAGGACTTTGCTATGCCGCTAAGGGGTTGCATACCGCCGGAGTGGGTAAACCATGAACTGGGAATCTGTGGCCCCTGGGGTCATACTGTGATTGGTACTGTGACCCTGTAGAGTCTTGTGAACTTCCAAAAGGAGTCAGAGGGGAGAACTCTTGAGCCCAACCTAATAGATTACATTCCCTGGATGTAGCCATGAATAATTGGGAAATAACATTGAACCATTAGCAGTAATGTTAGTGGGACAAGCGGTGGCCTCACGACTAGTAGAGCCCTAACCTTAAGAAGCATTGTGTTATTGCTTTTGAAAGCCGATTACCTTTGAATATGTAAAATTAGAATTAAAATACTTCTTTTTATATAGAAACAAGTATTTCACTAGACATTGATTCATTGTTTGCACTACTAACACATTGAGTTATGAGTCGTGTTCACTGATCTGTATCTGCACTTCCTCTCGAATGAGCCTTGACTGCTTGTCTATCAATACCTAACTGAGAGTTAGATACAGAAGGGGTGCTTGGCCCAGTTGAGCAGGATCCATAGAAGGTCAGGCCCCTTGACATCAGGAGTAAAAGGCCTCAGCCACAACAGGTGGGCACAGTAACTCCAGCTTGCCCCGTGGCCCAATTAAGGGGGTCATGACAATTGACATGCTGTTTTTGTAGTTTAGAAGTTTAGACTTTTTTTTCATTTCTTTTTAATGATTCAGGATTCTATCTGTTGTGCCAATGTAGGCCCATTCATTATATGAAATTGCAATTCGTTTGAAACTAACTATATTTGTACTGTCACATCAGATGACATTAGATCTAGAGGAGTTGTATTAATATTCATTTATTTATTTATTGAATTAGGATGGTGTTAGGTGATGCTGCATTACATTCTATGTTCTGAATTGTAAACCTGTGTGAAAATGCGGTCACCTTGTGCTGACAATGCAATTTTCACTCTGTATTTTATTATGAAAAGGCTCTATTTGGGAGGCAAGCCAAGTCTGGTTTGCACCGGTTTTAGAAAGCAGACCCACGTTAGTCTGTCTTTTACGCAGGACAGAATTTTTTTCTTTGAGATTTGATTTCCTGTCATTCTCTTTGCTGCTTTTGATTGAGACTTATGTGAACTTTCTATATTAATTTACCATACATTTTTAATACCTCATATTTTTACCTTCTGTATTGCACTTTAATTACTTAATAAACCTTCATGGCGTTTAACTTTTATTGTACTTAAATCTTGAGTGTTTTTAAGACCCATGCTGAATTGTTTGCTGCTCATCTAATGTCAGTAGGGAGTTATTGCCTTATACGTTGTTGATGACCCCACCATCCCCCCATCCTGCATAGGCGCTTTATCTTAAGATCTTCTGTAACATAGCATCAACACAGGTTTAGGTGGTTGTATACAATTCGCAATTGTAGGCTGAACATCCGTTCTTATAAAGCCCACCACTGCCAAATGTAAGGAGTGGACAAATGACAGTGGAATGTCATATAGTAAATTTTGCAGCCCGTCTACCAGTCACATTGAGGGATAAAGTCACCCAGGCAGTCATATTGGGGCACATATGCGTCAGAAGAGGTGTGATGTTCAGATTCCATGTTATACTGTTGGGGGAGACCTTCATGCCAAGATATTTGCAATGATGATTTGCTCAGAGTAGGTTGATTTGTAGTCTAAATCTCATTGAGTACCCCACTCACCGGTATATATGTGGATTTAGTCCAGATAACTCAGAGAGCTGATGCTATAGAGCATATCTGAAGAATTTTTAACAGTAGAGGGAACAAGGTCTTTGGGCAGCTTAAATTTATCACTGAATCATCCGTGTATAGGAATATTCTATCTTCCATTTGGTCTGTCCATCGGAACCACTGAGCTGGATGTCTCTTCTGATCCATTCTGCTAATGGTTCCATGACCCTAGCAAATAGAAGGTGGCATGGGACATACTTGTCTTGTGCCTCATTCAACAGCAAAAGCTTGAGGGAATACCACATTTACTTGAACCCTAGTCCAGGGCTGAGCATAAAGTAGTGCTATGTATTTACAAAAGAGGGGGCTGAAGTTCATGTGCTCCGGGAGACAGAACAAGAAGCTGCAGTGTCACTGAATCAGGGCTTTTGCTAGGATTCAATATTGCTCAGTAATATTGGTTTATAAGACTCGCACCTGTCATCTTGTTTCTGAGGCTGTGTTTGTTGATCACTCATACGTCATATGGGCGGACTCCACCTTCAAGGGCCTTCCCATACATTTCCACCATGGGGAGATTCAGAAGTGAGAATTATTTCTTAAAAAAATTAAAAAGGGTGTCCATTGAGACTCAGTGGTTTCCCTTTGGGGAGGGAGTCAATTGCTGCTGCAATTTCCTCCACAGTCAGCGGTTCCTTCAACATCTCATGGTCCTCACCAGAGAGTCTGGGGACTGTAAAATCCTCTATAATTTGCAGATCAGATTCAGCTACAGTTATCAGTTATTGAGCATATAGGTGGGCACAGTACACTGCAAAGTCTTGGGCCATCAAATCAGGTTCTGTATGGACTTGCTATGTGGGGGAAGCTGCCGATGACACCCATCTCAATTACAAGTCTCTATTAGCGAGCCAATATAGTAGCTTTTCCACTTCGTCCCAATCTTCATAAATCTTGTATTGTGCTGTTGCATACCCCAGAGATGCAGAGTCCAATAATTGGTGCCTAAGAGATAGGCGTAACATCTGCACTTTATGACTTGGGTGGCCATCTAGTGATTCCACCAGTTCTTTTTTGGATGCCCTTATGGCATTTTCTAGGTCTAGATATTCAGGAACTTATCACTTGTTCTTGTCTGTCTGATATAATGTCACCGTGCCTCTTAGCACTGCCTTTAAGGCCTTCCAGAAAGTAACATGGGAATCAACTTTGTTTTTATTACTTTCAAAGTAGTAAGTCACTTGTTGTTTAAGAAAATTGTTGAAAGCAGTGTTGCAAAGCCACCATGCGCTAGGGCGCAAGGAGCATGGCTGCTTCATGCTCTGTAGCTTTAGTGTAACCCCTATAGGTGCATGGTCTGTTATGGCTTGCAGGAGGTTGTTGGCCTCAACCAGCTTTTGAGTATCTTCTGAGGGCATAAAGAAGTAGTCTATTCTGAATGATGTCTTGTGGCATTGAGAATAGAATAGAATGTAAACTCCCTAGTAGTCAGGTGTAACAAGTGCCACGTGTCTGAGATAGACAGTGATTGTGCCCATTTACCTAAGATAGGAGACTTCACAGTTGGGCACTGTTGGTTTCTACCCTGGGGTCCATGACTGAGTTAAAATCTTCCCCTAATACCCCATGCACCACTGGGGACTAAAGTAGCACCAATATGAACTTTGTAAGTAGTGTATCAACTGCAAGGATGGGGGGGCATAAACTGTTGTACAAGATCAGTGGAACTCACCTAATTTCCCCTCCACTAACACAAATCTGTTGTGGTCATCACAGTGTGACTAAGTATCCTGCAGTGAGGACCGTTTGTATAGAGGTTTAGCAGTGCCTTTGGAGGTAGTGGTGGGGGAGCGGTGAGGCCATTAAGGATCTGAGAGCACTCTCAATCCCAAAGCAGGTGGACAGAGTGTCAGCATGCACCCAGGAGCAGAGCAGCTGTGAGGGGAACAATTTACTCAATGGGTGGTTTTAGGGGAATATTGGCAGTCATGTAACACTATTATTTTAAATTGGTAATTATCCAACAGATTCTTACATATTGCCCCCTAGGCGATGCTCTTTGAGTTGAAAAATCCACTCAAACCACCCAACATTCAGAGTCCTAAATTGTCACCACAAGTAAACTCAAATAAGGGCACACGCCTAATTGTTAGTGTATGATTACAACTCTGTCGTTATTCTATTTCTCATGTTCATTTCAAAACAATATATTGTCCCCTTTTGATCTCCGTCATCCAACATCGACACAGGTCCAGTCCGGGAATCCTATTATTTCTTGTGATTCCATCAGTATTTTCTGGCAGCAACAGTTCAATTGCAACAGCCAACAGGTGTTTTGTGTCTGGGATGTGTCCCCACGACTTCCTCAGGGCATCAACTCAATGTTTGCTTCATTCGTTATATATGAAAAACTTCTCACTCGCTATGTCCGAAACTCATTCCTCTGTAAGCAACTCGTCAACAGTAGTCACGCTGCATCCATCTCAATGCCAGACCAATCCTGGCATTGAGACGGCCACAGTGCATCTACTGTTGACCAGTTGCAGGCATTGAGTTGATGCCCTGAGGCATTTTATTTTTTGAGATTTTATATAGCTCAGATGTGGCCTAGAGCATCAAGATGCTTTACAAGATAACAGTTGTCAAACAATTACATCAGAAGTACATCAGAGATACAACCTAGGAAGAATTAAAAGCAGATAGTTGAGAGTGAGTGGGAGCGAAGCTGTGTATGACTAGAGTTCCCAAACAATTAATGCAGGAGTACATTTGAGTTACAGCATAGAACAAATTAAAAGGAGACCTTCAAAGGCAAGTGGGAGAAAATGGTTTAAACCAAGTACCTTTCAACGAGAAGAGCTTTGAGATAATTTTTGAAGGTAGCGTGGCATGTGGTCATATGGAAGACCAGAGACAGTGAGTTCCATATTCTATGGATCTCCATCAGAGTGACTGGTTCATGAGTCACTCTTGTTTGAAGGTGGGGCATTGATGGAGAACGAATTGTTTCCTGAACCCTTTGTTGCACCCAAAAGTTAGATTTTTCAGTTAGGTATGCAGAAGAAGAGGAGTGCAGCGCCTTGTGTGTGGTGTGGGCAGTTTTAAATTGGGCTCTTGTCTACAGGCAGACATTGAATTGAAAGCAGGATAGGAATGAGGTGGTCAAATTTCTAGTGACTGTGAAAAAAAAGTGGTCCGCATATATAGAACTGCTTTGAGCTGACCTAAATGGACTTTGGGAAAGCGTGAAAGGAGTGAGTTCCATGTTCAAGTCTGGAAAGAAACAACACCTGCAATACTGATTTTAAGTCCCGTCCTGGGATGAGCTGCTTGATCCCCCCGATCATCCTTAGTTGGAAATGGGTGCAGTGGGCCATGGCTGCGATATGACTCTGAGGTTTAGTTGGCTGTCGAGGGTCAAGCCAAGTGACATAGCATTTTTTTAAATGGAGGGTTGGCACTCCAATGCAGGGAGGAATTTCATTCAATCTTGTAAGGCTATATTGGCTTTGTAAGGAGATATAAGAAGAATGTCTGTTTTCACAGGGTTTAGTTGAAGGTGGTGATTTGACGTCCACAATTGAATTCTTATCAATGTGTTGGATAGCATAGTGATGTCATCCAGGGATGCAACCTTCTAGTAGATTTGCATGTCATTGGTTTACATGTGAACAAGGATCACAGAGTTCCTAAGGGTCACACAGTAGACACAGTAGACATTGAATACTGTTGGGGATAGGAACAAGCCCTTGGGGATCAATTGTTTCAGGCTGGCTGGTTTTTAGAAAGAGCACTCAATTTTTACTACTTGACAGTGGTTCGTAAGATAGAAGGTGAACCAACTGAGGACTGTTCTTTCAGTTCCATTCAGGACTTTACGGTGTTTATCAGAGCATGGTGGTTGACTGTGTCAAATGCAGAGAAGAGGTCGAGGAGAAAAAGAAGACATGAATTTCCATTGTCATCAATGCTGAGAGAGAGATGTCCAAAATCTGCTGAATTGCAATCTCACTGCTGTAGCCCTGTCTGAAACTAGATTTGGGATTGTCAAGGAGGTTGTTGGTGTGGGACTGAGACAACAGTTTGAAATCCTGGTTGTGTAGTATTGCATGATGATGGTTTTAGTGGGATTTGTGTTACTACTTTGGTGGTGGTATTAGTGGTATTGGTGTTGGAAAGGGTAGTGGTTGGCGATGGTGTAGTGCTGTTGGTGTGGTAGTTGTAGTTGTGAGCAAGTGACCTCATAATAAAATATGTACATCTCATAAACACACCCTCTAACTGCTTTTTGTTAATCAAATTGGGAAAGTCTGATGCCAATCTGGCTGTTTGACGAGACATATGGAACAAATGTGAAAGCCACATTATATCCAGATACGCACTGGAGTAGTGACAAAAGCATTCAAAACATTCTGGCTGCAGAAAACATTGCTTTGTTGTCTACAACACATGTATGAGACAAAGATTTGAAAACTATTAAAACTGTGATGGTAGAGTGTATTTGTTAGATTGAAATAGTTCCTCATAAATTCCAATGCAAGCCCTTCATAGAAGATAGAATGATGCAACAAACAACAAATAGCAAACCAAATAGACAGAAATTCTCCTCTGTCCCACTATAAAATGTGATTCACAATGCATCAAGACTGTGTCTGAAAGAGACTAATGTAAATAAGACAACATTTGAAGCATCTGACTCAAGGCTCGTTCTAGGTATATTGTAGGCTATAGGTCTTTCCGGCAGCTGCCCTGTCATTCCAGACTCTAAAAGGATCGCAACTATCAGTTCTATTAGTTATTTATATGCACAACCGTGAATGCTGCTTACTTTATGAGAGACAGTATCAATGAAGCCAAAGAAGTTAAGGAATGATTAAAAAACGTGGGTGAGACATTACTCAGTGGACACTATAAGGAATGGTGGTTGTTAGCATGTGACCGCTCTCCAGAGCTCATAATGCATCTGTGGTTGAAGAATATCCAATGTGTAAAATTGTGGGGCTACAAAAAGCTGATATAGGCCTCATACCATACCAATCACATTTGGCAGTACTATTTGTGTAACTGTCTCCAAGACTGCTAAGCATGGTCATAAACAGAGGTCTTTCGAAATCTCTAGGTGCTCATAAAGATGCATATATACCAAACAATTGGCTTAGCCAATAGATTGGGCTGAATTTAAATAAATTAAATCTTCCCATATTGTAGAGTTTGTGTGTGTGGTTGTATGAGCGGCTGAGTGGGTAAATGTGATCACCATTCTAAGGTTGGATAGATAACTTGAGTGCATGGATGGATTTTTGAGCAAGTGACTGTGAACAAGGCTAATATATGGTGAATGGTTTCATAAATGGAGAAATGATTGAATAGATGATAGATGGCTAGATGAATGGAGTATGTGCACGGATGGATGAAGTCTGGTTGCACAATTCTACAGAATTAAGCTGTCAAGAATTACCTGTAAGATGCCAGTGCATGTATCATGCCCCTCTTTGCACAGTATTGTCATCAATGAAGTCAGTTCAGATGTTACACTGCTGTTATCAATGGTGCCATAGAACATCTAATGAGTGATGTGATCTTGGAGATGATTAGCAGTGCATGGCAAGGGTGCGAGTTATTGTTACTTGAGATACATATAACTGGTGAATGTCAATGGTTTTGTTAATTTAAAACTTTATGTTTTACCTGACATTTTCTTCTAACTTTAACGTCCCTTTAACCTTTTTTTCAGTGAATTTTTAATGCCTTTTTATTGCAAGAAAGATATTATCTCCATACCTAACTATAACATCACTTTAACTTTTGTTTTTTTCAGTGAAGTTCCAGGATTTTTTAAATGTAGCGTAATATTTAATTAGCATATGTAATACCAACCACCTGCCGTGCTACTGGAGGCTGTGTGCTGCATGGTTTTGGCCTTTATTCAACTCCCCATATGCAGCGAACTGCCACACACCCCTCACCTAACCCCACAGTGCCCAACCCCCTGCCATGGACTGTACAGCTGCCCAAACCCCAGCAGGTGAGCATGCCTGACTATGTGATGTTACCATGTGAAGTGTGTCATTTTAAGTAAGGCAGACCTACTGACTTTGTCAAAGATTCAGAACACCAACATATAAAAAACAGGCCTATTGTTTTAATAAAGGGATCAGCATAATAACATAAAGCAGGCTTATTATCTTTTTTACAAAATGTCACCAATAATTATACTCCACTGTACAACATATAAATTCACGCATTGCAATGTTTAATAAGATTGATTGTCATATTTGTTTTAGGAGCTAAGCCTTATTTAAAACAACATAAACATGCCTAATGACCTAGGAGACTTACTGTGTTTTTTTAAATGTTGCAGGGCGGCTGGTGCACTTCCTTCGGCCCCCTACAACATGAAAAATGCTTCTGCCACTTCTAGGCTCAATACACCCATTAAAAGATTTTGCAGGACATTATGTGGCCTCCTTGCATGGAGCAGCAAATAATAAATGAGCTCCTAACACTCATTTATTATTCATTGATTCTGTTTTCTATTAATATTTGGGTGCTTCAGTGCCCACCTGGAAAACCTACATCTTTTATTTTTGTTGGGTGGTGCAGGGCAATCTCTAGGGCCCCCAAAGCCCCGATGACTCTCTGCAATTCTCGAAGCCGGCCTCTTTAACCTTTTTTAAATAAGTACTGGGGTACTCTGGTGCCCCCCAGGGTATCCCTACAACACTATTTGTGTTGGTGGATTCATGGGGAGCCCCAGGGCTCCTGCATCTCCACAGGTTCCCTGTAAGTGGCCCCAAGGGCTTCACAAAAGCCAGCAACATTTTGCCCTTTACCAATAGCAGGGTGCCCCGGTGCCTACCCGAGGCACCCCACAGCACTTTTCATGGTGGAGGCTGAGGGGAGAGCCCCCTGGCCTCTGCAGTCCTACTGGCTCCATAGCCTGCAGCCATTTTGGGTACATTGAGAGCCACCATTGTTTCCACCCCACAGGAGTAGTTTTCTTTTGCTCCTAATCGGTGGGAGCAAGTCTATATTTCCCTGCCCTTGTGAGCACTTATGCTCACCCACCCAGTGGAACAGCTTTTTGCATCCATTTGGTTGGAACACATAACATTTCCAGGCCTGCAAGAGGACCCTGCCCCCTCACTAAACCTGCCACGGTGGATTAGGATCCCAGGGCCATAGTAGGGCAAGTGGAGGGAGATGTGGACCTCCTCACTCTTTTTAAAATACCAACATTAGGGGATGTGTGCTATCCATATTCACAATATTTCCTTCTTTATCAGAAGCCTTTATTATAAAAGTGGTTTTATTCTTGAGTACATTGAGTTCTTACGAGTCTTTATTGGTCATATTAATTTTTTACTCCTGTTTTTAGAGCACTCAATATGTTATTGTCATCCATCACTAATTTATGAAATGTATCCGCCTTGTTTCCTGTTTGTAGCTTTAGACAGAATTTATTGTTTGGTTTTAGGCCACTTATGACTGATGCATCAGTGTGAAATCACATCCTATCACATATTTCCATATCCATTAAGGTATCCTCCTCCTGTACATTTTGTTTTCTCTCTCTATGATGAGCACCTGCAACTTGAGGAGATCAGGTATATTCATGCCAATTAGCTTGGGCATTTTAGCAATTTTCATATATTTCACTTTTTTGGGTGCATTGCCTAGCATACAGTTTGGAGTTATAATTTTTCCATATCTTTATAATGGGCAATCCAGAGATTTGGATAATACATTTTTGTTTGTGTACAAAGGGCCAAACCTTTATTCAATAGGTTGATCTGTGCCACTGTGAGTATTTTGAGAATATGTTTATTTCCAGTCCCTAAGTTTTCTGTTTCTAATTGTTCTGTTGATTGGATTATTATGTGCCTTTTGTCCCATGTTTCCTTTTGCCCCCCCCCCTTGTTTTGCAAGGCCTCTTCCTCTTGATGTTGGTTCACTACTTTCTCTTTGTCATGTCATCATGTGAACCAGCCACATGTCTTCAAACAACATTAAGCTTGGTACTAGGACTTTAATCTGTCCATTATACCAAGACTTGCCACATATCTATCTATCTATCTATCTATCTATCTATCTATCTATCTATCTATCTATCTATCTATCTATCTATCTATCTATCTATCTATCTATCTATCTATTGGTTTATCTGTCTATCTATACTATGCTTTGCTCTTTGATACAGAAAAAATGGATGAAATGAGGTTCACTATATTTGGCATGAAGGTAATACCTTAATCAAGGAAATGCCTTTGCTTGGTTTGTTGTAAATCTGTTCAATACTTTTCAAGAAATTAGCATTTAAAAGGGGCATGGGCTGGGCATGAACAGGTTAAATATTAAAGCTTTCTGTATCAATAAATTGCAGAGGTCTGTTGATCCAACAAATTTTCAAAAACTTGAATCTGATGATAGAAGGTTTTTTCTCCTGTTGGCTGTTTTGGTAACACAATAATGAAATGATCTGTTTGGCTGGCTACAACATCAGGTACAAATGTTGCTGCCACCATTATATGACATAGTTCTAGGACTCTGTGTCCTGAAAATAAAGGGCCTAAAAAGAGGCAGAATGAGCACAGCGTGACCCCAGCCTGTTAAGAGGACCCCCTTTGTACTTACATGACAACAAAAGTATATTATGTTATAAAATCTGCTGAGCCTTTGTGGCTCAGAGTGTGGCTACTTCAGTGCAAGCTTCAGAGGCCTATTGCCACATAACCATGGCAAGCGTCACATAACTCTGTTGGCCTATTCCATGATATGCAGTTCTGGGTTCACAGATTCAGCGCAGGTCCTTGATGCTGGCAAAAGGTCCTTTGGTGCTTGCAGCCCTCTGTCGCTGTATACAGCTTAAGACCATCTGCAGTAGGGTCGACTCCGAACTGATATTGGGTTTCATGGCCTGGCTGGAAGTCAGGCTGCATGGCCCACCTCTGCTGCACACAGCCAAAGGCCGTGCACAGAGGGAGTTGAACAACAGTGAAAAGTGGGGCTCAGGGCCTTACCAGAGTTCATGCCAGGAAGCCTACCTCCACAGTGCACACCCAAAGCCATGTGTAGCAGAGGTCTGCCATGTGAGGAGGGTGGGTTGGAGGACCCTGTCCTGCATACAACAGAAGACCCTCTGCCTACGTCTTGCTGCTTTTTTTGGCCATTGGTTGAGTCAGTGGATCAGACAGCAGGTAAGACCATGCAGCAAAATTGATTTTTGCCTTGGATCTGCAGAGGATCAATGGTTGCAAAAAATGTTTTATTAAAAAAACTAAATGCATTTATAAAGTAACATTGGCTCTCAGAAGAGCCTTTTGTTCATGATGTGTAGAGGTAGAAATTGATTCAGTTCATGAGGTTGCTTAGGAAGATCTAATAGCCATCTGGTTTTGAATGGACTCCAGTTTTTCAGAAAATTCCAGGTATGTTGAACCCAATGTTAATCATGTTGATTACATAAGATGGCTCGCTCAAAATGCTTTAAACCAAAAGGAAAAGTCAATGCCATTTCATTCCAAGGATGTCAATGTATGTAATATCCACCTTATGCAATCCCATATCCTTATCAACTCTACAAAATCTAGCATGCTTACGAGACCAGTGGACAAAGGGGGGGGGACAGTTATCCATACATGAACCTTGTTGCAGTGATTCCTTTAACGGAATTGCGTTGTGATTGGCTGCTGTCTTTGAAAAAGAAATGAGGGTAGGTTCAAAACAAATGCAGTGACAGGTAAATTTAATGAAATAAAGCATTTGTAAAGGGCAGACAATCACTCCAGAAGGGACAGCTCAGCTCTGAAGTTAATGAACTGAGAACCTGTCACCACTCCATCTAAACCAATTAGTACAGGGAGAAAAGCTAGACTTTGAGGAGCTTTCTGAAAATAACAACATTACTGGCTGGTCTCAAAAAGAGAGGAAGCGAGTTCCAAGCCTTCAACCCAAGAACAGAATTGATTCTGCCTCCCCTGGTTTGTGATCTAAATTTAGGGATCAGAAATAATTTGTTGCTAGCAGATCTTAAAACTATGGAGGGAGATTAAGGAACAAAACGGTCTTAGAGAAATTTGGGATCAATATGGGAAAAAACCCTGTAGACAATGGGTAAAGATTTGAAAAAAATCTGTTTTTCCACAGGTAGCCTGTAGAGTTTCTGTAAACCATTGGCAGTGGAACTTTTATAATAAAGTTTGAGGGCAAGCCTGACAGTTGCAATTTGAACAACCTGAATCTTCTTTTTCAGATATTTAGGAAAGCCCAGATAGAGACTATTAGAGTAGTCAAGTTTTGAAATGATCATGGCTTGAACTGCAGTCTTTCTTGCTGAAAACAGAAGGAAAAACGTTTTTAAGGACTTTAACAAGGAAAAGCAAATCTCAGAGACAGTGCTAACATGTTGGCAGAGAGGTACATTTTTTGTCAGGCTTAACTCCAAGGTTTCTCACTGCGTCTGTAATGGAGGCAGCTTGGTAAAGTAATCTTGCCACCAGTCAGAGGCAGAGAACTGATTGTTGTTTTCAAAAAACTGAATTTCCATTTTTTCTGAAGTGCAATTTAAGCAATTACAGTTCATACACCTAATTACTTCAGAGAGGCAGTTTTTAAAATTCAGATCTGAGCTGGAAAAATTCCTATTAAGTGACAAAATTAATTGAGTATCATCAGCACACAGCATAATTGAGACACCAAATGATTTGAATAATGCTATAAGAGGGGCATTTATACATTATATAAGGTAAATAAGGTGGAGGGATGAGCCCTGAGGACACCATAATTCAGTGTTGTTTTACTTTGATCTTAAAGGGTCCATAGTAATCATCTCTTTCCTGTTCTTTAGAGAAAGTTAAATTCAGGCCCATGTACGCCCCCCAATCACTATGTCAGCCAGATGTAGAAGTATGAAATCATGTGATATTGTGTCAAATGCTGCCAACATATTGAGAAGAATCAACACCACATTTTCTCCATTGTCTAGTGTAAACTTTATGGATTTAAAGACTTCCAGTAGAACAGATTAGGTGGAGTGGCTTGGTCTAAAGCCAGCTTGAAAAAGATGAAGAAGATTATGCATTTCTAAATAGTCCACAAGTTGGGAGCTGATACATTTTTCCAGGATTTTTACTACTTCCGGCAGCAAAGAAATAGGTTGGCAATCAGACAGGATCCCAGGGTCAGCATTGGCTTTCTTGATTAGCGGTTTAGCAAGGGCTAACTTCAATTAGTCTGGCACAGAAGCCAACAGTAATGAAATATTAAGACTGATTTACCAAGCAAGAGAGCATGTTTGAACATAAGGAATCTGAATTCAGCGGGGGGGAATCACTGGACATCGCCACTGAAATCCTCTCAATCTCCACCCCTGGTCTCTCATTAGAGTGATGCCAGCGTCAGTGTCTTTGACCTTTTGCTTAAAGAAATCTGCTGATTTGTCACAAACGTCTTGCGAAGAGTCAGGGTCAAATGTGCGACTTTTAGGCAGATGAAAATCTTTTGAGTATTGAAAAATTTAACATTTCTTGCTGATTCACTTTTCACTAAAAATGCAGTTTCATTGCTTCTTTAATAGATGTATGATATTTTTATGACAGTTTTGTACATGTTGCTATGCACTTGAGAGTTTTGTCCCTCCATGCTGTCTCTAACAGGTTATGCATTCTGTGACAAAGGAGAGGGAAATGTGGGGAGAAGGAAATGCCTGGTTCATACGCCGACCAAGACTCTGAGAAAGTTGGCCATCAATGGCCTGAGAAAGCCAGAAATTAAAGCTGTATATGTTAGTAGCTGTATCTCAGGTAAGTAATGGGGGAGCAGGAGAAATGCTGAGTAACAGTGGTGCCTTGTAAATTGCCCAAAGTTCAATGTATGTAATCCATCCATCCTGAGATCTTTTGACTAGTCCTTTGGGGGTCTAGTGCCAGTATTAGAGTAATAAATATGCGATCAGACCATATTTGGACTTCAGGATTGCCTGCTATAAGAGACTGGAAATTAGTAGAAACTAGGTTGCCTATATGGCCGGTTATTTCTGTGTAGCTGGTCACCAATTGTGGGAGATTAAGGGCTGTTAGATGGTCAGTGAGGGTCCTGGCAGAGAAATACTTAACAACAAAAATATGACAGTTAAAATCACCTAAAATGGTGAAATTCACGTTTTGTAGGTAACCAGTAGATTAAGAAACATCTTCAAATTCTCAGCTTTGCAACTGGACACTATAATCTGTGCAGTAATGTTTTAAACTGATAGGGTAATAAGAAGAAGTACTATTGATATTAAAATTAATAGGTCTGATTCATATATTGCTTTTTGTAGTCTGTACAGTAGTGCTACACTAAAAGTATTTACTCACTACAAAATGAAATTCATGAACCTATGAGTGTAAATCTCCACCTCCAACCCTGTCATCTATTTTTCTATGTGGATATCCTCCCACATTTAACTTTACTACTTAGTAGTAAATGTGGTAGGGCCATTAGAAGTGGCTGGTAAAGGGACATATTTACGACTAAATCAGATAGGTTTAGGGAGGGCTTGAGAGAGGTTTTAGTAAGGTATGTGCACCCACCCACAAAAGGGTAAGCAGATTCCTGTTCACAAACTACAGTTCTAAAGTTACTACAGCCAAAGGGACCAGCACAGTAGTAAACGTGCTCCAGCTAAAACTGGAGTTGGTCTAGCACCACACATGGCTGACTAGTGATACTGCAATGCTTTTCCACTGAAAATAATGCAGGTTAAAGTAAATTATTTAAGACTGTTCAGTAATTGATTCAAACTGATAAAATAATAAGAACTAGTACTCATAATAAAGTTAATTGCTATGATCCACATCTTACATTTTATAGTATGTACCGTAGTACTACTTACTACAAAATGCAAAATTCAATGTGGAGATGCTCACATATTTAAATGTACTAATTAGTAGTAAATGTGGTAGGGACCGGGGGCTCACTGGAAAAGGGACCGTACTTACTACTAAATCGGATAGGTTTAGGGCAGGGTAGGGATGGGTTTTAGAAAGGCACATGCACCAACCCACAAAATAGTAATTTTTATTCACAAACTGCTCTTCTAAAGTTAATACAGTAAAAAAGGAACCAGCACAGTACCCAAGATCAGAAATGAAGTAAGTCCAGTACCATACATTGCCAACCACTGGTACTGCAATACCCTTCCATCGAAAATAATGGAGGTTAAATTGAATTACATTAAATGATTTAAAGTAGCTAAAAATATAATAAATGTATTGTAATGTTAAAAAAGTTTTAAAAAATAAATAAAAGCATGTTTATTATTTGATATTATTTGATTTTACATCTTTTAATAACCATTTTAAATTAAACAATTAA
Source organism: Pleurodeles waltl (assembly GCF_031143425.1). Taxonomy (NCBI): domain Eukaryota; kingdom Metazoa; phylum Chordata; class Amphibia; order Caudata; family Salamandridae; genus Pleurodeles; species Pleurodeles waltl. Next base: position 732,649,373 of record NC_090436.1, read on the forward strand.
TGTAACGTTTCGTTAATTCTATACTTCACTTTTAATATACATCACTTTCAAAATTTAACATAAAAATATTTTCGCTATTTTTTCAAAAGTACAATAAACTTTATGACTTTTCCTTTTACTTTACCATTGGGAGATCTCTGTCAGTGAGGAGGACAAAAGCCATGGATAAAATAGATTGAGAGCCTGTGGTGGGTTTTATGCAGGCCTAGGCAGAGACCAGGCACTGTGGACAACCTCAGCAGTACAACCTTGTTCTCTCACTTCTGTAGTTTCACACAATCTGTCACTGCGGGGATCATTTTGAGTTTGGCGGGCTGAAAAACCTGCCGGCCAAGGTCCCGTAGTCCGGTTACCACCTTTGTGGCAGCCCTCATGCGGCCCCCATTATGAGTTTTCCACTGGGTCAGTGGGTGGAAACACAGTTTTTGCCTGATGGCCCAGTGGGAAACAATGCAAAACATTGTCAATTTTGCGGTGGACCAGCACCCGACACACAAATCACTGTCTGCAAAGCAAAGCAGACAGTGATTTGCGTGATGGGGCTAGCCGGGGGGTGGGGCGACCGCACGTCCCCTGGGCCCCCAGCAACCTGTATCTGCCAGCCTTTACATACCAGGAAAGGGAACATAGCTTTGCTCCTCCCCTCCCGCAGGGGAGAATAAATGCTGCTCTCACTGGGTGGGAGCAAAGTAAAAGAGTCACCCCTGGCAGCACTCAGAATGGGTGCTGTCTTGGGAGCTGGCAATGGTCTTGAGGCCTTGGGGCACGCCCTACAACCCCCAACACTTACAAAGCTGTGCCTGCCTCGGATGGCATTAGGCACGCACACAGGAAAAATGATGACTGGCTTCCGCTGACACCCAGAATGGATGCTGGCTGGGGAGCTGGCAGAGGCAACGGGGGCCTTGGAACTTCTAAAGTGGCCTCCAAAATGTATAAAAGTAGTGGATACCCAGGCTGGCACCAGAGCACACATGTATAAATGTAAATAAAATGAAGAGAGACAGGGTACCAGGGACCCCCATCCCCGAGACACCGTCTTGTTCCCTGCCTGGAAGTGTGCGGGTAAGGAATACAACTTTAAACAATTTTGCTCCCCACGAGAGCAGGAGAAAAACGTTGTTCCTGCTGGGTGGGAGCAAAGCAAAAGGGCTTGTTCCTGCTGGCAGCCAGGATGGGTGCAGGCTGGGGAGATAGCAGGGGCTTTGGGCTCCCCCCGTAATCCCCAACTCTTAAACAATATATGCCCCAGTTGGCACTTTGGCACCCACAGTTAACAACAATTAAAATGACCAGCTCCTGCTGGCACCCAGTATAGATTCTGGCTGGGGAACTGGCAACAGCTCCGCCCACAACCCCCAACTTTACATAAACTGTGGGTGTCCCAGGTGGTACTGAAATTCACAGGAATTGCAAAAAAGTTTAAAAAAAGGATAATATCCCGCCCAGGAGCATCTTATAACTCCTGTGTTTTGTGGTGCCCCAATCTGGCCAAGGGCACCATCAATATGTTACAAAACTTTGGAACTGCAAAGAGCCAGCAACACTTTTTTGGGGCTCCTGGGTCATCCTACCATATTGCATCACTCATGATGTGATCGATGACTGAGTTGATAACATCACTGTAACGTCTGAAATTACATAATTGATAACAACACTGTGCATGGTGGGGCACAGGTTATAGTTACTTTAGGACATGAGTTATAGTTACTTGAGATAACTGGTGAATTTTACTGGTTTTGTTACTCTTTAAAACATTGTTTAACTGACATTTTCACTCAACTACAACATACCTTTAACCATTGTTTTTTCAGTAAAATTAAAAATACACACACAAAGAAACAAGTAACTCTGGGTTGTTCTCAAGTTTAGGTGGAGATCACCTCTTATATAGAGAATCCTGCAACACCAGTGACACACTGAATCTGCTCAACTCAAATGTCTATTTTTCTAGCAAGGTTTTTAGCATAGCATTAACACAGTGGCATCAACGGTGAGATAGATAGTGACAATGTTTTATACAATTTTTACAGCACAGTCTTCAGGCATAGGATTAGCTTGTGCCATCCATGCTGAGGTGAAAAATGACAAAAGCTTTTTAACACTTCAGGCACAGTATTACAGTTTTAGATTGGTAAAATACCATCAAGCTAACTTGGAATGAAACAAGCAATTCCTTACATGTGCTGCACTCTTGTTATGAGCTCTTCAGAGAGGTATAGCTTTGTCCAGACACCCGGGGCAGCCAGTACAAGTCAAAACATTACCCTTTCAGGCTTCAAGTGCTGAATAAATTATGCTAAAAAAGATAGAACTATGCTACTCTGATACCTAAAACCTTTGCTAGAATAACAGACATTTGAAGTGATCAGGTTCAGAGTGGCGCTGGTGCTTGCATTGACTTTCCATGTTAACTCCTAAAGAAAACGTATTTCTTAGCTACAGAAAAAATGGCTAAACAGATTTACAATAAACTGAACTCACTCAGAAAGCATGCTTTTGTGATTTATGTAAATCCGTTCAGCTGTTTCCAAGAAATTGTCATTTAATGAGGGCTTAGATGGTCATGAAGTGGTTACAAAAATAGGCATATCTCGACTGCTGTCCAGGTATGTTTAGAATGGCCACTACCTGAGCATAATGTGGCAGGCATTACAGGACTCAGGGACATTGCCCCTGCACCCTGAAAATGAATAAAAAAAATATAAGGGAACAAGGTGAACCTTAGGGGGCATGTAGGGGGCCCAAAGGGACCCCCCATGATTGGCAGGCCAAAACATGTTCAACATTTTGTAGCAGCCACTACAGGACTCGAGGACATGGTTATATTGAAATGCATTTAGTAAAAGCCTGTTTTTGAGGGTCACAAAAAGGAGCACATATAAAGGGGAATACCAGATACAATATAAATCTTTTGTTGGTGGTACCATACGAATGTTAAGATTCATGATGTGTTCTAAGGTTATTTTGCCTTGAGAAAAATGCTGATCCTCTGCTGGTTTTTTATGGACCATGGATGTGAAAATTAGTAATAAAACTGCGTGATTAACTGAAAGAAAAACATGCATTTAAAAGTGCAATTCTGAAATGAAAATGAGGCCTAAACTGATAATTGACACCGATATTTCGAAAATGAAAATAAATCACTGTCTAATTAAATGTATTTTATGTTTTACTAACTGATAGCAATGAAAAAATAATAATTACATGATCAGAAAATGCATAGTTTGAGTTTTATGAAATGTACACTGCACATTTTGCTACATTTTTAAACAGGCCTATGTTAAGCTAATTCAGATGAAATAATGTAATTTTTAGAAATTGCTGATGTGGATGGAAAGTTACTACCACTGTTCTCTCCTTCCTGAAGCATCCTGTTGATGTGGAGGGAAATGTACTATGATTGAAAAAATGTTTTTGTTCCTGCCAGATAGTGTTCCACAGAAAACAATGGCTTTCAGTAGTTTAATGTAGTTTGAGACATTTTATTTCTGCAGCGGAAACTGGTGATGCCAGTGAAAGGAGCTGAACCAATGAGGGAGAAAAGAACACAAGAAGTGCAACGTGGAGTAACGTTCGTTAGTTCTCATTGGTTCTATCCAAAACCACCCTATGGTCTAAAAAATGGCAGAGTATCTAGTTACTTTTTGGAACTGTAATATTGTGATGTACGCTCAGACTTTGCTTTGTCCTTTGCTGTGTTCAGATGTGCTTTTATTTCTGCTAGTGAAATAACGTGTTATGTGCCACTTACAGTGCAGATGCATTAAGGCCAAACATTACTGAACTGTTCCCATATATGTCTCTGTCCACTGACGATGACCAGAAGATGCTCCACTGAAGAAGACTTCGCTGCTTGCTGAACCCATTAAGGAGCGATATAACATAGTTTGCGCATTTGTCTTTTTGAAGGTTTTCATGTTTTTCTCTTCTAGAAACCCAAGGGCTATTTTTGCTAGTGTCATGGATAGATGTTTTCTAAATTAGTTTTTTGTTTCTTTTCCTTTTTTGCATGAAGTCCAACATGCCTAATCTAATTAGGGTAATAGTTAGAATGTCACAAATTGGGGTGGCATGGTGAGCAAAAGACCGATGGATTAAACCCAGATCTGTGACTGGGGGTGAGTGTTTGCATTGTTCAGCACTCCGTCCATCATCCTTTTGTGTTGCTAAAGTTGCCCTAAGAGGGAAGGGTATGCCCAGACGTGGGTCCCTTGCTCACTGTGCCACTGGATTCAAGCTAGCCTGGCTGATGAAGGGTGATACCCTGAAACCGGTCCCAGGGTGCTTTTTTCCGGTTCAGGGAGGACCTGGCCTGGCAGTGCGGACTGGACTGTTCCCATGGGAAACAGGGTTAAGACTGATTTGCAAATGGCTGGGTCCAAACTGGGGTGGCATGGTGAGCAAAAGAATGATGGAATAAACCCAGATCTGTGACTGGGGGTGAGTGTTTGCATTGTTCAGCACTCCGTCCATCATCCTTTTGTGTTGCTAATAGTTAGAATGTCACATTCTGAATTTTGATGCACAAAATAACTAATTGTGAAAAATACATCTGTGTTATCTCAGTGTATTCAATCTAAACTGTGCATCTGATATTGTTGTTATTCTGTATGGTGATTCTTGAGTGCCTAATGATTCATATTCTGTCAAAGCTGAGGTTCCTTAGAATGTTTGGTCAACTTGTGTTATTCATGTATCTTTATAATTTGGTTTCCATTTGATTTATGTGATCTTATCATTGTTAATCTAAAAGGCAATACATGTTTGAGCTTTACTAAACTGGTGTGGTGATTCATGGCCAAATAGGTCATGGTGTGTTTTAAATTACTGACTCTAATGTTGACTAATGATGCTATTGTTTGGTTTTGTTTATTGTTGACTTTGTTTTGTTCAGAGCCAAACACTCACACCTATCTGAGCCCAAAGGTTCATTCAACCTCATGAGGGTAGATGGTTGGTTACCCTTATGTGTCCCCTTATAAAATAAATTATCAAAACAAATAGAAGGTAGGATGCGTCCACAGTTGAGAGAAAGCTGTTCCTCTTATGATTTTCTCAGAGACATTATAAAAGGCTAAATGGAAAGCACATTTTCTATATGTTCACATCATCTCCCTCAGTAATGTGAGAATAAAGTCTGAGAGTAAAATGTGTACTTCCACCAGTAGCAGCAGCCTGTCAATTGATTCCCCAGTGTCCTACTGCAGCTTTCTACACAGTTCTAATGACATTTTGTATTTACGTCAAACATCTGAAGCCATCTTGATGGAATCAAAGCTGTAAAACCTAAAGCATTTTCTTTAGAAATGAAGCAAATTAGAGGTTTGTTTTTGTCAGTAAAACATTATGTTGTGCCGAGTGAAACATGTACTTTCAACACCAGAAGCAGCCTCCCAACATCCCTAGTGATCAACTGCAGCTTTACCACAAAATTCTAATGAAAAACTAAAGCACTATCATTTTGAATATATGACAAAAGTATGGCACACCTGAAAACCATCTTAATGGAATCAAAGCTGTAAAACTGAAAGCATTTACCACAGGCAGGGGTTACTGCAGTTAATGGAAAATGAGTGGATTCTTTTTGTCATAAAATGTATGGTTAGTGTTCTAGAAGGCTAAAATGAGGTAACATTTTCTATGAGTTCTCAAATATCTTCCTCATCCATTTCAGGAAAACATTTTTATGTAAATTGAAAAGTACATCCAGCACTAGCAGCAGTCTGTCAGGTAACTCCATAGTAATCAACTGCTGATTCCCACAGTGTTCTTATACACAACCACAATGCTAACATTTTCTATTTATGACAAAAATGTGGTGCACCTGAACCTATCTTGATGGAATCAAAGCAGTAAAACTTAAAGCATCTCCTTCAGAAATGAATAAATGTGGGGTCTTTTGTCATAGCTATTATGGCCAGTGCTCTAGAAAACTAAAATGCTGACATATTTTCTATGAGTTCTTCTCATGTATCTTCACCATCCATTTCAGTAAAACATTCTGACATGCCGACTGCAACATGTACTTTCAACACCAGCAGCAGCCTGACAGCTAAGTCCCTAGTGTTCAACTGCCACAACGTTCTTATGAGCAACAGGAGTGCTATCATTCTGAAAATATAACAAAAGAGTGGCATTCCTGAAAACCATCTTGACGACTCAGAACTGTCAAACTGATAGCATTTCCCACAGAGGATACAGCTTTAAATGAATGAAATTGACATTTCTTTTTTCTTTGTTATATAAATTTTGGTTAGTGTTCTAGAAAGCTAAAATGAGTTAATGTTTTCTATGAGTTTTGAAATATCCATGTCAGTTAACAGTTTTGATGCAAAGTGGAATGTGTGCTTCCAACACCAGGAGGAGTCTGTCAGTCAATTCCAAAGTAATCAACTGCAGTTTCCCACAATGTTAGTGTACAAATAGAGTACTAAAAGTCTGCTTTTATGACAAAAGTTTGAGTCACCTACAGTCATCTTGATGGTAACTCATAAATATAGATAGAAGTAGAACCAGCACGGCCATAGCTTCCTTGTCTTTAATATAAAGTACTCCTATCATGTCCAAGTTAAATGATAACATTGCAATAGTGTTGATGGCAGTGGGCAATAGGCGGGGGCATTACATTTGTGACAGCATATTCTCCACAATTAAGCACTGGAATAACAGTTGCCATGATAATAAATAAATGAATTGATTCTAGTTGTGCATTGCTAGCTAGCTCTATTTTTCAATTTTTCTAAATACCACCCTTTGCTCTACTTTCATTGCTTACTTTCATTTGACATTTCAATGAATGTTCAATACCTCTGAGTGGAGGTGAGAATTCTCCTGTTCAAAAAGTAATTGCTGAGCAACATTAAGCAGACTGGAGATCTCATCAGTTCAATGAAATTGTAATTCTGAAATAACAGATGGCAATTCATTGACACTGAAAGCGTGAAGCATGCTCAACTATGCAACCTCTCATAATTATACTATAAAAAAAATAACACGTGTACACACATATTTTTTCACCCAGAGAAATTGCTGACAGATTTGTTTTAAGTCAAACGAAGTAAAATAAACTGACAACCTACTACCACAGGGCATGCTTCCTTGGGTTTATTTTTGGAACGTGTTTTAAACAAACACAGAACTGCTATTAAAAAGTGCCATCTTGTTCAGGCATTGAAATATTTCACATCCATAGAATGTACTAAAAAACTGCTAAGATGGTTTATCTACATTGAATTTCTTACAGAAGGATTACTGAATTAAAGTTGTCATTATTATTGCCTGCTTTGGTGTAAATGTATTAATTACACTACAATCGTATATATAGTGCACTAACACAGATTTAGACTGACGGGATGCATACAAATACATCATTTATCTGTGTATCGTGTAGATACCGTGTAATTCCCAACTTGGAAAACGTTTTACTCTATTAAATGAGCAGCATAAGCACTAGAGGTATTGGAGCCTATTGACAAAAGTATTTAGGAGTACATAAGGTAGTACTCTCTCAGCACTTGTTTACGAACTTTTACATACCTTAATGAAATGGTCTCAAAACATCTGAAAATAGATCTAAAATATGAATACTTAGCGATTATCCATATATAGTTAGTACAAATAGAGGGGACTGTGCACTCTTTCCACGTTAAGTAATAGGGACTTGGATGTTTCTGCCCTGAGCCACAAAGATTACTAAGAGTATGTAAAAGTACTTCTGTAATATTTTTTCAGTAATCTTAAATGCTTTTGTTAATCTGCCCTTAAGTGTTAAGGCCTAGTGCTTTGCCAACAGAAGTAAATAAAAAGTCAATGCAAAACGGGTTACCTGCAACCCTTGCCATAAGGTTATTTCCTGTGACAGCCGATAGCAGTACTAGTTGGGGATGATGGGACTGCAGAAGTTCCTGGAGGCGATCCACTCTACCACGTTGGCATGGGGACAAAGGAGGCGAGAGAAGGAGTTGAAAGAGTTGGCAACAGTAACACCGGCACTGGCAACTTCTTCGAAGACTGCAACACCTTCAACCTCTTCAATGTCAGCAGAACCTCCACCACCCACTCCATCTGTTCCGCTATCAGTACCTACTATGTCCTGACAACATAGTGCCAGACCACTTATTGAGGCAGGATAGGCACATTATGAACTACTATGCCAATACTGCTACATATTTTTTGCTGCATCACACAGCAATTGTTGCAGGAGAGAAAGTTCTCAACATTTACCTGGAGCTTGTTATAGCTTACCTGTGTCCTACCCAGCGTCCTTCCCAACATCCACAGTTCCCTCGGTTGTTTTTCTCCTGTAGCCTGTCCATCTTGTTTTTTTGTTGGTGGATCATGTTCACCTGTGAGGAAAAAAAGAAAACTTCCCGAAAAAGTAAAAAAAAAAAAAAAAACAGTTATTTTCAGAAATAACCAAATATTAAAAAAAATAAAGAGCTTGTGCTAATTTTAACAATAATTTTCCAGGTATCAGAAATACAACATTGTAATTAATATACAGATAAAAGGTAAGTATAAGGTAAGTTAAACATGAGCCTACTGGTGGCTGCATACTATATGTAAGTTAATAAAACAAAACTACTGTGATATCTTATTGTATTTAAAGTGGAGTACTGTACTGTAGAATGGAGCAGCATGCTATACTATACTATACTATACTATACTCGACACTTCTAAAGCACATGGCTACCCAATGGGCCTCCCAGCACTAATTATCATGTCTGTCACATAGTCCCCCTTGGTAAAATGCGTATTACTCACATAGGTATGTCTTCAGCTGTTTCCTAAAACTGGGTTCCTCCGTGATCTTTCTGAATTGTGGTGGCAGTGTGTTCCAGAGTTTGGGTGGCAAGTAGGCAAACAAGCATCCACCACTACTTGCTTTCTTGACCATAGGCACTGTAAAAAGTCTCCGGTTGACAGATCGCAGAGGTCTTTTAGGATTGTAAGGGCTTAACTGCCACTGTAGCAATTGTGGGCCTTTGTTGTGCATAGTCTGATGGGTTACGCAAATAGATTTGAATTGTATTCTTTTGGATTCTGGCTGCCGGTGAAGGGACTCCAGAATAGAGATGATAAAATGGTGCCTTGTGATTTTTAGCAGAATGGGTGCTGCAGCCTTCTGGACCACTTGGACTCTTTGCTCCACAAAAAGAGGACTGCCGATATATAGTGGGTTCCCGTAGCATAGGTCCCTTGATTACCGTTCTGCGGGTGGCAGAAGGAAGCCAGCTAAGAACCTTCCTAAGAGTTCTGAGCAGGCCAAAGCAAATGGCAGCTAGTTTCCTCACTTGAACCTCCATAGTGAGGTTACTACTTATCCAAAAGTCAAGACTTTTCATCTCTGCCTCCTGGGGGGGTCTCCTAGGAAGTCAGGTCAGGATAGTTCAGTTCAATGAGAGAGTGTATAGCCTGCTACCAGTACCTCAGTTTTACCCCCATTTAGCTTCACAGTGCTACTAGACATCCACTCAGTAATTTGCTTTAAGCAAGTATTTAGGGCCAGATGTAGGAAGAAATGGGTTTGCGACTTGAGTCGCACACCCATATGCAGGATGGTGTCCCTGACACCATCTGTGAATCGCAAGGGGGTCGCAAACACCCACCTCATTAATATTAATGAGGTGGTACGCAATTTGCAACCCCCTTGCAATTCCCTTCACTCACAGGGATGGTGGCCTGCTGGAGACAGCAGACAACCATGTCTGTGACTGCTTTTTTAATAAAGAAGTTTGTTTTTTTTGTATTTCAGCCCGTTTTCCTTAAACGAAAATGAGTTGCAATACACTCGAGAAAATGAAACCATCTGGTTTAATTTTTTCAGGGTAGGCAGTGGTCCATAGGACTACCGCCTGCTCTGAAAAAATATTTTTAGAGCCATTCACAAAGGGGAAGGGGTCCCCTGGGGACCCCTTCCCTTTTGCGAATGGGTTAGCACCCACTTCACATAGGTGCTAACTGCAAATTGCTTTGTGACCGCTTTTGCGGTCACAAAGCAATTCTGCATTGCGATGCGAATCGCAAATAGGAAGGGTAACACCCCTTCCTATTTGCGATTCGCATTCCCATTTTGCGAGTCAGTAACCAAGTGACTGACTCGCAAAATGGGAATGAGCATCGAGATGCGCGTTTTGCATGGCGCAAACAGCGAATTTTGCTGTTTGCGCCATGCAAAATGTTTGTTACATCTGGCCCTTAGTTTCTTGGAGCGTGCTGCTGGGTCTAGGGCTAATGAGATGATGAATTGTGCGTCATCGATATGACATAATTGAAAAACCAGGCATATTTATGATATCTGCAAGAAGGTGAACATAAAGGTTAGGCAGCGTAGGGCTCAATGAAGAGCCCTGTGGCACTCCGGGTGTCGATAACTGTAAGTCTGAACAGAATGATTCCTCACAGACTTGGAAGCTTCTGTTGTTAAGAAATTAGGCTTTTTAGTAACAAAGAACAGAGATGTTTCTATCCTACTTGCAGCCCAGAAATGAGGAAAGATACTTATTAACAAACTTCTCAACAATCTTACTGATTTTATGCTTGTGTAGGGTCTAAGATGGTTTCTTTAAGAGTGGGTTCACAATTGCATGTTTCCAGGAGGATGGCACTACACCGCTCTCCAAAGACCCCTGAGCGTGTTAGCTGGAGCCTAAAAAACAACATTTTCGCCTCTCGTGAGAATGTTGGGCGGAGTTGGGTCTCATAGGGATCATGATTTGATTGAAGTGAGAATTTCTTTCATATGTTCAATTCTGACCTCTGGGAAAGCTGACAAGTTCTTCTTGGTTATCATCTGTGAAAGCATTTTTGGGGGGCAGTATTCAGAGTGGTTCTGCAGCACACATAGAAAGAAGAAAACACCTCTTGTGATTGTTTTGTGCAGAAGGGTGTCCCTTTCTGCACAAAAGCAATCATCTCCACAATGCAGGCACCCTTGCACCATTGCGAAGGGGTGCCTGTGTTGGCACATGGTAGCAGGTTGTGCGCCAGCACAAGGGAAGAGAACAGAAATGCACCATTTCATATAGATACAGCACATTTCTGCCCTTTCCTGGTTGTGCAGTGTGGTGCAGCAAGGCCTTTGCTGTGCCGCCCTGCACCACGGGCCTTGTAAATGAGGCCCTTTGTCTTTAGGGTAATTGTCTCATGTGTCCTCAGTTTATTTTTACATGAGTTACATGTGAAGGAGACATCATTTGGATCTTTGCTATGATAGCAGTCCTTACCCAAAGATGTTTGGAGCTGGAGAAAGTCTTCCGCAGAGTATGTTATTGGCAGGTTAGATTGACAGATAGGGGTTCTGGCCCCTGACCGTGTCCAGATGTGGACGGGCACAGATCGGCGTGCCTTTGGAGCACCTTTGGCATGCCAGTGGCAAACCCTTTGTGAACATCTGCTGCGCATACACTTCCTGGTGCTCATTAAATAGCAAGCCCGGGCTGAAAAACTAGAGCACTGACCAATACGACATCACTACATTGTCTCCCTTGTTAGAGCCTGGCACTGCACATGGCCAGTACTAAAGTACTTGTGCAATGAGAAAGCACCTCCTTCAGTTACCAATCTTGCCACAACAAAAAAAAAAGAAGAAGGTCGCTTAGAATTCTCTTTTTAAAAAACCCAGGTATAGCAGCTTCAAAACACAGACCACACACTAATAAAAATGGTTTTAGGGTTTTCAAAATGCAACCTGAACAGATGGCGCATCCTGGTGCTCATTAAATAGCGAGCCCAGACTGAAAGACTAGAACAATGACCAGTATGGCATCTCTAGATTGTTTCCCTTGTTAGAGCCTGGTGCTGCACATGGCCAGTACAGCTTGTGCAATAAGAAAGCCTCACCTCTTCAGTTAATAGCCCCCCCACAGCTAAAATAACAAGAATGTTGCTTAGGATTCACTTTTTTAACAACACAGGTATAGCAGCTTAAAGCATAAAGTAGAGTGGTGTGTCATAGAGTGAAGTGTTGTGCAGTGGAGTATCATAAAGTTCAGTGTGTTAGACTGGAAGGTTGTTGAGTGGATTCACGTTAAGTGAAGTATTGTTGAGTCCAGTGTAATTGAGTGCATTGTGGTACAGTGGCATAGCGTGAGTAGAGCTTTGAAGAGTGGAGTAGCATAGGGTGGAGTGGTGTAGAAAGGTGTGGCATGCAGTACAGTGGAGGAGTGCATCATACAGTGGAGTGCTGTACTAAGGAGTGTCGTACAATGGAATCTTGTAGAGTGGAGTTTTGTTGACTGTGCTAGAGTGGAGAAGTGTTATTGAGTGTCATAGAGTGACAGAAAGAGGATTACGGTGTTGCACAGTGGCATAGAATGGAGTACGGTGTTGTACAGTGGAGGAGCATAGAGTGCCATACAGTGTAGTAAATCATTGGAAAGTGGCATACGGTGTAGTATGATCTCATAGAGTGAAGGAGGGTACAGTGTCATATAGTGTCAGATAGTATCGTACAGTGACATAGAGTGAAGCAGAGTGTTGTAGAATGGATGAGCGTATTGTGTTGGAGAATGAAGTATCTTAGACTGCCTAGAGCATAGTAGAGTGTTTTGGAGTGCTGTCAAGTGGAGTACAGTGCCATACAGTGGGATAGAGTGGACTAGAGTGTTGTACAGTGGAGGAGTGTAGAGTGTCGTACATTAGAAAACATTATCATACAGTGGCTAAGAGTGAAGTAAAGAATTGCACAGTGCCATAGTCTGGAGTGGTGTTCAGTGGATTGGTGTGTTGTAGACTAGAGTGGAGTGGCGTACAGTGGATTATCATACAGTGGAGTCTCATTGAGTGGAGTGTCATTACGTGGAGTGTCCTCAAGTGGAGTGTCTCTGTGTCTAGTGTTATAAAGTAGAATAGAGTGACTAGAGTGTTGTAAAGTGGCGTACAGTAGAGTGGTGTATGATAGAGTGGTATATCATACAGTGAAGAGGTGTAGTGTGGAGTAGGATGCTGTACAGTAAAGTGGCATGTGGTAGAGTGGAGTGACGTGTCATACAGTTAAGTGTCTGCAATGGAGTGGAGTTGCATCTTGTATAGTGTTGCAAAGTGGAGTACAGTGGCATAAACAGGAGGAGTATAGCTACCTTTGCAAATCTGAATTTAATTTTACTTTGGCAAAACAGCATTTCATTGGCACAGGACTCTTCCAGTTGTATGAAACAGAGAGTGTTTATCCCTTATCCTCATTCCATTTTATTTTTTCCAAGAAGGCCGTTGAGCTTGAAAGGCTAAAATTTATATTTTCTCATGTGACCTTGCAAATATTCCACATCTGTGATAGCTGAAATGGTAAGTTTATGAGAGTGCTTCAGTGCTATCTGATTTTATCTAATAAAAATAACATAAAGTAAATCCATTATTGTTTTCCTTTTTATGTGTTTCTCAGACATAAGTAACATTTCTGTTACACTACCATGTCATCATTTAACACATTTATAGTTCACGAAGATCATGTGTTTGTACCCATCATGAAACCCTGGGGAAGAACAGATCAATTGGATTGTGTAACAAACCCATAGATGATGCGCATGGCTAACTGTTCCAATATACGTAATGTTATATATATGAAAGCACATAAAACAGCAATACATTCAGCTGATTTTTACAAATGTCATCAATCATGCCAGGTCACTTTATGACATATTTACTGAATTATGTAAGTACAACACGCAAGTACCAGTTTTCAATACTGGTAATATGGTGACTTCAAACTTTTGGTGTAAAATAAGAAGATAACTGTCCTGTAAATTATTGTGAAGTCTGTGCCTAAAAGTAAGAGTAGTATTCTCACATTCTGTCCAACTAGTGTTGTTCTTTAAGTAGATTGTGTATTGTCCTAATGATACAGTCTCTCATGATGAAAAATGATGGCACTAGTAATATAAGTACACCCTGAAATGGGAATTTGTGAAGCAGTAAAGCTAGAAATACACATAATTATTTTTTGGTTATCGAGAATACATCTCAGAATCATGAAAATTATATACTGGGTTTCCATTGTAAAATTAAATGTGTAGATTCCGATTTCCAGTTTGGGCATAACTTTTTTTGCACAGCTTTGCATATTAAAATGGAACATAAAAATGATTTGAAATCAGGTATTGGCAGAGATGCAAATCTTTCACAGTGGAACTTGAATATAGGCAATGAAAACCTTCATGTCCCAAGAGCAGCTTATACTAAAAAGGTTAAAACTTGAGTGAGTTTCTGTAGCTATTATTTGTAAAATGGCTATGCAAAATTCTTGAGCATCTAGTTTTTCCTTCACAGAAAATTTATTTTCACCTCTACACATATCTACCATGTCTCTTTTTTATTATTATTATTTTACTTCTAGTTTAAAAGTTAAAACCATTACAATAGTAAGAATAGCTGCATTGTCATACAAATTACAATCAGTAGATGAGAATCCATTCAGTGCTGTAGGAAAGAATCAAAAGGGCTTACATTACAATTCATATTATATAGTGTGAACAATTGTTGTACAAGGACAAGGAGTTTATGCTGGGGGTACAGATCATATTAAAGAATCAGGTGATACTAATGCAGTGTTGTAATCAGGTTAATAGGGTCTAGTTTCAGTCTGGACATCAGAAGAGAATGGTGTTGTCTGTGTCAGCATGTATTCTGAGAGCAGCCTCCAAATGTCTCTGGGTCTGCTGGGAGGAAGGAGCATTAAATAGTATACTGTTAGCTGTTCCTGGCAATATGCCTTATCTAATAACCAGTCTCAAACAGTGGACACACGGCCCGGCCCAATGTGTAGGTGACTCTACACTTATCAAGGAGCAGTGCCAAGGCTAGAAGCTATTTATTTTCAGCAGGCATCTCCGCTGGGAGACAGAGTAGTACCAGTCCTAGTGAAGAAGGTGAAGGTTTGTGCATGATGTGCGAGAGGGTTGAGAAGACAGCCTGCCGGTAGGCCAGAACTTGGGAACAAAACCAAGTTAGATGTATGGAATCAGGACCCCCCATGGCATCTATCGTGCTCATCATAAGCTTGCAGGTTATACTGGTGCAATTTAACTGGGGTGCAATATGTCTGCCATTAGGAGAGAGAGATTATGTCAGGCTACATACGCATGTCCAATCCTTCTCCTAATAGAGAAAGGATATGTTGAGAAGAGGATGTTGTGAGAAGAAGGTTAAAGGTCTTACATTCAGTTGGAGCAGCTGAGTACTCTGACTCAGAGCTTTGGAGTTTCTAATGTATGCGAAAAAAGGTAAACAGGTTCAGCATGTCCAGTGCTGGTAATTTGTTGCAGAAGCTACCATCAGGAAAAATATGACAATCTCCATCAGCCATCCGCTCTCGCAATTTATGGGGCACCAGGGAATAGGTGGTCAGCCCTTTGGGGGAACATAGTGTTTGATGGCCTGGAGGAGCCTGCATTCAAACCCAAGCTTGCTGCATACAGGCAACCATATCCATTTCACCCCACAACTGTTTTGGAGATTGCCTGCTCAAGGACGGAAGAGGGGTGAAATGAGCCTGATCATGTTTAGGAGTGAGATGCATCAGATGAGGGGAAGGGCTAAGACAGTACTGGGAAAAGGAGGCTTAAACACAAAAATAATAAAGCTCAAAATCTGAAGCTGCTAAGCCCCTCCTCCCTGATCACAGGGCAGTGTCAGGATTTCCCAATTAAGTCTAGGCTGCCCTCCTATGCAGGCAAGGTTTACCATCAGGGAGAGAAGAGTGTGAAAATAATTAACGGGTTGGAGGGATAAGTATGTTCGTAAATAGATACAGTACCTACGGGGGGACATCATCTTCATTATAGCTTTATGCCCCATTAACAACAGGGGTAGTTTGATCCATCCCCAGGCTGGATCGTCTAGTGTAGAGGTAGACCCTCTGTAGTTTTGAAGTGTGACTGCCAGTTTGCCAGTGCAGATATGAATGGCCAATTATTTTAGGGTGTCTGTCACCCAAGGCAATGGCAGCAATAGGAGTCAAATAGAAGTAGCTGGAGTAAGGGGGAATATAAAGGACCTAGTCCAATCGATTGCGACACACAACATAGCCAAAGCTAATGGCTCAGTCCTTTCACATACAGGAGAGGTGATAGATGACAGCCTTCAAGAATGCACCTGCCAATTGGGATAGGGTCAGACAATTAATTGACCTGGATCCGTGATGAAGGGTCCATATAGAGCAACTGAATCAGTCACAGATCGGGGTCACAGATCCAAATTCTGCTTCGAACCACATATAGAAAGGGCTACTCAAGAGAGTAAAAGCCTTTAGTGGCTTCTAAAAAGACAGCCACGCTTCCTCATCTCGTTGCATTTGATGTGAAAGGGCAAAGAGAGTCCTGAGGTTGTGAGAGGTGCAACAGTTGGGGATGAAACCAGCCTGGTCAGGTAATATGAGGTTGGGGATCAAGCGAATGGCCAGTACTTTCACTAGGATTTTAGTGTCAGTATTTATAAGGGAAAGGGGATGATAAGATTTCAGAGACTCGGGGGTTGTCGGGTTTTAAAAGTGTTATTAGCATGCTTTATTGCAAAGAAGGGCACCAGTGAATAAGGCCTCTTTGTAGACTTGTAGCAGGCGAGGAGGAAGAAGGGCCAAAAAGGTCTTGCAAAACTCAGAGAGGAGGCAGTCTCCTTCTGGGGATTTGCAGGTAGGTAATCTACTTATGGCCACCGTCATCTCATCTAGAGTTATAGGCTCCACCAGAAACTCCCTACGGGGCCCCTCCAGCCAAGCCAGGGTGAGACGACTAAGGTAGGTTGTATAATTTTCTGGGGTGCTTGAATGGCGAGAAGATTATAGCTACATGTAATATGGTACAAATTTATTCATGACATCCTCAGTGTCAAGGACCATTGTGCCCTCATCCCAGTCTAGTTAGGTGACAGATGTGGGACCACTCCACTGTTGTAACATGTGAGCTAATGTGCGGCCTGGTCTATCGCTTTCACCACATGTGCGCACAGTATCATATTTGGAGTGTTTACGCTCTCTATCTACCAAGGCATTAAGTTCCGCCAGGGTCGTCTAAAACTCTATCACCAGGCGTGACTGGTAGGTGGCCTCTAGGTTGCACTGTAGATGGCAGAGGTGGATGTCCAGCATTTCCAACTAAAGCTGAAAGTCTTTTTGGATTGAGAACTGTTTGGATATGCACATCCCTCTAATGTACACTTTTAATGCTTCCCATATTGTGCCCAGTGATTCCACGAGTCCCCATTGCTCTTATAGAACCCAGCTATATCTCATTGGATAGCTCATCAGAACACAGGATCTAACAGCACCTGGGCAGATTGTGTCCACACAAAGGAAGTATTTTTGGATGCTGGGAGAGCAAGAGCAAAGACCAACGGGGAGTGTTCTGACAGGGTTCTGGGTATGTGATCAATGAATGTAATCCAGATATAGATGTCAGGGGTTGCCTAACCAGTAGTTTACTCACATTCAGGATTTGTGTACTGTAGATAGATTTTGCCCTTCTGGAGCGCAGGGTAACTGACCCTCCAACAGTCTAGTAGACAATTCACCTGCATAAGATCCCATAGTGTGCTGGCCCCAGCCCATTGGGATTGAATTGTAGGGTTAGAACAGTCTAACACATGGTTGAGAGCAAGATTAAAATCTCTACCTAAGATGACAATGAATGGAGATAAAGTTAGTCAATGTTTCCAAACATCCCAGATGAAGTCAGGGTCATCTCTATTGGGCCTGTGAGTGTTAATGATGGTGAAGTGTTTCCCTTGAATTATCACATGCACATCTACCTTGTGGGTCGGATACCTGTTCCAGCAGGTGAACTGGGAGGCCCCTTCTCACTAGTAACAGCACCCCCTAGAACAGGATGAGTTATTTGCATTTACCCCATGAGCATCTCAGTCACTGACAAAAATCATGCACACCTGTGACGTGAGGGATGTCTCTTGTAGCAGTGTGATATGGATGTTGTGTCACTTTAGATAAGCTAGTACTCTGCTTTTTGCGTGGATTGTGTAAGCAGGCGATGAGATTAACTGCAGGGGTCTTAGTCGAAGGTGAGGGCATGGTAAGGCCCTAAGGCGTGATGTACAGAAAAGGCCAGGTGACCCACATTGATGATCCCTGGCCTCAGTGAATACCCGAACAAGAAAAACAGTACTAAGAAAGCAAACAAATCAGTAGCAATGTGCAGTGCACTGGGGGTAGGGGTCAACTCATTACAGTCAACAACCCACCCCCTAAACATTCAGTAGGGGACGGATTGTCTACTTAACAACATCCGGATCACCGCAGTTCTCAGGGTAGGGGCCTAAAGTACCAATGTAACATATTTCTCGTTAAGTATGAAAGTCCTAGTAATTTGAGGAATAGCAAGCCACTCAAGCCCAGGCTATATCATATTGGGTGCAACTATTAGGCATGGGCAAAGGGATCAAGCAAAGTTGTGCAACATCAGTCATGTGGAGGAGTGACAGACAAGTGAAGAGAGTCTTTTTCAACTCAAGGATCAGGGCCCATAAGATCTGACAGGTCGGTTTCATTACCAGCCGTGGAAAACTGGCTGTTCCAGTGACATCTGGTACATGGCTCAAAGGCATTCTTGAAGCTCGGAAGAGCTTCCGTTGGCGAGTTGAAGATAGTTGTTTTCCCATTCAGTTGACATCCCAGCCTGGCTGGGTACAGCATGGCGTATGGATCATTTTACTCACAAAGATGGTTTTGACAGCACAGAATGCATGACAGGCCTCCTTGAACAGAGTGGTAGAGTCTGGAAAAATAGAAATTCTGAAGCCTTGGTGAGTCTGCCCTTATCCTGAGCCAGCCAAAGCACAGTATCTTGGTCCTGGTAATTAAGAAGGCTGGTGATGATAGGGCGCGGCAGCGTGACCAGGACCGGATGGGTCCCAAGGGAGTGGTGAGCACGTTCCACAACAAAAGTGACCACAATATACCAAATAAGTCTCAGAACAGTTGTGCTGCGAATGAGTTAATCCGCCCGACATTAGTGGACGCAGGAATGCCCACTAGGCTCAGATGATTTTGCCTAGAATAGGCTTCCAAGTCTTCATTCTTGGAAGCTATACTCAGTAACTTAGTGTGCTTTTTCTGATAGCTGGTGGGCAAGGTTGCCTGTTCCACATCCAGTGAAGCAAGACCATGATCAGTGTTAGTAGCCTTTGTCTACTGTTTCGTAAAATGGGCCTCCAGTCTGTCAAGGTGGCCTGTCAGATTATCAATTTTGAAATCAATGCGCTGGAGGATAGTGCTCATCTGGAGTAGCAGGGTATGAGCATCAGATTCAGGGGAGAGGGCACCCAGAGTCCCCGGCAGAGTAGCAGCCTCATCCATTTTGCAAGCTGTATCTTTACATGGTTCAGAGCCCAGCTTGGGATCCATTTTACCCATTACAAAGGGGCTTGAAGGGGAAAATGCATTTTATTTTCGAAACTGCGGAACTGCCCAGTTCCAGCCAGAAGGGGAGGCATGTGAGCAACAATTACTGTGTCCCCTTGAGGTCAGGTCTCTGTCCTCCAGAGAGGGTAGGGAAATTGAAGCAGGCACCAGGCACAGGTTGCACAGAGGGGTGGTGGGAACAGCTACTCAACTTGCAATAAGGCATGTGCTTGTGCCACAAGCAGATGGGGAGGTACGTCAGTAGGTTATCCAAAGCCAGTAAGTTACATCAGTGGGAGTCTACTGGGGTACAAGTGGCATGGGAAAAATGTATTGCCCCCACTCTCCAGACTCTCTGCCCATTATGAGCCTCCTCTGTTAACCAAGGGCCATGCATCCATACAGATGCTCTGCCCCAGAGGTCCTCTATGTAGTATGGCTATCTCAGCTACTGGAGTGATGCACATCAAGTAAGGGCCTTACGCAGCACAACTCCAGCCTGGGCTGCATGGTGCAGTGCAATCTGTGGGATTTAGGGGAAGGATAGATGCCAAAGAACAGTGCAAGTGTTTATACAGGCAGCCAGGTAATTGTAGCATTGAGGGCTGCGACGAGGGGCCCCAGTCTTCAGGTATATAAGGTATCTCTGCCCCTCTGTGCCAGTACGAGGGGCTCATTCAGTCTCCATAGGCCCCGATGTCCATGTCACGTGGAATCCATGGAAGCACCCAGAGTTGCACCTCTCCTGCAGTGGGGACCCTAGGGCCCCGTCCCAGCCTTCCTGGCTCAGCAGAGGCTCAAGCAGGTGGTAGGCCCTACGTCTCTCAGAGCCTGACAACAGTCTAGGCCATTCCCCACAGATCC
Organism: Pleurodeles waltl; assembly: GCF_031143425.1. Classification (NCBI taxonomy): domain Eukaryota; kingdom Metazoa; phylum Chordata; class Amphibia; order Caudata; family Salamandridae; genus Pleurodeles; species Pleurodeles waltl. Next base: position 732,669,585 of record NC_090436.1, read on the forward strand.
ACCCCCAGTTAGCAGTCATGCCTCTAAGCGCTCTCCAGCAGTTACCCGGAATCCTAGATGAGAAGGAGCACCTCGAGGCTGCCCCCACAGCAGGGTAAAAACACCCCTCCCAACCCTGCCAGTCATGCTTCCCCGACCGTGCAACCCAACTAGACCTTACCTCAGCAGGAGGGGGCAATGTCAATTAATAGCCACAGGCCCCTTCAAGTCATCCTCTCACATGATCATGACATCCACAGCAGCCCCCGCCTGGCCTCAGAGGAACAGGACACAGTCCACAAGGGCCTAACTGCAGTTCGCGCTGCTCTGTCAACAGCAGTTTTGTGGGCCGTGCAGTTGCAATGCAGGTACCAGCAGTGGGGGACTACCTCACCAAGGACCTCAAGGCAATTGAAGCGGCATTAAGGCACCAAAGAGGATCGATGCTGGTGGATATTGTGAGCTGGGGAGTGGAGCTCCAGATTGAGGCAGCCAACTTGATCAGCTACAGGTCGCGCCTCTACCATGTCTCTTATGGCTCTTGGAGAGAAGCATACGTTTTTGTTTGACAGAATGTTTTCATGAAGATTTACCAAGGGTTTGCAGAAGCATTGACTTACATGCTGATGAATTATTTATTTGGCAGACGGTAGGTGCAAAAGTAGAGCAACTATTACATTACTCTAGCAATTTATACCATTCTGATTTTAAAACTGATGTCTTGTCATTTTCATGTGTTTTTTAGGTAGTTCAAATTCTTCCTTGTCATCGCAGTTTGTTTCAATTTTTTTTACAAGACATTTTACATTTTCACAATATGGGGTATTGACCAAGATGAAGAGCATATCTGTTTTGCAATCCATTGGAGTCAGTGACACAGCTACTGTTGGCATTAATTCTTGTCTCATCCAAATCAGTAATATGCAGTCCTGTAAGTTTTTTAAAGCAACAAAGAGCAGCATGTGCAACTCCCTCTTTGAATACTGTAGAGGCATTGTTAATCAGTGCATAATCTACGCTTAGTCCTTGTGATTTGTGTATTGTTACAGCATAAGCCAAATAAAGAGGAAACTGTTCTCCTCGAGTATGTAAATCTTTCACAAGTAAGAATCTCACTCCATATCAGGAGTTTTGTTTTTGCTGTTTAATGTGGTAAAAGTTGACCACAATTAGTTCAGTGGCTTGATTTTATTACTGCTGCCACAGGGACCACTACAAATCCCATGGCTTCACTTACTAGTCCTTCTATATTTACATTTCAACGTAAAATTACAGAACAATTTTCACATAGCAGTAAATATTTCTCCACTCCCGCTGTATATGAAACTGGATTTTCTATTGTTTGTAATTTTGTTTTCTATGTTTAGTCTGTGATTCTCTAATTTATCTTTATAAGTAAGATGTGCAATTGTTTCTTTTTACAGATATTGTATTTCATAGATAAATTTAGCATATTCTTCAAAAGTTAATGTTAATCAAACAACGGGCTGTGATTGTGAAAGAAGATCATGCATAGGCTCAGCAGCTGAATGAAGGTTACAAAATAATGTACTTGAATTTCGTTTCCTTAGCATAATCTTTGCTTCACTTGTCACAATGCAAGGGCAAATGTCTTTCAGTATCTTGGCATATTCTTCATTGTTAGCGTGCCCCATATTTTGTGTTAATTCTGAATATCAGAAATGCAACCAAATGTTGACATTGCCTATACTTCCCAAACAATTCAGATACTGGTTCTGCAAAATTGTATTGGAAATTGGTTGACCTTTCATGGATGTAAGTTGTAATAAGTCTCCAAAACAATGATGTTTCCCTCTGAACAGCACATTATAAAACTTTCTGAGAACCTCCTGCATACACAGATGAGCAAATGCCACATTGAATTTGAAACCATATTTTTTTAGGATTCTACCAAGTTCTTGGCATGTATCAGTATTTCATTTTAAGTATTTCCTTTTATTGTCATGCTTCATATGTAATACTAGATGATGTAAGGTAATCCCTTTGATGCTATGTGCTGTTAACCAGAAGGAGCATAACTACACAAGATAAACTGGAGGTAGCAACTTTATACACATAAGCAGTAGTTATTTTAATAAGAAGTGTTTCCCAGTTACTGCTTTGCCACTCACATTTTGGAATGTAGGTTTATAAATACTACATTCACATATTCTATTTCATGTTAAAGTCCATGATCTACTGAATCATTAATGCATTTTGTATATATCTAATTGTTCACTATTTAATGGAGCTACTAAGTAACCTAAATTATCTGCACCCTTTTTCACTTAGTCCATTGCATTTTGAACTTCATTCATTGCAATCTCAGCTTCAGTAACAATAATTGGTTGACCTTCTGGGTCACCAGTCCTGGAATTGAAACTATTATTAGTAGTTGTAGTATTTCATTGAATTTCTGCATTAATATTGATTTCTTCAATTTGTTGATCCAAAATTTGTAAGTATTTCTGAAATTCAGACAATGCAATGTCATTTGTTTAAACACTGAATACTCCTTCATAGCATTCAAAGGAACCTTTCAATTCTTCTTCTTTGGGCCTTGATTTAAATAGTTGAAGAAGCGCTAAATAGTACAAGTCTTTCTTTACTCCTTTGTCACAACTTAGTTTACAATGATTAATAAGAGTAGGTTTACGATGGTGTATTAAACATTGAGCTCAAAATGTTCCACTGTTGATATCTTCTGCCACATTGTTTCTATTTGTGTAGAACTGAGCAGTGAGAGTTTTTCTAACAGTGCACTTCTCTTTGGTTGGTATGTGACAAACATTTTTTTTTCAAAATTTCTTTGTTTGTGGGATCATAATGCGCTTCCTATTCAATTTCTCGTGACCCACAGCCCCATTGATGAATAACAAGAACAAGGTGGGGGCTAGGACACACTCATGTCTAACTCCATGTTTGATCTTAAAGGCTCATTGAGTTGTCCGTCCTCTCCCCACCTGACCATGTTGTCTGCATACATTCTCATTAGAATATCCAGTAAATTATCAGGGATTCCCATCTTGACTAGCACTTTTTAGATTTTACCCCTAGGCACCAAATCAAATGCTGTTCACAAGTCCACGAACAGTTTGCCCCTATTTAATATCACTTCTTTCCAATATATACAAATAAAACAACACCTGGTCCAAGGTACTAATATTGGTTCAAAATCTGGCAGGATATTTCCTTTGGAAATCCAGTCTTGGAGACGTACTAATATTTGTTTACAAATTTGTTTTTCCAAAGAACCTATTAGGCTGATAGGACTGTAGCTTTTAGGGTTTGGCCCTATCCTGCTCCTTAAAGATTGGTATGATCTCCGCCAGCTTCCAGGAAACAGGGATCTCCACACCAAGACGGTTAATATAGCTCCCCCACATGTCTGGATCTTCCATATATAGGTCATTTGGAATCCTATCTGGATCCGGAGCTCCAGCTGGCATACATGTACTAATCACTGCATAAGTTTCTGTGGGACAAATTACAAGAACATGTTGCTTATTGGGTATGTCTTTTGCCAATGGGTTAGAGTGTTCCTCTTCCTCACCACTTCCCCACACCGCTTCCACACTTCCACTACTTCCTGCCCTCTCCCAGTGACCCAGTGTAGTACAGCAAGAAGACTTGCTGCACTGCCCTGTGCCACAAAGCCCACAAATATGGGCCCAAGTGTTTGTAACTATCTCTCTGTCTTTATCCTGGTGAAATGAAGTGTTTGAAGCAGATTTGTGAGGACACACATTTCATAATTCTTTTGCAGTTATATTCCTAATCTTGACTCTTCTTCTAAAAGAGTATATTTTGTTGAAGAGGCAGCATTTTTTTAGTTGGAATGGCTAACTGTTAATTGTGGTCTCTTTGGCAATTGCTTCCTATTACCATTTTTACTACTAAGATTAGGGCGTTTAGAAACAGTAGAACACTTTTTAGTAATCTCACCAGCACTATTATTTTTCTGTAGGCATCCTCCCTTCTCTCTGTTCAGTTATTTTCATTCTCCTTTCTGGGTTAATATTGATATTGTCCATTTTTGTTTCTGCAGGCATTGTTTGTGGGTATTGTGTTCAATAAGGGCAAATCTGTTTTAGAAAAAAACATAAAGAAGTATTGCTTACAATAGCTATTGTTCTAATTCAACATGTAATATTGTTATTTTATTTCCCTGTATTATTTTTCAAACCATATGCCATAAAGCAATATACCTATTTATTAAGAAATGTATAGACAGAGGTGATGAGGTGTAATTTGCAAAGTCTCTGTAATATCTATGAAGAAGAAATAGAGTTGTATTGCTTTCTAATAGTCTCCACAGTGTCTATGGCTGTTAGTGTTATTTAGTAGTAGTGGGCTGCATTTATAGCCCACCTTCTGTGTTAAACCAATTACATAATGTTTTACTTCTTTGCTGTAATTGGTATGTAGGTTTCTATTTGTTTTTATATTCATGTGAACAGAAATGTGTGTTCAGCGGTATTAGGCTATCTTTATAGCCCATCTGTTAATAACCAACACATAGGGGGTCATTCCGACCCTGCCGGTTGACTACCGCCAGGGCCGGGGACCGCGGATGCACCGCCAACAGGCTGGCGGTGCATCCATGGGCATTCTGACCGCAGCGGTACAGCCGCGGTCAGAAACGGGAAACCGGCGGTGTCCCGCTGGTTTCCCGCTGCCCTAGGGAATCCTCCATGGCGGCGCTGCAGGCAGCCCCGCCATGGGGATTCCGACCCCCTTACCGCCAGCCTGGTTCTGGCGGTTTTGACCGCCAGAACCTGGCTGGCGGTAACGGGTGTCGTGGGGCCCCCTAACAGGGCCCCACCAAGATTTTCAGTATCTGCCAAGCCGGCATCCTCTTCGGAGCCGGCATCCTCATGGAAGGGGGTTTCCCGCTGGGCTGGTGGGCGGCCTTCTGGCGGTCGTCCGCCAGCCCAGCGGGAAACTCAGAATTACCGCTGCGGTCTTTTGACCGCGCAGCGGTATTCTGACGGCGGGACTTTGGCGGACGGCCTCCGCCGCCCGCCAAAGTCAGAATGACCCCCATAATGTTTTACTTCTTCATTGTGTTTATTATATATTCATTTTCATTGTTATGTGACCAGAAACATGGTTTACATGCCTTTGTAATACTTGTGAAAGTTTGTTGCTACAGCCTAGCTTATTTTCTTACATCATTTTGGACTTTGGTAGTATTATGATACATTAGTAGCCGTAAGTGTATGTAAGCCAACTATTGTCCTTTTTTTTAAATGTATTTGTTCATAAATAGTACTTTCCTACTACTGATTATCCAACTCTGTATGTATTTGTTTTTTTGGACCTGTGTTCCTCATTCTTGTATGTTAGTGCAGGTGGAAGATGGTTCTGTTTGGCTTGTTGGGCACAGTTGGGCCAGAGAGCATTGCAAGAAAGCAGATTTTGAAGGTGATTTAGGTTTGAAAGTAGTAGACATAACATGGACTGGGGAAAGAGGTTTGGGATCCATTTATGTACTTCCTCTACTTTTCTCTGTTAGTGCATGTGACCATCCGCACTTTATGCTTATTCACTGTGGTGGCAATGATATAGGCCAATTAGCTGGAGTTAGATTAGAAATTACCATGAAGGAGACATTTTCCACCTTGATGTGTATGTTTATAAATGCACATTATGTATTCTCCAACATTTGTCAGAGACAAAAATGCAAGTGATTTACTCTAAATACTTCTACGTTTGAAAAGACCCGAAGATATGTGAACAAGCCAATCTCAGCATGGACGTTTTCTATTTTTTATTTGGATGTCAGCTATTCCAATGCAGTACCGTATGATACTGATGGTGTCCATTGTACAACCTATTGAAACCATCTTTTCCTTACAAACATCAAAACTTGGCTTGTCCAACATAATTAAGCGTGTTTAATTTGAAGAGCCATACTGTAATGTGTGAATTTAATGGTGTGTATATATATATATATATATATATATATATATATATATATTCTTTCTTGGTAGTACCGCAGTCCCCAGTAAATTAAAAAAATATATAAATTATTAAAACTACCTTTCCCTACCACTTCACAGTTTGCTAAACTGGTTGATTCCTTCCTCTACACTACATCATCAGTAATAACCTATTGTAGGGTTATGCTTACAAGAGTAGTGTGGAATGTGAAGCAATAGAATGTAAGGGGCATAATATTCTAACAAGATTGCTGGGGAAGAACTGGAGCTGGACACTGGGAAGGAAGCTGGGAGTTATGTATGCTGCTTAAGAAGATACAGCAAGAATAAAGGATCTTTAATCTGGCACCTTCTCTGCGTGATTACTACATGAATTGGCGACGAGGAACTCTGTGCAGGGGGCAGAGACATTTATAACTCCCAACCCCTGGATAAAAGAAGCTTATGGGTGAACGAGGATTGAAGCTGAAATCAATGTGATCGATTTCAGTTATTGAATCTATGTGTCTTTTGTGCAAAGCTTGTAACACCTTACAGAATTCACCAAAAATGTTGACTTTGAACTTTCTATCCCAGTGTGTGACCAAGCTGCGCATGATACTTAAATGTGCCTGTTTCTTACGTTTATTTGAGTGTGCCGCTTAACCAAATACATCACTTTGATTGTGATTTAAGCATTAAATATGCTCAGTAACTTAATCGACAATCTATGCAGTAAATTATTGATTGTGTGCAGTAAATAACCGATCGTGTTGGAGTACAACAGTTGGTGCACGCAATGTTTTCTTAGAAGAAAACACCAGCACGCACACGTGGAAACAGTGTGGCACCTCCTGTGCACAACATTGGAGCGTGCAACGTGTCTTAAAAAGAAACAACGACACAGGCACAAGTAGAAACACCATGGTACGCGTGCAACGCGTCTTAAAAAAAAACAACGACATGCGCGGTGAGCGTGGTGTCGTCCTATGCTCAGAATAATGTATTTAATAGAAGTGAATTACCTAGTGTGGCGCTCCAATTAAATATTCTGCTAAGTGCAGATGGCTGTAAAGCTGTAAGCTTCGGAAGTAAAACTGAGAAGCAGGATCCAGTACCATTGATGGCCAGGGGTGCGAAGAAGGACTATGAATAGAGCTTAGCAGAGGAAATAGAAAGAGGACCGTTGCATTGATAAAGCGAAGAGTTCACTCAGAACATTGCTAGGATTGTTATTTCAAATTATTATTTTAGACTGTTGTTTTTGCTTAAAGTTTTGAATTGTTATTTTAGATTGTTATTTTAGTCTATTAATTAAATTGTTATTTTTGTCTTTTTTGGTAGTTTGTTGTTTTGGATTTTTTTTGTAGGATGGCGGAACAGAATATCTCTGCACCACCGTGTTTCTTACCCATACCAGGTGAGCCAACAATAACATGGAAAAGGTGGAAAAATATTTTCACAACATACTTATTAGCTGTAGCTGGTGATAAGTATAGTCCGATTAGGACACAAGCGATATTACTACATCGCCTGGGAGCAGAAGGAAGAAGAATTTACAATGACTTACCTGAAATAGCTTTGGGCATGGGTGAGGGTCAGCCCATGAATGTTTATGAAATGTCCCTACAAATGTTGGAAAAACATTTTACCCCCAAGTTAAGTATAGTGTTTGAAAGTCACAAGTTTTTTTCTCGTGTTCAGTCTCTCGATGAAGATGTAATGTCCTATTTTGCTGCCTTGAGGGGTTTAGCCGTCACATGTGATTTCTGTGATTTGAGTGAACCTTTAATAAGAGATCAAATAGTACGTTGCACAAGCAACAAAAAGGTGAAGGGGAAGTTATTATCCATGGATCCAACGTTGTAAGAATCTATCCAAATTGTGAGAAGTATGGAACATACTGCTGCGTGGATGAGAGATATTGAGGTAGCCAAAAGTTACACAAAAGATTCAAATAATGAGACCATAGTTGAGGTGAAGGAAGTTAGATCTAAAAGACAGGAAAGAATGCTGGAGAAAACTGGAGTAAGAAGTGGTGAGAAGAAGAATGCAAGTATTTTATGTTTTAGATGCGGATGCCCAGGGCACATAGCTTCCAGTTAAATTTTTACCACGCAAACTGACATGTAGATTGTGTGGAAAGAGAGGTCACATAGCTAAAGTATGTAGAACCAAATGAAAGATAGTAAATAGTAGTGTCAAATCTGTAGATGACATAAAGGATGATCATCAAGAAATTGTGCTAACGGTTTATGAAATTGAGGAGTTTAGCCAGCTTGCCGTAGAATCCATGAATAAGAAGAATTGGAAAAGGGAAAGTTCAAGTAAATTGGAGAAACCTCACTGCGATGTGACAATTGATTCTACAGTGGTGAAAGTATTGGCGGACTCTGGTAGTTTGTTTGCGCTAATTTCTAGAGGAACATATGAAGAGACTTTGAAGAAAAAACTAGGAGTGTTGTTGGAAGCTGATGTGAAGGCAGTTGGATATGGTGGAAAAAGAATTGAAATTATGGGAATGCTGTGGATGGACATTTCATTCAAGAACAGAGGTGTTCATGGTAAGGTGCATGTTACTGGTGAGGGAACAAATCTCCTGAGATGGCGGAATCAGAAAGATTTGGACATTGTACTCGACCCTAATGCGGATGAACCAGTCATGATCGTGGAGCGGATGGCCGCCATAGGAAGTTTAGAGACAAATGGGCAATGGTGCGACAAGGTGATGACTACGTTTCCAAAGGTCTTCACCGACAAGTTGGTCAAATTAAAGGGATTCACTCACCGAATAGTATTAAAAGTAGTTGGCAAACCCTTTAGTGAGCATGATGAGTTGTTGGAGAAAGTATTGCAGAGGATTGAAAACCATGGATTGACTGTGAAGAGAGAAAAATACCAGTTGAGGAAGGATTGTGTGAATTATTTGGGGCATGAGATCTCTGCAGAAGGAATTAAACCAAAAAAAAGTATAGTGAAGGCAATCAGTGAAGCTCCTAGACGGGGTGACAAAGATCAGTTGAGATCCTTCCTAGGGTTGGCTGAGTATTGCTTGAAATTCATACATAATTTTGCTGATCTTGTGGAACCTTTGAGGGTGATGCTGAAAAAAGGAGCAGAATTTGAATGGAAAGTTAAAAGCAAAATGGCATTTGAGGAAATCAAGCGGTCGATTGCCAGAGCTCCAAAATTGGGGCATTTTGATGTCAATAAGAAAACAATTGTAATGACTGATACTAGTAGTGTAGGTCTCTGTGCTGTATTAATTCAGATGGTGGATGGTGAGGAGAGGATTATTGGGTTTGCATCACACTAACTCCAAGGAGCTGAACAATCTTATTCTGCCATTGAAAAGGAGGCATTGGCTTGTTGTTGGGGCAGAAACCACTTTAGATATTATTTGTGGGGTTTGCCTTTTGTGCTCTGCACAGACCATAAGCCACTGTGGCAGATTTTCAAAGCTGGTCGGGGTCTGGAAGGAAGCTTGAAGCCTTGTATTTCTAGGTGGTTAATAACCATCATTTATTACAATTTGAGATGGAGTTTGTGAGGGGAAGAGAAATGTGGTAGCTAATTGTTTGTCACGGATGCCTATTGATGGAAATTTGATGAGATGTTTGATGTGGAATAGATGGAGAGCTGGCACTGGGACAAGATGAATGGGAGGAGGCTGTAAGGAGTGATGTGGAATATAGTGAACTGAGGAAATTCATAATGGGACAAAATGTGGGTGGGACACAAGGAAACCTGAAACTGTATTTGGTGGTGAGTGATGAATTGAGTGTGCAAGGGGGGAAGATATTGCGACACCTCCCACAAAATTGAGGATAAGATTAATAAAAAAAATTCATGAGGAGCATTTGGGTAGGAGTTTGACGAAGAGGAGGTTGCAACAGTTTTACTGGTGCCCTGGGATGGACAGGGATGTGGACAAAATGGTGGAGGAGTTTGAGGCTTGTAGAAATAGTGATAAGACGAAAGTGGTCAGGCAACTGCCTTTGTGATATGTACAATTTCCCGATGCACTGTGGGAGAAGTTATCGTTGGATTTGTTGGGGCCGGTGGAGAAGTTGGGTAGAAGAAATCATTTACTCATGGTCTTGGTGGATTATTACAGCAAGTGGTTTGTGATTAAAAGTGTGGAACAAATTACTACCAATAGTGTCATAGAGATTCTTAAGGAAACATTTCTGGAGGAAGGTGTTCCTAAGGTTTTGGTCACCGATAATGGTGTGCAGTTGGTGTCTATGGCTATGACAGAATTTCTCAGTGAATTAGAGGAGAAGCATGAAAAGGTGGCTAATGGTTTAGTGGAAAGGGTGAATAGGATGGTGATGGAGAACATACAGCTTTCAGTAGCAAACGTATTGAACTGGAAGGAGGAGTTGAACAAGATGTGGGCGCATAGAGTGACACCTCATTCTGTGACGGGAGTGTCGCCTTTCATTGCCCTCAAGGGAAGGTAACCAGGAACGAAAGAATCTCCTTGGTGGCTGAGTGAGAAGAAACAAGTGTGGGTGGATCATGAGGACATGAAGGCGAGGGTCAGGTGTTTTCAGAGGAGTAATAAGATGAATTATGATAAAAAGAAAAGCGTGAAGTGTACTCGTGTGAGTTGTGGTGATTTGGTGGCAGTGAGGAAAGTTGGAACTGTAAGGAAGGGTGAGAGTAAGTTTTATGAACCACAAAGGGTAATAAAGGTGAAGAACTCAGTGGTTAAATTGGAAGATGGTAGAGAGTGGAGCATAGGAAATCTGTGTAGGGTTAAATGTGGGTTGGAATGCTTGCTTGAGTGAATTAATATGTAATAGGGTATGATGTGTATATAGTTATTTCTGTTTTTGTTTGTATTACAGGTAATTTTGGTAAGTTTCCATAAGATAGATTTTTGAGTTTTATAAGGGAGGAGATGTGTAGGGATATGCTTACAAGAGTAGTGTAGAATGTGAAGCAATAGAATGTAAGGGTGATAAGATTCTAGGAAGATTTCTGGGGGAGAACTGGAGCTGGACACAGGGAAGGAAGCTGGGAGTTATGTATGCTGCTTAAGAAGATACAACAAGAATAAGGGATCTATAATCTGGCACCTTCTCTGCATGATTACTACACCTATATTTCACATTGAAGCACACAACACAGCAAAAGTGTGGTGTAATTAAAATGGCTGTCTTTTCACTTTGCTAGAGCTTTCATTAACCAATTAGGTTGTATATTGTGATCACCAGGTAATAATCTCAGTGGAGATCTATGTTCTTTTGAATTCTCTTCTCTGACTGCAGATTTAAAGAGCAATTCTTCTCTGGATGTATTGATCACTCTATTCTGAGCATCAATCAAGATCTTCAAGGAATATCCTCTATTTCAAAATCTTGGAGTCATAGTGGTGATTTCAGTTCTAAAGCTTGCATCATCTGAGCATATCCTGCTACCCCGCAGGAATTGGCTATATGGTATGCTCCATTTCAAAGCTTTCGGATGGCCACTATTGCCGTGTAATATAGAATTACATGCGGTGGGTTTACGAAAAATAGTGGTCTCCAATGTATCATTTTTAACAGATAACAAGACATCTAAAATTCAATGGTCTGTCTACTCTACTTCAAATCTAGATGGACATTTAACTTATTATTATTGAGTATACTAATGTATTCCAAAAGGGACTGTTCATGACCGTCCCAAATAAGGAAAAGGTAATCAATATATCTCACCCACAATACGACTTTGTCCATGTGATTCTCATAGATATCAGACCATGCAACTTCTTTTGTCCACCAACCCATATAAAGATTGGCATAAGTGGGAGCGCAGGACGCTCCCATAGCGGTCCATAGTTCTTGAAGATAGTAATCATTATAAAAAAGGAAGACATTATGCGTAAGATAGAATTTTAACATGGACAAAAGCATATTGGTGTGCTGCAAAAATTCAATCTTGCGTGTCCCTAAAAAGTGTCTGCAGGCCTGAATCCCATAATCATGCATAATGGAAGTATATAAGGAAGCTACATCCATCCATGACCAATAGATAACTGGCCTGCCAAGGAATGTTATGTATCATGGATAGGAAATCATTAGTGTCCCGTAGATAGGAGGGCAATTCTCTAACAAAAGGGCATAAAAAGAGATATTTTCTAATAGTGATTGGTTCATGCTCACAATGGGTCGGCCAGGGGGGTTATGTCTGTTTTTATGGATTTTAGGTAAGAAATAGATACATGGGATTTTGGGAAACTCAATTTTCAAGTAGGAGTACTCTTCATGCTCAATAAGGCATTCAGTACACCATCCATCTAAATTCTCCCAATAGCTCTGTTGGTATTGTGTAATAGGATTTGTGTGTAGTTTCTCATGATATTCGATGTAGGTAGTTGGCGATGTGCTTCTTTAATGTAGTTCTGTACATCCATTATCACAATATTACCACCTTTATCGCAGGTGAAAAACAAAGGTTACAGGGACATTTTAGTTAGAAAAAATAATAAAAATAACTTTAGAAATTAGATTCACTAAAAAACCAAAGGTTACAGCGATGTTAGGTTAAGATTTTACACGCACAAAACCATAGAAATTCAACTGTTGTAGTTAGAGTTATTTCAGGTAACTAAAACTCATGCCCTTTGGAAACTATAACTCCGGCCCTCACCATGCACAGTTTTCTCCTCAATAATTTTACTGCAAATATTACAGTGACATTATCAATAATGTCATACAAGTTGTCATGAGTGATGTATTATCCGTGGTAATCTAACAGTGCATGACAAGGGAGCGAATTATAGTTACATTGGGCATTAGTTATAGCTACTTGAAATAACAGCTGAATTTCAATTATTGTGGTGCTGCAACCCCTGATGCCTGCCCTGTGAGTTCAGTTCAGTGACCCTGCCCATCTCCCTCCTGCCCTCTGTTATCCGATTTCATGTCCCTACCCCATTCCTCCTGCCCTCTGTGATCAAATGTACCATACTTGCCAACATCTTGAACTTGGTAAGAGGGAGATTTGGAAATACAAACCTGGAGAATTGATTTCCTCCATAGATTTACATTGGCTTACATTGAAAAAGAGGGAATTTTAGGCAGGAAGCAGATCAAATTAAGCCTTCTGGCCTTGAAAACATTGGGAGTTTCCTGCTTGAATCGGGTCTGTTGCCATGTACCGTTGTACTGCCACTGCCTCTTTCTTCGGCCCCCAATGGTCTGTTATATTGGCACATCCTCTCCTGCCTGTCTCGTATGGTTGGTTTGTTGCCCCTGTCGCACTTACCCTTGCCCTCCATGGTCCATTTTGCTGCCACTGCCCCTCCCGCCTCCCAGTGTGGTCTTCTTGTTGCCTCTGCACCATCCTCCCAATCCTCAATTTTCGAGTCCATGCCCCTGACCTCTGCCTGCCCACAGTATTCTAATGAACAACTAGATTGCTAACATTCTATATTTATTACAAAAGTGTGGCCCGCCAGACGCCGTCTTCATGTAATCAAAACTGTAATACCTAAAGCATTTCCTTTCAAAATAATAAAAATGATAAGGTCTTATTTCTGTAGAAACTATGGTTAGTGCTCTTAAAACTAGAAAGAGGACATATTTTCTGAGCTCTCAAATAGCGACAAAGCACTTTGCTATCTTTATGTATTTTTATCCAGTTTATCACTTGATTATTTTTTACACTTAAGAGAGGATGTGGCATTATGGCCAGAGCTGCAGACTGCAACTGGAGAACTAGGTTTGACTTTCTGCATCAGCATCTGGGGACAACATGCCCATTACTCTGTCCTGGGGAGTGCCAGGCCACAGTCTCTCAGGTGGGTGACTTTCCCACTGGTTCTGGAGGGGGCAACATGCCTTGTGCTTTGTCCTGGGTAGTGCAAGGCCACAGTCTCTCGAGTGGGTGACTTGCCCACTGGTTCTTGAGGGAGCAACATGCCGTGTGCTTGGTCCTGGGGAGTGCATGGCCACAGTCTCTCAGGTGGGTGACTTTCCCACTGGTTCTTTAGGGGGCAACATGCCCTGTGCTTTGTCCTGGTGAGTTCAAGGCCACAGTTTCTGGACTGGGTGACTTTTCCACTGGTTCTGGAGTGGGCAACATGCATTGTGCTTTGTCCTGGGGAGTGCAAGGCCACAGTTTCTGTAGTGGGTGACTTGCTCACTGGTTCTGGAGCGGGCAACATGCCCTGTGCCTGGTCCTGGGGAGTGCAAGGCCACAGTCTCTCAGTTGGGTGACATTCCCACTGGTTCTGGAGGGGGCAACATGCCCTGTGCTTTGTCCTGGGGAGTGCAAGACCAAGACCACAGTCTCTCAGGTGGGTGATTTTCCCACTGGTTCTGGAGGGGGCAACATGACCTGTGCTTTGTCCTGGGGAGTGCAAGGCCACAGTTTCTGGAGTGGGTGACTTGCCCACTGGTTCTGGAGGGGGCAACATGCCCTGTGCTTGGTCCTGGGGAGTGCAAGGCCACAGACTCTCACGTGGGTGACTTGCCCACTAGTTCTGGTGCAGGCAGGCCTCACAGCAGCCCCTGGAGGCTGGAACATATGGCATCCACCGGCGGTGACAGCAGCACTGTGGTGGGGGTAGTGGGAGGCTCCTGCTCAGCCTCTGCACCCTCCAATGGCTGCACTGTGGTGGTGGTTGTGGGAGGCTCCTACTCAGCCCCTAGACCCTCCGATGGCTGCACTGTGGTTGTGGTGGTTATGGGAGGCTCCTGCTTAGCCCCTGCACCCTCTGATGGCTGCACTGTGGTGGTGGGAGGCTCATGCTCAACCCCTGGCAGTGGGGGCTCTGTGACAGCTGCTTGTACAGGCTCCTTCCCCTTTTAGCTAGCTGGTGCATGCCCCTTCTTGCTGGCTGGTGCAGGCTCCTTCCCCTTTTTGCTGGCTGGTGCAGGCCCCTTCCCCTTTATGCTGGCAGGTGCAGGCTCCTTCCCCTTTTTGCTGGCTGGTGCAGGCTCTTTCCCCTTTTTGCTGGCTTGTGCAGGCTTCTTCCCCTTCTTGCTGGCTGGTACAGGCTCCTTCCCCTTCTTGCTGGCTTGTGCAGGCTCCCTCCCCTTCAGTATTGGTGGCCTGGAATCCTTTCCACCACGAGTAGGTGCTGATGAAACTGGGCCCGTGGACTGTTTGGCTGGGTTCTTGATACCCTGGCCATACGTGCAGGATGGGGGGGAGGGGTAGGGAAGAGGTCAGAGGTGGAAAGGAAACGCTTTTTAGGGACATTGGTGCGGGAAGAGGGAGAAGAAATGTGAGTGGAAGATGAGGGAGTGGTTGTTGGAGGTGTTTGACTGCTGGATCTGGGTGCAGGTGCAGGGGTTGTATGCTGTTGTGAGGTGGATGGCTGTTGGGTATCTGAGTGCTTGCGTTTGTGTACTTTAGGAGGGGGGACAGACATGGTGGGAGAGGACACAGGGGACGTGTGCATGGATGTTGGTGTCTGCCAGTAAGGTGTGTGTCCTGCTTGGTGTGGTGATGATGCAGGTAGTGGATGATGATGTAGTGCATTCAGGTGTAAGTGTGGACGTAACTGGGTGGGGCGTGGAGGAGGGGGAGACAGTGGAAATAGTGGATGTTGTTGTGTCTGCAAATAAATGGTGTTTGTGTGAGTGCCTGTGGGATGAAGTGTGGTGCTTGTGTTTGCCTGTGACACTCTTGGGTGTTGTCCTGTGTGCATGCTCGTCTGGCTGTGTGCTTGGGATGGGTTGAGGTTGAGGAGAATGGGACTGGGAAGTGGAAGTTGGAGGGGGGACAGTGGAAACAGGGACAATGGCTGCCATCATAGAGGACTCCAGAGCCTGGATCGATCTCTTTTGGGCCACCAATCCATTGTTAATGCCCTCCAGGAATGCATTAGATTGCTGCATCTGGGCTGCCAGCCCCTGGACGCCATTCACAATGATTGATTGCCCTACAGAGATGGACCTCCTCACTCAGGTCTGCAGGGCTCACTGGAGCAGGGCCTGAGGAAAAGGAGATGCCCACTCTCCTGGGTGAGTGGGCACGGGCAAATTGCTGAGGGGCTGCTGGGAGGGCGGTGCTGGTGCAGTTGGTGGCGGCTGTACCTGTAGCTGGAGTGGTCACAGAGGTGTACGCCACCACCAGGGAGCCCCCATCGGAGGAGGTATCAGAGTTTGTATTGTCCCCTACAGTCTCTGCCATTGTGCTCCCCTCTCTCTCCGTCCCACTGGTGCCCTCAGCCCCGGTGGACTCAGCTTACAGGGTCCTGTGGGATGCACCTCCCTCCGTCTCCAGTGCCTCTGCTCCTCCGCCAGATGATGCTAATGCACATAAGGACAGGATGACAAAACAAGAATGGTGGGGAGAGAGTCAAAGGATACACTGGGTCAATGACTGTACTAACACCCCCGTTGGTGTACACAGCACTCTCACACACAGGGAACAAGCCTACGCACTATGTATTGCACTACCAGTGATATTGCTAGCCCCCAAGGCATGAGGAGGAGCACGCACCGCCAACTGCAGCACACCTGGGACCCACGCAGCCCTGACCAGTAGTGGATGCTAACAAGCTAGGTAGGCAGTATTTCCCCTTCAGACCCTTAGCCACCAGATGACCTACGCTGCTATGTCTGGCCTGGCATAGGGGCACCACTGACACCCACCCACCACCCGGATACTACCCCTCCAGCTGTTTCCTTCAATGATGGCCACTGTACTCACCCCTTTTTGGCTGCTGTGATGCCCTCAAGCGCCCATCCAGCTCTGGATAGGCCACCGCCAGTATGTGGGCCATTAGGGGGGTTGGGGTCCGAAGTGCACCCCTTCCTCATTGGGAGGCCATCCCCAACTGGGCCTCTTCGGTCTTCCATGCCCAGCGTCTCAGGTCCTCCCACCGTTTGTGACAGTGGGTGCTCCGCCTTCCATAGACCCCTGGTATATGCACCTCCTTGGCGATGGCACACTATATACCCTTCTTTTGATGGGTGCTGACGTGCAGAGGCAATACAGACAGGAGAAAACCATTAGCTAAACAGTCCAGCCTGTAGCTCGAATTACCCACCATACCCATTTTCATCACTATTGACACACACATAGCCCAGCACTCAACGTGTACCCAGCCAAGAGGACATCCCTCCCCCTTAAACAATGCTTTCACACACACCTCCATACATTCATGCCACATGCATTGTGCCCACAGTGTACTCACCTGTTGGTCTGGAGGCCCATGCAGCAGTCCGTACTGGGGTAGGACCCCATCCACCAGTCTCTCCAATTCCTCTGAATTGAAGGCTGGGGCCCTTTCCCCGGTCACACAGGCCATGGTAGGTTCCAGACACAGGTCACAGCAGCACATACAGTGTAGGTCCTCTCCTATGAAAGGTCAGGAAACAAGTGAGGAATCAGATGGAAAATGGCTATCATGTCTGCAGCGGTGCATAGTGTCACCACCGGTGTAGATCACCATTGGCCACTGTACCCCACAGGGCCCAATATTAACCAATGAGGAATTGCACGGCAGTTCCCGACTGCCTCCCGGCCACGGCGCACACCATCAACAGCATTACCTCACTTCCACCTGTCCCTCCACACAGAACAGGTGGAGGCCATTTTGGGGGGGCAGGCCTATGGAATAATGCTGCATCACAGGAGAAATAGTCACATACTTGACAAATCACACTGTCCCATAACATGTTTACAGATTGCAGACTACTGTTGTGGCTCCATTGTTCAGTTTGTGACAGCCTCCTCACTCTTTTGTCCCTTGGATTCCTACCGCTGCGGATGAATAGGAGATGGAGTCATACCCCTGTGTACAGACCCCTAGTGGACTTGGCTACACTGGAGGACAGGCACATAATACTCACCTATAGAATGGACAGGGACACAATCAAAGAGCTGTGTGCCCAGTTGGCGCCTGACCTGATATCTGCTATCCGGCATCCCACTGGGATCCCCCCTCTTGTGAAAGTGCTATCAGTTCTCCATTTCCTGGCAACTGGTTCTTTCCAAGTAACAGTGGGCTTGGTAGCAGGAATGTCACAGCCAATGTTCTCAATAGTGCTGACAAGAGTGTTGTCTGCCCTGATAAAACACATGTGCAGCTACATTGCATTTCCCCAGGTTGAGGATTGGGCCACTGTAAAGGCCGAGTTTTATGCAATGGGACATATCCCAAATATAATTGGGGCGATTGACGGAACACATATTGCATTTGTCACCCGCCGTCAGAATTAACAGGTGTTCAGGAATCGTAAGAGTTTCCACTCTATGAATGTGCAGATTGTGTGCTTGGCGGACCAGTATATCTCCTACGTCAATGCTTAGTATCCTGGGTCAGTGCATGATGCCTTTGTCCTGTGGAATAGCAGCATCCCAAATGTGATGGCCCAACTACAGAGGCACAGGGTGTGGTTAATAGGTGAGCCTTGGTTCCCCCCCAGTATATGTTGGTGTACGCCTACGGTGTTGGCCATATAGGATAGTGTGTGGCTAAATGTTGTCCCTCAATATTTGCAGGTGACTCTGGTTACCCAAACCCATCATGACTACTGACCCCTGTGAGGAATGCCAGGACAAGGTCAGAAGAACATTATAAAGGCACATGGGCGAACCAGAAGGATCATTGAAAGGACCTTTGGCCTCCTGAAGGCCAGGTTCTGGTGCCTCCATCTAACAGGTGGATCCCTGTTCTGCTCACCCAAGAAGGTCTGCCAGATAGTGGTGGCATGCTGCATGTTGCACAACCTGGCCCTCAGACGCC
Organism: Pleurodeles waltl; assembly: GCF_031143425.1. Taxonomy (NCBI): domain Eukaryota; kingdom Metazoa; phylum Chordata; class Amphibia; order Caudata; family Salamandridae; genus Pleurodeles; species Pleurodeles waltl. The sequence continues at coordinate 732,688,188 of NC_090436.1, forward strand.
ATGTCCCTTTTCTGCAGGAGGAGGAGACTGGAGATGCCCCTTTGGCAGCAGTGGACCCTGTGGACAGTGAGGATCAATCAATCAATCAATCAATCAATGCATTTATAGAGCGCGCTACTCACCCGCAAGGGTCTCAAGGCGCTGGGGAGGGGTGGGTGGGTTACTGCTGCTCAAAAAGCCATGTCTTGAGGCGCTTCCTGAAGGTGAGATGGTCCTGGGTAGTTCTTAGGTGATAGGGGAGGGAGTTCCATGCTTTGGCTGCCAGGTAGTTGAAGGATTTACTTCCTGCGGTGGTTCTGCGGATACGTGGGACGGTGGCAAGGGTGAGGTTGGCTGAGCGAAGCTGACGGGTGGGTGGGTAGAACGAGAGGCGGCTGTTGAGATATTCGGGGCCCATGTTGTGGAGAGCTTTGTGTGCGTGGGTGAGGAGCCTGAAGGTGATCCTCTTGTTGACGGGGAGCCAGTGCAGGTGTTTCAGATGGGCGGATATGTGGCTGTGGCGCGGTATGTCAAGGATGAGGCGTGCAGAGGCATTCTGTATGGGGTGAAGACATTTCTGTAGCTTTGCGGTGGTTCCTGCGTATAGGGTGTTTCCGTAGTCCAGCCGGCTTGTGACGAGGGCATAGGTAACTGTCTTTCTGGTTTCGGCGGGGATCCATCTGAAGATTTTTCGGAGCATACGAAGGGTGTGGAAGCATGAAGACGAGATGGCGTTTACTTGCTTGGTCATAGTGAGAAGGGGGTCCAGGGTGAATCCGAGGTTGCGTGCGTGGTCTGATGGGGTTGGTGCGGTGCCCAGAGCCGTGGGCCACCAGGAGTCATCCCAGGCGGACGGGGAATGTCCGAGGATGAGGACCTCCGTCTTGTCTGAGTTCAGCTTCAGGCGGCTGAGCTTCATCCATTCCGCAACGTCTTTCATTCCTTCCTGTAGGTTGATTTTGGCGGTGGTTGGGTCTTTGGTGAGGGAGAGTATCAGCTGGGTGTCGTCGGTGTAGGAGATGATGTTGATGTTGTGTTTGCGAGCGATGTCGGCGAGGGGGCTCATGTAGATATTGAAGACGGTTGGGCTGAGCGATGAACCTTTGGGTATGCCGCAGATGATCTCGGTTGGTCCTGAGCGGAAGGGCGGGAGGTAGACTCTTTGGGTTCTGTCCGAGAGGAACTAGATGATCCAGTCAAGGCCCTGTCCTAGGATTCCAGTGGAGCGGAGGCGGGTTATTAGGGTGCGATGGCACATGGTGTCGAAGGCAGCCGAGAGGTCCAGGAGGATGAGGGCGGTTGTTTCTCTGTTGTCCATCAGAGTTCTGATGTCGTTGGTGACTGTGATGAGGGCGGTTTCCGTGCTGTGGTTGGCTCGAAAACCTGATTGGGAAGGGTCAAGTGAGTTGTTAGCTTCAAGAAAGTTGGTCAGCTGCTTGTTGACGGTCTACTCGATGACCTTGGCCGGGAAGGGGAGAAGAGAGATGGGGTGGAAGTTCTTCAAGCCGTTGGGGTCAGCCGTGGGTTTTTTCAGGAGTGCGCTGACTTCCGCGTGTTTCCAGCTCTCGGGGAAAGTGGCAGATGAGAACGAGCTGTTGATGATGCTCCGGAGATGGGGGCGATGAGGGAGTCGGCTTTGTTGAAGATGTGATGGGGGCATGGGTCCGAGGGGGAGCCGGAGTGGATGGTGTTCATGGTGATTCTGTTCTCTTCAGAGCTGATGGGGGTCCAGACGTTGAGGGTAGTGGTGGGGGATGTTGGTTCGGTGGTGGGCGGTGGGCTCTGGGGTCCGAAGCTGTTGTGTAGGTCTGCGATCTTTCGATGGAAGAAAGTAGCAAGGAAGTTGCAGAGTTCTTGTGAGGGCGTGATGGCGTTGGAGCTGGCGCTGGGGTTGGAGAGCTCTTTGACGATGTTGAAGAGTTCTTTGCTGTTGTGGGTGTTGTTGTCTAGTCTCTCTTTGAATGATGTCCTTTTGGTGGAGCTGATCAGCTGGTGGTGTTCACGGGTGGCGATCTTGAGGGCTGACATGTTTTCTGCGGTGCGTTCTCTGCGCCAGATTTTTTCGAGGGTACGGCAGGATTTCTTGGATTCATTGAGGGCGTCCTTGAACCACTGGGTTTCCTGATGCTGGTCCCGCTTGGGTGGCTTTTAAGTGGAGCGAGGTTTTCGGCACAGTTGGTGATCCATTGTGTGAGGCTGAGGGCTGCGTTGTTGGCGTCGGTGGTGATGGCTGGTGGGTTTTGGTTCAGTGTTGAGAGGAGCTGCTCTGTGGAGATTTTGCTCCAGGGTCTGCGGGGATTTGTTGTGTGTGATGGTGGTGGGTCTCCCGTTTGAAGGTGAAGTGGACGCATCTGTGGTCGGTCCAGTGTAGTTCAGAGGAGTGGCTGAAGGATATGTGGTTGCTGGCGGAGAAGATGGGGTCGAGCGTGTGGCCAGCGGTGTGGGTGGGGTTGTTCACCGGTTGCTTGAGTCCGAGGTTGGCGAGGTTGTCGAGCAGGGTGGCGGTGTTGTTGTCATTGGTTTTCTCCAGGTGGAAGTTCAGGTCCCCGAGGAGGATGTAGTCTGGTGAGGCTAGGGCGTGCGGGCTGATGAGATAGGTGATGGTTTCGCTGAATTGGGTGCGTGGGCCCGGGGGCCTGTAGACGACAGTTCCTCTGAGGGTGGTTTTGGGGTCGGTGTGGATCTGGAAGTGTATGTGTTCGGCGGCAAGGGGGCTGTCTTCGGTGGTGGTCGTGATGTTGATGGAGTTCCTGTAGATGATGGCAATTCCTCCCCCGGTTTGGTTGATGCGGTCCTTCCGGGCGATCTTGTAGCCATTGGAGATGGCTAAGGCGATGTCAGGAGCCGAGGAGGCGATCATCCAGGTTTCTGTGATGAAGGCGACGTCTGGTGCTGTTGTGTCCAGGAGGTCCCATAATTCGATGGCGTGCTTGTGGATGGAGCGTGTGTTGAGGAGGATGCACTTGAGGTGGTTGTTGGTGCTAGGGCCGGTGGGAGGTCTGCAGGCTCGGTGGAAAGTGTACTTGCAGGCTTGACAGGCAAAGGGTACATGAGTACGTTTAGGGCTGGCTTGGTAGCAGGTGGCTGTTCATCCGGGGTTGAGGGCGTTGAGGGAGGCGGCGTCGTATCTTAGTCAGGTGTTTTGAGTGTGGTGGGGGCCAGGGGTTCTGGCGCTGGGCGTGGTCCAGGCGCAGACGGGCGCATACGGGCTTGCCTTTGGCACGCCAGCGGCGTGGCCGCGCAGCGGCCGCCATAAGAGGGAAGGGGGGAGGAGGGGTCAGCCCGGAGGTGGGGGAGGGAGGGAGGATGACGAATGGAAGCAGGTGGGGCGGGGCCGCACGGGTGGCAGCGGCAGGAAGCAGGAACCGGGAAAGCAGAAGTGGGAAGCGAGAAGGTGGGAAAAGCGAACCAGGAGAGAAAGTTAAGAAGAAATTCACAGGAGAAAAAGCGCAAAGGAAAAGAAAAATAAGAAGAAATACACAGGAGAAGAGCATAAAGGAAAAGAGGAGTAAGAATAAATACACAGGAGAAAAAGCGCAATGGAAAAGAGAAATAAAAAGAAATACACAGGAGAAAAAGCGCAATGGAAAAGAGAAATAAGAAGAACTACACAGGAGAAAAAGCGCAATGGAAAAGAGAAATAAGAAGAAATACACAGGAGAAAAAGCGCAATGGAAAAGAGAAATAAGAAGAAATACACAGGAGAAGAGCGCAAAGGAACAACTAAGACTTTCGAAGAAGTGGCAGCTGCCTGGGCAGGTGAAGCTGCAGCGGTGGGGAAGCGACCTACCCGAGGAAGCAGAGAATGAGGACAACAGAACATCTGTAATCCATCAGTACTTCCACATGTGAGATAGTGCAACTTTACATTTCAATGACTTTGGTTGTATTCTGTGTGGCATTGGCATGCTGGTATTTCCCACTTCTATACCCACTTACTGTTCCCTCTGGCTATTCATTTTGCAGATGTTGTTGATTTGACCGATACTCCCGGTGTGATCACAACAGCCAGCTACAGGGCATTAATTCTATGTTCATTCTATGTACAGTTAATTTGCAATGGTTGTAACTGTTTCAATCAATACATATTTGAAATACATGACATATTCAAAATCAATTTTTATAAAATGGTGCTTGTTGAAGTGCTAATATATAGAGGGGAAAGTGCAATGGTATGGGGAGATGATGGAGGAAAGTCCAGGGTGTTGTTCCAGTCTGTTCATAGCACAAGTGCATTGTCTGAGGGGACATAGGAAGGGGAGCAATGGCAGTTCAAGGTGGACAGGGTGACTGAGTGGGACACTAAGGGAAAATCAGGAGAGTCCCATTTCCTGGCGGGGGTCTTGACAAGTATCTGTGGCTTCTCTCTGGATCGCAGGGAACATTTGTGGGGTGGTTCACCTTCTGCAGGTGGAGGGGTGCTGGTGGCCTGTGAGTCCTATGGTGGGGCCTCCTGGCCGCCAGCGGAAGCAGAAGTGGAATGCTGTTCAGATGACTGGCTAGTGGCAGGACCCGCTGGTGTGACACTGCCTCCCTCATAATGTTGGCCATGTCTGCTAGCACCCCTGCTATGGAGATCAGGGTGTTGTTGATGGCCTGCAAGTCCTCCCTGATCCCCTGGCACTGTCCCTCCTGCAGCCTCCTGTTCTCCTGTACGTTGTCTCCTGGGAATGTTGATAGGCTCCCAGGATCTCGGACAGTGTGTCCTGGAGAGTCGGTTCCCTGGTCATGTGCTCCCCCTGGTGCACAACAGTCCTCCCATTGTCCCTGTTGGCCTGTGCCTCTGTCCCCTGAACTGTGTGCCCACTGCCACTGACTCCAGGTCCCTGATTGTCTTGTGTGCGAGGTGTGACCTGGGGTCCCTGTACAGGTGGACACACTGCTGATTGACGTGTCCTGGGGACAGAGGTTTGGGGACACTGGGTGGGTGCTGTGATGTTGGTTTCTGATGGGGAGGCTCTGTGGTGGCCTGTAACTGGGCTTCTGTAACTGGCTGTCCAGTGGTCCCTGATGGGCCAGGTATATCGTCCAGATCCTGAAGACCAGAGTTACTGTCATCACTGTGCGCCTTTTCAGTTGGGGGACTGGATAGTGCTGGCACCTCCTTTCCGGTGTGGGTTTGTAAATGATGTTTTATGGTTAATGTGTATGACATATTGTACATCCCTGGCTACCCCTCTATGGTTGGTGTTGCCCTGCCAGCTTTTACTTGTGTATGTTGGTGTATGGTGGGATTGTTGGTTCTCTATGCTGTGCATGCTTTAGTGATGAGTGTCCATGCCGGGCTGTGAAGGGTGTCCATGCATTTGGTACAGCATGCAGGGTTTGGCATTGGGATTGAAGAGATGTGATGGTGGAGTGTGTGGGATGTAGTGGAGTGATGGGAGTGAGGATGAGGGTATGTGATGGCATGCAAGTAGGGGAGTGATAATAGTGGAGAGTTGACTTACTAGACTCCAGTCTTCCTCTGACCCCGGCCAGGCCCTCAGGATGCAGTATTGCCAAGACTTGCTCCTCCCATTCTGTGAGTTGTGGAGGAGGAGGAGGGGTCCACCGCCAGTCCTCTGGATAGCAAGCTGGTGTCTTGCTGCATTGGAATGTACCTTCCCCCGTAGGTCGTTCCACCTCTTCCTGATGTTATCCCTTGTTCTTGGGTGCTGTCCCACGGCGTTGACCCTGTCCACGATTCTCCGCCATAGCTCCATCTTCCTTGCTATTGATATCTGCTGCACCTGTGCTCCAAATAGCTGTGGCTCTACTCTGACGATTTCCTCCACCATGACCTTTAGCTCCTCCTCAGTGAAACGGGGGTGCCTTTGTGGTGCCATGGGTATTATGTGATCTGTGTTGGTGAGGATGTATTGGGTAGTGGGTTGGGGTATGTGAAGTGGGGTACGTGAGGGATGTATGGGTGTATGTGGTGTGTGTATGTAGTTGTGGCAGTGGTTTTGGTGTCAGTCTCGTGCCAATGATTTGTATTCGTAAAGGGTTGTGGGTACCTTGGGTAGGTGTTTTATAGTGGTGTGAGTGTATGGGTGTGGTATGTGTATGGGTGTCAGGTGTGTGTCTTTAGTATTGGTTAATGTAGTGTTGTTTTGTATATGGGTATTCGTTGTGAGCACGGCGGTATGTACTGCCAATGGTTTACCACCGTTGAATGTCCGCTGTGGTAATTCGTGGGTCATAATTTGGTGGGCGTTGTTCTGTTGGTGTAACAGTGTGGGTTTTCATACTGCCAGTTTATTATTGACCTTTGGTCTGATGGATTTGTGTCTGTGGCTGAATTCTATCGGATAGGTGTGTTTGTGTCATAATATGGTGAACAGATATCCTCCAAGTTGGCGGCCGTCAGCGTGGCAGTAAACGGGATTTACCGCCAGGGTGATAATGAGGGCCTAAGTGTTTTGCACACGTCTGTCATCAGGCTGTACGTGGGCTACATTTGTGTGATATATGTGCTACATTTGGGATTGTTTGTCTCCTGGTGGCAATCCTGGGAGAGGTATTAGTTATGAAGTTCACTAATCTCCTCATTTACTGCAGTATCCACGGTAGAAAATGCTTTCAGTTTTTCCATCAAGATGGCGTTCAGACGTGCCACCATTTTGGCATGAATTAGGAGGTTTGGCACTCTAGTTGCTCATTAGAACACTATAATAAAGCTGCTGATCACCAGGAAATTACATGCCAGTCTGCTGCTGGTGTTGAAAGTGCATGTTTAGTCTGCATGTCAAAATGTTTTATTGAAATAGAAGGGAATCCACTGACAGGCTGCTCCTGTTGGAAGTACATGTTTTACTGAGAATGTCAGACTTCATTCTCATATGGCTGAGAAAGATAGTGTGAATTTACAGAAAACATGTTCTCATTTTAGCTTCTGGACCATCTTCCATAACCTATGGGGAAATCATGAGAAAACAGTTTTCTCTCAAACATGTAGGCTTTTTCCCAGAGTCAAATCACATTAGAACACCCTATAATTCCTAAAATTAGTATGGTACCATCAACAAATGATTTATATTGTAACTAAAATCTGTTATCATTTTTTATATGTTCTTCTTTTTGTGACCCTCAAAACTTGCCTTTCACTACAATTCATTTCAATGGTGCCCATGTCCCAGAGTCCTGCAACATGCTCCCATAGGATGTTTTCTATCTATCTATCTATCTATCTATCTTATATGTTTATAATACACATATTCACTGAAAAAAACAAAGGTTACAGTGACGTCATACTAGGAAATAGGGTGAAAAAATAACCTTACAATTCACTGAAAAAAGTTAGGTTCGGAATTTATTCGTATAAAACCAAAGAAATTCAGCAGTTATAGAGTTCTTTCAAGGAACTATAACTCATACCCTAAGGTAACTATAATGATGTAATAATGATGTTATAGCAGTTGTCATGGGTGCTGTGATATATGGGGTCATTAGCAGTGCATGGGTGCTAGTTATAGTTACCTTAGTTGCTTGAAATAACTCTAACTATAACTGCTGAATTTCTGTGGTTTTGTACAGGTAAATTCAGAACCTAACTATATTGTTTCTAAGGTTTTTATTTCTATTTCCTGACTATAAAGTCCCTGTAACCTTTGATTTTTTTTTCAGTGAACGTCCATATTTTTTTTTTAATGTAAAATAATTTTAATTACTATACGTTAATCCAACAACCACCATGCACGGCCTTTGGCCATGCACGGCGGCGGTTGGCCGCAGAGCCTGGCCTGTGTCCAAGCCCTGCAGCCAACCCCTAGAGCCACCTAACCCTTGCTGCATACAGACTTTGGCTGTGCACAGCAGGGATTGGTGACAGACTCTGGCCTGCTGGCAGTCCCTGCAGCCAACCCCTATGACAACCCAACCTCACACGCTCCCCTTCCCCAGGCAGATCTCTGCCCCAGGGACCCTTTCCTCTGGGGCCAGGACTAAATATTTTTTTGCCAGAATGGGGGCCGCATAGCCCCCCAAGACAATCTCCACCCGGGGAAGCCCAACCCCCAGGGCCTGGCCTAAATACTTTAATTTATGGAGGGGAGAGGGTTGTGCAGCCCCCCTCTTCTGGCTGATCTCGGCCCCAGGGATCCCATGCCCTGGGCCCCGGCCTATACATTTATTTTTTGGGGGAAGGGGGAGCTGCATGACCCCAATCCACGGGTTGATCTCAGCCCCTGGAGACCCCATCAGCCGGGACCCACCCTAAATATTTTTTTTCTGCTGGGGGGGCCACGCAGCCCTCCTCCTCATAGATGTAAATTATAGCCCTAGCCAGATGATGTTCCCTGGGGCTGTGGGGGGGGATGCAAGGCCAACCAACATAGATTTAAATGATAGCCCTGGGGAGGTGGTGGTCCCCGGCGCTTCGGGGGAAGGCCACGTGGCACCCCCACATAGATTTAACAATAGCCCTGGTGAGGTGGTGGTCCTGGGGTTGAGGGGGGGCCAGGAGGCCCTTCCCATTCAAAAATAAATGCCCCCAGGACCTGGTCCACCCTGGGTCTTATTAAAAAACAAGCGTGGGAGATTACACATGTTTTGTTTTTAATTTACGCCGCAAATACACGGTGATGTAGTGAATTTGCAGGAATTTTTTTTACAAAATGCTTTTTTGCTTTGGCAGGGTCCCTCTGGTACCCCAGCACAAGTGCTAAGGGGTCAGAGTGACTCTACACTGGCCCCTTGTCTTTTGTTTTTTACACCTTTATAGTGGGTCTCGGATCAAGCCAACTCCCAAGCTGGCTGCCAACACTTCCTAGTTTGAAGTGTTGGCAGCCAATCAGAGCTGAGCATTTGCTGTGCATGAGCTCTTAATCTCTGCCAAGTCATTGCAACCTCAGATATACAAATTTGTTTTCCCTTTAATATCTAAAAAAACACTGAATGGATATACACCAAATAATAACAATCTGCGTAGCAAAAGCTAGCTTTCTGCCAAACTTGGTGTAATACCTTCCAGTGGTTCGCGCTGTAGCCTTGTTCAAAGGTCCTATGGCGATTAACATGGGAAACACAACATTTTTCACTCCCCATTTTTTCTTGCCCCCCAAACCCGCTTGATGGATCACCCCAATTTCAGTGCGCAAGAAAAATTACGGGGCACTATTTTTCCGAAAATGTAATCAAATAGTGCTAAAGACATAGGTAAGTAAAAAAATGCTTTTTCTATGGAAACATGGTCCTAACTATAACTACCTATATATATATATATATATATATATATATATTTACTGAAGAAACCAAAGGCTACAGGGACGTTAAGCTCAAATCTGAAATATACAAAACCATAGAAATTCACCCATTATAGTTAGAGTTATCTCAAGTAACTATAACTCGTGCCTTAAAGTAACTCTAACTCACTCCCCGCCATGCATAGTTTTTCAGCCAAAAATCTTTACAAAAATCTGAATACATTATCAGATTGAACAGTAGACATCCAGGTGGACTGAACCAGGATGGAGAAATTTTTGTACAAGTGGGTTGAGGACTAAAATTCAATGGTTTAGTTTTAGGGTTGGAGGATAATAGTAAATGTGCATATATTTTTGGTCTTTTCTCTCAGTGTTATTGTCTTATATTTTTTCAGATATTACAATATGCCATTCTTTCCCTTTGTAAGAACCATACATAAGGTTGTAAAGTCATTTGAGGTTAGGGATGTTTAACTCCTTTTTCCACTCGGCAGTATAAATTTGAGTGATATATTTAAAGACCCATTTAATGTGATATAAAAAGTAATTATATTGGCTATTTTGCTGAGGTGTGTTTACAACAATTATTATTTCATGTTAAATAAATGTTAACTTTTGCTCATTTATGATTTTGCAAAATGTCATAAAGTTTGTGGATATTTTGATTTGATTTGATCAAATAGAAATGTAAAAAGGAAGTGCTAATGACCTTCCATGTCCGAAGCGGGTAACTTTTTTTTATGTTAATTAAACTGCTTGATATAGTTTCTAAGGTAGATGGGGCATTGTGATGAGACACTGGCTATGAGGAAGACTGTAATGGCTGAAACGCATTAGCCGAGTTGAAATAAAACAATATTGATTATATCACCTACTGGAGTGCCAGCTGTTCCTTTCTTGATATCAGGATATCTATTTATTTATTTATATGGACCTTGTCACACACTCTTTTCAGCTAACTAACAATACTAACTATTACTCACCACTGTACCATGCAGTATGTTGTGACAGAAAATGTAATTTGAGAAGTTATAAGTGTTGTTATGAATGCTGTGATATCACGTTATAAGTGATATTGTATGCAAGGTTATGAACAGTGCATGGAAAAGGCATGAGTTATAGTTAATATAGTGTAGTGAGTGTGAGTGAGATGACAAGATAGTGTTTGGAGGTGCACGACTTATTGTAATTCGAATGTGTTTGTAAATTATAAATGTAAGTTATGAATTATAACCTTACAATTTTTAATATGTGTGTATTTTAAGTTGGGTTTGTATGGAAAGAATATATAACATATTAATAATTATAAATCCTCCATAACCTTTGACTTTTTTATTGTGTAATAATGGTTTTTATTTGTTTTATAAAAATGAGTGTGGGGTGTCATTGATTGGAGTAATGTAAAGTGTAGTGTAGTACAGTGCAGTGAAGGAGAGTGCTGTAGAGTCTGGTGTCGTAGAGTGGAGTATTGCAGAGCGGAATAGGGTGGAGTTGAATAGAGTGGAGTGATGCAGTGTACAGTGGATAAAAGTGTTATAGAGTGGAGTGGCTTTGTTTGTTTTATCGTGGAGTGGAATATCGAAGAGTGGAGCGGCAAGTTATACTGTGTAGTGGCATGTTCGACAGTAGAGCAGAGTGCTGGACAGTGGAGTGTCATCAACTGGAGTATCTTGTAATGGAGTGTGGTGGAGTGGAGTGTCATTGAGTAGAATGTCTTAGAATGGCATAGAGTGTAGCAATGTTGTAAAGTGTAGTGGCATAGAGTGGCAGTCAGTGAAGTAGAGTCATGTACAGTTCAGTGTTGTTGAGTGTAGTGTTGTGCAGTAGAGTGACAGAGAGTCTTGTACAGTGTAGTGTTTTGCAGTGGAGTATCATTATTTGTGGGAACACAGTGCATGGCAGAGTGGCAAATTATAGTTAGTGTTGTCTGGTTAGCGAGTTGGAAATCGTGTGTAATGAGGCGGTGGATAAGTTGTAAATGACAGTTTTAACTATAACTTTAGACTTTTGTTGTTTAAACGTGGCTTGTATAGGGTAAATAGGTTTTCCTAACTATAATAAGCTTTAATCTTTGTTTATTTCACAAAAACGCTAGCCAGTCATTTGAAAATGTGTTTCAAAGGGTAGAATCCAGTGTAGCAAGTGGAGAGTTGGTATGCGGAGTGCCAAACAGTAGAGTAAAGGAAAGTGTTGAAAAAGTCTATTGCCATAGACTGGAATATTGCAAATCGTTAATGAGTGGGGTAGAGTCGAGTGCAGAAGGGTATCATACAGTGTAGTAAAGTGTTATTTAGTGTAATGGCATGGTGTCTCATATAGCGGAGTCAAGTACCGTAAACTGGAGCAGAGAGTTGTACAGTGGAATGGCATGCTGAACAGCAGATTAGGGTGTTGTACACTGACATAGAATGGAGTAGATTGCTTTAGATTGTAGTAGGGTGAAGTAGAGTGTCATCAAGTGGGGTGTCCTAGAATATAGTGGAGGAGAGTGTCATAGATTTGAGTGCTGTGTCATATAGTGAGTAACGTATCATAGACAGAAGTTGAGTAGGGTGTCATCGAGACAGTAGAGTTTTACACAGTGGAGTGTAGTACAGTGGCATATATTGGGATAAAGTTTAGTAGAGTGGAGTATAGTAGAGTAGAGTACACTAGAGTGGAGTGGTGTAGAGTGGAGAAAAGTGTCATAGAGTGGAGTGGTGTGTAGTAGACTGTAGTGGCTTGGAGTAAAGTAGAGTGGAGTAGAGTAGCATACAGTCAAGTAAAGTGTCATAAACTTGAGTATCATGTTGTAGAGTGTAGTGGAGTGTGGTATAGTTTTAGAAAGTTATGTAGACTACAGTAAAGTACAGAGGCATACAACCTAGTTGATTTTTGTAGAGTGGAGTGGTGTACAGTACAGTGTTGTATAGTGTGGTACAGTGGATTGGCACACAGTGCTCTATATTAAAATTGTATTGAGTGGCATTGAGAAGAGTGGCGTACAGTGGGCTAAAGTGGAGTACAGGGTCAGAGTAGAGTGAAGTAAAATGGAGTGCAGGGGCATACAACGAGTTGCATACAGTGTTGTATAGTGGACTAGAATATCATAGAATAGAGTGGAGTAGGGTGTTGTAAAGTGACATACAGTATAGAACAGGATTGTTCAGTGGAGTGAAATGGTATAAACAGGAATAAAGTGTCAGAGAGTGGCATGCAGTGTAGTGGAGTGTTGTAGAGTAGACTTGCATATAGTACAGTAGTGTGTGAAACAGCAGAGCTGTATAGAGTGGATTGTTGTATAGTAACATAGAGTGAGTTACAGTCTCATACAGTGAAGCAGAGTTGAGTGGAATATGTAGCATAGTATGGAGTAAAGTAAAATAGAGTGTTTTGGTGTGTCATTGAGTAGAGTGGCATGGAGTGGAGTGTACTGGCATAGTGTAGGTAGTAAACTGTTATGAACTGCAGTGGGGCCTCATACAGTAGAGTGGAGTGTTGGGTCATATAATTGAATAGTTTGTTGTTCATTGGAGTGTAGGGGTACAGAGTGAAGTATAGAGTTGAATAGTGGAGTGTGTGGGGATAGAGTGGAGCAGAATGTTGTAGAGTGCCATGAAGTGTGGTAGACATTCATAGAGTGGAGTTATAAAGAGTAGAGGAGCATGTCATACAATGGAGTGGGGTAGAATGGTGTAAACTGTAGTGGCATAAAGTGGATTAACATAAGTGGAGTAGCATGCAATGGAATAGCGTACAATGGAATGTTGTATAGTGGAGTGTAGAACAGTGGAGTGGCATAGAGTGGAATAGCATAGCATAGAGTTTTGTATAGTGGAGAGGTGTAGAATAAAGAAGGGTATAGTGGGGTGGCATACGTTGAAATGGCGTAACATAGAGTTTTAGGAAACTGCTATAAATTGGCATAATATAGTGGAATGCTGTGTCGTACAAAGTTTGAAACTGTTGCAGAGTAGAGTATTGTACAATAGAGTGTACAGGCATAGAGTTGAGTGTGAATTTTGACAGTGCAGTGTACAAGGATAGAGTGGATTAGAGTCTAGTAGAGTGGCATAGAGTGTAATAGATTGTTGTAGAGTGGAGTTATATAGTGTGGAAGAGAGTGCACTGTAGTGGCATGGAGTGGAGTAATGTACAATACAGTGGCATAAAGTGGAATAGTGTAGAGTAGCATAGACTGGACAGGTGTACAGTGGATTGGCATAGAGTGTTATAACATAGTGTAGCAGCATACACTGAAGTGGCGTAAAGTGTAGTAGTGTATAGTGTAGTAGCATATAATGGAGTGGCAAACAGTGATGTGATTTAGACTGTAGGAGTGTATTGTGGAGTGGGGTAGAGTGTAATAGTATACAGTGCAGTGGGGTGGAGTGGAATATCGTACAGTAGAGGGGCAAATATTGAAGTTGTGTACAGTGTAATAGTGTAGAATGGAGTGGTGGACAGTGGAATTAACATAGAGTGGAGTACAGTGGAGTGGTTTAGAGTAGAATAGCATAGAGTAGAATAGCATAAAATAGAACAGCGTAGATTGGAGTGGCATATAGTAGAATGAAGTAGACTGGATTGAGTGAAATTGCATATGGTGGAGTGGAGTAGAGTGGTGTGGCATCCAATGAACTAGCATAGAATGGGGTGGCATGGAGCAGTGTACGGTAGAGTGGCATAGACTGGAATATCATATAGTGGAGTAGTGTACAATACAGTGGCTTAGAATGAAGTGGTGTGAACTGGAGTGGTGTACACTGAAATGGAGTAGAGTGTAATAGCAGACAGTGGAGTGGCAGATAGTGGAGTGGCATCCAAAGTAGTGAGGTAGAGAGAGTGGCATACACTTGAGTGGTGTAGAGTGGAGTAGCACACAGTGAAGTGTCCTACAGTGGAATAGCATACAGTGGAGTGGAATACAGTGGACTGGCATAGGGTAGAATAGCATTTACTGGAGTAACGTATAGCTCAGTGTCATACAGTGAAATGACATACACGGAAGAGGCACAGAGTGGAGTTGAATACAGTGTGATAGCGTAGAGTGGACTGGGTTAGAGTGGAGTTGTGTACAGTGTAATAGTGTAGAGTGGACGGGCATAGAATGGAGTGTTGTACAGTGGAGTGGCGTAAAGTGTAATAGTGTACAGTGGAGTAGCATACAGTTGAGTGGTGCATGATGGAGTGGTTTAAACTGGAGTTGTGTACAGTGGCATTGGGTAGAGTGTGATAGTATACAGTGGAGTACCATACACTGGAATGGGGTCCAACTGAATAACATAGAATGAAGTGAATTAGAGTGGAGTGCCATACACTGGAGTAGAGTGGAGTAGCATACAGTGGAGTGGCGTCCAATGGACTACTGTACAATTGAGTGCAGTAGAGTGTAGATTGGAGTAGCATAGAGTGGAGTGGCATACAGTGGAATAGCATAGAGTGGAGTGGCGTGCAGTGGAATGGCGTAGAGTGGAGTAGCATATACTGGAGTAGCATATAGCAGAGTAGCATACAGTGATTTGTCATACACTGAAGAGTCACAGAGTGGAGTTGCATACAGTGTGATAGCGTAGAGTGGATTGGCGTAGAGTGGAGTTTCATACAGTATAATAGCATAGAGAGGAGTGGAGTAGAGCGGAGTGTTGTACAGTGGAGTGGCCTAGAGTCTATAAGTGTATAGTGGAGTAGCGTAGAGTGGAGTGGCATATAATGGAGTGGTGTAAACTGGAGTGGCGTAAAGTGGCATTGGGTAGAGAGTAATAGCATACAGCGGAGTGCCGTAAATTGGAGTGGGGTCCAATAGAATAGCGTAGAACAGGAGTCTTCATACTGGGGGACGGGCCCCCTTAGGGGGGCATCAAGTGATCCCAGGGGATCGCCGGCCTATGGCTAAAAGAAGCATTATGGTAATAACGGCTTTGTTTTAAGCTGAAAGAAATTATCAGCACCAAATGGCTCTGTAGTGGGCCATTGCTAACATGTTGTGTCATTTATGTCCTAGCTGGGAGTATGTTTCAAAAGGGAAGAGACTCCAAATACCCTTCAAAACACCCACCCCCATTTCTAATAATCATGCTGTGTATACTTTTATACCTTAGTAAGGCCGGTCTGACAAGAATACTATGCTTGATAAACAGGTATTCAATTACATTTTCAAAAAGATAACAGGATGTTTAAACAAGCCTAAACATATTTAAACATTAGCAACTTAATAGAAAAATTATGAAAATTTCTAAGGGGTGAACAGATGATTTTCTTTTCCACTGGGTGGCGTGGAATAAAAAATTTGAAGACCAATGGCGTAGAATGAAGTGGCTTAGAGTGGAGTGCAATACACTGGATTAGAGTGGAGTAGCATACAGTGGAGTGAAACACAGTGGAATAGAGTACAAAGTAGTTTTGTAGAGTGGAGGGGAATACAGTGGAATAGAGTAGACTGGAGTGGTATACAGTAGAATGGTGTACAGTGAAATAGCGTATAGTGGAGTACCATTCAGAGAAGTGGTGTACCATGGTGTGACATAGACTGGAGTGGCGTACAGTGGCATTGCATAAGGAGTAATAGCATAGAGTGGAGTGGCATAGATTGGAGCCGTGTACCGTGGAAAAGCATAGAGTGGAGTGGTGTAGAGTAGAATAACATATAGTGGAGTGGTTACAGCAGTGTGGCATATGAATGTTTGTGGAATTTAGCAGGAATATATTAAGATGTGCAGAGTAATGCAAAACAGTGAATTGTGCTGCCTTGTGTTTCTCCAGATTTACCAATCAATTCAAGGCCATGCATGGTGGCCTTGCATTCCTATGCAAATTTGATTTGTGTTACATTGCCCATGCAACACCATGAGTGACTCAAGGGTACCAAATCCAATAATACAGCAATGCCTTAGTTATATTTTGGGCCATAGTATACTGTGATAACTTTACATTATATTGCGGTATGGCAATGGTAAGCCAGTACATAATTGGGTAATGGATATTTTTTGAGAATGAAAAAGGTAGCCATATTGTTTGTACTACACTTTGGCTGTGTGCAGCGTTAGGGCTTAGATATAGGTAAGTCATAGGTCCATATCTATTCCACTTTATTAAAGTGGTAATAGTTAGGGAAATGTATTTATATATTTTTCAATAAGTTTACTGCTGTTTACTGTGGTAGTTTCACAAAATTTAGAGACATTCTTCAAAGGTACAGTGGTGACAAATGTTACTAAGTTTAAATACCTTGGCCCGTATTTATACTTTTTGACGCTAAACTGCGCTAACGCAGTTTAGCATCAAAAAGTTTAGAGCCGGCTAACGCCATTCTGAAGCGCCATGCGGCCGCCGTATTTATTGAATGGCGTTAGCCGGCGCTAGCAGACCGGCGCTGCCTGGTGTGCGTGGAAAAAAACCACGTACACCAGGCAGCGCCGGCGTTGGGGAAAATGGCGTTAGGGCGTCTTAAAATGGGGCAAGTCAGGTTGAGGCAAAAAAATCGCCTCCACCCGATTTGCGCCATTTTTAACGACGCCCAGACGCCATTTACATGACTCCTGTCTTAGTAAAGACAGGAGTCATGCCCCCTTGCCCAATGGCCATGCCCAGGGGACTTATGTCCCCTGGGCATGGTCATTGGGCATTGTGGCATGTAGGGGGGCACAAATCAGGCCCCCCTATGCCAAAAAAAAATATAAAAACAAAACAAAATTATACTTACCTGAACTTACCTGAATGTCCCTGGGATGGGTCCCTCCATCCTTGGGTGTCCTCCTGGGGTGGGCAAGGGTGGCAGGGGGGGTCCCTGGGGGCATGGGAGGGCAGCTGTGGGCTCATTTGGGGCCCACAGGTCCCTTAACGCCTGCCCTGACCCAGGCGTTAAAAAGAGGCGCAAATGCGGGGTTTTTTGCCCCGCCCACTCCCGGGCGTGATTTTTGCCCGGGAGTATAAATACGACGCATTTGCGTCGCAGTCATTTTTTTAGACGGGAACGCCTACCTTGCATCTCATTAACGCAAGGAAGGCGTTCACGCAAAAAAATTATGCTCATTCCTCATACTTTGGCGCTAGACGCGTCTAACGCCAAAGTATAAATATGGCGTTAGTTTTGCGCCGAATTTGCGTCGAAAAAAACGACGCAAATTCGGCGCAAACGGAGTATAAATATGCCCCCTTATAACTTAAAAATACTTACCATACTTAACTGCAGTCCCCAAAAACAGCATCTCTGCACCACCATGTATAATCCTGCCAGATGTAATGTGAATCCACTCAGCCATTTTTGTGCTATATCAAATACAATAGTCTATAAATGCATTGATGGACCCCCTTTTATCTTTCCATCCCTTTAATGATTCACCATAAAGATGTTCATAATCTCAAAATGTAGAAATTGAATTTTTTGTGGTGATTAGACAAATAGGTGAAAAGTTATTAGGAGGTAATATCTAAGGAATTCCTATCGTTTAGAATACTAACTATAACTACAGAATGGCAATCAGAAATAACATGATTTCTTTCTTTCTACCTGTTGTATTAGTTATGTATTTGTTTATTGGTTTAAATAATCATGTGGCCATAGTTGTGTCTTTTAGTTGCTCTTGTAGTGAATGTGCAACTTTACATATACAGTGTAGTTTAATTTTTGAGCTTTCTTGATACTTTTAGTAGGATTGTGCTACATAGTAAGCCCAAAATGAATGAAAGCCAATCATTGCTGTTGTAAAAATTAAGACTTTTGTTTTCCCTAAAGGCCAGTTATGTCCTCCATATAGTAGTCTGTGTAGTTCTAACCTAGGTCACTTTTCCATTTTGTTGCACAGGAGTATACAAGGATAATAATTTTTGTTTGGATTGATGGGCATAGTTTATTTTGTGAGCCAGAGAGCATGCAAAGAAAATTTATGTAGATTGAGATGTATGTATTTGTTATACATTTGTTTGCACGTTTCCATTAACATGTGGGTCTTTCAGCTGTTCTTCTAGTAAATCTGAAACTTTACATATGCAGTCTAGTTTATTTTGTTAACTTCCTACTTTTGTTGGATTGTGCTACATATGAATGGAAACGTGAATGAAGGCAAATATTGTCATTGTTATGAAAATTTAGATTATTATTTTTTTCCTAGTGGCCAGTTATCATGCCCTCCAAACACTAGTTCGTGTGACTCACTGCTAGGTCAAATTATTCATTTTGTTGCACAGGGTTCCATAAAAAAGATGTTTTTAATTTGGCTGATTGGCCAATTTTATTTTGTGAGCCAGAGAGCATTCAAAGAAAACTTATGTAGATGAGGGTGTATTCTGTTTGTTATGCATTTGTTTTATAGGTTTCCATTAGCGTGGGACCATTAATGGGTCTTTCAGTTGTTTATGTAGTAAGTTTGCAAGTTTACATTTTCGGTCTAGTTTATTTTTTGGGATTCCTTGCTACTTTTATTAGCATTGTGCTACAAGATATCATTAAATTGAAAACTCTTGTAACTTAACATGTACTTACATTACTTACCAGCATATTCCACAGCATCGGCATACAAGCAAATGTCCTCAAATAGCAGGGTGCACCCAGATGCACCCAGGGCATTAGGCTGCCTCCCTTTCACCAGTGTACCCCAAGAATCATCCCTCAGCCCCACACTGTTCAACATCTACATCACCCCCCCAGCAGACATTGTCAGATCCCATGGTCTCAACATCATATCCTACACAGATGATACATATCTCATCCTGTCACTCACCACCAGGACCAACTTCAGTGACGCCATCAACAACGCATCGAACTGGATGAAAATAAACTACCTCACCCTCAACTCTGACAAAACAGTAGTCCTAATCTTTGGTAGGAATACATCCATCTGGAACCACAGCTGTTGGTCATCAAACTCAGACCCATTCCCATATCTGTGGACCCTGCAAGCAACCTCTGCATCATCCTTGACAACAAACTGACCTTGAAGAGACAAATCAATGCAGTTGCATCCTCCTGCTTCCACACCCTCCACATGCTACACAGGATCTTCAGATGGATCCCAGTCCACACCAGGAAATCCATCACACAGGCTCTTATCACCAGCCACCTTGACTACTGCAATGCACTCTATGCAATGCACTCTACTCCAGCATCTCCACTGAACTCCTCCAAAAACTCCAGACAATACAGAACGCAGCAGTCTGACTCGTTATGGACCTCTCCAAATGTGCCCACATAACCCTCCCACCTCAGAGACCTCCACAAGCTCCCAATCCAGAGAAGATGTAAGTTCAAGATCTTGACTCATGCCTACATGGCCCTACACGACCAAGGGCCAGCCTACATCAGCTATCAACTTAACTGCCACCAACCTGTCAGACACCTATGCTTCTCCATGCTAACCCTCACACAGACTCCACCTCAAATCCATTGCAGCCGCAGCAGTGGCCCCTCCTTCACCTACGTCACTGTTGTGGCCTGGAACCTCCACCTCCAGACAGCACCCTCCATAATAGACTTCAGGAAGAAACTCAAGACTTGGCTCTTCAACAGAGATTTTACACCCCAGTGTCCAGATATCCCCAGGGGTGATAGTGCAGCCCTCTACTAATGACTGATAGATTGATTGATTGACCTCTTGATATTTACATGCATCTTAGTAGCAGAATATTGGTCATGAACATGCAAAGAGTTTGTAATAAACTTACCAGCATTTAGATGCTCCGTCTACTTTCTCCTTTTGTAGCTCTCGTTAGTTTTTCTCTCATCACTTAGGAGTATATTTTCATTTTAATGTTGTTAGGGTAATAGTTTGAAGGCATAGATGTTAATGCAGAGAAACCTGCATGTAAGCATGAAACATAAGGAAACATGATTGTTAGTTATTGTAATAGATAATCACAGAATAGCTGTACTGATAAATGTTTGTGTGAATTTGTATCTCCAGTATATAGTTGTATTGACCTGAAATATTTGCCAATGTTTGAAAGGTCAAATTAGATGAGTATTAGGTTTTGCAAGATGTAGCTTTCTAAATCGACGACTGTTGTAGCAGAGCAATTACCAAAGTTGCATTGGTGTTAGCGTACATTTAGTAGTATTCGGCTAGCTTTCTGGTCCAGTAAAAATGAGAATCCAATAACAATCATTGTTACTTATTCATTATTTTAGTTATGAGGCATCTTATTTGTGTTTCATATCATGTGATTGAAGTTAGCCCCAGTTTGAGATGTAGTTGTACTGAAAGACCAATTGCATAAGATGTTGGTGCTGCTATTCTCTTGTGATACCATCTTTTATTGGTTTGCATTGTCATGTGACCTTCAATGTGTGTGCTATAGCTGTAGGTATAGTAGTATTTGAAAACAATTATGCAGTCTAGTTTAGTTCTTATTGAATGTGTTGGTTTAGTAGTATTTGGGCTATGATGGTAGCCCAAGATAAAAGATAACTAATCACAGTGTTTGTTTTAAATATATGAGCTGTTATTTAATATGCAAGTGGTCAATCTTTTACCCCAGTATGTATGTGTGTGTGTGTTTGTGTTTATATACAGATATATGACATCACTGATTATATATATATATATATATATATATATACATATATATATACACTGATATCATTTGAGATGTCATCAGTGATGTCACTGACCATGTATAAGTGATGTAACATGTGAGGTGATGAGCAGTGCATTGTGTGGGCGTAAGTTATAGTTTGCTCAATTAACTAGAACTGCTGAATTTCACTGGTTTTGTATGAGTGGAATGTGAGCCTATCTTTAATGTCCCTGTAATCATTGTTTTTTCAGTGAACTTATACGTTTTTTTCAAATTCTAAATTATAACTATAAGGTCCCTGTAACTTTTGGTATTTTTCAGTGAATTTCTAAGGTTTTTTAATGTTTCCTAACTATAATGTCCCTGTAACCTTTGGATTTTTTAAGAGAATTTCTAAGCTTTTTGAATTTGATTTCCTAATTGTAACCACTCACCTTTGACAGTGAATGTGTGAGTGAGAGGATAACTGTCACGGTAGGTCTGTGAGTGGGTGTGAGAGTGGCTGAGTGGTCTGTCAATGGGTGTGTAAGTGTTTGAGTAGGTCTGTGAGTGGGTACATGCGTCTCTGAGTGGGTCTGTGAGTTGATGCGTGAGTTTCTAAGTGGATCTGTGCATGGGTGCATGAGCCTGAGTGGGTCTGTGAGTGGGTGCATGAATGTACAAGTGTCTGAGTGGGTCTGTGAGTGGGTTCATGAGTGTCTAAGTGGGTCTGTGAGTGAGTGTGTGAGTCTCTGAGTTGGTCTGTGAGTGGGTGCATGAGTCTCTGAGTGGGTCTGTGAGTGGGTGTGTGAGTCTCTGAGTGGGTCTGTGAGTGAGTGCATCTCTGAGTGGGTTTGTGAGAGGGTGTGTGAGTTTCTGAGTGGGTCTGTGAGTGGGTGCTTCCCCAGTGGTGCCAGTGGTGCCAGACATCCTGTGAAGGGCTTATTATAAAATAAAGTTAATAAAATGCAGGGACGACAGGGGAGTCTCTGAAGGCTCCCCCACGATCCTAGATAGCCCATAAAGGGCTTTAAAAAAAAAAATCAATAGCTCAGTGTGAAGGTCCGTGACCTTCACGCTGAGCATCAGGGTTCTTATCCAGCCAGACTTGTTTCCCTATTTGTTTTTTTTTATGTAAAAATATTTAATGCTCATACTGAAAGGTTTTTAAATAACAAATATATTTTTTTAAATTCTGCAGAAATATCTTGTTCTAAGTAGATCAGATATCAAAGCCTAAACAAACAGTCTCTCTCCTTCTCACTTTCTCTCTCTCTCTCTCTTTCTTCCACTCACACATCCACTCAGACACTTACACACCCACTCAAAGACCTATTCAGAGCCTTGTGCACCCACTCACAGCCCCAGTCAGATCCTCACACACCCACTTACACTCTCACTCAGACAGTTACACACCCACTCACAGACCCACTCAGACTCTCACACACCCGCTCACAGACCCACTGACAGCCTCATGCACCCAACCACAGACCTGTGCGCACACTGATGCACCCACTAAAATACTGATGTACGCACTCTCAAACCCAGACAGACATGCTCACAGCCACTATCACTCCCCAGATACACCCTCTCACAGCTATTCTGATGCCCCCAGAGGCCCTGGCCAACTTCCACTTCACACAGTCAAATAGCTGTGCACAACATGGGCTTGGGTGGTTAAGGGGGTTGGCTGCAGGCCAGGTCTTGTGGGCACCCTTCACAGTGCACAGGCGAAGGCCGTGCATGGTGCAAGCTTGGGTGCTTTTAGAGGGTTGGCCTCAGGGCCAGGCCGCAGGCCAGACCCTGTTGCAAACTGGTGCCGTGCACGGCCGAAGGCTGTGTGCAGCAGTGGTCGGATTAACGTATGGTACTGAAAAATACTAAGGCGGTCATTCTGACCCTGGCGGTCAAAGACCGCCAGGGCGGAGGACCGCGGGAGCACCGCCGACAGGCCGGCGGTGCTCCAATGGGGATTCCGACCGCGGCGGTAAAGCCGCGGTCAGACCGGCAGCACTGGCGGTCTCCCGCCAGTGTACCGCCGCCCCATTGAATCCTCCAAGGCGGCGCAGCTTGCTGGGCCGCCGAGGGGATTCCGACCCCCCCTACCGCCATCCAGATCCCGGCGGTCCGACCGCCGGGATCCGGATGGCGGTAGGGGGGGTCGCGGGGCCCCTGGGGGCCCCTGCAGTGCCCATGCCACTGGCATGGGCATTGCAGGGGCCCCCGTAAGAGGGCCCCTAAATGTATTTCACTGTCTGCTGCGCAGACAGTGAAATACGCGACGGGTGCAACTGCACCCGTCGCACAGCTTCCACTCCGCCGGCTCGATTCCGAGCCGGCTTCATCGTGGAAGCCTCTTTCCCGCTGGGCTGGCGGGCGGCCTGAAGGCGACCGCCCGCCAGCCCAGCGGGAAAGTCAGAATTACCGCCGCGGTCTTTCGACCGCGGAACGGTAACCTGACGGCGGGACTTTGGCGGGCGGCCTCCGCCGCCCGCCAAGGTCAGAATGAGGGCCTAAATGTTTAAAAAAATGGAAATTCACTGAAAAAAACAAAGGTTACATGGATGTTATAGTTAGGCTCACATTTTAAATGTACGAAACCACAGAAATTCATCAGTTATAGTTAGAGTTACCTCAAGTAACATTAACATGTGCCCTAAGGTAACTATAACATACGCCCTAGCCATGCACTGCTAATTACCACACAAATTACGTCACTCATGACATCTTTGATAACATCATTCATAATATCAATGTAATATTTGCTGTAAACTTTTCTACAAAAAATTGTGTGTGACGGGGGTGATCACAAAAAGGGTGCTTTCTGGATCAAGAGTTGCCTTTGTGCCAAATTTGGTGTAATTCCATCCAGTGGTTCGAACATTATCACTGTTTAAAATCCCTATGGAAAAATGAAAGGGAAAAAAAGCATTTTGGGACCTCCCCTTTTTCTCTGCAGTTGTATGACAGATCACCTCGAAACCTTCCAGACAGGCACTGAAATGACAGTCATATTTTCTTGGAACATTTATGAAGATTCATCAACAGTGCCAAAGTTATTAGCAAAAAAGACGCTATAGCAAAAAAAAAACGCTCTACATATATATATATATATTTAGATTGATATGGATGCCGATGCGGCCCTACCGCTGAGGAACACCTCAGTTGCTTGGGGTCTGGGTGCTGTGACATGGATTTCAAATATAAGACAGTTTGCCACAGAGAGAAAGAACTGGTAAAAAGGAAATTACAGAAAAACCTGTTTGAAAAAATATGCTGAATGTAATTGATGCACGTATTCCTTTTAACATGATGTACAAATAATATTGAATTGAACTATCAATGACTATAATCAAATTATTGAATTAAGGAATCGTGTTAACAGCAATCACTTTTGAATATCTTATAGGTGAGAGACATGTGACTATTAATCCCAGAATGCAATATAAATAGTGTGATGGCAGGAAGGAACAGACAATACCACTTGAGAAAGACATGGTTGTCGAAACGCGTCGTGGGGTCTGAAAATCTGTCTGAATAAATTAAGCTGTCATGGAGCCCCCAGGAGTGCAGTGCCTTTTTTGTGTGATGATTAATAAGGGTTATGGTCTAAAACCCTCCACGTGCACCAGCAGTTGAGTGCCTCGCTATTTTAGACCATTTGGGTTGGATATATATATATATATATATAAATATATATATATATATATATATACACCAAACATGGTGCTGGTATCATGATGAAGTGGGAAGCAAAGTATATGCTCTAGTCTTTTAATGGATGTGGTGGAAGGACTACATAAACCCTATTTTCCTTTCCCTTTGCACTGCCTGCACTTTATGAAAAGGACGGTCAAGAAAATATAAAAACAAATAAACTATTTTGACAAACAGAAGACGGTGTCTGCGGTGCTGTGAATCTGACCCTGGAGGTGGGACGGATGTAAACAAAATATATATATATTCACTAAAAAAACAAAGGTTGCAGGGACTTTATGGTAAGGTTCAGATTTTACAGGCACATGCAGAAAACCATAGAAATGCAGCTGTAGAGTCATTTCAGGTAACTATTATTCCTGCCCTAAGGTAACTATAACTTACGCCACTGCCATGCACAGTTTTCTAATCAATCATTTTACTGCAAATGTTACAGGGATATTATTAATGGTGTAAAAGAAGATGTCAATGCATGGCGAGGGTGTGAGTAGTAGATACGTTAGGGCACAAGTTATAGGCCCTTATTATGACAATGGTGGTAAATGCAGCTTACCGCTGCGGCAACGGCCACCAAAATACCGTCGCCCCGGATAACATCCATCTGCCATAATATGACCACAGCTGGATTTCCACCACAAGAAGGTGTTAAGGTGGCGCTGCTTCTGCCAACAGCGCCACGCCAGTAGACTGCTGCCAGCCCTATTATGAAAAATAATACGGCCTGGCGGTGTTCTGATGGAGGGCGCTGCTGGCGGTAGCAGCGCCCCGTCCTGTCCCCTACCGGAAGATCCCCTGGATGCAGGTAAGTCGGGCTTCCAACACAGGAGTGGGGTGGGGGTGTTGTGTGGGGGTGTGTGTGTGTGTGTGTGCATGAATGTGTGAGTGTGTGCGTGAGTGCGTGGTGTGTGTGTAGTGTTGATTGCATGTGTGTGTGCATGTGTGAGAATGTGTGTATGAATGGAAATGTGAATGCGTGTCTGCGTGTCAGTGTGATTGTATGAATGAAAGGATGCATTCATGTATGAATGTGTGTATGCCTGTGTGAGTGAGTGTGTGTATGCGTGGTGTGTGCCTGCAAGTGTGCGTGTATGGGGGGGACTGGAAGGGGGTAGTTGTAGCTGTCCGGGAGGGGGGTGTTGCCCAGGAAGTGTTGGGGGGTGGGCCTCCTACCAGTTACAGGGAAGGAATTCTCTGTCACTGGTAAGGCCTACCACCATGGTTTTTGCGGCATAACGAACTCCATGAAAACCATGGTGGTAGGCAGGGTGAAAATGCCACCAGCGGTACAGTCGCGGCTGCCGGGTTGGAGATTGGTATCTCCGGCCCGGCAGCTGCAACGGCCATGGTGGTCGGTGTGGTATATTGGCGGGTTGGCTACAGTCAACCCGCCAATGTCATAATGTGGCGGTATGTACGGCTAGCCTGTAGGCGGTACTACTGCCACATTTACACTGACCCCTGGGGTCATAATGACCCCCATTGTTACTTGAAATAACCTTAACAGCCGAAATTCTATGGTTTTGTTCATGTAAAATCTGAACCTATCTATAACATCCCTGTAACCTGTGGATTTTTGGTGATTTTAAGGTTTTTTAATTCTATTTCCTAGCCAAAACTTCCCTGTAACCTTTTATTTTTTAAGTGAATTTCTTGTTTATTTTTTAATGTTAAGTAAGATGCCCATCGCAATGCACAGTGGGTGGGTTAGACGCAGGGAGTGGCTCCCTAATTTCCTAATTTACTGTTGTATACTCAGTAAAATATGTTTCCAGTTTCCCAACTAGATTCCATCAAGATTGCATTCAGATGTGCCACCCTTTTGGCATAAATTTAGAATGTTAGCTCTCTCGTTGCTCCTTAGAATACTGTAAGCTGCTGATCACCAGAGAGTTAACTGGAAGTCTGCTGCTGGTGTTCAAAGGCATGATTCACTCTGCTTGTCAGAATGGTTTAATGAAATAGAAGTGCAGGATATTTTGGAACTCACTTAAAACATGTGCTAATTATTTTTTCTACAGAACTAACCATAATTTCTATGACAAAATAAACCCACTCAGGGTGTTCCTTTCCAAATTAAGGCCTTCATTACAACCCTGGTGGTAAATCCCGCTTACCGCCGCGCATAAGACGGCCAACATACCGCTGAGGCCGCGGAATTCTGCTACAGGTATTACAACCCACAGCCCGGAATCCGCCACAATACAGACACCCACACAAGTCCGCCGCACCAGAGGTCAGTGATAAACTGGCAATAACAAAGCCAACACCGTCACGCCAACAGGAATACGCCCACACTATCATGACCCACGAATCAACGCAGCGGTCTTTCAAACGCGGTAATCTATTGGCAGTACACACCGCCGTGCTCAAAATACATACACATATACAAAACACAACCACATTGGACAATTCGAAATACACACACCTGATACACATACACCCACCATACCCACACATGCAATCCAATATAAAGCACACACCCACATCACCCACAAACCCTTACTACCAGAATTCTGAAACCACTCCAGAGAGATACACTACCAAAAACAAAACCAGCATCCACAGACACACAACACCATCACTTACACAACATCCACGCACCTCAAACAACACACACCAACACCCCCCCACACACATCACAAAAGACACCACTTCACACATCACCCACACCACATCATGGCACCTCAACGACACCCCAGGTTCTCTGAGGAGGAGCTCAGGGTCATGGTGAAGGAAATCGTCCGGGTAGAGCCACAGCTATTCGGATCACAGGTGCAGCAGACGTCCATTGCAAGGAAGATGGAACTATGGCGCAGAATCGTCGACAGGGTCAACGCAGTGGGACAGCATCCAAGAACTAGGGATGACATCAGAAAGAGGTGGAATGACCTACAGGGGAAGGTGCGTTCCGTGGTCTCCAGACACCAGATTGCTGTACAGAGGACTGGCGGTGGACCCCCACCTCCTCCCCCACAACTAACATGAGAGGAGCAAGTCTTGGCTATACTGCATCCTTAGGGCCTCGCAGGAGTAGCAGGAGGACTGGACTCTGGTAAGGCAAATCCTTACTACTATATCCTCCCCACCCTACCTGCATGCCATCACATACTCCCACCCTTACCCTCATACCCATCACCCCAACAACCCACAGATACCCCACCAACACATCCCACACATCCCAAAACCAAGCCCTGCATGTGACACTAATGCATGGACACCCATCACCCAAGCATGTCCAATACAGGTACTCACTCATGCCCCAAAATCAACAATCACACAAGGACCAAGCCAATAAGGCAAGCACTGGAGTACAGAGTCAACCACCCATTGCACACGATGGCACACACAGATACAATAAGTATGCATTTACACCCCAACAGGACTCCTACCTAACGTCACCGGGCAGGAGGCGCCAGACATATCCAGTCCCCCCCACAGAAGAGGCCCACAGTGATGACAGCAGCTCTGCACAACTGGATCAAGATGACCAGCCCGGCCCATCTGGGACCTCGGGACAGACGGTTCCCCTGACACTGTCACAAGCCACCACAGAGCCTCCCACCTCAGGAAACACCAGCACAGCACCCACCCAGCGGGCCCATCCCTCTGTCCCCAGGACACGTCAATCAGCAGTGTGTCCACCACTACAGGGAACCCAGGCAAACCCACCAACCCAAGAAAATCAGGGACCTAGGGTCAGTGGCAGTGGGCACACGGTTTAGGGGACAGGCCCAGGGAACCCACTCTCCATGAGGCACTCTCCAACATCATGTGAGCTTACCATCATTCCCAGGAGACAATGACAACGGTACTGGCCAAGTTTCAGGAGACCCAGCGGCTGCAAGACAAACACTACCTTGGGATCAGGGAGGACTTGAAGTCCATTAACACCAAACTGGTCACCATTGCAGGGGTGCAGGCAGACCTCGCCAACACCAGGAGGCACACAGTGGCACAACAAGGGGCCCCTGACACTAGCCTGGACGATGAACAGCCCTCCACCTTCGCCGGTGCTAGTGGACAGGAGGCACCACCACAGGAACAACAGGACACCAGCACCCCACCCCCTGCAGATGGAGAACCACCCCGCAAACGGTCCCTGAGATCCAGGAACAAGACAGAGAACATTGCCAAAACCCCGCCAGGAAATGAGACCTCCCTGAATGTCACCCTTCTGTCCTACTATGTCACCCTGTCCATCCTTAAACTGCCATTGCTCCACTTCCAATGCCCCTTTGGACAATGCACCTGTGAAACAAAGAGACTGGACTCTGCCATGGACATTCCTCCCCCATCACCCCAGCCCATTTTACAACCCCCTCCACTTATTAGCACAGGATTAAACACACTTCAATCACAAAACAATCTGGAGTCAGTCTGTGCTTTCACAAATGTGTAATTGCAATAACTATGGAATATAGTAATGTCAATTTACTTGTTCACATACCAATGTAACACAGCTGTAGGCTAGCAATAAACATAGCAGAGGGCACAAAGTGGGACCCAAATCTGTAAAATGGAAAGTCAAAGTGACAAGTCACGGTCGATACACTAAATGAAAATGACACACTTATGCTAGTTCCAACAATAGAATGAGATGTGGGAAGCAGTGGCATCTTCTTACCTGTGTCTCACTGGAAGTATAACCTGATGATGTTGTTTTGGTTGTTGATATCCTCTTCCTCTCCCTCCTCTTCTTCACTGTCCACAGCCTCCACAGCTGCCACAAGACCACCATCTGGCCCATCCTCCTGCAGAAAAGACACCTGGCATCACAAAGCCAGGCTGTGCAGAATACAGCACGCCACGATTATCTGGCACACTTCGGTGAGTAGTAGAGGGATCCACCTGCCAGATGGAGGCACCGGAATCTGGCCTTCAGGAGGCAGAAGGTGCATTCGATCACCCTCCTAGTTCGCCCATGTGCCTCATTGTAGTGTTCCTCTGCCCTTGTCCTGGGATTCCTCACTGGGGTCAGTAGCCAAGACAGGTTGGGGTAACCAGAGTCACCTGCAAATGTCGAGGGACAACTGTTAGACACACTCTAACCCTTAGGGACAACCCCATACCCAGCCACCTATGTCAACTGTTTTGGGACCTTGACCTCACCTATTAGCAACACACAGTGCCTCTGGAGTTGGCCCATCAAAGAAGGGATGCTGCTATTCCTCAAAATGTAAGCGTCATGCACAGAGCCAGGATACTTGGCATTGACATGGGAGATGTACTGGTCTGCCAAACACACAATCTGCACATTCATCGAATGGTAGCTCCTCTGGTTTCTGTGCACCTGTTCATTTCTGCGGGGGGAACAAATGCCACATGTGTCCCATCAATGGCACCAATGATGTTGGGGATATGTCCCAGGGCATAGAAGTCACCTTTCACTGTGGGCAAATCCTCCACCTGAGGGAAAATGATGTAGCTGCGCATGTGTTTCAGCAGGGCAGATAACACTCTGGACAACACATTTGAGAACATTGGCTGGGACATCTCTGATGCCATGGCCACTGTTGTTTGAAAAGACCCACTGGCCAGGAATAGAGTACAAACAGGCCCTGCACTAGAGGGGGGATTCCTGTGGGATGGTGGATAGCTGACATCAGGTCCGGTTCCAACTGGGCACACAGTTCCTGGATTGTTGCACAATCAAGTCTGTATGTGACCAGGATGTGTCTCTCTTCCATTGTCGACAGGTCCAACAGGGGTCTGTACACCGGAGGATAACGCCATCACATTACCTGCCCCAGCAGACGTGCCCTATGGAGGAGAACAGCAAGCAGAGAGTCATCCAACACTGAGGTATCACAATGTTTTATTTTCAGAAATGTAATTAATCCACAATGTGCCGGTATCTGTCTATATTCCCGGCCTAGATAGGTGTGACGCAGTTAACATCCATTCCATGTGGCCTCCTGAAATGGCGGCTGCCTGACCTTTAAGGTGGGACAAGGGGATATGAGGTAACTGCGCTGGCGTTCTACACCGTCGCGGTGGGCAGTCGAAGACCGCAGTGCAATTCAGCATTGGTTAACATTGGGCCCTATGGGTCCCAGAGCCAATAACTATGTACGCCGGCGGTGATGGTACGCACAGCTGCAAACGTGACCGCCATTTTCTGTCTGTTCACTCACTTGATACCTGACCTTCAACAGGAGAGGACCTACACTGCAAGTGCTGCTGTGACCTCAGTCTGGAAGCGACGATGGCTCATGTGTCTGGGGAAAGGGCCCCTGCCTTCACTTCGGAGGAGTTGGAGAAACTAGTGGAGGGGGCCTCCCCCAGTACACACAACTGTACGGTCCTCCAGACAAACAGGTGAGTACACTGTGAGCATGCTGCATGGGCAATGCCTGTTTTGAGTGGTGTGGATGGAAGATACATGGGGGGGCTGAGGCCTGCATGTGCGGATGGGGAGTGTATGTGCATCAGGGCAAGGTTGGGAACTTGGGGGAAATAAGTATGACAGTCTGGACGGGAAAGTAATTTCCTTTTCCCCTGTACCATTCCTCTAGGTCAGCGCCCACCAGAAGAAGGGTATTTGGCGTTCCATCGCCAAGGACGTCCGGACCCTGGGGGTCTACCACAGACGGAGCACCCACTGCCATAAAAGATGGGAGAACCTTGGCCACTGGAGCAAGAAGACGGCGGAGGCCCAGCTGGGGATGGCCTCCCATCGTGGGAGGGGTGCCCGTCGCACCATGACCGCCCTGATGTTCTGGATCCGAGCAGTGGCGTATCTGGAGTTGGATGGGTGCTTGAGGGCATCACAGCAGCCACAAAGGGGTGAGTACACTCTCATTCAGCTGACTCAGGTGTCTGGGTGGGGGAGGTGGGCAGTGGGTTCCCCTAGGCGAGGGCGAAGTTTGTAGGCAAAGTCCCTTGTGAAGCAGGCTATGTGGCTCCCCAACCCCACCAGTGGTAAGAGCCATCTACATCTAGTCTGGCTCCCGTGACTTCCAGGTGTGCAGCAATTGGTCTTAGGGCTCGTACCCCATGGTCAGCTGAAATGTCTAGGAACTGTTAGTGCATGTTGCAGTGCAGAGGGCTGCTCCATGTGTGTTTTTTCCGCCAATGGTAGTGGTGTTGCATGCACTGAACATGTCTTTCTTCTGTCTTTCCCCCCTTTTTGTGGTCTCCCTTTTCTTGTGTGCAATAGCATCATCAGGCGGAGGAGCATTGGCACCGGAGAAGGAGGGAGCTGCAACCCACTTGGCCCTGAAGGGCGAAACAACCAGTGGGATGGAGGGCGAGGGGAGCTCCACGGTGGGGACAGGAGCAGACTGCAGTGACAGTGACTCCTCCTCTGATGGGAGCTCCCTTGCGGTGGCGGGCACCTCTGTGCCCACTGCATCAACAGGTACAGTCACCACCCCCCTACCAGCACCGCCCTCCCAGCAGCCTCACAGCGTGTGTCCTGTGCCAGCTCACCCAGGAGGGTGGGCACCTCCTTCGCCCCAGGCACCTCAGGCCCTGCCCCAGTCAGCCCTGCTGCCCTCAGTGAGGAGGCTATTGACCTCCTGAGAGCCCTCACTGTTGGGCAATCTACCATTGTGAATGCCATCCAGGGTGTGGAGAGGCATTTGCAACAAACAAATGAAGACCTGGAGGGAATTCATTCTGGGCAGGCAGCCCAACAGAGAGCATTTCAAGCTCTGGCCTCAGCACTGATGGCAGCCATTGTCCCTGTGTCCAGCCCCCCCCCCTCCAACCTCCTCCACCCAGACCCAATCCCCTGTACCTCAGCCTATCCCAAGCACACCATCAGACCAGCATGCACACTCATCAACACACAAGAGTGGCTCAGGCAAACATAAGCACCACACATCCCACAGGCACTCACACAAGCACCATACCCATGCAGACACAGCAACATCCACAGCCTCCACTGTGTCCCCCTCCTCCACGTCCGCCTCCTCCCTCCCAGTCTCGTCTCCACTCACACCTGCATGCACTACATCCTCAGCCACTGCCTCCCTCACCAGCACGCCCATCACCACACACCGCTCACATGCACTCACCACCCCCACTTCCATGCACACATCCGCAGTGTCCTCTCCCAGTGTGTCAGTGAGCCCTCCTCCAAAGTACACAAACGCAGGCACACACCCAACAGCGATCCACCTCACAACAGCCTCCGGCCCATGCACCTTCACCCAAATTCAGAAGACGTACACCTCCTACAACCACTACCTCTACCTCCACTCCCAAACCCCCTCCATCTTCCCGTCCCAGTGTGTCTAAGAAGCTCTTCCTGGCTAATATTGACCTCTTCCCTACACTCCCCCCCCGTCCTTCCCCTATCACCAGGCTTTCCAGGTCCCAGCCCAGCACCTCAGCCACCAAATCCCCAGGCACAGTGGTGCCAGCAACTGCGGGGTCCTGGAGTGCGCCACCCATCAGGGCTGCCAGTGTGCCACATAGCGAGGGCAAGGACATTCCGCCACCTGCCAAGGTGAAAAAGGTGCCCACATCCCAGAGGGAGAAGCCGAAAGTACCAGTCACCAAGGGCTCAGCAAAAACCAAAGAGGATAGTGGCAAGACAACTGCAGCACCATCAAAGTTGGGGAAGGGCCAAAAGCTGAAGAGCAGGTCAGGAGAGGGCATGGTGGCTCCGACTGAGGGACCAGTGTCACACTTTCTGTCCACGTCCATGCCAACCTGTACGGCGGTGAACACCGCTAGCTCCCCTGCCACGATAACAGCCACCACAACCGCCACCTGCACCGTCACCTGCACCGCCCCTGGCACATCTACAGCCTCAGCGACAGTCCCCAGCATCTTCTCCAGTGGGCAGCCGCCCAAGTCTGCACGAAACGTCCTGCTGTGTCCCTCTGCAGGTGCTGACTCATGCACTGCCGCCAGCACCGCCGCAAGCACCGCCGCCAGCACCGCCGCAAGCACCGCTGCAACAGACACCGCCGCAAGCACCGCCGCAAGCGGCCCCGAGGCGTCCTCGGACACAGGCACCACCGCTGACATGGCTACCATCCCCAGTGGTCAGTCGCCTGAGGCTGGAGGGGAGTTCCTGGACCCTGGGCAGCTTCCATGAGGCATTTCTTCCATCACTGTTTACACCTGAATGTGGAAGACGCAACAGTATGGGGTATGTCGCTGCCTCCATGGCGTATCATGCTACATGAACCTCGCAAATCTCATGGCACGCACACCCAGGTGAGGGAATTGTACCGGTCACACTGCACGTGGAACACTCTGGGCACCAGGCCCCCTCCAGAACCAGTTGAGAATGACATCCCCTACCTCTGTCCTTGGCAGGATGAAGCACTCTGGGCACCATGCCCCCTCCAGAACCAGTGGAGAGATACATCCATTACCTCTGTCCTTGGCAGGATGAAGCACTCTGGGCACCAGGCCACCTCCAGAACCAGTGGAGAATGACATCCACTACCTTTGTCCTTGGCAGGATGAAGCACTCTGGGCACCATGCCCCGTCCAGAACCAGTGGAGAGATACATCCACTACCTCTGTTCTTGGCAGGATGAAGCACTCTGGGCACCAGGCCCCCTCCAGAACCAGTGGAGAATTACATCCACTACCTCTGTCCTTGGCAGGATGAAGCACTCTGGGCACCAGACCCCCTCCAGAACCAGTGGAAAATGACATCCACTACCTCTGTCCTTGGCAAGATGAAGCACTCTGTGCATCAGCCCCCCTCCAGAACCAGTGGAGAATGACATCCACTTGAGAGACCGTGGCTTTGCAGTCCCCAGGATAAAGCAGTGGGCAAACCACCCACTGGAAAGACTTGTGAGACTGTGGCTTTGCACTCCCCAGGATGTAGCAGTGGGCAACCCACCCACTGGAGAGACTTGAGAGACTGTAGCTTTGCACTCCCCAGGATAAAGCAGCGGGCAAACCACCCACTGGAGAGACTTGTGAGTCTGTGGCTTTGCACTCCCCAGGATGCACCAGTGGGCAAACCACCCACTTGAGACACTTGAGAGACTGTGGCTTTGCACTCCCCAGGATAAAGCAGTGGGCAACCCACCCACTGGAGAGACTTGAGAGACTGTGGCTTTGCACTCCCCAGGATAAAGCAGTGGGCAAACCACCCACCGGAGAGACTTGAGAGACTGTGGCTTTGCACTTCCCAGGATAAAGCAGTGGGAAAACCACCCACTGGAAAGACATGTGAGACTGTGGCTTTGCACTCCCCAGGATGAAGCAGTGGGCAAACCACCTACTTGAGAGACTTGAGAGACTGTGGCTTTGCACTCCCCAGGATAAAGCAGTGGGAAACCCACCTACTGGAGAGACTTGAGAGACTGTGGCTTTGCACTCCCCAGGATAAAGCAGTGGGCAAACCACCCACTGTAGAGACTTGAGAGACTGTAGCTTTGCACTCCCCAGGATAAAGCAGCGGGCAAACCACCCACTGGAGAGACTTGTGAGTCTGTGGCTTTGCACTCCCCAGGATGCACCAGTGGGCAAACCACCCACTTGAGACACTTGAGAGACTGTGGCTTTGCACTCCCCAGGATAAAGCAGTGGGCAACCCACCCACTGGAGAGACTTGAGAGACTGTGGCTTTGCACTCCCCAGGATAAAGCAGTGGGCAAACCACCCACGGGAGAGACTTGAGAGACTGTGGCTTTGCACTTCCCAGGATAAAGCAGTGGGAAAACCACCCACTGGAAAGACATGTGAGACTGTGGCTTTGCACTCCCCAGGATGAAGCAGTGGGCAAACCACCTACTTGAGAGACTTGAGAGACTGTGGCTTTGCACTCCCCAGGATAAAGCAGTGGGCAACCCACCCACTGGAGAGACTTGAGAGACTGTGGACTCCCCAGAATACATCAATGGGCATGGAGCCCCCTCGTGGAGCAGTGACGTCATGCGTTCATCAGGCTGAGGTGCCCCCCTCTCTCTCCCCCTGAGGTGCCTGTATATTTTTGATCTGATGCCCCAGCAGTGTTCTCTCTGTTTCGAGTCAGGTATCATGTGTGGGCCTCGCCCATGCATTTTGGGCCCAGTGGTCCACGGACAATTATTAGTACACTATCCCGACTTGTGTAGTTGGTGTACATATTTGTATATACAGAATTTTGACTTTTGAATACTGGATTTTTCTTGATTACAATGGTTACAATAATTTCCTTTTGTCCTTGCGTTCTTCCAGGGGGTGAGGGGGTGTATATGTAATGTTACTGCATGTATTTGTGTGTACGTTGTTGTGTGTGGTGGTGAGGGTGGGGGTGTTGCGTGTGTGTGTCACTGTGTTTCCTCCCCCTCCTCTGTGTTGTAGGCAGAGTACTCACCGTGGTCGCCCCGCCGTTCGTACTCCTCATAGAAGTGGAGGTAAACCAACATGGGTAACACATGAAGTTCGGGCTCCATGCCGTCCTGTTTCCTCGTTGGGTGTCGAGAGGTGAGTGTTTTCCCTTCTGTGTACTGTTTCCGCCGTGCTTTTGATAGCGCTGGTTCCGCCCCGGAAAAAGTGGCAGATAGGCCTCTTGTAATAGGGTGGGTGGTACTTTGTCTCCCGCCTGTCTGTTGGCGGTGACCACCGCGCTGTTTGTTTCTACCGCCGTGGCGGTCGGAGTGTTAAAGTGGCTGTCTATGTTGGCGGTTTCCGCCACGGTTGTAATCCCATTTTTTTTC
Source organism: Pleurodeles waltl (assembly GCF_031143425.1). Taxonomy (NCBI): domain Eukaryota; kingdom Metazoa; phylum Chordata; class Amphibia; order Caudata; family Salamandridae; genus Pleurodeles; species Pleurodeles waltl. Next base: position 732,724,162 of record NC_090436.1, read on the forward strand.
CCGCCAGCTTGTTTGCAGTATTACCGCTGCTTTAACACCGACCGCCAGGATTGTAATGAGGGCCTGAATGTTTTAAGTTTTACCAGTTTTACCTGTTTGAGTCAATCAAGATGGCTTCAGGTGTGCCACACTTTTGTCATAAGTTAGATTGCTAGTGCTGTAGAAGACTTTGGGAGACTGCAGTAGAACTCAACGGAATCATCAGACAGCTTTTTCCTGTTGGAAGTAGAGCATAAAGATGTCCTAATTTTTCTTTCTACAGCGCTCACCATAATTTATATTACAAAATGAACCAAGCATTTTGTCCCTTCCTAAATTAAATGTTTTAAGTTTTACCATTTTGATCCAATCAAGATGGCATCAGGTGTGCCACACTTTTGTCATAAGTAGGACTGTTAGCACTCTAGTTGTTCTTTAGAACACTCCGGGTGGCAGCAGTAGAAAACAAGGGAATCAACTGACAGGCTGTTCCTGTTGGAAGTACTTTTTAATAAGAATGTTAGACTTCACTCTCATATGGCGGAGAAAGATAGAGTGAATTTGCAGAAAAATTGCTCTCATATTAGCTTCTGGAACACCTTCCATAACCTCTATGGGAAAATAATGAGAAAACAACTCTCTCTCAAACATGATCAGCAGGGTAACATCACCTTAGAACATACCACAATTCCTAAAATTAGCATGGTACCATCAATAAATGATTTATGTTGTAACAAAAATGTATCACCCTTTATAAATTCTCCTTTTTGTGACACTCAAAACCTGCCTTTTACTACAAAGCACTTCAATTGGGGCCATCATGTATATTGGTCCCAAGATGGCTGCCATCATTTTCTGGGTGAAATGCTGACAGCCAATCAGATCTCACCATGAGATCTGTGCTGAGGCTCCACCCAGTTATACATTTGTTTTCCCTTTAGTATTTTGGATACTCATTGTTTTGAGGGGAACAGCCATGCAGCTTCACCCCCCCCTCACAGCCATTTTTAGGTCCTCGGGTCCCTAAACCTATGGTGGGTTTTCAAGAAATTAAAAAGGTGGATGAAGCCCCCCTGAAAGGACCCCATCCCCCTAGGCCCCTTGTTTATTTAATTGATGGGGAAGGCACCCACCTCCCCTGAGCCCACTAGAGGCCCCAAGGACCTCATGCCCTAGGGTTGATATTTACATTTTTGGGAAGGGGCTTGTAGCCCCATTACTGAGCTGTAGATCATCTCAAGGGGTCCCATTCCTCAGGGCCTGATTCTGATACAGTGTTCTGGGGTCCACATCCTCCAGGACACTGGTGTTCCCTTCCCAAGAGAGACCTTATTCCCCAACTGCCCTCTCCTGAGCAGGAACCACACAACTTTGCTCTCACCTTGGTGACAGCACAGAAACAAAACTGCTCCCACCCGGGTAGGAGCAAATTGAAAGAGCTGGCTGATACCAGTACCACTTTGGGTGTTGGCTGGGGCATTGGGGCACTGGGGCTCCCCCTTGCAGCCCCCGGTGATTTAGGAAGTTGTGGGTTCCCAGGTGGGCACCAGGGCACACACTTAAGAAATGGATGGTTCCTGCAGGCATTTAGAATGGGTGCAGGCTGGGGAGTCTGCAGAGGCCACTTGCACCTTGTGGTTCCCACATGGCCCCCAATTTCCAAAAATAAAAAAAAGTATGGATGCCTTGGGTAGGCCCCAAGGGAACCCAAAAATATACACATAACAAAAAAATAAGAATTATAAAATGAGGGTCAGGAGCCGCTCAGTTATTATTCACTGCTCCATCAAGGAGCACCCCATAGTGACCTAGTGCTTATTAAAGTTAAGGGGCATATTCACTAATCCTTTTCATGACCCTCTGCATTCCCCTGATCATTATCAAACTGTTCAAACCAGCGTACAAGTAGATGTCCCTGTACATCTCCATAGGACACCTTTAAACTCAAGAAGTCTGGGCATGGAGAAGGCTTCAGATAACAGATTGTGGGCATGTGTATGGCCTCGTTTTCTAGTTCACAATGTGTGTAGCCTGATTGCATCAACAAAGAAAATGTTTCTGTGTGGTTTATAGCACTAAGTTAACCATGAATTATCAGACCGCGTGTTGTCCACCACCTAATGACTCCAGTTAGAGTTAAGGTACTTCCCAACACATCCTGGGATATTCTAGAACATGGCCTTGAGGCTACACATGCTTTAGGAAATCTCAACAGCCATCTTGAATCAGCACTGTAATTCTTTTTAAACAAGGCTGGAAGAGTGAGCAGTCCCTCTATGCTTAAAAAACACTGCAGATTAAACTTAAATCTGCAGTCTGCAGATAAAACTTTAATCTGCAGTAATTTAAAAAAATAGAAGGATTGCTCCATCTTTGAACCCTGTTTTAGGTACAGTGCAGTGCAGCACATACCACTCATTACCCATACGTAAGTATGTAAGGGCACTGAGAGGTATGTACTGCACTAGATTCGATACACCTCAGTGCCCTTATATAAGTATGTAAGTGCACGAAGGGGAATGCAGTGTACATACATATGTAAGGGCTCTAAGGGGTATACACTGCGCTGCAGTGCTGCCTTTACATAAGTATGAAAGGGCACTGAGGGGTATGCAGTGTACTGGAGTTGGAGTGCATATCTCTTGGTACCCTTAAATAAGTATATAAGGAGGGGTGTGCATTGGAGTGGATACCCCTTAGTGCCCTTGCATACTTATGTAAGGGCACCAAGGGGTATACCTGGTACTGCACTGCACACCTCTTGATGCCCTTACATACTTATGTAAGGAGAGACGTTGTAGACATTATTCCATGACCACACTCCCCTGGGCAGGGAACACAACTTTGACCCAATCTGGATGAGGGCACAGAAAAAATCTGCTCCCTCCCAGACTGGAGCAATTTAAAGAGACGTCTGACATCAGTACCACTTTGAGTGCTGGCTGGGGCTTTGGAGCACTGGGGCTCCCCCCTGCAGCACCCAACAATTTAGGAAGTTGTGGGTTCCCCTTGTGGTCCCCAGGGCACACAAGTAAAGAAAATTGCCAGTTCTTGCAGTTATCTAGTATGGGTGCTGGCTGAGGAGCTGGCAGGAGCAACTTGAACCTTATGGTTCTTCCATGGCTCCCATCTTACAAAAAAAAAAAAAAAAAAAAACTATGGTTGCCTTAGTTGGGCAACTCCCTCATCCCCGGGCACCCAAAAAATGTGAAATGATGACAAAAATAAGAATTTAAAATAAGGGGCAGCAGCACTCATTTATTATTCACTGCTCTGTCGATGAGCACCCCATAATAACCTAGAGCTTTTTAAAATAAAGGGGCATATTTACTAATCTTTTTCATGACTCCCTGTGTCCCTTTGATCATTACCAAACTGTTCACACTAGTGCACAAGCAGTTGTCCCCAGACATCTTCATAGGACACTTTTGGACCTCTTTGGATACCTTTGGACCTTTGGACCACCTCAGTAGAAGGGGGGACAGTATGCACTGCACATTACAGTTCCTACTCTTCCCCTTCATGGAATTCTGTGGAATAATGCAGAATCTTAATGTAAATCCATGGAATTCCACTGAATAAAACTCTGCCATTTCACCCACCCATAGGTTTGGGCTGTACCTGGGTCTAAAGTTCCCATGGTGAAATGGGGAAACATATTTTGGGACCCGCCCTTTATTCGTGGCCTTGCTTGGTGGATCACAATGAACCTTTCCAGTAAGGAGCTGAGGTGAAAAGATTTTCTGCGGCTGAAAATACATATTTCAGTCTATGTGTCAGAATGCTTTAATGAAACAGAAGCGGGAGCTATTTGAGAACTCACTTAAAAGGTGTCCTAATTTTTCTTTCTATTGCACTAACCATAATTTCAATGACCAAATAGAACACATCATTTTGGGGCAGATGTATGACATTTTGTTTTGCGTCTTTCAATTTGCGATCCTTTTGAGAATTGCAAATTGTGAGTCGCTAAACAAAATGTTCAACAGTGTAAAGCACACTGCCTACCTCATCCATATTCATGAAGTAAGTCGCAATTTGCGACCCGATTGGGAATGGTCGCACTCACAGGGATTATGGCCTGCTGGGGACAGCAGACCATCATGTCTGTGACTGCTTTTTAAATAAAGCAGGTTTTTTTTCTAATGCAGCCTGTTTTCCTGAAAGGAAAACAAAATGCATTACAAAAAATGTAAAAGTTTTCTTCTCATTTTTTTGGAATAGGCAGTGGTCCATGGGACACCACTGCCTGCTCTGAAAAAAAATGTGCGCCCCATTCCCAAAGGTGAAGGGGTCCACTTGAAATTGGTGGAAACTGCAAATGTTTTGTGACTACATAGCCAGTGCTATTCAGTTTTAGGAAGGGACCCCCTAAACACGCCCCTTCCTAATACTGAATCGCAAGATCAAAATGCGATTCGGTAACAAGTTACCAAATCACATTTTGCCTTTTGTACATGGCAAAATGTGATTTGGTAACTGATAAAATGGTTAGTATTTCTGGCCCTTTGTTCCTTTTTAAATTAAATGTTTTAAGTTTTATCAATTTGATTCAATCAAGATGGTTTCATGTGTGCCACACTTCTATCATAAGTAGGACTGCTAGTGCTCTAGTTGTTCTTTACAGCACTCTGGGAGGCTGCAGTAGAACTCAAGGGAATCAACTGACAAGCTGCTCCTGTTGGAAGCACATGTTTTACTGAGAATATCAACCTTCCTTTTCATATGGCTGAGAAAGATAGTGTGAATTTACAGAATATATGCTTTCATTTTAGCTTCTGGAGCACCTTCCATAACCGCTATGTGAAAATCCTAAGAAAACAATTCTCTCAAAAAACATGATTCACTAAATCCTAGCAGGAGGCTTTTTCACAGGGTAAAATCACCTTAGCAACAAACAATTTATATTGTAACTGCAATCTGTTATAACCCTTTAAACGTTCTACTTTTTGTGACCCTCAAAACCTGCCATTCACTACAATGCTTGTTAATGGGATGATATCATGAATATTGGTTCCAAGATGGCTGCCATCAGTTTCTAGTTGAAGTTGTGACAGCCAATCAGATCTCACCATGAGATCTGTGCTTAGGCACCACCCAGATATGCAAATTTGGATTTCCTTTATTATCTTGAAAACTACTGAATGAATTTACACTAAAGAACAAAAAGTGTAATTCTGTCTAGCGGTTCAGGCTGTAGTTGTGTTTGAAATCCCCATGGGAGTTAACATGGGAATTGCACTTTTTTTTACCCCTCCTCTTTTTCTCACCCCTCACTTGTCGAATCACCCCAAAACTTTCCATGTACTACAAGACCCAACAAGATACTTTTTTGTGGAAATATTTCATTAAGATTTGTCAAACGGTACCAAAAAAATAGCCAAGTCAAAAAATGTTTTTCCTATGGAAATGAAGTTCTAACTATAACTACCTATTGGCGACCACCAGTAGGTAATATATATATATATATATATTTGTATATATATATATATATATATATATATATATATATATATATATAAGAAATTGGGCTAGTGATTGGGGGGGTGAATCGCTTCTCAAGCATCAACCTCATTTCTTCTCAGGGTGAAGTTACAAGCAAAGCCTTAATCAGCCTATGCTCAACCCTCGTGTAGCTTGGCACCCAGCAGTCAGGCTTACATTAGAGGCAATGTGTAAAGAGTTTGTGCAACACTTCAAACAGTAAAACAATAAATACACACCACAAAAGGATCCCACAACAGTTTAGAAAAATTTAATATTTTTAATAAATACAACAGGACACAAATTACAAAATCCAATCAGTAGAACCGGAGATATTCATTTTTAAAGATTTTAATAAAAATAGCACCAAAAAGCACAAAGCACCAATTATGGATTGCTGGTCACGCCAGGCCAGGACTAAGCCACAAGTTTAGGCTGACCACGATGAAGTGTGGACGAGCTAGAGAGTCCCAGTTAGGCCCACTGAACAGAACACCTTAAATCCTGGTTTGTGAAGTGTAGTGAGCATCCACTGCAAAGATGCATCATGCAGCTGAAAGATGCAGTGTTTCCAAGATGCAACAAGGCTGTGGTGTAAAGGTCCTGTGTTGTCATAGAGGATCCTGTCAACAATGGCTTGCAATGCGAAGTTCATTGTCGTGGATGTGTCACACAGTCAGGGTGTGTGAGTGGTTTGGTGCATCTCTTAGTGGGTGTGATAGCATCAGTATGTGTGTGTGTCAGTGGTTGTGTGGTTGTGTACATATGTGAGTGTGTGAATGGGTGTGGGAGTGTGGGTCTGTGAGAGGGTGTGTGAGTGGTTTTGTGGATCTTTGAATGGGTGTGTGAGTGGCAGTATGGGAGTGTGAGTGGGAATGTGGGGTATAAGTGAGTGTGTGAGTAGTGTGTAGGTGAGTGGGTGTATGAGTGCTTGTGTGGGTCTGTGAGTGGTTGTGTGGGAGTGTGTGACTGTGTGAGTGGGTGTGCAAGTGGCTGTGTGAGTGGCTGTGTGGGTCTGTGAGTGGGTGTGTGAGTTGGTGTGTGAGTTACTGTATAGGTGTGTGAGTTGGTGTGTGAGTGGTTTTGTGGGTGTGTAAGTGATTGTGTGGGCATGTAAGTGGGTGTCTTTTTTTTAAATTGGAGTCTGCATCCACAGATCTACCACAGATTCACACAGGGGCCATGCTGAGTGGTGTAGTGGATCTGCAGATCCTCATGCGCCCCCTAAAATATGTTTTTGGGCAATTTCTTTCCCATGAGGGGTCCCTCACAGACCCCTCCATCAGTCCCATGGGGTCGTGATACCTCTGTTCCAAACACTTATATCCTATTTATACTTTATTTCACCCCCTGGAACTGTGTCCCAATTCACAAAATGACTGCCACAACTTTTCTCTTAGGTTGCTGCCAGACAATCACAGCATTGCTGTTAGCACAGGGTAGTGTGGATCCTCTTTGGTTGATCCGCTTCTCGAGATATACATGAATCTGTTCTCTTTAATAAATCTAAGACTACTGAACCAGATTTACACCAAATTACGAAAAACACTCTTTGTGGACCAAGATCCATCTTTCTGACAAATTTGGCATAATTCTGTCCAGCAGTTCAGACTGTAGTTGTGTCTAAAATCCCTATGGGAGATCGCATGAGGAAAATGCCTTTTGGGGCCAACCCCTTTTTCTCACCCCAATTTGACGAATCACCCCAAAACATCCTGGACAGCAGCTGAAGTGAATCACAAACTAGTTTTGAAAATTTGATAAAGATTCGTCACACTGGCCAAAGTTATTAGCAAAACAGAAAAGGCTTTTCCTGTGGAAATTAGGACCTAACTAAAGCTAACCACTGGTGATTGCCAGTAGGTGTGTGTGCGTGTGAGTGTGTGTTTGTTTGTGTGTCTATATATATATATATATATATATATATATATATACCTACTGGCAGTCACTCTCTGGTCTGAATGGACAAATCCTAGGATGAAACCAGAGGCAGTGGTGCTTTCCGCCCTTGAGGCAAACAATTGTGTATCCCTGATGAAGTTAATATTAACCTGGCTCACAGAATATTCTGTACCACAACCCACTGAATGCTCGCCTCTGCTCATCTTAGGACCAATATAATTCACAAATGGTTTGAAAATTACCAAAAGCATTCAATGGGGTGCACACTCAAACACTGGCATGGGACTGAAGTAACGCAAATACCTAACATAGTCCTCCCTGACAGGGGCCTCTAAAATAAATCCACCATCTCCACCATTGTGGATAATGCCCAAATCCTTAAGCACCCAGATTGTCAAGTGGCCCCTGTCCTATTTTGTGACACCTTCGGTAATGCACTTGATGCCCCGCATTGATCCAGCATAAGTTGTAATTAAGGGCTTATTTCCTGTAGATGAGACTCAATGGTTGTGACTCATTTAGATCAGCTAGACAGACCCCACCTGTCCCACCACACTGACTGATGTTTATTTGGGGTCATGCTGCTTAGATGTAGATAACAGCAATACATATTCTTAGCACATTTGTTGAATCCCCTTTACCCATGTCACTGTTGTGCTGTCCACATAACCACCTGCACCCTACTGGTACATTGATGCCTGGTCCAGATACAAAGAGTTCCCACAGGAAAATATTGAATAAGCACAGTATGTTATCCCAGCTTTCTCCTGTTATGTCTTCCACTACTTGTCAGCGCACTGAGGACATTTCGAAGGAGACATTCTCCCCACTAATTTGAACTGTTCTGTACTCTTCCTCTGTGTTTGGGAGGTTTAAAATTCACTATTGTTTCTGAATGATGTGAGTTTTTCTTTATCTTCCTGACAACATATTTGCACTAAGTTCCTTTTAAGTTATCCTATTTTCTGTTTTATTTGTAATGAATTGAAAATGCAATAAAGATACCTTTAAAATAAAAAAATGAAATATGTGTGTGGAATAAAGATGGTGTCTAGAGATTTCGTCTTGCTGATGCAACTAAACTCAATCATAAAGTATGTTAGTAAATTATTTAAGAACATTAGGACGTTAGGGCAAGGTTTAGAAAAGTTTCATGAAATGCAGCAAGGGAACTTTTTGCACTGTGTTGCGTGAAAGAAAAAGAGCAGAAATGTGCCATATCTAATAAGATAAAATGCACTTCTGCTCTCTCCTTGCCCTGGCGCACTGTGTGCTGCCTAGAGAAAAAGCAAGCATCATTGCGCCATGATGCAGTGCTGCTTGGGCTACAGACAGCTTGTTTTTGTGCAGGAAGGGATACGTTCCTGCAAAAATACATTCTAAGAGGAAGTTTCCCTTTTTTATGTGTGATGCAAAATGCATCACGCATAAAAAGGGGAAGTAACAAGGAGAAATACAAATATTTCTCGTAAGCGCAGGTTTTTGCCACAATCCTGTATTTACTGATTTTAGTAATTCTGGGATCGTGTCAAATTTCATAGGTGGATGCATAGAAATGCCCATGCTCCATCTATGGAATGCCTACCATTACGAAATGTAATGCAATGCAGAACAAGCCGCTTCACTGAGTTACATTTCTTCACAAAGTCATGAAAGGCAGTGTCACAAGCTTCTTGCATGGCTTACTAAATGTCACTTAAGGACTTTCGTTGCCTTGTGTCATCTTGCATGGCGCAAGGACAACACAAGTCCCTAGTAAATCTAGACATTGGTCTATACGACCCCGACCTGTCTTCTTTGTTTACGTTACCTTGTTCACTCACTTTCCAATCATGTACATACATATTTCACTTACAAATCTTTCTTGTCAACATAAGCAGAGTCCTTATACAAAAATTAACATGAAGTGGATTTTTCAGTTTATGCACTACAGTTATTCTGTAGTTTTTTCTGTGTTTGCTGCACAAGCCAGATTTATTATGTCATCATAGGTTCCCTAAAGTCAAAATGTGAACCTTCATATTAAGTACTCATGTCTTCTCAGTAGTATAGGGGGATACCTTCCATCAAAAGTTTTGACAGGTGCCATGCTCCGTGATGACGTAAGCAATGACGTGGGTGCCCTGCCCCGAGGTTGTCAATCAATCACTGTGCCTGTCATGTGTCTGTGTGATTGATAGCCCTAAGAGCCTGCGTCTGGTATCTGTGTGTGCCCGGACATGTTCAGGCTATCAAATGATTGTGAAAAATTCAACCCTAACAGCTGCGTAGTGTGTGCACGCCCACTTTTTCGCACTTATACCGCATATAAAGCTCCCATAAGCAAGCAGTGTTAAGCAGCAGAGTATCCTCATCAATAAGAGCCCTTGATCGCCAATATGAACAGATACAATCCCATCATCAGAAAGGCGGTCTCCGATGGCGGCATGACCACTTTCGTTAGATATACCAACCGCCCGTCCTTAGCATTGGACGAGGACATGCTGCCGGGTACCCGTAAAGATGCGGGTTTCGATGTTACAGGATTTCACTAGGACCCCGACCAACGATTTAAAAAGCTTCCCCTCAAGGATGAGCCGATGTTGTTATCACCTATTAAGGGTGATGGCGGCAGGAGCGAAACCTCGTGTAGCGGTGCAGAGGGTGGAAACAACCCCATAGACATGGAAGATCTTGAAGAGGCTATGCAGCCGCATAACTTACCGGTTTATGAAGATATGGGTTTTTTGGCGACCCAGGCCCCTGAGTCTGGCAACGTGCAGCAGCCGAGCTCAGACTTTGGTCATGCGATGATGGAACTCAACGACTGTCAAGATTTAAGAGGGGCCACAGAATCTAAAGTAAGTGTTGAGGTTAGTAAGAACCGTCTATAGACAGTTAGCATGTATACTGGTATTTTATGTATTCTTAACTAATAGCTGTCTTTCTTTTGAACGGTAGGAGTTAGCAGTCAAAAGAAGAGCTGTGGTGGAGTTGCAACCAAAGGTTAACGCCATCAATTTTTATTGCTTTTGCTGTTCAAATCAGAGTGAAAGTTCCACAAGCCAAAACAGAGAATCGTGTAAGAATGGTGTTTATCCCTAAAATGTCTTGAGCATTGAAAGGGAAACGTTGAGCATCCCCTACAACGGCTTCTGGGCTGTTGAAGGTTTTGCAGCGACGATTGTGAAAGCTTGTGTGAAACGTGACTATTATACCCTGTGTTACGGCCACAAAATTAATGATGCGGGCCAGGAGAGCCACAAAAGTCTAGACCCGTCTATGACCCAAGAATAACCAGGCACATCTGCAGCTTGCTAGATCCATACGAAGTGTATAAACTGTTAAGATGGGTGTACGGGATGTCGACTTTAAAGCAAAATGTTCAACCTGATATGATTAAAGTTTTGTCGACCTCACCATGTGAGCTCTGATACGCGTGCGATACACACTCAAAGTTTGAAAGCATGCAAAATCTGGGTGCTGCTGTTGACAGAAGTACAGTAGAAAGGATCATAGAAAGATGTATGTGTGATATTTACTTTAAAAATGGAAGAACGGTCGCTTTAGCCCCCCGTAGACTGTTTTAAGAATAATGAGACAACGTGATAATGTATCGTAGTGGTATTATTTAACGTTACATACTTACTCACTTTTATGGGACGGGGGTCAGAACGATGCCGCGCAAGATGGCTATGAATTACAACCCGGATACTCTTGTATTATGAAAATGTTATATGAGTTGCTCAAAGAAAGAATAGCTGACATACAGCCTCTAACGTGGGGCCATATGCAGTTTTGTGAGCCACCAGATATGAGTGTGTAGCAAAGCAGTGGAGCAAAGCGGGGCGCCTTATGCAGGGTGGATACTGGAGCGTATACAGGTGAAAGTCGATGGATTTAAGACTACCCTGGACAAACCGATTAAGCAAAACCCTGGAGTGTGTTACCAGACATTATTTCAATGATAAGGGCTTTGCACTGTCCAAGCGAGAACTGTACTAACTTTTAAACGGCGTCAGCACCCTGTGTGTGAAAAGTTATATGAGGGGTGAGTAGGCAGTTGTGTCTAGAGCCATTGAATTTATATCTATGAAAATAGCAAAACACATGATGCTTAGGCCTATTAGGTGTCAGGCCCCCATAATGTGCATACACAATGTCATGTTATGTATACTTAATGAAAAGACCTCAAAGTGTCCGACAATGGCTTTGATGCGTGTCTGGAAACTGTACAGTCTGCAGTGTTTGTGTACTGTTAACATTTTTATGTTTAGTAAATTGACCTTACACAAAACAAAGGTCTTTCATTTCATGGTTGCTGTGTGTGACAGCATGACAGAGGCTGGTTTATGGAAGCCTTATTACAATACACTAGGGGTTGGAGGCTTCAGAAGTGCTGAAGCTCTGTTTAGAAGGGCTCAAGTTGAAAATGAATCTGTAAACTGATCAGGGGTTAAGACATGGTTATCGGGGCAAGAGGCGTATTCACTCCACAAACCAGCCAGGAGACGTTTTAAGAGAAGGGCCACAGTCATTAGCGCGCAGCTAGATTATCAGTGGCAGGCTGACATAATCAGTCTTCAAGATCTAGCAAAGCATTACAACGGTGCAATCTATATATTAACAGTCATAGACGTATTGTCCAAGTACATCTATGCAGAAGTGTTAAACGATAAAAGTGGTACCAGCGTCACCGCCGCCTTTAAAGTCATCTTCGCGAGAGGTCAAGTCCCTCAAAAACTACAAAAAGACACTGGAAAATAATTTTTAAACAAGCCTTTCAGAAATTATTAAAGCAGCACGCTGTTCAGCATTTTGTAATGAACACTGAGGTAAAAGCGGTGGTTGTAGAGCGTTTTAACAGAACTTCAAAATCAAGGATGTGGCGATATTTCACAGCCAACAATACCAACAGATATGTGGATGTTCTACAGGCTTTTATAGATGTTTATAGTGTCAGTTACCATAGGACCATCAAAATATCTCCCACGGAGGTAATGGCTGATAATTCGTTAATGGTGTGGAGAACTGTGGACGGTAGTCGTCTCGTGGAGAGGGTCAGGAAAGCTGTTTTAAAAGAAGGGGATCATGTCAGGGCTTCAAAGTTGAAGGGTGTCTTCACCAAAGGCTACCAATAGACATTTAGTGACAAGATATTTATAGTGGAAAGTGCAGAGTTTAAAGAAAGGGTATATATTTACTGGTTGAAGGACTACAATGGTTAAAAGGTAACAGGTGTTTTTTACAACGAAAGGTGCCCTAAATGCGAACAGGGTGTATAGGGTTGAAAAGGTTCTGAAAAGGAAAGGCAGTGGAGTTAAGAGACCGGCACTGGTCAAATGGCGGGGGTGGCCCGAGAAATTTAACAGTTGGGTTTTGGGCAGCTCGCTTCACGGGGTGTGAGATCGCGCTGTAAGAGCCAAGATGGAGACCTCACCTTTTTATATTACGCTGCCGTCCAATGCCCCGAAGGACATGTTCCCTGAAAATCAGATTTCTAATTATACGGTGAAAGTGGCTAAACAGGTGGACCTGAAAGGGTCATGGGAGGTGGCCCTAACGGAGATACAGTACCCTAGAACGTGGAATACATTTGCAAAACACAAGGCTAAATGTATCATCAAGCGCTCTCAGGACTTCTTGATTCTCCCCGTGAGTTTGCCTCAAGGGCCATTGTGGCGGTGGCCGGCGCCATCAACAGAGCCATAGCCAGCGTTGAAGAGTATGCAAATATACATCTGGTTTCGGATAATGCTAGAAGAAAAATGTTTCTTAAAGCCCTGCCGCTCAATAGCAGGTTTACCTGTACTGATGAATTAGAAAGGGTTTTAGGGACCGTATAACATGTGAAAAGACAGGTGAATCCAGACCCTATGTGTTCTGATATTAACGGCAGAATTTATACACTCTACATCATTTTTTCCAAAACTTTTTCGACCCATGACTCCTGTGACCTATTGGCCGTTGGCTCTCTTTCCCCATTATGTAACTTTTTTTTGATGAGTGGAGGGAGGTAAGTCTGGCCTAGGGAGTACTTCCATTTTTCTTCATTGGGAGGAAGCTGATGAAGAGTCTTATGATCATATAGACCATCACAATTTAATTTAGCAGTAACCGTGTTGCGCATTGACCAAGGATTTTCCCTTGCATAAAGGAAACTGTTTCCTTTGCCCACACTCAACATGGTCAGTGTTTCCCAATGAATTTTAGAAATACGTGTAGTGCGTGTAGAGGGTAAGCACTAGGCATTTCTTACCTTCTCTGAGCCATGAAGCAACTGCCAACCCGAGTATTATCTCCCTGCCGCCGTCTGGGGTGTTAGCTCCCGGGGCGGCAGGGAGAGTAGTCCCCCAGCAAAGGCACAGTCCAACGTCACACACAAGGCTGAAGTGCCCATGAGCATTGCACACATTCTGCTGTGTCTGACACCCTTGGATGTCGGTCTGAAGCAGGCTCTCAGCTTCTGTCAAAAACCTCTTCTTAGACTCGGACATATCAAACAGGAGCAGGGTCTGGAAAGGTGAGCAGCCTTAAAAGCAGTAGCCGGAGCACCGTGCCTCCTGCTCTCTCCTTGCATGGGCTTTACAAGCTTCCAGTGACACTTATCACAAACCCAGCTTCAGTTTCTCACTCCTTGCCACATCCTCCTTCAGCCGCTCCAAACCCCCAGCTTAGCTTTTCTATATAATCCCCAGAGGCCGCAAAAAGTAAGCCAAATTTGGTTACTGATTGCATAGCTTTAAAGGGACATAGCCAGCTCATTGTACACATTTCACATACATAGTTCCGTAAACTAACATTTCAACCAGCAACATAGATCTGTGAGTTAAACTATTTTTGATGGCATTTCCTGTAATCTGGAGGTCACAAAGACAAATTCTAGCAAGGCCAATCCAGTCTTCCATCCTTCTGAGCCCACTAGATTTAACATCATCAAACTGGGCAATAAAATGTCTATTATTTAACAAGTTTATAAATGTCAAAGTGTAGAACAAAACGTAATTTTACACCTAAGGTCTTTTGTGCAAGCTGGCAGGGTTGTTCTGTGTGTGAATAAACTGCCTTTGTGTCTTTTTTGCGTTGCTTCAGTGGAAGGGGCATTTTTCATTGCTTGCTAACAGGGATCAAAAATTAAGAAGAGTTAACATTTCCGAACATCCATGTGCTTCAAATGAAAGGATTATTTTAGCTTGTTGTTGCATAAAAAGTGGTTCCAAGTGAGTATGTCTCCTCTAGAGAAATACTATGAAGAGAAAGGAATTTACATGCACTCCTATTGGGGAAAAGCAGGGAGAGACCAGTTTTTGAGGGGCACGCTTTCTGTCAGGACACTCTGGTCAGCAGCTCTGCAGTCGGATTACATGAATGACCAACTAAATTATAATAGGATGCTATGATTGAGGGTAGTTTCCAGCTTGTTCCCGGAGCCAGAGCAGTTTGTGTTCGCCTTCTCTGCATGCTACTGAGGCTGTGACGTTAGACAGTGGTTCTCCCTGCACCAGGATAGTAGTGGTTTGCTATGGCCATCCTGCATGTTTTATTTCAATGCAAATCAGCGCCTCTTTGAAAATAAAAAAACTCCCAGGTCTGTTTAGCAAAAAGCAAATCACACTTTTAAGCAGACATGTATGTGACTGTTGGGAATTGCTGGCAACACAGCGACAATCAAAACAGTTTGCTTCAAGGACACTAATTATTCAAGAACTTGGATGTCCTTTCCCAAAATGTGTGCTTGGTGTGTGGCGCCCCTGGCTAATTTGGATGGCACACCAGGGTGCCGTGGTGCACAGATTGGGAGACGCTGCTCTACATGTATAGCAAGATTATAGAACATCAGAAGATAGGGGATAGTTATTCACCATTGTTGAGATGGGTTAGGTGAAGGGAGAAAATAACACAATGGTTAATATAGAACATCACAAACTTGACTAGGTGGCAATTTCTAAATACCATTTTGACACTATAACCATTATGGTCTACGACGATCAATCAGAGCCAGTGGCCTTTAAATATGTGAAAGTTATTGTTAAGCTTCATTTAAGGCCACGCCAAAATAATGACTATTAGGCAGTTGCGATGGTCATTGTGAAAACATACGGGGACCCCTCTATGTACAGGGACTATTATATAGTTCAGGCTGGCTAAGGCGGCTCACCGCCCTACTTTCAAGGGGCCCCTGTTATGTACGGGGCCAGATTCGGGGGCTTCTTTTGGAGTTTGTTTAGAAGAGCCATGCCTTTATTGAGAAGAGGGTTCGAAATTGCAAAACTTCACGTTAAAGTGGCGGCTACGAACATAGCCCATGACGACGTGGGCTCTGTAACATCGGCTGAAGCTGAGCGCATTAACAAACAGCTCCCAAGAAG
This sequence comes from Pleurodeles waltl, assembly GCF_031143425.1. Classification (NCBI taxonomy): domain Eukaryota; kingdom Metazoa; phylum Chordata; class Amphibia; order Caudata; family Salamandridae; genus Pleurodeles; species Pleurodeles waltl. The sequence goes on from NC_090436.1 coordinate 732,739,875, forward strand.
GAGCTGGGTTGTTGTACAAGGCATGTGCAGTTGTTAAAAGGAAGCAAAGGGCTTCAAGGCACAGGGGCCCTCCAATGCCCTATAAAAACAGAGGACTTCTTCAAAAGGCCCACACAAAAGAAGAGTCGTAAGACAGAAGAGATCTTCCAAGAAGAAGAGACCACACTCTAGTGCAAATATTTTTTAAATCAGCTATCATGGCCTTATTACACTGCGCCTAGGGTGAAAGCGTCAAATCTGAGCTAGATTTGTTTTCTCTAAAACCCACACAGGCCAGCATCGAGGTCAGTTTTTTCATGGAGGTATCGCCTCTAGCCACTCTGATGTCTCTGGTGCCGATATAGTTTTTTGTGTTGGGGTCCACGGATAGGTATTTGGATCTAAACAACACTCTGCTGCACCTCGTCTGCAAAATAACAAACAGGAACGGCACCAACATCAAGGGCAATGCTAAAGTGGCACCGATCACCTATTCCATCGCAACCATATTTAATTAGGAGGACATTAACCTGGGCGATCGACTCACCACACAAAGCGATAACATGTACCCCTACAGGGCCTATATAGAAAGCATTCTAAATTAGAGTCGCGATGCCCTGGACACACAGCTTTCAGCGGGGCTCTTCTACAAAGATACTCATGCGCAGTTTGAGGACACAGTGTTCAACGGGGGCAACAATGGTTTTAAAAAAAAGAGCTAGCTCCGCGACCGGCAGTAGTCAGTTTGACCTCCTGGGGCGCATACACTCAGACCTTTTCTTCCAAGATAAACTTCTCATCAACGGTATCGATCTTAAGGTCAAACTCAACCGCAACAAGGATGTGTTCTGTCTCATCATCGGCGATGTGGAACAGTATAAACTAGTTATATTGTCCGCAAGCCTTTTTGTAAAGAGAGTGAAAGTCTCACTGAGCATCAGATTGGCCCACGCCGAAGCTTTACAACTATGGAAATCCAAGTACGCCATTGAAAGAGTGGCTCTGAAGATATTCAGTATCCCCACCGGTACTAGATTAACGCAGCAACAAAATCTATTTCTGGGGCAACTCCCGAAACTCATCATCATAGGGTTTGTGGACAATACAGCTTTCAGCAGGCTCTATGCCTCTAACCCTTTCAACTTAAAGCATTACGACATCAACGACATCACTTTGGTCCACGAGGGAGCTGTTATTCCTGCAAAACCATTCACCCAGAGTTTTGGAACATCCAGTTTTTATAAGGGGATATCTCGGGAAACACCTGCGTGACTCAGGAGCCGTTGTTTCAAGAGAGGGGTATGGGGCCTGCTACACACTGTTTGCGTTCAACCTGACTCCTGACATGGAAGACGGTGACCACTACAACTTGATCAAAAACGGAAATCTAGAAGCTTAAATACGCTTTACACAGGCAATGACTACCAACGTGAACATGGTTGTATTCTCTGTATTCTACAGCTTCATCCAAGTCAATCACGCCCGACAGATTATGTTTGACTATCATTAAAAGATTGTAAAATGGACACTGTGCAGATACGTGACTTCTTAAGCAGGCATAAATACGCTAAGAAATACTTTTTAGGTGTATTTCCTAGCGACGGGCTACCGGGGGAGATAGGCCCAGAAAGACCCCGCACACTCGTTTTTAACACCGACCCGCATTACAAGGATGGTACACATTGCGCTGCCCTGTTTCTGGATGTAGACAAGGTTATAGTGTTTGACAGATTAGGGGAGTTCCCAAAGCATAACATTTGTACAAAACTGATATTCAAATATGTAAACAAAGCATCGCCCACAATCGAGTATAACAAGGTGCGTGTACAGGATTCTGTAGCCATCACCTGCGGGGAACATTATATATATTTTATTAGTAAAATATCTAAGGGTATGATGTTTTGAATTTTTTTTAATCTGTATTCTGACGATCTAGTAAACAACGACGGTATTGTTATGAAATATGTGAATTAAAACTCAAGGACTATTTCGAGTGTAGTTAAAACAGAATACGGTGTTTGTCAAAAGTGTAAGGCCAATAAAGCCTCCATTTGCACTGATGACTGTTTGAAATAAAAACATTTTAATTGTGATTTCAGACTATGAATATTTTTTCCTCACCCGCCACACATTTTAAAACCATTAAAAAAAAAAGATGACTGACGACTGTAGAAAAGTTAAAAGTGTTTGTTACAGTTTTCAACACATACATTTACACGGGTAAAGAAATAAATGAAGCAAAAAAATGTCGAGACTTGAACCTTTTAACAAAACTGTACAACTGTTCAAATATCATGATAACAGTAGAGTGGTAGCCAAGTGTTCATTTTGAACAGTCTCTTTTTAGGCACCATAGGTAGAGTGTTGCTGCTCCTAGATGGTGTTAGCTGTGCAAAGAAAGGCGATGTCGACATGGTGGGACTCATGGTAAAAACACCAGGGGTCAGATCTTTCAAACTTTCATGCCTTCGCCATTGGTCGGCATTACCGACGATCATGGAAGGAATGTTGAGTTCCGCAGATGCGCGTAGGAAATGCTCCCATCCTCTAGGAGCATTTTGGGTTGATAGTGTTTTGTGGTGCGTGAGACCTCTGACCTGATCGTACATGTGTGATCCAGCAGCTGGTTGTCCCTTGTAAATAAATTCACCCCAGTCGTTCCAAGTGGTCAGATCTTTATTTCCTGGGTGTTGCAGGTCTTGAGGCGCTACCGGGTCTGTTGGCAGCTGTTCTTTGTAGGGGGTATACAGAGTCAATTAGTTTTTTTCAGCGTTCCACTGTTTGTAATACTGTAAAAACATTTGAAGGGCTCCTGAGTAAAGTCCCTCTTAGTCGTGTGGTTTTAAACTGGTTCGGTTCAAAATGGCTTTGATCTCAGCATCGAGACACTGCATCTCGTTTCTGCATATGTCCCAGAAATCGGTGGTAGAAGGGCCCAGCTGTTGGCGAGGCTCAAGGTACATTTTTTGGGAGTGCTCCATCAGGCCCTCGACAGGAGACCTGTAATTAGCGGTATAGCTATACCCAGAAGCGCCCCTGTAAAACCCCCAGACTGCTTCACCAGTTTCTTTTTAGAAAGGAGCGATGCCCTTTTATTGCTGATCTTCTTAATAATGTGGTGCTTCTTCTTCAACACGAGGAACTGGCTTGTTGGAATTGGGACATTACCTTTTAGGGTGTTTAGGGCGATTTCTGAAATGGCAGCCTCTAAATCATCCGAAGCTGTGCACAGGATAGCCTTTCTTTTCAGGGGGCTGGCTGTGACCAGTATTTTTTGGAGGTCTAAATTATGTCGTAGCAGCGCAGACATGGTCGCAACCTTATATTATCAGATTTAAAGTGTAAATGTTATAAAAGTCTTTTTAATAGGTCTTTTTATAGGCTTTGGGGACTGTTTTAGGTGTGTAAGCGACTGGGAAGACAGGTGGGAAAATACCGGAGCGTAGTCTGCAGTCTTCTAGAGTATTGGGTTTTAAATCTACCAGTAAGTAGCCGTGTGGTTTTGTGGTAGAGTCGTTAAACGCTTCCATGAAAAACTGCATGTTTCTGGGGTACAACTATTTAGCTATAATTGAAATCTGAAGCTTGTCACCGGGGGTTTTAAATAAGACCAGGTATGAGGCATTGAGAGTTATAGAATGACTGCTCTTGCCCTTGTAAAACAAGTTCTGCACGATGGAACACATGCTTAGATTACGATGATGTGAATATTGAGAAAATGCCCTTTCGATCTCGGGGTGGTCCCCGCCTTCGAGCATGAGATCGTCCACAATGACCATGATTACAAGGTGTTTAGGTAGCAAGTTGTTGTCGTTGAGATTACTGGGGATACCTTCTATAAATTTGATGTGTGGGAACTTTCGGGATAGTTCCGTGTAAAGATCTTGCCAGCAGGAATAAAGCCATACGATGTTGTTAGGGGTCTGAGATAAAACACCGGGAGCATTTCCTAACAGTTTCTTTATAAAATAACTTTTACCGCTATTTGAGGGACCCGTTAAAATGCAGGAGAATGGTGTTGCAGCTTGGTGTCCATTGCGGTTGGGTGGTGTTCACCCTCTAATGTCTTTTAATAACCGCATGGCAGTGTTTTGTAGACCTCGGTCAGAACCCTTTTATCAAACACTACTCGCAGGGTTTTATAAAATGGCTGATTTGTAATTTCCCAATTTATTTTGGACCTGACTATGCTAGGGTGATTTACGACTATTGCTTTATTATTTTTGTGATCGCTCGATGCGTAGTATTCGTGCACCAGACACTTTATTTATTTTAACCGTGTTGCTGACTAAGTGATGCCTTTGACTTTCATGCAAACATTGTTGTTAGAGGTTTTGTGGATATAGGTGTTGGGTCCGGAGAAGATGTACTCATCCATTTCGAGCTTGCTGGTCAAATCCCCTAGAGAATCACCTAGCGCTTGATCTTCATCACCCACTTTAATCACAAAAATAACAGAGTCAGTGTTGTGGTACAAACAACAGTCCTGAAGCTTATCCAGCAACCTGTAAAGCTCTAGACAAGTGTGAGCGGTTGTGAAGCACTCTATGAAGATGTTTATATTATTACACGTTGTGGGGTACTATTTGGGGTATTTCCAGCATAGAACGTCCGTCTCATCGTCGATAAATTCCTTACTGGGCACGTCGTTAGATGGGGCAAATAGATACTTTAAAAGATTGTTTGGATCTGTGACGTTGGATGTGGTCGACAACTTGGTACGCTGAGTGAATTTTCCCCATAGGGAACTGAGACAGAACTTAGCTAACTGGCGTCTGGCGGGGTTAACCTTAATGAATGCCAGTCTCAGCGTAATATCCTCGCGATCGTGGTAATAAGCGATGTACTTTTGCTTCAAGGGCTCATCGACGCACCAGTCAGGATACCCCAATGCCTCCTCTTTGTCTCTGAGAAACAAGTTGATGCACTTAGAAAAGAGCTGGGTTATGGCATATGGAAAGTGCCAAATTTCCAGTATTTTAGTAAGGCGGTACTCTATCTCGATGGCCGTTTGTACCTCGATGGTACACCATGTCCCCTCCATCAGCCTTTGCTCATCACCATGTCTACACTTGCTAGTCTGTTTACTTTCAGTGCATGTGGGGGAACATTAGCTTGCCGTCGACTCTGTACGGAAGCACCGGGAAGTAAAGCTTCTGCTTAGGGTGGAATTGACATTTAACAAGACCAAAGTAACCATCTAGGGACTTAAAGTTCCTATATATGATCCTAGAATGCCCTACTGGGTACAACTTCCCCTTGTTCACAAACGGATAAGGACTGGCAAAGTCGTAGTAGTGTATTTTATCACCCTCACCAACGACCCGGTACAGCTGTATGGCATTTGTACGACCGCCAAATAATGCGTCGCAGGGTTCCAACAGTTCGGGTAACTGGGGGCCCTTAATATAAGCCCGAGTTCTGCATCTTTTGTTAGCACGGCTAGCCAATGGTGTTCCCAGAGGGTTCTCAGAACGAAGCTGCTGTTTTCAATATACTGCGCCTTTGCCAGAGTAGGATGATGCAGATGTTCAAACGTGGTGCCCTCCAGTCTATTAAACTTGTGGGGTTTGTAACAACTTGGACACCCGTGGTAAAAGCAACCATTGAACTCAAAGGCGGTTGGTACACCTTTAATTAATGCATACCCGTCGAGGTAGTAGAGGCCCAAGAGGTATTCACCGCCCTGCAACGGGTGTTGACTGAAGATGCTCTCTTTCTCTGAGACGTACATAAGCCACTGAATAGACGGGTGGAGTAACATTTCTGTTTACCGTTTAGAGGTCAGGCGTACTAGAGCTATGGTTTCAGGTTTTAAAAACGTGTTGATAAATAGACATGCACATGGAAACCAGAGTAATGTTCTTAAATGGGTCTTGGTATTCCACGATTTCTTTCCTTTTATGGGATTTGGTTTGATAATCCTGACAAGTTTCGCCATCTCCACCACAACATCTCTGAAAAGGTTGCACGCTTTTTGCAAGAGCATTACATCCGCCTGACAGCAAGCTTTCAATTCTGTTTGAAAATGAAACAGATTTTCATGGTTTTCATCGTACCACTTTAGAAAGCTCTCTTTTTGAGACAGCATCATGTACTCAACGCCATAACTGTCGGATGAAGGCATAAGACCGCTGTAATTATGATTAGCCCATGTGTTAAAAAAGTGCAGGAAATAACCTTTACAGCCTTTAGAACCAAAGGCTTTTGCCAACTTGCTCAACTTCATGGGCAGAAAATTTAAGGTGTCTCTGAACCTAATTTCAAAAGGCACAACCTTTAACAGCATCAGTTTGTAGCTCTGGGTGATGAGCTCTACGTCCATCTTTCCGCAAATCAGTTCCCTGAGAATAAAGAATGAGTCTTACGCTTTCGAGTTGTGAGCCAGCATGGTATACTCGTAGTATTTCAGCTGCATGAACGTGTTGAGGAAATTGTTCATGCACGACCGACCTTCAAACTCCCAGTTTTCATTGGCTGTTAGATGCTGAGCGTAAATGTAGTTAGGCTGGTGCACAGCTGTCTCCTGCGTACACTCTATATCGAATATGATATAGTCTTCTGTTTTTTTCTGGGGGAAGCCTTCGAGCATGTAACACTCAAGTGCTGTTCTAGCTATAAAATATGCTTTACACCTGGGACATTGCATACCTTTACAACGATGGTTGGCAGATTGTAGCGCCCGCAAGTCCGACAGTCTGATTTACGCATGAACTGTGCGAGGCTGATGTGTATGTTCAAGCAGTTTTGCAACTGACAAAACATCTTACAAGTCGAGCAGTTCACCTTCTGTGTGTCGTCGACGCACCAGTCCCTCTGAGACATTATATAGTGCATTTCACACTGGTGTCTGGTCTGGTTTTTGATTATGTGATCTCACAATGCTCGCATACGTACTTGGCTCCTAGAGAACCCTTCAGGTTCAAGATACCGTAAAAGTGTTTTTCATGATGTAGCACATAAACTATCTTGTTTTTCACATGCTCAACGGTAGTGAAGTACTTCCAATAACCACTGTGGTACAGAACTTTTACCGTAACGTAAAAATGGTTCTCAACATGTCCCAGGTCCCCAAAACCAACCAGTCTGTCAGGCGGTATTTGAAGCGCCTTGTGGGCTGCTACCACCATAGACATAATAATGTTGTCTGGGGTGGCTCGGTCCATCAACAAACCCACAATACTCCCCGCCAGACCCATATTGGTAGCTCAGAGGGTTAAAGTCGAGCAACCATCGATATTTCTTGCCGATGATTTTACTGTACATGACGATCTTTAAGGTTCTGGAAGCACTGCCCTCACAACCCCTAACAACGAGGGCGATGATTCTGAAGGTCCCGTACGCCATTAATTCAGCCTTGGTCTGTAAAAGCTTAGACAGGTTTTCTAGAAATGTCACAGCGTCAAACAAATCAGGAGACGACCATCTGGTGAATAGAGGACTGTTGAGACCCTGCCCTTGAAAAGGTAGCTGGAAGAAATCGTTAGGCCCCACATCAAGTAACAATCGTTCTATGAGCGTTTATACAGCCTGGTGTATGGCTATGACACCCTCATCGGAGGAGTTTAAACAGTCTAGGTTAACAAACCTAAACTTCTCATAATGCTCTGTAGCTTTAAACCGCTCTACATTGCGACTATACCGTCTCATGCTTTCTAGAAATACTATATCGGAAGCCCCAGGTTGAGGATCTATGCTGGAGGGGGGACTCTCGGGAGGGCCATTTTGTGGAGTATGACCGTTGTTTAGGAAACCTGCATTGTTTAACCTCTGCACAGCACATATTCTGGCTTTCTTCATTTACTTAATAAAAGCCAGGGCTGTTTAGTGCTATCTGCCCACTTTTGCTTCTTACCGACCCACCCGCTTTTAGGGAGTCTCCAACCGTCTATTTGAACGACCTCCACGACACACTCTGGAGCTGATCCCGCTGAGGATCCTACTACAGGTCCCTCAGATGGATCTTTCTAAGTGTTTGGGGTCTTTGAGTTGCCCTACTTGTTGCAGAGGGGGTTTGAAGTTTGTGGCGGTCCCTGTGTTCTCACTGAAATGTATCTTTTGGGAACAGGGAGGGTCAGCTTTAGACGCTGCTGGAAATATCTTTGGAACTTGAAGGTGTTCTATATGATTTTTAGTTTTGATGGTGCGTAAGTAATGCAAGGCTTTAGTTAGTATAGCCGCTACCTTTTTGTTATATTTGGACTCCCTGAATGTTGAACCGTCACCACATATGGTGCTTCTTAGTCCTAGTCACGCTGGCATCACCCCTATGTCTGTAGCGACTGCTTCACAGGCCAGGATTACCTCGGTTCTACACCGCTCCAGCCTCTGAATTAACTCCCTGGGAACGACCCTCAGGGGCCGCTTCACTTTTCCAGCCTTCTCCGGTTTTAATGTCTTAGAGCGGAGCAACGCTCTTAGCTTTCTGTCAGCCCCCTGGGTGTCTTTAATGTAGGTCTCTAGTACATTCTTAGGGTCTAAAATATTTAGTTTAGGAGCATCTGCTGTGTCAGTGTCAACATCACCTTTGTGTAGATCGGGACTCTGGGGGTTAAAAAAAACCAGTGCCCCAGCGTGAACATCCTGGGGCTTTGGAGGCCTGAGAGTCGCTAAAAGACATTTCAAAACTATGGATTTGACCGTCGCTCCACCTTAAGCTACTGTCGAGGTATGTTGAGTCCAGTGACATTATTATTACCCTTGACATGGGGCTGGTAGGGTTGTACGCTCCAGGGGGTGTGGGAAACTTGATTGGTGATCGTAGCAACTCAAGGCCTCGTGGTATAGGTGTCGCAGGGACTGTCTACCGGTGTTTATCCCTGTTCAAGGTCTACGCTGTGCGCAGCTGCTGCTGGGGTTTCAGAACTCTCTGGACCACCTGACAACCTCTTGAGAAGGTCAATACAGAGGGAATAGGGAGCCTGGTCTGCCTGGTCTGTTTCAGGATTGCTACCCTTGGGTCCCTGATTGTTATTTAAACATGGTTTTGGGGGTACTCCCCCGGGAATAACGCAGGTATTATCCGGCACAGGGGTTGAACAAATAGGGAGCCCCTGGTTTTGTGCTTTTGTCTACATGGTAACGCTCTTTTTTAATGATAAGTCTAGAGGACCTGTTTCTAGGACCGGTAGTGCCTGCTTCTGCCTCCTATACTTCCAGGATAACTTGTTCACTTTTGGCTGTACGATGGGTTGGAGACCCCCTTCAAGGGGTTTACAATGTCCTTGCTGATGTATGTCGGCCCTTGGAAGCGCACGTTCTTCAGAGCCCTTAGAGGGTGGCTGAACTGTGGAACATGTAGGAGTGTTTAAAGGTCCGTGTGTGGGCATCACGCGGATAACGGTGTTGGCGCTGCCTGATGTGCTTGGTTCATTTAGAGCTGCGTCACTCTCAATGGTAGCCGGTCCCCAGATGTTTTGAAGCTACATGGTGATGTCCTTGAGTGGCGTCGCCGTTCGTTCACGCATACACCGGTCCCCTTCACAGTTCTCTTGCACCATCTCTGCAGTGAATACATAAAAGTACGTAGTAGAAAAAATATGAAATCACATATGATTACCACCCCCTAGCCACATGCCCCACACTTCTAGCTTTTACAATAAATTTGTAAAGCCCTTACTACACGCACAAGTAACCTTGTTGAGAGATAGAGATGTTGTGAAAAACATACCTGTTTTGTTCCTTAGAGGCATTCCTTTCTTTGCAGATGGTCCTTCGGCAAGCGCCTTGCACTTTCTTTTCTAACCCTTCTTTTTTACAATGGGTTGTACCTCTAATGGTCCTACGCAATCCAGGTACGCTTCCATGGTGACTGTAAAGGAGAAAAAAAACATCAGCGCGGCGTTTACAATATAATAACAGGCCTGGTTCCAATAGGCCGTCTGAGAGTTTTAACCTATACTATTCTAATGTTAACATGACGTTTGCAACAAGTCCCTATTTTATTTACCTGCAAGAGTTGTAATAGGCAACACTGTGTTTACGGAATCTTGATCGTCTCAGGATTTGCTGCAGAGTGTCCACAGCCACCTGTGTTTCTGCGTTGCAACCTGTAAAAACATTTAAGAAAAATTAACAAATAAAACACCTAGGGTAAAACCCTGAGGTTGACTATGGGTCTCTAAGCTATAAAGCTCTAAATACTTGTACCTTGTTGAAAGGCTTCAGTTTGTTGAAATGTCGGTGCTAGTTCTGGGATAACCTGCGTACAGAATAGACAAATTGATATTAAATAAAAATCTGACGAAAGCCGCAGGTTTTAGGTCTCAACACGCTTTGACACCCCGCATTTATAAAAACCCAGGCACTAGTCACAAGTAAAATAAGTTATAAACAATAGCCGTACGGGGGCCTACACCGTTAAGTAATAAAAATAAAAAAATAGAAACATCAAAACCCAGACTGGTCGTGTTACAACATTTACGCAGAATTCCAACATTTATTTTGACCGGCTCTTAACATAGTTTACAGCCTAAAAGCATTACAGGGAGCGAGACACATCATTGAAAAAAGACTATAAAAATTGAAAATTCCATCAAAACCTTTACACCAGTACGCAAGTTGCAAGCATTAGCTAAAGTTGCAAAAGCGGGTATAATACATTAGAAAAAGACCACATGCGCATTTCATATAATACAACACAATACACAGCGCACCACTAATTAAATACTACAAGCGCGTGTTTCACACATAAATCTCTGGGACACCATCACTTTTCAACGCATGCACTTTACAGGTATTAAAATAAATCGGTGGGGATGGACAGTTTGAAAACTGAGCTCAATAAAACACCAAAAAACATCATGGGTTAAACTACTTCGAAAATTTTAAAAACACCCTTGTTACATTTCAGCTTATCACAACTTAACTCTCGGCGAGCGCCCAATTGATACAACACCGTTTCACAAACAAGTCTCTGAGACAACATCACTTTTCAACATAAGCAATTTACACGTATTAAAACAAACCGGTGGACAGTTTGAAAACTGCACAGAATAAAACACCACAAAATATCAAGGGTTGAACTACTTGGAAAAATGTTACAAAAGCACATTGTTGCATTTGACATGATCAACCCTTAGCATTTTTACCCCTAAACAACATATTTTTATACATTTAGATGTTTACTGTGTTAAAATACACATGTGTGAAAGGTAGGGGTATAGAAAAGACAGAAAACAGCCACAATGGGCCACATTCTAATATTTAGGATTACGGCATGTGTTTTTAATATTGTAACTCAACAACAGTTTACTAATATTACCCTAACCTGTTTTAGGGTTAAAATATGTACGGTGCATGAAACATAAACGCACATTTCTCTGCAAAAATGTCTGTAATGTGTCCGACCCCGGCTCCCCAGCATTAAAAACAAGTTAAAGGGCCAAACATCATTAAAAAACAAGCTATTTAATGTCAACAGTGCAAGACTCTATAGAACAGGGGCTGGCTGTATCGGGGGAGGTCCCCAGCGATTTTTAAAATGTATCAGGAGCCGGTGCCTCCTTAGGGTGAGGCGCCGGCTCCACGACCCACAACGGCCCCATATCACTGAGGGACTGATGTCCCGATGTTTAGGCGCCGGTCCCTAACAAATTTTAAAATATATTGGGAGCCGCCACCATGTAAGGGTGAGGCGCTGGCTCCAGACCCCATCACACACCCCATACCGCACCATAGTACTTAGGATTGCTGGGGACCCCTAGACAGCCTGGCCACTCGAGCTCCAGCACCCCTTAACACAGCTCAGGACCGCATAATATTCACCGTGGATTCAGATAAAAAAATACAGACACCACCAGAAGCACTCAAGGACCCCTAAAAAAGCATCAGTGACCTCACTAGGGCCACCGCCTCAACAATCAGAGAATACCCTTGAGGATGTTACCAGCCACCCCACCACAAATACTGCCATCACAGGGTGAGTACAACAAAACATTTATTTATTTATTTGTGAAATGCCCTGTGTACATAGCCTTAACCACCATTATATTTCACATTTGGGGCTAGTTATAGTATGTATAGCTGGCCTATTTGCGCTAAACTTAAATATAAAATGTAAATATGAAAGTTACTTACCTTCAGTAGTTGTTGGTCTCCCCCTGCATTCAGTGGAGCATCCTTCTGGGCCATGTTAGATGTCTTGGGGTAGGATCCTGGAATAATTCTGCACTGGGTACAACTCCAAATTGGTGGGGACTTAAAATTGTCCAAGATGGGTCTGTGTACAGGGTGTACTGCCATTTGATAAAGTTTGTTTTGACCAATGACTTTGTGTTTCACCACTGCGCATATTAGTTGCTCAATGTTCACCAGTAGCACATGGTATGTTTTGTTCAGTTGAGCCGCCTATGGGCTTTGACATGGCATTAGCCATTACTTTCTGTATTCAGTTTAGCCGCCTATGGGCTTTGACATTGCATTAGTCATTACATTCTGTATTCTGCCTATTGGCTTTGACATGCTGTATCCAGTCTAGCCGCCTATTGGCTTTGACATTGCATTCCTATTGGCTTTGACATGATGTATTCAGTTTAGCTGCCTATTGACTTTGACATGCTATTAGATATTCTGCCTATTGGCTTTAACATGATATCATATATTACATTTTGTATTCAGCTCCGCTGCCTATTGGCTTTGACATGATATTAGACATTGCATTTTGTACTCAGCTTAACTGCCTATTGGCTTTGACATGATATTATACATTACATTTTGTATTCAGCTCCGCTGCCTATTTGCTTTGACATGATATTATACATTGCATTTTATATTCAGCTCAGCTGCCTATTGGCTTTGACATGATATTATACATTGCATTTTGTATTCAGCTCAGCTGCCTATGGGCTTTGACATGATATTATACATTGCATTTTGTATTCAGCTCAGCTGCCTATTGGCTTTGACATGACACTAGACATTGCATTTGATATTTAGGTTAGCTGCCTATTGCCTTTAACATGACATTGCATTTGATATCTAGGTTAGCTGCCCATTGCCTTTAACGTGGAGTTAGACATTGCAGTTGAGAATCCAAGCTGTCTTTTTCCAAGCTGTGTTTTTGCACCAGAGAACCAAGATGTTTTTCTCTCACAGTAGACTAGACATGATAAGAGAGAGTACATGGGTGTTGTTCTCTCTGCTTGAGCTTGGGAACAGGAGCAGTCTTGGAGACCTGGCCAGTCTCCAAAAGGCTTGCTCAGTTTCCCAGGTCTGAGAGGAGGGGGCACACCTTTGTAACGAATGTAACAGGCTGCAGAGAGTCAGATTTGAATCTGCCGGACCTCGTGCTGGAGCTTGGCGCAGGCTGCCAGCAATCCCGTGTGGGTAGATGAATCTCTCTTTCTCGCGGCTGACAGGGGTCATCAGCTTGCAGACCTTAGAAAGATGAAGCTGTAGATAGTTCCCACACGGTGAAGTATTTGTTTTGCTTTGCATTCAATATCTTATAAATATAACCTGCTGTGTATATTGCAAACTGATATATTTTGTTTGATTAACGCGGACATGAAAGCTACTAATTCGTCATACATACAAATTGGGGTTGGGGAAGAATTAACAACAATAAAAGGCTTCTTTGACCTCAGAAGTGCATTTCTGGTGTGTTATGTTAGTGCTTTAAAAACTAGATAAGAGGAAAGCACTACAATTGGTACCAGGAGTGGGGTGTTGGTCATTAAGAGGTGATTAAGAGGGTGTTGACGAGTTGGTAGATTTCTAAGTGCACACTTTAAAAGTGTAATTGTTTTTTTTGTTGTTTGGAGAATTACAGAAATTGTTTTCTGTTTGGAGAATCACAGTAGCACGGCAGACCATGTCTGAGAATACATGTGTTGATAAACTGCCTGATGGTGCTAAGAAAAACTGTGAATTGTTTTCTGTTTGGGGAATTACAGAAGAAAATGCATGTGTAGCTAAAAGGCCTGATAATGCTTTGAGAAATAATTCCTGTTGTACATATGTAGAAAAAGTGTCTTTTGGAAGTAATGATGACAGAAAGGTCTGGATACCTTTATCTGCTTACAGAGAAATGCAGGAGAAATGTAGGAAGTTGGAACATGAAAATAGGAATTTACGTGAGCAAATTAGCCCGACTGAAAGTTATAAAAGGGCTGTTTTTGAAGAATCTTTCTTGTCCCATTCCAGTAATGAGGGGGTTAAGACAGCTCCGAGCTGCACTGAGTTTTCGTGTGAGCCAGGGTTTTTGGCAGACAAAATGCATTCCTTAACTGATAACACGGACGAGAGAGACCAGAATGTGATTTACGAGTTACCGTTGCAAAATGCACAAGTAAAACGAAAGATTTTAGAGCAAGAGCCGACTTTCATTAGCTTGTTTGATTTTTGGAAAAAGAATATCCCTCATTTGAGTGATATCCTAACACTTTTGTATATGGTCACTGTGAAAAATTATATGCAGCTGCGCGCTTGTGATTTGGCAAATGAAATAATGCAGACTTTAGGTTTTTGCGCAGTGCAAGAAGGAAATACTTATGTACATTTAAATCATGAACAAGGAAAGAAAATAGTGCCCCTAGCTAGAATAATACAATGGATCTGGTACTTGCAAGACAGGGTTAGAGTACCACAGATAAAAGAATTACCAATGAAATTGTGTGCACCATTTGAATTCGTGTCCACTGAAGATAAAAAGCATGTTTGTTTTACTAATGATTCATTGACTGAAATGTTGTTTTCTGGCACCGTAGAAGGAACATTGTTGTATAATGTGTGTCAGATTTTAAAGCAAGAGCTACGTGAGATGTGTCATTTTTACGCTGATTTTTGGTTCATTGCTAATGTTTTAGCACCTAACTGGTTCAATTACCTTGCAGATGTTAATGAGAAAAATTCAGAGAGAGAAGTGTTCACCCAGAATTCTGCCTTAGTGGGGATGGCTAAGTGGGTGCCCCAGAAATGTGAACAGCTGAGAGAAAAAGCCACTTACAGGTGGGCAGAGATGAGAGAGATGCACATTCCCCTAGATTTGATAAAAACTGTGCAGCACGCACAAAAGCAATCTGTGATGCAAGCAGTCACAGAGCAGTTGGGGAGAGGAAACTTACCAGATCAGAAATGGCAAATTGATCAGGTTTTAGGGAGAGTGATTGCTGCAAATTACCAAGGAAAAATCGAAATTATGCTGATACCTAGAAAATAATCTGATTCATTCATACAAATTGGAGACAGAATGGCCCAAATTGGCAAAAGTGCAGTGAATGGAGGTTTGGTAAAGAAGGAGTCTGCCCCAGCCCTTCTGACAGTGCAAGAAAAGGGAAGCTGTGGCGCAGCAGATAAAAACCTCAGTGCTGATGTGTGGGCTGAAGCCCCAAGTGATCCTCCAGAACCTGCAGAAAATATAACAAAGGGCCTCAAAAACGTCCTGCTGATTATAAAACAGGGAAAGAAAGAGGAAGGGTGCAATTTAAATGAAAAATGTTATTTGCAAGAAAAGTCATACTTGTTTCTTTTGCAGATCCTACCACGTTTCGCCACTGTCCCTGAGTGTGCTGTGTGGTCCCCTTTCCAGTGTGTGCGTGTGGGGTCGGGGAAGGGACCGAACCCCCAACCTGAACCTGGCTGAGTAAAGTGCCAGCACCATGGATCCATTTTGCGCAAACTGCGCCTTCAGTTCAAGTTCAACTTGTTTGATTGCATTCTTCCACTGGAACTAAGCTGTGTTTTTTTTTTTTCTTCCCTTCTCGTATGGAACTCTGACTTTTGCTTATCTTCCAGAAAACCTTTCAGGTGGACCGTGCACCTTTACATGAGTAGAACTCATGCCACATCAAATTGCTAACACTGTTGAATTAGAGACTCATTCAGAGTATAAAAATTGCCCAGTCTTTTCTATGTAGATGTATCTGATGTGAAAGGTTATGAAATCAATGTGTTAATTCACTTCTATTGCTTTACAGGGATTGCTTTGATCATAATGTTTTTTTGTTTGTGCTGATGTTTTTTGTTTTTGTTTGAAACAGGAGATATGTGAAACAGAAATTCATTGGTCAAAGGGCGGAATGTACTGCCATTTGATAAAGTTTGTTTTGACCAATGACTTTGTGTTTCACCACTGCGCATATTAGTTGCTCAATGTTCACCAGTAGCACATGGTATGTTTTGTTCAGTTGAGCCGCCTATGGGCTTTGACATGTCATTAGCCATTACTTTCTGTATTCAGTTTAGCCGCCTATGGGCTTTGACATTGCATTAGTCATTACATTCTGTATTCTGCCTATTGGCTTTGACATGCTGTATCCAGTCTAGCCGCCTATTGGCTTTGACATTGCATTCCTATTGGCTTTGACATGATGTATTCAGTTTAGCTGCCTATTGACTTTGACATGCTATTAGATATTCTGCCTATTGGCTTTAACATGATATCATATATTACATTTTGTATTCAGCTCCGCTGCCTATTGGCTTTGACATGATATTAGACAGTGCATTTTGTATTCAGCTTAACTGCCTATTGGCTTTGACATGATATTATACATTACATTTTGTATTCAGCTCCGCTGCCTATTGGCTTTGACATGATATTATACATTGCATTTTATATTCAGCTCAGCTGCCTATTGGCTTTGACATGATATTATACATTGCATTTTGTATTCAGCTCAGCTGCCTATGGGCTTTGACATGATATTATACATTGCATTTTGTATTCAGCTTAGCTGCCTATTGGCTTTGACATGACACTAGACATTGCATTTGATATTTAGGTTAGCTGCCTATTGCCTTTAACATGACATTGCATTTGATATCTAGGTTAGCTGCCCATTGCCTTTAACGTGGAGTTAGACATTGCAGTTGAGAATCCAAGCTGTATTTTTCCAAGCTGTGTTTTTGCACCAGAGAACCAAGATGTTTTTCTCTCACAGTAGACTAGACATGATAAGAGAGAGTACATGGGTGTTGTTCTCTCTGCTTGAGCTTGGGAACAGGAGCAGTCTTGGAGACCTGGCCAGTCTCCAAAAGGCTTGCTCAGTTTCCCAGGTCTGAGAGGAGGGGGCACACCTTTGTAACGAATGTAACAGGCTGCAGAGAGTCAGATTCGAATCTGCCGGACCTCGTGCTGGAGCTTGGCGCAGGCTGCCAGCAATCCCGTGTGGGTAGATGAATCTCTCTTTCTCGCGGCTGACAGGGGTCATCAGCTTGCAGACCTTAGAAAGATGAAGCTGTAGATAGTTCCCACACGGTGAAGTATTTGTTTTGCTTTGCATTCAATATCTTATAAATATAACCTGCTGTGTATATTGCAAACTGATATATTTTGTTTGATTAACGCGGACTTGAAAGCTACTAATTCGTCATACATAAAAATTGGGGTTGGGGAAGAATTAACAACAATAAAAGTCTTCTTTGACCTCAGAAGTGCATTTCTGGTGTGTTATGTTAGTGCTTTAAAAACTAGATAAGAGGAAAGCACTACACAGGGTTACTGAGGGTTTTCCTATATTTGTGACAACTGTTAACTATGCACATATATTGCTTAAGAGAACAATGGTATGTGTTCATATTGTGTTTTATAGCCCCTTTGTGCACTGGGCACTGCTAACCAAACTGTGGGAATAGAGGGGACTGTCAGAGATTGGCAACAGGTCAAACGGTGTCTTGTGACACAGCCCTCACAATCTCTAGTCATAAATTCCAACCTTCCTTGGCATTTTGACAGCTCTCTGACCCTTCAGATTTGTTTGTGTAGGCTTGATGCTTTGACATATAGGCCCTCATTATTACATTGGTGGGCTGCGGCGACTGCCCGCCAATGCCATCATGCCATCAGGCCACCTGTGCGGCCTGAATCTCGCCGGCCCTATTATGGCTTCTCCCCTTGGCTGGCGGGTGGAAGCAGAGTTTCTGCCCGCCGGCACAGCGGGTAAAGGGCCCTAACATTACAGCCGGCTCTTAATGGAGCCGGTGGCAATGTGGCGATATGGCAGGTGCAACAGCACCCGTCGCACATTCCACTGCCCGTAATTCGGGCAGTGGAATGCGCAATGGGGCTGTGCATGGGGGCCCCTGCACTGTCCATGCCAGGTGCATGGGCAGTGCAGGGGCTTCCTGGTGCCTCAGAGTCCGCCATTCCACCAGCCTTTCAGTGTTTACCGCCATGGACAGGCTGGCGGAAGGGGACTCGTAATCACCAGGGCAGCGCTGCTAGCAGAGCTGCCCTGGTGGATTAAAACCGCTGAGACCGCCAGGCTGCAGGCTGGTGGCAGACAGGCAGTGTTGGCTGTTTGACCGTGGGGGCTCGCAGTGGTCATAATGTCACGGCCGAACAGCCACTTTGGCGGCAGTCCGACTGCTACTGTGACCCTGGCGGTCTAGTGACTGCCAGGGTCATAACAATCCCCATAGTCTCTGATTTAAAGCTCCCTCTGGTATTGTGTTGGTTGCATCTCTTTAGGCTTTCAAGGGGACCATTCATTTGAAAAGTTTTCAGCTTGACAACCGTTGAATGTCTCTGACATTGTGGGTTTGATTTACAGATTCCTCCTGCATTCTGTTTGTTGCAGCTGTTTGCATGGTGATTTGACAATGCACAATAGTTTATGACTCTGCCCTTTCCTAACTCTGTGTTACTCATTCTGTGACACTTGATGGGAAGCTTTGACAGGTTTATGCATTTTGTTTTATGGGGTCCTTTTAAAACATCCCACTTCTTTTTTTTTTTTAAACTCCCACTGCCAGTCCCCACCTCCATGTTAGGCAGCCATGAGACACCCTGCCTATTCACACATATCCTCTGCTCAGCTGAGACAGACAGCACAGCCCAGAACATGCCCCAACAAGCCCCTGTTAGACTCACACAGTGCGCAAAATGTTAGGGCTTTAATTTTACACACACCTTAAAACAGCCCGACTTACCTTGATAGATTCACACACTGCGCAAGCTGTTAGGGGTATAATTTTTCACAACCCTTTAACAGCCTGAAAATGTCCGGGCTTACACAGACACCAGGTGAAGGCTCTTAGGGCTATGAATAACACAGCCACAGGTACATGACAGGCACGGTGACTGATTGACAACCTATGGGCAGGGCACCCACATCATTGCCTACATCATCAATGGGCATGGCACGTGTCATAAAGTTCTGATGTAAGTTATTCCCTTATGCTACTCTTCTCTCTTAATCCTCACGCTATGGAGGAATCATCCTTGCCATGATTAGCCCACTTACCCTGTTACCCTGGCCCCCCTGTCCTGAACCCAATATCTTTCACAGTCTCAATTCGCACTTTATTAAGTATTCATTGGTGTGTCACACCTCCCAAAATATTGCATAAGAGGCCTGGTAAAGAAGGATATTAATCCCCACCAATTTTGCTAGCCGTGCTAAGCGAACACCTTATGAAATACAGCAATAATGTCTGTTGTCTGTCAAAACCTTGAGAAAGGAAGACTTGAATGAGTAATTTGTGGAACACTTTTCCTTCGGATTTGTTCTAACCCTTTTCGGTTAGTGCAGTTCCTTTTCTCACTCCCTTTGTCACGATATATTTGGTTGCTCTGGAAGTAGGCATATTTCCACTAGCAGACACCTTACTCAGATGAATAACTAAGAGCAATAGCAGCACTGCATCCGTGTATTGAGAAAGGTGTTGTGCCGATTAAAACAGACTGGAGCCGTACTCTAAATAAGAGCAATCATAGTCTGCTCCTTTGTCACTTCCACTAGCAATTCGGTGCCCGGAGTGATCCTCACTGTTATATTCCCATCCAGTGGAGAAATGCCAGCTCTCCCACCCAGGTTCTCTTCAGGCAGATATGCTATGTTGGTGCTCTATATTGTCTTTGCTCTCCCATACCAACTCCTCACTTGATCCTGTTCTTGCCATCCAATGCCTGCAGCTTGGCTGGTTAGGTTTTTCTCTCCGGACAGCTCTAACCCTAGATTACCCTTGCTCTCCTCTGCAATGGCAGAGGCAGCCTGAACCAGTTCATGCCCATGCCCCTACGTTGACTTACACATCTGTGCTGCCGTCTGAAACTGCACTGTATATCTTTCTTCTCTACATTCTCTGCTGGTTTTAGAAATTTACATACCACGAGAACTCACAATATTAGAGTTTATGTGGAGCTAATGGCTTTTCCTTAACCCAGTGGTTAGTCTTACTCTTTCACTGCATGAGTCACCAAACCACGCTGGCTGTCTTAAATAAGAAAGTTGCATTTTCATTGGTTGGCCTTCCTCTTTTTGCAGCATTATCTCCTACTAATTGCTTTCGTTTCTTTCTTCTTACCTTCTGAATTTATCCAGACCTTCTGTTGTGTGCATTGTAGAGCATTGTAAATTAGTAATTATGTTCTATAGTGCTAGGCAGTATAGCTTTATGCTTTACCAGTGCCTTGAGACCCTATGGGTGAGTAGTGTGCTCTAAAAATGACTGATTGATTTATTGACTTCATATCTGAATAACACGTATCATGTCAATCTCAATTGGTGGTTATTAGAATTCATAAAAGATTTGGGGGCATAGTTATGAAAATTGACTTAATGCTGTGTTGCGGCAGCATTGTGCATAAAAACCTGTGCTGTCTATAGCCATTTTCCTGCAACATGGATGCCTACGGATTTATGGTCTGGCACACCATGTCATAAGCTCCAAAAGTGTGTCAAACGTTTTGACGCATATTCAAAAAGAATGATGCAACGTATCATTAGGCAACTGGCCCCTACATGATGCAAAGCTGATTTATGTATCATAAAGCACTTGTAAGTGCCGCAAATCAGTATTGCATCACTTTGGAGTGTGTTGCATCATGGGAATCGTGAAACAAACAAACACATTTCAATATTCAGAACATCAGACCAAAACAACTGCAAAAATGGAGGGAGCAACATCTATCAGTCAGGAGGGCAATAATCCGAACCCCAGCCAAGATGACCAGACAGCAGGCCAGGGTTGTAGGAAGAGAAAGACCAATTTCAGTGAGGAGGAGGAATATTAGCTAAGGTCACAAAAAATCAACACCTTCTCTTTGTCACCTCCAAATTGCCATTAGGAAAGAAGGAAGCCATTTGGAAATCTATGGTGGACAACATCAACAGTGTAGGGCAAACAAAGGACAGTGCTGGAGTTGAAAAAAGGTGTCATGGCTATAAGTGCAGAACCAAAGAGAACCTTAGGGTAGCAATGAGGACTGAAGGAGGACCTGATCTCCAGGAGGACGTGGACCCATTGGAGGAGCAGGTAGTGTCACTCGCGCCAACAGGGTTGGTGGCAGGAGTTATAGGACAGGAAAATGCTGCTGTTGAAGACCAGGAACAACTACAAAGTAGGAGAAGGCAAGGGGTCATGAGGTACAATAAAGAGATCAGTAATGCAACGTAGCACACTGTGTGCATGTGAAAGGGCAGGAATGTCTCAAATATGAATTAATGCATCACATAACTTTGAAATAATTGCCCTGTCACATATGTGTATCACCAGGTCTGCCAACTTTCACTCATCTGTGCATGATGTGTTGGTACAGTCCAAGTTGTCCAATTAATCATGGTACTTGTGGTCTAATCTTCAAAATGACAGATGATACTAAGCGAGAATCTGTAACTGGACCAGCACATCATGCATGGCTATTAAAACCTGTGCAGATTTGTCAATGTCAGTGCCTGCTCCCTTGCACCATGTAGCAAGTGTGCTTGTCTTGAAGCTACACATACAAAACTGGAATGAAATGGAATGTTTAGTACTGTGCTTTGCTAGCGTGGTAACTTCTAATCCAAGAAGGTATTCAGGTGATGAGTTTGTGCCAGCTCACCTAGTGAGATTACCTGAAGAGTCTGGTGTACAGTCAATTAAACTAAACCATTTTGTAGCCAGCTGTTCTGATGTTCTGGATGAGATTTTTACAGATGTTGGCTGCCATGTAAGAGACCACCCTACACCCTGTCTTGCTCAAACTGAGTTTTTGGGTGGGAGCTAATGAAAGTGATGCACCGCACAGGGTCCATGATTTTCTTTTGGGACCATAGATGGTGTGTTAGCTAGGTTGGGACCAGGTAGTGTAGTGCCTTGTAGGTATGGTGGAGCAGATTGAACTGGCATTGTCTCTAAATGGGGACACATAATTGTATCTCAGGTAGGCAAGGGGTGATGTGTGTGCCTCAAGCTAGGCTGAATATTAGTCTGGCACTGCTGTGCGTGATAGTTTAACACTTCTTTTGCAGCTGTGCAGAGATGCTGTGGTTGAGAGAATGGGCGTACTACACTCTACATCTGATTAGGGGCTTGGGGAAGGTGTCACAGGTGGCAGAAGGGAAAAAGAAGAGAAGTCTGACTATGCAGCATATGTAAATTCAGGTGGATGTGAAACAGAAATTTGTGAATTGTAACGGTGATGTAGGTGTCCAGGATGATGATCAGGTGTCTGGGATGGCTGGATTGTAAGGGTTTTGAGCCTAATCATGTGGGAAAGCAAGGTAGATACATGTTGCAGATTATCCTCACTAGCATCTACAGATGGCCACAGCATAATTTAAGAAATGTTGGTGGTGTTTGTGTCTTCTAAGAGTCACTGCATGGGATGTGTGTCATCAATGTGTGAGATTAAGAACAATCAATGAATCATATATTTGTAGAGAGCACTACACACCCATAGGGTCTCAAGGTGCAAGTACAGTGTCTGGGTCTAGATGATGATTGCCTGAGGAGTCATGTACATGTACAACTGAGTGTGGCTGAGCAAAGATATTAGCGCAACTCTGCTGATGTGTATCTTAGGTCCTGAATCAATGGACTGAGCTTGAGATGTTGCATAATTTCAATTTGGATATTGGTACTACCATTCATAGACGGTGGTCAGTGTCAACTGTTCTGTACACTGGAGATGAATGGGTGTGCTAGGAAAATACTTGAAATCTAAATAAAGTTGAAGAATCATATATACGTGTGCTTACCCATTCCGTCAGTGTAGCGAGGTTGCTTGCTGTGCAGAGTTACCTGAATGTGTGACACATATGGCCACTATGCCACATAATTTGTTACAATTCTGTGTAAGACAACGCAGCTAGGCAGATTTTTGCGGTTTACTGTGTGCAAGGCAGAATGCAGGATAATTTATGAAACCTGACAAAATAACATGACACTGCTGTTGTATTACTTCATGGCTAGAGGGAAATCTTGCACCCTGGTGAAATGGTGCAATGGCCTCAGAAGTGGGGTGAAGACCCTTATGCAACATCAGTGTAGCCACTAACCACTAAAATCAGGCTCAATGTAAAAATTGTCCCATTACCTGCACTCACTGTTTCATGCAGGCCAGCAAGCTTCCAACTGAGTTACATTGTGTCATTAACCTTATGGTACCCCTTGTTCATACAGAGGTTGTCTGAACAATGTTAATGTTCTGCCATGTGTAAGGCACAACTAGTCTAACATGGCCTAAACTTCTTCTTGTAACATATATGCTGCGTATCCAAGTGTATTTTGCACATGTATGAATCAGTGAAAATACTTATGTATACATGGATAATGGATAAGTATTGATATATTCCTATCTCCTCCCTATATCCTTCCAGAGAAACAAACACCGCCTGTAGAGCAGCCTGTACTTGATGACCAACCTGTTGAGGACACTGCTGAAGCAGGTGTCTTAACTAGACATAATTAATGAGTGTTTATGGGTTTTGAATAAAGAATCATGTAGAAAATGAATAACGTAGAAAAATAATGCACACAGTTGAAAATGTGACCTCGAAGAATGGCCACCAGTGTTCACGAAATGTACTAATTGATGATAAATACTTATGGAATATTGAAAATGTATTATAGTTATGTAGTAATATGTCATATTTAGGGTTATGAAGTATGCTTTAGCTTATTAATTATAGCCCTTAACTTAGCGAGTGTCTTGGCCTAGTTTTGTCAGGCCTCATGCAGAAGCTGTATTTCGTAGTGTTTAATAAAATACTGACAGAGTGAATAAAACTGTGACATGTCCATTGTCTTGTTAAAAGTGCTTAGCCAAAACTTTCTGTGAGAACCAATGGACGGGAGACGATGTTCCTAGCAATGTAACAAAATGTGTGTAATGTGTGTGAGATGTATTTTCCCAGTACGCGAACAATGAAGAAACTGACTGAAGATGAAGATGCAACAAATTTGTTACCTGACGAGCCGGATGATGAGGACATTGTAAAAGTGGACCAATCAACTTCATGTGAAGAGTGAAATATTAGAATTTATAGATGTGGTGTAGAAATATTATTGGGTAGTGTATAAACGCACGGTTAATTGACCAATAGAGAATTAAGGGATAGTTTAGGTGACTTTGATATAACAACGGGACTGAGGAGAATTATTCAGACTAGAGAGAGATTTTTAGGGAATTACTGCAATATCGAGACAAGAAGAGAATCGAGATTCTGTCATTGGGCTCATACTCTCTGACTGAGAGCCTGAGGCTGATCAATTGATGACCTGAGGATGAAGACTGATTCTGCTTGCTGACCCATACCGTGGATAGGTATATATGACAATGTGAATGAATTGCATTATTATGCCTTTTCTTTTTAGGTACCAACTGCACTGTCTTGATATTTTTCCGTAGCTAGATGTTTTTCTAAATTTGTGTTCTAAATTATTTTGCATGACGTCCAACATGCTGATGCAAATGCACCGGCTTGTTTCCTCATTTTCACAAGGTACTGTACGTGGGGGTCTGTGTGACTCCGAGACCGGTGCCATTAGCATCAGATTGTTGGGAATGACTTTGTCATGATGCAGTGATATCACAAATTTAAACACTTGTGTTGCTAAACGCTATATTGAAGTTTAATCTTTAAAAATTCATAATGTTCAGCATGTGTGTGTTGGATTTTGTTCTTTTTGGTCTTGTTTGATTTAGATAAATATTGGCTATTTTTTTTAACTGGTGTGGTGTTCATTTTATAGTGTTTTTACTATATCACTGTGTGTGTTGGTACAAATACTTTACACCTTGGCTCTGAGATAAGCCTGACTGCTTGTGCCAACCTACCAAGGAGGTGAGCAGGGGTTATCTAAGTGTCTATCTCCATTGCCCTGACTAGGGTGACGGTCCCTGCTTGGACAGAGTGCAAACTGACTGCTAGCCAGAGACCCCATTTCTAACAGTACAACGGTATATATCCCTAAAAGTAAGGGAACCTAAGGGATATACAGGTAATGAGTTTGGGATTCAAATGCCAAACCATGTGTAGACTAGTGCGCTCATCCAGCTGGCAACACAATGCCAATTAGACTGATTCAATGATTTGAGGCCTAATAACAGTCATTTGCTTTTCCACCAATCTCAATAGCTATACATGTTTGGAAATGTACACACTGCATAGATTGCAGAAGGCTGACATACAAACAATATCACCAAATACCTTCCATGTGTACACCAACAGTCACAATAGGTATCCGTTAGTGATATGGTAATGAATCAGACAGCACCATGTGTACCTACATTAGCAGGCCTAAAGCCTTCCATTCCTATTTGTTAATGTTCCTTTGTCACACTATTTCACATATGGTGATGTGGGCTAGTCAGAGGGAGGTACAAACACCCCTGAAGCTGGATTACAACAGCCATGGCTTGGGGTAGTGTGTGATTTTTGTAATTTTGAAAGTCTGTAAGATAATGTGCTAACAGCCTTATTGAAACAAGTTACCATGTTTTTTTCCATCTTCAGGCATGTCTCAAATTTATGATTTCTAATAACTTAGCCCTACCCCAGCAATATTTTCAACATCTATCATAGTCAATCATAGTAAAAAACAATTAAGTTTGATGGCTACCCTGCTAACACTGTTCAGCTTTTTTTATAAAAGTATTCTTTAGATTTGACACCCAAGTACAGGGACAGGTATGTGTGTACAAACATTTCCAGCCTTTTACCCCAGGTTTATCTTGGCACACCTAGGGTCTGCCATCCTAGAATTAACTCAAATGAATGCATCATGAATGAGCATAGCGTATGCAGCATGAAGAAGGCATATATGTGTCATATAGACACACATTTAGTATTACTATGAACTTGTGATACCTTCCTTTTCACAAGTGTTAACAGTGTGTGTGTATTAATATTGCACATTATCAGCACCTGTGTCAAACACACTTTTCCACATTACATAAACCACTCAGACAAGAGTAACCCAGTTCATTATAATGAGATGCTACATTTGTTGAAACACAATGGCCCTCATTACAACATTGGCGGTAAGTCCCGCTTACCGCCGTGCAGAACACCACCAACACACCGCTGCGGTGGCGGAATTCTGCTACAGCTATTACGACCCACAGCTCGGAATCCGCCATAATCCAGACACCCACACGAGTCCGCCACACCAAAGGTCAGTGATGAACTGGCGATAACAAAACCTCCACCGTCACGCCAACACTATCACAACCCACGAATCCACGCGACTGTCTTTAAACCGCGGTATTCCATTGGCGGTACACACCGCCACGCTCAAAATACACACACATTTACAAAACACAACCACATTGCACAATTCGAAATACACACACCTGATACACATACACACACCACTCCCAAACACCCAATCCAATATAAAACACACACCCACATCACCCACAAAACCTTACTACCAAAATTTTTAAAGAAGGCCAGAGAGAGACACCACCAGAAACAACACCAGCATCCACAGACACACAACATCATCACTCACACAACATCCATGCACATTAAACAACACACAACAACACATCCCCTAACACATCACAACACACACCACCTGACACATCACTCACACCACATAATGGCACCTCAACGACACCCCAGGTTCTCTGAGGAGGAGCTCAGGGTCATGGTGGAGGAAATCGTCCGGGTAGAGCCACAGCTATTCGGATCACAGGTGCAGCACACCTCCATTGTTAGGAAGAGGGAGCTATGGTGCAGAATCATCAACAGGGTCAACGCAGTAGGACAGCATCCAAGAACAAGGGATGACATCAGGAAGAGGTGGAACGACCTACGGGGGAAGGTGCGCTCCGTGGTCTCCAGACACCAGATTGCAGTACAGAGGACTGGCGGTGGACCCCCACCTCCTCCCCCACAACTAACAACATGGGAGGAGGAAGTCTTGGCAATACTGCATCCTGAGGGCCTTACAGGAGTAGCAGGAGGAATGGACTCTGGTAAGTCAACTCTTAACTATTATATCCCCCACCCTACCTGCATGCCATCACATACCCCCACCCTCACCCTCACCCCCATCACTCCAACACCTCACATATGTCCCACTATCACAAACCACACATCCCAACACCAAGCCCTGCATGCAACACCAAAGCATGACACCCATCACCAAAGCATGTCCACTACAGATACCCACACAGACCCCAAACCAAATATCACACAAGGACCTAGACAGGAATGCAAGCACTGGAGTACAGGGTCACTCACCCATTGCACACGGTGGCACACACAGATAAAATAATCATGCCTTTACAACACTGCAGGACCCCTACCCAACGTCACCGGACAGGAGGTTCCAGACATATCCAGTGGCAGTGGGCACACGGTTCAGGGGACAGAGGAACAGGAAAACAGGGGAACTGGGAGGACTGCTGTGCGACAGGGGGAGGACAGGCCCAGGGAGCCCACTCTCCATGAGGCCCTCTCCAACATCATGGGAGCGTACCATCATTCCCAGGAGAGGATGGCAACGGTACTGGCCAACTTTCAGGAGACCCAGCGGCTACAGGAGGAACACTATCTGGGGATCAGGGAGGAACTGAAGTCCATCAACACCACCCTGGTCACCATTGTAGGGGTGCTGCAGGACCTTGTCAACACCAGGAGGGACACTGTGGCACAACAAGGGGCCCCTGACACTAGCCTGGATGATGAACAGCCCTCCACTTCCACCAGTGCAAGTGGACAGGAGGCACCGCCACAAGACCACGACACCAGCACCCCAACCCCTGCAGATGGAGAGCCACCCCGCAAACGGTCCCTGAGATCCAGGAACAAGACAGAGAACATTGCCAAGACCCCGACCAGGAAATGGGTCCCCCCTGAATGTCACCCTTCTGTCCCACTATGTCACCCTGTCTATCCTTCAACTGCCCTTGCTCCACTTCCTATGCCCCTTTGGACAATGCACCTGTGAAACAAATAGACTGGGCTCTGCCATGGACATTCCTCCACCATCACCCCTGCCCATTTTACAACCCCCTCCACTTATTTGCACAAAAATAAACACACTTCAATCACAAAACAATCTGGAGCCAGTCTGTGCTTTCACAAATGTGTAATTGCAATAACTATGGAATATAGCAATGTCAATTTAATTGTCCACATACCAATGAAACACAACTGTAGGGCTGGAGGAAATATAGCAGAGGTCACAAAGTGGGACCCACGTCTGTTAAATGGAAAGGCAAAGTGACCAGTCAGGGTCCATACACTGAGTGAAAATGACAGACTCATGATAGCTCAAACAATAGTATGAGATGTGTGAGGCGGTGACATCTTCTTACCTGTGTCTCACTCAAAGTATTGCTGGATAACGTTGTTTCTGTCGATATCCTCTTCTTCTGCCTCCTCTTCTTCACTGTCCGCAGGCTCCACAGCTGCCACAAGACCTCCAGCTGGACCATCCTCCTTCAGAAAAGGCATATGTCGTCGCAAAGCCAGGTTGTGCAGCATACAGCAGGCCCCGATGATCTGGCACACCTTCTTTGGTTAGTAGTAGAGGGAACCACCTGTCATATGGAGGCACCGGAACCTGGCCTTCAGGAGGCCGAAGGTCCGCTCGCTCACCCTCATACTTCGCCCATGTGCCTCATTGTAGCGTTCCTCTGCCCTTGTCCTGGTATTTCTCACTGGGATCAGTAGCCATGACAGGTTGGGCTACCCAGAGTCACCTGCAAATTTTGAGGGACAACTGATAGACACACACTAACCCGTATGGACAACCCCATACCCAGACAACTATTCACACTGTATAGGGTCCTTTTCCTCACCTATTAGCCACACACGGTGCCTCTGAAGTTGCCCCATCACATAAGGGATGCTGCTATTCCTCAGAATGTAAGCGTCATGCACTGAGCCAGGAAATTTGGCATTCACATGGGAGATGTACTGGTCGGCCAAACACACTATCTGCACATTCATCGAATGGTAGCTTTTCCGGTTTCTGTACACCTGTTCATTCCTGCGTGGGGGTACCAAGGCCACATGTGTCCCATTAATGGCACCTATGATGTTGGGGATATGTCCCAGGGAATAGAAGTCACCTTTCACTGTAGACAAATCCTCCACCTGAGGGAAAATGATGTAGCTGCGCATGTGTTTCAGCAGGGCAGACAACACTCTGGACAGCACGTTAGAGAACATTGGCTGGGACATCCCTGATGCAATGGCCACTGTTGTTTGAAAAGACCCACTTGCCAGGAAATGGAGTACTAACAGGACCTGCACTAGAGGGGGTATCCCTGTGGGATGGCTCTAACTGGGCACACAGTTCATGGATTGTTGCACGATAAAGTCTGTAGGTGAGTATTACATGTCTCTCTTCCATTGTCGACAGGTCCACCAGCGGTCTGTACACCGGAGGATGCCGCCATTTCATCACCTGCCCCAGCGGACGTGCCCTATGGAGGAGAACAGCGAGCAGAGAGTCAGTCAACACTGAGGTATCACAAAATGTCATTTGCACACATTTATTAATCCGCAATGTGCCTGTTGCTGTGTATATGCAAGGCCTAGATAGGTGTGACGCAGTTATTATTAATGCCATGTGGCCCCCTGAAATGGTGGCTGCCTGACCTGTAAGGTGGGACAAGGGGATATGAGGTAACTGCGCTGGCATTCTACAACGTCGCTGTAGGCGGTCGAAGACCGCAGCGCAATCCTGCATTGGTTAACATTGGACCCTATGGGTCCCAGGAGCCAATGACGATGTACGCCGGCGATGACGATATGCCCCGCTGTGGACGTGACCCCCATTTTCTGTCTGTTTACTCACTTAATACCTGACCTTCAACAGGAGAGGACCTACACTGCAAGTGCTGCTGTGACCTGTGTCTGGAAGCGACAATGGCTCATGTGTCTGGGGAAAGGGCCCCTGCCTTCACTTCAGAGAAGTTGGCGAGACTAGTGGATGGGGTCCTCCCCCAGTACACACAACTGTACGTTCCTCCAGACAAACAGGTGAGTACACTGTGAGCATGCTGCATGGGCAATGCTTGTTTGGAGTGGTGTGGATGGAAGATACATGTGGGATGGACTGAGGCCTGCATGAGTGGACGGTGAGTGTTCATAGCTTCATAGCAAGGGTGGGAGTGTGGCCAATGAGTATGACGGTCCGGACGGGTACAAATTTTCCTTTTCCCCTGTACTATTCCTCTAGGTCAGCACCCACCAGAAGAAGGATATTTGGCGTGCCATCGCCAAGGACATCTGCACCCTGGGGGTCCACCACAGACGGAGCACCCACTGCCGGAAAAGATGGGAGGACCTTCGCCGCTGGAGCAAGAAGACGGCGGAGGCCCAGCTGGGGATGGTCTCCCAACATGGGAGGGGTGCCCGTCCCACCATGGTCCCCTGATGTTCCGGATCCTGGTGGTGGCGTATCCGGAGTTGGATGGGCGCTTGAGGGCATCACAGCAGCCACAAGGGGGTGAGTACAGTCACATTCATCTGACTCTGCGCGCATTACGAGGTGCCTGGGTGGGGGAGGTGGGCAGTGGGTTCCCCTAGGCCAGGGCAACCTTGGTAGGCAAGGTCCCCTGTGCGGCAGGTTCAGTGGAACCCCAACCCCACTAGTGGTTAGTGCCATCTACACCTAGTCAGGCTCCTGTGACTCCCATGTGTGCAGCAATCAGGCTTAGGCCTTGTATCCCATGGGCATGTGAATAATCTAGGAACTATAAGTGCATGGCGTAGTGCAGAGGGCTGCTGTGTCTGTTGTGTCCGCCAACAGTAGTGGTGTTTCATGCACTGAACATGTCTTTCTTCTGTCTCCCCCCCTTTTTGTGGTCTCCCTGTTCTTGTATGCAATAGCATCATCAGGTGGAGGAGCAGTGGCCCCGGAGCAGGAGGGAGCTACATCCCACTTGGCCCTGGAGGGTGAAACAACGGAGTCAGAAGCCACCAGTGGGATGGAGGGCGAGGGGACCTCCACGGTGGGGACAGGAGGTGACAGCAGTGACAGCGACTCCTCCTCTGAAGGGAGCTCCCTTGCGGTGGCAGGCCCCTCTTTGCCGCCGCATCAACTGGTACAGCCACCACCCCGCCTACCAGTACCGCCCTCCCAGCAGCCCCTTAGCGTGTGTCCCGTGCCAGCTCACCCAGGAGGGTGGGCATCTCCTTCACCCCAGGCACCTCAGGCCCTGCCCCAGTCAGCCCTGCTGCCCTTAGTGAGGAGGCTATTGACCTCCTGAGATCCCTCACGGTTGGGCAATCTACCATTGTGAATGTCATCAAGGGTGTTGAGAGGAATTTGCAACAAACAAATGCATACTTGGAGGGCATTCATTCTGGCCAGGCAGCCCAACAGAGAGCATTTCAGGCTCTGGCCTCAGCACTGATGGCAGCCATTGTCCCTGTGTCCAGCCTCGCCCCTCCAACTTCCTCCAACCAGACCGAATCCCTTGTACCTCAGCCTATCCCAAGCACACCATCAGACCAGCATGCACACACCTCAATACACAAAAGTGGCTCAGGCAAACATAACACCACACATCCCACAGGCACTCACACAAGCATCATACCAATGCAGACATACTAACATCCACTGCCTCTACTGTGTCCTCCTCCTCCACGTCCCCCTCCTCCCTCCCAGTCTCGTCTCCACTCACACCTGCATGCACTACATTTTCAGCCACTACCTCCATCTCCAGCACGCCATCACCACACACCGCTTACGTGCACTCACCACCCCCACTACCATTCACACATCCCCTGTGTCCTCTCCCAGTGTGTCAGTGAGCCCTCCTCCCAAAGTACACAAACGCAGGCACACACCCACCCAACAGCCATCCACCTCACAACAGTCTCTGGCCCATGCACCTTCACCTAAATTCAGCAGACGTACACCTCCTACAAGCACTACCTCTTCCTCCACTCCCAAACCCCCTCCATCTACCCATCCCAGTGTGTCTAAAAAACTTTTCCTGGCTAATATTGACCTCTTCCCTACACCTCCCCCGTCTGTCCCCTAGGGCCGGGCTTTCCAGGTCCCAACCCAGCACCTCAGCCACCAAATCCTCAGCCACAGTGGTGCCCTCAACTGCGGGCTATTGGAGTGCGCCAACCATCAGGGCTGCCAGTGTGCCACGGAGCGAGGGCAAGGACATTCCGCCACCTGCCAAGCTAAAAAAGTGGCCCACATCCCAGAGGGAGAAGCAGAAAACACCTGCCACCAAGGGGTCAGGGAAAATGAAAGGGGATAGTGGCAAGACAGCTGCGCCACCATCAAAGGTGGGGAAGGGCCAGAAACTGAAGTGCAGGTCAGGAGAGGGCATGGTGGCACCGACTGAGGGACCAGTGTCACACCTTCTTACCACATCGATGCCAACCTGTACGGCGGAGAAGACCGCCACCTGCACCGCCACAGACCCCGCCGTCAGCACCGCTTTCACAGACCCCACCGCTGTCACAGACCCCGCCACCAGCACTGCTGTCACAGAGCCAGCCGCCAGCACCGCTGCCACAGAGCCTGCCACCAGCACCGCCGCCACAGAGCCTGACGCCAGCACTGCCGTCACAGTGCCCGCCGCAAGCACTGCTGCTACAGAGCCTGCCACAAGCAAAGCTGCCACAGAGCACACCGCCAGAACCACTGCCACAGAGCCCGCAACCAGCACCGCTGTCACAGAGCCCGCCGCCAGCAC
Organism: Pleurodeles waltl; assembly: GCF_031143425.1. Taxonomy (NCBI): domain Eukaryota; kingdom Metazoa; phylum Chordata; class Amphibia; order Caudata; family Salamandridae; genus Pleurodeles; species Pleurodeles waltl. The sequence goes on from NC_090436.1 coordinate 732,772,696, forward strand.
CGCTGCTACAGAGCCTGCAACCAGCACCACCGCCACAGAGCCCGCCGCCACAGAGCCCGCCGCGAGCACCGCCGCGACTGACACCGCCGCAAACACCGCCAGCGGACCCGCGACATCCTGAGCCAGTGGCACCACCGCAGACATGGCTGCCATCCCCAGTGGTCAGTCATCCAAGGCTGGTGGTGAGTTCCAGGAGCCTGGGCAGCTTCCATGAAGCATCACTTTCAGTGGAGAAAGGCATCCACTGCCTCAGTCCATGGCAGGATTGAGCACTCTGGGCATAAAGAACCCTCCAGAACCAGTGGAGAGGTACATCCACTACCTCAGTCTTTGGCAGGATGAAGCACTCTGGGCACAAAGCCCCCTCCAGAATCAGTGGAGAGATACATCCACTACCTCAGTCCTTGGCAGGATGAAGCACTCTGGGCACCAAGCCCTCTCCAGAACCAGTGGGAAGATACATCCACTACCTCAGTCCTTGGCAGGATGAAGCACTCTGGACACAAAGCCCCCTCCAGAACCAGTGGAGAGATACATCCTCTACCTCAGTCCTTGGCAGGATGAAGCACTCTGGGCACCACGCCCCCTCCAGAACCAGTGGAGAGATACATCCACTACCTCAGTCCTTGGCAGCATGAAGCACTCTGGGCACCAAGACCCCTCCAGAACCAGTGGAGAGATACATCCACTGCCTCAGTCCTTGGCAGGATGAAGCACTCTGGGCACCAAGCCCCCTCCAGAACCAGTGGAGACTGTTATCCACTTGAAAGACTGTGGCTTTGCCCTCCCCAGGATAAAGCAGTGGGCAAACCACCCATTGGAGAGACTTGAGAGACTGTGGATTTGTACTCCCCAAGATGCAGCAGAGGGCAAACCACCCACTGTAAAGACTTGAGAGACTGTGGCTTTGTACTCCCCAGGATGCAGCAGTGGGCAACCCACCCACTGTAAAGACTTGAGAGACTGTGGCTTTGCACTCCCCAGGATAAAGCAGTGGGCAAACCACCCATTGGAGATACTTGAGAGACTGTGGCTTTGCACTCCCCAAGATGCAGCAGAGGGCAAACCACCCACTGTAAAGACTTGAGAGACTGTGGCTTTGTACTACCCAGGATGCAGCAGTGGGCAAACCACCCACTGTAAAGACTTGAGAGACTGTGGTTTTGCACTCCCCAGGTTACATCAATGGGCATGGAGCCCCCTCGTGGAGCAGTGACATTGTGCGTTTATCAGGCTGAGGTGTCACCCCTCTCCCTCGCCCCGAGGTGCCTCTATATGTTTTCTATGTGATGCCCCTCCAGTGTTCTCTCCGTTTGGAGTCAGGAATCTAGTGTGGGCCTCGCCCATGCATTTTGGACCCAGTGGTCCACGGACAATGATTGGTGCACTATCCGGACTTGTGTAGTTAGTGTACATAATTGTATATACTGGATTTTGAGTTTTGACTGATGGATTTATTTTGATTACAATCGTTCAAATCATTTTCTTTTGTCCTTGCGTTATTCCACGGGGTATACATGTAATGTTGCAGCATGTATTTGTGTGTATGGTGTTGTGGGTGAGGGTGGGGGTGGGGGTGGGGGTGTTGTGTGTTGCGTGTGTGTGTTACTCTCTTTCCCTCCCCTGTGTTGTAGGTGAAGTACTCACCGTGGTCGTCGCTGCGGTCGTTGGAGATCCTGATAGAGGAGCAGGAAGACCATCGCAGGCAAGATCTGCAGTTCTGGCTCCATGGCGTCCTGGTTCCTCGTGGGATGTGGAAAGGTGAGTGTTTTCCCTTCTGTGTACTGCTTCCGCCGTGTTTTTATTTGCGTTGGTTCCACCCTGGAAAAGGTGGCGGATAGCCGTGTTATGATAGGGTGGGCGGTACATTGTCTCCCGCCTGTCTGTTGGCGGTGTCCGCTGGGCTGTTTGTTTCTACCGCCGTGGCGGTCGGAGTGTTAAAGTGGCTGTCTATGTTGGCAGTTTCCACCACTGTCGTAATCCCATTTTTTTTTCCGCCGGCCTGTTTGCGTTATTACCGCCGCTTTCACACCGACCACCAGGGTTGTAATGAGGGCCAATATGTTATGTTTGTGCTGTATCAAGTCCGATCAAATTTGTTTGAGTTACGCACCTGCAGAGTACGCACAAGATGATGATTCCTGTGCCAAAAGCATCAAGACTATAGATATACTAACCTCACCATAGAGTAAAAAATGTTCATAGCACGTGGGCCTGCTTACATTGACTTATATTCACAATGACATGCCTCCTTGTTCATTACAAATTATTCTGTAGACAAGTTCTGTTGTGTTGGCACACTGACTAAAATTGTTTGTAGGTGAATGTTACTTCCATAAAGACATTACAATGTTACATATCATATAGATCACACACATGTCATAAATCTACATACATGTACTTATTAGACTTACTGGTAGCATTGGGGTCTCTGAAGCGGTCCAACTCACCCTGGGCATATGGGAGATGTCCACCTAGAAGACAAAGGGTTTGATTTAGATCTTGGAGGTGTTAAAGTAGAGCTGTGTTGCCAGTGCGCCCAAGAAGACCATCAAGTCAACAGTGTTCCACCCGCCAAATTTAGATGTTACAGCTCTGCAAGTGGTGATGGATTGATGATGGAGGGAGATGGTGGCAGGACCCAATGGACTTCGTACAATGGCACGGGCTATCTACTTGAGGTAAGTGATGCACACACACTGTACTTTAGCCATAGGTGTCTCCCTGCAATACACACTACACAACACACCACATATACACAATAACCCATTGCCATCCCACATACCATGTACATGTCAAAAACACACACTGCCATACATACATGACACAACACACACACACCATTGACACTGCACCCACACATGACACAGCCACAACAACCAACACAACTACACACTCAGCTACACAAACACACACACACATGCACAACTAAAGATATCACAACAATGTCTGCCACACAACAGCACTCACCTGAATGTGTCACACAGCAACACAATATACCCAACAGCATCAGTCTCACATGCAACTGATACACATATAGGCACAACCTCATCTCCACTCCAGCTCCCTCCACCTCAAACAACCAATACACACACACATGCACATACTGACTCACATACACAACAGCACAAACCTACCCATAAGGTCCCCTTGCAATTCACACACATGGACACTGTTGTCTAGTGAGAGTGTAACCATCATTATGGTGCCAGCATTCATTTTGCAATGAAAGATGACACCACAATGACAGCTATGTTTGTGTGCGATATGCATGTTTTGCCACTGTGTCCCCAGCCATGTGTGACACAAATGCATCCCCAACATATGCATGTCACAGTGATTTAAAAAAATACTGTGAGATGTATATGCCTGCAGTGATCCTGACCTCCCATGCAGTTCTCACCCAACGTATCTTGGCAATGCGCCATCCCTACCTTCAAGTCCGGCGATGGGGGGGGGCATGTTTTTTCCATGGGTCAGTGGCAGCAGTGCCAGCAGGTGCTGTCCAGTCAATTCCAGTTGAAGACAGAGGTGGAATGGGGAAAAAAGATGAGTTATCATTCTCCCCCCTCAATCTGCCTACTCAGAAGTGGAGGTCAGAGTGTCACTTTTTCTTCAGATGCAGGCTTTTGTCTGTGGGACTGCCAAAATCAGGTTTTCAGTTGAAAAGTCAACAGTAGGACCATTAGCACCAACATCTAAATCAGGCCCAATGTTTTGGACATTGCATTGTCAGTAGTGCAGTCATACACTGTCAAAATGAAATGCTAATAACTATGTCATCCCAGTATATCAGATATACAACGTTCTTGACACACATATTTATTCATTGTATTAATATGGTTTGCATCTATTCATCTTGCAGGGTTGTGCCTGCAGCATGTTGGAAGTCAGAGGTATATTTTCATCCCATGCCAGAAGCATTGTTTACGCATCTGTTTTTATAAATATGCTGGTCAGCATCATGTCAGGCCCATTGTATCATGACACATGGGTGACACCATTGGCCCTAGGCCGTGCTGTAGGGTGACTAACTGTGTTGCACTTTATGGCCATGCTCATTGTATGCCCCTCTGTTTACAGTCACAGAACATTAGAGGAGCAATACTGTGATCTACATGTATCGGCCTACCACAAACGTCATGACGTGCAGGGCACACACTCAGGCACCATATACTATTTGGTTCTACGCTCCCTTTAGACTGTCAACACACTCCACCAGCACACACACTCACCATGTGCACACTGTTCCAGATTGGAACCTATGTGTTGTGTGTCTTGCACAAGCACATGCGTTTTGCACATGGTTTTATCATGCACACATATTTTGATAAACATGATGTTTGGCAGGGGGTAGTGTAACACACAGCAACAGACCCTTTGAATAGGTGAGTAAGCCAGTAGGCCTGGCTGCAATGAACCAGGGTCACATGGTCATGTTCACTACAACTGTTCAATAAACATCATGCTGCCAAACCCACTTTAGCACTGTCTTGCTTTTGTCAAAGGAAGTACCAGTACATCTACTCTGAGGGCAGGTCTTTGTGTGACCTTCCTGTTCCAAGAAGAATGGATTCCATGACACAGGCATATGCAATGGCACACACTCAAATGCAATTTTCCCTTTGGGATGATACAAGATTTGTGACCCCCTCAACTATGCACTTGTACAGTCAGGTTAGGGATAAACTATTCTTACCATGCAGAGGTAAGTTCAGATCCAAAATCCTCCTTTGCACCATGTTCAATGAGTTAGTGTATGTACACATACATTTTGTGTGACGTTTGACATGGACACTGCACACTTATGCCATCTCTGTATTCTTCAGTTGCTGTGATGTTTGCAAAAACAGCTCCATTGTCTTACTTCTCTGTGTAATGCCTCACGTTACAAGGTCATCTGTTCATAGTGTTCTGGTATAGGACTTTGAGTCGTCACATTGCTGTGCAATGCATGTAAAATGTGTATTTTGTCAACTGTATCCTGATGTGGTATATATGAAAAACTGACTTTCATGTGTAGTGGTTTGAGGATCCCCAAAAATGGATGTATGCCTTCTGTACAAATAACATTTTTACAAGTACACATGATACTTGGCCTTTATCCATGCTGACTGTCACTCATGATCTGTGCAACAACATTTGCTCCTGCAAAGTTCTGTATGCTACCACATTAGGACGACATACTACAATGAGTGGTTTGTCTCATGTACGTACATATTGGGTTATTTGTGTTCCAACACTCACTGAATACTATATGATACACACTTTGCTGCTGCAGAACACAGCAAGACTGCTAGCTGTGTAGCACTGCACTGCTCAAGTGTGTGAGGACAGGAATGTACTCTTCTGATGTGAATAGGTGGCAGGCCTGGCATGATCCTTAAGTGCAGTGCACTGCATCACATTGCATTGCTGCGTTGATTCATTAAATATTTAGAGCCATGGCCCCATGTTGCTCAATGGGTCTGACAACATGATTGATACATATTTATGCCGACTTCTAGTTGTGAAGATGTGAGTGACGATGTTTACAATGACTGTGACATAAAGACAACACAATGAAAGAGTTCAAACATTTCTTCTCATCTTGAACATTTTAGACAATGGCAGACAATTTGCCCGTCATGTCATTTTTTTGCCACAACCAGCCATTCTGTGGTGGATGTCTACTCCATTATCCTCCTCCTCCCATTTGGTCAGTCTCTTCAGACTCCAAGTCCTACAGGACATTTGTTCTTATACATATGTTGCGTATGATTGCACACAAAAAGATTATCTTGCACACCATAACGGGCAGTATAAACATCTTCCCCCAGACATGTCCAGACATAGAAACCTGGATGTCAGAACGCCACATGTCCGTTCTACCACATTCCTGATCAGTGCCTAGTTGAACCATTTTCTTTTGGCTGTCTATAGATTCAAAGATGGGGTTATGACCCACAGCAGCAAACCATATCCTTGGTCAGCTGAAAGTAGAAAAATGACAACTGTTAATGCTTATACACATTGTTACAGAGACATACCTGACCATATGTGTCATGTATACTGAATAACTCATACATATTTCTTACATTATTGAACATTATGGCGGTCATTCTGACCGCGGCGGTCGGCGGTTGCCGCCCGCCAAGCGGTTCCCGCCGAAAGACCGCTCCGCGGTCAAAAGACCGCGGCGGCCATTCCGGCTTTCCCGCTGGGCCGGAGGGCGACCGCCAGAAGACCGCCGGCCGGCCCAGCGGGACAGCCCCTTCCACAATGAAGCCGGCTCGGAATGGAGCCGGCGGAGTTGAAGGGGTGCGACGGGTGCAGTGGCACCCGTCGCGATTTTCACTGTCTGCACAGCAGACAGTGAAAATCTTTGTGGGGCCCTGTTAGGGGGCCCCTGCACTGCCCATGCCAGTAGCATGGGCAGTGCAGTGGCCCCCAGGGGCCCCACGGCACCCGTTCCCGCCATCCTGGTTCTGGCGGTGGACACCGCCAGAAACAGGCTGGCGGGAAGGGGGTCGGAATCCCCATGGCGGTGCTGCAAGCAGCGCCGCCATGGCGGGTTCCCTGGGCCAGCAGGAAACCGGCGGGAAACCGCCGGCTCCCCTTTTCCGACCGCGGCTTTACCGCCGCGGTCAGAATCGCCCAGGAAGCACCGCCAGCCTGTTGGCGGTGCTTCCGCCGCACTCCGCCATGGCGGTCATGGACCGCCAAGGTCAGAATGACCCCCTATGTGTTATATATACAGTTGACCATTGTTTAACACATGTCTCTTTCAGGCCTATGTGTCATTGACCACGTCCTGATACTTTGGACACTTCTACATACTGACTTTCATGTTCAGAAAGTAGATTACTGTGATAGGTATTTTGAAATGTTCTTGACCACTCTATTTTATGCGCACTCACTAGATGTGCAATGTGCCAAAGTAGTGATCTGATTTTCTGTCATCTATTTAGCCCTAGGTTGGTTTGGACAGTACCAGCCTGTTAGACACTCAGACATACACATGTTCTTTTGAAACATTTGAATGTTGTTCCTTGCATACATGACATTGCCACAGACTTTGATTTGTTCTCTTACTGTGGCATGGGAATTTGCTTCCTACGTGTATTGAATTTCCATAATGTGACATGGATAGTTATACATTTTGTTATCAGCCTTGAGCTAATACTTGTTGTTAGACATGTTATGTTCAATTTAGATTGACACATAGGTATGGCAATGTGGACCATGTTTATGTAGGACACACTGATACAAGTAGCTTTCTACTACAGACCTGGACACAACACTTTAGGTTTTCACATGTATTTATATGATTCTACCGTGTAGGGGATTCTGTACTTTTATACACTGATTATGTCATCATTGATGTGGCACGAGAATGTTGAGATAGGGAACCTGAGTACATTGTGATACCTTGCACTGGTTGTATTTCATTATGTGCTAGTTACTGGTGTATAAAATGTGTGACAGTATTGTGTTTGAGTTTGTGAGTTGAACATTGATGGATTCGTATGCAGGGAATTTGGCCAACTTACAAAACAATGCTGGTGATCTATCACATTGGTTACATATGTCAATGTGGCTTGATATGTATTTGTATGTGTGTACCTAGACTGTCAGTATGGCTGAGACATATGTGTTTTGTACTGTTGGCATCACATTTGTACATGAAATTGACATTCAAACATGAATGGGGCCTACACTTACACTGCATGACACAAATGGAATTTACTCTAGTGTTGTTTCAGAAATTATGGTCAACATAAAAGCATTCTGCCGCATGTGACACAATTACTTATGAACACGATTTGTTTACACACAATTAATTTATTGAAAGGTTAACTTATACCAAGACTAGGTGCTCCATTGAGGTAATAACCATCTCACTCTTAGCCATCATGTGTCCATTGTACTCACATTTAGTTGTCTTGTGTACCACATGATTATTGTCTTGATTTGTTAGCCATTGCAGATTTTGAGGTTCAGTCCATTCACACAGTGTGTGATGACACAAAACTATGCACAGATGTTATGTTGCAACTGCTGTTGCAGGATTAGTGAGGAAATGACACAATGGGAGATCATTTTCAACAGGTTGCAGTAAATGTTCCCACTATGTACACATGACACTATGAGTCAGATATTTGGCAAAGTGGCACAGTGCAGCCAGCACATCACTCTGCTGCACTGTGCTGCATCACTAGTAAATGCTCAGTATTTACGTCATGCAGCACTTTTCTGTCCTTTCACCCTGGGATGGCGCACTATGTGCTGCCTAGCGCAAACACAGGTACCCTTGCACAACGGTGCAATGGTGCCTCAGTTACATGCAGGATTTGTTTTGCAGGAAGGGGTACTTTCCTGCACAAACAAATCCTTAGAGGCACATTCCTCTATCTATGTGTGCCCCATAATTGAGCACACGTACGAAAAGGAAGTACCATGGGTGAAATAAGTCAATTATCCTCATTACACCTCTCCTGGGGAGGCATAATAATTTGAAGCATTACCAGGATTACCTAGTTTGGTACACATGACATGCATCATAAACCATTGATGTTGCATAGAAACACCCACACAACACCCATGGAACACCTCCCTGGCACACAGTAATGTGACACAGCATTTTGCACTGCGTTGCATTATTTCAGATTTTTAACGCCATTCAAAGCCACGACAAGTGGCTTTGTGCATCTTCAACAATCTGACTTAGAGGTTTGCATCACACATGTACTATGATGCATGAAACAAGCATGAGGCACACCTCTGGCAAATATGCCACTAGCTCCATAGACAATCCAAGAGAAGGCTATTATGTCATACTTTTCAAATTTGTAGTTGGTATGTTGCATACTTCAGATTTACCTACCAACACGTAGGCTATTCTAATATTGCCTATTCTGGAAGTGTGTATTGATGATACTGTGCCAGAAAATGTATGCATCATGCAAAACATCCAGGTTATTTGGCCAGCACATTAATAAACTCCCAAAGATGGTCCACTATTTCCTGGTTGTTGATAGAATATGTGTGGTTCCTGTTTCTGTACAGGTGGGATGCTTCAGCAAGAGGAACCAATTGCATGAGTACAATCCATTGCACCTAAAACATGGGGAAATCCTGCAATGCATAGAATCCTTGCTTGCTGTCCAGTTGTTGCTGTTGGATATTGGACAGGCAGAAAATAATGCTTTTGATATTCCTGCTACTCTGGCTGTTCTGACCTGGAGGGAACCAGATGCCAGCAAGTGGAGCATAGCCATCAGTTTAATCTTTGGAGGAATGTGAGTGGGCCTGGCAGTTGGTGGCAGGGGACTTGGTCCAATCTTTTGGAGAAATGCAATGATAGACACCCTCCTGAATCTGTAGAATTTGATGACCTCATACTCCCAGAGGTCAATGATGGAGATGCGCTGCCGGAACACACACTCTCTCCTTCGCTGCCTACATGTTGGTCTTGCGGCTCCTAGCTGCAGGATCACAACCTCCATGGCATAGCTGAGCTTGGCAAAGTCTTTTTTGATATTCAGGTTTTTATACCACAGCCACTGTGTCATTTCCTTCACCTGGGTTGCAGATCCACAGTGCGTTTCAGGTCTTGCGCACCGCATCCTAACAATGCGACACACATTGGCAAACCTCTAAATATTACTGTGTAAGAGTTGTGTTAGATTTTGCAGAGGAACATCAACCTTGCATATTTTAATTTGTATGTGGCACATCTGGTTTAGGCTTGGCTTTTGCCCGAAGCAACCCTTCAAAAACAACTCTTGTGGGCAAATGCTTTGTCTTATAAATATGGAATACTGCTTGCATCAAAATTTGTGGCGCAACATCGGCACAAGGTTCTCGTAAATATGCTACTTGAACTTTTTCTCCATGGTTTGAACTATCCACATTAGTGTCATTTGGGGCCATATTTATACTTTTTGATGCAAAACTGCACCGGCGCAGTTTTGCGTCAAAAATATTACAGCCGGCTAACGCCATTTCTGTGCGCCGTGCGGGCATCAAATTTATACTTTGACACCCGGTGGCGCAAACCACAGTTGTAAGTCTGTTTTTTTTCACGCACACCGCAGCGTCAAGTCGGAAAGCAAAACGATGTTAACGCGGCGGAAATGACTGTGGGTCGATTTACGACACTGCACACCATATATGCGGCGTTTTTTGATGCAATAGCGTCAAAATTCCCCGCAAACACAGCCATTTCAGCAGAGGATAGCCGAAATGGATCCCAGATGCCTGCACGGACCCCAGGAAGATGACAACAGACCAGGAACCAGTCAGGAGGACCCACACAAGACCCAGGACAGTTTTAAGAAGAAAAGAAAGTGTCGCTTCAGTGCAGAGGAACAGGAAATTCTGGTTAAAGAGGTGACGGAACACCAGCACCAACTGTTTGTCACCTCAAAGTTGCCAATCAGTAGGAGAGAGGCAATATGGCAACAAATTGTTGACAAGATTAACAGTGTGGCAGAAGTACGCAGAACAGTCATCGAGTGCAAGAAATGCTGGCATGACTGCAAGTGCAGGACCAAGGAAAAGATGGCCAGGAACAGGAAGGCAGCACTGCAGACTGGAGGTGGGAGTCCAGCACACCAGACGGCCCTGGACCACATGGAGGAGATGGTCGCAGCCGTCATCCCTGAGGAGATCGTCACAGTGATTCAAGGACAGGACAGCGCAGACTACCAGGAGACAACGCACATGCAGGGTAAGTCGCATGGGGAATTAAAATGCACTAATGTCAACTGTAAGCAGGGGGAGGAGATACCGACCACAAAATGCATGGAAGTCATCATATACATGGAATGGCATGGTTAAAGGTGTATGGCATGGGGGCATGGCCTGCAGAGAGAGAAGCTGGGGAACACCATTAGACTACACCAACAACAGTGCCATGGGGGCATGCTGCCATGCCAACGATGGAGCAAAGGTAAAGCCACGCCAGGAGGGAAGGGCACAACGTCAAACTGACATCCCGTCACATGTCAGCCACTACACACCCTACATTAACTAGGGCTCAATTAGCAACCTCTAGCCATACCGACAACTGGAATGTAACAGTGACAACAGTTGCCACTACCACCTCCGCTCTGTGTGCAGCTCAAGTAGCCAATGGCAGTAACGTCCCCATGGATCATACACACCTAAATTAGTGAGTTGAGGATGACAACTTTAACAATCCCCTGAAACAAGACAAAGGCTCCAGTCCTGTCAAATGTGAATGCCCATAGTTGCCGCAAACATCTGCCAATGTCATCAACATGAGGAGCTACACAGCACTAAGGACACACCCATGCTGCATATGCCAGGGTCCATCCTGTGCCTGGGTCATAATGCAACATCCCAAATGTCATACTGCTCAGACAACAGCATTGAGGGGGAGGACACATGTAACTGGTCACTGACATACACCTACACAGTCAGAGGAGGAAATAGGACACTGCTACGACTATCAGGGCAATCCAATGTACCACACATTCCCCAACATCAGCTGTACACATTACCAATGCTATCATCCATGTCGTGCCATAACAATGCTATGCATAGGATACGCTACATGTCAACTACATATAAGTGGATGTGAAAGATCAGAGACTGGGGCAGGTCCAGATTGTTAAGTGTGCAGCTAATGCCATAAGAGCACCCACAGCCACTGAAAGGCATCACCATTAGAATGGATGTAGACGGAGGCTTGAGTAGGACAAGAAGGTGGCAATTCACTATTTGGCCTAAAACACCACTAGAGGAGATGATGCCGACAAGTCTAATAACTTAATACAATACATGTGACATGCAGGTGGGCCATAGGTCTGGGAGAATGCCCATCTGAAAGACTGGAGCAATGAACAGGAAACAAGATCACAATGTGAATTCATCACAAGGCAGGCATGTCACATCACCAATGCCACAACACAGATACACTAATTGTACCGTATTTCATTGCAGAGGATGATGGATCTCCTGTGGATATGCCTGTCCAGGAATACCCTGATGACATGGATGACGAGCTGACAAACATCACCCAGCAGCCCCTCCAAGATGTCCTGGGAACCCTCCAGACCCCACCTTCTGTCACAAGGAGGAGCTCAGAACAAGCAGCCATCACAGAGGACCCACCCACAACACCAATTGTAAGACCTGCCAGCTCCAATACAGCTGAGGACTTAGACGACACAGCCACCAGCTTTGAGAGAACTGTAGTCGGAGTACAGCGGGAGCTGGCCAAGGAGGTGCGGGTGGGGATGCAAACTATGGCAGCCAGCCTGGAGGGGGTGCGTTCGTGCATGATGTCATCTGCAGATCAGGCAGCAGCCATGCAAGCCCTAACATCCATCCTGCAAGGACTACAACAAACTGTCAAGGAATTCACCACTACAGTAAGGGAGTTGCCACAACACCTCGTGCCCCAAACCTTCCACTGCATGCACAAATGCAATCATGACCCCCTCAGGGCCGACCTGGATGCCTACCATCGTGATGTGGCTGCTATTCTTAAGAATCAGCAGATCCTCCTTGCAGCAGTACTGCCCTTAAGACCTTCACAGGTAGCAGCTACCGGGATGTCTGACTCCACGTCTTCTAACACTGAGGTGTGTGTTGCCCCTTCACAACCACCACCACCAAGAACAGATGAGGCAACACACACATCAGAAGAAGAAGACATGGAACAGATCACCTTCACACGGAAAAGTACCCGGAAGCACTAGTCCCTGCCACATGGCCAACTATTACCAAGGTCCAGCGCTTTGTAACATGTCAGTCTTACAACAACTGAACTCAATGAATGTTCTGCAAACCACTGTTTATCTTGTCATCCTGCCCAGTGATTGTCTCTCACTTACTCATTGGCAAATCCTGTCCCTCTGCACTGTCTGACACATCACCCCAGCATGTCAAATGCATTTTCCTTTACCACTTGTGTAGGATCACAATGGAAGATGTCACAATAATGGCCTCACAATCATGGACAATGCATATATAGCACTACAACACTTTCCAATAAATAGCACTTACACAACCACTTTGTCTCTGTGTAATGTAACACATCAACTGTGCAGTAGATAACTGAAATGTGCCTCCTGTCAAATTACGTAGCTTGTCAATACAACTGTCCTGAAATTATGTAGTCTGATGACTCTGCACAGTGGCCTGGATTGCATCATACTCTGCCCTTCCTGAGGGTAATACCTGATGAAAAGAGGAACCATACACCATCATGCTGTGTTGGACAGAATAATGCTTCCTCAAGAGATAACTAAGCCATCAAATAGTGGCAGCAAAATGTCACCATGCAATACTAACACATATAACAGTGCCCACAAATCTAAGCAAACACTCAAAAAACTGCATGAATGAAGGTGTCTGAGTTTACATTCAAATAAGTAATCATGCTGAACAGTGTCACAAATGATTCCTGTGAGTCATGAAGATGATACTACAAGAGTGCTTACGACCACTCACCTTATAAGGGTTTCCTTGAACATCACACTGGAGTCAGACATAAAACAGTTCCCCCAATACCAAATCTGAAAGCACTGTTTGTGACTTTGAAAACATACTTATTGAAAAAAACACATTGGGATCCATATTAACTGTGATTGGTGGTTGCAATTAATGGTTGAATTCTGGGGTAGCTGCCAATCTTACAGCTCAGTTGGGATTTGTTCGTAGCAGAGGACACAAATGTAACAGAACAAAATTCATGTACACTTATGCCAAGGCCCTGAACAACAAGCATTTAACACATACTGTAAATGGTTCACTATATATTTATTAAACGGTAATAACAGAAGAGGAAACTTGGGGAAAAGTATTGCGTACTCTAATCTACCCGAACTACTCATTACCCACAACTTGTCCTTAACTAACCTAAGCTAAACTTACTTATCACATGTAACAAAACGTTCTAAACATCAACACCCTATCCCCCCTATGGGACGGGACACATGGAGGACAACAGATACTGACCTAAACACATACTATCCTATACTAAACAAATATATATATACCGTATTTATCGGCGTATAACACGCACTTTTTCTCCCTGAAAATAGGGGGCAAATGATGTGTGCGTGTTATACGCCGATAAAATGTAATGGTTTTTTTTCCTGAAATTTCCTTTTAAAATGAGGTGCGTGTTATACGCCGGTGCGTGTTATACGCCGATAAATACGGTATATATTTTTTTTTCTAAACACACAAGAAACACAACATAGCTCCCACCCACACACTCAAAAAGAAAAAATAGAAAAAATTAGGACCCCCCTCCCACTAACACTAACTAAACTAACAGCCTATACTAACCCATGGCCATGATTTGCATGCACACCTAGGCCATTGCACTCAAGTGCCACATACTTGTAGCACTACATGTGGAGCTACATGCTGCTAGGAAGTTCACCCTACAGTTTCATAAGTACTTTGGTGAATAGGGAACTGAAGTCTGTGGGTAAGCATTTTGCAGTCCCATTCTGGGAGAATGTGGGTCTGACAGGCAGACTGAATCTGAGATTAGTTTCAGTGCGACTCTTGTTGATACAAGTGTTATCCACATGACTCACCCCAGTTCACATTGCGGGGCCTACAGGAATGACCTAGAATCCCTAGATAAGACAATAGGATAAGCATTGGCAAACTCCAAAATGCTTAGAAAATGAAATCCCACTCATGGAACAAGACAAATGATGGACCAGCGCATCATACCTTGCTATGTGTTCAACACACAGGAGTCCATCACACATCACCAGCAAACACAACACGTAACAGACATATCAACACTTACTGGAGGGAGTTGTCTGGGTCCTCAAATGAAGCCACCTCGCCCACAGTGTAGGGTGCCGGTCCACCTGTAAGGCATGGAAGGAAGAAATGTGCTCAAAATCTGAGCACTGACCAACAATTCCAAAGACAAAAACTATGTGTAAGATGACATAAGTAAGTAAAGCCACTCCGACATGATGATACTGCATCCGATATAGCACGGCTAACATGTACATAGCATGGGTCTCCTGTGACAATTTACACACATATCTGCACACATGCAGTGGCCCTAACTATCATGTGGTAGCAAACATGCTCCGTCATTAGTGAGCAGACATAATAATGGCGTGTATTCGTGTCATCATGTGCATCCAAGAGAGACATCCAAAGCCTGGTTACTTGAGGACTGCATTACCAGTCAAACAGCCTATGTGGCAATGACATATTAATGACACATAGGTACAATTTACAGAGGGGCAGGGACTTTTGTAAGCCCTCATGTTGTTACAGTTTCTTCATTTGATGTGGCCCAGCTATGGTGATTTGCATCAACCATTGAGATATGAACCCATGTGCATACCTTTGGCCTGCCATCCCTAAACGAAAGATGGAACACCACTGTAAGAGTTTAGCTGAGGGCACCTTACACCTTTTGCCTATGTTTCCAAATCCAGATCTGACATGTATCCAAAATGATGAAGGACCACAATAATCCCTAACATTCATAGAACTTCCAAAAACACTTTCCTTACACACTCACCAGACACATGAGACATATGTCTGGGCCACATTGCTATCATCAATTGACGTGAAGCCAGCACTCAATTTCTGGATCATGTAGGGTTTAGAAAGTCAACCTAGCTATTGCGTCAACAAAGGTTGCCAATATTTTTTAAAATCTATACTTCACTGCCAAATGTGACCTATATAGACATGATTGGCTCCTAATTTGTGTTGCTGTCTGACACAAAGGCGGCACCAAATTACATTAAGCAAAAGTATTTTGTAAGTTTGCAGAGCACGTGCTTCCTGACAGCTAGCAATTGTGGTCCTTCATATAGTCCATCAATGACACTGTATGTTTCCGAAGCATTCCACACAGTCAGCAACTTAGCCGGCAGATATTGTACAAATCATCTGATGTCACTACAGAGCTTTTAATTGTGCACATTTACATGATTTGAACTCACCAACAGGGCCACCAATCACTATTCCCAGGTGGTCCATCAGATCTTGCTCCCTGGTGATGAGGTCAGCCCAGTGGTGCTTCAGCTGGTGGTCATTCCTCTGGCTCCCATACACGCACTGCAAGTGATGCAGGACCATTCCCCCCCGGGTTCGTCGTGCCTCAGTTTGATACCCCTGTATCACTCTGCCCGCTGCCTCGATCATCAGTGGGAGGAAATGGCACACCAGCCATATAAACCTCCCAAGTTCCTCCTCACCCATCCTGCCAAGACGTGGCCTACCCAACATCTTAGCACCGAAAAGGGGAATAGGGGATAAAGAAGATCAAAGGAGAAAAGGGGGAAAGTAGAAGTACAAAAAAGTAAACTTAACAACTAAAAGAGCCCACTTATCCCCAAACTAGCACTACCCACAACAGACTCCCACAATTAACAAAGACAATACAATACTGGACAATTGTACACAAAACACACTCAGACAGCGTACAACAACAATATTTATTTCTCAAACTAAAAAGTAATGGAGCACACAGGAGACAAAAGCACAATTTCACTGGACAAAACTCAGAACACAGCCATACAGTCCAGAAGAATCACAGACTGTAAAGTGAAAGTGAAAGTACACCCACTGTACATAATCTGTAAACAGGATATCCTATTACATCACTTCCTGCATAAAGTGGCCGCCGTTTTTATCGTTATGTGTCATATTTTTTCACGCATACAGTATGTGCGTCATTTTTTTCGATGCACAGGAGTAAAAATTAGGCTGCATCCATATATTTGGAAATAGTATTAACACTTATTCAATTTTCAGGGCATTATGCGTCATTTTTTGGGCATAAGCGTCATTTTTTGACACATATGCGTCAACATTTCAGGGCATGAACTGGTTTTGGGTATTTTTTCCATTTTAATGTAATGTTACATTTGAGACACAACTGAGATAGGCTGATTGCACCCACTTTGGTGTTGATGGTGTATGTTCACATGTGAGACATCATACTGCTGTGGACCATGACCCGCTACTTCCTTAACAGGATTCTCACGCTTGGCTGATGCACTAGATGGCCATATGTGTGGCCTACATATAGGTATTGCACAATTTGGGCATGTTTGGCATCAGGAGGGGATTGCAATGTGACGCACATGAGTACAATACCTCAATGCCTATGGCTCAATGTGTGTGCAGTGGCTACTAATGGATTGGTCGAACCAATGTGTGTGCATCACAAGATGCATTATTGCAAATATGCTTGTGTGAATGTGAAGTCAATGTGTCCAAACCTTAGATGCAAGTCATTGTGGAAATGAGAAAAGACATGTGCTAGTCATACATGTAGCAACATCTGTTGTGTGCACTTCCAAGATTTTGGGTAACGTAGACACCACAAATGACAAAGCATGCACCGGATAGATGGCAGACGCTTGTTCATGTCAATGGTCCACAAGTTGGCCATCCCATGTCCTAGAAATTTGGTAACTGCTTCCTAGGCACTTGTTGGTGAACCCACAGTGAGCCAGGCACATGCATAGACAAAGTAGGTGCCATGTTATTGGCACAAACAGCCAAAGGTGAACCACAAATGTAATATGACGCCACAGTTGTGGTCATATGACTGAGCCACAACTCTCCAGTGGCAGTGGTGGACCAGCAGACGAGGCAGCAGGTGTCCACATATTTCCAGTGATCAATTGCACAGAGGTGTCTTGTTCATGTGTGTGGTCCAATGTTGATCCTGTATATTTTTAGGGGTGTATGTTGTCACAGTTACGTCCAGGTCTCATCATGAGTCAGTGGCAGCTATTCCTGTATCTACTGAGTAACCTTCGGAGATCAATGTGAGTAAAGTGGATGAGGACATGTGAACCTACATGGGGATGGTCCCACCCTGTCAATGTCGACGTGTAATGAGACTGACAACAGGGCAACCTTGGTGTGCTGAGTGAGTTAATGTCTCAGGTGTCATGTTCCGACAGGCGTCATTACAACATTTGTACACAGGTTGGCCTGTGAAGTTCCCACTGCATCTGGGAACATCATAGCCTCTGTGTTGATTAATGCAGCAGCTATTCAGCATGCGCAGCCCATCAATATGTTGTGAGCAATGTGATTCAGCGTGTGAACTGTCAGGGTCCTAATATGTGTGGACTTTTCATGCACATTATCAGAGGTAGCTGGTTCTGCTGGAGGCACCATACCCAATCCCTGCATACGGCCCTAGTACACTGTCACACTTTGTTGTTCATGCATACATGAGACCCAGACAAGGGATGGGCCATGATTTTGGTATTCAAACACAATTTTACTAATATGGTGCAATTAAAAAGCAGATGGCACTATACAATGTATTTGAGTATGCATTGATGAAGCACATGACAACATACCCTCTGAGGAATGAGAGGTTTGCTAACACAAGTGTGGTACATATGTAGCCACAAGGAACCTTTAGGGTAATGCACAGACAGGTGCCAGTCAGGCTGACAGGAAGCAGGGTCAATCTGGATCCAGCATTTTCACAAGGTACATAATCAGTGGTCTCACTAAGACAGGTCGGAGTAAGAACAAGACAGTTGAAATGGAAAACTGTGTATGTCCTGTGTTTTTGAAGGTGACACATAAACCCAAGGGCTGTGTTACACGGCTTAATTAGTAGCAATGCATAACGGTCTATTTGACAAAATGGAAACTTCTATGCTGTTTCAGGCATCTGCAGGGGCAGTGCATGTTCAAATGGGTGGTGTGCATGGAGGTGAACACAGGTGTGTGCTGCATCAGTTTCTCCCAAGTCCTCTATGTGAGATTTGAATTCAAATGGCCAACAGTACCTTTCACACGGGAAGCAATCTACAGGTGATAACAGGGCTTAGAAACTACAAACCAGTGTATTAATTGACCTGACGTCCATGCAGTCAGATGTACTATGACAATGGCATAACATAGGAAAGGGTGTAGCACACAGGATTAGTATTGTTTGTCTGTGTGTGTAGAGGAGGGAATATCGGGGTACACATATTACCATTCCAGGGACCTCTTCAGACAGGTGGGTTGTGACCAGGAGCATGGGTGTGTCATGGCAGCCAAACTTTAAGGTCCTTATAGGTCATGTTTGAAACTTGGGGGGATATTTATACTCTGTCTGCGCCAAATGTGCGTCAAAATGTTTGACGCACATTCAGAGCAAACCTTGCCCCATATTTAAACTTTGACGCCCGAGCCCACGGACGTCAAAATCCCGCAGTGTGCGTAACTTTTTGGATGCGGCAACCCACCTGCATTAATCATATGCAAGGTAGGCATTCCCGTCCAAAAAATGACTTAAACGGCCGTGCGTCGTATTTATGCTTCTGGGCAAAAATACCACACATCAATTCAGGTCAGGGCAGGCGTTAAAATGGGGCAAACACACCTGTATTTAATCAGAACACACAGAAGCAACAGCAGAGCAGCAAAAGGGAGACATGGAGGCGCTTATTATCCAGCGTGCACGCAGACGCAGAGCTCAACAACAACAGCAGCTATCACAACACCAGCAGGGACCCCAAAGGCAGCGCAGAAGGCAGGAGAGAATATTCCGCACCAGAACAACCCTTCATGGCCTCAGGGAACATGACATCATCCAGAGGTACAGGTTGAACTGGCAGGCCATTCAGCAGCTGCTGCAAAACATAGAGCCACAGTTGGCACCCACCTTGCTGACACCCCGCACCATCCCAACAGAAACCAAGCTGCTAGCTATACTTCACATGTTGGCAAGTGGCTCTTTTCAAACAACTGGTGCCCTGGTTGCCGGAATATCACAGCCATCATTTTCTGCCTTCTTGCCCAAAGTACTGGATGCCATCATTGGACTCACACCCCGCCACATCCGCTTCCCAAACGCACTGCAGAAGCAGCAGGAGATAACACAGGGGTTTTACCTCATTAGTGGCTTCCCACACGTCCTTGGTGCCATCGACTGCACACATGTACGCCTTGTGCCACCTGCTGCAACTGAACACCTCTACCGCAACAGGAAGCACACACATTCCACCAATGTGTAGGCCATTGTTGATCACCAAGGATTGATCACCAACAACGTGGCAAAATATCCTGGGAGTGTCCATGACTCATTCATCTTCCATCACTCTAACATCAATCAGCACTTCCAGGATGGATGGTATGGCATTGGACTACTTGTTGGTAAGTACAGAAACCTACTTATATACACACTGCACAGCAACCCTCTAGGACACACAACATATACACCACGACAGCAACATGTGGACAGGAACACACTGAGGTCGTGACATCGCTAGCCATGTTTCATAGGTCTGCATTGAAACTGTCACACATCTGAAATTAGTGTACAGTCTAATGTTAAGACGTCAATGATCACAACGGTTGGAGTGGTTTGCCTAATTGTCACCTTGCAAAATTTAAGCGTCTCACTTATGTTTACATTAATCCATTGCATAAGTCTAAAGGTATGGGATGTCCAGGGTACATTGATGTGAACGTGTTAACAACACTGTCAAAATTAACCTCTGTATGGAACTATCATCTCACCCCCAGTGAAGACACCGGGACACCTGTATCACAAGTCACAATGCTAGGGAGTGCACACTGTACTGCAAATCCCAAAACATACTGCTGACAACCGGTCAGCAGCCAAACACTTGTTCAGCCAAGGAAACAACACAATGCAGATGTTACATCCCACAAGCCTAAGAAGGAACACTAGAATACAAAAGAGTCACAGACAACACAAGACAACTACTGCCATGCACGGTGATTTCAATGGGGCAAGCTACATCAACATGATCCCATTCATTTTCTTTTTCAGCTGATCAGGGGTATGGGATCCAGCCATGGATAATGGCACCATTTTGCAACTCAAGCACTGCAGCAGAGCGTGCCTACAATGATGCACGTAGGGGGACACGCAGCATAGTCGAGAGGACCTTTGGCATCCTCAAGTCGAGATTCAGGTGGTCGACATCACTGGTGGTAGCCTCCCATATTTCCCTGGAATGGTCTGTAAGATCATTCTAACATGTGCCATCCTGCACAACATTTGCATACAAAGGAACATTCCCCTCTTGGAACCAGAGCCACACATGCCTGAAGAGGAGGAAGAGGAGGATGGTGGCCTGCAACATGAGGGGGAACATCAAAACACGGCTGCTGGAGTGCGTAGGCGCCAACATATCGTGAACAATTTCTTTTAAAACTAATCACCATCACCACTGTATTAACTAATGTAAATACACACCGATAATAATCACCATATCATGGTCTGGCTAATCATTTTTGCTCACCGTTATCTCTAACTATCAGAATAAGAGTGTAGCCTGATGGAGCATTGCGGATATACCGATCAGGACACAGAAAATCCAAGAGCAATTGTGATGCGTATCATACAACAGTCACATACACACACACTGTAAATGACATATATCCTGTACATTTCACCTTTGAAGGGCAATATCAGAGGACCACACCTATTTCACACATACATGTTGGCAACATGGTTCATCGCAGCATATGGCACACAACTAAGACACCATCCCTCAATAAGGGGAAAACAAGCCTCATACATGAGGCAGTTAATGTGCTATTGCATTGGTAACAGGAATGTATGACCAGACCCTTGACAGCAGTAAGTCCAACTGCACCGATCTTTGCAAGGACTATCTGTGGCTAGAGATCCGTGTAAGTAGAACATAGACAGCACAAGTGCCACACCTATGACAAGCATTGCACACCTGACATTCCATGTACATGTCAGCCCATTTTCTAACTCCTGACACACCCATGCTCCTTGTCACAACCAACCTGTCTGAAGAGGTCCCTGGAATGGTAATATGTGTACCCCGATATTCCCTCCTCTACACACACAGACAAACAATACTAATCCTGTGTGCTACACCCTTTCCTATGTTATGCCATTGTCATAGTACATCTGACTACATAGACGTCAGGTCAATTAATACACTGGCTTGTAGTTTCTAAGCCCTGTTATCACCTGTAGATTGCTTCCCGTGTGAAAGGTACTGTTGCCCATTTGAATTCAAATCTCACATACAGGACTTGTGAGAAACTGATGCACCACACACCTGTGATCACTGCCATGCACACCACCCATTTGATGCCTGAAACAGCATAGAAGTTTCCATTTTGTCAAATACACCGTTATGCATTACTACTAATTAAGCCATGTAACACAGCCCTTGGGTTTATGTGTCACCTTCAAAAACACAGGACATACACAGTTTTCCATGTCAACTGTCTTGTCTTCCTCCAACCAGTCTTAGTAAGACCACTGATTATGTACCTTGTGAAATTGCTGGATCCAGGTTGACCCTGCATCCTGTCAGCCTGACTGGCACCTGTCTGTGCGTTACCTTAAAGGTTCCTTGTGGCTACATATGTACCACACTTGCGTTAGCAAACCTCTCATTCCTCAGAGGGTATTTTGTCAGGTGCTTCATCAGTGCATACCCAAATACATTTAATAGCGTCATCTGCTTTTTAATTGCACCATATTAGTAAAATTGTCTTTGAGTACCAAAATCATGGCCCATCCCTTGTCTGGGTCTCATGTATGCATGACCGACAAAGTGTGACAGTGTACCAGGGCTGTATGCAGGGATTGGGTATGGTGCCTCCAGCAGAACCAGCTACCTCTGATAATGTGCATGAAAAGTCCACACATATTAGGACCCTGACAGTTCACACACTGAATTACATTGCTCACAACATATTGATGGGCTGTGCATGCTGAATAGCTGCTGCATTAATCAACACAGAGGCTATGATGTTCCCAGATGCAGTGGGAACATCACAGGCCAGCCTGTGTACAAATGTTGTAATGACACCTGCCGGAACATGACACCTGAGACATTATCTCACTCAGCACACCATGGTTGCCCTGTTGACAGTCTCATTACACGTCGTCAGTGACAGGGTGGGACCATCCCCATGTAGGTTCACATGTCCTCATCCACTTTACTCACATTGATCTCAAAGGTTACTCAGTAGATACAGGAATAGCTGCCACTGACTCATGATGAGACCTGGGCGTAACTGTGACAACATACACCCCTAAAAATATACAGGATCAACATTGGACCACACACATGAACAAGACACCTCTGTGCAATTGATCACTGGAAATATGTGGACACGTGCTGCCTCGTCTGCCGGTCCACCACTGCCACTGGAGAGTTGTGGCTCAGTCATATGACCACAACTGTGTCGTCATATTACATTTATGGTTCACCTTTGGCTGTCTGTGCCAATAACATGATACCCACTTCGTCTATGCATGTGCCTGACTCACTGTGGGTTCACCAACAAGTGCCTAGGAAGCAGTTACCAAATTTCTAGGACATTGGATGGCCAACTTGTGGACCATTGACATGAACAGGCGTCTGCCATCTCTTCGGTGCATGCTTTGTCATTTGTGGTGTCTACGTTACCCAAAATCTTGGAAGTGCACACAACAGATGTTGCTACATGTATGACTAGCACATGTCCTCTCCCATTTCCACAATGACTTGCATCTAAGGTTTGGACACATTGACTTCACATTCATACAAGCACATTTCCAATAATGCATCTTGTGATGCACACACACTGGGTCGACAAATACATTAGTAGCCACTGCACACACATTGAGCCATAGGCATTGAGGTATTGTACTCATGTGCGTCACATTGCTATCCTCTCCTGATGCCAAACATGCCCAAATTGTGCAATACATATATGTAGGCCACACATATGGCCATCTAGTGTGTCAGCCAAGCGTGAGAATCCTGTTAAGGAAGTAGCAGGTCATGGTCCGCAGCAGTATGATGTCTCACATGTGAACATACACCATCAACACCAAAGTGGGTGCAATCAGCCTATCTCAGTTGTGTCCCAAATGTAACATTACATTAAAATGGAAAAAATACCCAAAACCAGTTCATGCCCTAAAATTTTGACCCATACGCGTCAAAGAATGACGCTTATGCCGGAAAAACGACACATAATGCCCTGAAAATTGGTTAAGTGTTAAGACTATTTCCAAATATATGGATGCAGCCTAATTTTTACTCCTGTGCGTCGAAAAAAATGACGCACATACTGTATGCGTGAACAAATATGACGCATAATGATAAAAACGGTGCCCATTTTAGGCAGGAAGTGATGTAATAGGATATCCTGTTTACAGATTATGTACATTGGGTGTACTTTCACTTTCACTTTGAAGTCTGTGATTCTTCTAGACTGTGTGGCTGTGTTCTTAGTTTTGTCCAGTGAAATTGTGCTTTTGTCTCCTGTGTGCTCCATTACTTGTTAGTTTGTGAAATAAATATTGTTGTTGTATACTGTCTGAGTGTGTTTTGTGTACAATTGTTGAGCATTGTATTGTCTTTGTTGTTTGTGGGAGTCTGTTGTGGGTAGTGCTAGTTTGGGGATAGTTGGGCTCTTTTAGTTGTTAAGTTTACTTTTTTGTACTTCTACTTTCCCCCTTTTCTCCTTTGTTCTTCTTTATCCCTTATTCCCCTTTTTGGTGCTAAGATGTTGGGTAGGTCACTTCTTGGCAGGATGGGTGAGGAGGAGCTTGGGGGGTTTATATGGCTGGTGTGCCATTTCCTCCCACTGATGATCGAGGCAGGGGGCAGGGTGATACAGGGGTATCACACCGAGGCATGACAAATCCAGTGGGGAAAGGTCCTGCATCACTTGCAGCGCGTGTATGGGAGCCAGAGGAATGACCACCAGCTGAAGCACTGCTTGGCTGACCTCATCACCATGGAGCAAGATCTGATGGACCACCTGGGAATAGTGATTGGTGGCCCTGTTGGTGAGTACAAATCATGTAAATATGCACAATTAATAGCTCTGTAGTGACATCAGATGATTTGTACAAAATCTGCCGGCTAAGTTGCTGACTGTGTGGAATCATACAGGGTCATTGATGGACTACGTGAAGGACCACAAGTGCTAGCTGTCAGGAAGCACGTGCTCTGCAAACTTACAGAATACTTTTGCTTAATGTAATTTGGTGCCGCCTTTGTATCAGACAGCAACACAAATTAAGAGCCAATCATGTCTATATAGGTCACATTTGGCAGTGAAGTATAGATTTTCAAAAATATTAGCAACCTTTGTTGATGCAATAGCTAGACTGACTTTCTAAACCCTACATGATGCAGAAATTGAGTGCTAGCTTCATGTCAATTGATGATAGCAATGTGGCCCAGACATATGTCTCATGTGTGTCTGGTGAGTGTGTAAGGAAAGCGTTTTTGGAAATTCTATTAATGTTAGGGATTATTGTGGTCCTTCATCATTTTGGATACATGTTAGATCTGTATTTGGAAAGATAGGGAAAAGGTGTAAGGTGCCCTCAGCTAACATCTTAGACTGGTATTTGGTGTTTGGTGTTCCACCTTTCGTTTAGGGATGGCAGGCCAAAGGTATGCACATGGGTTCATATCTCTATGGTTGGTGCAAATCACCATAGCTGGGACACATCAAATGAAGAAACTTTAACAACATGAGGGCTTACAAAAGTCCCTGCCCCTCTGTACATTGTACCTATGTGTCATAAATGTGTCAGGGCCACATAGGCTGTTTGACTGGTAATGCAGTCCTCAAGTAACCAGGCTTTGGATGTCTCTCTTGGATGCACATGATGAGACAAATACACGACATTATTATGTCTGCTCACTAATGACGGAGCTTGTTTGCCACCACATGATAGTTAGGGCCACTGCATGTGTGCAGATATGTGTGTAATTGTCACAGGAGACCCATGTTATGTACATGTTCGCCGTGCTATATCGGATGCAGTATCATCATGTCTGAGTGGCTTTACTTACTTATGTCATCTTACACATAGTTTTTGTCTTTGGAATTGTAGGTCAGTGCACAGATTTTGAGCACATTTCTTTCTTCCATGCCTTACAAGTGGACCGGCACCCTACACTGTGGGCGAGGTGGCTTCATTTGAGGACCCCAACAACTCCCTCCAGTAAGTGTTGAGATGTCTGTTATGTGTTGTGTTTGCTGGTGATGTGTGATGGACTCCTGTGTGTTGAACACATAGCAAGGTATGATGCGCTGGCCCATCATTTGTCTTGTTCCATGAGTGGGATTTCATTTTCTAAGCATTTTGGAGTTTGCCAATGCTTATCCTATTGTCTTATCTAGGGATTCTAGGTCATTCCAGTAGGCCCCGCAATGTGAACTGGGGTGAGTCATGTGGATAACACTTGTATCAACAAGAGTCGCACTGGAACTAATCTCAGATTTAGGGGGTCATTCTAACCCTGGCGGTAAAAACCGCCAGGGCGAATGACCGCGGTAGCACCGCCAACAGGCTGGCGGTGCACCGCTGGGCATTCTGACCGCGGCGGTTCAGCCGCGGCCAGAAACGGAAAGTCGGCGGTGTACCGCCGACTTTCCGCTGCCCGTGAGAATCCTCCATCGCGGCGGAGCGCGCTCCGCCGCCATGGGGATTCTGACACCCCCTACCGCCATCCTGTTCCTGGCGGGTCTCCCGCCAGGAACAGGATGGCGGTAGGGGGTGCCGCGGGGCCCCTGGGCATGGGCACTGCAGGGGCCCCCGTAAGAGGGCCCCAAAAAGAATTTCAGTGTCTGCCTAGCAGACACTGAAATTCCCGACGGGTGCTACTGCACCCGTCGCACTCCAGCAACTCCGCCGGCTCCATTTGGAGCCGGCTTCATCGTTGCTGGGTCTTTCCCGCTGTGCTGGCGGGCGGCCTTTTGGCGGTCGCCCGTAAGCACAGCGGGAAAGCCAGAATGGCCGCCGCGGTCTTGTGACCGCGGTGCGGTCATTTGGCGGGAACCGCATGGCGGGCGGCGACCGCCGCCCGCCGCGGTCATAATCAGGCCCTTAGTCTGCCTGTCAGACCAACATTCTCCCAGAATGGGGCTGCAAAATGCTTACCCACAGACTTCTGCTTCCCTATTCACCAAAGTACTTATGAAACTGTAGGGTGGACTTCCTAGCAGCATGTAGCTCCACATGTAGTGCTAGAAGTATGTGGCACTTGAGTGCAATGGCCTAGGTGTGCATGCAAATCATGGCCATGGGTGTTCTTGCAACTCTGTGTCTGTTGTAAGTCATGCCTTACTGGAAGTATATGATGTGGACAAAGGTCTGCATTTCCAGACATGTGTGGCGCTGTGATTGGTCAAGGGTTTGCTGTCTCCTATTTGTTGATACACCTTACCTGTGGTGTGTGTGTAGAGCCAAACACATGTCCAGCTTTCCTAAGCTTCCTGGGTGTCCATGTTGTTTGAAATTGTTAGTTGTTTATCCACTCCCCCACCCTCAAACACAAGCATGGGTTTGTGAATAGTGTACCTAGGACTGATGATACAAGTATGTTACACAGACATGTTAATCAGTGAATGTTTGGTCGGAACCTAGTATACACACTCAGGTATAGCACATGAGTACTATACTAGCAAGTCCATTTACAACTTGCAGATCATGTGGCCCTAGATTTCCCACCCGTACACTGATATTTGTAGCCCTGGTATTGGCGCAGGATGTGCTGCATGATTGTTAGCTGACAACTCTTAGAACTCTGATGCCAAATTAATGCCAGTTGTTACCCATCTTGTAGGGTTTGGATGTGCTATGTGTGATACGACATTTGTAGGCTGGCCTGCCATGTACTTCCTCAGGGACATTCAATGATCTGTATGATGATAGGAGCTGTTACAAGCACAGTTGATGTACTGTCTGATTTACTTCTTGTGCCATTTCACACAATGCAGTTCCTAATGTAAATTTTTTGCCTTTGTCTTCACAGCTGCTAACATGACACCCATCCAGGTCCGTGAGTTCCAGAGGCGGGCAATGCGTTACCAGCATATCCTGCTGGTAGAGTCGGGGTTCAGACGGATGGCCCGAAGATACAGGAACGAACGGGCCTCTGGAGCATGGAGGGCTTTCCCAGAGGGCGGCCCTACTTTGCCCACCACAGCCACCACCAGCACAACCACCACTTCCACCCAGGTGGCAACACCCACAGCTGGGACTGTTGTCCCAACAATGTCTGCAGTTGCTCCAGGCCCTAGCAGTGGACCACCTTCAGGGCAGCCCACAGGCATTGACTATACACGCCCACACATGTCCTCAGCTGGTACCCAGACCGCCCCAGCTGCTACAGTTGACCCTGCAGTTTTTCAGGACATGCAGCGCAAAATGGACCGTGTCCTACATAAAATTAGTCCCCTTAGCCAGGATGTTCGCCATATGAACAGGCGTGTGCGGTCCATAAAGCGGACCCTCCGGAGGGCCAACCTCTAGACTTTGTCAATGGACATGATTCCCTCCCCTCCCTCCTCTTTCCTTGTTCTTATACTTAGTGGGTTTAGGGGGCTTAGTGTTAGGTTAGTATAGGCTGTGAGTTTATTTAGTGTTGGGGGGTGGGGAGGTCCTGATTATTTCTATTTTATCTTTTTGAGTGTGTGGGTGGGTTGGTGGCGGGCTATGTTGGGGTTCTTGTGTGTTTAGAAAATGTTTTTAAAAATTAAAAAATAACAAAAAATACAAAGAAATATGTATCTGTTTAGTATAGAATAGTATGTGTTTAGGTTAGTATCTGTTGTCCTCCATGTGTCCCGTCTCATAAGGGGGATGGAGGGTTGATGTTTGGAACGTTTCATTACATGTGATAAGTAAGTTTAGCTTAGGTTGGTTAGGGGCAGTTGTGGGTAATGAGTAGTTAGGGTAGATTAGGGTAGGTAAGACTTTTCCCCGAGTTTCCTCTTCTGTTATTACCGTTTAATAAATATATAGTGAACCCTTTACAGTATGTGTTAAATGCTTTTTGATCAGGGCCTTGGCATAAGTGTACATGAATTTTGTTCTATTACATTTGTGTCCTATGCTACGAACAAATCCCAACTGAGTTGTAAGATTGACAGCTACCCCAGAGTTACCTTGCAAAGATTCCACCATTGATTGCAACCACCAATCACAGTTAATATGGATCCCAACTTGTTTTTTTCAATAAGTATGTTTTCAAAGTCACAAACAATGCTTTCAGATTTGGTATTGGGGGAACTGTTTTATGTCTGACTGCAGTGTGATGTTCAAGGAAACCCTTATAAGGTGAGTGGTCGTAAGCACTCTTGTAGTAGCGTCTTCATGACTCACAGGCATCATTTGTGACACTGTTCAGCATAATTACTTATTCGAATGTAAACTCAGACACCTTCATTCATGCAGTTTTTTGAGTGTTTGCTTAGATTTGTGGGCACTGTTATATGTGTTAGTATTGCATGGTGACAACATTTTGCTGCCACTATATGATGGCTTAGATATCCCTTGAGGAAGCATTATTTTGTCCATCAGAGCATGATGGTGTATGGTTTCTCTTTTCATCAGATATTACCCTCAGGAAGGGCAGAGTATGATGCAATCCAGGCCACTGTGCAAAGTTACCAGACTACATAATTTCAGGACAGTTGTATTGACAAGCTACGGAATTTGACAGGAGGCACATTTCAGTTATCTACTGCACAGTTGATGTGTCACATTACACAGAGACAAAGTGGTTGTGTAAGTGCTATTTATTGGAAAGTGCTGTAGTGCTATATGTACATTGTCCATGATTGTGAGTCCATTATTATGACATCTTCCATTGTGATCCTACACAAATGGTAAAGGAAAATGCATTTGACATGCTGGGGTGTTGTGTCAGACAGTGCAGAGGGACAGGATTTGCCAATGAGTAAATGAGAGACAATCACTGGGCAGGATGACAAGATAAACTGTGGTTTACAGAACAGTCATTGAGTTCAGTTGTTGTAAGACTGGCATGTTACAAAGCGCTGGACCTTGGTAATAGTTGGCCATGTGGCAGGGACTAGTGCTTCGGGTACTTTTCCGTGTGAAGGTGATCTGTTCCATGTCTTCTTCTTCTGATGTGTGTGTTGCCTCCTCTGTACTTGGTGGTGGTGGTTGTGAAGGGGCAACACAAACCTCAGTGTTAGAAGACGTGGAGTCAGACATCCCGGTCGCTGCTACGATGGATGTTAGGGCTTGCATAGCTGCTGCCTGATCTGCAGATGACATCATCCACGAACGCACCCCCTCTAGGCTGGCTGCCATAGTTTGCATCCCCACCAGCACCTCCTTGGCCAGCTCCCGCTGTACTCCGACTACAGTTCTCTCAAAGCTAGTGGCTGTGTCGTCTGAGTGCTCAGCTGTATTGGAGCTGGCAGGTCTTACAATTGGTGTTGTGGGTGGGTCCTCTGTGATAGCTGCTTGTTCTGAGCTCCTCCTTGTGACAGAAGGTGGGGTCTGGAGGGTTCCAAGGACATCTTGGAGGGTCTGCTGGGTGATGTTTGTCAGCTCGTCATCCATGTCATCAGGGTATTCCTGGACAGGCATATCCGCAGGAGATCCATCATCCTCTGCAATGAAATAGGGTACTATTAGTGTATCTGTGTTGTGGCATTGGAGATGTGACCTGCCTGCCTTGTGATGAATTCACATTGTGATCTTGTTTCCTGTTCATTGCTCCAGTCTTTCAGATGGGCATTCTCCCAGGCCTATGGCCCACCTGCATGTCACATGTATTGTATCAAGTTATTAGACTTGTCGGCATCATATCCTATAGAGTTGTTTTAGGCCAAATAGTGAATTGCCACCTTCTTGTCCTACTCAAGCCTCCGTCTACATCCATTCTAATGGCGAGGCCTTTCACTGGCTGTGGGTGCTCTGATGGCACTAGCACCACACTTAACAATCTGGACCTGCCGCAGTCTCTGATCTTTCACATCCACTTATATGTAGTTGACATGTAGCGTTTCCTATGCATAGCATTGTTATGGCACGACATGGATGTTAGCATTGGTAATGTGTACAGCTGATGTTGGGGAATGTGTGGTACGTTGGATTGCCCTGATAGTCGTAGCAGTGTCCTATTTCCTCCTCTGACTGTGCAGGTGTATGTCAGTGCCCAGTTACATGTGTCCTCCCCCTGAATGCTGTTGTCTGAGCAGTATGACATTTGGGATTTTGCATTGTGACCCAGGCACAGGATGGACCCTGGCATATGCAGCATGGGTGTGTCCTTAGTGCTGTGTAGCTCCTCATGTTGATGACATTGGCAGATGTTTGCGGCAACTATGGGCATTCACATTTGACAGGACTGGAACCTTTGTCTTGTTTCAGGGGATTGTTAAAGTTGTCATCCTCAACCCACTAATTTAGGTGTGTATGATCCATGGGGACGTTACTGCCATTGGCTACTTGAGCTACACACAGAGCGGAGGTGGTAGTGGCAACTGTTGTCACTGTTACATTCCAGTTGTCGGTATGGCTAGAGGTTGTTAATTGGGCCCTAGTTAATGTAGGGGGTATAGTGGCTGACGTGTGACAGGATGTCAGTTTGACGTTGTGCCCTTCCCTCCTGGCGTGGCTTTACCTTTGCTCCATCGTTGGCATGGCAGCATGCCCCCATGGGACTGTTGTTGGTGTAGTGTAATGGTGTGCCCCAGCTTCCCTCTGTGCAGGCCATGCCCCCATGCCATACCCCTTTACCCATGCCACTCCATGTATATGATGACTTCCATGCATTTTGTGGTCGGTATCCCCTCCCCCTGCTTACTGTTGACATTAGTGCATTTTTATTCCCCATGCGACTTACCCTGCATGTGCGTTGTCTCCTGGTAGTCTGCGCTGTCCTGTCCTTGAAACCCTGTGACGATCTCCACAGGGATGACGGCTGCGACCATCTCCTCCATGTGGTCCAGGGCCTCCTGGTGTGCTGGACTCCCACCTCCAGTCTGCAGTGCTGCCTTCCTGTTCCTGGCCATCTTTTCCTTGGTCCTGCGCTTGCAGTCATGCCAGCGTTTCTTGCACTCGATGACTGTTCTGCGTACTTCTGCCACACTGTTAATCTTGTCAACAATTTGTTGCCATATTGCCTCTCTCCTCCTGATTGGCAACTTTGAGCTGACAAACAGTTGATGCTGGTGTTTCGTCACCGCTTTAATCCGAATTTCCTGTTCCTCTGCAGTGAAGCGACACTTTCTTTTCTTCATAAAATTGTCCTGGGTCTTGTGTGGGTCCTCCTGACTGGTTCCTGGTCTATTGTCATATTCCTGGGGTCTGTACAGGCATCTGGGATCCATTTTGGCTCTCCTCTGCTGAAATGGCTGTGTTTGCGGGGAATTTTGATGCTATTACGTAAAAAAAATGCTGCATATCTGGTGTGCGGTGTTGTAAATCGACCCACAGTAATTTCCGCTGTGTTAACGTCGTTTTGCTTTACGACTTGACGCTGCGGTGTGAGTAAAAAAAAATGACTTACACCTGTGGTTTGCGCTGCCGGGCGTCAAAGTATAAATTTGATGCCCGCACGGCGCACAGAAATGACGTTAGCCGGTGGTAATATTTTTGATGCAAAACTGCGCCGGCGCATTTTTGCGTCAAAAAGTATAAATATGGCCCCAAGTTTCTATTTGCTGATAAAGATACAGAGATCCTCTTTTGTTAAGAAATCTTATTGAAGATGAAAAAGCTCTGGCACTTGGCCTATTATGCTGGGCTGCAGTCGACAGGGGGCCTGATTCACAAAGGTAAGCACACTTTTGTGTAAGCTTATTTTATTTTTTGGTGTTCAGAAACTACAAACTGATAGTAATGTTACGGCTTGAGAACGCCTCAAATAAGATAGGCCGGTTCTATATTTATATGTGCAAAGTTCTGCAGAGTAACGGGCAGGACAAAGAAGGGTGAGACAGAAAGTGATATATCAAGGTTTGCTACTTGCAAACCTTGCCCCATATTTTACTCTTTTAGTAGATATGTCAGAATTAAAACTCATCAAAGTTTATGGTTTATACTTCTCATTTTTCACTTACAAACCTCTCAGGCCACACCTACGCCCCAGAGGCTGATGACTTTCCAAAACTTGGCCTTCTCAAGCAAACAATCATTGGACAAAAATCTGGAAGATGAAGCGAAGGAAACTGTTGCATTAGTACTAATCCCGATGGTGTGACGGTGAACTTGCAAAATCAACAGTGCGAAGTATTCTGTTGTCTTTTTACTGGCACGCACTATCTGGTGGTAGAAGATTTAAACCCATTTCGGATTTGTGGTGAAGGACTCATCTTTTGTTCATTATTGCTGATACTCAGGTTTAATGACACGGCCTCGGTAAATAATTTGTTTCCACAGACGTTTTTCTATTAAAATGTACCATAGAAAGCCAAAGCTAAATTTAAATTTATTGTCATTTAACAATGAGCTGTAACTTGCGCAACTTAAATGTCAAGTCAGCATCTGTTTTTGTACAGCATGATCTCACTTACAAAAGTAATTAAATATGATTATTTTTTTCACTGTAAAAAAATAATTAAAGCTATAGGGAGAGCTTACCAAACTAAGCAGATAGCCATTCCTGTTTCCAGTAGTTAGACTCTTTCCAGAATAGTGGGCAACGTTTCATCTGGTACTTGCGTTGGCCATCCATTATGTTCATAAACTTATGCACTACATTTTTTGCAGGCTTTCGCTATCATTTGTTGCTCTTTTTCTCCATTTTAAGCAATCGAAGGACATTACCAGCAAGTTTTTTTGACCTACCTACCCTTAGCTACAACCATATTGAAATGTAAGAAACATCGTGGATCCTATTCACAAAATCATTAATTTTTGTTATGTCAATAATTTTTATGAAAGATTTTATAGAACATACCGAAATCATAAGCCGTAACAGAAAATAAGACATTAGGTATGTGAATAACATATCCTGGTGTACCTCAAAATAGCATTAAAAAGCTACGATCATCATACAATGAGAAACTTAGGGCCAGATGTAGCAAGAAAAAAATTAGCGACTTGCAATTTGCGAATTATACCGACTCGCAAATTGCAACTCGCAAAAGTGCATGCAGAAAGGTGTCTCAGACACCTTCTGCGACTCGCTATGGGGTCGCAAAGACCCACCTCATGAATATTAATGAGGTGGGTCGCATTTTGCGACCCCATAGCGAGTCCATGCACTCACAGGGATGGTGGCCTGCTGGAGACAGCAGACCTCCATGTCCATGACAGCTTTTTTAATAAAGCAGTTTTTTTTTTCTTTTTGCAGCCCGTTTTCCTTAAAGGAAACGAGTTGCAAAAAGAAAAACTTCCGAAACCATTTGGTTTCGTTTTTTTCAGAGCAGGCAGTGGTCCATAGGACCACTGCCTGCTCTGAAAAAACTTTTTTTTTTGCATTCACAAAGGGGAAGGGGTCCCATGGGGACCCCTTCCCTTTTGCGAATGAGTTACCACCCACTTCAAGTGGGTGGTAACTGCGAGTTGGTTTGCGACCGCATTCGCGGTCACAAAGCAACTCAGCATGGCGATGCGGTCGCAAATAGGAAGGGAACACCCCTTCCTATTTGCGAGTTGCATCCTCAAATTGCGAGTCGGTACCGACTCGCAATTTGAGGATGTGCATCGCGTTAGGCCTTTTGCATGTCGCAAACTGCGTTTTTCGCAGTTTGCGACATGCAAAAGGCTTCCTACATCTGGCCCTATATGTTAATTCTTAGGGCCTGATTTAGATATTGGCGGACGTGTTACTCGTCACAACGATGTTGAATATCCCACCCGCTGAAATCTAAATCCAATTATATTGTATGGGATTGAGATGTCCGGAGGCGGAACATCCGTTACTGTGGTGATGGAGTAACCCATCTGCCAATATGTAGTTCAGGCCCTGATTGACTAAATGAATGAAGAAAACAGAGGATGGAGGTTAAACTGACAAGACTGGCTACTATGCTATGAGGTAAAATTAATTGAGAACAATCAGTTAGTACACATTACACTGTAGAGCGTGTGAGAAAATAAAATCTCAACTGATGGAGCAAGAAAGAAGAAAAAGGGCTAAGGAGCGAAGAGGGGGAAAGTTGTAAAAGAAGTGTAATTAGCCTGTGAAGTTAGATAGAGGAGTCGTCAAGTGGAGACATGAAAAGAAGATGAAGGGGATAGGGGTGTATAGCTGGATCTTTTTCATGACTGGGAGATGCTCATGAACTTATCCAGGGAGCTCCATATTTTCTGCAAGCTGATTTGATTGCCATGGAGGGCAGCTTGAGCAGTATGTGTGCTTGTAAGCTAGTTAAGCCATGACCACCAAGTATGAAATAAAACATGATTTAATGACTTCCATTCAATGAGGATGACTTTTAGTGTGATTGTGAGGAGTAGGTCAAGGAGAGCCAAGCCAGTCTCTGACATATCAAGTGGTTTGGGGAGGGAGGCGTTAATGGCCCAAGCACACTTGTGGAGAAGTCAACTATTGTTGGGATGTTGCAGTTGCCGCTGAGATGTTTTTGGATTGAGTTCCAGTAAGGTGTGATCCATTTACAGACAAAAACATGCATTCAGTGCTGCCAGCTGATTCTTTTCAGGTCCAGCACAGGTCTGTGTCTTGCAAATCTAGTTTGAATAGTTTCTCTGGCATCAATTAAAGTAAAAGTATTGCAAAAAGTTTAGTTTGAGTAAGTGATAGTATCAGTTTATTCTGGAATGCGCATGATCAGACTTTGGACTAAGTGGCGCTGGACGGTGGGGTTCTGTGAGTAGCTCTAATGTAGTTCTCCAGTATAGTTTGAATGAGATTAGGTAATGTGGTGATTGTGGAGAGCTTGTATATTCTTGAGGCTGTATGACCTAAATATAACCAATGTGATAGAATCGTTAGTATCTATAGTTTGCTAGGGGGCCAAGTTTGGAAAGTTTTACTTTGATGCATAGAAAAATTTAGAATTCAAGTATTCTGATTGGAGAGCATTCAGGAATTCTGATTGAAGAACATGTTTTGAAGGTTAGCAAAGGTCAGGGGATCAGCGCCATCACAGAGGTCTATTATCAGGGAAATGCCCTTGGAGGCCCAGGTAAAGTGGAAAGAAGATGAGTCAGGTGTTTGTGTGAGTTTCTCGTACCATAGCAATGTTGGCTGATATATTTATTGGTGGAGACATCTATTTATCAAGCAACTTTAAAAGCCTATTGGTGTCTGCAAGTATTTGATAAAAATGGACAAACTTATAGAAGGTCATTGTTAGGAAGGCAATCACAGAGAAGCGGTAGCATGTATGATCTTACTTATAAAAGATAGTGGACTGTTCCTCTCTAAACCACTGGGCATCTTGGGTGACAAGGAATGCTGTTTGGTAATTAAACCATATTGGTAGTTACATCCACCTTTGTTTTGTTTGAGGTTGAGCTTTGTGTGGGAAATTATGGCTTTTTTGTTTTTCCAAAGAAATTCAGTAGTTATTTTATTGATGAAAGCAAAGAAATATTGGGAGCGGTGGACAGGCATCATACTGATGAGGATAATCATCATCTTTAGTGTTTCAAATTTGCCCCACTAAGAGATGTGCATGTGGGACAGTAAATCTTTGACCTTCTCAATAGTTTTGGCTTCATTATATTTCATTGAATTGGAGAGGCCTTTGTTATACCATATGCCTAAATAGTTTATATATTTTGATTGCCAATGAAGTCCAGTGGTACCAATGCAATCTGGAAGGCAGAATGAATTGAAAGGCAAAACTTCTGTCTTATCAATGTTTAGGGTGTAGCCCGTAAATTAGAACAATTTGAATGATGTTGAGAATAGCTGGGATAGCTGAGCTGGTATCTTCAGTAAAGATCAGGCTACCGTCTGCATAGGCCAGCTTTTTGAGACATATGTTACTGAAATGAAAGCCTTTATGTCAGGACAAGCATTTGGTAGTCTAAGTAGGGGGTCTGTTTCCTGGAGGAAGAGTAGAGGGAATGGGGGCAGCCAGAGTGTGTTCCTTGTTGGAGGGCAAAGGAATCAGAGAGGTGGCCATTTATTCTGATTCTAGCAGTAGGGTTGGCATATAAGACCATCACTATTGTTATAAAGGAATCACAAAGATTATGCTCATGTAGTGTGGTTTCCAAATAAGGCCAAGACACGTTAAGAAATGCTTTTTCAGCATCTTAGACAATGGCACACGACATGGGATTCAAAAGGGAGATTCTTTCAGTTATGTGGCAGGAAGTGTGAATGCTGTCACTAGTAAGTATTCCCTTGGCAAAGCCGACCTGTGAAGGGTGAATTGGCATTGTAATAAATGGCTCCAGGTGTTTAGCCAGAATTTTAGTGTGGATTTTTGCATCCAGATTTTTTAAGGAAATCAGACCATAGTTTTTAGGGAGGGAGAGGTCTTCACCCTCCTTTAGAATAACCACTGTTGTGACTTCTGCGGCTAAGGCAGACACACTGCTAGATGTGCAAAATGGTTAAGAACAGACTCCAAAGGAGTGTGGAACACAGAAGAGAAAGTTTTATAAAAGGAAATAGGGAAGTCATCAGATCTTGGGTGCCTACCCCCAAGGTTAGTGGCAATAGCATCAAGAATCCCTTTCTTATTCAAAGGCCTGTTTTATTTTGTCACGTTCAGCGATGGATTGCAATGGTATTGAGTCTAGAAACTCACGGCATGACACCCAAAAAGCCAGGGTCAAAAGGTATATAAATTGGTATAAAATGTTTCGAAGATATTGAG
Organism: Pleurodeles waltl; assembly: GCF_031143425.1. Taxonomy (NCBI): domain Eukaryota; kingdom Metazoa; phylum Chordata; class Amphibia; order Caudata; family Salamandridae; genus Pleurodeles; species Pleurodeles waltl. The sequence goes on from NC_090436.1 coordinate 732,810,226, forward strand.
GACATCCTTGGGTGTTGAATTATGGACTCCAGATAAGTCTTTTATGAAGGGCTATGAGGTTTTTATTTTCTTGAATTTCACATAAGCAGCAAGAGATTTGCCTGCCTGCCTTATTTAGATAAAAATGTTTCTATGTTTTCTGGACATAAACCCAAAAAAGGGCTTGCTTACTGATAATTTTATTATAGGTGTATTTAAGATTTTTGAGGGAGTTCAGAAGGGAGGAGTCTTTAGAAGGTCTATGTAAAAGTTTTTTTTTTCAGTTTCAATGACTAGGGCATTCTGTGGAACCCTAAATACCTTTATTTGTTTTAGACATGTGGCTAATAATTTGGCCTCTGATCGCACACTTAAGTGCATCCCAGAACACCACTGGAGATGAAACTGAGTTAAAATGTTCTTGGATGAGGAGTTCTGTTTCTCAGTTTAGTTCACGGACATCAGCTTTGTTGTCCAAGATTTCATTATTTATGCACCAGGAGTTGGGTTTTGGATGGGAGGGTGATATACATAAAGTGATTGTGATAGCAGCATGATCTGAAACTAACATGGGCTCTATCAAGGCAGAAACATTTCTCTTAGAGTTAAAGTCCCCGCCAACTATAAGGTGTGCGGCCTGTGGAGTAAGGGCAGTTTTGGAGCTCACTATGTCTAAGACTGCAGATCATCTTTGTTGGGTATGTAAATGTTTATATTATAGATTTCAGTGAAGCCATAGGATAGTCTGGTGATTAGCCATCTGCCCTCATTGTCATATTCAGAAGCAATTAGAGTTCTTAGATATCAGGGTAATGACCCCGTTTTTCTTTGACATTGCTGCTGAACATCTCAGGTCTTGGGCCCAGCCAGTACAGAGCAGGAAGGCATCCCTATATCCTACTTTGGACTCTTGACGGAAGGCTATTTACCCTTTGAGGGAAGCCTTTCCTTCTTGCAAGAATATCTCCGGCAAAGTCTTGTGAGATGGAGATTCTAGCTCCTTGACATGTAATCGATCTAACCCTCCTCATATGGGAAAGTGTGAGTTCAGAGTAAAGGTGTCTTAACTGTTTAAAAAATAAAGGTCTAGGAGATCTCTGATTCTGGATTTGAAAGTTGGTAAGTGGCGGGGTCGTTCCAGTTCAAAATCTCTAGGGCAGGAGAGGTCCAGGGTCGATGGTATCCATTCCCCTGAGAATTCTTTAGCTGAGCTGGCTACCTCTTCAGATCCCTTTGGTAGACCAAGGATGCAGAGATTACTCTCTCTGTTGCAGGCTTCAAGTTTGGTTGTGTCACGTTTTATACTGATAATTAGCACCTCAGCTTTCATCAGTTGTTTAGATTGGAGATTGTTGCACTTCTCGACTGCTCCAATCTTGTTCTAAGCAAATGTGATTCATGAGTTCAGTTCTTTAAAGTCTTTTCTATTGCTTGCCACTTCCTCCTGAGCAGATCTGTGTTAGTTTTGGTGCTCTGTGACACCTAGCTTTTTTAAGATGTCTTCTAATGTCAAAGTCTGACCGGCACTATCCGTTAATAGGAGAATCAAGAACCACTGTAGGTTCTTCCTTGGTGCATTCCAGGGAGCCCTTACTCTCTTTGTCTTTGATTTCCTTGTGGGCTTTGGATTATGCCATGACTGGAAAGGCAGGTAGGGAGCAACACTATACAATGAAATGAAGACCAAAACCCTAAGCTCCCTACGAGGTGGAAGGTGTAATATGCCTAGGTTCAGGGCTCTCCCTTAGGCAAACAACAGTGCAGAAATGAAAAGCACAGGTCAGACACTGCAGAAAAGAGTGAGGAGCATGGAACCATAGAGAGTTGGAGGAGTGGGGAGACAAATCCCACAGTGGAGGTGTAGATCTAAGGGGAAAGCAAAGTCCGCAACACAGCTAGCGAGGCCACAATTATGGGATCAACAGAGAGCAGAGAGATGGTACTGAGGCCCAGTAGTAAAAGTTCAAGGTATGCAGGCAGCCAACGTCCTAGTTGGCATGCATTAATGGAGAAGTGAAGAATGGGTCCTGTGAGAGTCAGCCATCCAAAATGAGAGGCACTTATTGGCATCAACTGGGCGGAGGGATAGCTTTGGGTGAGTATGAAGACTCACCAAAAGAGGTTAGGAAGGTCCCTTTGGAAATAGTATTGGACATGTAAGCCATACCGTCTGCATTCAAGCATCTTAATGCTGTCTGTGTGAGCTCCCCCATAGAGTTCACCTTTGGTCAAGTGGAAGCTCGAGTGCTGGAAGAGACAAAACAATATTACAAAGTCCTTAAATATTGTAAAAAAAGCACAAATATAGACAATCTCTCCACTTCACAACACTCCTAAAAATGTAAATACCTTAAAATATACTTGTTTATTCTGAGGGTGCATTAACTATTGAATCAATTCATGATGTGTATCAATATTAAAATTCTAAATTAATAGATTTAAAAAAAGTAATCTAGCTTCTTTTAATACTTGCCATAAATGTGACACATGGAACATATTCTGGAATCCTACTTGTCATACATTACAGATAGTAGGTACAGGTAAGTTACTTTTCCATCTCCAAATCAAGGTGCTAAGAGGGGAATTTCCCATACAAAGAATCATAATCAAGAATCTAACCTTATGAGAGGTTTGGAAAGAGGAGTAAAGTTGGAGGTGGTCGAAGAAAATATCAGTACTCAACATGGCTCTGTCTATGCATCGAAGGCAATAATCTACATACATTTGTCTTTATATTTAATTCATTGTATTTTTTACAGTGAAATGCCAGCTATAGTAATAGAAATCTGTATAGTGCAATCACAACAAAAGCAAAACGTAAAAAACAAGCAAATCATGTGCAACAAATTTATAGTAAACGGACAGGACACATACATGAGACATGGGGAAGAATAAAGAATACATTTTCATTTCCATCATAAAACATAATAGTGACAGAGTCAGGTGAGTTCTTGAAGTGGGTTGGGTGGTAGAAAGCATGGGAGGAAGGACAACTTCGAATATTTGAGTGCACAAACCCCTTTGTATGAGTTGCATAGACCTCCCTAGCCAGTGGGAACTTGGAGGCCAAGCAGGTGGGCCGCTTCCAAATGCCAGCTTTGTAAACTTAACAGCTCAACTTAGATTATCACAGAAACTTAAGAGACAGCCAAGTTGCCAACATAGAACTAGAATAAGGCCAGTCGCAGAATTAAAAGTACTATTTAGAGTTAAGAGGGCTGAAACAAATTTGGTTAATAGTTGGGGAGGATGTGAGCCCTTCCCAAGTAATAAGTGCCAAGTCTAATTAGTTCTCACAATTTCTGCAAATAAACCTGGGCTCTACCCTGGTAGCTGTGGTACACAACAAATTGGCTTAATGTAAGGAAAAGTAGGTAAAATATTTAGTGGTTCCAAACCAATTAAAAAGTCAAAATACCACACAATAAAATCCGACAAGCAATTTTTGAAATATAAAAAATGTGAATTAGAAACATTACATAAAATGATTAAAATCCAATGAGGGGGATAAGAGATATAAATTTTCAAGGTTTTAGGGCAAAAAGCATCACAAAAAAGTAAATTGCCAATCAGAAGCCACAGTTCCTGGTTTAATGGGGTCTAGGTGCAATTTTGGGTCAACCACAATGGAGTAGAGGTCAAGTACACTAAGCTGGGTCATCCTGGTCAAATATTTTATCTTCTGACTTAGTACCCGATTTAAACATTGAACAGAGTTAAATGTGCTGGGGTGACTGAGAACAATATCTCCACCATCTTGAAGACTTTCACCCTCTAACTTTAGAGCTGTTTGATGGTCATGCAAACAACTCACTAAATTGACAGGAATCACCGTTATGGCAGTTTTTGTCAATGTAGGAAAAGTTTGATAGATGGTACCATCAACCATGACATTTGGCTATCAAACTTTCCAGACATTTTTTAGTTTTTCAAAAACAAACTCACAAATCATGAGTGTGTTTTTGAAAACAATGGCCTCTATACCCTTGGAGTATTCTCCCACGTTGTGGGGGTCATTATTGTTTATTTCCTGTCCCTTACTGCCAAGTTTTTCTAGTTGGTAATGGACAGGAAAAGAGTCTTTACACCATCCACCCTAAATAGGGCAGACAGTGTAAAGTCCTTCCTCTGATGGCCCCTACATTGTTGGGCCATTCAATTAAGTATTCTGTTGAAAGAGCCAACAGGGGCTTCATCAACGGAATACTTATGGTCTGCCTGACTCCAAATAAGACAGACAGACAATTAGGCCCATATTTATCCTCTGTTTGTGCCAAATTTGCGTCCATATTTTAGACGCAAATTCGGCGCAAGCCTAACACCAGATTTATACTTTGACGCCCGACCCCTCGAATGTCAAAATTCAGCAGTGTGCGTCATTTTCTGCGTGCGGGAAACCGCCTTGCATTAATGACATGCAAGATAGGCGTTCCCGTCTAAAAAATTACTTTAAGGCGTGTGCACCTTATTTATACACCTGCGTCATTTTGAGCACAGGAGGGGGTTGGCATTAAAAAATGGCGCACATCCTGATTTGCAACGTTTTTCAACGCCTGGGTGAGGGCAGGCATCAAGGGACCTGTGGGCTCCTTTCCATAGTCTCTGACCATGGAAGCAGTCAACAGGTGCACTTCCCTGCCCTCAGGGGCACCCCCTCCCACCCTCACCCACCCCTGGAGGACACGAATGGATGGGGGGGGGACCCATCCCAGGTAAGTACAGGTAAGTTGAGGTAAGTAAATTTTTTTTTTTTTTTAAGTAGCATAGGGGGGCCCCCCTACATGCCACTGTGCCCAATGACCATGCCCAGGGGTCAGAAGTCCCCTGGGCATGGCCATTGGGAAGGGGGGCATGACTCCTGTCTTTTCTAAGACAGGAGTCATTTCAATGGGGGTTGTGTGTCAAAGAATGGTGCAAGTCCCGTTAGGGCCATGATGTTTTACTCTAACCTGACTTGCACTGTTTTTTGACGCACAACCCCCATTCTTCCCTACGCCTGCGCTGCCCGGTTAGAGTCATTTTTTTTAACTCTAAGCAGCCCGAAGCGCCAGCTAACGTCAATCCATAAATAAGGCGCCAGCCTGGAGTTGGAATGGCGTTAGCCGGCGGTAACTTTTTTGACGCAAACCATCGCCAGCGCTGGTTTGCGGAAAAAAGTATAAATATGGACCTTAGTTTGATCGATAGGGTACTCTGGGTCTGATTTAGATCTTGGCAGTGTTACTGCCAAGCCGCGTCGGCGGTGACCCAGGAAGACTGTCAAGTCGACATCTGCCATGTTTAGATGTTACAGCTCTGCAAGCGAAGGACTGGCGGTGGATTGCTGACAGAGAGAGATAGCGGCGGGACCCAATGTACTTTGTACAATAGTTGGGGCTATGGAATAGAAGTAAGTGACACATACACACACCCACTCTACCTTAGCCATATGTGTCCCCCTGCACTACGTGCTATAAAACACACCACGTACACACCATCATCAATTACAATTCCAACATAACACAACCTGTACATGCTGAAAACACACATTGACATACATCCATGGCACAACATACACACTGCACCCACACATGACACAACCACAACAACCAACACCAGTACACACTCTGCTACAAAAATACACACACATGCACAACTATAGACATCACAACAACGTCAAACACAAAACAACAAAATTCACCTGAATGTGTCACACGACAACACAACACAACAACATCGGTCTCACATGCAAGTGACACACATACAGACACAACTACACCACCTACTCCAGCTCCCTCCACCTCAAACAGCCAATCCACAGCAAAACACACACACATACACACACTGACTCACATACACAAGAGATAGCACAAACCTACCCGTACAGGTCCCCTTGCAATACTCACACCATTGTCCAGTATGAGCATGTCGATATTGTGGTGTCACCATTCATTTTGCAATGAATGGTGACACCACAATGACAGTTGTGTATATGTGAGATGCCTGCTGTGCCAGTGTGTCTTCAGCCATGTGTGACACAATTGTCTCCACAGCATCTGCATGTCATAATGATTTAAAAAAAATACTGTGGCATGCTCATGCCTGTAGTGCTCCTGACATTCCCTGCAGTGCCTACCCAACGTACCTTGGCAATGCAGCATCCCTACCTTCGAGTTAGGCGATGGGCGATCATGTTTTCTCAGTCGGTCATGCTGGCAGGTGCTGTTCAGTCGTGTCCAGTCAAAGACGGAAGTGGAATGGAGGAGAAGGTGAGTTTTCCCTCCTCCCCCCCCCATCTGCCAACTCAGAAGTGGAGGCCGGACCGGCACTTTTGTCTTAGTGGTAAGGCATATCCAAATCTGCACATCAGGAATGGTGGCTGGTGTCCCACCGGCATCTACTTTTTCCTCTTCCGCTGTTGACATGGGTAGTTTTTCTTGGCGGAGACAGTGGTTCAAATGCAGGCTTTTGTCAACGGGACCGCCAACATCTAAATTCTGCTGGTGGACCGTCACAGGTTTTCAGTTGAAAAGTCAAATGTTGGACTGTTACACCCAGCATCTAAATCAGGCCCTCTGTCACTTTTGTGATAGTGCAGTTAGTCCTCCAAGCTGTATATCAGGCCCTAAGTCTCTGAAATAGAAATTGAAATCCTTTGGTTCACAAAGTTTCAGGTGGCATCCGGTGAAGCCCTCTCAAAGTCAGGTAGCCATTAGATGAGGTACTGCTGAAACCATTGGCTTTGTCAGGAAAAGCTCAGAGCAGGAAAATTCTAATTTCATGCCTGCCGAAGTTGTCTCATCAGTTGGTACGTTTTGCACCTTCACCTGGTTAAGATTTCTACTTTCAGAATTAGGGACTGATTTATTTGTTGGTTGTCGGCCTGTCCTCCACCAGGGTGATGGAGTAAGCTACTCCATCACCCTAAAAGAGCTACGAGTGACCAAATTTGGAAATGCCCTTCAGCCCAGTGGATATTTTTAGCAGTGGTAGGAAACTTTGTCAATGCATTGTAATTTTGATGTATGGCGCTGTCAACATGACAGAGCATATGGCAAACTTACTGAGTTTTTTTAATTTTCAAAAAGAAATCCCAAAGCTGGACTTTCTTTTTTAAAAGAAAACAATGCCTCTCTCACCAGGGGAGATTTCTCCCATAGTGAGGTGTACAATGAGCACTTTTCAGTGCACCTTACTGCCAGTTTTTTCCTGCTGGTGACAGGCATTAAAAAACAGCTATATGATTACTAGGGATGGGCGGTGAGCCCTGCCCCACTGGTGGAGCTAACAGGGTTTTTGGCACTGCACGCTCTGCTTGGAGCATGAAGTTTGACCAAAAACTCTGCCAGCCCCACCAGCGGAGCACAATTCACTGCATGGGCAATGCAGCCCAGTTATGGGCCACAGAGCGCAAGCACAGACAGTTTGATCTCAGAAGTGATAAGCATTAGCACTTCCGAGCTTGGGTGCATTCAGGGCAGGGTGCCACTAGGGCAGGTGGTAGTGGCACTCCGCCGCTTACGGAACTCTGTGGAATTCCATGGAGTTTTAAATCAACTCTGCTGAGTGGAACTCCGTGAGCTCCGCCCAGGCCTAAGATTTGCCCATCTAAATTTGGTGGGAGGATATATAGCCAAACCTCCAACAGCCCTTATTCTCTAAGGCTGTCAAAGACGTATGACAATGGTGGAAATGGAGTAGTCTCTGCCATTGTCAAACTATGAGCTGTTCACATTTAAATCAAGTTAGGGGGGCATAGTTTTGGTGGGGAGGGAACTCGTTATCTTGACGTGGGTCCCTTGCTCACTGTACCAATGGATTCATGCTAGCCTAGCTGATGAAGGGTGATACCCTGAACCCGGTCCTAGGATGCTTGTTTCCGGTCCAGGAAGGACCTGGCTTGGCCTTTCGGGCTGGACAGTTCCCATGGGGAACAAGGTCAAGACTGATTTGCATATGGCTGGGTCCAAACTGGGGTGGCATGGTGAGCAAAAAACAATGGATTAAACCCAGATCTGTGACTTGCGGTGAGTGTTTGAAAAGTTTTAACACTCAGTCCATCACCTTTTGTTTTGCTAAAGATGAGTAGTCCCCTCCTCCTCAAATATACTAAACTGATTCTATTATCAGCTCCCCCTCACATGGGGCTAGTGCAAAACTGGCAGCACTGTACCCTGAAATCATCGGGCTTCTATTCCTCAGGTCTTCCACTTAACTATGAATGGGTATGCCTCACCCTGGTTCTCTTCAAGTAAATAAAGTTCTCGAGCCCTCTTCAGCTGCCTTCCTGAACTGTAATGTGTCACTAACGTCACAACCAGGACTTAGTACCAAAAGGCCGACGTCACTGCTTCTGCTCTCCAAGCAGTTTTCATGCCTCATTAAGGGGAAAGTATTGACAGGGACAGCTTATGGTAGACTAATGCTAATGACTCTTTTGGAGTTTCAGGGACTGCAAAGCCAAAGTTACTTTTTCCGTATATTTACATAAAATCAAACTTCATATTTGAATTTTATTTAAAATAAATATTAGAAAGAGTTGTAGAATCATTTCTGTAGCTAATTCCAAACCAGTGTTAGCAAACATATGCCCTCATTACAACCCTGGCAGTCGATGTTAAAGCGGCGGTAATACCGCCAACAGGCCGGCGGTAACAAAAATGGAATCATGCAACGGTGGAAACCACCAACACATGTAGCCACTTTAACACTCCGACCGCCACGGTGTTAGCAACAAACACCGCGGCGGTAACCGCCAACAGCCAGGCGGAAGACAATGTACCGCCCACCACATTACAACATGCCCATCCGCCAGCTTTTACGGGGCTGTACCAACTCCATCAAAAGCACGGCGGAAACAGTACTTTGAAGGGAAACCACTCACCTCTCGACACTCAAGGAAGAACCAGGACGCCATGGAGCCCGAACTACCGGTGTTACCCACGCTGGTGTATCTTCTCATCTACCAGGAGTACCAACGGCGGCAGCGACGACCACGGTGAGTACTGCACCTAGTAGTTAGGGGAGTGGGGGACGAAAAAGAGAGTGACACACACACGCAACACCCTCACCCCCACCCTCACCCCAAACACCATACACACAAACACATGCAACAACATTACATATACACCCCGTAACCCTCTGGAGTAACATTCATAAATATATAAACAGTATGTACAATATATACACTATATACAAAATGAGGCACAATGCCCACACAAAAATAGTCTGTGGCCCACTGGGCTATAACACATAGGCCAAGCCCAACCTTGACTCCTGCCCCAAAATGGAGAGAACACTGCAGGGGCATCAGGTCGAAAACACACAGGCATCTCAGAGGGAAGGGGAAAAGGGGGCACCTCAGCCAGAGGATGGTACTGCGCCACTGCTCCTGGAGTGGGCCCCATGTCCACAGTTTGGTCCTGGGGAGTGCAACGCCACAGTCTCTCAAGTCTCTCAAGTGGGTGGTTTGCCCACTGCTTGGTCCTGGGGAGTGCAAAGCCACAGTCTCTCACATCTCCCAAGTGGGTGGTTTGCCCACTGTTTGGTCCTGGGGAGTGCAAAGCCACAGTCTCTCAAGTCTCCCAAGTGGGTGGTTTGCTCATTGCTTGGTCTTGGGGAGTGCAAAGCCACAGTCTCTCAAGTCTCCCAAGTGGGTGGTTTGCCCACTGTTTGGTCCTGAGGAGTGCAAAGCCACAGTTTACCAAGTCTCCCAAGTGGGTGGTTTGCCCACTGTTTGGTCCTGGGGAGGGCAAAGCCACAGTCTCTCAAGTGGGTGACATGTTCCACTGGTTCTGGAGAGGGCTTTGTGGCCAGTGTGCTTCATCATTTCATCCTGCCAAGGATGGGGTGAGTGGATGCCTTTCTCCACTGGTTCTGGAGGGGGCTTGGTGTCCAGTGTGCTTCAGCCTGCCAAGGATAGAGTGAGTGGATGCCTTTCTCCACTAGTTCTGGAGGGGGCTTGGTGCCCAGTGTGCTTCATCCTGCCAAGGATAGGGTGAGTGGATACCTTTCTCCACTGGTTCTGGAGGTGGCTTGGTGCCCAGTGATGCTACACATGGGGGGTTCCAGGTCACAGTCCCTCACCTGGGTGTCAGAGCCACAAGATTTGCAGTGGCCAGGATGCATGATAGTCCATGGAGAGAGGGCTACAGTCGATCTGCCGACGCCTAAGGCGGCACAGTGTTCGTAGTGCTGATGCTGGTGGTGGTGCTGCCAGTGGTGGAGGGAGGCTCAAGCCCTTCTCCTGCAGCCTCAGACGGCTGCCCACTGGGGCTGCAGTGGTGCTACTGTCAGCAGTGCAGGTGGCGGTGCTTGCGGTGGGGTTTGCGGTGGGGTTTGCGGCGGTGCTTGCCGCGGTGCAGGTGCCGGTGCTGGCAATGGTGGGGGAAAGCTCCAGCTCTTCTCCTGCAGCCTCGGATGGCTGCCCACTAGGGCTGCTGCTGCTGACAGTAGTAGTGCAGGTGCTGGTGCTTGCAGGGGTGCTTGCGGCGGTGCTTGCGGCGGTGCTTGCGGCAGAGCAGGTGGCGGTGCTGGCCGCGGTGCAGGTGCGGATGCTGACAGTGGTCGGGGAGGCTCCAGCCCTTCTCCTGCAGCCTCAGACGGCTGCCCACTTGGGCTGCTGCTGCTGACAGTAGTGGGGTAGGTGGCGGTGGTTACGGAGGTGCTTGTGGCAGTGCTTGCAGTGGTGCAGGTGGAGGTGCTGGTGGCGGTGCAGGTGCTGGTGCTGGCAGTTGTGCTGGTAGCCACCAGGCCTTCAGCTGCAGGCTCGGACGGCTGACATGGCTTGGCTGGTGTTTTGTGGCCTTCCTGCCCTTGGGTCTGGCAGCTGGAGTCTTTGAGGTGGCCTTGATTGGTGGATGTGGGTCCTTCCCCTTGCTGGATGCTGTCCCCTTCTTCACCTTGCCAGGTGGCGGTAATGTTCTTGCCCCTAGCAGTGGTTGGTGGCACACTGGCTGGGCTGACGGGTGCCCCCTTTGAGCCTCTGACAGCTGCAGACACCACGGCGGACGTGGATTTGGTGGCTGAGGTGCTGGGCTGGGTTTTGGCCACCCTGGCCCGAGGTGAAGGATGGGTGGGAGGGATAGGGAAGAGGTCAATGTTTGCTAGGAAGAGCTTCTTAGGGTCATTGGGGTGGGAAGAGGGTGAAGGTTTGGGAGTGGAAGAAGAGGGAGTGGTTGTAGGAGGTATCAGTCTGCTGTGTTTGGGTGCAGGTGCATGAGCTGGATGCTGTTGTGAGGTGGATGGCTGTTGGGTGGGTGTGTGCTTGCTTTTGGGTACTTTGGGTGGATGGGTCACAGACACAGTGGGAGAGGACACAGGGGACATGTGCAGGGATTTGGGAGGTGACTGGCAGTGAGGGGTGTGTAGTGATGGGCGTGTTGGTGATGGAGGTAGTGGATGAGGATGTAGTGCATGCAGGTGTGAGTGGAGACGCTACTGGGTGGGAGGTGGACGAGCAGGAGGAGGGGGACACAGTGAAGGCAGTGGATGTTGGTGTGTCTGCATGGGGATGGTGCTTGTGTGATTGCCTGTGAGATGAAGTGTGGTGCTTGTGTTTGCCTGAGCAACTTCTGTGTGTTGATTTGGGTGAATGCTGGTCTTAAGGTGTGCTTGGGATAGGCTGCGGTTGAGGGGATTGGGACTGGGTAGAGGAAGTTGGAGGGGGGTGGCTGGATACAGGGACAATAACTGCCATCAGTGCGAAGGCCAGAGCCTGAAATGCTCTCTGTTGGGCCACCACACCAGAATGAATGCCCTCCAGGTATGCATTTGTTTGTTGCAAATGCCTCTCAATACCCTGGATGGCATTCAGTATGGTTGACTACCCAACAGTGAGGGATCTCAGGAGGTTAATAGCCTCCTCACTTAGGACAGTAGGGCTGACTGGGGCAGAGCCTGAGGTGCCTGGGGCAAAGGAGATGCCCACCCTCCTGGATGAGCGGGGACGGGCAACTCGCTGAGGAGCTGCTGGGAGGGCGGTGCTGGTATGGGGGCTGGTGGCTGTACCTGTAGCTGTGGTGGCCACAGAAGTGCCCACCACCACCAGGGAGCTTCCATCGGAGGAGGTATCAGAGTCTGAACTGTCCCCTCCAGTCTCCGCCATGGTGCTCCGCTCGCCCTCTGTCCAACTGGTGCCCTCACTGTCAGTGGACTCTGCCTCCTGTGGGATGCAGCTCCCTTCGTCACCGGTGCCTCTGCTCCTCTGCCAGTTGATGCTAATGCACATAAGGACAGGGTGACAAAACAAAAAGGGAGAGGAAGAGACAAAAGATACACCTGGTCAATGGCTGCACCAACAACACCTTTGGTGTACACACCACTCCCACACACAGGGAACAGCCCTACCCACTATACATTGCACTACCAGTTATATTGCCAGCCACCAAGGCATGGTGTGGGGCACATACTGCCAAATGCAGCACACCTGAGTCCCACGCAGCCCTGACCAGTAGTGGAAGCCTACAAGCTAGGTAGCACGTTGATCACTTCAGAACCCTGGCCACCATGGGACCTACTATGCAATGTCAGGCCTGGACTAGGGGCACCCACTGACACACAACCCCACCCAGATACCACCCTAGCATGTGTAAGTAGTAATGATGGGAACTTTACTCACCCCCTTGTGGCTGCTGTGATGCCCTCAAGTGCCCATCCAGCTCAGGATAGGCCACTGCCAGTATGAGGGCCATCAGGAGTGTCAGGGTAGGTTCCAGACAGAGGTCACAGCAGCACATGCAGTGTAGGTCCTCGCCTGTTGAAGGTCAGGTAGCAAGTGAGTGATCAGATAGAAAATGGCAGTCATGTCTGCGGCGGTGCATACCGTCACCGCCAGCATACATAACCATTGGCCACTGTAACCCATAGGGCCCAATGTAACCCAATGAGGAGTTGCACGGTGGTTCCCGACCGCCTCCGGCAATGGCGCACAACGTCAGCGGAATTAACTCACTTCCACCTGTCTCTCCACACAGGACATGCGGATGCCATTTCAGGATGGGGTGCTAGTAGGGGGGTGGCGGGTGTACCTGTTGTTGGGGTGGGCACAGAGGTGTCCGCCACCGCCAGGGAGCTTCCATCGGACGAGGAGTCGCTGTCTGTAGTGTCCCCTCCTGTCTCCGTTGTGGTGCTCCCCTCGCCCTCTGTCTCACTGGTGCCCTCACCATCAGTGGATTCGGCCTCCAGGCCCATGTGGGATGCAGCTCCCTCCGTCACCGGTGCCTCTGCTCCTCTGCTCCTCTGCTAGATGATGCTAATGCACACAAGGACAGGGTGACAAAACAAAAAGGGGGGTATAGACAGAGGATACACTTGGTCAATGCCAGCAACAACACTACCGTTGGCATACACAAAACACAGGGAGCAGCCCTGTGCACTAGGCCATGCACTACCAGTTACAAAGATAGTCACCAGCCCATGGGGTACCTAGCATAACGCCATCAGCTGCACACCTGAAACAAACAGGGTCATTACCAGTAAGAGATACCCACTAACACCATTGGGGTTGGATTGCTCCAAACCCTGCCCAAAAAAGGACCTACCCTACCATGTTCGCCCTGGCCTAGGGGAACCCAAATTCCACATCCCCACCCAGGTAATATCTTAACGCGTGCAAAGTCATGATTCTGAATTTGTACTCATCCCCTTGTGGCTGCTGTGCTGCCCTCAAGCGCCCATCCAACTCCGGATAGGCCACCACCTGGATGAGGAACATCAGGGGGGTCAGGGTACAACGGGCACCCCTTCCTCATTGGGAGGCCAGCCCCAGCTGTGCCTCCGCCGTCTTCCTCGCCTCTCAGCGCAGGTCCTCCCACTGTTTGCGGCAGTGGGTGCTCCGCCTGTCAAAGACCCCCAGGGTCCGCACCTCGTTGGCAATGGCATGCCAAATACCCTTTTTCTGATGGACGCTGACCTGCAGGAAAAAGAAAGCAGAAAAGGGATTAGTCATACCGTCCGGACTGTCATACTCATGGCCCACCATATCCCTCCCATCCCCTTCTGCACATACATTGACCACAATCCATGCAGCACTCTGCCCAGGATACCTCAGCCCCCCCATACATGTGGCTTACACACATAGCACTCCATACATTCATGGCCCACTCATCATGCTCACAGAGTACTCACCTGTTTGTCTGGAGGACCATAGAGTAAAGTGTATTGTGGTAGGACCACATCCACCAGTCTCTCCAACTCCTCTGAAGTGAAGGCAGGGGCCCTTTCCCCAGACACATGAGCCATTGTCGCTTCTAGACACAGGTCACAGCAGCACTTGCAGTGTAGGTACTCTCCTGTTGAAGGTCAGGTAGCAAGTGAGTGAACAGATAGAAAATGGCGGTCACATCCGCGGTGGTGCATACCGTCACCACCGGCGTACATCACCATTGGCTCCTGGAACCCATAGTGCCTAATGTTAATTAATGATAAGTTGCGCAGCGGTCGTCGACCGCCGGCCGCAACAGCACACAATGCCAGTGGAATTACCTCTTTTCCTCTTGTCCCTCCTCACAGGTCAGGCAGCCGTCATTTCAGGGGGGCACAGGCCATGGCACCTAATTGCATCACAGCAGACATTGGTACATCAACTGACTCTCGGATTCACATACTGGTTCTGTAAATGAAGATATGCATCATTATTACAATAGATGTGTGAATTTTACACTCTGCTCACCGTTTTCCTCCCTAGACTTCAACCGCTAAGGATGAATATGAGATGGAGACATCCTCCAGTGTACAGATCCCTGGTGGACCTGGCGACAATGGAGGACAGACACATTATCCTAACCTACAGACTTGATCGGGCGACAATCCAAGAACTATGTGCCCAATTGGAGCTAGACTTGATTTCAGCTATCCGCCAGCCCACGGGTATCCCCCCTCTAGTGCAGGTCCTGTCAGTGCTCCATTTCCTGGCAAGTGGTTCCTTCCAAACAACAGCGGCCATGGCATCAGGGATGTCTCAGCCAATGTTCTCCAACGTGTTGACCAGAGTGTTGTCTACCCTGCTGAAACACATGCGCAGCTACATTGTATTCCCCCAGGTGGAGGATTTGGCCACAGTGAAGGCTGACCTTTATGCCCTGGGACATATCCCCAACATCATTGGTGCCATTGATGGTACCCATGTAGCATTTGTCCCCCCCGGAGAAATGTACAAGTGTTTAGGAATAGAAAGAACGATCACTCTATGAATGTGCAGATGGTGTTTTTGGCGGACCAGTACATCTCCCATGTGAATGCCAAGTATCCTGGCTCTGTGCATGACGCCTTTATCTTGAGGAATAGCAGCATCCCATTTGTGATGGCTCACCTCCAGAGGCACCGGGTGTGGCTAACAGGTGAGCTCAAGGTTCCCACCCAGTATTTATTGGTGTATGGGTATGGGGTTGTCCCTAAGGGTGATTGTGTGGCTAAAAGGTATCCCTCGATATTTGCAGATGACTCTGGTTACCCCAACCTCTCATGGCTACTGACCCCAGTGAGGAATGCCGGGACAAGGGCAGAGGAACGTTACAATGAGGCACATGGGCGAACAAGGCAGATAATTGAAAGAACCTTCAGCCTCCTGAAGGCCAGGTTCAGGTGCCTCCATCTGACTGGTGGATCCCTGTACTACTCACCCAAGAAGGTGTGCAAGATCATCGTTGCATGTTGCATTTTACACAACCTGGCCTTGAGACACAAGGCGCCTTTTCTGCAGGAGGATGAGTCTGGAGATGGTCTTGTGGCAGCGGTGGAGACTGTGGACAGTGAGGAAGAGGAGGCAGAGGATGAAGATGTGGAAAACAGGCGTTCTCTCATACAGCAGTACTTCCAGTGACACACAGGTAAGACACTGTAGCTTCACTTTACATTCCAGTTTTGTGTTGGACAGTGGAAATGGCTGCATGATTTCCCTATGTCTATGGCCACTTACTGTACTCTTTGGCATCTCTATTTTCAGATCTCTGTGCCCCACTCTGGCTCTTGGTGTGTTTAGTGCTGCCCACTACAGGTCACACCAATGTATATATAACTGTACATATGAATTGCAATGCTTACAGATTGTTGAACTAATACATATTTCAATCATTTGACAGACTCCACACTTGTATTTGTTCCAAGGGTGATTATTTAAGTGCTAATAGGTTGAGGGGGATGTGCAATGGGCTTGGGTGATGGTGGAGGAATGTCCAGTTAGAGTATAGTCTCTTTATCACAGGTGCATTGTCCAATGGGGCATTGGAATGGGAGCAATGGCAGTTCAAGGTGGACAGTGTAACAGAGTGGGACACAAGGGTGACAATCAGGAGAGTCTTATTTCCTGGCGGGGTCTTGGCAATGTTCTCTGGCTTCTGCCTGGATCGCAGGGACCGTTTGAGGGTGGTTCTCCTTCTCCAGGGGGTGGGGTGCTGGTGGCCTGTTGTTCAAGTGGCGTGGCCTCCTGTCCACTAGCGCCGGCAGAGGTGGAGGGCTGTTCTTCGGTGTGGCTAGTGTCAGGGGCCCGTTGGTGTGCCACTGCCTACCGCATGGTGTTAGCCATGCCAACCAGCACCCCTGCACTGGTGACCAGGATGGTGTCGATGTCCTTCAGATCCTCCCTGACCACCAGGGACTGTCCCTCCTGCAGCCGCTGGGTCTCCTGCAACTTGGCCAGTATCTGGCCCAAGGTCGCCTGGGAATGTTGGTATGCTCCCAAGATCCCTGCAAGTGCCTCATGGAGACTGGGTTCCCTGGGCCTGTCCTCCCCATGTCGCACAGCAGTCCTCCCAGCTTCCCTGTTGTCCTGTGCCTCTGTCCCCTGAACCGTGTGCCCACTGACCCCAGGTCCCTGATTGTCTTGGGTTTGTGGAGTTGCCTGGGGTCCCTGTAGTGGTGGACACACTGCTGATTGACATGTCCTGGGGACAGTGGTATGGGCCCACTGGGTGGGTGCTGTGCTGGTGTTTCCTGAGGGGGGAGGGTCACTGGTGGTATGGGACTGTGCCTGGGTACCTGAGAGTCCACCAGAGGTCCCTCATGGGACAGGTTGGTCATTGTGATCCAGGCGTGCAGAGCTGCTGTCATCACTGTGGGCCTCTCCTGTGGGGGGACTGGTTGTTGGTGGCACCTCCTCTTCGGTGACGTTGAGTGGGGGTCCTGTGGGGATGTAAATGCAGTGTCATTGTATCTGCAAGTGCCATCTTGTGCATGGGTGTGTTTCCTTGTATGGTTGTGATAGCCCTGTCAGCTTTGCCTTGTGTGCGTGGTGATTTTGTGGGCTAGGTGATTCTCTCTAAGTGACATGCTTTAGTGATGAGTGTCCATGTAGGTCTGTGATGGGTGTCCATGCATAGGTGTTGCATGCAGGGCTTGGTATTGGGGTGAGTGGGTTGTGATGGTGGGGTATTTGTGAGTTGGGGGAGTGATGGGGGTGAGGGTAGGAGTTTGTGATGGCATGCAGGTAGGGTGGGGGATATAGTAGTAAAGATTTTACTTACCAGATTCCAGTCCTCATGCTACTCCTGCGAGGCTCTCAGGATGCATTATTGCCAAGACTTGCTCCTCCCATGTTGTTAGTTGTGGGGGAGGAGGTGGGGGTCCACCAGCAGTCCTCTGTAAGGCTACCTGGTGTCTTGCAACCATGGAATGCACCTTCCCCCGTAGGTCGTTCCACCTCTTCCTGATGTCATCCCTTGTTCTGGGGTGCTGTCCCATGGCGTTGACCCTCTCCACGACTCTCCGCCATAGCTCCATCTTCCTTGCAATGGACATCTGCTGCACCTGTGATCCGAATAGCTGTGGCTCTACTCGGATGATTTCCTCCACCATGACCCTTAGCTCCTCCTCTGAAAACCTGGGGTGTCTTTGGGGTGCCATGGATGTGGTGTGAGTGGTATGTGTGAGGATGTCTGGGGTGATGTGTTGGGGTGTTTGCTGTGAGGTGCGTGGATGGTGTATGGGTGATGGTGTTCTGTCGCTCAGATTGAGTGGGTGCTCCTGGTTTGTCTCTCCCTCAGTTGACAATCTTTTTTTTCGTTGAAAGGGTTGTGGGTAGTGTGGTGTGTGTTTTATAGTGGTGTGGGTGTGTTGGTATGGTGTGCATGTATGTGTGTCAGGTGTCTGTAGTTTGAATTGTCCAATGTGGTGGAGTTTTGTAAGTGTGTGTGTATTATGAGTGCGGCGGTGTGTACCGCCAATAGTTTACCGTGGTTGAAAGACCGCCACGGTGATTCGTGGGTCCTGATACTGTGGGCGAATTCCTGTTGGCGTAACGGTGTGGGTTTTTGTACTGCCAGTTTAACACTGACCTTTAGTCTGGCAGACTTGTGTGGGTGTCTGTATAGTGCCAGATTTCTCTGTGTGGGTCTTAATACCCATAGCGGTATACCGCCGCAGTTACGGTATGTTGGCGGCCGTCAGCACCGTGATAGGTGGCATTTACTGTCAATGTTGTGATGAGGGCATAGTATTTTAATTGCACATATGTTTTCTTCATAGGGTCAGCTACAGGATTCACAGTGAAAATAGGTTTTGGGGGCTAGTCTCTGTAGAAAAGTGCCAAAATGAAATTCTTGCATGTACCACTTTCACATTCAAGGCATTCTATCTTGTTAACTACAAGGCGTACTTAGGGGTGACATCATTCAACAATAGTGTTGCTTCCTGACAAAAAGTGTTATCTTGGCAAGTTTGCCTGTAAATTTAAATGCTGCAGCAGATAGGCAACACATGTAGACCTGAAACCATGTTTTTCCTTGTGAGCTTAGTGGATGGCACAATAGGTGCTGTACTCCACAGGTGACATTTAACTTTTCATAACATTGATGTACTTTCCTGCACTATATATTATTGCCTTACTGGAAAGGCAAATATGCCAATTGTGCATTTTGCAATGTTACAGTGTTTTAGGAGTCAGAACACATATACTGGGGACTGGACAGCAGTATCCCAGTGTGCAATGTTCAAACACCAGACATACCAGTCAGCACCAAATAAGTGTGATCGCTTCTGGTGTCTGTGCACATATGCTTGGGACTGGCCAGCAGTTCCCCAGTGTGCAGAGTTAAAAAAACAGCTTTACCAATCAGCACAACATAGGTGTGATCCTGCCAAAATGGATTTTCTTATTAGGACACAATTTGAAAGCCTACATTGGACTCTGTTCCTGCCACCTATGTGGGAAAGCCAAACGTCCTGGACCACTAAATGAACTTTCCTAGGAGGGAAAAAGAGTTTAATACATATTAAGAGACACAACTGAAATTGAACATGCTGAATCTTTTTGTGATTTGAGCCTCACAAAGCATCAGGGGTAATTTAAAAAGCCTAATGATTTCACCGACTTCACCAGGATGAGAGAAACCCCAACCTTGGCAAGGATAGCATTATAAAACTGGCAAACAGTACTAAATTCAGCAAAGAACACCTGTGTCATCTTTGAGAACATTAAGAGATAAAGATGATTGTCATCTGCATGCATGGCCATTGCATAATTTGCCACAACTTCACCCAGTAGCTTCTTGTACATATTAAAGATACAGGGTGTAAAATATAAACACTTGACTTAACCTATAGGGAGGAGGACCTCGATTAATCATCTGGACATATTAAGTTAAAACCAGTTGTGAAGCATTCCATCTAAATCTATTTCGGTGGCAAACATAGACAAATGTGCCTCATAGTACATAGTATCAAATGCCCTGGAGAGATTCAGCAGTACATGCAGAGAGGTGAGCCCATTGTCTTCAGCTTTACATTACTTGAATAGTTTCTATTGTAAAGATATGTTCACAGCAAAGCCAGGTTTATGACTACCAAAGATTGAAGGGATCACTTTGGGCATGGAGCTCTAGCATTAATGCTTTCTCAATAATTATCATAAGAATAGAGTCTTATGAAAAGGAATCAAGATTTAGCTTTTATTTAAAGAAGCCATGAAAACAATTGCGATGTTAGTTGTGAAGGGAACCCCTCACACCAGAGGCCCAAGTCTGTTTAGCTAAAGTAAATATTTTTGCAGCACGTTAGAAGGTAGATGTTTAAACAAATGAAGCTAGGATCGGACCACCCATACATGATGTGGGTTTCGAACATGGCAGATGTGTTGGAATGAAACAAGGAGGAAAGACTATATTGATTCAGAAATACACTCTCAGATCAGTTTGTCAAAAAAAACAATTTCACCCATGAAGAAATAGCTACTACATACAAAACTGGAGGTAATCAGACAGGCACTATATTGCATGGTGTTAAATAGAACTGAAGGGGACAGATTTACTAACATTTTGCACTGGGTTTGAATCACAAAGGTGATGCAAAACTGCTCAAATATTTTTTGTTTTTTAATGTGCTCCCTAGAGAGATGGAAAGCTGCCTAACAGGCATGCAAAGCAGCTCTTTGTACTGTTTGAATTAGTTTTGCTTCAGGGGGACGTTCCATGAATACTACATTGGCATGTCCATGCAACCACCCATGGGTTTTGACACAAATCCCTTTCTATTATCAAAAGTAGATAGTGTTCCCCCCTCCCCCCCCCAAATAACACATTTCGAAAGTGCCATTAATTTGGAGAAATGCTTTTATTTCTTCAAACATTTCATACTTTACATGTGTGATGCACTGGGTAGCACACATTCAACGTGGGAGAAGTGTTAACCTTTGGCTATGCATAGTATTTGGTACTGAAAGGGTTCCTGTCCAGTGCAAAACTTATGCTATTTGTCACACACGCACCCTTGCACTTGCATGGTGCTAGGCAGCCTAATTGTGCACCAGAGCTAGGGTGATTGCAGGATAGTGTCATATCCTTGTAGAAAAAGTGCTTTCCTGATCTCCTCCTCTTATAGAACGTAGCATAGTGCAGCAACTTTTGTTACAGTGGTGGGTTGTGCGTGTTTTTAGTAAATGTTTAGTAAATGTCCCAATTGAGTGCCTTTTACAAAGCAAATCTTTCTTTAGTAGCTCTGGTAGGATAGACTAACTAACGATTTTCAAGTTGATAAACATGGAGTTTATTATTCAAATATAACTAAGCGTATCTGAAAGCTCCTTTGGCAAGTAGGCATTACAACCGAGGTAACTGAATCAGTTGCATGACAGAATAATGACCACAAAAATGTGGTGAAAAAATATTGTGCAGCAAAATATCGACTTTACATAGGCAATTATAAGATTAAAATGTATTTCAAATTATTGAACTCTAGAAAAATAAAATTATTTTTAAAAGAATGTAATACATTTAAAAATCATATAAGCATGAATTTAATTTATTTCTAAATGAAAATAATATAAAAGATGTAAATTACGTAGTAAATCACAACATACAAATGTACAATCATTATTAATTTTAAACATAAATGCATACAATATAATTATAAAACCATTACAAATATATCTTAAGAATAAGTGACTAAAACTTATTTTTGCAAAGATTGAAATACATACAAATAATTTTAAAAGACAAAACACAATTAAAAACAGGAATATCATATTTTTGAAATATATACTTTTAAAGTAAATAAAGTGAATATATTTCTTAAATAATTGTAACGTATCTCCAATCGAAGACATAAAAAAGAACAATTAGGGGTGTGGCTTGGTGGCTGTTTGTTGAGTGGGCTCTCACCCGAGCCCACCGAAAGCTTTGTCAATCCAAAGGTGGAGTTAAATCTCCATCTGATCTGATAGTACTCCAGACCTCTTTTGGGTGTAGTGACTCTGATTATGTGTCTTGGCCTGGTTCTTGGTGTTTTATTACAGGAAGCTGTCCCTGCATTATGGGTGAGTCTCACTGTTAAGCCTGGAGAGTCAGTGAGGGTGTGCCTAGCTGGCCAACAGAGCCGCATGACCTGTAGTGAATGCACCATGCCCTGCAGAGACCCTAGTCGGAGCCACCACATGGAGGGAGCTGCAACAAAGGGCTGGACCTGTGTCCCCCAGCCTGATTAGTTGCACAGGTCGTGCCTGTATCCGAGGCGTCGTCCTACCTGCCTGGGCTGGCTCATTCGGTACAGCCCTTCTCACAGACAAGCACTTCCAGTGCCACCTCGCTCACACATTTGCAGCTGGTACAGATTTCAGTGTTTTCCATGGCTTCCCAGATGGTGATCTAAGGGCATGCTCAACGCACAGTGTCACAGATTCTGCACCATCTGATAGAGACTTGGACAGCACCTCATTAAGCTCCATCTCAGTGATACCACCAACTATTACACATCAAACAATAGATGACCTTGCTTGAGATTGTCCTTGTTCTGATGCCTCCTCTTTGTTAAATGCATGCCCCCGTCTATTGGATTGTGTACTAATCAGTTTTACTCATTGCTATTTGAATTGGTTGTTTTCCAATGTTAAATTACCTTTCTGTCTGATGTGTTACATGATATTCATGCTGTCTTTTCCCACCACCCACAATACTTCATGTAATGTTTCTCAGTTTTTTGCTGATCTACCTTGGTTCTTCCTACATAACTAATGCTTTACTGGGACTGGATAGTGGGCTGGACTGGGCTCTGTGATTGTCTGCCTCCGATGGTTCTACTGGTCCTGGTGGGGGTGTGACTGGCTCCACTGACTCACATATTTACACACACAGCAATCCTGTTTTTTTGGGTTCAATTCATCCCTACCATATGTGAGTTACCCTCACCTAGCCTTCATATCACAACTTAGGCCCTTTTTGCCATAGTCAACCCTCTATTAGGCTCAGACCATTCTGGAAGAACGTATGGTTAACTGCTGCTCCTAGTTTTATTCTTTGGGCAGACAGATGTTATGCTGCGGCTCTGGGGTGAGGAGTTAGGTAGTCGTTTGAGATGTTTTGTCCTTGGGTCGAGTATTCTAAAATACCTGGGGACACATGGGGACTAACCTGATGGAGACTGTGGCTTTCATTCTCTGCTGTACTGCCCAAGTTACACCATTTGTGGCAGATCCTTGTTCCTCCCATTATGGCTATGTTTATTTTACTGAATGTGTGATGCATGACTTCAGCTACTCTAGCTATGCCATGGGTACATTTATATGGATCAAGCCTGCAGTCCTCTTCAAGTGCAATAAAATTGTGATAGATGATGATGGAACATTTGCTCTGGTAGAGGGGTTATGAGATGGGGTTGCAGTCCCACTGGGTAGCATTAATTCTCCAAACACAGGCCAAAAATAATTTCTAGGGAACTTTCCACACAACTTCTTCATTGGCGCCATCTTCCTTGGATCACAGAGGATTTCAACAGCATACCACATGTCCACATGGCTAGGTCTTACCTTTCACTGGCCCACACCCCCACAGCCTGTGTGCTGAGTATTTAACACCGGGGACTTCTCATTGCTCCTTGGTAGATGTATGGATGGTCTTCCATCTAGGTATTAGGGAGTACTTGAACTGCCCCTAACAAAATTCATTTCCACAGCTCTAAGTACATTGGGAAAATGACCTCTTACCAAAATCCTTTATTCATAAAACTCTCCTGGGGCAGATAATTCCACCGGTCCTGGCAGGGAGGCTGCAACCCACCATATTAGAGGACTTTGCCTTTCAGGAACAGATTTGCAAATATATAATACACTACTTCTTCGACAGCAGTGGCACAGCTTCCCCCCACATAGTGGTGTGGCATGCCTTTAAGACTGTTGTTGTGAAGCCAATGAATAAGGTCAGTGATTGGGGCTTGAAGAGTGGTTGATCACGACTTGGTTAAAAGTGAGCACTCCCTAAGACACCCTGTACAGGCAACTCTTATTGACAGCGCCTCCAGGACAGCCCTTCCGGCTGCCACAGTGTGTCATACTCAACTGATTCAGTACCTGTGTTGCAAAGATTATAAAACACACTATTAAAACACTATTAAAACACACCTTGAGGGGTGATAAATAGGAAGGACTCCTTACATGGCTGGTCAAACAAGAAGCCACAAAGACCCCCATTGCCGCCTTCTGTCTCTCCCCATATAGCACTGTGCACTCTCAAGATGCTATTTACCCTGCCTTTTGCACGCACTATAGTACCGGTCTTAGATGATCTCCCAATAGAATTTTATAATACCTGTATGCATCTGCTGGTCCAGAGATTGGCTTAATTGAAAAACAATATACAACATGATGGAACATTATCACTTTCTACAAGGGAGGCCCACTTGATTTCCGTTCCCAACCCAGTTGTGACCACTTGAGCATGTCCCCTAACAGGGCCCTAGCTATTCTCAAGAATAGCTACAAAATCCTGAATAAAATCTTACTAACAAGATTATTGTATATTATGCTGAAGTTGGTCCACTCTGATTAAAACAACTTTATTCCTGAGAGATCCATGACCCTCAACCTCCATTGACGCCATAAACTACTAGAAGAGGTGCCACCAAAATTGCCTTTGGCCTCCTGTCTGGTCCTAGACTTAAAAAAAAACGTTGACATGACAGACAGGGACTACGTGTTTGTTGTGCTATAGAAAGCTGAATTCAGCCACAAGATAATACAAACAATGAAATTACAATGTGCCCACCCATCTGTTTGATCCGAACTCACCTCCAATTCTATTCTTGTAAATTTGACAACACACACCAGGGGTGCCCACGTAAACCCCTGTTATTTGAGTTAGCACTCGAGCTTCTGGTGCTCTGTCTTCGGCAGTTGAGTTGTGACTGAGGCATCCCCCTAAATAGTATGGAATGATCATTTTGTAACTCTTTTGTAATCGGGTATTCAAAATATATAGTTTGGCCAGGAAAGTTGTGTTTTTCCATAATCCTGTAATTAAATGTTTAAAAGATGTCCTGTAACATTTTCGACATATTGCCTATCTTGAATTAGAGTATATTTGAATGAGCATGAAATCATTCTAAGGGATTTTGGTGGTCATTACAACCCTGGCGGACGGTGTTAAAGCTGCGGTAATACCGCAAACAGGCCGGCGGACAAAAAAAGGGAATTATGACCGTGGCGGAAACCGCCAACATAGACAGCCACTTTAACACTCCGACCGCCACGGTGGTACAGACAAGCAGCACTGCAGTCACCGCCAACAGACAGGCGGAAGACAATGTACCGCCCACAGTATCACAACCCACCAATCCGCCACCTTTTCCGGGGCGGATTCACCGTGGATAAAAACACGGCGGAAACAGCTTTTGCAATGGGAAAACGCTCACCTCAACATACTCCACGAGGAAGGAGGCCACCATGGAGCCCGAACTACATATCCTCCCTGCGCTTGTCTTTCTGCTCCTCTACGAACACCAGCAACGTAGGTGCCGAAGACAACGGTGAGTACTGCACCTACGACATAGGGGAGGGGGAGGCAAAAGTCAGGGGGACACACACGCAACACCCCCACCCCGACCCTCACCCACTACAACACACACACCAATGCATTTCCAAACAGCACAGTAACAAACCCCTACCCCCCCGGAAGAATGCAAAGACAAAAGGAAATGAGTTCAACCATTGTAATGTATCAAAATACAGTAACCAAATATATACAGATATATAAAAACAATTGAAAATCATATATCACGATTAGAACTGCAGGCATGGACATATCAGCGTCCGTGGACCACTGGGCCCACAATGCATGGGCGAGGCCCACACTAGATACCTGTCCACAAACGGAGAGAACACTGCAGGGGCATCAGATAGAAATACAACAGGCACCTCAGGGGGAAGAGAAGGGGGGGGCACCTCAGCCGGATTACAGCACCATGCCAGATCCACAACGGGGCTCCATGCCCATTGATGTATCCTGGGGAGTGCAAAGCCACAGTCTCTCAAGTCTCTACAGTGGGTGGGTTGCCCACTGCTTTATCCTGGGGAGTGCAAAGCCACAGTCTCTCAAGTCTCTACAGTGGGTGGGTTGCCCACTGCTTTATCCTGGGGAGTGCAAAGCCACAGTCTTTCAAGTGGATAACAGTCTCCACTGGTTCTGGAGGGGGACTGGTGCCCAGAGTGCTTCATCCTGTGAAGGACAGACAGAGTGGATGCAGGTCTCCACTGGTTCTGGAGGGGGACTGGTGCCCAGAGTGCTTCATCCTGTGAAGGACAGACAGAGTGGATGCAGGTCTCCACTGGTTCTGGAGGGGGAATAGTGCCCAGAGTGCATCACGCTCCCCGTGACGTTCCCAGTTCCGTCACTGTCCCAGCTGCACATGGGCTAACGATGCTTGATTTGGCGGTCTTTGCCCTATTCAGCGGTCTTCACCATGGCGGTCTTTGCCCTGTTCAGCGGTGCTAGCCTTTGCTGTGTCTGACCTGTTCAGCGGTGCTTTGCCATGGCGGTCTTTGCCCTGTTCAGCGGTGCTTGCCTTTGCTGTGTCTGACCTGTTCAGCGGTGCCTTGCTATGGCACAAAAAGGGGGGGGGCGACAGAAGAAAGACAGGTTGAGTGTATGGCTTACCGCTACCGTTGGCGGACAATACAGACACAGCAGCCCCCTGCATTACGCCGTGCTCTTGGCCTCTACAGATGCAATTCCTGGGATATGGCCTACATGGCTATGAGTGTCATCTGTCCACATAGATGACACAGGGGTATGTATACCTGTACTTGGCACTCTACAGAGGTGGGGTGGAGGGCCACAGGGCCATGCCTTACGAAGGGGTCTAGCTTACGTAACTCGCCCTGGCCTAGGGAAACCCACAGCCCTCCTCCCCCACCCAGACCCCTCCACTGCGCGCAGTCATGAGAATGAGACTGTACTCACCCCCTTGTGTCTGCAGTGATGCCCTCAAGCGCCCATCCAACTCAGGGTAGGCCACCGCCAGGATCCGGAACATCAGGGGGGTCATGGTGCGACGGGCACCCGTCCCACGTTGGGAGGCCATCCCCAGCTGAGCCTCCACCGTCTTCTTGCTCCAGCGGCGAATGTCCTCCCATCTTTTATGGCAGTGGGTGCCCCGTCTCTGGTGGACCCCCAGGGTCCGGACGTCCTTGGCGATGGCACGCTAAATGTCCTTCTTCTGGTGGGTGCTGACCTACATGACATGTACAGGGGAAGAAGAGAAGTCTTTAGCAACTGCACCGTCGAAGTGAGTGGCCCCCATCCCTACCTTTGCCATGTGGCACATGCATTCACAGTCCTTCATGGTCGCAGAACTCTGCCCCCTTCCTACTGACATCCAGCCCTCTCCACCCAGCATAGCCCATACAACGTGCTCCCTGTGTACTTACCTGTTTGTCTGGAGGACCGTAGAGTAGCGTGTACTGGGGGAGGACCCCGTCCACGAGCTTCTCCAACTCCTGAGCAGTGAAGGCAGGGGCCCTTTCCCCAGACGCAGCAGCCATTGTCTCTTCCAGACCGAGGTCACAGCAGCACTTGCAGTGTAGGTCCTCTGCTGTCGAAGATCAGGTATCGAGTGATTGAACAGATAGAAAATGACGGTCACGTCCGCGGCGGTGCGTATCATCACCGCCGGCGCACTTCATCATTGGCTCCTGAGACCGTAGGGTCCAATGTTAACCAATGCAGCATTGCGCTGCGGTCTACGACCGCCTACCGTGACGGTGTACAACGCCAGCGCAATTACCTCACATCCCATTGTCCCAGTTTAGAGGTCAGACAGCCGCCATTTCAGGGGCCCACATGGCTTCATTTACTACTGCGTCACACATACCTAGGCCTACACTCAACACACATAAAGGAAGAGTTTTGTATTTGGTGTTGTGTTCTGTGTAGCTGTGGGTACATACCTGAGAATTTGTTGACTCTGTGCTCGCTGTTGTCCTTCTTAGGCACCGTCAGCTGGGACATTTGAGGAGATGGCGGAATCCTCCAGTGTACCGACCGCTGGTGGACCTGTTAACAATGGAGGAGTGACATTTGATCATCAACCAACAGGTTTGACCGTGCCACAATCCAGGAACTGTGTACCCAGTTGGAGCCAGACCTGATCTCACCAATCCGCCATCCCACAGGAATCCCCCCTGAAATGCAGGTGCTATCAGTGCTCCATTTCCTTGCAAGTGGATCATTTCAAACTACAGTGGCCATGGCATCAGGGATGTCCCAGCCTATGTTTTCCAACGTGTTGTCCAGAGTGTTGTCTGCCCTTCTGAAACACATTAGGAGCTACATCGTTTTCCCTCAGGTGGAGGATTTGGCTTCAGTTAAAGGTGACTTCTATGTCCTGGGACATATCCCTAACATCATAGGTGCCATTGATGGGACCCATGTAGCTCTGGTCCCCCCACGCAGGAGTGAACAGGTGTACAGGAACCGGAAGAGTTATCATTCCATGAATGTACAGATGGTATGTTTGGCAGACCAGTACATCTCCCAGGTTAATGCTATGTTCCCTGGCTCTGTGCATGACGCCTACATCCTGCAGAATAGCAGCATCCCTTATGTGATGGGTCAACTCCATGTGTGGCTATTAGGGGACTCTGGTTACCACAACCTGTCCTGGCTATTGACCCCAGTGAGGAATCCCAGGGCAGAGGAACGCTACAATGAGGCCCATGGGCGGACTAGGAGGGTGATCGAACGCACATTCGGCCTCCTAAAGGCCAGGTTCAGGTGCCTCCATATGACCGGTGGTTCCCTATTCTACTCACCAAGGAAGGTGTGCCAGATCATCATCGCCTGCTCGATGCTTCACAATCTTGCTTTGCGACGCCAGGTGCCTTTTCTGCAGGAGGATGGTCCAGATGACGGTGTTGTGGCAGCTGTGGAGCCTGTGGACAGTGATGAGGAGGAAGCTGAGGAAGAAGACATAGACAACAGGGCGTCAGTCATACAGCAATGTTTCCAGTGACACACATGTGAAAACAATTTTTTTACCATTACATTCACTTTCACACTTCTACCTCTATCCTGTCTGTCAATTTGAAGCAGTATTTGGTAACTCAGTTTCCATTACGGTTTCACAGGTGTGGTTACCAACGTGTGTCATCTGCTTGCATCCTTCATGGACTTGTGATGTGTGACATAGGTATGTTGGCATTACATTTGAAAACGCATTTTGTCACTGTAATTGGTAATACACATTTAAAAAATCACAGACTGACTCCAGATTGTTTTGTGGTTCAAGGGTGTTTATTGAAGTGCTAATTATTGGAGGGGGTGGCAAAATGGTGATGGGTGATGGAGGAGGAATGTCCATGGCAGAGTCCAGTCTATTAGTCTCACAGGTGCACTGCCTATATGGGCATAGGAAGTGGAGCTGGGGCAGTTCCAATCTGGACAGGGTAACAAAGTGAGACAGTGGGATGACAATCAGGGTGGTCTCATTTCCTGGCGGGGGTCTTGCCATTGTGCTCTGTCCTGTTCCTGGATCTCAGGAACCGCTTGCGGGATGGTTCTCCATCTGTAGGGGGTGGGGTGCTGGTGTGGTGGTCCTGTGGCGGGGCGTCCTGTCCACTAGCGCCAGCGGAGGTGGTGGGCAGTTCATCGTCTAGGCTAGTGTCAGGGGCCCCTTGGAGTGCCACGGTGTCCCTCATGGTCATTATTATGTCCTTCAGCACCCCTACGATGGTGCCCAGGGCGGAGCTGATTGTTCTGAGCTCCTCCCTGAAGCCCAAATACTGTTCGTCCTGCAGGCGCTGGGTCTCCTGAAACTTGGCCAGGACCATAGCCATCGTCTGCTGGGAGTGGTGGTATGCTCCCATGATGGAGGACAGGGCCTCGTGGAGAGTGGGTTCCCTTGGCCTGTCCGCCCCCTGTCGCACAGCAGCCCTCCCAGTTCCCCTGTGTTCCTGTGCCTCCGTCCCCTGGACCGTGGGCCCACTACCACTGCCCCCAGGTCTCTGTTGTTGTTGGGGTGGTGGGTTATCCTGGGTTCCCTGTAGTGGTGGACACACAGCTGATTGACGTGTCCTGGGTACGGAGGTATGGGCCCGCTGGGTGGGTGCTGTGCTGGTGTTACCAGAGGGTGGAAGGTCAGTGTTGGGCTGTGCCTGTGCGAGGGGAACCGACTGTCCCGAGGCCCACGATGGTCCGGGCTGGTCATCTGGATCCAGTTGGCTAGAGCTGCTGTCGTCACTGTGGGCCTCTTCTGTGGGTGGAGTGGAGATGTCTGGACCCTCCTGTGTGGTGACGTTACATAGTGGTCCTGCAGGGGTATAAGAGCATGATTATTGCATGTGTGTGTGTCATGGTGTGCAATGGGTGGGTGTGCGTGCACCCCAGTGCAAGCCTTCCTGTGTGGGGGCTTGTGTGATGATGGTTGGGGGGTTGTTATGGGTATGTGCAGTGGGCATGCTTTAGTGATGGGTGTCCATGCTTAGTTGTGTCATGCAGGGCTTGTTGTTGGGATGTGTGGTTTGTGTAATTAGTACATTAGTGAGGAGTTGGAGTGATAGGGGAGGGGGTGAGGGTGGGGGTGTGTGATAGCCTGCAGGTAGGGTGGGGGATATGATAGTTAAGATTTGACTTACCAGTGTCCATTCCTCCACCGACTCCTCCGAGGCCCTCTGGATGCATGATGGTCAAGACTTGCTCCTCCCATATTGTTAGTTGTGGGGGAGGAGCTGGGGGTCCGCCGCCAGTCCGCTGAACTGCAATGTTGTGCCTGGAGACCACAGAACGCACCTTCCCCCGTAGGTTGTTCCACCTCTTCCTGATGTCCTCCCGATTTCTTGGATGCTGACCCACAGCGTTGACCCTGTCGACGATTCTTCGCCATAGCTCCATCTTCCTGGCTATGGAGGTGTGCTGCACCTGTGCTCCAAATAGCTGTAGCTCTACCCGTAAGATTTCCTCCACCATGACCCTGAGCTCCTCCTCGGAAAACCTGGGGTGTCTTTGGCGTGACATGGGGTGGTGTAGGTGATGTGTGGGGTGGTGTATGTGTTGATGAGTGTGGTGTTGTGTGGTGGTGTGGGGTGTTTTGAGCGTGGATGTTGTATGGGTGATGGTGTTGTGTGCCTCTGTGTGGTGGGGTTGTCTATTGCTGTAGTCTCTGTCTGTCGCCTTCGTCTTCAGTTTTTTGTCGTAGGGGTTTGTGGGTGATGTGGGTGTGTGTTTTATATTGTGTTGGGTGTGTGGGAGTGGCGTTTGTATGTGTATCAGGTGTGTGTATTTGGAATTGTCCAATGTGGCGGTGTTTTGGAGATGTGTACCGCCAATGGAATACCGCGGTTGAAAGACCGCCGCGTGGATTCGTGTGTCGTGATAGCATGGGCGTGTTTCTGTTGGCGTGACGGTGGAGGTTTTGTTTTCGCCAGTTTATCACTGACCTTTGGTGTGGCGGACTTCTGTGGGTGTCTGAATTTCGGCGGATTCCGAGATGTGGGTCATAATAGCTGTGGCGAATTCCGCGGCCGCGGCGGTGTATTGGCGGTCTTCTGCACGGCGGTAAGCGCCTTTTACCGCCAATGTTCTAATGACCCCCTTTGTCTTGATTTTAGTGTAATATTTTTGCACATTTAAAAAGTGTGATTTTTCATATTTTTAATGGCAAGAAATATTGCTTTTTGAAAGTAAGGGAAAAGGTACACAATGTCAGCATCATGTAAACTAACTTTGACATAATGGAAATGAAACAGTTACCAAAAGTTGAAGTAGTGTTCTCATGGTTACTTTGACTCAAAGTGTAGACTCAAAGTATAGAATTTAAAAAAGCATTTCCATTCTGTCTAGATAAGATGATTAGCAAATCCAATAAAACCTCAAGCAATACTTGAATGCTAGTATTTTTAAACTTTCATACCTTTAATTACACACAATTATCACAGGTTAATTACAACATGGAATGTTACAACAAAGCTAAGACTGAACACAATGCATTTGCTCTTAAGTGAATGTACAAATGATATGCTTATCAGCTGTGTGGTACTAAAGTCTTCCAGCTGAGCACACAGGGCCAACCACGCTGCTTTCAGGACCATCTTGCATGGTGGCCCATCAGCGAATGCCAAGAATTTGGCTGGGAGGACAATTTAAGAATGTTCTGGCCCTTCTTCATGGCCCAGAGATGCAAGTCCTCTGAGTGCTTGCAGCATAGCTTCTCCCGTCGAGCAGGGACACTCACTGCACTACAGCACATGGTGATGTCTCTCCAAATTTGGGTCCACGCTGTATTGCTAGGCTAGGACTCAGGGCCTCATAAAGCTGAAGGTAACTTTGGTAGACTCCCTCACAAATAATCTTTAATTCCTCATCAGTCAATGGGGTGCTGCCTCATCTTCCCGTTCAGCCATGTTTGGTGTTTTAATAATGAAAGGAGTAACAAGATGGGGAAGAGGCTGTTGTGGTGAAAGTATGGCTCAGAATGACCATAAAATGGCTGACGTTCTCTTCCTGTATGTAATATCCTGTTTGTAGCAGTGGGAGATGTAGTTGCAGGTGGAGATGTCTGCATGCAAGAGGGAAAGCTTTACAGGGACAACACCCTGCCCTAAACAATTCTTAGAGGCATTTTCCTCACACTTAGAAACAGGAGAAAACTAGGAGAAATACCTTCTTTACGTCTACCCTGGGAAGGTGTACCTAAGGAGGATCTGGGGCCAATCAGATGGGCTCAAGGAGGGATTGTTCTGAATATTCCAGGCTTAGTTGGGAGGTCTGGTTACTCCTAGAGATGGTCACTGGACAGTTCAGAACTTTATGTTGGCTCATGATTTCCTTGGTAGGTGGTCTAACATTGTTTCTACCTCTCCAACTTGCCCCGCCACCTGTTGTCCCATCTCCCAGTTCATCTGTCATTCCTATTCTCCTGCTATCTCTGTGTTTCCTTCTTCACATGGGGTGTGTAGTCCTGCTACAGCTAACCCTTCAACATCTGTGTCAGTGTAGGACTTTACTGTCATTGTGGTGGAAAGGGAGAATGAGGATAGCCAGGAGCTATTACTCCAAAGCCAGGAAAATGAATCAGACATCCCATCTGACTTGGAAGAGTATTTTGATTATGGTTAAGGACAATAGATTTTGATTGTAAACTTTGATTTTTGGTATACAATAGAGCATTCTTTTTATGGACTGATTGTTGTTGTTTTTTATGGAGATTTTTTTAATTGGTCCCCTTTGTATCTAGATTTCTTCCCTTGACTTTTCCGGACATGTTTTTATTATTTGCCCACCACCTCTAAGCCTCCATTTCCCCTCTGAATGAAGACTATTTTATTTCACTTTGCCTATTCCCAAGGACAGTTTGTAATTTACTCTTGAACTGATCTTTTTGTAAAAAAATGTTTACTTGAGCACTTAAAACAAATATTTAACACTCTAGGTCTAATTCTGTTTTATTGAGTTTCACCAAAGTACTACAACAACTCCCACCTGCAACCACTGGCCGGTGGGTGACACAGAACATCAACACCCTAGCGCACATAGACAAAAGGGTGGAAGAGAAAGGGAATAGGGAAGTAGGAAGAAGGGTATATCTGGCACCCCAAATCAAGGCTCTAGTGCAAACATCTCTCTCATGGGAAGAGTCTAGATGAAACAGGGCATGAAGGAAGTCATTCATTGTGAGGGGGTGGATTGTGTGAGTCTTAATATGTGTAGATAGATGGGGCATGTTAACTCCTGTTAACTCCATACTTACATAAGCACTGTATGCATGGTGCCCAAATTCTATCAAATTGAGGTAGGGTGTGGTGAACTACCGCTGTAAGTTTCTCCATCCCCAAGAGATCTCATAATTTGTGAAGCCAATCTAAGGCCCACATTATGAACTTGGCGGCAATCACCGCCGACCGCCATGCTGACAGTGAACAAAGGACCGCCAGTGGCGGTGAACTCCACACTGCCGTCCAATGATGCCAAAAACCTTGCAACCTCCACCCACCCCCAGGGCCAACAACAGCGGAAAGGCAGTAAACCTCACGCCATCACCGCCATGCAGACAAATTCCCCGCCCACCAAATAATGATGCATAAATCAGCTCGGCGGAAAGTAAATGTCGAACGACCATTGGCAGTACGGACCGCCACGGCCAGCAATGGGACCCAACAACAACAAATTCACACATTGGCAAGTTGTTAAAGCACACACCTGACACTCATCCACAAGAATTTTAAACACACACATACACACCCCACAATCCTTTGCAACACCAATAGCACAACAGATATTGATACCACAACATGCATACACTGAACTAACCATCACACAAGTCACACACCCAAAAACACCACCAAAACTCATACATTGCACACCCACCATCACAAGTCACACACCCAAATACACAACAGCACCCTCACCAACACACCTACAACACACCACCCACAACACACAGCATGGCACTCCCTAAGCAACCCTGCTTCACCAACAGGGAGTTAAGGATCATGGTGGATGAAATATTGAGGGTTGAGCCACACCTATTTGGGGCACAGGTGCAGCAGACACCCTTGGCCAGGAAGATGGAGCCATGGCAGGGGATAGCCAAGAAGGTCAACACAGTGGGAAAGCATCCATGCACAAGGGACGACATCAGCAAGAGATTGAACGACCTGCAAGGGAAGGTGCTTTCCATGGCATCCAGGCACAACATCACCGTACAGAAGACTGGTGGTGGTCCCCCTTTGCCCCTGCTGAATACACCAACTGGGAGGAGAAGGTCTTGGCTATCCTGCACCCGGACGGCCTCCCTGGACTCACCACACCTGTAATGCATGTATCACCCCATCCCTCTTACTACCACCAGGATCCCATCCCCTACCCAGTCCTCAACACCCACACACTCATTTCCATGTCACCTGCATGTCCACAATACCCCATGCAAATCACCATCCAGCCCCTGTGCACAGTCATCAACCCCTGCATCAACCCCTGCGTGTAATCTCAGGAGCACCACAACACCCACAATGCACCACCTCCACACAATAAATGCAATAAATGCATCAAAGAGAACACGAAGGGACCCTGCATGCCTCTAAATGGAAATCCAACCACCAATTACTGCTGACCAGTGCTGCAAATGACAAGAATGTGCAGGAAACCCACATCTCAATTTTCTCACACACAGGTACCACCACCCATGCCACCCAGACGGAGATGTTAAGGAGTGCCAGTCCTCCACCTGAAGATGAAGGGCCCACTCAGGAGAGTGCAGATGGATGTCTGGACACAGAGGAAATTCCTGGCCCATCCCACACCCCTGGACAGTCACCCTCCAGAAGCCCCACCCAGGACACCACTGACACCCCTACCAACCAGCCACCACCATCAGCTCTGGCCCAACGCCCCACACCAGTGTCCCCTGCCACGGACTGACTGTCCACATGTACAGAAGCCCAAGTCCCCATCCACCACCACGCAGGATGATGAAGGGCCCATTTCAAGTGTGACTGCCAGACCTGTGCAGGGGACAGATGCACAGGGAGCTGGGCCAGTGGGAAGGTATCAGTGGCCCAGGGGGGTGGCCCAAGTAGGGATGCTGCTGCCCAGGAGGCCATTGCTGAGGTACTGGGAGCTTACCACCATTCCCAGGACAGGATGGGCCAGATCCTGGCCACCTTGGAGGAGAATCAGAGGCTGCAGGTAGCACACCACCAGGAGGCCATGGAGCAATAGAAACAGCTCAATGTTACCATGGCCACCATTGCAGGGGTGCAGCAGCCCCAGACAAACATCCAGCCTGAGTCCTCCACCTACCTGCAGGCCCCTTTCACTAGCCAGGACACTGCCCTCCCATCTACATCTGCAACAGCTACTGGACTGGTGGCACTGCCAGAGAACTCACAGGACACCAGCACCCCATCTCCTGCAGCCCAGCTTCACCCTCACAAACATGGCGTCAGACCCAGAAAACCCACTGAAACACCAGCTAAGACCAAGCCCACCGCCAGGAAGTGACTCTGTCCTGAACTGTCTCCCTTGGTTGCCACTGAGCTACCTTGTTGACATGCCTCTGCCACTTCACCATCTTCCAATGGCCCTATGGATTTTGTCCCTGTGCTACCAACAGCTGTGCAAATGTACCTGAGAATGTTGTTCACCATGTGCCCACTCCCTTCCACTCATGGATGTTTTGACTTGGAGTAAATACACTTGTGCATCCTAAATCTCTGTCCTCATTTAGTATGAGCAATCAAATGTGATTATGTGTGCAATAGCCAGTTACTGTCATGATGCCGTTTGCATTGCAGGAGGGGTCTAACAGACTGTAGTGTCTGAAGTATAAATTCCATTGCGTTAACTCACATCTGCCACTTCAGTCATGAATGTGCTACATCACTGGTAAGGGACACCACAGCACTTACTACACGAGTCACCCTGAAACAATGCAGTGAAGCCATCAGCATCATAGGTAATGTATCTGAGAGCCACTGGACGTATAGCCAGATTAGCTGGGTCCTGGAGTTGATGTCTTCCCCCTCTTCTTCACCATCACTCTCATCCCTCCTCTGAGGTGACAGGGCTGGTTGGACAGCATCCTCATCTTCCTGAAGTAGGATAACTTTCCTCACAGCCAAGTTGTGCAGCATTCAGCAGGCCACCACCTTGTCAGGGACATAGAACAGGGATCCTCCAGAGAGATGCAGGCAACAAAATCTTGCCTTCAGGAGTCCTATGGTCCGCTCAATCACCCTCCTAGTTCGCCCACATGCCTCATTATAATGCGTTCTGCATCTGTCCTGAGATTTCTCATGGGTGTTAGGAACCATTTCATGTTTGGGTAGCCAGAATCCCCTGCAAAATGGGGTTGAAACACACACTATCTACCTGCATACAGCCTGCCTGTCAGCTATGTAGCTGATCCAGTGTCATACACACTCACCTATGAGCCAAGCTCTGTCCCCCTGTAGTTGTCCCATCATATGTGGCGCACTGCTGTTTCTCAGGACGAATGAATCATGGACTGATCCTGGGAACCTTGCATTGACATGTGAAATGTACTGATCAGCAGCACACATCAATTGGACTTTCATGGAGTGATAGTTTTTACGATTCCGAAACACCTGTTCATTTACTCTTGGAGTTATGAGGGCTATGTGGGTACCATCATTGGCACCTATCACCTGGGGGATATTTGCAAAAGCCTAGAATCCAGATTTTGTGGTGGTGAGATCAGCCCGTTGGGGAAACTGGACATAACTTTGCAGGTGTTGCACGAATGCATTCAGGAAATTGGACAGGATGTGGATGAACATTGGCTGAGATACCCCGGCAGTCATGCCCACTGTCACTTGGAATGAGCCTGTGGCCAAAAAATGGAGCACAGATAGTACCTGAATAGTTGTAGGTATGCCATGGTGATTCCTATTAGCTGGCTTCAGAACAGGTTCCATTTATGTACAGAGTTCCAGGATTGTAGCTCGATTCAGGCAGTAATTTATGATGATGTGACTTTCCTCCATGGTGGCCAGATCTACCAGGGGTCTGTAAACAGATGAGGCTCTGCTCTCCCTCACCACATGGGTCTGCACCTAGGGGGGAGGAAGGAAGACACATTGAGTTGGGACACACACTTGCATCACATGGTGACAGAATTCATGTTTTACATGCGACACAAATTTACCTCACACAGACACAAAGAAGGAAGTAATCCTGTCAGGCTAGTGTGCGGTGAGGTGTCTCAGTCATAATGGCATCACAGTGTAGACACACTTCCCACCATGATTCAATGTGGAGGACCAGTACTCAACGAAGGGGAGAGGAGAGGGAATGGAGCCATGGATGAGGCCCCCAGCCAGGCTCTGGAGGCGTGGTGGATGTAAAATGGTAGCCTCCTGCCATACAGGTAGTGTAATGTGGAAGTGACTTTATTCCGCTAGCGTTACTCGTCATGGCAGTAGGCGGTGTTCACCGCCGTGCACCTGATCATTGGATAACATGATTGTCAATGGGGAAGCTGGGCCAATCATGATCCCTGCAGGCGGTGACGGTGCACACAGCCACAGTATCTACTGCCATTTTGACATGCCCTTGACACTTGACTCTTGCACTATGAGAAGGGAGCAACTCCACTGCGTGTGCTGCTGTGTCCTGACTCTGGTCCCTGAGATGGCATGTGTTACAGGGGAACGGGCCCTGCCCGTCACCGTGGAGGAGCTGGAGAAGCTGGTGGACGGTGTCCTACCCCCGTATGTCAAGCTGTATGGCTGACCACAGCAGCAGGTTAGTTGCTATTTGCCCTCTTTAGATGTGTGTGAATGTGGCGGATGCCAGTATGTGATTTTGTTTGCTGTGTGAATGCTCACCTGTAGTGTGTCTGGCAGTTTTTGGCTTGGAAATTGTCCAGATGTATGTCTCCATAGGTCATGTGAGGTTTAATGGGCATGGCATTTGTGTATGGGTCACCCACACTGAAGTCTGTTTCTTTACTCTGTGTGTCCCATGCAGGTCAGCGCCCATCAGAAGAGGGGACTGTGGCAAGCCATCGCCAAAGAAGTGCAGACCCTGGTGGTCTACAACCAGCAGAGCACCCACTGCAGGAAGCAGTGGGAGGACCTGAGGCACTGGGCCAGAGAGACCGGAGAGGCCCAGCTGGGGAAGGTCTCCCAACGAGAGAGGAGTGCTCGTTGGACCCTGACCCCCCTAAAGGCCCGCATTCTGGCAGTGGCCTATCAGGATTTGGATGGGCGCTAGAAGGCAGCACTGCAGCCACAAGGTGTTGAGTCCCAACACTGTTGTGATGCCACTATGATGAGTGTAGTTAGGTGCTAAGGGGTACATGCATAGTAGTGCCAGGCACATAGACAGCTGTGTCCCAACATGTACATATTTATTGGAATTTACATACTTCTTTCTTGTTTTGTGCCCCCCCCATGCACTTGTGTCCTTGTGTACTTTAGCATCATCTGGTGAGGGAGCTGAGGCACTGGCGAATGGGGATGCTGCAGCCCATGGGACCCATGTGGCAGATTCCACCAACGCCAAGGGTACCCGTGGTTTGGAGGGTGAGGGGAGTACCACGGGAGAGGCAACTACCACTGGAGGTAGTAACTCCGATACCTCCTCCGATGGCAGCTCTCTGGTGGTGGCGGAGTCTACTGGGCCCACCCATTCTTTGCCGTCTTCCGCAACCCCATACCATCACCGCCCTTCCAGTAGCTCCCCAACAAGTTGCCCGTACCCGCTCACCCAGGACGGTGGGTGTCTCCTTCACCCCAGGGACCTCATCTCCTGCCCCAGTCAGCCCTGCTGCTCTCACGGAGGAGGCTATTAACCTCCTGAGAACAATCTCTTTAGGACAGACAACCATCGTGGTTGCCATCCAGGGGCTAGCATCCCAGATGTAGCAATGCAAAGCATACCTGGAAGGCATTCACTGTGCCATGTCTTGCTTAAAGAGATCTTTTCTGGCTCTGGCCTCCTCTTCCACAGCAGCCAGTGTCCCTAGTCTTTCCGTCCCCCCTCCCACCACCTCTACCCCTTCCAGCACTCCACTCCCTTCACCCATCCCAAGCACACATACAGACTGCCATGCTCACAGATCAACACAGAAGAAGCACACAGAGAAACACAAGCACCACACTTTCCACCACATGCATACCAAAGCACACACAGCATCCACCTTCACCACTGTGTCAACCTCTCCCGCCTCCCTGTCTGTCACTCACCATGCACACCCACATGCACTGCACCCTCATTCACTGCTGCTGCCCCCATTCTTGCAGTCACCACAACAGCTGACATCCTGGCTTTGGGTGTTCTGTGTGCCTCCGGTGAGTGTTTCCCTTTATATAGGTCGTTTCCGCCAAGCTTTGCATGGTGGTGGTTCCCGCCCTGGAACTGATGGCGGTGTGGTGTTTCATTATTTGGTGGGTGGGTAGGGCCTTTCTGCCGGGCTGAAGATGGCGTCCCCCGTCGTAGTCGGGACTACCAAAATGCCTGTTTCTCATGTGATTCATTATTTGGCAGTCCGGACTGCCAGCCTGATGGCGGTAGTTACTGCCACCGCCGGCGGTGCCGTGTTTACCGCCATGTTCATAATGACCACCTAAGCATGTTGGCACAACATCCATACCCAAAGGGGACAGTAGCACATGCTTGGCTGGACCTATAGTTAGGGTTATAGCCCACCCTCTTGCTGAATTTCAGAGGGGTAAAAAAGAAAATATTAGGGAGGTCCAACAAAATATAATTAGGGAACCGAGGGGACTCGCTGTCATACATTCTGTTAACATCTGCTGAAACTTCCATCCAGAACCTCTGTATTTTAGGGCAGTGCCAAAGTAGAAGCGTAACAGTGCCAATTTGACTACAGTGTCTCCAGCAATGGGAATCCCCGCCTGGCCTCCACTCGGCCACCCGTGATGGTGTGTAATACCAATAATGAGCTATCTTGAGGAACATTTCCTTACCCAACGTACTACATGATGAAGCACGTGCTCGGTGAACAATGTCTTGCCACTCACGTAGGG
Source organism: Pleurodeles waltl (assembly GCF_031143425.1). NCBI lineage: Eukaryota > Metazoa > Chordata > Amphibia > Caudata > Salamandridae > Pleurodeles > Pleurodeles waltl. The sequence continues at coordinate 732,850,385 of NC_090436.1, forward strand.
TGAATGCTCATTTGCATTCATGTTCCCATTTCTGCTGTGCAGGGTTAGTGGGGGGAAGCAAGAATATGTGAATGTCTGAGAGAATGTGTTTGTCACATTGGCAGGTAAGGACCGATTTTTCAAAGGGGGAGTGGCCTGCTAGAGTGAGGTTGCATTAACCAATGGCAGATGGCAATATATTGCCAATTTGCCAAAGTGGCGAGGCCATATTCACCCTGTAATTGAGCAAAGTCCAGGATCCCTTCTGCACCAAAAAGGTCTCCCACCCTCTTGCACCCTCTTGCAGCACACCTCCTGGCAGCACATGTATGTTGTTCCCTGGGATGACAGAAGGAAGTCTGGATTACCTAAAAGCAGTGTTAAGGGAGAGATACTGGAAGAGAATCAATGTCATTCTTGAACTCTATCCCTCACTTCCACTGTTGCCTGTATCACCAGGGAGACATACATGCCTGCTGGTCAATGCACCATAGGAAGCCAAAGTATCTTCCATATGTGCACACCGGTGATAGCCTGATCTATAAAGCACCAGTGTTTTTCAGTGCTCGTCTTGGCCCAATCCACCATCTACTGTAGTTGAGCACCCTGGTAGTACCTCACTAGGTGTGGCACAACCAATCCCAACTCTGTTTGATGTAGGTATGTCTGCTTCTTTGCCATTCTCACCTTTTTGTCTGCCCAGATAAAATTGCTTATCAGGCACTATATTTTGTCCATGACATGATCGGGCGGTTGTAAGGGTAGTGTCTGCATAACATAGAAGAGCCTGGGGAGCAAGGTCATCTTCAATGTGGCCAGACGCCCCTACGATGATGAGGTGCACTTCTTCCAGACTAAGAGGTCTGCTCTATCCCTAGAGAGGAGTAAGGCATAGTTTTCATGGGCAGTGCGCTCCAGAGTGAGAATAAAGTAAGAGTCCTAGATACCCCAGCCCCTGGAAGGTCCAGTCAAATGGAAAAAGCCTCTCCAAGGTGTCCTGATCTGCTTTAGGGATTGTTACACTGAGGGCCCGTGATTTCTGAAAATTAATATTAAATCCCAATGCTTTCCCTACATTTTCCATTTCGGCCATAAGATGTGGCAGGGATGTGAGTGGTTTTGTCACCAACATTATCACGTCGTCAGCATATGTTCCCCGCTTCCCATGGAGATACCATTTATAAGTTGGTGCTGCCTTACTCGTTCAGCGAAGGGTTCCATGTGTAGGGCAAAAGGGAGTGGAGACATCGGGCGTCCCTGACGAGTGCAAAAGGCTATCTCAAGGGGATTGGACAACAACCCATTGACTGTGACATGTGCCTTTGGGTGGGCATCACTGCATCCAATCCATCGTCTGAACCATGAGTCAAGCCCATATCTGGTCAGAATGCATTGGAGGCATGGCCAGTGGAATCTGTTGAAAACCTGTTCTCCATCAACAGACAGCTGCAGCATGGGCAGACGTGCTTGGTGTTGTCGCTGCAACCCCTCTCTGGTGTAACCCCGGATTGATCTGGGTCAATGAGGCCTGAAAATTTTGGTATCCACAGATAAAGAGAAATAGGCTGGTACGACAAGCAACTTACTGGATCCTTACCGGGTTTAGGAAGAATATTTATGATAGCCATTCTCAAAGTGTCGATAAAGGTACCACTGTCACAAAAAGAATTAAAAACGTTAATCAGAAGCGATGCAAGAATGGTTGCAAAGATTTTATAGAATCTGAAGAAAACCTGTCCTGACCGGAAGCCTTCCCCAATTGCATACGTTGGATAGCCGCAAGTACTTTTGTTAATTGTATATCTTTGTCGAGTTTGGAGGATTCGCCCTGAAGGTGCTAGGCGACTGTTGGTTGAGCTACATATTCCGTGGCTGCCCTTGACTAGAGTGCATCTGTGGAGTATACGGTGGAGTAAAATTATTCAAACTCATGTGCAATATGTTTGTCCTGCTGGACTTGAGGGCCCTGTAGACTTTCAATTTAGTGGATCCTTTGTTGCATAGTTTTCACCCGGAGCTGCTGTGCTAAGAAGTGACCTGCCTTATTCCCCTGCATAATATTTCTGGTGTGTATACAGGAGTGCACACTCTGCTTTATCTAAGTCTAAGGCTTTCGATTGTTTATGGTCTATGGTCAATTGGCAGCGTGTTCCAAGGAAGCCTGGGTGGACATGAGCTTCCTCCAAGTCCCTTACAGCCCGCTCCAACTGCGCATACTTTTCCCGTTGTTCCATATTAAGGCGAGTGCCGATTGAAATAAATCAGCACAATATGACTGCTTTCTGACTATCCCAGAGTAAGGCAATATGGGTATCAGGGGTATCGTTATGGTCTAAATAGTCATGCAGTGCATCTGTGATCTCTGTTCCAATGGTAGGTAGGAGAGGAGTTTGTGATTCAAACGCCATGTGCTCTGTTGGGGTCCTGTATGAGGTTTCTGAAGAGTTATTGTTATGGGAGAGTGGGCAGAGACGGCCGCTGCCCCAATGTCCACAGCTGTTGTGTTTATAGTGAGATGTGGGGAAGTCAAGAAAATGTCTAGGTGAGCATACGTTTGATGTGCAGCCGAAAAAAGGTATATGCCCTTGTTTGAGGATTGTGCTGCCTCCATACACCCACTAGCCCCATGTCGGAAAGCCATAGCTGACACTGTTGCGAAAGTGCTCCTATTTGTCCCACCCTATGTATCAACCTGTCCAGGGATGAGTCAAATACTGTATTTAAGTCTCCCCCAGAAGAATGCCCTTGACTGTGGTAGTCACCACCCTTCTGATCGTATCACGAAGAAATACCTCTTGATGATTGTTCGGGCATACACTGGAGCAAGCTTAAAGGTGTAGCCCCCTACCTCAAGGCACAGGGAGAGCAGCCTGCACGGAAGCTCCATCTTACATTTGCACTACGCTCCGAGGAAAGTGAGTAGCCAGAAGAATGGAAACCCCGCCCTCTTTCCCAGTCCTGATGAGAAATATTGGCAGTCAAACCAACAAGATTTCTTGCAATTCCAGTATGATTGAACCAGGTAGGTTTCCTGGAGAAGACAAATGTCACAGGCAGAGTCCGTGAGGAAGGTGAGAAGTGCTAGACGTTTTGTAGGGGCGTTAACGCTTTGGTTATTAAGGCCTAAAATCTTAAACATGGGGTCATATCATTGTGGATGCTGACTAAGAGACAGCTAGGCAAGTGTCACCTGGGGGAACAAGGGATGGACACGTTGGGAGAAATGTATGGAAGAACCAAACAACAGCACATTTTAATATGTCCTCTCTGGGGGACCGAACCATCAAACAACCAAGGGTCTGAGTCTCCAATAAGGGTATTCTCCTTCGATCGCTATGGCAGGAGGCAGGGAGCTCCACAGAGAACTTTCCTCCAGTGTCCTTGAGGGGGTGAAGCAGTAATCAAACATGATGGGACCCGCAGCAAGGGCCCCGCGGGTGCCAGATTGCCAGTGCCAGTGGCACCTCACTCAGAGTCTGGTTCCGAAGCTTTATCCTGCTGCTGCAACTGATACAAAAGAGCTGCATGTTCTTTACACCTATCTATGTCCGAGGGCTTCTGGACATGTTTCTTAGCTGAATGAGGGTGGGCTTGCATATCCCTTGAGGTTTTGCAGGCAATCTTGGCGGGGAGACAGTGTCCCTCTCCTCCAGTTGGCTATCCAGGTCGAGTAGCTATCGAGCCTCCTACAGTGTGCGGACCCTCGTGGTTTCTTTATTCCAGACAAAAGTCAGTCGAAATGGATGACCCCATTTATAGTGTATCCCCCACTCCCTGAGGAATTCTGTGATGTGTCGGAGCATTCTGTGGCATTGGAGTGTGATCGGAGATCCTGGTATAGCCTGACCTTGTTGCATTCAAATTACACAGAGGCTCTCTCATGGACGACTGCCATGGTTGTTTCCTTTTGGTGATAAGAATGTAGACAGATGAGAATATCTTGTGGTGTTCCAGGAGATTTAGCCGGACACCTTGCCCTGAAGGTACAATCCAGGACTATTCCTTTTCAGCTAAGTTGGGGACCACATGGCAGAAGAGACGCAGAATGTAGGACTTTGATCCGAATGTTGGAGCACCGAGATCTGTTCTCCAACTCCTCTATCTGGTAGAGAAGAGCCTAATTTTTGTCTTTAAGTGCCAGGAGCTCCCTTCTGTGCACCTCCAGTTCCTCCTCTTGGGAGCCACCTGCTTGGTCCATGGCATTGACTCGCTGGTCCAGTTCATTACAGTCTTCTTTTAAATCTTTCATGTCTGATGTAATGTCTTGCTTAAAGGTGGCCAGGTCTTTCCTCAGGGTGCCAAACAATTGTTCAAGGAAGGACCTCTTAACTGGAGCGTCATCTGCTGTTTGCGATCCGGCCTCAGCTAGTGCAATAAGCAGAGACTCCGCTGGCGGGGATGTCGTGACTAAGTCAGCTTTCTTAACATGGGGTTTCTGGAATATATCTTTAAGAGTGGCGTCTTTTCCGCTGCGGTTGGATAACATACTGGCAGAGGGGGATGCCACATCACCAAGGGGACTCGACACCAGGTGACCATCAATGTCACCCCTGTAGAAATAGTGGCTTCAGGACAAAGGATGTGGGGTTCCTCTCAGCAAGCGATGCTCCCCCTGCAGCAAGAAGAGTGGGGCCAGTTGCCTGGCACAGCTACAGAGTCCCCTCAATTGAGAGCATACCATTGAGCTTTCCTGGATATAACAGCTCTTCAAGTCCTGTCAGATAGGTCCTAGAGGGGCAGCAACATGGGAAAAAGCTTGTGTCTCAATATGTGGTACGACCTGATGGTCTCCCCCACACCAAAGGCAATGCGCAGGTGTTCCTCCCCAGGGTCTGAGCTTCTGCAGGTCTCTGTGATGTAAAGAAGCAGAAGCCAGTCGGTCAGGGCCTCCGCCACCCAGCCCTGGACTCCTCTAATTGGTCAGTACTCTGAGTGCCTGATGGTGGTCATGCTCTGCGATTATGTCCATAGCGGTCAGGTGGGAGGAAAGATCCCACCAGCCTGGGCCAGTGCAGGCATTCTACAGGGGAGCAGGAGACCCAGTAGGGTCAACACACTTGGCCGGATGAGGTAGTCTTTTAAAGAGTGGGAGGGGGACCGGATGCTATGCACAGATTGCCCTGGCACCAGGAGTCTGGACCGTTGAATCAGTAGCCTGTGGCAAGACCCGGGTAGCGGCCCCCAAGGGGCTAAAGCAGAGTTTCCCCCACCGTGACCCACAGCCACCAAATGTTCCTACCAGGGGGGCTCCATCAGCAGTCCTCTTCTCATCTTGCCTCTGCTCCTCAGGTAGGCCTCAGTCGTGTCCTCTTCCACTCCACACCGGTTGCTGGGACAGGCCCCACTCAGCAGGATCACCGGGTGTGGCAGAGCCGTCTCACCACTTCCGTATTCATATTGACTGGACCTGGGGCTGCACTAAGCATCCGCTGCATAGCTCACCTCCCACGGCTGTCCTCACTTCTCCCGTCAACTTCAATCCCTATGTGAGGCACAGTAGCCTCATGGTCACCATTTTGAGCTGCCTCCAATACAGTGGGCCATCCATTGGCAGTCTGGCTGTAGTGCGGCAGGGTAACTGTAAGGAAATGCCTCCTTGGCATGGTTGCCCCCTGACTTTTTGCCTTTGCTGATGCTATGTTTACAATTGAAAGTGTGCTGAGGCCTGCTAACCAGGCCCCAGCACCAGTGTTCTTTCCCTATCCTGTACTTTTGTATCCACAATTGGCAGACCCTGGCATCCAGATAAGTCCCTTGTAACTGGTACTTCTAGTACCAAGGGCCCTGATGCCAAGGAAGGTCTCTAAGGGCTGCAGCATGTCTTATGCCACCCTGGAGCCCTCTCACTCAGCACAGACACACTGCTTGCCAGCTTGTGTGTACTAGTGAGGACAAAACGAGTAAGTCGACATGGCACTCCCCTCAGGGTGCCATGCCAGCCTCTCACTGCCTATGCAGTATAGGTAAGACACCCCTCTAGCAGGCCTTACAGCCCTAAGGCAGGGTGCACTATACCATAGGTGAGGGTACCAGTGCATGAGCATGGTACCCCTACAGTGTCTAAACAAAACCTTAGACATTGTAAGTGCAGGGTAGCCATAAGAGTATATGGTCTGGGAGTTTGTCAAACACGAACTCCACAGCACCATAATGGCTACACTGAAAACTGGGAAGTTTGGTATCAAACTTCTCAGCACAATAAATGCACACTGATGCCAGTGTACATTTTATTGTAAAATACACCCCAGAGGGCACCTTAGAGGTGCCCCCTGAAACTTAACCGACTATCTGTGTAGGCTGACTAGTTTTAGCAGCCTGCCACAAACCGAGACATGTTGCTGGCCCCATGGGGAGAGTGCCTTTGTCACTCTGAGGCCAGTAACAAAGCCTGCACTGGGGGGAGATGCTAACACCTCCCCCAGGCAGGAATTGTCACACCTGGCGGTGCGCCTCAAAGGCTCACCTCCTTTGTGCCAACCCAGCAGGACACTCCAGCTAGTGGAGTTGCCCGCCCCCTCTGGCCACGGCCCCCACTTTTGGCGGCAAGGCTGGAGGGAACAAAGAAAGCAACAAGGAGGAGTCACTGGCCAGTCAGGACAGCCCCTAAGGTGTCCTGAGCTGAGGTGACTCTAACTTTTAGAAATCCTCCATCTTGCAGATGGAGGATTCCCCCAATAGGGTTAGGATTGTGACCCCCTCCCCTTGGGAGGAGGCACAAAGAGGGTGTACCCACCCTCAGGGCTAGTAGCCATTGGCTACTAACCCCCCAGACCTAAACACGCCCTTAAATTTAGTATTTAAGGGCTACCCTGAACCGTAGAAAATGAGATTCCTGCAACTACAAGAAGAAGGACTGCCTAGCTGAAAACCCCCGCAGCGGAAGACCAGAAGACGACAACTGCCTTGGCTCCAGAAACTCACCGGCCTGTCTCCTGCCTTCCAAAGATCCTGCTCCAGCGACGCCTTCCAAAGGGACCAGCGACCTCGACATCCTCTGAGGACTGCCCCTGCTTCGAAAAGACAAGAAACTCCCGAGGACAGCGGACCTGCTCCAAGAAAGGCTGCAACTTTGTTTCCAGCAGCCTTGAAAGAACCCTGCAAGCTCCCCGCAAGAAGCGTGAGACTTGCAACACTGCACCCGGCGACCCCGACTCGGCTGGTGGAGATCCAACACCTCAGGAGGGACCCCAGGACTACTCTGATACTGTGAGTACCAAAACCTGTCCCCCCTGAGCCCCCACAGCGCCGCCTGCAGAGGGAATCCCGAGGCTTCCCCTGACCGCGACTCTTTGAATCCAAAGTCCCGACGCCTGGGAGAGACCCTGCACCCGCAGCCCCCAGGACCTGAAGGACCGGACTTTCACTGGAGAAGTGACCCCCAGGAGTCCCTCTCCCTTGCCCAAGTGGAGGTTTCCCCGAGGAACCCCCCCCTTGCCTGCCTGCAGCGCTGAAGAGATCCCTAGATCTCCCATTGACTTCCATTACAAACCCGACGCTTGTTTCTACACTGCACCCGGCCGCCCCCGCGCCGCTGAGGGTGAAATTTCTGTGTGGGCTTGTGTCCCCCCCGGTGCCCTACAAAACCCCCCTGGTCTGCCCTCCGAAGACGCGGGTACTTACCTGCAAGCAGACCGGAACCGGGGCACCCCCTTCTCTCCATTCTAGCCTATGTGTTTTGGGCACCACTTTGAACTCTGCACCTGACCGGCCCTGAGCTGCTGGTGTGGTGACTTTGGGGTTGCTCTGAACCCCCAACGGTGGGCTACCTTGGACCAAGAACTAAGCCCTGTAAGTGTCTTACTTACCTGGTTAACCTAACAAATACTTACCTCCCCTAGGAACTGTGAAAATTGCACTGTGTCCACTTTTAAAACAGCTATTTGTGAATAACTTGAAAAGTATACATGCAATTTTGATGATTTGAAGTTCCTAAAGTACTTACCTGCAATACCTTTCGAATGAGATATTACATGTAGAATTTGAACCTGTGGTTCTTAAAATAAACTAAGAAAAGATATTTTTCTATATAAAAACCTATTGGCTGGATTTGTCTCTGAGTGTGTGTACCTCATTTATTGTCTATGTGTATGTACAACAAATGCTTAACACTACTCCTTGGATAAGCCTACTGCTCGACCACACTACCACAAAATAGAGCATTAGTATTATCTATTTTTACCACTATTTTACCTCTAAGGGGAACCCTTGGACTCTGTGCATGCTATTCCTTTCTTTGAAATAGCACATACAGAGCCAACTTCCTACATTGGTGGATCAGCGGTGGGGTACAAGACTTTGCATTTGCTGGACTACTCAGCCAATACCTGATCACACGACAAATTCCAAAATTGTCATTAGAAATTCATTTTTGCAATTTGAAATTTTTCTAAATTCTTAAAAGTCCTGCTAGTGCCTTGTGTGTTAAGTCCCTGTTTAGCATTGTCTTTTAGAGTTTAAAAGTTTGTTAAAAGTTTGAAATTAGATTCTAGAAACAGTTTTAGATTCTTTAAAAAGTCTTCCAACTTTTAGCAAAATAATGTCTGATACAGAGATGAATGTGGTGGAACTCGACACCACACCTTACCTCCATCTTAAGATGAGGGAGCTAAGGTCTCTCTGTAATATCAAAAAAATAACCATTGGCTCCAGACCTACCAAAATTCAGCTCCAGGAGCTGTTGGCAGAGTTTGAAAAAGCCAACCCCTCTGATGATGACCTCACAGAGGAAGAAATTAGTGACTTGGAGGCCAATGTCCCTCCTCCAGTCCTAAATAGGGAGAACAGGACCCCTCAAGTCCTGTCTCCAACTGTGTTAGTCAGAAATAGTGAGTCCCTCACAGGAGGGTCCCACATTTCTGAAATCACTGAGGATGCTCTCAGTGAAGATGACCTCCTGTTAGCCAGGATGGCCAAAAGATTGGCTTTAGAGAGACAGCTCCTAGCCATAGAAAGGGAAAGACAAGAGATGGGCCTAGGACCCATCAATGGTGGCAGCAATATAAATAGGGTCAGAGATTCTCCTGACATGTTAAAAATCCCCAAAGGGATTGTGACAAAATTTGAAGATGGTGATGACATCACCAAGTGGTTCACAGCTTTTGAGAGGGCTTGTGTAACCAGAAAAGTGAACAGATCTCACTGGGGTGCTCTCCTTTGGGAAATGTTCACTGGAAAGTGTAGGGATAGACTCCTCACACTCTCTGGAAAAGATGCGGAATTTTATGACCTCATGAAGGGTACCCTGATTGAGGGCTTTGGATTCTCCACTGAGGAGTACAGGATTAGGTTCAGGGGGGCTCAAAAATCCTCGAGCCAGACCTGGGTTGACTTTGTTGACTACTCAGTGAAAACACTAGATGGTTGGATTCAAGGCAGTGGTGTAAGTAATTATGATGGGCTGTACAATTTATTTGTGAAAGAACACCTGTTAAGTAATTGTTTCAATGATAAACTGCATCAGCATCTGGTAGACCTAGGACCAATTTCTCCCCAAGAATTGGGAAAGAAGGCGGACCATTGGGTCAAGACAAGGGTGTCCAAGACTTCAACAGGGGGTGACCAAAAGAAAGGGGTCACAAAGACTCCCCAGGGGAAGGGTGATGAGACAACCAAAACTAAAAATAGTAAAGAGTCTTCTACAGGCCCCCAAAAACCTGCACAGGAGGGTGGGCCCAGAGCCTCTTCACAAAACAATGGGTACAAGGGTAAAAACTTTGATCCCAAAAAGGCCTGGTGTCATAGCTGTAAACAGCATGGACACCAAACTGGAGACAAGGCCTGTCCCAAGAAAGGTTCCACTCCAAACTCCCATCCAGGTAACACTGGTATGGCTAGTCTCCAAGTGGGATCAACAGTGTGCCCAGAGCAAATCAGGGTCCACACTGAAGCTACTCTAGTTTCTGAGGGTGGGGTGGATTTAGCCACACTAGCTGTCTGGCCGCCTAACATGCAAAAATACAGACAGCAGCTCTTAATTAATGGGACTAGAATAGAGGGCCTGAGGGATACAGGTGCCAGTGTCACCATGGTGACAGAGAAACTGGTTTCCCCTGGCCAATACCTGACTGGAAAAACTTACACAGTAACCAACGCTGACAATCAGAGAAAAGTACATCCCATGGCAATGGTTACTTTAGAATGGGGAGGGGTCAATGGCCTGAAACAGGTGGTGGTCTCCTCAAATATCCCAGTGGACTGTCTGCTTGGAAATGACCTGGAGTCCTCAGCATGGGCTGAGGTAGAACTAAAAACCCATGCAGCAATGCTGGGTATCCCTGAACTGGTGTGTGTGAAAACAAGAGCACAATGCAAGGCACAGGGTGAACAAGTAGAGCTGGAGTCTGGAAGAATGGCCCAGCCTACCAAGAGAACAGGAAAGTCAGTTGGGAAACCAACTACAACACAGCAAAAGAAAGGGAACCTCTCTTCTCAGGAAGAAGTTCTGCCCTCTGAGGGAACTGAGCCTTTGGAGCTTGAACCTTATCAGGTTGAGCTCTTAGGCCCAGGGGGACCCTCAAGGGAGGAGCTGTGTAAGGGACAAGAAACCTGTCCCTCTCTTGAAGGCCTTAGGCAGCAAGCTGCTGAAGAGTCCAAAGGCAAGAAAAATGGAACGCATAGGGTCTATTGGGAAGATGGACTCCTGTACACTGAGGCCAGAGACCCCAAACCTGGTGCCACTAGGAGAGTGGTAGTGCCTCAGCTGTTCAGGAAGTTCATCCTAACATTGGCCCATGACATTCCCCTTGCTGGACATTTGGGACAAACCAAGACGTGGGAGAGGTTAGTCAACCACTTCTACTGGCCCAATATGTCCAACATGGTTAAGGAGTTTTGCCTCTCCTGCCCCACCTGTCAAGCCAGTGGTAAGACAGGTGGGCATCCAAAGGCCCCCCTCATTCCACTTCCAGTGGTGGGGGTTCCCTTTGAAAGAGTGGGTGTGGACATAGTTGGTCCACTAGAACCTCCCACAGCCTCAGGAAATATATATATCCTGGTAGTAGTGGATCATGCTACCAGGTATCCTGAAGCTATTCCCCTTAGGTCGACTACTGCCCCTGCAGTAGCCAAGGCCCTCATTGGTATCTTTACCAGAGTGGGTTTCCCTAAGGAGGTGGTGTCTGACAGAGGTACCAACTTCATGTCAGCATACCTAAAGCACATGTGGAATGAGTGTGGAGTGACTTATAAATTCACTACACCATACCATCCACAAACTAATGGCTTGGTTGAGAGATTCAACAAGACATTAAAAGGCATGATCATGGGGCTCCCAGAAAAACTCAAAAGGAGATGGGATGTCCTCTTGCCATGTCTGCTTTTCGCTTACAGAGAGGTGCCACAGAAGGGAGTAGGATTCTCACCCTTTGAACTTCTGTTTGGTCATCCTGTAAGAGGACCACTTGCTCTTGTTAAAGAAGGCTGGGAGAGACCTCTCCATGAGCCTAAGCAAGACATAGTGGACTATGTACTTGGCCTTCGCTCTAGAATGGCAGAGTACATGGAAAAGGCAACCAAAAACCTTGAGGCTAGCCAACAACTCCAGAAGTTTTGGTATGACCAAAAGGCTGCACTGGTTGAGTTCCAACCAGGGCAGAAAGTCTGGGTTCTGGAGCCTGTGGCTCCCAGGGCACTCCAGGACAAATGGAGTGGCCCTTACCCAGTACTAGAAAGGAAGAGTCAGGTCACCTACCTGGTGGACCTGGGCACAAGCAGGAGCCCCAAGAGGGTGATCCATGTGAACCGCCTTAAGCTCTTCCATGACAGGGCTGATGTCAATCTGTTGATGGTAACAGATGAGGATCAGGAGGCAGAGAGTGAACCTCTCCCTGATCTTCTGTCATCAGACCCAAAAGATGGCACAGTAGATGGAGTGATCTACTCAGACACCCTCTCTGGCCAACAGCAAGCTGATTGTAGGAGAGTCCTACAACAGTTTCCTGAACTCTTCTCCTTAACCCCTGGTCAGACACACCTGTGTACCCATGATGTGGACACAGGAGACAGCATGCCTGTCAAGAACAAAATCTTTAGACAATCTGACCAGGTTAAGGAAAGCATCAAGGTGGAAGTCCACAAGATGCTGGAATTGGGAGTAATTCAGCGCTCTGACAGCCCCTGGGCTAGCCCAGTGGTCTTAGTCCCCAAACCTCACACCAAAGATGGAAAGAAAGAGATGAGGTTTTGTGTGGACTACAGAGGGCTCAATTCTGTCACCAAGACAGATGCTCATCCAATTCCAAGAGCTGATGAGCTCATAGACAAATTAGGTGCTGCCAAATTCTTAAGTACCTTTGACTTGACAGCAGGGTACTGGCAAATAAAAATGGCACCTGGAGCAAAAGAGAAAACAGCATTCTCCACACCTGATGGGCATTATCAGTTTACTGTTATGCCCTTTGGTTTAAAGAATGCCCCTGCCACCTTCCAAAGGTTGGTGAATCAAGTCCTTGCTGGCTTGGAGTCCTTTAGCACAGCTTATCTTGATGATATTGCTGTCTTTAGCTCCACCTGGCAGGATCACCTGGTCCACCTGAAGAAGGTTTTGAAGGCTCTGCAATCTGCAGGCCTCTCTATCAAGGCATCCAAATGCCAGATAGGGCAGGGAACTGTGGTTTACTTGGGCCACCTTGTAGGTGGAGGCCAAGTTCAGCCACTCCAACCCAAGATCCAGACTATTCTGGACTGGGTAGCTCCAAAAACCCAGACTCAAGTCAGGGCATTCCTTGGCTTGACTGGGTATTACAGGAGGTTTGTGAAGGGATATGGATCCATTGTGACAGCCCTCACTGAACTCACCTCCAAGAAAATGCCCAAGAAAGTGAACTGGACTGTGGAATGCCAACAGGCCTTTGACACCCTGAAACAAGCAATGTGCTCAGCACCAGTTCTCAAAGCTCCAGATTATTCTAAGCAGTTCATTGTGCAGACTGATGCCTCTGAACATGGGATAGGGGCAGTTTTGTCCCAAACAAATGATGATGGCCTTGACCAGCCTGTTGCTTTCATTAGCAGGAGGTTACTCCCCAGGGAGCAGCGTTGGAGTGCCATTGAGAGGGAGGCCTTTGCTGTGGTTTGGTCCCTGAAGAAGCTGAGACCATACCTCTTTGGGACTCACTTCCTAGTTCAAACTGACCACAGACCTCTCAAATGGCTGATGCAAATGAAAGGTGAAAATCCTAAACTGTTGAGGTGGTCCATCTCCCTACAGGGAATGGACTTTATAGTGGAACACAGACCTGGGACTGCCCATGCCAATGCAGATGGCCTTTCCAGGTTCTTCCACTTAGAAAATGAAGACTCTCTTGGGAAAGGTTAGTCTCATCCTCTTTCGTTTGGGGGGGGGTTGTGTAAGGAAATGCCTCCTTGGCATGGTTGCCCCCTGACTTTTTGCCTTTGCTGATGCTATGTTTACAATTGAAAGTGTGCTGAGGCCTGCTAACCAGGCCCCAGCACCAGTGTTCTTTCCCTATCCTGTACTTTTGTATCCACAATTGGCAGACCCTGGCATCCAGATAAGTCCCTTGTAACTGGTACTTCTAGTACCAAGGGCCCTGATGCCAAGGAAGGTCTCTAAGGGCTGCAGCATGTCTTATGCCACCCTGGAGCCCTCTCACTCAGCACAGACACACTGCTTGCCAGCTTGTGTGTACTAGTGAGGACAAAACGAGTAAGTCGACATGGCACTCCCCTCAGGGTGCCATGCCAGCCTCTCACTGCCTATGCAGTATAGGTAAGACACCCCTCTAGCAGGCCTTACAGCCCTAAGGCAGGGTGCACTATACCATAGGTGAGGGTACCAGTGCATGAGCATGGTACCCCTACAGTGTCTAAACAAAACCTTAGACATTGTAAGTGCAGGGTAGCCATAAGAGTATATGGTCTGGGAGTTTGTCAAACACGAACTCCACAGCACCATAATGGCTACACTGAAAACTGGGAAGTTTGGTATCAAACTTCTCAGCACAATAAATGCACACTGATGCCAGTGTACATTTTATTGTAAAATACACCCCAGAGGGCACCTTAGAGGTGCCCCCTGAAACTTAACCGACTATCTGTGTAGGCTGACTAGTTTTAGCAGCCTGCCACAAACCGAGACATGTTGCTGGCCCCATGGGGAGAGTGCCTTTGTCACTCTGAGGCCAGTAACAAAGCCTGCACTGGGGGGAGATGCTAACACCTCCCCCAGGCAGGAATTGTCACACCTGGCGGTGCGCCTCAAAGGCTCACCTCCTTTGTGCCAACCCAGCAGGACACTCCAGCTAGTGGAGTTGCCCGCCCCCTCCGGCCACGGCCCCCACTTTTGGCGGCAAGGCTGGAGGGAACAAAGAAAGCAACAAGGAGGAGTCACTGGCCAGTCAGGACAGCCCCTAAGGTGTCCTGAGCTGAGGTGACTCTAACTTTTAGAAATCCTCCATCTTGCAGATGGAGGATTCCCCCAATAGGGTTAGGATTGTGACCCCCTCCCCTTGGGAGGAGGCACAAAGAGGGTGTACCCACCCTCAGGGCTAGTAGCCATTGGCTACTAACCCCCCAGACCTAAACACGCCCTTAAATTTAGTATTTAAGGGCTACCCTGAACCGTAGAAAATGAGATTCCTGCAACTACAAGAAGAAGGACTGCCTAGCTGAAAACCCCCGCAGCGGAAGACCAGAAGACGACAACTGCCTTGGCTCCAGAAACTCACCGGCCTGTCTCCTGCCTTCCAAAGATCCTGCTCCAGCGACGCCTTCCAAAGGGACCAGCGACCTCGACATCCTCTGAGGACTGCCCCTGCTTCGAAAAGACAAGAAACTCCCGAGGACAGCGGACCTGCTCCAAGAAAGGCTGCAACTTTGTTTCCAGCAGCCTTGAAAGAACCCTGCAAGCTCCCCGCAAGAAGCGTGAGACTTGCAACACTGCACCCGGCGACCCCGACTCGGCTGGTGGAGATCCAACACCTCAGGAGGGACCCCAGGACTACTCTGATACTGTGAGTACCAAAACCTGTCCCCCCTGAGCCCCCACAGCGCCGCCTGCAGAGGGAATCCCGAGGCTTCCCCTGACCGCGACTCTTTGAATCCAAAGTCCCGACGCCTGGGAGAGACCCTGCACCCGCAGCCCCCAGGACCTGAAGGACCGGACTTTCACTGGAGAAGTGACCCCCAGGAGTCCCTCTCCCTTGCCCAAGTGGAGGTTTCCCCGAGGAACCCCCCCCTTGCCTGCCTGCAGCGCTGAAGAGATCCCTAGATCTCCCATTGACTTCCATTACAAACCCGACGCTTGTTTCTACACTGCACCCGGCCGCCCCCGCGCCGCTGAGGGTGAAATTTCTGTGTGGGCTTGTGTCCCCCCCGGTGCCCTACAAAACCCCCCTGGTCTGCCTTCCGAAGACGCGGGTACTTACCTGCAAGCAGACCGGAACCGGGGCACCCCCTTCTCTCCATTCTAGCCTATGTGTTTTGGGCACCACTTTGAACTCTGCACCTGACCGGCCCTGAGCTGCTGGTGTGGTGACTTTGGGGTTGCTCTGAACCCCCAACGGTGGGCTACCTTGGACCAAGAACTAAGCCCTGTAAGTGTCTTACTTACCTGGTTAACCTAACAAATACTTACCTCCCCTAGGAACTGTGAAAATTGCACTGTGTCCACTTTTAAAACAGCTATTTGTGAATAACTTGAAAAGTATACATGCAATTTTGATGATTTGAAGTTCCTAAAGTACTTACCTGCAATACCTTTCGAATGAGATATTACATGTAGAATTTGAACCTGTGGTTCTTAAAATAAACTAAGAAAAGATATTTTTCTATATAAAAACCTATTGGCTGGATTTGTCTCTGAGTGTGTGTACCTCATTTATTGTCTATGTGTATGTACAACAAATGCTTAACACTACTCCTTGGATAAGCCTACTGCTCGACCACACTACCACAAAATAGAGCATTAGTATTATCTATTTTTACCACTATTTTACCTCTAAGGGGAACCCTTGGACTCTGTGCATGCTATTCCTTTCTTTGAAATAGCACATACAGAGCCAACTTCCTACAGTAAAATTTGCTATTCTTGGCCCCCAGTGAACATGCGAGGGCCACGGCTGGACAGGGTGCCGTCTTGAGGGCTCTTACTCCGCCATGTCTGCCTTGTCTATTGTTCAAACGGCAGAACTCCAGCAGAGAGCATCTACACTGTCGCCTTATTGGACACGCCCCTATTAACATTTGAATGACTTTCTTGATCTTTAATATATTTGCAGATTAAATAATTGTATGTTAGACAAAAGAAATGTTTAGCTATTTAGAAGGTATTTTCAACAGGCTGGCGGTGCTTCCTGGCCAATTCTGACCGCTGCGGTAAAGCCGCGGTCAGAAAAGGGAAACCGGCGGTTTCCCGCCGGTTTTCCCCTTGCCATAGGAATCCTCCATGGGGATTCCGACCCCCTTCCCGCCATCCTGTTCCTGGTGGTTCTTACCGCCAGGAACAGGATGGCGGGAACGGGTGTCGTGGGGCCCCAGGGGCCCCCTGCACTGCCCATGCCACTGGCATGGGCAGTGCAGGGGCCCACTCACAGGGCCCCATAATGATTTTCAGTGTCTGCTTAGCAGACACTGAAAATCGCGACGGGTGCAACTGCACCCGTCGCACACCAGCAACTCCGCCGGCTCCATCCGGAGCCGGCATCCTCGTTGCTGGTGCTTTCCCGCTGGGCGGGCGGGCGGCCTTTTAGCGGTCGCCCGCCGGCCCAACGGAAAAGCCAGAATGACCGCCACCGTCTTTTGACCGCAGTGTGGTCTTCTGGCGGGGGAACTTTGGCGGGCGGCCTCCACCGCCCGCCGAAGTTGGAATGACCCCCACAGTCTTGTATTTTTCAAAAAGGTTTTCAGTGAGCATATTAGTTACGGATTTGGGAAATTTCAATAAACCTTTTTTGGGGGGTTTATCCTAATACTCTGACTATGCAATACTGATAGTGAGATTGTTTGAGAGTGTAATTGCCTTGTGGGTGGTTGAGTGATGGTGGTTTAGTTTTGGATTTGCAGTTTCAGATGCTGGTAGTGGAGGTGTGCAGTAGTTGTAGAAGAGGTGTGAGGTAAGCTGGGCATATTTCACCCCCTAGGTTGAGGTGCTGCTGGAGAATCTTGTTCAAGTGTTGGTCATGAAGAGTGATCCTTTAGATATTTTTTGTTATTGCTTCTATCATCTCTACGTCTAAAACATGCTCCCTTGCACCCTCTTCCCTTAAACTTCAAAGATATCTTCTGTGCATCTTTGCTATGTCTTGATAACATATGGTAACATTATCCAAGGCCCAGATCTGCTCTTCAAAAATCTGAAGAGTCCTTTAAGGAAGACAACTATCTCATGCACTGTACATCCCCCCCCCACTGCATTAATATACTCCCATTCATTAGACTGTTATTGGACAAAATGATCCTCCCAGAGATAAGCATTTGAACATGCTACCCCCAGCATTTTTACCATGTGATCCGAATGACGAATAGGGGATACTGGTTCCTTCAGATCAATGAGAGAAGGACAGAGGTGCACCTTAATGGGAGGAGTGTGTAGGAATTTGTACAGAGGTACCTTTTAGTTGAGGGCTTTATGGAGGTGAGTCTTGGGTCAATAAAACAAACATCCATAACTACTTAGCTAATGGCAGGGGACTGGCCTCAGAAGTGATCTTGGAGGAAGCCTGCAGCCTGGACATGAAGTGGCCTTTTTTGTGATGCTCAGTATAGGGGCAGCTATATCCTCCTCCTGTCTTGACCAGCTCCTGCTCATCCTGCTCTACTTCTTCTTGAGCAGTGTTGGCTGCTGAGATAGTTCCTGGGAGGAGCAATGGATTTTCTCCTTTAATTGCCTACCATCATATGCTTGTAGAGTGCATCATTATCTAATGTAATGTCCCCAGTACCTGCAAGAAGAAGACGTACAGTTGAAGTACATCAAATACAGTTTTGAGTCTAAAGTTCTGCACTGTACTTTAAACATAAAGAAACACATCAAATTACGGGTTGATTCATGCATGGGATCATTATGGCCCATATTTATACTTTTTGACGCAAAACTGCGCTAACGCAGTTTTGCGCCCAAAAAATTAGCGCCGGCTAACGCCATTCTGAAGCGCCATGCGGGCGCCGTATTTATTGAATGGCGTTAGCCGGCGCCGGCGTAGGGAAAAATGGCGTTTGGGCGTCTAAAAATGGGGCAAGTCAGGCTGAGGCAAAAAAATCGTCTTAACCCGATTTGCGCCATTTTTTTATGACGCCCATCCCCCATTGAAATGACTCCTGTCTTAGCAAAGACAGGAGTCATGCCCCCTTGCCCAATGGCCATGCCCAGGGGACTTCTGTCCCCTGGGCATGGTCATTGGGCATAGTGGCATGTAGGGGGCACAAATCAGGCCCCCCTATGCCACAAAAAAAGATATAAAAAAATACTTACCTGGACTTAGCTTAATGTCCCTGGGGTGGGTCCCTCCATCCTTGGGTGTCCTCCTGGGGTAGGCAAGGGTGGCAGGGGGTGTCCCTGGGGGCAGGAGAGGGCACCTCTGGGCTCATTCTGAGCCCACAGGTCCCTTAACGCCTGCCCTGACCCAGGCGCTAAAATCCGGCGCAAAGGCGGGTTTTTTAGACCCGCCTACTCCCGGGCGTCATTTTTGCCCGGGAGTATAAATCCGACGCAATAGCATCGGAGTCATTTTTTTAAGACGGGAACGCCTACCTTGCATATCATTAACGCAAGGAAGGTGTTCACGCAAAAAAATGACGCTAACTCCATGAACTTTGGCGCTAGATGCGTCTAACGCCAAAGTATAAATATGGAGTTAGTTTTGCGTCGAATTTGCGTCGAAAAAAAAGACGCAAATTCGGCGCAAACGGAGTATAAATATGCCCCTATATCTTAAAAATGTCAACTCATCAGCTGGAGCTACAGATATTTGATTTCTGGGCAACCTCAGTAAGGTTGGCTGCTAAACCTGAGTCCTTGTAGTTGGTGTTGTCAAGGTATGTCCTGATTGAGCAGTTATTGAAAGAATAATTATATTCAATGTCAATCTATAAAAGTAAACATAACCGCAAATTATGACACATTAGCGATGCATACTTGAATGAATGACAGTCAACGCCAATTAAACAAAATCAGTTTATAAAATAAAATAATTTTGATAAATAAGTTATTGAAAGGATTAATGATGAAATGCAGAAGTTAAGATTAGAATTTCCTAGAGTTCCCTGACCAATGGATGGTAGAAGGCCTAACAGCTGCTCCCAGGATGCGGCGTGATGTCATTGGTTTATTGATTGATATCTTGGCAGAATATATACTCCATTGAAACGAGAAAGAAGACGAGATACCGCCAAGATACAGGTCGTCCTACCCAATTTTGATGCTGGTGGACCTTAAGTTTGGCTAGGCCAGGGACTGCTCCATCACCGCCATAGCCAAACTTCTTCAACAGCCGATGGAGAAAGGGTCATCAAAGAAACAGCTATGTTTATGCCTTCCTAATCAGCATGGGTGGACATATTGCATTTTTTGTTTTTACTTTCCGTCACTGTATAATGATGCTCCTCTAACCATGGGAGATTAGTCCCATGGTGAGGGAAGCATCACATGTTTTTATTTTCAAAACGAAATTCCAGTTTTGGGATTTTCTTTTTCAAATTGACCCTCCTCCAAAAGCTACATGCAACTGAAGGAACCGCCATTATGGGTGTTCCTGTCAATTCATTATAAATGACCGCCTGCTTAGCGGGCATTTATAAATGTGGTGGCCATCGAAGGGAGGGAGTAATTTACTCTACCCCCCTGGCAGAATGTTAGGCCATCCACTCCTAAGTCACTCAGCCCCTAAGTCATCCTAAATCATGCAAGAAGATGATATTTATATATGTTAAATATTAAATATGAGCCTCAAATAGATTAATGTAATACAAATAAGACAAGTGCTAATGTATGTCTTATTGTGCTTCCATTATAACGTCAAGTCTAAGGGTAATTTTAACACACAATCTATAAATCAGTCAACAATTGCATTACATATTGACCACTGTGCAAATCGGGATGTATGATAAGAGACATTACACTACCTTATCTGAAACAAATAAAAAGGCTAGAACCAAAGCCAAAAGAGCAGACATTTCACTTACCAGTCCCTACCATTCTTCTGCAGTGTGGTGCCAGTCCAGGTTTTGTTGCAGTACTAGGAGTGGAAATTGATGTTGTGGCAGGTGATGGATGGGGCAACAACAAAGGAAACTAAGGCTCCTATTTAATACATTTTGACGCAAATCAGCGCTTGGGCAGATTTCCGTAAAAAAGATCACCGCCGGCTAACGCCATTCCAACGCGCCAGCCAGGTGCCTTATTTAGGGAATTACGTTAGCCGGTGCTGTGGCCTGGTTTGCATCAAAATAAATGACTCAAACTAGGCAGCAGGGGCGTAGGGAAGAATGGGGGTTGTGCGTCAAAGAATGGTGCAAGTCAGGATAGAGTCAAAAATATTGACTCGAACCTGACTTGCGCCATTTTTTAACACACCACACCCATGGAAATGACGCCTGTCTTAGTAAAGACAGGAGTCATGCCCCCCTGCCCAATGGCCATGCCCAGGGAACTTCTGTACCCTGGGCATGGCCATTGGGCAGAGTGGCATGTAAGGGGTCCCAAGTTAGGCCCCCCATGCCACTTAAAATACATTTAAAAAAAATCTTACCTGCACTCACCATAGATGGGTCCCCCCATCCAGGGGTGTCCCCCAGGGGTGGGCTAGGGTGGCAGGGGGTTGTCCCTGTGTGCAGGGAAGGGCACCTGTGGACTGCTTCCATGGTCTTCCACCATGGAAAAGAGCCCACAGGTCCCTTAACGCCTGCTCTGACCCAGGCATTAATTTTTGACGCACATCTGTATTTACGTAATTTTCCGGCTCTGCCTCCCAGCCGTGCGCCACTTTTGCCCGGTTGGATAAACATGGCGCACTGGTGTTTAAGTCATTTTTTGGACGGGAACACCTACCTTGCAGGTCATTAACGCAAGGCAGTTTTACGCATCCAGAAAATGACGCACACTGCGAAATGTTTACATTCGTGGGGTCGGGCGTCAATGTATAAATATGGTGTTAGGTTTGCGCTGAATTTACGTTAAAAAAAATACGCAAGTCCGGCCCAAGCAGAGTATAAATATGCCCTTAAAAATGAAAAAAGAAAGTGTGTGAGAATATAACAGTGTTGCAACATCAATGTCAGGGAAAGATTTGACTACGAGTGTGAGCCATTACAAAGCACATTGTAAAAAACAGCATTATGGGTTAACAAATGGAGTGATACAAATTCCCTATAATGTGTTAGTGACATGGTTAGCATAAGGGCATACCTTTGTATGTAGTTGGGTTGCATTGTGAGACCTCACCTATGTGTTTCTCTGTTGCTCTTGCTTTGACCCCCTCCAGTGGAAGTTAACAATCCACACAAATGAGTGACTGTATGAAAAAAGAGAAAATAAAAAAATCATCAAAACCTCTAGGTATTTACAGGTGTGCGTTAGAGATTGTTTTGAGAGGTATGTTTACGATGTCTGACATGCAATGTAGGTATGGGGGAAAGACAGATATGGGTGATTGTTGGTTTGCCTTTAGTGCAAAAGAGAGGGTTTTAGAATATACACTGACACCCGATTAGTGTTGTTGGAAAGAGGGAGCACATATAGGGGGTAGCCTGGCATTGTGGAGAGGACAGTCTCCTTCAGGGCATTGAAAAAGAGACAGGATTCAGGTGCCGTCCAGGAAGGGCCTCTGCCAGATGAATCTTGGAGAACTTCTCCTTCACCAGTCTCCTCTCATCCTGCCACTATTTTAATAATAATAATTTCACCCAAGGATGCATGCCTCCTCCCATAGTGCATTGAAACCTCCTGTCATATGACTGTCTTCTGTGTTTCTTTGAAGGTGAATGGAAGTATACCATGTAGTTGTTTGCCTGGTTTTAAACAGAGAGGACATGGAGAAATGGTGGTGACTAAAAAGGCCTGAGCCAAGGACCCAAGGCCCACTGGTCTACTATAGCAGCAGCTGTCCTACAACCTCTTGCTGGCAGATGCTGCTGGGCTCCACACAGTAGTAAATCATTGCCCTTCCCTATAAAAGTGATGTGGGCTTCTTCAAAAGTATGAAATTACCTTGATTGCCCATAACCTCTCATCTACATGACATCTGACAAGTTGACTGGTCTGGTATTACCATCTTATCTGTCTTCCTCATCATCACTTACTCTCAGAGAGTGAACCCTTCTACACTGAGACAGGCTATTTTCTTGCATCAAAAAAACAGGGTTGCTATAATAGAACCTAAAGGAACTTGTTTGCTTCTTTTAGTTTTAGTTACCGCCACCATATTTGGCGATCCAAAGTACATATGCCTCACCTATTTCCATTTTGTTCTGATAGCATTCAAACTGTTTACTACACTCTTCATTTTGCTGACAGTCTTGGACCTTGACACAAAAATTTTATTGTCTGTTTTGTAATTTCTTTGCCTGAGTACCCCCACCTTGCTAATGTGGGCTTGGACAGCACCCGAAGGTCTTGGTTTTAGCTGGCAGGAAGATGTTTTATCATATGGGACATTTCTGACCTTCAGAGCTGCTCTGCATCTCTGCATCTTTCCCCTACATAAATTCTTCGGGAGGTACAGGAAGCACCTAGCAGCTATCTTGTGGTTTCATGTTGCCCTTTCATTGTTAAGGTAATCAGCCATCATGTGTTCAGGCCCTAAGGCTTTCTAGCTCACTGCCTTCTGCAATGTTTTGCAGATGGCAATCACTTTGGAGTGCCTGCAGTAGACATGTGTGGGAGCTTGCAGGCTATGTGCTTCTAATTTTATTAAGGTTGCTCATTTTACCCTTTCATTAGACCAAGCTACAGACAGACGCTTCAGATATTTGGCTCTCCTATTGGCAGATATTCTATCACAACATGCCATTTCTAGAAAGATGGCATCTGTCTCACAAAGTCCTCTGCTTTCCATTTGATTTTACAGCTTCATCAAGGGATTTTTCACTGTCACACTGGTATCAGACCATTCAGCTCTTAAATGTCTCACCTGACTTCTAACTTGTTTTTTCCCTTTGGCAGGCTGGGGAATCAGGCTCACTGGTCTTTATGTAGGATGTCCTTTATTCAGTGTTCAGATTCATGGGAGCGGTGTCCTTTTCGAGCAGTGAAATTCTAAACTGGACTTGTTTCAGCCCATGAGTATTTCCTTCTTGTATTCCCTGGCTCTTCAATTGTTGATACAATATCTAGATTTTTCTTTCATGGTCCTTCTCTGGAACAATCTGCTCTAAAGCTGTGTGTCAGAATTGTAAACATGCCATGCTGTCCTTGCGAATTTCCAGTCTAGCTCAGTCTCTTCCAAAGCCCCAAACATTTGTGCAAACATGTGACCCACTTGTGCTACAATGACTGGATGTTTACTGCTTAAGTCAGAAGAATGGGACATGTAAAAGTCACCTGCTGATGAATGTAATGAATCTTGTTAGACCTGGCATCCTTGGTGATGTTTCCCTATCTTTTTGCCCTTGGACCTCGTGTTTTTTGTGACTAGTTTTTACTGGCTTTTAGGATTCTCTGCACTTTACCACTGCTGACCAGTGCTAAAGTGCAGGTGCATTGTCTACTAAAACATGATAACGTTGGCTTACCCCCAATTGGCATAGATAATGTACATGCAAGTACCTAGTAAAGTGCACCAGGTACGTCCAGGGCCTGTCAATTAAATTCTACTTGTGGGCCTGCAGCACAGATTGTGCCACTCACTACAGTAGCCTCAAACTTGTCTCAGGCCTGCCACTGCAGGACCTGTGTGCACAGTTTTAACCTGCTCTTCTAGCCTAGCAAGTGCCCACACTTGCTAGGCCCAAACCTTCAATTTTATTACACAAATGTTACCCCTACAGTAGATCCTGGTCAGTCCAAAGACAGGGTGCAGTGTATTTAAAAGGTTGGACATGTACTTTTTAGTTGAAAAGGTCCAGGTAGTGGAAACCTCTTAAATTCATTTTCCACTGCTGCAAGGCCTATCCCTCCCTTAGGTTAACATTGGTATTGCCTTATAACATCTTTTAAGTGTAATTTCCAATTGGGAGAAAAGGGAAATATGGAGTTTGGTGTCTCTGGACTCACAATTCAAAATCATAACTCATGATGAAGTTGAATTTTAAATTGTAAGTCTGAAATTGCTGCTTTTGGAAAGTTAAAAGAATAGATGGTGGATGGAATGCTGAACAATGCAAACAATCAGCCCGTCACAGATCTGGATTTCATCCATTGTTTTTTGCTCCCCACGCCACCCCAGTTTGGACCAAGCCATATGCAAATCAGTCTTGACCCTGCTCCCTAAGGGAACATATATAGCAAAAAATTGGCTCTCAAAGGGGAAGTGTGACCCCTGACTCCCATGGCAATAGTTAGTTAATTCTAAACATCTTTCATTTCGATAAGACCCGATATGGTATATAACATTGGTGCACTATAACTTCACCTTAATCACTTTCACTGCACCATCACTGTTGGAAAATGGGTTATTGGTAGGGCAGGTAGGTACCTACACCTAGCAACAAGCCACAAACCTCCACAAAAGTACAGTTAGGTCTCAGTAAATTAATCCCAGCTCTACCCTTGGTAGCTTGGCATCGAGCGTCAAGGCTTAACTTAGGAGTCAAAGTGTAAAGCATTCAAATATCACAAAACAGTAATTAAATAAAACACAGGAAACAGTTTAAAAATCCAAAACCAATTTATAAAAATAGCTTATATTTTTATCTTTAAAATGACACAAAAACGATTAAAATCGGTTCAGGGGAACCGGAGATATGAATTTTTAAAGTATTATTATTTTCTAGCGCATAGAAACAAAAAGCGCCAATCGGGTCATCTGGTTGCACCAGGGCCGGGACAAAGTCAAACTTTCAGGCCGACCGCGATGGAGCCCTGCTCGGCTACAGGTCGCGGGAAGCCTCGGTTAAAAAGTTACCTTCTGACTTAGTCTTTATTTTGAAGTTTTTCTTCACCGGGACGAACCTGCCAGTTGGATCCGACCTCCTGGAGCCCTTGTCCAGATACGCGAAGTCGGTTTCCTCGGTGGTGATTTTTACCTTCGGACTTAGTCGTTTTTTCGAGATGAAAATCCTTCGACCGGGGTAAACCTGGATCTTGATCCGACGTCCGTGGAGCCCTTCTCGGATACGATGGCTGGAAGGTCCCGGTCAACTTTTTACGTTCGGACTTAGTCTCTTTTTTTGATGTTTTTCTTTACCGGGACGAACCACGAAGTCAGGCCGGGTCGCGGTTGAGGCAAGCCGGCTAGAATTTCCGCGTCGGGTCGGTCACTTTATGGAGCTTTTTTCCAAAATTTCTCCAATCTTTTCCAAACTTCTGGGGCTTCACCCAGATGTTCTTTTAAGGTTCTTTTGGGGTCCACAGCTCACCCCAAGGGTCCAGAAGTTCTGTGATGGTCCTTGGGAAGTGCGGACTTCAACTCCCAGAATGCACCTGGCGCAAACTCCTTTTTGGCCACTGAACAGTGGTCAGCTGGTCACTTTTTCAGGAGTTGGTGCAGGGGACTCTGGTTAGCAATTTTTCACCTGTAGCAAACAGGGAGTCCCTCCTTGAACCAGTGGAAGCCAGGCAAAGTCCTTCTTGTGGTGAAGCCCAAGTGTGCAGCTGGTGCAGTCTTTCTGAGTGCAGGGTCCAGGTGCAGGCCAGGGGTCCAGCAGGGCAGTCCTTCTTCTCCTTTAGTTCCTTTCTTGTTGAATTCTGGAGGGGATCTGAGGCGTGGGTGCAGGTCTGCCAGTTTTATCCTTGCTCCTGGGTGAAAAGCAGGGGGGCCCTGGTTCTCCAATCAGGGACAGGGTCGTCCCCCTGTGATGACCACTTCCTGGGAAGTGTGGCAAAAATCCATCCCAGAAGGCAACAGTCTCTAAAAATCCAAAATGGATGAATCTGATTTTTGGAGGAGAGATCTGGCTGAGCCCACCCACTGGTGTGGCTAAAAATCATAAACACACCCCTCTCCTGCCCTCTCCTAATCTAATCAAGGGGGCACCTAGCTGTCTGGGGTTGCAGGATGTGGGGGTGTTGCTGGGTGCTCCAGATGTCCTTCTCTGCCTTTGAAGACCAGTTTGGCAGCCCTCCCCCTTCCTGCCTCACCATCTGCTGAGGGGAGATTCTCTCCCCCAAGCACATTCCTTTGTGTGAAGTCAGGCCACTTCACACCTCATTAAAGTAGCCTGGCAGAAGCTGCTGCAGGCTGGCCAATCAGAGCACAGCAGCAAAAACAATGCAGAGCTGAAATTGGCAACTTTTTAGGTAAAGTCTAAACTTTTTACCTGCACTAGTTATATTAAATCCAACAACTGGAAGTTGTGGGATTTATTATAACAATCAATTTGATACCAAATTCTTGGTATGTAACATTTAAGGAGACTTTAAAATTTAAAATAAAGTCTGCCCATTCTAGCCTATGAAGGCCATTTACTTCAATGAGGGAAAAACGAATTTGGCTGTTTTTACCTCACCAGGGCTTATAAATCTATTTTTATAAAATCCCTGCTTATAGTTACATGGCACCCTGCCCTAGGGGCACATAGGGCACACCTTAGGGGTGACTTATATGTAAAAATAAGGTAGTTTAAGACTTTGGAAGTACCTTTAATTCCAAAGTCGAATTTGCATATAACTTTAATTTAAAAGCAGCCAGCAAGGCAGGCTTGCTTTTAAAATGACACTGGGCACCTCAGCAATGCACCTAGGTGTGCACCACCTATGCTGTGGTCCCTAAACCTACATGCCCTACCATATACTAGGGACTTATAGGTAGGTTAACTTAGCCAATTATAATTAGCCTAATTTGCATATCCATTTTACACAGAGCACAGGCCCTGGGACTGGTTAGCAGTACCCAGGGCACCATCAGAGTCAGGAAAACACCAGCATAAAGTGGAAAATGGGGGCAAAAAGTTATGGGGCCTCTGCAATCAGCCCCAGTTTCTCACAATCACTTTATGAGGAGCACCTAAATGTATTGAATTTTGAATTGAAGCCTTTTTGTATTACACATTTGTTGAATAAAATGTATAAATTACATGACAGTCTTATCAAAATGAAAGATTTTTAGAATTGACTAACTATTGCAGTGAGAGTCAAGTGTCACATTTCTCCCTTGAGGGCCATTTTTTTGCTATAAATCTACATACCCAGGTCCTGGGGTTACTAGGTTTATTTCAATTTATTTAGTATTATCCTATGTGAACAGTCCAGCCCAATTGCCTGGAGGCTGTGTGACCTGCAACTATCCCCTCCAAGATGACCCCGCCGAAGTGCTGTTTGAGATTGCTGTGTGTGTGCATAAAAATACCCTGCCGCACCAAGAGAAGCCTGAGGGTGCAACTGCTGCGTTGTCCAGGTGATCCTGTGCCTCTATGATGCATCCGTAATCCTTATCACATGATTCTGGACCTGAGTGCCAAAGTATGCTTGCCGGAGTCTTCTTGTCTACGGCACTCAGAGGAAGGGACCACCACTCTCTGAGTTCTGGGATACCACCACAGCCCTCGACCCAGTACAGACACCGCTGGTACGCTCCTTAGCTCAGAAGTCCTCTGTGTTGAGGGTGCCTCCCTGGATTACAGAGGTTTCACACAGAAACCCAGGCACGGGGCTATACTAGTTTGACTTGAGGAAAAGTGCTCTACTCACTTGTGGAGCATGCCTTATTACTGCTAGCATTGGGGCACCCTATTTGTTTTTGCAACAACATGCTATTCCACAAAGAAACCTTTTTTCTTCCCTTTGAGACATGCGCTAGCGCCGCTAGCCTGAGATACAGTGAGCTAACCTCTGCATATCTCCCTGGAGAAGGACTGGATATTGATTAGTTTGTAGGAATTCATTCAGAAGTACTTATTGTATTTTGTATCATTATGGTCATAGAAAACTATTATAAAGATTACCTATGTTTTTACTTTGGTATTGATTCTTTTTGTGGTGTGTTTCACTGTGTTACTGTAATTAAGTGTTGCACAAATATGTTACACATTGCCTCTTAAGTTAAGCCTGATTGCTCTGTGCCAAGCTACCAGAAGGTGAGCATATGTTAATTTAGGTTGTGTAACTAACTTAACCTGGCTAGGGCTGCGGTGCTACTTAGACAGGGTGCATTCCTCTGCCAACTAGAGACCCAATTCCTAACAAATGCAATAGTCAAGACTACAATGATCATTATATAAGGGTAGACTGGCATACCTGTAATGTACAAAATAGGCACAGGGTGACACCATTATTTCATGCATAAAAATTTCTGAACATTAAACCAGTATTAGTGGACACACCTTCCAGCTAGGCCCATGCACATATAGTCGAATAAACTGTTTCAAAGCAAATATGCGACTTAGAGATTGGGCTAAGCAGACTAACTTCAAGAGTCAAGGGTGTGAATGCATAATATTCTACCACTAGCTCTGACAAGTGTGAGGGGCCTTGGAACCAGTGGTGATCTTATTGAATGTGCATGATATGATAGTACAGCACCAGATCTGGGTTGACAAAATCCCCCTCTTCATGCGGGAAAGTCACCCTGCTACTTTTACCACTAGACAGTTTTCCCTCCCAAGATAGTTTAACCATTAATCCCAAAAAGACGGCAAACAATTATTGCGTAGGATGATAGGGATTTTAGGAATAAACACAAGTTTCTGGAAAGAACTACCATCTATACGATGGCTATTCTTCCTAACAGAGGCAATGGAATCGCAATCCATCTCACAGTACATCACATATCTTATCTATAGTCACTGTATAGTTTCAGTGGAACACTTTTGTTGGTTCTCTGTGCAACATAATCCCTAAATAGCATACTAGTTCTTAGGTCGAATGGAGCAGGAATTCTAGTGAACATTGTTTTGTGAATACAACTAGAAGGAAAATTAAGGGCCTGATTTAGATGTTGGTGGTGACGGTCCCACTACCGACATTTCAACTGAAAACCCGTCCACCCTCATGATGGTTTTCCTGCCATATTTGGATGTTGGTGGTCCCATAGACAAAGGTCCACATTCAAACTGCCATCCCCACTAAGAAACACCACCTGTATTGTCATAGGAAGAGGGAAAATTGGATACTGGCAGGACCCCAGCCACCTTTCCTGCTGTGCCTTACCGGCAAGAAAAATGTGGCAGTCTGACCTCCACTTCTGAGTTGGCAGATTGGACAACCTTTCTAGGTTAGCATACCTAAAAGCAACAATTGATAACACTGTTCTTATTGTGACTGACAATATTGTAAAAGTTACATCATCCCAGTGAGAAGAGAATTATGCCTAGAAGTTCAGAAATGTAATAAACTCAAGACAGTGAAACTGGCCTTGTCCATCGTGACCATGAACCTGTAGAACTCTCTGCTTCTCTCCCACAATAAAGCACCCACTTCCAACATTTTGTATTATGCTGCCAGGAACCATCTGAGCAGGAGATAGTCCTACAAATGTTAAATCCTTCCTGCTGACTTAAACTGTCTCATATTGTACTGTAGACATGCCTTCTGATAGGTAGTTTTGCCTGTTTGCCTGTTATCACTGTTGAATGTTACTTATGTGTACTGCACACCTATCTCATAATACACAAGGTTTTACTTCTGGTGAGCTGCTAATACTAGAAATATACATATACGGCACTGTTATGCATTTACATGTTTTTGCCTCTACTCAGCAAACGTCTGCTTTTGATATCTGTTCCTATAATAAAAATTCATTTCTCTATACAGCGCTCACTGCATTGGAGGTCTGGCCCATGTTTTTGAAAATGAAGCAAATGGATTACATTTTATCATGAGTGAAAACAATCCAAAATGTTGTTTTGAGCATAGGAGCTCAGATTACCATTTGCAAATTAAGGAAAATACTTCTGCTTCCTGTAGTTGAAGGATCTAACTTGAAAGTTTCTTATTTTACTTTAATGTCCATGCTTTGTTGCCTCCGTGGTAGTTACAGCATAACATTGGTTCAATTGCTGAGATTTCTTCTTTCATCTGTTAAACTTCTAAGTGGATTTGGGGTGCTCTTCTCACTCCTGGTCATTACAGACACTGTCTCCAATCCACACCTTTTCATCTACAAATTAGTCATTTCAAGTGTGTTAGTCTAATTAGTGCAATAGAAGCAAAACAAGTCTACAACACTCAGAAAGAAGTGCTTAGTTTCTAAAATAATGAGTGCTGGTGCCCAAAGCGCTGCTCATAAGTCTGCAGCCAGCAGCGGCGAGCCAAATACCAAAACTGTATAGTCCTGAATCCACACCAGGCCTTTTTAATCCACTACCAGTCACTCCCTGCCCCTTTCTCTCACTCTTCCAGATTCCTGCTTTCTTCTTTGGTGATGGTTTTTCCGTTTTTGTTTCTATCACTCCATCTTTCCGGTTTGTGTGTTTTCCCCTCTTTGGCTCTGAGTAAATGTAGGGTGAGGACAAATAAGGGCTGGTCCCCAGAACTTTGGGCCTGTGGTCCTCACCAGCTACCACCAGTTGAAATTATGCAGTATGCACTAGACTTGAGCACAGTTCTCAATTCACAGTCCTCAATGTAAGTAGTCTGCATCTTAAGCACTTCATCTCACATATCGCTTTCTAAATCTGATAGTTTTGTGAAAAGATGCATGTTTCCAAATTGTATATACTTAGGGCCAGATTTACAAGGCCCTAGCACCTCTTATCACCCCACTACTGTAATTGTTTGTACGCTAATAAAGCATTAAGGAGGCCATTCTCCTTCACCATATTTACAAAGTGACGCCATTATACCTGTGCCAGGTATAATGTATGCAAGAAGGGCTTTCCCACACAGGGAGGCCGCAAAAAATAGCACAGTGAAATCTACGAGATTTCACTGCAACATTTTTTCCATCATTTTTAACACCTATGGGTCTTTCTGGTGCTTTGCTGCACTAGCGGCTTCATTTATGGCACTAATCCACTAAAGCGCCACAATAGCGATATAAATTATGATGCTATTGTGGAAATGAGCACCATGGCGCACCGAATTGTAAATACTGTGCAACCATGGTGTCTGTAGGTTGGGCAGTGCAACAAAAGTAGCGCATCGGACCAGATGCGGTACTTTCTTCTAGATCTGGCCCTCAGAGTACAAATTCACCGCTTCCAGTAGTATGTTTTAGCAAACTGTGATATAGCACAAGCGATTTTTAAAGAATAAATTATATAATTTTAGAGGTCCTGTGAACCAGCATAAAAATTTAGCTGGGCATAGAAGCTTCACTGCATAGTGAGTGGCCGCTGTACTATTATGAATTATGCCATTTGAAAAGAAAAACGTTTAGGCCCAGATTTACTGAAGTTTATTGATGACACAATGCAGCGCAAACTGCAGGAATGACTAACTTTGCAAAAGTAATGTTTCTGCCAAAAGTTCACACACGCACAATGCTAAATGACCTAACCGTAAATCCCTGATAGCCTCCGCAAAATGGGTGAAATTCCACACAAATCAAAATCTACTGAAATCATATTTTTTCCCTGTAATGGTAAGCTGCACATTTCACTTTTGAGCGAAATTTGATAAATCTAGAGATAATAAGCAGCATGCATTTTCCATGTTCTCGAGCCTGTCACACACACGGACAGTTATTTATTGAACAAACAAATATTACGACTGCCAGTCCTGTCAATGACATTTCTACTTATCGTTTGAAGAGATCTAGCCTACATCGAGCTAATATTATTTTTGTATCCCTCTGCAAACTAGCTTTTTGGGGAATGTTGTCCTTGTCTGCTGTTCCCATGCAATTCGTATGACCCCAGACAGAAGGGAGCCAACTTCTGAATTTCCCAGAGGAGGCTTTCTTATAAGACATGACCTTTGAGCTCTTTGGCATCACCCAAAGTAGTGTGTGGTGTCGGTGGAAGTTATATGGCACTGAGGAAGCTGATGGACAGGTAGAAAAGGAGCTTTTAAAACCTCAGGGCAGGAAAACAAAGGGCCAGATGTCCCAATACAGAATTGTAAAAATGCTAATCTCATTTGGGAGCAGCTTGAAAAACCTCACATTGAGGAACTAATTAATTCAATGCCCTTCTCAGCGTTCTGTAACACAGAGTTAGTGAGGGGTTTCCTAGAGAGCACAATTGGAAGCTGCCTGCATTTTTGAATGTTAAAAAAACAGGATGTCCAAAGACGATAAAGAGAAGGATGTGGGTGCAAGAAAGCCCAAACTAAAATTCAGTGAAAAGGAGCTGGAGGTTCTAACTGAAGAGTGTGTTGCTGACAATGAAGAGCTCTTTCATTGTTTCAGAATCTCAAAAGAACATAATATGGATTGATATGTTTTAAAAAAAACATACATTCCATTAGAGTTAGTCAGTGTGCCATCCTAGGAATTTGTGAAAGGTGGTAGGATTTGCACTCCAGAGCAAAGGAGAGGGTAACAAGTTATCTGGCAGAGGCATGTGGTAGAGGCAGGGGACCCTCACAGTAGCCGCCATCAGCTCCGTTTGAAACGCTAATCGAGTCATCTCGACAAACAGATAGTGTTGTTGGTTTATTCAATATAGAAACATCAAACCCACCATCTGCATCACAAGGTAAGAATTTACACTAGTTTGCTAGGTAATGTCATACCAAAGGTGAAATTTTTAAACTGTTGGTAAATTCTTTAGTGTTACAAAACTCCATCAAACTTTTTGTTGAAACATTCTGATGCATTATAGAACATGAAGTTCAAACATTAAAGTGCTGTTATTTTTAACACCCCCGCCCCCCAATTACTTGAATATTAAAAATATTTACTTAAAGCCTGCTGTGTCAAGAAAGTATATTTCCCAAAATGTAATTTTTTGATCTAAAGAAAAATCCTTAAAGGAAGCTGAAGGTGTGCTCCATTACTGGGCATGTGGTCTTGTGTGCTCGGTCACATTTGCTCTCACATCTGGTACTCGGGTTTAAATAGGGTGTCAGCATCCAAGGACGTAATGCATAAGCACTGTTACCTAAACATTAACACAACCTTACCTTACCATGAGTAAGTAGGTTGGGCATTAAATGTATTTTGGAATATTGGGAATGCTTGCCAGCAAAAAAAACATTTGCCAAAATCTCCTCGAGGTATGGCAATTGTATATCCCACTGTGATGGAAGATATAAAGGTTGTGGGGTGTTTGGTGCCATGAAAATGGGCAAAAAGGTATTTTATGACACAGAAAGCATCAAACACAACCTGTATACTGAGGGAGTGACAATTTTTTTGATTACAAAAAATAAACTAATTAGGAGAGGAAGGACATATTGCAATATGAGTACCATCTACACATCCTATAACATTGGATAATTGTGCAATATGATTAAAAAATACGTTTGGTATGTTGTAAGTCCTGTGGAAATGCACGTAAAATATTATAATGATTCATATTGGACAACATAACATCAAGAAATATTCCAAACAAAAAGTGGAAAAAAACACTTTGTGACACTCCACCAGCTACTGCAATTACTCACTGGTAACTTCCTGAGCCTAAAAGGTGTAGGGAACAGAGTACTTGTACAAGCAATGGAATACCAGTACTTCTGTCAGCTGGTGTTTGTCGCAAAGGATGTACATTTGCTATTTAATTCAAAATAACCTAACTACTGAGTCTATATTTACCATAGACAACCTCCTCTGATTGATCAAGAACAACTAGCTTAACCCTAAAAACCTCTCTTGTCTCCTCCCCCTTTACATACCAGCCAAAATCATCAACCTCCTCTCAAGAACATACAAAGCTGCCATTGTGAAAGGGTTGCATTTTGGGGCAGCATATATAGGTTGTACATGATTACAACCTGAACTGATTTGGTGGTAAACTGCACTTGCACAATCTGCATTTTGTCACTAAGGGGAAATTGTGAATGATTCATTCATACTCCTTCTGATTCGCTATCAGGACATTCATATTAACGAATTGGTATTTGGAGTCGCAAAAAGTTAACACAAACTTACATTACTGTGAGAAATATGTTTGTGCATTAAACATATGTGTTGCAATATTGAAAATACTTGCCAAGCCAAAAGGATAACATTGCCATAATCAACTTGAGATAGATGATTATGGGGGTCATTCCAACCCTGGCGGTCGGTGTTAAAGCGGCGGCCAACCCGCCAACAGGCTGGCGGTAAAAAAAATGGAATTCCGACCCTGGCGGAAACCGCCAACAGAGACCGCCATTTCAACACTCCGACCGCCACGGCGGGACAAACAAACAGCGCGACGGTCACCGCCAACAGACAGGCGGGAGACAAAGTACCGCCCACCCTATCACAACCCACCAATCCGCCACCTTTTCCGGGGCGGTAGCCCCGCCGATAAAAACACAGCGGAAACCGCCATTTTGAACGGAAAACGCTCACCTACATACACCCCACGAGGAATCTGGACAGCATGGGGCCCGAACTCAACATCCTCCCAGCTATTGTCTTCCTGCTCCTCTACCAGGAGCACGAACGCCGGCGCAGAAGACAACGGTGAGTACTGCACCTACGACACAGGGGAGGGGGGAGGGAAAAAATTACGGGGACACACATACGCAACACACCCACCCCCACCCTCACCCACTACAACACACACATCAATGCATAGCAATACATCACAGTTACACCCCCAAACCCCCCGGAAGAATGCAAAGACAAAAGGAAATGATCATCAACTGTCGAATATATTGTATCACTGGCTTATAAATATATCACACATCTAAAACTATTATATACATAAATATTAAAAGTCCGATAATTTTTGCAGGCATTGTCCGTGGACCACTGGGCCCAAATCACATGGGCAAAGCCCACACAGGATACCTGACACCAACGGAGAGAACACTGCAGGGGCATCAGATAGCAAAACTACAGGCACCTCAGGGGGAAGGGAAGGGGGGGCACCTCAGCCAGATGTGTCCACGACGCCAGATCCACAAGGGGCCTCCATGCCCACTGTTCCATCCTGGGGAGTGCAAAGCCACAGTCTCTCAAGTCTCTACAGTGGGTGGTTTGCCCACTGTTCCATCCTGGGGAGTGCAAAGCCACAGTCTCTCAAATCTCTGCAGTGGGTGGCTTGCCCACTGTGCCATCCTGGGGAGTGCAAAGCCACAGTCTCTCAAGTCTCTGCAGTGGGTGGGTTGCCCACTGTGCCATCCTGGGGAGTGCAAAGCCACAGTCTCACAAGTGGATGACAGTCTCCACTGGTTCTGGAGGGGGACTGGTGCCCAGAGTGCTTCGTGCAGCCCTGCCCGACACAGATGGTCGGTGGTGCCCAGTTCAGCGGTGCTTGAGACGGCGGTGCCCTGTTCAGCGGTGTTTGAGACGGCGGTGCCCTGTTCAGCGGTGCTTGAGATGAAGGGCCCAGTTCAGCGGTGCTTGAGATGAAGGGCCCAGTTCAGTGGTGCTTGAGACGGCGGTGCCCAGTTCAGCGGTGCTTGAGACGGCGGTGCCCTGTTCAGCGGTGCTTGAGACGGCGGTGCCCTGTTCAGCGGTGCTTGAGATGAGTGTCCAGGTCAGCGGATCCGGCCATGGCATGGATGTCACTCGCCACATGACATGTGGCTGGCGGGGCCTTCGTGCCCATCTGTCTGTGGCTTGCGGGGCCATCCTGGGCTGCAGTACCAGGCCTGTGGGTGTCCTCCTGCACACCGGAGACGTGGCTTGCAGGGCCCTCCTGGGCTGCAGTACCGGGCCTGGGGGTGTCCTCCTGCACACCTGGGATGGGGCTGGTGGGGCCCTCCTGGGCAGCTGGCCTGCTGCCGGACTTGTCGGGCGTGCTGCCCTTCCCACCCTTCCCTGTTCGCCTGTGGCCCTTTCCCACCTTTGGCGGTGTGCCAGGTGGCACCCCACTTCCTGCCGGAGCCATGGTAGGGATTTTGGTCCCTGGTGTCTTTGGCCTCTCGCGCCGGGCACTGGCAATCTTCGGATGCTTTTCCGGGGGTGGGCTGGCCGTGCCTTGGCACCTAGCTGAACTGCCTGCCCTTGAGGGTGGTGGACTCCACAGTCCATGGCAAACAGTCTTTATAGGTCCCGGTTTTGTGGTGGCTGAGGTGCTGATTGGAGTCTTATGAGATGGACGGGTTGGGGGTGTTGTTGGAAAGAGGTTAAGGTTGGCAAGGAAAAGCAATTTCGAAAGAGAAGGACGGGTAGGTGTAGTGGGTATGGGAGTGGAGGAAGAGGATGTGGTTGTAGGAGTGTGAAGTCTGGTGTCTTTGGGTGCAGGTGCTTGGGCTGGAGGCTGTCGTGAGGTGGATGGCTTTTGGGTGGGTGGCTGCCTGCGTTTGTGTAGTTTGGAAGAGGGGGTGACAGACACACTGGGAGAGGACACAGGGGACGTGTAAATGGTAGTGGGGGTGGTGACTGCACGTGTGCGGAGTGTTCTGGTGGGTGTGCTGGTGAGGGACGTAGTGGCTGAAGTTGTGCATGCAAGTGTGAGTGGAAACGTCACAGGGAGGGAGGAGGGAGACGAGGAGGAGGGGGACACAGTGGAGGCAGTGGGTGTTGGTATGTCTGCATGTGGATGTTGCTTGTGTGAATGCTTGTGTGATGTGTGGTGCTTATGTTTGGCTGAGCTTCCCTTGGGTGTTGAGGTGTGTGCAGGCTGGTCTGATGGTGTGTCTGGGATAGGCAGAGGTACAGGGGATTGGGTCTGGGTGGAGGAAGTTGGAGGGGGGAGGCTAGAGACAGGGACAATGGCTGCCGTCAGTGCTGAGGCCAGAGCGTTGAACGATCGCTGATGGGCAGCCTGACCAGAATGAATGCCCTCCAGGTATGCATTACTCTGGTGCACCTCCCTTTCTACACCCTGGATGGCATTCAAAAGGGTAGACTGCCCAACAATGATGGTCCTCAGGAGGTCAATGACCTCCTCACTGAGGGCAGCAGGGGTGACAGGGGCAGGACCTGAGGTGCCTGGGGCGAAGGAGATGCCCACCTTCCTGGGTGAGCGGGCACGGGGCAAACGCTGAGGGGCTGGTGGGAGGGCGGTGCTGGTGCGCTGGGTGGCGGCTGTACCTGTTGTTGCGGGGGGCACAGATGTTGCCACCACCACAAGGGAGCTCCCTTCAGAGGACGAGTCGCTGTCACTGACATCAGCACGAGTCCCCGCTGTGGAGCTCCCCTCGCCCTCCGTCCCATGGTGTATTCGGACTCCGTTGCATGGCCCTCCAGGGCCATGTGGGATGCAGCTCCCTCGTGCTCCGATGCCACTTCTCCTCCGCCTGATGATGCTAATGCACACATGAACAGGAAGACCACAAAAAAGGGGGGGGGAGAAATAAAGACATGTTGAGTGCATGCATTGGCGACACCGTTGGCGGAGAGGACAGACACAGAAGCCCCCTGCACTACGCCGCGCACTTGGGGTCCACTACGCAATCCGTGGGACATGGCCTACAAGCCTATGGATGACAACTGCACACATAGATGACACAGGGCCATGGATACCTGTACTTGGCACCCTACAGAGGTGGGGGGTGGGGGCACAGGGCCATGCCTTACGGAGGGGCCTAGCCTACAGAAATCGCCCTGGCCTAGGGATACCCCCACCCAGACACCTCCACTGCGTGCAAAGTCACCAGAGTGAGAGTGTACTCACCCCCTTGTGTCTGCTGTAATGTCCTAATGCACCCATCCAAATCGGGGTAGGCCACCGCCAGGATCCGGGACATCAGGGGGTTCAAAGTCCGACTGGCACCCCTCCCACGTTGGGAGGCCATCCCCAGCCGAGCCTCCGCCGTCTTCCTGCTCCAGCGGCGGATGTCCTCTCATCTCTTCCGGCAGTGGGTGCCTCGTCTGTTGTGGACCCCCAGGGTCCGGACGTCCTTGGCGATGGCACGCCAAATGTCGATTTTCTGGTGGGCGCTGACCTATATGACATGTACAGGGAGAGAAGTATAATCATCACCTTCTGCATGCTCCATGTGAGTGGCCCCCCATCCCCACCCTTGCCAAGTGGCACATGCTCCCATCTGTCGTTTGATGCATGCCTCTATCGCTCCCCTCCCCACCATCTTTCATCTACCCCACTCAACACAGGCATAGCCCACAAAGCATGGTCCCAGTGTACTTACCTGTTGGTCTGGAGGACCGTAGAGTAGCGCATACTGGGGGAGGACCCCATCCACAAGTTTCTCCAACTCCTCCGCAGTGAAGGCAGGGGCCCTTTCCCCAGTCGCATGAGCCATTGTCTCTTCCAGACCGAGGTCACAGCAGCACTTGCAGTGTAGGTCCTCTCCTGTGGAAGATCAGGTATCAAGTGATTAAGCTGATAGAAAATGGCGGTTACGCCCGCGGCGGTGCGTACCGCGGCGGTGCGTACCGCGACCGCCGGCGCACATCGTCATTGGCTCCTGAAACCCATAGGGTTCAATGTTAACCAATGCTGCTTTGCGCTGCGGTCTTCGACCGCCTACCGCCACGGTGTCCCACGCCAGCGCATTGACCTCACATCCCATTGTCGCACTTCACAGGTCAGGCAGCCGCCATTTCAAGGGCCCACATGGCTGAATTTGTACTGCGACACACATACCTAGGCCTTGCATCGACACTCATACAAGCCATACAATGCATAGGGATTCGTGTTATGTGCAAGCTGTGGGAACGTACCTGTGGTTTGATTGACTCTGTGCTCGCTGTTGTCCTTCATAGGCACCGTCCACTGGGACATGCAAGGAGATGGAGGAATCTTCCCGTGTACAGACCGCTGGTGGACCTGTCGACAATGGAGGAAAGACATGTCATACTGACATACAGGCTTGACCGAGCCACTATACAGGAACTGTGTGCCCAGCTGGAGCCAGACCTGATGTCACCTATCCGCCAACCCACAGGGATCCCCCCTCTAGTGCAGGTTCTGTCAGTACTTCATTTCTTAGCAAGTGGGTCATTTCAAACAACTGTGGCCATTGCATCAGGGATGTCCCAGCCCATGTTTTGCAACGTGTTGTCCAGAGTGTTGTCTGCCCTGCTCAAACACATGAGGAGCTACATCGTCTTCCCTGAGGTGGGGGATTTGGCTACAGTGAAAGGTGATTTCTATGCCCTTGGACATATTCCCAACATCATTGGTGCCATTGATGGGACCCATGTTGCTTTGGTCCCCCCCAGCAGGAGTGAACAGGTGTACAGGAACCAGAAGAGTTATCATTCCATGAATGTCCAGATGGCCTGTTTGGCTGACCAGTACATCTCCCATGTTAATGCCAAGTTCCCTGGCTCAGTGCATGATGCGTACATCATGCGGAATAGCAGCATCCCTTACGTGATGGATCAACTCCAGAGGCACCGTGTGTGGCTAATTGGTGACTCTGGTTACCCCAACCTGTCATGGCTACTGACTCCAGTGAGGAATCCCCGGACAAGGGCAGAGGAACGGTACAATGAGGCCCATGGACATACTAGGAGGGTGATAGAGCGGACCTTCGGCCCCCTAAAGGCCAGGTTTAGGTGCCTCCATATGACAGGTGGATCCCTAATGTACTCACCAAAGAAGGTGTGCCAGATCATCGTGGCCTGCTGTATGCTTCACAACCTGGCTTTGCGACGCCAGGTGCCTTTTCTGCAGGAGGATGGTCCAGATGGTGGTGTTGTAGCAGCTGTGGAGCCTGTGGAGAGTGAAGAGGAGGAAGGCGAAGAGGACGACATAGACAACAGGAACACAGTAATACTGCAGTATTTCCAATGACACACAGGTAAGAATCCCCCCCGGCATCTAACATTTACTTAACCCCTACTACCTCTCTACTGTCTGTCCTTTTCCCCCAGTGTATGGTAACTGAGTTGTGACTTTCCCTTCAGATTTCAGAGCTGTGGGCCCCACTGCGTGACATCTGCTTGGTTTCCCCATGGACTACAGCTGTGTGACATTGGTATGTTGGCATCACAATGAAAATAAGCATTTTGGCACGGTCATATCTAATACATTTGTTCCAAATAACAGCCAGACTCCTGATTGTTTTGTGCAATAAGTGTGTTTATTACAGTGCTCTAAATTGGTGGGTGGTTGCAAATCGTGAGTGGTGATGGTGGAGGATTGTCCATGGCAGAGTCCAGGCTATCAGTATCACAGGTGCAATGTCCAAATGCCTGTGGAAAGT
The DNA here is from genome assembly GCF_031143425.1 of Pleurodeles waltl. Lineage (NCBI taxonomy): Eukaryota > Metazoa > Chordata > Amphibia > Caudata > Salamandridae > Pleurodeles > Pleurodeles waltl. The sequence continues at coordinate 732,890,514 of NC_090436.1, forward strand.
GGAGCAGGGGCAGTTTAAGGTTGGACAGGGTGTCAATGTGGGACAGTGGGATGACAATCAGGGAGGTATGCTTTCGTGGCGGGGGTCTTGGCATCTTACTCTGTCTTCTTCCTGGATCTCAGGGCCCGCTTGCGGGGTGGTTCTCCTTCTGCAGGAGGTGGGGTTCTGGTGGCCTGTTGGTCTTGTGTTGGGGTCTCCTGTCCACTAGCGCCGGCGGAGGTGGTAGGCAGTTCTTGGTCCATGCTAGTGACAGGGGCCCTTTGTGGTGCCAGAGTGTCCCGCAATGTGGTGACTACCTGATTCAGTGCCACTACGATGGTGCCCATGGCGGAACAGATGTTTCTTAGTTCCTCCCTGAACCCCATATACTGTTGCTCCTGCAGAAGCTGGATCTCCTGAAACCTGGCCAGGACCGTGGACATCGTCTCCTGGGAGTGGTGGTATGCTCCCATGATGGAGGAGAGGGCCTCGTGGAGAGTGGGTTCCCTGGGCCTGTCCCCCCCCTGTCGCACAGCAGCCCTCCCAGTTCCCCTGTTTCCCTGGGCCTCTGTCCCCTGGACCGTGTGCCCACTACTACTGCCCCCAGGTCCCTGTTGTTGTTGGGGTGGTGGGTTAACCGGGGTTCCCTGTAGTGGTGGACACACCGCTGATTGACGTGTCCTGGGGACAGAGGTATGGGCCCGCTGGGTGGGTGCTGTGCTGGTGTTCCCAGTGGGGGGAAGGTCTGCTGTGGGCTTTGGCTGTCTGAGGGGAACCGACTGTCCAGAGGTCCCCGATGGGCCGGGCTGCTCATCTAGATCCAGGGAGACAGAGCTGCTGTCATCACTGTGGGCCTCTTCTGGGGGTGGAGTGGACATGTGTTGACCCTCCTGCGCGGTGACGTGGCGTTCGGGTCCTGCAGGGGTATAAAGGTATGGTTATTGCTTCTGTGTGTGCCATAGCGTGCAATGGGTGGGTGCCCGTGTACCCCAGTGCTGGCATTCCCTTGTGGGGGCTTTTGTGACGGTGGTTTGGGGGGGGAGTGTGCAGTGGGCATGCTTAGGTGATGGGTGTCCCTGCTTTGTGGTTGCATGCAGGGCTTGGTGTTGGGATGGGTGGGTTGTGATGGTGAGACATTTGCAAGGAGTAGGTGTGATGGGGGTGAGGGTGAGGGTGGGGGTATGAGTTGGCATGCTGGTGGGGGGATGAAGTAGTTAAGAATAGACTTACCATTACCATTCCTCCGCCTACTCCTGCGAGGCTGTCAGGATGCAGGATCGCCAAGACCTGCTCCTCCCATGTTGTAAATTCTGGGGGAGGTGGTGGGGGTCCGCCGCCAGTCTTCTGCACCGCGATGTTGTGCCTGGATACCATGGAACACACCTTCCCCCGTAGGTCGTTCCACCGCTTCCTGATGTCGTCCCTATTTCTTGGGTGCTGTCCCACAGCGTTGACCCTGTCGACTATTCTGCTCCATAGCTCCATCTTCCTGGCAATGGTGGTGTGCTGCACCTGTGTCCCAAAGAGCTGTGGCTCTACCCGTACAATTTCCTCCACCATGACCCTGAGTTCATCGTCAGTAAACCTGGGGTGTCTTTGCGGTGCCATGGGGTGGTGTTGGTGATGTGTGGGGTGGATTGTGTGGTGCTAAGTGTGGTGCTGTGTATTGGTGTGTTGTTTGAAGTGCGTGGTAATATTGCAGGGTGACAGTGAATTGCGCGTCTGGGTGCTCGGTTCTCTTTTCTCAGTGCGTGTTCACGAATCTCGAGGAGTGGGGGTTTGTGGGTGATGTGGGTGAGTGTTTTATGTTGTATTGGGTGTGTGGGAGTGGTGTGTGTATGTGGAACAGGTGTGTGTATTTCGATTTGTCCAATGTGGCTGTGTTTTGTAAGTGTGAGTGTATTTTGAGCGTGGCAGTGTGTACCGCCAATGGAATACCGCGGTTGAAAGACCGCCGCGTGGATTCGTGGGTTGTAATGGCATGGGCGTTTTTCTGTTGGCGTGACGGTGGAGGTTTGGTCATCGCCAGTTTCTCGCTGGCCTTTGGTGTGGCGGACTTTTTAGATGTCTGTATTTTGGCGGTTTGCCTGTTGTGGGTCAGAATGACCGTGGCGGTGTACCGCGACCGCGGCGGTGTTATGGCGGTCTTCTGAACGGCGGTAAGCGCCTTTTACAGCCGAGGTTGGAATGACCACCTATATATCGCACTGTGCCAGAACATATAAAAGCTGTGTGTGCTGTCAGGAAAATGGGCAACAAGGAAGCATCAAATACAACCTGGATATTGCAGGAGTGGCAATCTTTATGATTAGAAAAAATAAACTCGTTAGCACAGGGTGGGCATATTGCAATATGAGTATCATCTACGCATCCTGTAACATTGGGGCATTGTGCAATATGTTAAAAAAGAAGGCCCATATTTATACTTTTTTAGCGCCGCATATGCATCATTTTTTGACGCAAAAACGGCGCAAACTTTCAAAATACAATTGTGGCCCATATTTATACTGTTTTAGCGCCCAATTTGCGCTGCTTTTTGACGTAAAAATGGCGCAAACTTACAGAATACAATTGTATTTTGCAAGTTTGCGCCGCTTTTGTGTCAAAAAATGATGCAAATGCGGCGCTAAAAAAGAATACATTTGGGCTTGTATATTTTACGTTTGTGCCACTTTTGCGTCAAAAAGCGGCGCAAATGCGGCGCTAAAAAAGTATAAATATGGGCTGAAGATTTTTAGGATGTAAGTCCTTTGGAAATGCAGAGAAATTATTATCATCATTAATTCACAATAACTTGACTACTGAGTCTATTTTTGTTGTAGATCTCCTCCTCCGTTTGGTCAAAAACAGTTACCCTACTCTAAAATAACTTTCCTGCCCCCTCCTCTTCCTTTACATACCAGCCAAAATTCTCAACCTCCTCGCAAGACCATATAAAGCTGCCAGTGTGAAAGAGGCCGATGCATTTTGGGTCCGTTTATATAGGCTGCACATATTTACCAATTGATTTGATTTGGTCGTCAATTGCATATGCACAAAATGTATTTTGCGACTAGGGCAAATTGTGAATGGTTCATACTTACTAATAATGATTTGCTATTAGGAAATTCCTAATAGTGAATCGGTATTTGGAGTCAAAAAAATAGTGATTACACAATCATACACATCATGAAAAAATCAGATACAAGTGCCTTTCCTTCAAAGGAAAAGGGCTTTCTGCATTTGCAAATAGCCCAAAATATGGATTCGGATCATTTGCAAATGCAAAATGCTTTCATACATCTGACCCTGTGTTGCTACAACACTGCTCAGAACCATGGCACAGAACCTTTAAGATAAGGAAATCCACAACTTTCTGGCAATTAGCATTTCCTGCATCAAATTTCTAAGTTAGACATATGCTCAAACACAGACATTGTGCTGACTTTTTTATATTTCAGTGCAGAATATAGTTGAAGTGAAACAGGGCACAGCATTCCTTTTAGTAACTCAGGAAGAAAAGAACATGAATGGTGACTGTTAGACCTGACAGCCTTAGTGTGGTCTTCTCCAAAAAGTTTTGCCTGCCTCCTTCACTTTTCTGATCTCAGTTATGCTAGTATTAGGACTCTGTGTGCTATACCACTGCTAACCAGTGCTAAAATGCATGGGTTCTGTCCTCTAAATATGTTAGTATTGGCGTCTCCTCAATTGGCATATTTAATTAGCTTCTAAGTCCCTAGTAAAGTGCACTACATGTACCCAGTGCCTGTAAATTATGATGGAGGTAGAATCTGGGCCCAGCCTCACTTACACCTGAATATGCTGTGTCCTGTCCACACACAAAGGGTTGCATAACACCCTGTAGTGTATCATGAGCCAGGGCAGAAAGGCCTATCTTTGAAGTCTTTCCTCTTCTAATAGATCAGTGGGTATATGAACTGGACCTCAGACACCACAATTCTGGACCTGTGGATACTGTGCCAGGAAGAAGGACGGCTGTGCTGCTAAAGGACTGCCACTCTGTTGGACTCCTGCTTTGCTGTGCTACCCTGCTGCCCTCTGCCTGAGTGAGAAGGACAGGACCTGCACAACTTGTCCCCAGAACCCAGAGTGACTCTGAGGGATAGTTGGCTGGTCTTCTGATTTGAAGTCTCAGGGACATAAAAGACTTTCAACCATCCTGCTTCGGGCACCTGGACTATGGCATTAGTGAATCCACGCTGCCATGTGGTGCCACCCTAGTTCTGAACCCTTGGAAGTGGGTCTGAGGTGCTTCCCAGTGGAACAGAGGCATCTTCTCTGCTGATCGACGCATCTCTGAGCAGAACTGAGGCATCTCCAGGGCTGAGTGGATGATCCTTGAGCAGAACTGACTCATCATTCCTGCTGCGTAGATTAGACCCACTGCAATAGTCTTCCATCGCCACCTCCTCCCTGCATCTAGGGTTCAATGCATAGCCTTCTAAACACCCCTTTACACAATGCTTTTCCCGGCACAAGCTCCTCGCATCTCTCATCAAAAGCAGCCTTGACTATGACGCCAGAACTCCCGATCACAACTTCACCGTTCATTGGAACTGATGCATCACCTTAACTGTGCAAAGCATCCTCAACACCTACCTTTGCATCGCAAGCCCCGTTGACAGAATCTGCATCTTGGAACCAATGCATCATTGACGTGGATCCACCCAACGCTCAGCAACCAGGATACAAAGGACTTTTTTCAGCGAGCCTAACTGGATTCCTGTAGCTGGCCCGTGCTCCGTTGTGGTTGGCCTGAACTTGTGACTTTGCCCTGGTCTGGCCTGTCCAGATATATTTGCACCATTACTTAAAAATTTGAAATTCAATATCTCCAGTTCTACTTATTGGATTTTTGTCGTTTTGGTCTTGTTTTATTTATAATTTCTTGATCTCTGTTTCTAACCTTGTTTGGAATCTTTTTGTGTGTTTGTTTCACTGTTTTACTCTTTGAAGTGTTGCACAAATACTTTATACACTGCCTCTATGTTAAGCCTGACTGCTCTGTGCAAACCTATCAGAGGGTGAGCACAGGTGTATTAGGGCTTGCCTAGACCTTCCCCTGACTAGAGTTGTGGTTGCTGCTTGACCAGGGCCCACACTTCAGTCAACCAGTAACTCTGTTTCTAACAGTGACCTTGCTCACTTTGAAGTGTGTCAATTACTTACTGAAATGATTTAATAATATTTACTCCCTGCCTGTCGTAGTTCAGCCAAATTATGATGAAGCTTGAAGCACCTTTCATTAATCCCTGTTTTGTAGATATCTACAACATATTTGATGCTAACATTTTGTTCATCAAACTTCAAAATGCTCACAGATGTAATGCTATCACAGATGTAATGCTGTCATATAGTTTCATGTAGATTTAATTTAATCAAACTATGAACCATTTAATGAACTCATCTTCAGTTCCCTTAAGATCCTACTTAATGGCCTTATTTTCATGTCCCTATAGGATGGCAACAGCGTTTACTCTACTGTGGTCCATGGTTGATTGCAGATAGGACTTGATGTGGCAAAACAAGAAAATGAAAGTTCAGGTGTACATGCTAAAACTGGGATGGTCACTGTCATTCTAACAAGCTGTGCTAGCTTGGGAAAAAGAGTACACAAATGAACTTGGTCACCCTGCATTGATTCAAACATCTGTTACTCAGAATCATGTCACATGGAGCTCCAAACTGCTTTCATCAAAATCTGTCTTATAGAAATCCAAAAGATATTTGCAGCTTGCTTTTCCTGTAACAAACTTCTCAATGTTGGACATATGATCACACATATCCGTATGGAAGTGTCCTGGTAAGACTATCAGTGTTCTCTCAATAAGTCCAGAGTAACTGTCAGTGTCTCGCCTTCTCAAGACTGAAATACAAGAGGAACTGCAAAATCATCCAAACGGTGGGGAAGTGTGTTTTGATTTTTGAAGTTCATCTCTGAAGTAGCTGCTAAAGTGTTCGGTTGGAAATTTGTAAATTCCTCAAAGAGTTGTACTCTTGTGCCCTTTAGATCTTGAATCCTAATAAATGGCTTAGGCAATTTTACACTCACTTTCTACAGTTCTATTTTGACCCTTTCTGGGCTAGAAAACAACATTAAAAGAAGTTGAAGATTATGACAGGTTTGACATTTCTGAATGTAGAGTAACAGCCCTCTGGCTCATGCTACTACCCCACCATTATCAGTGGAAGCTTCCTCTTATAATTCGACAATTTGTTTATAGTTGGTGTTCACAGAATAAAAAAAATGCTGCAAGAATTGTCCATTGAGTTGACCAAAATGGACTCAGTTGGATGCTGCTGTCTGTTTGGAAAAGTTTGAACTGAGGCAAGACAGCTGGAAGAATTTGAAATAAACACAATTAAATCTTCCATGTTGATTAATAAATTTATAACCACAGAAATTCCATGAGCTATACCTTGAACTACTAAATTCAAACTATGCAGAAGGAAGTGAACGTAGATGGCCTTCGGTTTTATCTCTTGCACCAAAGGTTCAAACCACGTTTATGCGCGGTTGCATTAGAAGCTCCAATATAACACTGACCCAGACACTTTTTAATGTCAAAGTTAAACATCTTAAAATATGTGACAATGAGATAAAGCAGGAGTGTTGGCCGCTGTATAAAAAAACAAAAAAGTCTTTCTCAATTAAGGGCCAGGTGTATGTAGTTCAATGTTTGCGATTTCCTAATAGCGAACCTTAGCAATTCGCTATTAGGAAATCGCAAACTGCAATGTATGACAGTGTGCTTGACACGGACCTGCCTCATCAATATTTATGGTGCAGGTCACAATTTGTCACCCATTGCAAATGTCTACTATCAAAGAGATGGTGGCCTGCTGGGGTCAGCAGACCACATGTCTGTGATTGCTTTTAAATAAAGCAATCTTTTGTTTTTGTAATGCAGCCTGTTTCCTTAAATGAAAACGGGCTGCATTACAAAAAGATAATGTTTTCTTTTAATGTTTTAAGAGTAGGTAGAGGTCTTTGGGCTGTTTGCAACTGGTAAAAGAGCTTCATACATCTGGCCCTAAGATTTTTCAAGAGCTATACAGAAGTCAACAAAGATCTGCTCCCTTACTGATATGAAAGAAGTCTGATCTAAAACAAATAGAAAATAATTCTGCTGCATAAATCTCCTTCATCAAACTCCAAATCAATCAATAAATCAATCAATCAATAATTTATAAAGCGTGCTATGTACCCGTTAGGGTTTCGAGGCGCTAGAGCCATGTCTTGAGGAGTCTCCTGAAGGTGAGGAGGTCCTGGGTCTGGCGTAGTGAGGTTGGGAGTGCGTTCCAGGTCTTGGCGGCGAGGTAGGAGAAGGATCTGCCGCCAGAGGTCTTGCGCTGGATTCGGGGGACGATGGCGAGGCCAAGGTTGGCAGAGCGTAGTTGACGTGAGGGAACGTAGAAGTTGAGTCTGGTGTTCAGGTAGGTGGGTCCGGTGTCGTGTAGAGCCTTGTGTGCGTGGATGAGGAGTTTAAAGGTGATCCTCTTGTCCACGGGGAGCCAGTGGAGGTCCCTCAGGTGAGGGGAGACGTGACATCGGCGGGGTATGTTGAGGATCAGGCGGGCGGATGCGTTCTGGATGCGTTGGAGTCGTTTGATGTCTTTTGTTGGGATGCCTGTGTAGAGTGCGTTGCCGTAGTCGAGTCTGCTACTGACGAGGGCTTGGGTTACCGTCTTTCTGGTTCCTGTTGGAATCCACTTGAAGATCCTGCGGAGCATACGGAGGGTGTTAAAACAGGAGGATGAGACTGCGTTGACCTGTTTGGACATGGTGAGGGCGGAGTCGAGGATGAAGCCGAGATTTCGTGCGTGGTTGGCTGGGGTGGGTGGAGGGTCCAGGGCGGTGGGCCACCACGAGTCGTTCCAGGCCGAGGGGGTGCGCCCGAGGATGAGGACTTCCGTCTTGTCGGAGTTAAGTTTTAGGCGGCTGTTGCTCATCCATTCGGCAATGGATTTCAGTCCCTCGTGAAGGTTGGGTTTGGCGGTGTGAGGATCTTTGGTCAGGGAGAGGACGAGCTGGGTGTCGTCGGCATAGGAGAGGATGCTGAGGTTGTGCTGGCGGGCCAGTTGTGCGAGGGGGGCCATGTAGACGTTGAATAGCGTTGGGCTTAGTGAGGAGCCTTGGGGGACGCCGCAGATGAGGTTGGTGGCTTTGGAGTGGAAAGGTGAGAGTCGGACCCTCTGGGTTCTGCCGGAGAGAAAGGAGGAGATCCAGGTGAGGGCTTTGTCTTGGATGCCGGCTTCGTGTAGACGGGTTAGTAGGGTGTGGTGGCAGACTGTATAGAAGGCGGCTGATAGGTCTAAGAGGATAAGGGCTGAGGTTTCGCCGTTGTCCATTTGTAGTCTGATGTCATCTGTGGAGGCGAGGAGTGCAGTCTCTGTGCTGTGGTTTCGTCTGAACCCGGATTGGGAGGGGTCTAGGATGGAGTTGTCTTCAAGGTAGTGGGCGAGCTGTGTGTTGACGATGTTCTCGATGACTTTCGCTGGGAAAGGGAGGAGGGAGATTGGTCGGAAGTTTTTGAGATCGTTGAGGTCAGCCTTAGGTTTCTTGAGGAGAGGTTGGATTTCTGCATGCTTCCAGCTTTCCGGGAAGGTAGCGGTGTTGAAGGAAAGGTTGATGATCTTGCGGAGTATGGGTGCAATGGCGACGTAGGCTTTGTTGAAAACGTGATGTGGGCAGGGGTCAGAGGGAGATCCTTAGTGGATGGAGTTCATAGTTTTTAGGGTTTTGGCGTCGTCTACTTGGGTCCAGGTGGTGATGTGGTCGGCGTGGGAGGAGTTGTTGGGGGTAGGGTCTGGCGGAGGTGAGGTGTTGAAGCTGTCGTGGATGGCTGCAATTTTCTGGTAGAAGAAGGTGGAGAGATCGTCGCAGAGTTTCTGGGATGGAGGGATGTCGTTGACGTTGGCGTTTGGGTTGGAGAGTTCCTTCACGATGCTGAAGAGTTCCTTGCAGTCGTGAGCGTTGTTGTTAAGGCGTTCTGTGAAGTGGGAGCGCTTGGCAAGTCGGATCAGTTGGTGGTGTTTACGGTTGGCTTCCTTGAGGGTAGCAAGGTTCTCGGGTGTGCACGCGAGGATCCATTTTTTCTTGAGTTTCTGGCAGGTGCGTTTGGAGGTGGTTAGTTCGTCTGTGAACCAGGCTGTTTTTTTCTTTTCTTGGTTGGCGGTGGGTCTCTTGAGTAGGGCTAGGATGTTGGCGCAGTTGAGGATCCATTGTTGGAGGTTGATGGCGGCGGAGTCCGGGTCGGTGGGGTCAGGTGGTGGGTTTTTGGCGAGGGTGTTGTTGAGTTGGTCTTCGGTGACTTTTCCCCAGCGGCGGTGAGGCGGCAGAGGGATGCGGTGGTGTTCGGTGTTTTTCTTGAAGGAGAAATGGACGCAGTGATGGTCGGTCCAGTGGAGTTCGGAGGTGTGGCTGAAAGAGATGTGGTTGCTTGAAGTGAAGAGTGGGTCAAGGGTGTGGCCGGTGATGTGGGTGGGAGTGTTGACCAGTTGACGGAGTCCGAGGTTGGAGAGGTTGGTGGTCAGTGATGCAGTGTTGGCGTCATTGTTGTTCTCCAGGTGGAATGTAGTCTGAAGAGGAGAGGGCGCAGGTGCTTGCGAGGTCGGAGACGGTGTCGCTGAAGAGGGCTCTTGGTCCTGGAGGACGGTATATGAGGGTTCCTCTGAGGGTAGTGTTGGGGTCTGTGTGAATCTGGAAGTGGAGGTGTTCCGCTGTTTTGAGGGTGTCGTCCGTGTGGGTATGGATCTTGAGGGTAGCTTTGTGGGCGATGGCTATTCCTCCGCCGATTCCGTTGGTGCGATCTCTTCTGGTGATCTTGTAGCCATCAGGGATGGCGATGGCGATGTCAGGGGCCGAGGAGTCGTTCCACCAGGTTTCGGTCAGGAAGGCTACGTCTGGGGCGGTGCTGTCGAGCAGGTCCCAGAGTTCGATGGCGTGCTTTCGTGCGGAGTGTGTGTTGAGGAGGATGCAGTGCAGGTGGTTTGTGTTGGTTGTTGCTGGCTTCGTTGTTCTGTTGCAGGTAAAGTTGCAGGTGCAGCAGGAAAAAGGTCCTTTGGTGTGCTTCGGGCTGGCCTGGAAGCACTCTGTGGAGGGGCCAGGGTTGAAGGCGAGGAGTTCGCTGGCCGAGTAACGAAGGCATGGGCCGCGGGGGCGCGAGGACCAGGGGGGGTGGCGCTGGGCGCGGTCCAGGCGCGGACGGGCGCAGACGGGCTTGCCTCCGGCGCGGACGCGCAGCGCCAGCCATTAAGAAGGGAGGGGGAGGGGAGAGGGAGGAGCAGCTGGGAGGTGGGTGGGAGCGGCGAATGGGGGCGCGAGGGGGGCGGGCAGCAGGGAGGCAGCGGCAGGGAGAGAACTGCAAGGGGGAGCGCCCAAGGGGCGAAAACAAGAAAAACAAGGCACAAAAAAGTCGGGCACAATTTGAAAAACAGTCACAAAAATACACTAATGGCACAAAATACAATCGGGGTACAGCAATCAGAGGGGCACAACGGGGGCAGATGCGCAGGAGGCAAGGCGCTTGAAAAACAATAGAAAAGCACTTACAGGATGGCGAAAAGTGGCACAATCAGAAGGGGCACGACGGGGGCAGAAGCGCAAGGAGGCAAGGCGCTGAAAATATAGAAAAACACTTACAGGACGGCGAAAAGCGGCACACGGGTCAAGTGAAGCTTACTAGAGCCCACTAGACACGAGGGATGAGGCGCAGGAGGATGCCTGCTGGTGGAGGAGGGCCTCGAACACGCTAGCAGCAGCGTGGGCGGGGGTCAGAGGCAGGAGACAGCAGGTTGGTGATGCGGACGTGGGGGGCGAGCTCTAGACCTAAGGCAGGTCAGAGGTCGCTCACTCGCGACGCGCAGCGCCAGCCATTAAGAAGGGAGGGGGGAGGGAGGAGCAGATGGGAGGCGGGAGGCGGGAGGGAGCGGCGAATGGGGGCACGAGGGGGGCGGGGCCGCAGGGAGGCAGCGGCAGGGAGAGAACTGCAAGGGGGAGCACCCAAGGGGCGAAAACAAGAAAAACAAGGCACAAAAAAGTCGGGCACAATTTGAAAAACAGTCACAAAAATACACTAATGGCACAAAATACAATCGGGGTACAGCAATCAGAGGGGCACAACGGGGGCAGATGCGCAGGAGGCAAAGCGCTTGAAAAAACAATAGAAAAGCACTTACAGGACGGCGAAAAGTGGCACAATCAGAAGGGGCACGACGGGGGCAGAAGCGCAAGGAGGCAAGGCGCTGAAAATATAGAAAAACACTTACAGGACGGCGGAAAGCGGCACACGGGCCAAGTGAAGCTTACTAGAGCCCACTAGACACCAGGGATGAGGCGCAGGAGGATGCATGCGGGTGGAGGAGGGCCTCGAACACGATAGCAGCAGCGTGGGCGGGGGTCAGAGGCAGGAGACAGCAGGTTGGTGCTGCGGACGTGGGGGGCGAGCTCTAGACCTAAGGCAGGTCAGAGGTCGCTCACTCGCGACACGCAGCGCCAGCCATTAAGAAGGGAGGGGGAGGGAGGAGCAGCTGGGAGGCGGGAGGCGGGAGGGAGCGGCGAATGGGGGCGTGAGGGGGGCGGGGCCGCAGGGAGGCAGCGGCAGGGAGAGAACTGCAAGGGGGAGCGCCCAAGGGGCGAAAACAAGAAAAACAAGGCACAAAAAAGTCGGGCACAATTTGAAAAACAGTCACAAAAATACACTAATGGCACAAAATACAATCGGGGTACAGCAATCAGAGGGGCACAACGGGGGCAGATGCGCAGGAGGCAAGGTGCTTGAAAAAACAATAGAAAAGCACTTACAGGACGGCGAAAAGTGGCACAATCAGAAGGGGCACGACGGGGGCAGAAGCGCAAGGAGGCAAAGCGCTGAAAATATAGAAAAACACCTACAGGACGGCGGAAAGCGGCACACGGGTCAAGTGAAGCTTACTAGAGCCCACTAGACACCAGGGATGAGGCGCAGGAGGATGCCTGCGGGTGGAGGAGGGCCTCGAACACGCTAGCAGCAGCGTGGGCGGGGGTCAGAGGCAGGAGACAGCAGGTTGGTGCTACGGACGTGGGGGGCGAGCTCTAGACCTAAGGCAGGTCAGAGGTCGCTCACTCGCGACGTGCAGCGCCAGCCATTAAGAAGGGAGGGGGGAGGGAGGAGCAGCTGGGAGGCGGGAGGGAGCGGCGAATGGGGGCGCGAGGGGGGCAGGCCGCAGGGAGGCAGCGGCAGGGAGAGAACTGCAAGGGGGAGTGCCCAATGGGTGAAAACAAGAAAAACAAGGCACAAAAAAGTCGGGCACAATTTGAAAAACAGTCACAAAAATACACTAATGGCACAAAATACAATCGGGGTACAGCAATCAGAGGGGCACAACGGGGCAGATGCGCAGGAGGCAAGGCGCTTGAAAAAACAATAGAAAAGCACTTACAGGATGGCGAAAAGTGGCACAATCAGAAGGGGCACGACGGGGGCAGAAGCGCAAGGAGGCAAGGCGCTGAAAATATAGAAAAACACTTACAGGACGGCGGAAAGCGGCACACGGGTCAAGTGAAGCTTACTAGAGCCCACTAGACACCAGGGATGAGGCGCAGGAGGATGCCTGCGGGTGGAGGAGGGCCTCGAACATGCTAGCAGCAGCGTGGGCGGGGGTCAGAGGCAGGAGACAGCAGGTTGGTGCTGCGGACGTGGGGGGCGAGCTCTAGACCTAAGGCAGGTCAGAGGTCGCTCACTCGCGACGCGCAGCGCCAGCCATTAAGAAGGGAGGGGGGAGGGAGGAGCAGCTGGGAGGCGGGAGGCGGGAGGGAGCGGCGAATGGGGGCGCGAGGGGGGCGGGGCCGCAGGGAGGCAGCGGCAGGGAGAGAACTGCAAGGGGGAGCGCCCAAGGGGAGAAAACAAGAAAAACAAGGCACAAAAAAGTCGGGCACAATTTGAAAAACAGTCACAAAAATACACTAATGGCACAAAATACAATCGGGGTACAGCAATCAGAGGGGCACAACGGGGGCAGATGCGCAGGAGGCAAGGCGCTTGAAAAAACTATAGAAAAGCACTTACAGGATGGCGAAAAGTGGCACAATCAGAAGGGGCACGACGGGGGCAGAAGCGCAAGGAGGCAAGGCGCTGAAAATATAGAAAAACACTTACAGGACGGTGGAAAGCGGCACACGGGTCAAGTGAAGCTTACTAGAGCCCACTAGACACCAGGGATGAGGCGCAGGAGGATGCCTGCGGGTGGAGGAGGGCCTCGAACACGCTAGCAGCAGCGTGGGCGGGGGTCAGAGACAGGAGACAGCAAGTTGGTGCTGCGGACGTGGGGGGCGAGCTCTAGACCTAAGGCAGGTCAGAGGTCGCTCACTCGCGACGCGCAGCGCCAGCCATTAAGAAGGGAGGGGGGAGGGAGGAGCAGCTGGGAGACGGAGGCGGGAGGGAGCGGCGAATGGGGGCGCGAGGGGGGCGGAGCCGCAGGGAGGCAGCGGCAGGGAGAGAACTGCAAGGGGGAGCGCCCAAGGGGCGAAAACAAGAAAAACAAGGCACAAAAAAGTCGGGCACAATTTGAAAAACAGTCACAAAAATACACTAATGGCACAAAATACAATCGGGGTACAGCAATCAGAGGGGCACAACTGGGGCAGATGCGCAGGAGGCAAGGCGCTTGAAAAAACAATAGAAAAGCACTTACAGGACGGTGAAAAGTGGCACAATCAGAAGGGGCACAACGGGGGCAGAAGCGCAAGGAGGCAAGGCGCTGAAAATATAGAAAACACTTACAGGACGGCGGAAAGCAGCACACGGGTCAAATGAAGCAGTGTATGTGACATAATAGACAACATTTCTTTAAAGACCTCCCAAAAAAACATTTACATTGTCAAGTAGCCAGTGTTTTCCACTTGTGTCTGCAGGACAGAAGCAAAGACCACCAATCCCCTAAAGACTGTTATTCAGCATGCAGGTCAGAGCACTGTGTGCTGGAAATAGCCCTCCAGGGGAAGGGGGCGGGGAACAAGAGCCAGAGAGAAAGAGTTGACTGACTGTTCTTGGGCCAACTGGGAGATAACTGTGTACACTTATTTCTGGGCAATATGGTCCTGATTCTACAAAGACTTATGTTGTGTCAGTGATTACCTCAATAAAGTCAGTCTTTTGGGAATCTCTGTTGGAAATGTAAGAAACAATAAGTACAGGTCTCTGAGTATGCATTTTTTTTACACCCATCGCGACCCCCTAGTTGTATGCAGTTACCTCTCTGAGTGAGGTAGAGGCAGGTGTTCTGGCTTCTCTGCTTCTTACTGTCTAATTCTAGCAGGACCTTGCTTCCTAGCTGCTTCCTTCTAATGCATGCTGTACAATCTATGTCACAACAGAAAACAGAATTAGTCAACCCTTTTTACCTGAACCAAACCTCCTTTACTTTTGCCAGTACCTTGCCAATACTCAAAGGGGTTAACCAACTCTTAAATGACTGCACCCCTGCTGAACTCCTTGATGTCAGGGTTCTGTGTTTATGCTTGTCTTTGCCTCTTGTCTTACTTGAACTTTAAGTCTCAGTAATTAGGCAAGGAGTAATAAAGTCTTTATCAACCTGAAGGTTTTTGCATCAGGATGTAACAAGTCTTTCTGTATTCGTTTTCCTAGTTCCTGATCAGAAGTACTCTTGCTTATGCCAAGAACATTCAGTAACATATGTACAACTCCCAGGGGTAATTCCTCTTACTGTGCACCTTTCTGATTTTTGCTTTGTTTCTCTCTCTTTTCTTTTATAGATACGTTGCAAGGGATGCTGCTGAATCAGGTTGAGCAGTAGGCTGAATAGGTGAGTGATAGCCTATAGCGCTCTCTCTCACTGAGGAGTTTGAAGCAAAGTGAGGAAACAACGGGCAGGGTGTGGGTTACATACAGCCATTCGGAAGATGGCCACCAGCCCTCTGCCTCGCGCAGGAGTTGAAAAAGCCTGCGGTCAGATGGGAATTTGCCTGGGGTGGGGTGGAGCCCTATTGCACATGAAGGAAAGGAAAAACCAGGGAGAAGAATCACAGAGGAAGGGATTATGGGATCATAGTGCTTACCTGGGGGAACCAGGGAAGTGGTAATTGTGGGCAAGGAAATCAGAACAGGGGTTTGGGCAGAGCAAGAGGTGCTTTGGGCAGAGCAGGTGGTGTAGGTTGAGCAGGGCACAACAGTCCGTCCCCCAAAAGGCCGAACAACTGGATGGGACTTGGTAGGGAAGCGAGCATGCAACTACCACACTATGTGAGGGGCATGAACATGGGCTGCTGGTTCCAGGGACCTGTTCTCCAGAGGATAACATTTCCAATCCAGTAGGTAAGATAATCGCCCTTTGATGTGTATTGAGTCCAACACCTTCCGAACCTCGTATTCTGGATGACCATTCACTAAAGCGGGTGGGGAAGGTGGACTCACAGCATCACCTGACTGGAAGGGCTTAAGCAGGAAGACATGAAATATCAGATGCACTTGATATTCTTACATCAAAGTCAATTTCTGGATTCCTAATTCAAGGCTTGTGAATGGTCCAGTATAACATGTTTGCTGTTTCTGAGGTCCTGGCAATTATATATTTTTGGTTGCTAGCCAGACTAGCTCTCCAATTGTATAGTATGGCTCTACTGTGAGTTTGTGAAAAGCTTGTTCCTTCCTGTTGTCTTTAAAATGATAAATATGTTCCCTAACTGCCAACCAAATGCGCTGGAGATGCTCATGATATTTTCTAACTGCAGGCATCAAAGTTGTGGTTGGGAGGGACATCTACTAGGAAAGCTCTGGGATGGCACTTGATATTACACTAAAAAAGGGATATCTCTACAGCTGAGTGTGTGGAATTGTTGTACAGGAACTCCTACAAACTAAGGGCCAGGACCCAATCATTGGTCAAAGTACTTAGAATGCAGCAGAGGTGTTTTTCTAGGACTTGTTTACTCTTTTCGTCTGTCTGTCCATTTGAGGATGGCAGTCTGAGGATAATAGCCCAAAGCCATACAAAATCCTCGCCAGGGCTGTTGGCCGCTGTCTGAAATAACCATGAAAGAAATTCCATGTAAACTGATTATCACATGGAGGAATATCTTAGTTGATTCAGACACTGAGGACAATTTCTTCAATAGCACAAAATGGGCTTGTTTTGACGGTAAAAATACCACAACTAATATCATAGTGTAACATTTCATACTGGGCATATTTGTAATAAAATTCAGCCCAAAATATTTCATAGCAGGGGAGTATTAGTCACAGGCCATAACAACCCAAAAGGTTTTGTGGAACTTGATTTTTATTGGGCACATATAAGACATTGTTTGACAAAGGATGTTACGCCTTTGGGCAGCTCCTTCTATCAGAACCATCTTAAACAATTCTGTTGTGTTTTCAGTTCTCCTGGATGTTCAGCTAAAGCGGTAAAAAGGCACACTCATGAAATGTCTTTTCTAGGTCTGGAGTAGTTATGTATAAGAATTCATTTTTATAGTAACATCCATTCTAAAGGTGATGGCCAGGGTAGCACCACCAATCCCATGGTCCAATTTATCATACTGATGCAGCAGTTCTTCCCAAAGGTGTGAAGTCAAATTGGATTCCACTATTCTGTCTATTATGATGTTTGGCTCTTTCCTGAATTGGACAGCATTTTCTGGGGAATATAATTGTGCAACACAAAAGGATGATGGACGGAGTGCTGAACAAAGCAAGCACTCACCCCTAGTCACAGATCTGGGTTTAATCCATCGTTCGTTTGCTCACCATGCCACCCCACTCTGGGCCCAGCCATCTGCAAATCAGTCTTGACCCTGTTGCTCATGGGAACAGTCCAGCCCGAACTGCCAGGCCAGGTCCTCCCTGGACCGGAAACAAGCATCCTGGGACCGGTTTCAGGGTATCACCCTTCCTCAGCCAGGCTAGCTTGAATCCAGTGGCACAGTCAGCACGGGACATACCCTTCCCACTTAGGGCAACTTCAGCAACACAAAAGGATGATGGACGGAGTGCTGAACAATGCAAACACTCACCCCCAGTCACAGATCTGGGTTTAACCCATCATTCTTTTGCTCACCATGCTACCCCAGTTTGGACCCAGCCATATGCAAATCAGTCTTGACCCTGTTCCTCATGGGAACAGTCCAGCCCAAACTGCCAAGCCAGGTCCTCCCTGGACCGGAAACAAGCATCCTGGGACCGGTTTCAGGGTATCACCCTTCATCAGCCAGACTTGCTTGAATTCAGTAGCACAGTGAGCACGGGACCCACGTCTGGGCATACCCTTCCCACTTAGGGCAACTTCAGCAACAAAAAAGGATGATGGACGGAGTGCTGAACAATGCAAACACTCACCCCAGTCACAGATCTGGGTTTAATCCATCATTCTTTTGCTCACCATGCCACCCCAGTTTCAACAGGGTCAAGACTGATTTGCATATGGCTGGGTCCAAACTGGGGTGACGTGGCGTTAGGGTCTAAAGGCACTTGGGGGGTAGTGTAGTGTATACCAGTGAGGTAGTTTCAAAAAGCCATGTCTTCAGTTCCTTCGTGATGAGGGAGGTAGTTTGTCTGATGTGGATATGTAGGGTGCTCCAGGCGGTGCCTGTGAGGTAGGAGAAGGAGCGTCCTCCTGTCCTGGTTTTCCTGATGCTGGGTACTTCTGCAAGAGAGAGCTGGGTTGAGCGTAGGGCCCTGTGGGGTACATGGAAGTTGAGCCTCTGGTTCAGGTGGGCTGGTCCGGTGTTGTGGAGGGCTTCTGTGCGTCAGTGAGGATCTTGGAAGTGATTATTTTCTCTATGGGGAGCCACTGCAGTGTACGTCGGTGTTGCAAGATGTGGCAGTGTCAGGGTAGGTCGGGAACCAGTCTGGCAGCAGCGTTCTGGATGTTTTGCAATTTGCGGGTGATTTTTTTGTTGATTCCAGTGTAGAGGGCATTGTCGTAGTCTAGTCTGCTGGTGATGAGGGCGTGTGTGAGAGTCTTTCTATGTTTGAGGGGGATCCATTTGAAGGACTTGCATAGGAGGCAGACAGTGCGGAAGCAGGTAGAGGTGACTGAGTTGATTTGATAGTTCATGCTGAGGTTGGGGTCCAGGATGATTCCGAGGTTGCCGGCTTGGCTGGCGGGGTGGGTGGGATTCTGTGAGTGGGTGGCCATCAAGAGTCACTCCATGTGTTGGGTTGAGGGCCCATGATGAGTACTTCTGTCTTGTTTGTGTTGCGTTGAAGGCAGCTGTTTCTCATCCAGTTGGCGACTGCTTCCATGCCCTCATGGAAGTTGTGTCTGGTCTTGTCAGGTTCATTGGAGAAGGAGAGGATGAGTTGGGTGTCGTCGGCGTAGGAGATGATGTTTATTCCGTAGCTTCTGATGAGGGTGGCTATCGGGGCCATGTAGATGTTGAACAGCGTGGGGCTGAGGGCGGATCCCTGGGGCACTCCGCAGGTGGTGGGTGTGGGATCTGCGAGGAAGGGGGTGAGTCTCACTCGTTATGTTCTGCCAGAGAGGAAGGATTAGATCCAGCTGAGGGTCTCTGATGCCAGCTTCGTGGAGGCTTCTTATCAGGGTGTAATGGGAGACTGTGTTGAAAGCCGCCAAGATGGTATAGATGGTGGTAATATAGGTAAGCAAGCCACTGCTCCCCTGCTTAAGATTCAGTAGTTCATTGCCGCTTGCTTACATGAACATCTGTTGAGCAAACGACTTCCACATAGCTTTCTTAAAGTTGCCAAAATTATACAGAAGAGGGTCATTATTATCTACCAATGTATAGGGCAGGTAGCAGCATTACCATCTAGATAAGAAATTACAAATTCCACCTTGGAAGCTTTGTCCAGGAGGGCTGTTGGTTTGCAGAAGAAATGCAGCTGACATTGGCTCAAGAATATATTATAATTGGGGCTATCACCTGAGAAACGTTCTGGAGGGCCAATAGAACAGGGGTGAGAGTCACAAAAGTAAGGTTCATAGCAGTGGCAGCTGGGTTGTGGTCGGGTAGGGGGGTACCATGCATTAAAGCAGTCCTTCCCCGGTGCTGCAAATCATGTGGTTTGGATGAATTGCCAGGAGATGATATGACAAACCCCAGAGTTTTCACCCCAAGGCGTGGTTCTGGGGTTGTACCTTTGCAGATTAGTTTTAATGGTCTGATTTTCTTGACGTAGAATCAGGACTTGAAGGGTGGCAAGAGCCTTAGCTAGGTCTGATACTGACGGGGTTTCCTGCATTAATGCCTGGGCTAGGTCATAGGTCTGGAGGGTATCCTCAGGATCGAGCTTCGCTCAGGCAGACTGCTGTCATGAGCTTGGCCAGTGCACTTACCTACAGGAGAAAAGCAAAGGCCACCAATCCCTTCAAGAAGACTGTTACTTAACATGCAGGTCAGAACACTGCATGCTGGAAATAGCCTTCCAGGAGAAAGGGGCTTACGGTCGAGAGAGAGTTAGAGTTGACTGACTTCTTGGGCTAACTGGTAGATCCAGGAGTAAACTCAGGTCTGGGTGGATCTGGTCATGTTTCTGCAAGAACTTCTGTTGTGTCAATGATTACCTCAGATGAGTCAATCATTTGGGAATCTCTGTTGGAAATGTAAGGAAAGGTTAGTACAGGTCTCTGAGTTTGCATTTTTTCTCCACTCACCAGGCGCACTTAGATGTATGCGGTTACCTCTCTGAGTAAGGAGAAGGCATGTGTTCTGGCTTCTCTGCTCCTTCCTGCCTAATCTTGTTCTGATTTTGCTTGCTAGCTGCTTCCTTCTATGCACGCTGTACGATTTATTTTATCCTAGAAAATAGGAAAATTAGTCATACCATTTTACCTCAACTCCCCTTCCTTCACTATGTCCCACTTACGCTCTTGCCAGTACCTGAATGGGACTTAACCAACTCTTAAAGGACTATGACTTTGCTGAACTACTTTTTGTCGGAGTTGTGGGTTTATGCTTGTCTTTGCCTCTTGTCTTACTTGAATTTTAAGTTTAAGTCTCAGTTATTAGGCAAGGAATAATCAAGTCTTTCACAACCAGCAAAAATTTGCACCAGGATGTAACAAGTCTTTCTGCATTTTTTTCACAGATCTTGATCAGAACTACTCGTGCTTATGCCAGGAACATTTAATAACGTATGCAAGTGACCAAGCACTAATTTATCTTACTGTGCACCTTTCTGATATTTGCTTTGTTTCTCTCTTTCTTCCTGTACAGGTACGTCACGAGGGATGCTGCAGAATCAGAATGAGCAGGAAACTGAACAGGTGAGTGATTGCTTGCTGTCTGCAATCTTGTTTCTGTTTTCACAGGAGCCAATAGACCTCTCTCTTGCTGGGGAGTTTGAAGCCAAGTGAGGAAACAACGGGCAGGGCATGGGTTAAATACCACCTCACCCCAGGTGGCTGCAACCCGTATGACTCTCGCAAGAGTTAAAAAGTCCACTGTCAGGTCGGAATTGGCGAGGGATGGCCAATGCACATTTAGGAAAGGGAAAATCAGAGAGAGGAATCACAAAGGAATGGATTAGGGGATCAGGGTGCTCACCCTGGGGGGAAAAAAGGGAAATGGTAATTGCAAGCAAGGAGGTTGGAAAGGGGGTTTGGGCAGAACAGGTGGTGCTTCAGGCAGAACAAGTGGTGCAGGTTGAGCTGGTCACAACATAAATACTGTTCGACCAAGCCCTACTTTCAGGTGAATGTTCTTCCGCAAGAACGCATTATATTTGAATGTTTTCGCTATGTCCCCTCAGAAGTGCACTTCTAGCATCCTTCATCTGCTTCATGTGTAAGGCTACAGATAAATACAAACAGAAAACAATGTGTTTCCTTTCTGTATTTATTTTTAAAAGTGGAAAAATACAGAAAGTTGTGAGTGACTCTCCATGCTTTTCTTCATGAATTCCAGTTCAACAGCTGAGTAGGTAAACATGGGAAAATAAAAAATAGGATCACATATCCTTAAATATAGACATATCCTATATTGGATAAGATGCTAATATTTACCTATTGGTGTAGTGTTTTGTTATATTTATCTGCTTACTTTTCAAAAACGAAATAGGCATCAAAATATGAGTGCATGTGTATCAGTGAAATAAATGTGGAAATATACAATTTAACATCTACATTTATTTTCAAAATACACAATAAATATTGCTAAATATCAAAAAGATGGCCGAAAAATAAATATGGCTAAATACAGACGGAAATGTTAAAAATATAAATACCATAAAACCAGGATCCTGATTCATGTGGCCTACTGAACAGGAATCTACAATGTTAGTGTAACCTTTTACAGTTCCTAATGTGTTCATTGAGCTCAATGCACATTTGGGGCAATATTTATACTTTTTGACGCAAAACTGCGCTAACGCAGTTTTGCGTCAAAAAAATTTGCGCCGGCTAACGCCATTCTTAAGCGCCATGCGGGCGCCGTATTTAATCAATGACGTTAGCCGGCGTTAGCCGGCGGCGCTGCCTGGTGTGCGTGTAAAAAAACGACGTACACCAGGCAGCGCCGGCGTAGGGGGATATGGGGCTTGGGCGTCAAGAAATGGGGCAAGTCAGGTTGAGGCAATTTTTTCGCCTCAACCCGATTTGCGCCATTTTTTTCGACTCCCAACCCCCATAGAAATGACTCCTGTCTTAGCAAAGACAGGAGTCATGCCCCCTTGCCCAATGACCATGCCCAGGGGGCTTATGTCCCCTGGGCATGGTCATTGGGCATAGTGGCATGTAGGGGGGCACAAATCAGGCCCCCCTATGCCACAAAAAAAAATGAAAAAAAACACTTACCTGAACTTACCGTAATGTCCCTGGGATGGGTCCCTCCAGCTTTGGGTGTCCTCCTGGGGTGGGCAAGGGTGACAGGGGGTGTCCCTGGGGGCATGGGAGGGCACCTCTGGGCTCCTTCAGAGCCCACAGGTCCCTTAACGCCTGCCTTTTGCAGGCGCTAAAAAATGGCGCAAAAGCGGGCGTACGTCATTTTTTTTGACCCGCCCACTCCCGGGCGTGAATTTTGCCCGGGAGTATAAATCCGACGCACATGCCTCGGAGTCGATTTTTTAGACGGGAACGCCTACCTTGCATATAATTAACGCAAAGTAGGTGTCCACGCTAAAAAATTACGCTAACTCCATGGACTTTGGCGCTAGACGCGTCTAACTCCAAAGTATAAATATGGAGTTAGTTTTGCGTCGAAATTGCGTCAAAAAAACGACGCAATTTCGGCGCAAACGGAGTATAAATATGCCCCTTGATTTCTGATAACTACTAAAACTCACCACAGATCATCTCAAATAATCAAAGCCATTTTCAACAAAGGCTTGGTGAGGAACCTTGTCCCTAGATTTTTTGGGTAATAGCAGACACATTTGGATAGCATTCCTACATATTTTACAGAATACTTTTTTCACCTCATCGGTGTATTCAATTCAATGTAAGCTTCTTGCCATTTCTTCTGGTAAGAGTGGTTGAATTGTGGCTTCAACAGTGGTTTGTCGATGGCTGTGGAGCCTCGTCCAGTGTTAGGATAACTGTAGCCATGACATCCACTAGATGTTGTGCTACCTGATGCTTGACACAAGTTTGGAATATGACATTGACTTGTTTGCCTCATCTTAAGACTGAAAGGATGTCTTTCTACCAGGGATCCTTCTTATGGGCACGTGTTTTTAAGATTGCCACAGAACTAACACCCAAACAACAGCCAGGGTTTCAGTAAGTAAAGAATGCATGAGAGATATCGTGTGTATTTATTTCTGGCCTAGGCTATACGATATCTACATTAAAATTAAATATGAAGGATAAATTCCCTTCCCAAAAATACAGTCTCTGTGGAATGCAAAGCTGAATTGGCCTCGCTGTAATTCGCAATCATAACCTGCACATCACAACAAATGTGTTACATGTAAAAGTGCGTAAATAACTAAGGCTTGATCACAGTTTTTGTGCACAAAACACCAACTGGCTTGCAACCCGGACACAGCACGTCAAGCCCGTGTCTTCCATCGACACAAAACTGTGTACTCTTGTTCAATCCTTTTTGAAAAAATTATCTGCTCTCGTGTTTTGCAAGACTATAAACACTTGAAATCAGGCTAAATACCAGCAGTAAATATGTGAAAGGGAAACTGGACTGTAATACATTGTACAGTGAATATTAACGCTTGAGGAAAGTTTATGACCCATTAAATAACGTGGGATAATGGCAAAGGTACATACATTGAAGTGTGCAGGTCTGCCAGGCAAACTCGGTTCTCCTGCTAGAACAAAGTGTTTGATTTTGGGCAAGTAATTATCCGCCTATACATTTTTCCCTTATCTGTCATTATATGAGAATTTTAAAGTGGGCTCTGAAGGGGAAATGACCACCAAGAATATATTCCACAAAAAAGCATCCCTATAAGTTTTTCATTCGTTGGTGGTTATAATTTCATTAGAGCTCGTTGGCTATACGAGGGCTATTTGCGAGGTAATGACAATTTGAGCAGCCATAGTTCCATTTGATAAATCACCATAATGTACCTCTCGATCTTTTGAGTCCTCTAGGAGGGTGAGTTTGATTGATTTTGTTTGTGTGTGGGGGGTGGTGATGTAATTGAAATCAATGGAGCTGGACACAATTTTGGGAAGATGAGAAAGTTTTCAGGGTAGGTTATTCCACTAAAGTTTATTGGAGCCATTTTGCTTGTTTGAAAAATTAAGCCTCAGGGTGGTGACATCCTCCAAATGAGGATAAGTTGAGACATATGCCACCATGCACTATCTATTCTGAAGTGCTGCTTTTGTTCTTATGTTTGTTTACAACAAAGATGTGTGGAAGCTTCCAACACTTCCCTGATTGGTGGATAATGGATTGTAAATATTCCTGAAGTCACTAAGCTGTATTTCCCTTTTCTATTTACAGTGCATTGGTCAAACTCAGTAAAATGCGCTGCCCTTCACATTGCATCTTCCACATGGACGAGAAAACATCCTGACATTTGTCACCATGCACTAGTGCAATAGGAAGAACGGGGGTCAGTCTTCTGAAAGGTAGATCAATAGCGCAAACAGTAGAAAAGTTGGCAACCTTACTCTTGACCAAGAAAATGGGCCTAGTCTGACTGAAACATTTTAATATATACATGGCATGTTAACAGGCAAACAGGCATGAATAGCAACCTGATACAAAAAGGAAAACCAAAAGGCATATTCTAAAGAGCAGTAACAGATTGGTTACATTACAGAGGTTGCAAAGCTGTCCTTTTGAAACCGACTCTAACCTGCTTTCTGACCCATATGATATAGTTTAGCCATTTCATCACATGTTTGTTTCAAGCATGTGAAATGCATAAGAGAATCTGCTTATGTAAGCCTCATTAACTAACTTTTGTGTTAAAATATGTTTCTCCATAACAAATTAGTATACCTATTTGAGGTAGCTTAAATCGTCCACGATTACATGCTCCCTTAAAATATGTTTCCTAATAACATGTTAGTTTACTCATTTGAGGTAGTCAAGAACACCCACCACCCAAGTAGATGTCATGCTTGACACCTTGTCCCAATCTTGGCTGTTTATCCAACAGCATTCGGTGGCATGCCGCTTTGAATTTAAACACTGGGTTGAAACAGCTACC
This sequence comes from Pleurodeles waltl, assembly GCF_031143425.1. Lineage (NCBI taxonomy): Eukaryota > Metazoa > Chordata > Amphibia > Caudata > Salamandridae > Pleurodeles > Pleurodeles waltl. The sequence continues at coordinate 732,915,077 of NC_090436.1, forward strand.
CATGCAAAGCCCACTTGACAACTGTTAACATCAGTTGCAGAAAAACATAGGCCCTGATTTATTCGAAAGTGGCGCAGTTCGGTGCTGTGCCAAAAATAGCGGCGCCACGCTTCTTTTGAAATGCAGGGATACAGTGCACCCCTGCATTTCCCCCTGCATCTATGCTGTATTAAGTTGCCTGCACCAACACAGGCATCCTTGCACCATAGTGTAAGGGTGTCTGCGTTGAGGGAATAGATTGATTAAGTGCAGGAAGAGGGACCTTCCTGCAAATAAACAATCACCCATGGCATTTTGCTATTTCTATGTGTGATCATGGAAAAGCGAAAACTGAGGAGGAATAAAAGCATTCCTCCTCATTTTGCCATGCTAACGCCACCCCTCGGGTGGTGTTTGTTTTTGGCACTGCCACAGGTTTACGATTACTCGTAAATCTGGGGCAGCGTCAAAAACAATGGGTGTTGCAGTGGAACGCCCGCTGCAATACCTATTGCACGCCCCTCTGATGCAAAAAACTGCATTGAAGGGGCCCATATTTACAAGGAGGCATAACACCACAAAAAGTGGCATTTCAACTCTTTGTAAATATGGTGCAGTGGTTAGCGCCACCGGAGCATCACGAAAAGTGACATTCCGGTGCCGCTAGGGGCTCTTAAATCTGCCCCCTAGTTCTGCACATAATATTCCAAGTTGTTCCAGAACATCAGTGATATGATAACAGAAAACAATTCCCAGTGAAGTGATAATGAGTTAGTAACAAGTGCCCCAAAATCCGGGGAACTGGAAGCTTTCCCTCAGCCAGTCTTGCCAGATTTTGAGCCTGTATTGAGCCCTAGGGAGACCAAGAATAATCCTGAACTTTAAAAAAAAAGTGCTGTAGTGTCAATCTAGCCTCTAGGAAATATATCTTAAGAATGCTTCATTTGGTAAAGTAGGAACAATTCCCTACATATCTACAGTATTTATGATTTGTAAGGATAAAATAACAAACATACATTTAAACAATGCAATGAAGATATTAATAACTTTCTTTGTGTGTGAATGATTTCTTAGGCACACACAAAAGAAGTACTGTATAATGTCACACTTTAGCTGTATCTATATGTGAATTAGGGGCCATATTTATACTTTTTGACGCTAAACTGCGCTAACGCAGTTTAGCGTCAAAAAATTTAGCGCCGTCTAACGCCATTCTGAAGCGCCATGCGGGCGCCGTATTTATGGAATGGCGTTAGCCGGCGCAAGCAGACCGGCGCTGCCTGGTGTGCGTGGAAAAAAACCACGTAGACCAGGCAGCGCCGGCGTTGGGCAAAAATGACGTTAGGGCGTCTTAAAATGGGGCAAGTCAGGTTGAGGCAAAAAAATCGTCTTAACCCGACTTGCGCCATTTTTTAACGACGCCCATCCCCCATCAACATGACTCCTATCATTGTAAAGATAGGAGTCATGCCCCCTTGCCCAATGGCCATGCCCAGGGGACTTATGTCCCCTGGGCATGGTCATTGGGCATAGTGGCATGTAGGGGGGCACAAATCAGGCCCCCCTATGCCAAAAAAAATTATTAAAAAAAAAAAAAAATATACTTACCTGAACTTACCTGAATGTCCCTGGGGTGGGCCCCTCCGTCCTTGGGTGTCCTCCTGGGGTGGGCAAGGGTGACAGGGGGGGTCCCTGGGGGCAGGGGAGGGCACTCTGGGCTCATTTTGAGCCCACTTGTCCCTTAACGCCATGCCTGACCCAGGCGTTAAAAAGCGGCGCAAATGCGCCGTTTTTGGCCACGCCCACTCCCGGGCGTCATTTTTGCCCGGGAGTATAAATACCACGTAAAGGCCTGGGAGTCATTTTTTAAGACGGGAACGCCTCCCTTGCATATCATTAACGCAAGGAAGGGGTTCACGCTAAAAAATGACGCCCACTCCGGGCACTTTGGCGCCCGAAGCGTCTAACGCCATAGTATAAATATGGCGTTAGTTTGCGTTAGTTTAGCGTCTAATTTGCGTTGAAAAAAACGACGCAAATTCGGCGCAACCAGAGTATAAATACGGCCCTAGGTACCTTAAAAGTGTCCTGCCTTTTTTTCAACGGCAATTTGTGTTTTAGGCTAAAACACATACTGTGGAAAGTAAAACTTTAAGTCCCAGAAGGCAAAGTCTTATTGGCTAAAGTGGCATATGTGCCTCAAGGTGTTACACATGAGAGGAGCATGTGACACATGGGGCAGTGGAAAGACCAGTACCACCTTTAGGAGATGGATACATCTGAGGAAGAGTATACGTATTATGAAGTATTTACCATTGTCAACTTTGCAATTATTAATTTACCGTTTCAGCAAACAAATGTGTAAAAACAAATGTGCAGTAGGACCGTCAAATGTGCAAAGCCAAATGTACAGCAGAACCCCAACACAATATAACAGAATAAGCGCTTCTTTGCAACATCACAAAAAATGAAATAGCTGGATTTTGAGTTTGGTGAATGAAGGGAAGTCTGTCAAGATGAAGGACTTTACTTCCGCTAAATTGTGAGTAGTCTGCCGTCCCGGCAACCAGCTCTATACATTCACAGAAACCACTGTTGGTTCCTGTAAATGTAATAAATTACTGTCTCTCATCACCAACTGCTCACTTTGAATATGGCATACGGTTGGATGGCTTACCTCCGATGCTTTCTACTCCTGCGAGCTATAGGAGGAAAGTTTATGCCTATAGAGTAAATTTTACTTCGTTGTTGTTAAACTTGCAGTCACTCACCGCTAAACTGGGTGGTCGGACTGGAGAGCTTGGAAGGCAGGGTACTCCGTCATCACTCAAACAGAAATTCTTGTCCACCAAAGTCAAAATCAGCACCTAATAACTCTTAAAACTCTGCAAAACAGTGATGCCTCTAATTTTACGTTAGCATAAATGTGTAGGAGAAAAAAAATCCTGCTGCTGATATAAGCCACTATGAAAGCAAAAGTGGGAAGTCACAAAAATGCAAAGCCTAATCTTCTTAAAACAATTCAATGTGTGCTGACAGCCCTCTTCTTTAACATGTTTCTGTGATACTGTTGCATGCTCGCTAACTAGGCTGTGATGCCTTCACTCTTAGGGCAGATTCTTTCAACGAGCTCAATAAAGTGTCCCAAGACATTCATAGTAAGTCATGGGAGCTAAGGCATAATAAGACTAAGTTAGTTTGATCACAGCATCATACGATTTGGTTAAGTGAGCAGCTAGGGTTCAAAAGATAGATTTTCCAATGAAAAGGCTGCAACTTGGATTGTATATAATATGGTTCCAGATGCTCAGATTGCCTTTCACCTGCCCAGCCAGGCTCTGGGTCTGCCAGTCAATTGTCAAAGAGAACCCACCCCCAAATGTAATTACAAAGTAACCCAATATAAAACACGCACATTCACTAAAAAAGCAGTTGGGCATAGCCACAAACCAGGTACACAACACCAAATGGGATAAAATGGTGTCAACCCCCCCGTTTTGTGTCTTAGCCCAAGCGGATGCTGCTTCCTGCACACAGAAAGTTTTTCGGCTGCTTTGTGCAGGACTGCGCAGGAGATGAGGGTCTCAGTAACTGCCTCGTGCAAAGTACATTGCAGTTCATCCAGAAACTGAAATCCATAAAAAGAATGAGAACTGTGTTAAAGAAACCAATGGTAACTGCATTATTATATCTTAAGAAAGCGCAGGTGGGTAATGTGATCCCTGCAGATGTCTCTGTGTGTAACCAGTCACATAACTAAGTTCTGGTTGGTGCTCTGGGAAATAGTGACGTGTGCATTTATAGTGCTACAAGATTCCAACCTGTGACTGAAAGCACTGTGAAAATACAAGTCAATATTAAAAAATTGTATTACACACAGTGTAAGATAGGCTTCTGCGAAATGTACAAAAAGATTTATGTTCAAGTTAACTAAAACTTTGTGAATGCATCCCCAGCGCAAAGTGTAATAGGATTTACTTTCCAACGCAAATGATGATTTGTGTCAGAAAGTTGCTTTAAGTAACACAAAGTAGCACTATACTCAAATTTGAGAAACTTTGCGTCAAGGAGGCATATCATGAGTAGTATATTGGTGTTTCCATGCACAACCCATGCGTTTTGTTGGAAATTGTTATCTACGAACATTAACTGCCAGGGATTTGCACCAAAACGTTACACTGCCTCCATAGAGGCGTAACAGTGGAACGACTTTAAAAAGTAGTCACATTTGTTCAACTTTGCATGTGTGCTGCACTGCACGGTACATGTACAAAGTGGGTAAAGTATTAAAGCATACATTTTGTACTGGAAGGGACCCTTTCTATTAAAAACCTATGCTTGGCGAAAATAAGGGAAACTGTTATAGGAAAATTAAAAAAGGTTGGGAATATCATTCCCAATAGATTCTGCCTGTGTCAACCACAGAAGTCACCAGACAGCCATTTACAGGTGGAGAAAGCCTTGTTTGTTTTTTGAAGCTTCTGGTACCTCATTTTGTCATGCTCCATTTAGAGCCCACTTGCCTTGCCAGGATTTCTGTGATCTGGGGGCAGCTATGGTAGGGGCACCCGCTTCATACACTGTAAGTTTGTTGAGTGCGCACTATTTTTAAAGTACCCACTCACAAACATCCTTGTATTCAGAAAATACATTTGCAGAGTGGAGCTTGATTTCTCAATACAAAACAAAGGTGGCCAAACACTCTATGAGTTTTTCCCTGCTTGGGGGGGCAAATCTACACAGTGCCTGTCTGTATCCATCATGCCTCAGGCAGGAAAAACAAGCTCCACCCTCAATAGGATGACCATCATTGTAACAAGTCAGCTCCTTCACTGGTGGGCCGTCAGGTCAGAGATTTACACAAGCAGAGCCCACAGAGACCCCACCAGAGCAAACATGGCCCTCCCACATATCTAAACAGAGCAGGGAAATAGCGATTTTGGTGCGTCAAAAGCACCACAAAGTTATGGTGGTGCTTTCTCTCTGCCAAACCATAAACGAGGTACTTAGTTTCACTCTTTGCTCCTGGTGCCTAGAACCTGGCAGCATGAGGTGAGGGCTTATTGCAAAGGTATTTTGAAGGGTTGCTGTTACTGGAGCCGACAGGAGACGTGGTGAAATCTTTGATTGCTGTTAATGCTGGTGTCGATGCGATCTGCAAGAGCTATGAGCTTGGTGTTCTGTATCTGCTGGTGGTAGTGTCTTAGGGCCCTTTGTGATGCACTGGTAATAGGGGCTGCAGTCTGATATCTACAAGGCCACTTTGTGTAGCTTTTCATGACCTTGTAGATATGGAGTAAGGCAAAGCAGTGCAAGTCTCTGTGTAGCCTTACTCTGCATCAAAGAGGCATTCCATGGGTGTCGCAGTGGATGTTCCCATGCAACACACATGGATTTTGCTGCATTCACAGTTTTACAAGGATTTGTAAACCTGGGAATACGTCAAAAGCCTATGCCTCAGGGAGAAAATAACTTTATTTCTACTTGTGTTTTCCTCTTTCATAGAAGGAAGAAACCACATCCATTGGTTGTTTTTGTGCATAAAAGTGTCATTTCCTGCACCAAAACAATCATTCCTACAATGCAGACACAGTTGCACCATGGTGAAAGGGTGCCTTCATTGCAGCATGGCAGCCTATTATGCACCAGCACAGTGGAAGATGACAGGAATGTTCCATACCTTGCAGTTGCGGTGCATTCCTGTCCTTTTGGTTTGACGCAGGGCAGCAGAAAGCCTTGCAACGTTGCCCTGTGCCAAAATATTGTAAATGAGCACCTCATTTTCCATTTTCACTCTAGTTGCTTGCAATGGTGTTTTGTCAGCCTGGGTTCCACTGTATAGTAGCTGGCCTGTAGTCTGACTCTTGCTGTTGGGTTGTGCTTTAGGGGAGCAAGGGTGTCGATGCATACGGTGATCCAGCTGCTGAGGTTCTTGATGGCTTTCAGCACATCTCTGGTGTGCTCAGGCAGAGGCTCTGAGACGGCAGAAACCCACTCCTCTTCTGAGATGCTTTTCCAGCTACGATGAGTGGTTATGGTAGCGGGAACTCTGTGATCGTTTGGGATGGGTATGCAGAAACTGATGAAGGTGTGGTCTGTCCAGGACATAGTTACTGGCTTATTGAGTGCAATGTTGCTGTATGAGGAGAGAATCGAGTGTCCAATGGTGAGGGTTGATTCTGAAATGTGCTGGTGGAGGCCAAGGTTTCTGATGTTTTCTAGAAAGGCAGTAGAGTTTGGGTCAGTTGGGTCTTCGAGGTGAAGGTTAAGGTCTCCAAGGAGGAGGAAGGTGCTGGCATTGATGACGAGTGGTGAAGCAAAGTATGTGATGTCACTGGCAAAATTGGTGCAGTGTCCTGCTGTCCTGTATACTAGGGTTCTGTCCAAGGAGAAGTTGCCTGTGATGCATTACTTGAAAGTGAGGTGTTCCATGTAGCTGGTGGAGATGTCCGTGTAAATGGTGAAACTGATAGTATCTTTGAATATGACGGTGACTCAAACTGTGGGTTTGCGTTCATGGTCTTGCCTGATGACCCTATAGCTGGTAGGGATGGCTTGTAGTGATGTCTGGTGCTGAGGTTGGGTTTAGCCATTTTTTTGTAGGAAAGAGCAGGTCCCGAGCATGGTTTTGCAGTAGGTCCCAACTCCCCCAGGCGTGTTTAGTTAGAGAGCAGGTGCTCCATGCAAGTGAGTCGGGTGTGTTGTTTAGGTAGTGCTTGGTCAATGTGAGTGTGAGCAAGAGGTGTCCTGTTGGTGAGGGAGTTGTGGTTGTAGCTTGGAGGATAGTGCATGAGAACTTGCCGGAGGCGCATGTGAATGCTCATTCAGTTTTGTGTGGTACAGTATGGCAGCATTGTGGAGATAAGTGGCTGAGATTAAGAACTTGATTGAGCAAAACAGGGTATCAGTAAATATGGGGAGTACCAGGGTTCCTGGAGCTGGGCACAGACCGAATATAGACAGGCATAGATGGACTTGCATTTGGCAATCAGAGAGAAAAAGAGGGGCTCTAAGTTCCAGTAGTGTCCGTCCTGGTTCTTAGGACCAGATGAACAACATGAGAAACATCTTACCCATTAATTTAAGAAGCTTTCTTAAAGGTGGAAGACAGAGCTGGTAATGAAATATAATGGGAATCCTCCCAAAAGATCATCATTTTTCATACTTGATTTCAAATGTTTGGATATATTTGTTTGTAATCAATTTAAGTTGCTCTGGTAATCCAGAGAAAACAAATGTAATGATTACAAATAAATATATTTAAAAAATGTGAAATCAAGTATGAAGAATTATGATCATTCGAAAAATTAACCCATTGGGGTAGAGGATTCCCATTACATTTAATTATCAGCTCTGTCCTCCACTTTTAAGCGGGCTTGCAATTGGTGCAATTTTGGCACACCCACTGTGTTTCCAAGCTACAAATGCCATTAAATAGATCGTGAGAGGAGGGAGAAGTCAAGGGTACCATGGACAGGAATCCGGTGATGTAATTCCTGTGCAGATGGATGATGGTCAATTCAGTTATGTCACTTTCAGTGCAGATTGATGATGGGAGATCAAGTGGTGTCACTTCCTTTACAAATGGGCAATGGGAAATGAAGTCCTCTTACTTGGCTTCTTCTTTTGAAGATGGTTTTGGTGAGAAACAGTGATGTAACATCCTGTGGAGATGGGTAATGGGAAATCCAGTGATGTCACTTCATGTGAAGCTACGCAATGGGAAAAATGGGAATGTGCTTCTATCTCTCACAAGCCTATAGGAGTTGACTGTCTGCAGGCCTGAGGAATCTGGAGTGTTTTCAAGCTGCAAGCAATGTGTATGTAATATGGTAGCATTTATCTCTGGGGGGGAAATAATGCCATAAAAGTATTTCTGGGGGGTGGGACTGAAAGGCAGTGACACTGCCCAGACATATGCCTGAGTCAGTTTTATAGATTTTGTCAGTGGCTCATTGGCAACGATTCCTTTGGTACAGGTCAAAGTCCCTATACTTTTATTCACAGATTATACATTGTTGATCTCCAAAACTTTGAGTGGGCTGCAAAAAGAGGTTTTGCAGAGTTCTGACATTCTCGTGGGTTGGAGATCAACACACTAAAAATTAAATTAATGACACTCAATCCGCATAGGTCTTTTTTTAAAGGGAATTTTGACGTGGGTGGGGTTCCACTCGAGACAGTGGATTCCTTCACTTATCTAGGAATAACAATGTCTGATAGTATGACATGGAAGCCTCATATCACAAAAACAGCTAATAAATGAAAGCAGGTCACCGAAGCCTTAATTAAAGAACATTCTGCTTCATACCATAAACTAATGCACCCAGCTTTACATATCTATGAGACTAAGGCCTCAGGTTCTGCCCAGTATGGTGAGGAATTGTCAGGGTTCTTCAATGTTCTGAAATTATCGAAAATAGAAAATCATTTTTTGAAGAACCTAGTTTCTCTCCAACCGATCACTCCACTGATCCCTCTCTCAATGGGCCTGGGTATTTAAGGAGTGGTGCGCAAAGCTGGGTTGCATCCTCTCCTGTGCTGGAGGCACCTTTGGTCTAATCCAGAGTTAGTTCATTACCCGGGAGCCCTCATGGCTGTGCTAAAAGCTGACGGTTTTACTAGAGTACACTGGTTTAGGTCGATCAAAAATCTATTGTATTCATTAGGGTTGTCTGAGTTGTAGGATTGTCCAGAGGTTGTTATCTTCTAATCAAAGACTGGCCTGAAAAAGCATTATTGGGCAATGGTTGATGCTGAAGAAGCACAAATTGCTGCCAGCTCAAAGTTATCTTGTGATTTTATTAATTGTAAATACAAAAGCAAATATGAGCCTTCTTGGGACCAGGTTTTGATACCCAGGGATAGGACACTTTATTTTCAGTTTCAAATAGGTGCCTTGCCACTAAGATCATTCACTTGTAAATGGTTGAGCGGCGGAGCCTCCTTGTGTCCAGCTTGTAACATTCACAATGAAGATCTACCCTGTGTTCTATTTGTTTGACTAGTTTATGTATTGCCCCACAGGAAGTGTCTAGCTCCAGCATGTAGATTTGTGGGTATCCGTAATTGTCTAGTAGTGTTACGTATTCTTAGGATGGACACCCAACCAGCCCTGGTTATTTCTGTGGCCAAGTTTCTTTGCACTATGTGGCTCCTCAGAATGAAAAGTTTGCACTCTCTGGTAACGCCTGAAGATGTGGGGTACTTGAGTGGGAATTTTTCCATGTTGATGGTAGGAAGTACTATATATATATATATATATATATATATATATATATATATATATAGAGAGAGAGAGAGAGAGAGAGAGAGAGAGATAGATAGATAGATAGATAGATAGATAGATAGATAGATAGAGGTATATATATAGATATATAAACATATATAGATATATATATCAAAACAAATCCCTTTCAGGGTTTGAGTGACACATAAATTATGCAAAAAGCAAGAGAGAACTCTGGGTAGTTCCCAAGTTTAGGTGGAGAGCAGCTCCGGTAAGGAGCACCCTGCAACACCAGCAACATTCTAGATTTGCTCACCTCAAATATCTGTTTATCTAGCAAAGTTTTTAAGCATAGGATCAGCACAGTGCTATCCACGCCGAGCTAAATAGTGACAAAGTATTTTGCCATTTGTACAGCAAAGTCTTGAAGCATAAGTTTAAAACAATGTCAACCTTGCTGAGCTGTAAAATGACAAAAGCCATTTACCACACCAGGCACAGTATTAGAGCTTTGGACTGGTAAAATACCATCCAATCCAACCAGGAGTGAATAAAAGCAACCCCTAACATGTGTATCACTCTCATTAGAGCTCATCAGAGAGGTTTAGCTTTGTCCAGACGCAAAGGAGCACCTAGTATAAGTCAAAACAAATCCCTTTCAGGGTTAGAGTGATGCATAAATTATGCAAAAAGCAAGAGAGAACTCTGGGTAGTTCCCGAGTTTAGGTGTAGAGCAGCTCCGGTAAGGAGCACCCTGAAACACCAGCGACACTCTAGGTTTGCTCACTAGATAGTAACAAAGTGTCAGGGGTTGCTTTTATTCACTCCATGTTGGCTTGGATGGCATTTTAACAGTCCAAAGCTGTAATACTCTGACTGGAGTGGTAAATGGCTTTTGTCATTTGACAGCTCGGCAAAGTTGACATTGTGTCAAACCTATGCTTAAAGACTTTGCTGTACAAATGGCAAAAGACTTTGGGGGTCATTACAACATAGGCGGTAAAAGCCGCTTACCGCCGTGCAGAAGACCGCCAACACACTGCCGCGGCCGCGGAATTCCGCCACGGTCATTATGACCCACAGCTCAGAATCCGCCAAAATTTAGACACCCACACAAGTCCGCCACACCAAAGGTCAGTGATAAAGTGGCGAAAACCAAACCTCCACCGTCGCGCCAACAGGAATACGCCCACACTATCACGACCCACGGATCCACGTGGCGGTCTTTCAACCGCGGTATTCCATTGGCGGTACACACGGTCGCGCTGAAAATACACACACTTTTACAAAACACATCCACATTGGACAATTTAAAATACACACACCTGATACACATACACACACCACTCTCACACACCCAATACAATATAAAACACACACCCACATTACCCACAAACCCCTACTACCAAAAACTCTGAAAGAAGGCCAGAGAGAGACACCACAATCTACAAGCAAGCATCCACAGGCACTCAACACCATCACCCACATAACATCTACGCACCTCACACAACACACCACTAAATATCACCCCACACATCACACCAACCCACACATCACCCACACCACCCCATGGCACGGCAAAGACACCCCAGGTTTTCTGAGGAGGAGCTCAGGGTCATCGTGGAGGAAATCATCTGGGTAGAGCCACAGCTATTCGGAGCACAGGTGCAGCACACCTCCATAGCTAGGAAGATGGAGCTATGACGAAAAATAGTGGACAGGGTCAACGCAGTGGGACAGCACCCAAGAAATAGGGATGACATCAGGAAGAGGTGGAACGACCTACGGGGGAAGGTGCGTTCCGTGGTCTCAAGATACCACATCGCGGTACAGAGGACTGGCGGCGGACCCTCACCTCCTCCCCCACAACTAACAACATGGGAGGAGCAAGTCTTGGCTATTCTGCACCCTGAGGGCCTCGCAGGAGTAGCTGGAGGAATGGACTCTGGTAAGTCAAATCTTTACTATTACATCCCCCACCCTACCTGCTTGCATGCCATCACATACCCCCACCCTCGCCCTCACCCCCATCACTCCAACTCCTCACAAATGTCCCAATATCACAAACCACCCATCCCAACACCAAGCCCTGCATGCAACAACAAAGCATGGACACCCATCACCAAAGCATGGCCACTGCTCATACCCATACACCCCGCTAAACCATCATCACACAAGGTCCCACACAGGAATGCAAGCACTGGGGTACACGGTCACCCACCCATTGCACACCATGGCACACACAGATGCAATAATCATGCTTTTACACCCCTGCATGACTCCTACCCAACGTCACCGGACAGGAGGGTCCAGACATGTCCACACCACCAACAGAAGAGGCCCACAGTGAAGACAGCAGCTCTGTCCAACTGGATCTAGACGACCAGCCCGGCCAATCTGGGACCTCTGGACAGTCGGTTCCCCTCACACTGACACAGACCACCACAGAGCTTCCCCCCTCTGGAAACACCAGCACAGCACCCACCCAGCGGGCCCATACCTCTGTCCCCAGGACACGTCAATCAGCAGTGTGGCCACCTCTACAGGGAACCAAGGCTAACCCACCACCCCAACAACAACAGGGACCTGGGGGCAGTGGCAGTGGGCACACGGTTCAGAGGACAGTGGCCCAGGGAAACAGGGGAACTGGGAGGACTGCTGTGTGACAGGAGGAGGACAGGCCCAGGGAACCCACTCTCCACGAGGCCCTCTCCAGCATCATGGGAGCCTACCATCATTCCCAGGAGACTTTGGCAACGGTACTGACCAAGTTTCAGGAGACCCAGCGGCTGCAGGAGGAACAGTATTTGGGCTTCAGGGAGGAACTCAGATCCATCAATTCCACCCTGGGCACCATCGTAGGGGTGCTGAAGGAAGTCCTCAACACCAGGAGGGACACTGTGGCACAACAAGGGGCCACTGACTCTAGCCTGGTTGATGAACTGCCCACCACCTCAGCCAGCACTAGTGGACAGGAGGCACCGCCACAGGACTACCCCACCAGCACCCCACCCCCTGCAGATGGAGAACCACCCCGCAAACGGTCCCTGAGATCCAGGACAAAGACAGAGAACGATGCCAAGACCCCGCCAAGAAATTAGACCACCCTGATTGTCATCCTTTTGTCCCCCCTTGTCACCCTGTCCATCCTCAAACTGCCCCTGCTCCACTTCCTATGCCCCTTTGGACAATGCACCTGTGAGACTAATAGCTTGGACTCTGCCATGGACATTCCTCCACCATCACCCCTCACCATTTTACAACCCCCTCCAATATTGAGCACTTAAATAAACACCCTTAACTCACAAAACAATCTGGACTCTGTCTGTGATTTCAAATTAGTGCATTAGCAATTACAGTGACAAAATGCTCTTTCAAATGTAATGTCAACATACCTATGTCAAACAGCTCTAGTCCATGAGAAAACAAAGCAGATGTCACACAGTGGGACCCACATCTGTGAAATCGTAAGGGAAAGTGAAAACTCAGTGACCATACACTGGGTGAAAAGGACAGACAGTAGAGAGGTAGTAGTGGTTAAGTACATGTAGCAAGCAGGGTTGTCTTCTTACCTGGGTCTCACTTGAAGTATTGCAGGATCACCGAGTTCCTGTTGTCGATGTCCTCTTCATCTGCTTCCTCATCTTCACTGTCCACAGGCTCCACATCTGCCCCAACACCTCCATCTGGACCATTCTCCTGCAGAAAAGGCACCTGTCGCAAAGCCAAGTTGTGAAGCATACAGCAGGCCACGATAATCTGGCACACCTTCTTTGGTGAGTAGAATAGGGAACCACCTGTAATATGGAGGCACCGGAACCTGTCCGCTCTATAATCCTCCTAGTTCGCCCATGGGCCTCATTGTAGCATTCCTCTGCCCTTGTCCTGGGATTCCTCACTGGGGTCAATAGCTATGACAGGTTGGGGTAACCAGAGTCACCTGCAAATGGCGAGGGACAACTGCTACACACACACTAACTCTTAGGGATATCCCCAGACCCAGATGGCTATTCCCACTGATTTGGTTCCAGGTGCTCACCTAATAGCCATACACGGTGCCTCTGGAGTTGCCCCATCACATAAGCGATGCTGCTATTCCACAGGATGTAAGCGTCATGCACTGAGCCAGGGAATTTGGCATTAACATGGGAGATGTACTGGTCTGCCAAACACACCATCTGCACATTCATCGAATGGTAACTCTTCCGGTTTCTGTACACCTGTTCACTCCTGCGGGGGGGGACCAAAGCCACATGTGTCCCATCAGTGGCACCTATGATGTTGGGTATATGTCCCAGGGCAAAGAAGTCACCTTTCACTGTAGGCAAATCCTCCACCTGAGGGAAAACGACGTAGCTACACATGTGTTTCAGCAGGGCAGACAACACTCTGGACAACACGTTGGAAAACATAGGCTGGGACATCCCTGATGTTATGGCCACTGTTGTTTGAAATGACCCACTTGCTAGGAAATGGAGTACTGACAGCACCTGCACTTGAGGGGGGATTCCTGTGGGATGGCGGATAGCTGACATCAGGTCTGGCTCCAACTGGGCACAGTTCCAGGATTGTGGTACGATCAAGCCTGTAGGTGATGATCACATGTCTTTCCTCCATTGTCGACAGGTCCACCAGCGGTCTGTACATCGGAGGATGCTGCCATCTCCTCACATGCCCCAGCGGACGGTGCCTATGGAGGAGAACAGCGAGCACAGAGTCAACCAACTCTGAGGTACGTAAACACAGCTTACTCAGAAAACTATTCATAAAATGAAATTTGCCTGTATGAGTGTTGAGCCAAGGCCTAGGTATGTGTGATGCAGTTAAAAATAAAGCCATGTGGGCCCTGAAATGGCGGCTGCCTGACCTGTAAAGTGGGACAATGGGATATGAGGTAACTGCGCTGGCGTTGTACACCGTCGCGGTAGGCAGTCGAAGACCGCAGCGCAATTCTGCATTGGTTAACATTGGACCCTCTGGGTCCCAGGAGCCAATGACGATGTACACCGGCAGTGATGGTACGCACCGCTGCAGACGTGACTGCCATTTTCTATCTGTTCAATCACTCGATACCTGATCTTCGACAGGAGAGGACCTACACTGCAAGTGCTGCTGTGACCTCAGTCTGGAAGAGACAATGGCTCGTGCGTTTGGGGAAAGGGCCCGTGCCTTCAGCATGGAGGAGTTGGAGAAACTCGTGGATGGGGTCCTCCCCCAGTACACGCTACTCTACGGTCCTCCAGACAACAGGTAAGTACACTGGGAGCATGCTGTATGGGCAATGCCTGTGTGGAGTGGTGTGGATGAAAGATAGGGGGGGGAGAGTGAGGCATGCATGAAACGACGGTGAGTGCATGTGCCACATGGCAAGGTTAGGGATGCGGGCCAATGACTGTGATGGTGCAGGTGGTAATAACTTCTATTTTTCCCCTGTACAATTCCTGTAGGTCAGCGCCCACCAGAAGAAGGATATTTGGCGTGCCATCGCCAAGGACGTCCGGACCCTGGGGGTCTACCACAGACGGAGCACCCACTGCTGGGAAAGATGGGAGGAAATTCGCCACTGGAGCAAGAAGACGGCGGAGGCCCAGCTGGGGATGGCCTCCCAACGTGGGAGGGATGCCCGTCGCACCATGACCCCCCTGATGTTAAGGATCCTGGCGGTGGCGTACCCAGAGTTGGATGGGCGCTTTGAGGGCATCACAGCAGCAACAAGGGGGTGAGTACACTCTCATTCAGCTCATTCAGCGTGCATTGTAGGTGTCTGGGTGGGGGAGGTGGACTTTGGGATCCCCTAGGCCAGGGCGAGTGTGCTAGATAAGTCCCCTTTTTCAGGCAGACTCTGTGGCACCCCACCCCACCTGGGTACAGTGCCAACTATACCTAGTCAGGCTCCTGTGACATCCATGTGTGCAGAAATCGGCCATAGCCCTGTAAGCCATGTCCCAGGGATTCAATAGCGACCCTAAGTGCGCAGCGTAGTGCAGGGGGCCTCTGTGTCTGTCGTGTCCGCCAACGGTAGCGGTATTGCATGCACTCAACATGTCTTTCTTCTGTCTTCCCCTCCCCTTTTTGTGGTGTCCCTGTACTTGTGTGCATTAGCATCATCAGGCGGAGGAGCAGTGGCACTGGAGCAGGAGGGAGCTGCATCCCACATGACCCTGGAGGGTGAGACTACGGACTCCGAATTCAGTGGGACGGAGGGTGAGGGGAGCTCCACGGCGGGGACAGGAGCTGACACCAGCGAGACGGACTCCTCCTCTCATGGGAACTCCCTTGCGGTGGTGGGCCCATCTCTGCCCCCCGCATCTACAGGTACAGCCACCACCCGCCCTCCAGCACCGCCCTCCCAGCAGCCCCTCAGCCTTTGCCCCGTGCCCGCTCACCCAGGAGGGTGGGCATCACCTTCGCCCCAGGCACCTCAGGCCCTGCCCCTGTCACCCCTGCTGCCCTCAGTGAGGAGGCTATTGACCTCCTCAGGTCCCTCACTGTTGAGCAGTCTACCATTTTGAATGCCATCCAGGGTGTAGAGAGGCAGTTGCAACAAACCAATGTATTCCTGGAGGGCATTCATTCTGGTCAGGCAGCCCTTCAGCAAGCTTTTCAGACTCTGGCCTCAGCACTGATGGCAGCCATTGTCCCTGTCTCTAGCCTCCCCCCTCCAACTTCCTCCACCCAGACCCACACCCCTGTACCTCAGCCCTATCCCAAGCACACCATCAGATCAGCATGCACACACCTCAACACACAAAGGAAGCTCAGGCAAACATAAGCACCACACATCCCACAGGCACTCACGCAAGCATCAGACACATGCAGACATACCAACATCCACTGCCTCCACTGTGTCCCCCTCCTCCTCATCTCCCTCATCCCTCCCTGTCTCGTCTCCACTTACACCTGCATGCACTACATCTTCAGCCACTACGTCCATCACCAGCACACCCACCAGCACACCCCGCTCATGTGCAGTCACCACCCCCACTACCATTCACACATCCCCTGTGTCCTCTCCCAGTGTGTCTGTGAGGCCACCTCCCAAGGTACACAAACGCAGCCACACACCCATCCAACAGCCATCCACCTCACTACAGCCTCCAGCCCGTGCACCTTCACCCAAAGTCACCAAACATACACCTCCTACGACCACTGCCTCTTCCTCCACTCCCAAACCGCCTCCATCTACCCGTCCCAGTGTTCCTAAGAAACTTCTTCTGTCCACCCTTGACCTCTTTCCCTCAGCTCCCCCACCCCGTCAGTCTCCTAGGGCCTGACTCTCCAGGTCCCAACCTAGTACCTCAGCCACAACATTGGCGGGACCAGTGGTGCCAGTAGTCACCGGATTATGGAGTGCACCAGGCAGCAGGGCATGCAGTGTGGCAAGGAGCCACAGCACGGACAGTCCCCCACCTGTCAAGCATCAAACGTTGGCCAGTGCCCGGCTGGAGAGGGGAAAGACACCAGCCACCAAAGCCGCTCACAGGGGTACAAACCAGCAAGTCTGGGAAGATCAGCATGGCGGAGAAGACCACCATCAGCCCCGCTGCCCAGGAGGCGACCGGCAGCAGCCACACTGCCCAGGAGAAGACCGCCGGCAGCAGCGCCGTTGCCCAGGAGGCGACCGCCAGCAGCCACACTGCCCCAGACAGGACCGCCAGCAGCAGCCCCGTTGCCCAGGAGGTGACCGCCAGCAGCCACACTGCCCCAGACAGGACCGCCATCAGCAGCCCCGTTGCCCAGGAGGTGACCGCCAGCAGCCACACTGCCCCAGACAGGACCGCCAGCAGCAGCCCCGCTGCCCAGGAGGCGACGCCAGCACCCCACTGCCACAGACAGGACCGCCAACAACAGCCCCGCTGCCCAGGAGACGACCACCAGCAGCCACACTGCCACAGACAGACCCGCCAGCAGCAGCCCCACTGCCCAGTAGGCGACCGCCAGCAGCTGAACCGCTGCCAAGGACACCGCCGCCACAAGCACCGCTGCTAAGAACACCGCTGCCACAAGCACCGCTGCCAAAGACACCGCCGCTACAAGCACCGCTGCCAAGGACACCGCCGCCACAAGCACCGCTGCCAAGGACACCGCCACCACAAGCACCGCTGCCAAAGACACTGCCGCCACAAGCACTGCAGGCCCATGAGCGCCAAAAGCTCTGACGCTACTGAGGCCGCCACGAGCAGGATGAAGCACTCTGGGCACAAAGCCCCCTCCAGAACCAGTGGAGACTGTTATCCACTACCTCAGTCCTTGGCAGGATGAAGCACTCTGGGCACAAGGCCCCCTCCAGAACCAGTGGAGAGATTGTGAGAAGGTAGCCTCTTTCTAGCCTTGTTACCCCCACTTTTGGCCTGTTTGTGAGTGTATGTCAGGATGTTTGTCACCGTTTTCACTGTCTCACTGGGATCCTGATGGCCAGGCCTCAGTGCTCATAGTGAAAACACCATGTTTTCAGTATGGTTGTTATGTGTCACTGGGATCCTGCTGGTCAGGACCCCAGTGCTCATAGGTTTGTGGCCTATATGTATGTGTCACTGGGACCCTGTCACACAGGGCCCCAGTGCTCATAGGTGTGCATGTGTATGTTCCCTGTGTGGTGCCTAACTGTCTCACTGAGGCTCTGCTAACCAGAACCTCAGTGGTTATGCTCTCTCATTACTTTCAAATTGTCACTAACAGGCTAGTGACCAATTTTACCAATTTACATTGGCTTACTGGAACACCCTTATAATTCCCTAGTATATGGTACTGAGGTACCCAGGGTATTGGGGTTCCAGGAGATCCCTATGGGCTGCAGCATTTCTTTTGCCACCCATAGGGAGCTCTGACAAATCTTACACAGGCCTGCCACTGCAGCCTGAGTGAAATAACGTCCACGTTATTTCACAGCCATTTTACACTGCACTTAAGTAACTTATAAGTCACCTACTGTATATGTCTAACCTTTACCTGGTAAAGGTTAGGTGCAAAGTTACTTAGTGTGAGGGCACCCTGGCACTAGCCAAGGTGCCCCCACATTGTTCAGAGCCAATTCCCTGAACTTTGTGAGTGCGGGGACACCATTACACGGGTGCACTACATATAGGTCACTACCTATATGTAGCTTCACCATGGTAACTCCGAATATGGCCATGTAACATGTCTATGATCATGGAATTGCCCCCTCTATGCCATCCTGGCATTGTTGGTACAATTCCATGATCCCAGTGGTCTGTAGCACAGACCCTGGTACTGCCAGACTGCCCTTCCTGGGGTTTCACTGCAGCTGCTGCTGCTGCCAACCCCTCAGAAAGGCAGCTGCCCTCCTGGGGTCCAGCCAGGCCTGGCCCAGGATGGCAGAACAAAGAACTTCCTCTGAGAGAGGGTGTGACACCCTCTCCCTTTGGAAAATGGTGTGAAGGCAGGGGAGGAGTAGCCTCCCACAGCCTCTGGAAATGCTTTGTTGGGCACAGATGTGCCCAATTCTGCATAAGCCAGTCTACACCGGTTCAGGGACCCCTTAGCCCCTGCTCTGGCGCGAAACTGGACAAAGGAAAGGGGAGTGACCACTCCCCTGACCTGCACCTCCCCTGGGAGGTGTCCAGAGCTCCTCCAGTGTGCTCCAGACCTCTGCCATCTTGGAAACAGAGGTGCTGCTGGCACACTGGACTGCTCTGAGTGGCCAGTGCCACCAGGTGACGTCAGAGACTCCTGCTGATAGGCTCCTTCAGGTGTTAGTAGCCTATCCTCTCTCCTAGGTAGCCAAACCCTCTTTTCTGGCTATTTAGGGTCTCTGTCTCTGGGGAAACTGCAGATAACGAATGCATGAGCTCAGCCGAGTTCCTCTGCATCTCTCTCTTCACCTTCTGATAAGGAATCGACCGCTGACCGCGCTGGAAGCCTGCAAACCTGCAACATAGTAGCAAAGACGACTACTGCAACTCTGTAACGCTGATCCTGCCGCCTTCTCGACTGTTTTCCTGCTTGTGCATGCTGTGGGGGTAGTCTGCCTCCTCTCTGCACCAGAAGCTCCGAAGAAATCTCCCGTGGGTCGACGGAATCTTCCCCCTGCAACCGCAGGCACCAAAAAGCTGCATTACCGGTCCCTTGGGTCTCCTCTCAGCACAACGAGCGAGGTCCCTCGAATCCAGCAACACCGTCCAAGTGACCCCCACAGTCCAGTGACTCTTCAGCCCAAGTTTGGTGGAGGTAAGTCCTTGCCTCACCTCGCTGGGCTGCATTGCTGGGAACCGCAACTTTGCAAGCTACTCCGGCCCCTGTGCACTTCCGGCGGAAATCCTTCGTGCACAGCCAAGCCTGGGTCCACGGCACTCTAACCTGCATTGCACGACTTTCTAAGTTGGTCTCCGGCGACGTGGGACTCCTTTGTGCAACTTCGGCGAGCACCGTTTCACGCATCCTCGTAGTGCCTGTTTCTGGCACTTCTCCGGGTGCTACCTGCTTCAGTGAGGGCTCTTTGTCTTGCTCGACGTCCCCTCTCTCTGCAGGTCCAATTTGCTACCTCCTGGTCCCTCCTGGGCCCCAGCAGCGTCCAAAAACGCCAAACACACGATTTGCGTGTAGCAAGGCTTGTTGGCATCCATCCGGCGGGAAAACACTTCTGCACAACTCTCCAAGGCGTGTGGGATCCATCCTCCAAAGGGGAAGTCTCTAGCCCTTGTCGTTCCTGCAGTATTCACAGTTCTTCAGCCTAGTAAGAGCTTCTTTGCACCAACCGCTGGCATTTCTTGGGCATCTGCCCATCTCCGAGTTGCTTGTGACTTTTGGACTTGGTCCCCTTGTTCCACAGGTACCCTCAGTCAGGAATCCATCGTTGTTGCATTGCTGATTTGTGTTTTCCTTGCATTTTCCCTCTAACATGACTATTTTGTCCTTAGGGGAACTTTAGTGCACTTTGCACTCACTTTTCAGGGTCTTGGGGAGGGTTATTTTTCTAACTCTCACTATTTTCTAATAGTCCCAGCGACCCTCTACAAGGTCACATAGGTTTGGGGTCCATTCGTGGTTCGCATTCCACTTTTGGAGTATATGGTTTGTGTTGCCCCTATCCCTATGTTTCCCCATTGCATCCTATTGTAACTATACATTGTTTGCACTGTTTTCTAAGACTATACTGCATATTTTTGCTATTGTGTATATATATCTTGTGTGTATTTCCTATCCTCTCACTGAGGGTACACTCTAAGATACTTTGGCATATTGTCATAAAAATAAAGTACCTTTATTTTTAGTATAACTGTGTATTGTGTTTTCTTATGATATTGTGCATATGACACTAGGTGGTACTGTAGTAGCTTCACACGTCTCCTAGTTCAGCCTAAGCTGCTCTGCTAAGCTACCATTATCTATCAGCCTAAGCTGCTAGACACCCTATACACTAATAAGGGATAACTGGGCCTGGTGCAAGGTGCAAGTACCCCTTGGTACTCACTACCAGCCAGTCCAGCCTCCTACATTGGTTGTGCAGTGGTGGGATAAGTGCTTGAGACTACTTACCACTCTTGTCATTGTACTTTTCATGAGAGAAAAATATACAAAACAAGGTCAGTGTATATACACATAGCCAAAAAGTTTTGCATTTCCTCTTTTCACTCTTTTCTAAGTGCTGAAAAGTACTTCTAAAACGTTCAAAAAGTTCTTAAAAGTTTAAAAAGTTTTTTCTGTCTTTCCAAAAAGTTCTGAAAACTTTTTTCTCTTTTTCTATCACTTTAACTCTCTCTAAAAATGTCTGGCACAGGCCAAAATGTTGAACTGTCCAAACTTGCATATGATCACCTTAGCTGGAAAGGAGCAAGGAGTCTCTGCATAGAGAGAGGTTTGAGTGTAGGGAAGAATCCTTCCTTAGAACTGTTAATTAACATGCTTAGAGTACAGGATAAGGCCATAAGTGCCCAATCTGGTGAAAAAGTAGCTAATGGTTCTCAATCTGATCCAGGGACTCCCCCAGGAAAAGATTCAGGAAAGAAACTTCTCAGCCTGCCCATTACTAGACAGTCTAGCATAGTTGGTACAGAGGTTGAATCACACCATACTGATGGTGTGCTCTCACATTATACTGTTAGCCAAGCTGTTAGGGTGCCCTCTGTAAGGGACAGGTCTCCTTCTGTTCATTCCCATCATACCTCTGTATCTAGAAATGTCCCTCCCACCCACCCTGATGACAGATTGTTAGAAAGGGAGCTCAATAGATTGAGAGTGGAACAAACCAGACTGAAGCTCAAGAAGCAACAGCTGGATTTGGATAGACAGTCTTTAGAATTAGAGAAGGAAAGACAGAAGTTGGGTTTAGATACCCATGGTGGCAGCAGCAGTATTCCCCATAGTCATCCTGCAAAAGAGCATGATTCCAGGAATCTGCACAAGATAGTTCCCCCTTATAAGGAGGGGGATGACATTAACAAGTGGTTTGCTGCACTTGAGAGGGCCTGTGCTGTACAGGATGTCCCTCAAAAGCAGTGGGCTGCTATCCTATGGCTATCATTTACTGGAAAAGGTAGGGATAGGCTCCTTACTGTAAAAGAAAATGATGCTAATAATTTTACAGTTCTTAAGAATGCACTCCTGGATGGTTATGGCTTAACCACTGAACAATACAGGATAAAGTTCAGAGAGACCAAAAAGGAGTCTTCACAAGACTGGGTTGATTTCATTGACCATTCAGTGAAGGCCTTGGAGGGGTGGTTACATGGCAGTAAAGTTACTGATTATGAAAGCCTGTATAACACAATCCTGAGAGAGCATATACTTAATAATTGTGTGTCTGATTTGTTGCACCAGTACTTGGTGGACTCTGATCTGACCTCTCCCCAAGAATTGGGAAAGAAGGCAGACAAATGGGTCAGAACAAGAGTGAACAGAAAAGTTCATACAGGGGGTGACAAAGATGGCAATAAGAAGAAAGATGGTGAAAAATCTCAAGATAAGCATGGGGATAAGGGTAAAACCAAAGATCCCACTTCAAATCTTAAACACTCTTCAGAGGGTGGGGATAAAACAAATTCTTCCTCTTCTTCCCAACCTGCACACATTAAAAAGCCTTGGTGCTTTGTGTGTAAAAACAGAGGCCATAGGCCAGGGGATAAGTCCTGTCCAGGTAAACCCCCTGAGCCTACCACCACTAATACATCAAGCTCTAGTGCCCCTAGCAGTAGTGGTACTAGTGGTGGGACTGCTGGCAACAGTCAAGCAAAGGGTGTAGTTGGGTTCACTTATGGGTCCATAGTGGAAACTGATGTAATCAGTCCCAAGACAGTTTCTGTCACACCTAGTGGCATTGGCCTTGCCACACTGGCTGCTTGTCCCCTTACAATGGATAAGTACAGGCAGACAGTTTCAATAAATGGTGTTGAGGCCTTGGCCTACAGGGACACAGGTGCCAGTTTCACTTTGGTGACTGAAAACCTAGTGCCTCCTGAACAACACATCATTGGACAACAGTATAAGATTATTGATGTCCATAACTCCACTAAGTTTCTTCCCTTAGCTATAATTCAGTTTAGTTGGGGTGGAGTTACTGGCCCTAAGCAGGTGGTGGTATCACCTAGCTTACCTGTAGACTGTCTCTTAGGTAATGACCTAGAGGCCTCAGGTTGGGCTGATGTAGAGTTTTATGCCCATGCAGCCATGCTGGGCATCCCTGAGGAATTGTTCCCTCTCATTTCAAGTGAAATGAAAAAGCAAAGGAGAGAAGGCCTGAAAACTCAGGATCCCTCTCCATCAACAGGTAAAAAGGGTATCACAGTATCCCCTAACCACCCTACCATTCAGGATACTATTCCTGTGGTGGGAGAAACCTCTCCTGGGGTGGCACCTGTTCCAAGGGAATCATCAGCTGGCATAGCTGGACTCCCTGAGGTAGAAGTACCTCTCTGTGGGATAACTAACATTGGTGACAAAAAGAGCACCATTTTAGTTAACATGGAGCATCCCTCCAACCCTCCCAGAGAAACTTTAGTGCGGAAACCCTGTACTGCCTCACAACACTTAGGACAGCATCCCTGCCCTAGTGTGGAGCTCATAGGACAGCATCCCTGCCCTGCTCCAACTCAAGAGAAACAGCATCCCTGTTCTCTCTTCCAGCCAAATGGACAAAGTTTTTGTCCAGCTATGGCTTTACTGAGACAGCATCCCTGTCTGGCATTTCCATCATTACAAATAGGTTCAGTGGATAATTCCCACTGCTCTAAACTAAAACTTACTGATAGAAACTCTGAAAATACATCTTCACATTGTTGGTTAGCTAAAAAACTTCAAACAGGGTGGTTTACATCCCCACAGGGAAGTAACCATATAGTGGATGATAAAGGGAGTAACCAGTCTATTGCAGAACTACTCTCTACTTATCACCACTTAGACAATAAAGTCTCAACTGGCCAAGGTTAGCCTTATTGTCCTTCGTTTGGGGGGGGGTTGTGTGAGAAGGTAGCCTCTTTCTAGCCTTGTTACCCCCACTTTTGGCCTGTTTGTGAGTGTATGTCAGGATGTTTGTCACTGTTTTCACTGTCTCACTGGGATCCTGATGGCCAGGCCTCAGTGCTCATAGTGAAAACACCATGTTTTCAGTATGGTTGTTATGTGTCACTGGGATCCTGCTGGTCAGGACCCCAGTGCTCATAGGTTTGTGGCCTATATGTATGTGTCACTGGGACCCTGTCACACAGGGCCCCAGTGCTCATAGGTGTGCATGTGTATGTTCCCTGTGTGGTGCCTAACTGTCTCACTGAGGCTCTGCTAACCAGAACCTCAGTGGTTATGCTCTCTCATTACTTTCAAATTGTCACTAACAGGCTAGTGACCAATTTTACCAATTTACATTGGCTTACTGGAACACCCTTATAATTCCCTAGTATATGGTACTGAGGTACCCAGGGTATTGGGGTTCCAGGAGATCCCTATGGGCTGCAGCATTTCTTTTGCCACCCATAGGGAGCTCTGACAAATCTTACACAGGCCTGCCACTGCAGCCTGAGTGAAATAACGTCCACGTTATTTCACAGCCATTTTACACTGCACTTAAGTAACTTATAAGTCACCTATATGTCTAACCTTTACCTGGTAAAGGTTAGGTGCAAAGTTACTTAGTGTGAGGGCACCCTGGCACTAGCCAAGGTGCCCCCACATTGTTCAGAGTCAATTCCCTGAACTTTGTGAGTGCGGGGACACCATTACACGCGTGCACTACATATAGGTCACTACCTATATGTAGCTTCACCATGGTAACTCCGAATATGGCCATGTAACATGTCTATGATCATGGAATTGCCCCCTCTATGCCATCCTGGCATTGTTGGTACAATTCCATGATCCCAGTGGTCTGTAGCACAGACCCTGGTACTGCCAGACTGCCCTTCCTGGGGTTTCACTGCAGCTGCTGCTGCTGCCAACCCCTCAGACAGGCAGCTGCCCTCCTGGGGTCCAGCCAGGCCTGGCCCAGGATGGCAGAACAAAGAACTTCCTCTGAGAGAGGGTGTGACACCCTCTCCCTTTGGAAAATGGTGTGAAGGCAGGGGAGGAGTAGCCTCCCCCAGCCTCTGGAAATGCTTTGTTGGGCACAGATGTGCCCAATTCTGCATAAGCCAGTCTACACCGGTTCAGGGACCCCTTAGCCCCTGCTCTGGCGCGAAACTGGACAAAGGAAAGGGGAGTGACCACTCCCCTGACCTGCACCTCCCCTGGGAGGTGTCCAGAGCTCCTCCAGTGTGCTCCAGACCTCTGCCATCTTGGAAACAGAGGTGCTGCTGGCACACTGGACTGCTCTGAGTGGCCAGTGCCACCAGGTGACGTCAGAGACTCCTGCTGATAGGCTCCTTCAGGTGTTAGTAGCCTATCCTCTCTCCTAGGTAGCCAAACCCTCTTTTCTGGCTATTTAGGGTCTCTGTCTCTGGGGAAACTGCAGATAACGAATGCATGAGCTCAGCCGAGTTCCTCTGCATCTCTCTCTTCACCTTCTGATAAGGAATCGACCGCTGACCGCGCTGGAAGCCTGCAAACCTGCAACATAGTAGCAAAGACGACTACTGCAACTCTGTAACGCTGATCCTGCCGCCTTCTCGACTGTTTTCCTGCTTGTGCATGCTGTGGGGGTAGTCTGCCTCCTCTCTGCACCAGAAGCTCCGAAGAAATCTCCCGTGGGTCGACGGAATCTTCCCCCTGCAACCGCAGGCACCAAAAAGCTGCATTACCGGTCCCTTGGGTCTCCTCTCAGCACAACGAGCGAGGTCCCTCGAATCCAGCAACACCGTCCAAGTGACCCCCACAGTCCAGTGACTCTTCAGCCCAAGTTTGGTGGAGGTAAGTCCTTGTCTCACCTCGCTGGGCTGCATTGCTGGGAACCGCGACTTTGCAAGCTACTCCGGCCCCTGTGCACTTCTGGCGGAAATCCTTCGTGCACAGCCAAGCCTGGGTCCACGGCACTCTAACCTGCATTGCACGACTTTCTAAGTTGGTCTCCGGCGACGTGGGACTCCTTTGTGCAACTTCGGCGAGCACCGTTTCACGCATCCTCGTAGTGCCTGTTTCTGGCACTTCTCCGGGTGCTACCTGCTTTAGTGAGGGCTCTTTGTCTTGTTCGACGTCCCCTCTCTCTGCAGGTCCAATTTGCGACCTCCTGGTCCCTCCTGGGCCCCAGCAGCGTCCAAAAACGCCAAACGCACGATTTGCGTGTAGCAAGGCTTGTTGGCGTCCATCCGGCGGGAAAACACTTTTGCACGACTCTCCAAGGCGTGGGGGATCCATCCTCCAAAGGGGAAGTCTCTAGCCCTTGTCGTTCCTGCAGTATTCACAGTTCTTCAGCCTAGTAAGAGCTTCTTTGCACCAACCGCTGGCATTTCTTGGGCATCTGCCCATCTCCGAGTTGCTTGTGACTTTTGGACTTGGTCCCCTTGTTCCACAGGTACCCTCAGTCAGGAATCCATCGTTGTTGCATTGCTGATTTGTGTTTTCCTTGCATTTTCCCTCTAACACGACTATTTTGTCCTTAGGGGAACTTTAGTGCACTTTGCACTCACTTTTCAGGGTCTTGGGGAGGGTTATTTTTCTAACTCTCACTATTTTCTAATAGTCCCAGCGACCCTCTACAAGGTCACATAGGTTTGGGGTCCATTCGTGGTTCGCATTCCACTTTTGGAGTATATGGTTTGTGTTGCCCCTATCCCTATGTTTCCCCATTGCATCCTATTGTAACTATACATTGTTTGCACTGTTTTCTAAGACTATACTGCATATTTTTGCTATTGTGTATATATATCTTGTGTATATTTCCTATCCTCTCACTGAGGGTACACTCTAAGATACTTTGGCATATTGTCATAAAAATAAAGTACCTTTATTTTTAGTATAACTGTGTATTGGGTTTTCTTATGATATTGTGCATATGACACTAGGTGGTACTGTAGTAGCTTCACACGTCTCCTAGTTCAGCCTAAGCTGCTCTGCTAAGCTACCATTATCTATCAGCCTAAGCTGCTAGACACCCTATACACTAATAAGGGATAACTGGGCCTGGTGCAAGGTGCAAGTACCCCTTGGTACTCACTACAAGCCAGTCCAGCCTCCTACAGAGATACATCCACTACCTCAGTCCTTGGCAGGATAAAGCACTCTGGGCACAAGGCCCCCTCTAGAACCAGTAGAGATTGACATCCACTTGAGAGACTGTGGCTTTGCACACCCCAGGATAAAGCAGTGGGCAAACCACCCACTTGAGAGACTTGAGAGACTGTGGTGTTGCACTCCCCAGGATACAGGCGTTCGTGCTCCTGGTAGAGGAGGAGGAAGATAAAGGCTGGAAAAATCTGGAGCTCTGGTTCCATGGCGTCCTGGTTCCTCGTGGGGTGTGTAGAGGTGAGCGTTTTCCCTTCGAAGTCATGTTTCCACCGTGTTTTTGTTCGCTGTGAATCCGCCCCGGAAAAGGTGGCGGATTGGTGGGTTGTAATTGTGTGGGAGGTACATTGTCCTCAGCCTGTCTGTTGGCGGTGACCGCCGCTGTGTTTGTTTGTACCGCCGTGGCGGTCGGAGTGTTAATGTGGCTGTCTATGTTGGCGGTTTCTGCCATAATTCATTTTTTTTTACCACCGGCCTGTTGGCGGTCTTACCGCTGCTTTAACACCGACCGCCAGGGTTGTAATGACCACCTTTGTCACTATCTAGCTTGGCGTGGATAGCACTGTGCTGATCCTATGCTTAAAAACTTTGCTAGATAAACAGACATTTGAGGTGAGCAAATCTAGAGTGTCAGCTAAACCTCTCTGATGAGCTCTAATGAGAGCAAAACACGTATCAGGGGTTGTTTTTATTCACTCCAGGTTGGCTTGGATGGTATTTTACCAGTTCCAAGCTGTAATACTGTGCCTGGAGTGGTAAATGGCTTTTGTCATTTTACAGTTCTGCAAGGTTGACATTGTGTCAAACCTATGCTTAAAAACTTTGCTGTACAAATGGCAAAAGACTTTGTCACTATGTAGCTTGGCGTGGATAGCACTGTGCTGATCCTATGCTTAACAACTTTGCTAGATAAACAGATATTTGAGGTGAGCAAATCTAGAGTGTCACTGGTGTTGCAGGGTGCTCCTTACTGGAGCTGCTCTCCACCTAAACTTGGGAACTACCCAGCATTCTCTCTTGCTTTTTGCATAATTTATGTGTCACTCTAACCCTGAAAGGGGTTTGTTTTCACTTATACTGGGTACTTCCTTGTGTCTGGACAAAGCTAAACCTCTTTGATGAGCTCTAATGAGAGCAAAACACGTGTCAGGGGTTGCTTTTATTTACTCCAGGTTGACTTGGATGGTATTTTACTAGTCCCAAGCTGTAATACTGTGCCTGCATAGTAAATGGCTTTTGTCATTTCACAGCTCGGCAAGGTCGACATTGTGTCAAACCTATGCTTAAAGACTTTGCTGTACAAATGGCAAAAGACTTTGGCCCTCATTCCAACCCTGGCGGTCGGTGTTAAAGCCGCGAACATACCGCCGACAGGCTGGCTGTCCAAAAAATGGAATTCTGACCCTGGCGGTTCCCGCCAACAGAGACCGCCGCTTTAACACTCCGACCGCCACGGCGGTACAAACAAACAGCCTGGCGGTCACCGCCAACAGCCCGGCGGGAGACAATGTACCGCCTACCCGATAACGACCCACCAATCCGCCACCTTTTCCGGGGGGGCGGGAGCCCCGCCGATAAAAACACGGCGGAAACAGACTACGAACGGGAAAACGCTCACCTCCACATACTCCACGCGAGATTCCGGTAGTATGGAACCCGAGTTACAGGTCATCCCCGCACTCCTATACCTGCTCCTGTACCAGGAGCAAGCCCGGCGGCGCGGAAGACATCGGTGAGTACTGCACCTACGACACAGGGGAGGGAAAAGATTACCGGCACACACCCACCCACCCACACCCACTACAACACACACATCAATGCATTCCCACAGATCACTGTCACAACCCACAAACCCCCCCTCCGAAATAATGCAAAGACCAAAAGAAGAGATCTTAAACGGGCAGATATATTGAAAAATGGACAGCAGTAATCCAAATAAATAAATAAACTATGTACAAAATATATACATCTACTATATGTAGTCCAACCACTGTCCGTGGACCACAGGGGTCCTGAGCAAAGGGGCAAGGCCCAGTCCCACGACAAGAACTCCACGGAGAGAACACTGCAGGGGCTTCAGGGGGAAGGGAAGGGGGGGCACCTCAGCCACTTGAGTACACGACGCCAGATCCACGAGGGGACTCCATGACCACTGGACCATCCTGAGGAGAGCAAAGCCACAGTCCATACAGTCCATACAGTGGGTGGCCTGCCCACTGGGCCATCCTGGGGAGTGCAAAGCCACAGTCCATACAGTCCATACAGTGGGTGGCCTGCCCACTGGGCCATCCTGGGGAGAGCAAAGCCACAGTCCATACAGTCCATACAGTGGGTGGCCTGCCCACTGGGCCATCCTGGGGAGTGCAAAGCCACAGTCCATACAGTCCATACAGTGGGTGGCCTGCCCACTGGGCCATCCTGGGGAGTGCAAAGCCACAGTCCATACAGTCCATACAGTGGGTAGCCTGCCCACTGGGCCATCCTGGGGAGTGCAAAGCCACAGTCCATACAGTCCATACAGTGGGTAGCCTGCCCACTGGGCCATCCTGGGGAGTGCAAAGCCACAGTCCATACAGTCCATACAGTGGGTAGCCTGCCCACTGGGCCATCCTGGGGAGTGCAAAGCCACAGTCCAAACAGTCCTTAACAGACTCCACTGCCACTGGAGGAGGCATGTTGGCCAGAGGTCATCCTGCAACCCTGCCCGAGACAGATTCTGCCCTGCCACGTCTGCCAAAGGGCCAGCGGTTCTTGCCTTGAAGGGCCCAGTTCAGCGGTTCTTGCCTTGAAGGGCCCAGTTCAGCGGTTCTTGCCTTGAAGGGCCCAGTTCAGCGGTTCTTGAGACGGCGGTCCCCAGCGGAGCGGTGCTGGAGACGGCGGGGCCCAGTTCAGCGGTTCTTGCCTTGAAGGGCCCAGTTCAGCGGTTCTTGCCTTGAAGGGCCCAGTTCAGCGGTTCTTGCCTTGAAGGGCCCAGTTCAGCGGTTCTTGAGACGGCGGTCCCCAGCGGAGCGGTGCTGGAGACGGCGGGGCCCAGTTCAGCGGTTCTTGCCTTGAAGGGCCCAGTTCAGCGGTTCTTGCCTTGAAGGGCCCAGTTCAGCGGTTCTTGCCTTGAAGGGCCCAGTTCAGCGGTTCTTGCCTTGAAGGGCCCAGTTCAGCGGTTCTTGAGACGGCGGTCCCCAGCGGAGCGGTGCTGGAGACGGCGGGGCCCAGTTCAGCGGTTCTTGCCTTGAAGGGCCCAGTTCAGCGGTTCTTGCCTTGAAGGGCCCAGTTCAGCGGTTCTTGCCTTGAAGGGCCCAGTTCAGCGGTTCTTGAGACGGCGGTCCCCAGCGGAGCGGTGCTGGAGACGGCGGGGCCCAGTTCAGCGGTTCTTGCCTTGAAGGGCCCAGTTCAGCGGTTCTTGCCTTGAAGGGCCCAGTTCAGCGGTTCTTGCCTTGAAGGGCCCAGTTCAGCGGTTCTTGAGACGGCGGTCCCCAGCGGAGCGGTGCTGGAGACGGCGGGGCCCAGTTCAGCGGTTCTTGCCTTGAAGGGCCCAGTTCAGCGGTTCTTGCCTTGAAGGGCCCAGTTCAGCGGTTCTTGAGACGGCGGTCCCCAGCGGAGCGGTGCTGGAGACGGCGGGGCCCAGTTCAGCGGTTCTTGCCTTGAAGGGCCCAGTTCAGCGGTTCTTGCCTTGAAGGGCCCAGTTCAGCGGTTCTTGAGACGGCGGTCCCCCGCGGAGCGGTGCTGGAGACGGCGGGGCCCAGTTCAGCGGTTCTTGCCTTGAAGGGCCCAGTTCAGCGGTTCTTGCCTTGAAGGGCCCAGTTCAGCTGTTCTTGAGACGGCGGTCCCCAGCGGAGCGGTGCTGGAGACGGCGGGGCCCAGTTCAGCGGTTCTTGCCTTGAAGGGCCCAGTTCAGCGGTTCTTGCCTTGAAGGGCCCAGTTCAGCGGTTCTTGCCTTGAAGGGCCCAGTTCAGTGGTTCTTGAGACGGCGGTCCCCAGCGGAGCGGTGCTGGAGACGGCGGGGCCCAGTTCAGCGGTTCTTGCCTTGAAGGGCCCAGTTCAGCGGTTCTTGCCTTGAAGGGCCCAGTTCAGCGGTTCTTGCCTTGAAGGGCCCAGTTCAGCGGTTCTTGCCTTGAAGGGCCCAGTTCAGCGGTTCTTGAGACGGCGGTCCCCAGCGGAGCGGTGCTGGAGACGGCGGGGCCCAGTTCAGCGGTTCTTGCCTTGAAGGGCCCATTTCAGCGGTTCTTGCCTTGAAGGGCCCAGTTCAGCGGTTCTTGAGACGGCGGTCCCCAGCGGAGCGGTGCTGGAGACGGCGGGGCCCAGTTCAGCGGTTCTTGCCTTGAAGGGCCCAGTTCAGCGGTTCTTGCCTTGAAGGGCCCAGTTCAGCGGTTCTTGCCTTGAAGGGCCCAGTTCAGCGGTTCTTGAGACGACGGTCCCCAGCGGAGCGGTGCTGGAGACGGCGGACATTCTATGGCCAACTGCTCATTGCCTGGTGGTGCCCTCCTGGGCAGCGGGGATGGTGCTCCTTCAATGCCCACCTGGGCTGTGGGTGGTGGGGCCCTCCTGGCCAGCTGGGCTAGGTCCTCCCTGGGCAGCGGCTATGGGGGTGGTGGGCTCTCCCTGGGCAGCTGTGACGGTTCCTCCCTGGGCAGCGGCTTTGGGGGTTGTGGGCTCCTCCTGGGCAGCTGTGACGGGTCCTCCATGGGCAGCAGGCCTGCTGCCTGACTTCTCCGCCTTGCTGCCCTTGCCCTCCTTAGTCGGGAGTCTGTGGCCCTTTCCTCCCTTTGGAGCTGTGGCTGTTGACGGTGGCTGGCTAGTGTCCTGGGGGATATAGAACCCGGGCTCCTGCGGCGGCCCTTCCGCCTTCTGCTCCTCTTCCCAGGGGGTGGGCTGCCTGTCCCCTTGCTGCTGGGCGAAGATCCAGACATGCGGGCTGGTGGGCTCCAATACCCCTGCACCCTTGTCAAGGGGGCTGCAGGGCTGGTGGTGGCTGAGGTGCTCTTCTTACCCCGACGAGAAGGAGGGGGGGGGCTCAGGGTCAGGAAAGAAGTTAGCAGTAGCGAGAAAGATTTTCTTGGGACAATGGAGAGTGGTAGGTACAGTGGGAATGGGAGTGGAGGGAGAGGATGTGGTTGTAGGTGAGTCACGTTTGCTGTCTTTGGGTGCAGGTGCAGGAGGGATAGGCTGTCGTGAGGTGGATGGCTGTTGGGTGGGTGGGTGTCTGCGTTTGTGTGGTGTGGAAGAGGGGGTGACAGACACAGTGGGAGAGGACACAGGGGACGTGTAAATGGCAGTGGGGGTGGTGACTGCACGTGTGCGGACTGTACTGGAGGGTGTGCTGGTGATGGAAACACTGGCTGATGGTGAGGTGAATGAAGGTGTGAGTGTAGACGTCACAGGGAGGGAGGAGGGAGACGAGGAGGTGGGGGTCACAGAGGTGGTAGTGACTGTTGGCATGTCTGCATCGGAATGTTGCTCGTGTGAATGTCTGCGTGATCTGTGGTGCTTATGTTTGGATGAGCTGCTCTTGGGTGTTGAGGTGTGTGTAGGCTGGTCTGATGGTGTGGGTGGGACAGGCAGAGGAACAGGAGACTGGGAGGAGGGAGTTAGTAGAGGGAGGCAGGAGACAGGGACAATGGCTGCCGTCAGTGCTGAGGCCAGAGCCTGGAACGATCGCTGATGGGCAGCCTGACCCGAATGAATGCCCTCCAGGTACGCATTGCTGCGATGAACCTCCCTCTCCACCCCCTTGATGGCATTCAAAAGGGTAGACTGCCCAACAATGAGCGTTCGGAGGAGGTCAATGACCTCCTCACTGAGGGCAGCGGGGGTAACAGGGGCAGGGCCTGAGGTGCCTGGGGCGAAGGAGATGCCCGGCTTCCTGGCAGAGCGGGCACGGGGCGAACGCTGAGGGGCTGCTGGGAGGGCGGAGATGGTGCGCTGGGTGGCGGCTGTACCTGTAATGGCGGGGGGCACGGATGGTGCCACCCCCGCAAGGGAGCTCCCTTCCGAGGACGTGTCCGTGTCGCTGCAGGGTCCAGTCGTCCCCGTTGTGGAGCTCCCCTCGCCCTCCGTCTCACTGGTCCAGTCAGACTCTGTGGCATGGCCCTCCTGGGCCATGTGAGATGCAGCTCCCTCCTGCCCCGATGCCACTTCTCCTCGGCCTGATGATGCTGATGCACACAAGCACAGAAAGACAAACAAAAAGGGGGGGGGGGGGGGGAGAGAGAAATAAAGAGATTTTGAGTACATGGATCACCGGTACAGTTAGCGGACATGACAGACACAGATGCCCCCTGCACTAAGTTGCGCACTTGGGGTCCGCTACGCATTCCGTGGAACATGCCCTACACGCCTAGAGTTGACAACTGCACCCATGGATGACACGGCCCAGGGATGGCTGTACTGGCACACTACTGAGGGTGGTGGCAGGGGACACAGGGGCTTACGGGGGTGCCCAGCCTACAGATATCGCCCTGGCCTAGGGGGACCCACAGCCCTCCTCCCCCACCCAGACACCTCCACTGCGCGACAACAGAGTAGATTATGCTTGTACTCACCCCCTTGTGTCTGCTGTGCTGCCCTCACGCGCCCATCCAAATCAGGGTAGGCCACCGCCAGGATCCGGAGCATCAGGGGGGTCAGTTGACGGCAGGCACCCCGCCTACGTTGGGAGGCCATCCCCAGCAGAGACTCGGCGGTCTTCTTGGTCCCGCGGCGGATGTCCTCCCACCTCTTGCGGCAGTGGGTGCCCCGTCGCTGGTGGACCCCCAGGGTCCGGACTTCCTTGGCGATGGCACGCCAAATCCCGATCTTCTCATGGGCGCGGACCTATGTGACACGTACAGGGAGGGAGAAATACCACGTTCAAGTTTGTCTGCATTTTCGTTGCCAGTGGCCCAACGCCCCCCATCCCCGCCATGCCCCCCGCCAGGCCCAACATGCCCCCCATCCCCGCCATGCCCCCCGCCATGCCCCCCGCCAGGCCCAACATGCCCCCCATCCCCGCCATGCCCCCCGCCATGCCCCCGCCAGGCCCAACATGCCCCCCATCCCCGCCATGCCCCCCACCATGCCCCCCGCCAGGCCCAACATGCCCCCATCCCTGCCATGCCCCCCGCCAGGCCCAACATGCCCCCCATCCCCGCCATGCCCCCCGCCAGGCCCCCCGCCAGGCCCAACATGCCCCCCATCCCCGCCATGCCCCCCGCCAGGCCCAACATGCCCCCCATCCCCGCCATGCCCCCCGCCAGGCCCAACATGCCCCCCATCCCCGCCATGCCCCCCGCCAGGCCCAACATGCCCCCCATCCCCGCCATGCCCCCCGCCATGCCCCCCGCCAGGCCCAACATGCCCCTCATCCCCGCCATGCCCCCCGCCATGCCCCCGCCAGGCCCAACATGCCCCCCATCCCCGCCATGCCCCCCGCCAGGCCCAACATGCCCCCCATCCCCGCCATGCCCCCCGCCAGGCCCCCCGCCAGGCCCAACATGCCCCCCATCCCCACCATGCCCCCCGCCAGGCCCAACATGCCCCCCATCCCCGCCATGCCCCCGCCAGGCCCAACATGCCCCCCATCCCCGCCATGCCCCCCGCCAGGCCCCCCGCCAGGCCCAACATGCCCCCCATCCCCGCCAGGCCCCCCGCCAGGCCCCCAAGCCAGCCAGTGGCCCCAAATCCATATTGAATTAAACTCACTTGTTGGTCTGGAGGACCGTAGAGTAGCGCATACTGGGGGAGGACCCCATCCACAAGTTTCTCCAACTCTTCTCCAGTGAAGGCAGGGGCCCTTTCCCCAGGCGCAGCAGCCATTGTCCCTTCCAGACCGAGGTCACAGCAACACTTGCAGTATAGGTCCTCTCCTGTGAAAGTTCAAGTCGCGAGTGAATAAGTAGATAGAAAATGGCGGTCACGCCCGCGGCGGTGCGTACCGCGTCGGTGCGTACCGCCACCGCCGGCGCCCTTCGCCATTGGCTCCTGAAACCCATAGGCTTCAATGTTAACCAATGCGGCTTCGCGCCGCGGTCTTCGACCGCCGACCGCCGCGGTGTGCCACGCCAGCGCATTGACCTCACATCCCATTGTCACACTTCACAGGTCAGGCAGCTGCCATTTCGAGGGTCCACGTGGCTCAATTTCAACTGCGTCACACAGGCCTAGGCCTTGCATAGCCACTCATACACGCCATTCACTGCATAGAGATTCGTTTACTGTGCAAGCTGTGAGTACGTACCTGTGGGTTGCTTGACTGTGTGCTCCATGTTGTCCTTCCTAGGCACCGTCCGCTGGGTTTGGCGAGGAGAAGGAGGAATCCTCCTGTGTACAGACCGCTGGTGGACCTGTCGACAATGGAAGCACGCCACATTATCCTGACCTACCGGCTTGACCGTGCCACTATACATGAACTGTGTGCCCAGCTGGAGCCTGACCTGATGTCCCCCATCCGCCAACCCACAGGGATTCCCCCTCTGGTGCAGGTCCTGTCAGTACTCCATTTCTTGGCAAGTGGGTCATTTCAGACAACAGTGGGAATTGCTTCTGGGATGTCTCAGCCCATGTTTTCGAAGGTGTTATCCAGAGTGTTGTCTGCCCTGATGAAATACATGAGGAGCTACATCCTTTTCCCTGAGGTGGGCGAATTGGCTACAGTGAAGGGTGATTTCTATGCCCTTGGACATATTCCCAACGTCATTGGTGCCATTGATGGGACCCATGTGGCTTTGGTTCCCCCAAGAGACAGGGAGCAGGTGTACAGGAACAGAAAAAGTTACCCTTCCATGAACATCCAGGTGGTGTGTTTGGCTGACCAGTACATCTCGCATGTAAATGCCAAATTCCCTGGGTCAGTGCATGACGCCTACATCCTAAGGAATAGCAGCATCCCTTACATGATGGAACAGCTAGAGAGACACCGTGTATGGCTATTGGGGGACTCTGGGTACCCCAACCTGTCGTGGCTACTGACCCCAGTAAGGAATCCCCGGACCAGGGCAGAGGAACGGTACAATGAGGCCCATGGGCGTACTAGGAGGGTGATCGAACGCACCTTCGGCCTCCTAAAGGCCAGGTTTCGGTGCCTGCATATGACAGGTGGATCCCTAATGTACTCACCTAAGAAGGTGTGTCACATCATCGTGGCCTGCTGCATGCTTCACAACCTGGCTTTGCGCCGCCAGGTGCCTTTCCTGCAGGAGGATGGTCGAGACGGTGGTGTTGTGGCAGCTGTGGAACCTGTGGAGAGTGACGAGGAGGAAGACGACGGGGCTGAAACAGACAACAGGGACAGAATCATTGAACAGTACTTCCAATAGGACACAGGTAACAATTCAAACATAATTTAGTAAATGTGAACTACTCTCCTGCATCTCTGCTGCCTGTCTATTTGCCCCAGTGTATGATGACTGAGTTGTGGCTTTTCCCTCCCTATTTCAGATCTGGGGTCCCCACTACGAGTCCTGTGCTTCGTTTCCCCATGGACTACAGCTTTGTGGCAGCTGTTTGTTGACTTCACTATGTACAAGGACATAT
Organism: Pleurodeles waltl; assembly: GCF_031143425.1. Taxonomy (NCBI): domain Eukaryota; kingdom Metazoa; phylum Chordata; class Amphibia; order Caudata; family Salamandridae; genus Pleurodeles; species Pleurodeles waltl. Next base: position 732,951,390 of record NC_090436.1, read on the forward strand.
TTGCACTGTCATGTCAATTACAATATTTTGAAATCACAGCCAGACTCCAGATAGTTTTGTGCAAAATAGGTGTTTATTTCAGTGCTCAAAATGGGATGGGTGGTTTCAAGTGGGTGGGGGCTATGGTGAAGGAATGTCCATGGCAGAGTCCAGAGTAACAGTCACACAGGTGCATTGTCCATAGGCCTGTGGAGAGATGGAGCATGGGCAGTTCAAGGATGGACAGGGTGACAATGTGTGACAGTGGGATGACATCAGGTGGTATCCTTTGCTGGCGGGGGTCTTGACATCCTACTCTGTCTTCTTGCGAGATCTCAGGGCCCTCTTGCGGGGTGGTTCTTCTCCTGCAGGAGGTGGGGGTCTGGTGGGCTGCTGTTGTGCGGGGGCCTCCTGTCCACTAGCGCCGGCGGAGGTGGTTGGCTGTTCTTGGTCCAGGCTAGTGGCAGGGGCCCTTTGTTGTTGTTGAGTGTCCGTCCTGGTGTTGATGAGTTCCTGCAGCAGCCCTACCATGGTAACCAGGGTGGAGGTGAGGGCTCTGATGTCCTCCCTGTACCCCCGATAGTGTTCCTCCTGCAGTACCTGGATCTCCTGGAACCTGGCCAGTACCGTCGCCATCGTCTCCTGGGAGCGGTTGTATGCTCCCATGATGGTGGTGAGGGCCTCGTGGAGAGTGGGTTCCCTTGGCCCGTCCCCCCCTGTCGCACAGCTGCCCTCCCAGTTCCCCTGTTTCCCTGGGCCTCTGCCCCCTGGCCGGTGTGCCCACTACCACTGCCCCCAGGTCCCTGTTGTTGTTGGGGTGGTGGGTTATCCTGGGTGCCCTGTAGTGGTAGACACACCGCTGATTGACGCGCCCTGGAGACAGAGGCATGGGCCCGCTGGGTGGGAGCTGTGCTGGTGTTCCCGGAGGGGTTTGGGTCTGTTGTGGCCTGTGGCTGTCTGAGGGGAACCGACTGTCCAGAGGTCCCCGATGGTCCGGGCTGGTCATCAGTGTCCAGGTCGACAGAGCTGCTGTCATCGCTGACGGCCTCTTGGGTGGGGGGTGTGGAGAATTCTGGGCCCTCCGTGGCGGTGTGTTGGCGGTCGGGTCCTGCAGGGGTATAGAGGTATGGTTATAGTTTCAATGTGTGCCATATGGGTGTATCTGTGGGTTCCCGTGTCCCCAAGTGCTGGCATTCGTGTGTGGGGGCTTTGGTGAGGGTGGCTTGTGGGGGGGATGTGTATATGCATTGGGCATGCTTTGGTGATGGGTGTCCATGCTTAGTGGACGCATGCAGGCCTAGGTTTTGGGATGTGTGGGTTGTGATGGTGAGACATTGGCAGGGAATAGGTGTGCTGGGGGTGGGGGTGAGGATGGTGGTGGGGGTGAGGATGGTGGTGGGGGTGAGGGTGGGGGTGAGGATGGGGGTGGGGGTGAGGGTGGGGTTCGAGGATGGGGGTGAGGGTTGGGGTATGATTTGGCATGCAGGTGGGGGGGAAGCAGTATTGAAGCTTCAACTTACCAGAATCCATTCCTCCGCCGACTCCTGCGAGGCCGTCAGGATGCAGGATGTTCAAGACTTCCTCCTCCCATGTTGTAAATTGTGGGGGTTGAGGTGGGGGTCCTCCGCCAGTCTTCTGCACGGCGATGTTGTGCCTAGATACCATGGAACGCACCTTCCCCCGTAGGTCGTTCCATCGCTTCCTGATGTCTTCCCGATTTCTGGGGTGCTGTCCCACAGCGTTGACCCTGTCGACAATCCTCTGCCATAGCTCCGTCCTCCGGGCAATGCTGGTGTATTGGACCTGTGTGCCGAAGAGCTGGGGCTCTACCCGAACGATTTCCTCCACCATGACCCTGAGTTCTTCGTCTGAGAAGGGGGGGTGTCTTTGGGGTGCCATGGAGTGGTGTGTATGATGTGTGGGGTGGAGTATGTGTAGTTAAGTGTGTTGAGTGTGGTGGTGTGTGTTGTTTTGTGTGTGGATATTGTGTGGGTGATGGTGTAGTGTGCCTCTGTGTGATGGTGTTCTATGATCGCTGCTGTGTCTCTCAGTGCTTCTTTTTGGATTTTGGTCAAAGGGGTTTGTGGGTGATGTGGGTGTGTGTTTTATATTGTATTGTGTGTGTGGGAGTGGTGTGTGTATGTGTATCAGGTGTGTGGAATTCAAATCGTCCAATGTTGCTGAGTTTTGTTCGTTTGTGTGTATTCTGACCGCGGCGGTGTGTACCGCCAATGGAAAACCGCGATTGAAAGACCGCCGCGTGGATTCGTGGGTCAGAATGGCATGGGCGTATTTCTGTTGGCGTGACGGTGGAGGTTTGGTCACCTCCACTTTTCCGCCGACCGCTGGTCTGGCGGTCTGTTGTGGCTGTCGGATTTTCGGCGGTTTGTCTGCTGTGGGTCAGAATGACCGTGGCGGATTACCGCGACCGCGGCGGAATTATGGAGGATTTCTGACCAGCGGTAAGCGCCTTTTACCGCCGAGGTCAGAATGACCACCTTTGTTATTATCTAGCTCAGCGTGGATAGTAGTGTGCTGATCCTATGCTTAAAAACTTTGCTAGATAAACAGACATTTGAGGTAAGCAAATCTAGAGTGTCGCTGGTGTTACAGGGTGCTCCCTACCGGAGCTGTTCTCCACCTAAACTTGGGAACTACCCAGAGTTCTCTCTTGCTTTTTACATATGTATATATATGTTTCAGCATGCATTTTGTTTATTTTAATGGTTTTATATTGTTGTATGAACTTGTTGTTTGACAATGTATATTTACTCTTTTGTATGTTGCACTTTTAAGGCCCTGGTGGCCGAAAACAAAGTTTTTAGAAAGAAAGAAAAAAAATAAAGTAGAACATGTTAGTTTAAATAAATATATAATAACAATGAAATTGCAGTCTTTGCCATTTTTCAAACCATAGTATATATTTCTGAAATTTGACTCTGTGGGCCAGTAATTTTGACTCCATAAGCAAGGTATCTACGCTTAGGTAGATTTGAAGCTATGTGTCCATGAAAAAACAAGCAATTGTAATGCAACATGTCTTGCGTTTGCTCGCGTTAGAGCTATTAGCGTTGTAAACTCCTAACCGGACTTTTCTTGCCACATAAACTAATAATGAAAAGTAAAACAGTTTCACTTGTGCGAGCTGATGGTCGCTCTAAGTGTGAAGGAGACACACAAAAGGAAACAGAAGTTCGCTCGCAGTGAAACTTTTTAGCAAAAGTGCAATTATCCATGTAACAGGGTCGATGTCATGCAAAGCGCTTGACTTCTGCCCAGCGAGATGGCTCTGTGCAGGAAATGAAAAGATAAAGTAGTCCAGAAACCAGCTGAAAACACAGAGTCTCGTATCTTTTCAGTAGTTTACTGGTGCACTTGAGGAGGGCTAAACACCAGAAAAGGCATGACGTATGCATGCCTTTCACAAATGAAATCAACCGACTGTTAAAAGGCAAGCCGACGAAATAATGAAGGTGATGGGCGTGACATGGGAGTGGTTAGAAGCCAACAGAGAGATTACAACATGGTCCAGAACACTTGTCCGTTCTCAACCCTAAAAAAGTAACACACTTTCAGTATATCGCTAGCGCTACATAGGTGCCACAAAAGCATCTGTGGCCCCTTCAGTAATACAATGGAGCCCGAGGGAAGAAAAAGCAGGCTCACACCCCTGTTGCTCATTCAAGGCACTATGGGGGTCATTTTGACCCTGGTGGTAAAAACCACCTGCCACCGCAGCGACAGCCGCCAAAAGACTGTCGCTGCGGCTACCAGCCGTCTTCCCTATTATGACCACCGCTGGATTTCCACCAGAAGGATGGCAGAAATCCGGCTGTGGCCATGCCGGTGAGTGGCGGTAAGGTGGCGCTGCTGCCAGTAGCAGCGCCACGCCAGTAGACCGCTTCAGGCCATATCATGATCCATGATATGGCCTGGCAGTGTTCTGCTGCCGGATGCTGCTGCTGGCAGCAGCGCCACCTTACCGCCATTCGCCGGCATGGCCACAGCCGGATTTCAGCCATCCTTCTGTCAGAGGACCCCCTCACAACAGGTAAGTCGGGTGCTCCGACAGGGAACCGGGGTGTTGGGTGTTGTGTGTGTGTGTATGTCTGTGTGTGCATGAATGCGGGTGTGTGTTGCATGTTGTATGTGTCTGCATGTATGGATCTGTGAGTGCGCGTATGTTGTGTTGTGTGAATGCGTGTGTGCTTGTATGTATGTGAGTGTGTGTGGATGTGTGTGTGAATGGATGTCTGCATGCATGGATGAATGTGGGAATGAGTGTGTGAATGTGTGTGTGTGCGTGTGTGAATGAAGGTGCGTGACTGAATGGGGGTCTGGAGAGGGGGTGCGGGGGAACCAGGGGAGGGGAGCGGGGAAGACCCCTATCAGTGACAGGGAAGGAATTCCATGAAAACCATGACGGTAGGCCGGGTCAGAATCCCGTGGTGGGCAGTGAGGTACATTGGCGGTTTGGCTTGAGCCAAATCGCCAATGTCTTAATATTGAGAAAAGTACTGCCAACCTGTTGGCTGTACTTTACTCCATATTAACGCCGTCCGGGGGGGTCATAATAACCCCCTATGTGTAATACGATCCATGGCCCTTTCTAAGGCCTTAATCATTCTTTGAACTATGTGCATTTTCTATTTGTTGTATTATTAAGTATGATTTGCTTTTCTTTGATACATTAGTAAAACATGAGTAAAAAACATCATAATACGATTTTGATGCTGCAAAGTATATAACCCCATGGAATTATTGATAACAAAGAAGACCAGATTCTCTAACTCCCAGAATGCCTGTTAAAATGTAGTACACCAATCCCATAGATGATTTAGTTCTTCAGGGAAAGAATAATCTATTTGAGAAATGTATCTGGCTTCACACTGCTAAAAGGTCACATTATTTTCCCATATCTTCTAAACGATCTTTGGGAACGCCATAAAAATGTAAATCCTTCTGAACTGGTATTCTGTGCTAAAACTAAGGTGTTGGAGGTGGATTCCATTTGTCATATTTTTGCAGCGTACATGGATTTCTTCAAGGATATCCACTTTATGTGCCCACGCTGCAGAACCTACTTATTCAAAGCCACACGGTCATTGCATCCTGTATAAAATAATTTACAAAGTCCAATTAATTAAAAGGAAATGGAGTGCAGCCGTTTCCTAGGTCCATTGACATTTTTACATTCGGGGCCATATTTATACTTTTTGACGCAAAACTGCGCTAACGCAGTTTAGCGTCAAAAAATTTAGCGCCGTCTAACGCCATTCTGAAGCGCCATGCGGGCGCCGTATTTATTGAATGGCGTTAGCCGGCGCTACCAGACCGGCGCTGCCTGGTGTGCGTGGAAAAAAAACACGTACACCAGACAGCGCCGGCGTAGGGGGAAAATGGCGTATGGGCGTCTTAAAATGGGGCAAGTCAGGTTGCGTCGAAAAAATCGTCTTAACCCGACTTGCGCCATTTTTTAACGACGCCCATCCCCCATCAACATGACTCCTATCATTGTAAAGATAGGAGTCATGCCCCCTTGCCCAATGGCCATGCCCAGGGGACTTCTGTCCCCTGGGCATGGTCATTGGGCATAGTGGCATGTAGGGGGGCACAAATCAGGCCCCCCTATGCCACAAAAAAAAAAAAAAAAAAATACTTACCTGAACTTACCTTAATGTCCATGGGATGGGTCCCTCCGTCCTTGGGTGTCCTCCTGGGGTGGGCAAGGGTGGCAGGGGGGGTCCCTGGGGGCAGGGGAGGGCACTCTGGGCTCATTTTGAGCCCACTTGTCCCTTAACGCCATGCCTGACCCAGGCGTTAAAAAGCGGCGCAAATGCGCCGTTTTTGGCCACGCCCACTCCCGGGCGTCATTTTTGCCCGGGAGTATAAATACCACGTAAAGGCCTGGGAGTCATTTTTTAAGACGGGAACGCCTCCCTTGCATATCATTAACGCAAGGAAGGGGTTCACGCTAAAAAATGACGCACACTCCGGGCACTTTGGCGCCCGAAGCGTCTAACGCCAGAGTATAAATATGGCGTTAGTTGGCGTTAGTTCTGCGTCGAATTTGCGTCGAAAAAAACTACGCAAATTCGGCGCAACCAGAGTATAAATACGGCCCTCGGTTTTTCTTTTGCATCCAAAAGAAACCACGTACATATAAACCCTGAGGATTACGAGGCTCTCTGTTCCTGAAGTGTGTATCTCTTTCACCTTCAAACATTCTGGGTACTTAGTGACACTGCATTTTAGGGCTATGTCTAAAGGAAATTTGAGATTTATGTCCAACCACCTCTTCAATATTGAAATTAATATTGAAATCGTGTTTCACACTCGGCCATTTTGTGAAAATTATGAAACTGTTCACAGAACATGATGATCAGAAATGATTTCTAAATCTGAACCTCTTAAAAATAATTGTAATTTATTGTCTGTTACTTTGTAATTTTCGTAATTTATGTTTCGTAGTTTTACCTTTATTATGCGCCTTTTCAAAAACGAATGTGGGTGTTTTTTCTCAAACAGAAGCATTGTGCTATGTTGTAGCTGTAGGGTTGAAGGTGCACATGCTGAGGTAATCCCTACATTTCTTTGACTGCTGGGCTGCTTGCACTACCTATCCCCTTCGCTGCCAGGCCTTTTCCCCCTCCTGTGCCGAGCCTTTTTTTGGCTATTTGGGGCAGTTTGCGCTTAGGCCCTCATAACTTTTTGTTCACATAAGCTACCCACGCCAAATTTGCGTCCTTTTTTCCAACATCATAGGGATTCTATAGGTACCCAAACTTTGTGGGTTGCCCAGAAGGAGGCCAAGAAATTAGCCAAAATAAAGTGAAAATTTCGTTTTTTTCAAAACAATGGGAAAAAGGGGCTGCAGAAGAAGGCTTGTGGCTTTTTCCGTGAAAATGGCATCAACAAAGGGTTTGCGGTGCTAAAATCACCAGCTTCCCAGCATTCAGGAACAGGCAGACTTGAATCAGAAAACCCAATTTTTCAACACAATTTTGCCATTTTACTGGGACATACCCCATTTTTAGGATTTTTTGTGCTTTCAGCCTCCTTCCAGTCAGTGACAGAAATGGGCATGAAACCAGATCTGAATCCCAGGAACCGAAACATTTCTGAAAATTAGACAATATTCTGAATTCAGCAAGGGGTAATTTGTGTAGATCCTACAAGGGTTTCCTACAGAAAATAACAACTGAAAAAACAAACTATTGAAATTAAGGTGAAAAAATCTGCAATTTTTCTCTACGTTTTACTCTGTAACTTTTTCCTGCAATGTCAGATTTTTGAAAGCAATATACTGTTACTTCTGCTGGGCTCTTCTGGTTCCAGGGATATACAGGGCTTGTAGGTTCATCAAGAACTCTAGGTACCCAGAGCCAATAAATGACCTGCACCCTACAGTGGGTTTTCAATCTATGCCGGGTATACAGCAATTCATTTGCTGAAATATAAAGAGTAAAAAATAGCTATCAAGAAAACCTTTGTATTTCCAAAATGGGCACAAGATAAGGTGTTGAGAAGCAGTGGTTATTTGCACATCTCTGAATTCCGGGGTGCCCATACTAGCATGTGAATTACAGGGCATTTCTCAAATAGACGTCTTTTTTGCACACTCTCTAATATTTGGAAGGAAAAAATGTAGAGAAAGACAAGGGGCAATAACACTTGTTTTGCTATTCTATGTTCCCCCAAGACTCCCGATAAAAATGATACCTCACTTGTGTGGGTAGGCCTAGCACCCGCGACAGGAAATGCCCCAAAACACAACGTGGACACATCCCATTTTTTGACAGAAAACAGAGGTGTTTTTTTGCAAAGTACCTGTAGATTTTGGCCTCTAGCTCAGCCGGCACCTAGGGAAACCTACCAAACCTGTGCATTTTTTAAAACTAGAGACGTAGTGGAATCCAAGATGGGGTGACTTGTGGGGCTCTGACCAGGTTCTGTTACCCAGAATCCTTTGCAAACCTCCAAATATGGCTAAAAAAACAAATTTTCCTCATATTTCGGTGACAGAAAGTTCTGGAATTTGAGAGGAGCCACAAATTTTCTTCCACCCAGCGTTCCCCCAAGTCTCCCGATAAAAATGGTACCTCACTTGTGTGGGTAGGCCTAGCGCCCACAAAAGGAAATGGCCCAAAACACAACGTGGACACATCCCATTTTTTTTGGACAGAAAACAGAGGTGTTTTTTGCAAAGTGCCTACCTGTAGATTTTGGCCCCTAGCTCAGCCGGCACCTAGGGAAACCTACCAAACATGTGCATTTTTTAAAACTAGAGACCTAGGGGAATCCAAGATGGGGTGACTTGTGGGGCTCTGACCACGTTCTGTTACCCAGAATCCTTTGCAAACCTCAAAATTTGGCTAAAAAAACACATTTTCCTCACATTTCGGTGACAGAAAGTTCTGGAATCTGAGAGGAGCCACAAATTTCCTTCCACCCAGCGTTCCCCCAAGTCTCCCGATAAAAAATGGTACCTCACTTGTGTGGGTAGGCCTAGCGCCCACGAAAGGAAATGGCCCAAAACACAACGTGGACACATCCCATTTTTCTTTACAGAAAACAGAGGTGTTTTTTGCAAAGTGCCTACCTGTAGATTTTGGCCCCTAGCTCAGCCGGCACCTAGGGAAACCTACCAAACCTGTGCATTTCTGAAAACTAGAGACTTAGGGGAATCCAAGATGGGGTGATTTGTGGGGCTCTGACCAGGTTCTGTTACCCAGAATCCTTTGCAAACCTCAAAATTTGGCTAAAAAAACTCATTTTCCTCACATTTCGGTGACAGAAAGTTCTGGAATTTGAGAGGAGCCACAAATTTCCTTCCACCCAGCGTTCCCCCAAGTCTCCCGATAAAAATGGTACCTCACTTGTGTGGGTAGGCCTAGCGCCCACAAAAGGAAATGGCCCAAAACACAACGTGGACACATCCCATTTTTTTTGGACAGAAAACAGAGGTGTTTTTTGCAAAGTGCCTACCTGTAGATTTTGGCCCCTAGCTCAGCCGGCACCTAGGGAAACCTACCAAACATGTGCATTTTTTAAAACTAGAGACCTAGGGGAATCCAAGATGGGGTGACTTGTGGGGCTCTGACCACGTTCTGTTACCCAGAATCCTTTGCAAACCTCAAAATTTGGCTAAAAAAACACATTTTCCTCACATTTCGGTGACAGAAAGTTCTGGAATCTGAGAGGAGCCACAAATTTCCTTCCACCCAGCGTTCCCCCAAGTCTCCTGATAAAAATGATACCTCACTTGTGTGGGTAGGCCTAGCGCCTGCGACAGGAAATGCCCCAAAACACAACATGGACATATCCCATTTTTTCACAAAAAACAGTGGTGTTTTTTGCAAAGTGCCTACCTGTAGATTTTGGCCTCTAGCTCAGCCGGCACCTAGGGATACCTACCAGACCTGTGCATTTTTGAAAACTAGAGACCTAGGGGAATCAAAGATGGGGTGACTTGTGGGGCTCTGACCAGGTTCTGTTACCCAGAATCCTTTGCAAACCTCAAAATTTGGCTAAAAAAAACAAATTTTCCTCACATTTCGGTGACAGAAAGTTCTGGAATCTGAGAAGAGCCACAAATTTCCTTCCACCCAGCGTTCCTCCAAGTCTCCCGATAAAAATGGTACCTCACTTGTGTGGGTAGGCCTAGCGCCCACGAAAGGAAATTGCCCACAACACAACATGGACACATCACATCTCGAAAAAAAAAAAAAAATCCCTGGCGCCTAGAGGTTTCTGCCCCCCCGGGGGCAGATCGGCCTAATAACAGTAGGCCGATCTGCCCCCAGGGCGGGCAGAAATGGCCTAAAATAAATTTGCCCCCCCACCAGGGAGCGACCCTTGCCTACAAGGTCGCTCCCCTTGCGTGACGGCGCAAAAAAAAAAGATCCCTGGTGCCTAGTGGTTTCCTAAAATTGGCCGATCTGCCCCAAAAGGGGGCAGAAATGGCCTAAATGCAATTTGCCCATCCAGGGGAGCGACCCTTGCCTAAGGGGTCGCTCCCCATCCTAAAAAAACAAACAAACCAAAAAAAACACAAAAAAAAAAATGTGCCCTTGCGTCTAGAGCAGAGGTCTTCAAACTGGGGGGTGAGCCCCCCTTGGGGGGCCTTAAGTGATCCCAGGGGGGGCGCCAAACTCTGGCAAAAAGAAATATTATACAGATAATATGCCTTTGTTTTAAGCAGAAGCATGTTATTGCAGTTTTAAAAAGGTAACAGTACTTAACTGCAATGTTTAAATAGGTTTAGAAATAGTTAAACAGTGCCATCTTTCTAAAATAAATGTGAAAAATTCTGAGGGGGGGCCCCCAAAGATTTTTATTTTTCAACTGGGGGGGCGCAGCATTAAAAAGTTTGAAGACCTCTGGTCTAGAGGTTTCTGTCCCCCTGGGGGCAGATCAGCCTAATAACAATAGAAATGGCCTAAATACAATTTGCCCCTCCAGGGGAGCGACCCTTGCCTAAGGGGGACGCGCCCCATCTGTAAAACAACAACAAAACAAAAAAAAACAGTGCCTAGTCGTTTCTACCCCCTTGAGGGCAGATCGGCCTAATTAAAATAGGCTGATCTGCCCCCCAGGGGGGCAGAAATGGCCTAAAATAAATTTGCCCCCCAGGGGAACGACCCTTGCCTAAGGGGTCGCTCCACTTACGTGAAATTCACGAACAAAAAAAAAACTCGCTGGTGTCTAGTGGTTTCTGCCCCCCTTGGGGGCAAATTGGCCTCATAAAAATAGGCCATATCTGCCCCCAAGGGGGGCAGATATGGCCTAAATATAATTTGCCCCCTATGGGAGCGACCCTTGCCTAAGGGGTCGCTCCCCATACCAAAAACAAAAAACTAAACAAAAACAAAACAACATTTTTTTTTATCCCTGGTGCCTAGAGGTTTCTGCCACCCCTGGGGGCAGAAAAGGCCTTAAAAAACAATGCCCCCACTGGGAGCGACACTTGCCCAAGGGGTCGCTCCCTTATGCTAATTTCCTTTTTAAAAAAAACACATCCCTGGTGTCTAGTGGCCTTTTTGACAGCTGGATTGCTTTCAAACGGCTGCCAAAACACAGAGAGAGACTTCAAAGGGAAGGAAATACATTTCCTTCCCTTTGAAGCCTCTCTCGGCCTCCCCCACGTGATCGGAAGAGAAATGCAAAGCATTTCTCTTCCTCAGCTTCCAGCGCGATGGGAGGAGGCTCTGTGACAATCAGCGCGCGCTTGCGCGCTGACGTCACGGGGGCAGGAGGGGTCGGGGGTGGAAGAGGAAGGGCTTCCTCTTCCATCCCTGACTAGAGGGTGGTGGGGGGAGAACCCCACAGAGGGAGCGCTAGCGCTCCCTCTGGGCTGTGTGCCCAGGAGGTAATGGTTACGTCCTGGGCACAGCAGCACTGTGCCGCAGGACGTAACCATTACGTCCGCGGCACAGAAGGGGCTATAGAAGGTAATTTTGGAGATTACCCAGGCCCTCTTGACCTAGGAAATGACTGGCATTTTCCTTACACTGATGGGCATCCCATCACATGGATATATTCCACCTTGCACAAGGTGACATTAGCATACCAGTACAATCACTGCCATGCTTATGTTTCCTATTGCCATGTTCCAAATGCCCTCGAATCAATAGGTGTGCCTACTGAAGGCCCTTAGGGCATACAGGCAGTGGGTGATTGTAGAATTGCGGGGAGGGAGTGCCTCTGTTTGAGTAGTGCAGGATATGTCTATAATTTCTGGGTGTACACTGGGAGGGATTCCACTGTTGGCCCACCCCGGTTGGCCGTCCACTTTTGGAGTTGGTGAGAAAATTGTATGGTAACTTGGTAGGGAACTTTTTAACAGAGGTCACCATTTATATGTTGTTAGCTTCTACACTGGTATGCAATTGTTTGGAGAACTGTTCAAAGTGGACACTGTTGTTTGTGGCACAGTCCTCTGTAACCATAAAGGTTACCCAAAGGAGCTTGTTTGTAAAAAAAAACTTGAGAGAGGACAAGACATTGCCTTGCATAGTGCTGAACTGTTAGCTGTGAAATTTGCAGACAGGAGGAATGTCCACATGCTGACTACCATCCATGATGAAAGTACTTAATTTGTGACTGTTTGTGTTCAGGTTGCTGAAGAACGCAAACCTGTGTGCATTTTAGACTACAATAAGCACATGGGTGGTGTAGAGAGAGTAGATCAGATGTTGGAACCTTACACTGCTGTTTGTAAGGCTTACATTTGGAATAAGAAGTTGGCTATCCATTTATTCCATTTAGCAACCTTTAATGCTTTTTCTGTGTGTTCAACCATTGTTCTCCAGAGTCAAAGATGACATTTGTTCAGTTTGAGAAGTCTGTGAGAGGCAGCCTTATTTTAGTGGAACAGGCCAATGTTCCTAGAGTTGGAATCGTGTAGCATGTGGCTAGATTGAAAGATCACCACTTTGTTGATTACATTCCTCCCACGCCCCCCCAAAAAAAAACCTGCAAGAGATGTAGAGCCTGTATGTGAAGAGGCATGTAGAAGGAGAGTTGCATGCACTACCATCAGTGTCCTTCTAAACCTGGGCTCGTGTGCCCACATGTTTTAGATTGTACCACACGCAAAAGAGTTTTTGGAAGCAGTCATAAACGTAAAAGTGAACTGCCTGGTCTGTATCATATTACACTTTTTGTTCAGTTTCACTGTTGGCATTAGTGTGATGTATTTAGTTACAGCTGTTGTCTTTGTAGTTTTGTATTTACTTACAATTGGTTTGTGTTTTATTTTTTCTCAAAGAAATGTGATGGTTTGCATGGACTGGAGCTTTGCTGGTGGTGTGCGTGGACTGGCGCTTGGCTGGCGGTGTGCATGGACTGGCACTTGGCTGGCAGTGTATGTGAACTGGCACGTGGCTGGAGGTGTATGTGAGCTGGCATTTGGCTGGCAGGGTGTGTAGTGACTTGCTGCTGGTCACTACACACATTGATAGCCAAACGCAAGTCCACACACTCCATCAGCTGGTGTGATTGCTGTGTAATGCACTTGGACCATATGAAAATGATGGGCCCTCAAATGGTGCTCTTTGTTGATGTGAGTGTTGAGATGTGCTGGGCCTGCAGCTGGTGGTGTGAATGGTCTTGTGTGTGTCACAAATGAAAGGTGTGTGAATGGACTGTAAAGTGTCTGGTGTCTTGACGTGGCTTTACAGCTCACAAGCTATGAGTCATTGGTTCAGTTTTTTAAACTTTCAATTATCAACAGTGCAGTTCAAAATTTTACATTCTGGACCTTCTCTCACCCTTGTGTCAAATCCAACCATGATGAGTGCATGTCAATAAAGAGAGTGAGAGGAGAGAGCTTGCTCACCTACCCAAATTACTATCAACATCCACAAGAAGCAGTGAGAATGCTACCAAGTCTCTTACTTTATTGATGTCCCAAATACACAAATTATGAAAATCACAGGTTTTAACATATGTCCAAGGTTACCACAATTAAAAACAAGCCATATTGGTAGGTAACCATAAGACAATTTTATTGCACTTCAAACAAACTACATATTTCATACCACCCAGCATTCCCCTCCGATAAAAATGATACCTCACTTGTGTGGGTGCCCAATGTAGAGTCAGCCTATGAAAAAAAGCTCACTTTTGGACCCACTTTGATTCCCCCTCAAACTCTACGTGTTTTCCCCCCTCCCTTTTGCCAGCACTTGGCCTACCCACACAAGTGTGAAATCATTTTTATCGAGAGACCGAGGGGAATGCTGAGTGGTAGGAAATTTGTGGCTCCCCTCAGATTCCAGAACTTTCCATCACAGAAATGTGAGAAAATGTGTTTTTAGACAAATTTTGAGGTTTGCAAGTGATTATGGGTGACAAAACTGGTGAGAGCCACACAAGTCATCCCTTTCTGGATTCCCATAGATGTCCAGGTTTAAGAAAGGTACAGATTTTCTAGGTTTCCCTAGGTGCCGGCTGAGCTACAGCCCAAACTCTACAGGTAGACATGTTGCAAAAAAAGGGGCAGTTTTCAACGCAAAAATTTGATATGTCCATGTTGCGATTTGGGCCATTTACTGCTGTAGACACTGGGCCTACCCACACAAGTGAGGTACCATTTGTATTAAGAGAAGGATGTTTGTGGCTCTCCTCAGATTCTAGAACTTTCCATCACAGAAATGTGAGGCAAATGTGTGTTTTTAGACACATTTTTAGGTTTGAAAGTGATTCTGGGTGACAGAACCTGGTGAGATGTCACCCCTTCTTGGATACCCCAGGGGTCTAGTTTTCACAAATGTACAGGTCTGCTAGGTTTCCCAAGGTATGGGCTGAGCGAGGACCCAAAATCGACAGATAGACACGTTGCAAAAAATGGGTCCGTTTTCAGTGGAGAAATGTGATGTGTCCACTTTACATTTTGTGCCTGTTCTTGTTGCGGGCACTTGGCTTACCCAGTCAAGTGAGGTACCGTTTTTATCAGGAGACCTGGGGGAATGCTGGGCGGAAGAAACTTTAAGGCTCCCCTCACATTCCAGGACTTTCCACCATGCAAATGTGAAGAAAATGTGTTTTTTTGTACAGATTTTGAGGTTTGCAAGGGATTCTGAGCGAAAGAACCTAGTTAGAGCTATTAGCAAAACAAAAAGATGATGGATGGAGTGCATATGTCTGGGTCCAAACTGGAATGGCATGAGCAACAAAAAAACGATGGATTTAGGCCAAGATCACTGTACTGGGGGTGAATGTTTGACAGTGTTCAGCATTTTGTCCATCACGTTTTGTTTTTGCTTTGTCGCCCTAAGTGGGAAGGGTATGCCCAGTCGTGGGTCCAGTGCTTCCCATGCCACTGGATTCAAGCTAGCCTGGCTGATGAGGGGTGAAACCCCGAAACCGGTCCCAGGATGCTTGTTTCCAGTCCAGGGAAGACCTGGCCTAGCAGTTCGGGCTGGACTGTTCCCATGGGGAACAGGGTCAAGACTGATTTGCACATGGCTGGGTCCAAACTGGAATGGCATGGGCAGCAAAAAAACAATGGATTTAGGCCCAGATCATTGTACTGGGGTGAATGTTTGACAATGTTCAGCATTCTGTCCATCACTTGTTGTTTTTGCTTTGTCGCCCTAAGTGGGAAGGGTATGCCCAGATGTGGGTCCTGTGCTTCCCATGCCACTGGATTCAAGCTAGCCTGGCTGATGAGGGGTGAAACCCCGAAGCCGGTCCCAGGATGCTTGTTTCCAGTCCAGGGAACACCTGGCCTAGCAGTTCGGGCTGGACTGTTCCCATGGGGAACAGGGTCAAGACTGATTTGCACATGGCTGGGTCCAAACTGGAATGGCATGGGCAGCAAAAAAACGATGGATTTAGGCCCAGATCACTGTACAGGGGGTGAATGTTTGACAATGTTCAGCATTCCGTCCATCACTTGTTGTTTTTGCTTTGTCGCCCTAAGTGGGAAGGGTATGCCCAGATGTGGGTCCTGTGCTTCCCATGCCACTGGATTTAAGCTAGCCTGGCTGATGAGGGGTGAAACCCCGAAACCGGTCCCAGGATGCTTGTTTCCAGTCCAGGGAAGACCTGGCCTAGCAGTTTGGGCTGGACAGGGTCAAGACTGATTTGCATATGGCTGGGTCCAAACTGGAATGGCATGGGCAGCAAAAAAACAATGGATTTAGGCCCAGATCACTGTACTGGGGGTGAATGTTTGACAATGTTCAGCATTCTGTCCATCACTTGTTGTTTTTGCTTTGTCGCCCTAAGTGGGAAGGGTATGCCCAGATGTGGGTCCTGTGCTTCCCATGCCACTGGATTCAAGCTAGCCTGGCGGATGAGGGGTGAAACCCCGAAACCGGTCCTAGGATGCTTGTTTCCAGTCCAGGGAAGACCTGACCTAGCAGGTCGGGCTGGACTGTTCCCATGGGGAACAGGGTCAAGACTGATTTGCATATGGCTGGGTCCAAACTGGAATGGCATGGGCAGCAACAAAATGATGGATTTAGGCCCAAATCACTGTACTGGGGGTGAATGTTTGACAATGTTCAGCATTCCGTCCATCACTTGTTGTTTTTGCCTAGTTAGAGCTACACAAGTCACCCCATCCTGGATTTCTCTAGTTTAGTTTTTAAAAATGTACGGGTTTGCTAGGTTCCACTAGGTGCCGGCTGAGCTAGGGCGCAAAATCCACAGTTAGGCATGTTGCAAAAAAAAGGTCAGTTTTCAGTGGAGAAATGTGATGTGTCTATGTTGCATTTTGGGCATTTTCCTGTCACAGGCATGAGGCCTACCCACTCAAGTGAGGTACCATTTTTATCAGGAGACTTAGGGGATTGTGGGTAGAAGGCAGTTTGCGGCTTCCCTCAGATTCCAGAACTTTTCACCACAGAAATGTGAGGAAAATATGTTTGTAGGCAAATTTTGAGGTTTGCAAGGGATTTTGGTGGACAGAACCTGATGAGAGCCACACAAGTCACCCCATCCTGGATTTCTCCAATTTAGTTTTCAAAAATGTACAGGTTTGCAAAGTTTCACTAGGTGCCAGCTGAGTTAGGGCCCAAAATCCACAGCTAAGCACGTTGCAAAACTAGGGTCAGTTTTCAGTGGAAAAATGTGGTGTCCATGTTGTGCTTTGGGCCATTTCCTGCCATGGCACTAGGCCTAACCACACAAGTGAGGTATCATTTTTGTTCAGGAGACTGGAGGGAATACAGAATAGTAGAACAATTGGTATTACCTATTGTCTTTCTCTGCATTTGCGCCTTCCAAATGTAAGAAAGTGTGCAAGAAACAAGTCGTTTTGAGAAATACCCTCAAATTGGCATGCTAGTGTGGATAGCCACAAATTCAGAGATGTGCAAATAATCAGTGCTTTTAAGTTCCATAGCTTGTACCTGTTAGACCTGGCAGCTTTTTGGTGGTGTCTCCCCTGTCTTTTTGCCCTCTGACCTCCTGTTTTTGTTGTATACTGGACTTTTGCTGGTTTAGTGTCTCTGCGCACTTTACCACTGTTAATCAGTGCTAAAGTGCAAATTCTCCCTATATAAATTGTACTGTTGATTGGTTTATCCATGATTGGCATATTTGATTTACTGGTAGGTCCCTAGTAAAGTGCGCTAGAGGTGCCCAGGGCCTGTAAATCAAAAACTACTAGTGGGCCTGCAGCACAGATTGTGCCACTTACACAAGTAGCCCTGTAAACATGTCTCAGACCTGCCACTGCAGTGTCTGTGTGTGGTGCTAGGTCCAAACCTTCCCTTTTACGACATGTAAGGCAACCCTAAGGTAGGCCCTAGGCAGCCCCAAGGGCAGGGTGCAGTGTGTGTTACAGGTGGGACATGTACTGATGTGTTTTACGTGTCTTAACTGTGAAATACTGGCAAATTTGGTTTTCCCTGTTGCAAGGCCTATCTCTCTCATAGGTTACCATGGGGGCTGCCTTTAATAATTCTTAAAGTGCAGTTTCCCTTTGAGAGCAGATAGAGATTGGAGTTTAGGGTCTCTGAACTCATAATTTAAAAATACATCTTATTATAAAGTGGGTTTTTAAATTGTTTGTTTGAAAATGCCACTTTTATAAAGTGGGCATTTTCTTGCTTAACCTATTCAGTGCCTTTGCCTGCTTGTGTATTCCACGTCTAGGTCAGACTAACAGTTGGGCTGTTGTGAATTCTATTCAGACAGTGATACAAAGGGAGCTGGAGTGCAGCCTGCATATCCTGATGGACCCTCTGGGCTAGAGTGAAGGGAGGAGTGGTCACTTACACCTGAAAGGGCTGTGCCTGCCCTCACACATTGCAGTCCCCAACAACTCCCTGGAGTGTGTCTGGGGCCAGGTCTGTGCCTGTCAGGATCTTGTGAACAACAGAGAATTCCCTTTGAAGTACGCCTACTTCAAAGGGAGAAAGGGGTATAAGTAGTGGACCCAAAACCCCAGACTTGTAAAATCTTTCTGGTTCAAGAGGAACCTCTCCCAAGGAGAAGCACTGAAGAGCTGGAGGAGGAGTACTGCCCTTTTGCTGTGTTACTTTGCTGGATTGGCCTGCAGTTGCTGCTCCTGCCTTAAAAGAGAAGCAAAGGGTGAACTTTGTTGTGTATCCTGCTTGAGAAAATGTTGCCAGGGCTTGGAGCAGAGCTTGCCTCCTGTTGGAAGTCTCAGGGACACCAAAGAAAACAGTTTCATCTGCCTACAGCACTAGGAACTGTGTGTTTTGTGCTGTTCAGGAAGAAAAACCACTGCGCTGCCGCCAACCACAGCGATGGCCTGCACTGTGACCTGCCGACGCTACACAGAGCCGCACCATCGCGCTTTGCACCGCAACCTTGGTCTCTCCGATGCCGCCATCTGACGCCACCACCAAGCTGCTGCTTAAACCGTGACCTGTGGGCCCGCACTCCAGCACTGCCTTACTCACACCGCAGCCAGGGCATTTCCACCGCCGCCGCTCCTTCTGGCGCAGGCACCACTACCTGCACCGTGGCCTGTGGACACCGCTTGTGAGGAACACAAAACACCATCCCGTCCCACACCACAGCCCTGGCCCACCAATGCCAGCATCAATGACTCCAGTGTTGTCAACAGAAGTCCCTGTCTGCACTGCGACCTGTGGATGGCTCATAAATCCCATCCCGCGCCACACCGCTGACTTGGGCCCACCGCCAACAGTGCTTCAGCAATGATGCTGCCGCTGCCTGCACTGTGACCTGGTGACACCACACATCGCACCGTCCCACTTCACACTTCAACCCTGGTCTCACAAACCTCACTGGACCCCATCACTGAGCCGCTGCCTGCACTGTGACCTTTGGGTACCACACATCTCATGGTCCCACTTCGCACCGCAGCCCCGACACCATCCATGCCAGCGCTCTTGACTTCATCAGCTCAGAGTTCGATCTGCAACTCGTGTTACTTCAAGGGCGCAATGACCCCTGTACCGACCTCCAGACCCGACACTGTGACACCAGCAATGCCACTCTATGGATCTCACTGCGAGGATCACAATGCCCTGCAATCCCAAAGGTATTGTTTGCAGGTCTTCCTGACACCGTAGCTGGCCCGCGACACCCAGGTCGGCCTGAACTGTTGATTTTGTTGATCACGAGGCCGTGATAGCCTCAGGTGGAGCTATCGACTTCAAGGAACTGTACTTTTAAGTTAATTCTTGAAAAATTCATATCTTTATTACTGTATGTTGGATTTTTCTTGTTTTTATCTTATTTTACACAGATACTTATTGGCTATTTTTTACAACTGATGTGGTGTCCTTTTGTAGTGTTTTCACTGCATTACTGTTTGTTATGTGCAAATGCTTTATGCATTGCTTTTAAGATAAGCCTGCCTGCTCGTGCCAAAGTACCAAGGGGGTGAGCAGGGCTTAACCGAGCTGGGTATCTCCCTTATCCTGTCTAGAGTGAGGGTTCCTACTTGGGCAGGGTGCAAACCTACTGCCAACTAGAGACCCCATTTGTAACAGTACCCATTTCAGAAATATATAGGTTTCCTTGATACCTATTTTTCACTCTTTACATTTTACCAAATGAATCGCTTAATAACTGGTGCATAATGAAAAAACATTGCAAGGTGCAGCTCAGTTATTGGCTCTGAGTACCTCGGGTTCCTGGTGAGTGTTGTAACGGAGAACTCCCACACAACGGATGTCTTCATTAAATGTTTATTTAGATAACACTAAACAAGTGTGACCTCCACCACGGGCAGGTTAAAATAACCGACCCCAGTGGAATGTCCCAGTTCCTAGGACACCGCGTTCCTATAACAACCTACAAACATTCTAATATACCCAAGCTACACATTATAACATATCCTCCTCCTTTACATAATAATACACTACCCCCTTCTGATTTATAACAATAGTAAATGCACATACAACGCATAACCAAAAATAGATTGAAATAATGTTACTTACAATTTGTACCACTTTAAATACGGTTATCTTACATAATCTTGCAAATACGAAGGAGGGCGTCTCTGTCTCTGCCCTCGTGTAGACAAACATTCCTCCTTAGGACTTTGTATACACCTTGGGACACCTCCGGAAGATCCAGGACATTGTTCACCACCTGGATTAATGTCAGGAGATTCAATCCCTGATGTTTGGGAAGAAGACACACTGTCCTCTACAAAAACCCTTGAGGAAAATGTAGTACCCTTCTCTCTATCGTGTGAAGTCTCGCCCCTGGATCCACCCACCTCAACATTAAATGTTAGAGAGTTTGACCCAACCTCTTTAGTAGAACTCGGGCATTCAACCTCTTTAGTAGAACCAACTTCTTTAGTAGAACTCAAACATTCCGAAATTACTCCTTCCCTCTCACCCAAAACTGGCCCCTCACATTCACTCCTCTGTGTGCCAAACTTTGAGTCCTGCGCACCAAACCTAGCCACTCTCCTAAAATTCCACTTTTCACCATTTTCTAACACAACATGCCATCTGCCGATATGCTTAACCTGAAATGGCCCTCGAAATTTGTTTAATCCTCCGAAACACCGTCCCGATTTTATTTTCACCCAATCACCAGGAACTATTCTTTTACTAAGTTTCCTTTCACTCTCCTGACTTTCCCGCTCTACTCCATTTCCTTCCAAAAGAGCTTTAATCCAAAACGGAGTTAGCTTGGTACTAGGTTTTCTTCCCCGCATCAACTCGAAAGGCGAAGATACCGATGTGTTATTTGCCGTAGTTCGATAGGCCCACACCAAATCACTCACAACTTTTCCTACACTCAGTCCATTTGCCAAAGCTAGCTGAATGGCACCCTTAACCAGCATATTAGCCCTTTCTACAGTGCCATTTCCCTGGGGATTATAGAGAGACGTGCGTGCATGCTTTACACCACACTCATTTACGAACTGCTTCATACGATCTGATGTAAGTTGAGTACCATTATCAGTGACGAGACAATCAGGAAAACCTTCCTCACTGAAAATTTCTGATAAAATCCTCATTGTAGAGACCGTTGTCACCCCCGCCATAAACTTACCAACTAACCATTTGGTATTCAAATCAACTAAGACAAACGCAAACCTCTGACTGTAACCCACACCTGCCATAGGACCAATAAAATCACCACAAACCGTGTGCCAAGCTATGCCTGGATCCCGCATAGTCCCACACACAGTTTGTTTGCCCACCTTCAACCTTTTCTCACTCTCTATGCATTCAGAATACGTTTCCACCCAGTTTACCACATCATCGTCCATACCTGGCCACCAAAACTCAGCTCTGAGACGTTTCTTTGACATTGGGCCTGATTCTAACTTTGGAGGACGGTGTTAAACCGTCCCAAAAGTGGCGGATATACCACCTACCGTATTACGAGTCCATTATATCCTATGGAACTCGTAATACGGTAGGTGGTATATCCGCCACTTTTGGGACGGTTTAACACCGTCCTCCAAAGTTAGAATCAGGCCCATTGTCTGTCCTAAGTGACCTTTATGGGCTATATCAAATAACCTTTTCCTGACACCTAACAGAGGTATCAATCTTTCTCCCGTACCAAAACTCCATTGACCAGAATGGACAACTCGTCCAAGACTTTACCATATGGCCTAAGAGCTGGGGGTAACGTGCTTTCTCTCCTTCCACTATCATTTTGACAACTCCCTTCAGCACCTCATCCTGTGTCAAAGCTCGCTCCCACTCTTCCACACTCACCGCCCCCAGGGTCCAATGAACAACATCACAGACACTCGCAACTGCACCTTCACTCTCATACTTCAACACACCCTCTCCATCAACTATCTCCCAATCTAAAGGTAAACGTGATAAACAGTCTGCCTACACGTTCTTCCACCCTGGTATGTACTCTAAGACATACATATATTCCTGTAACCTTGCTGCTAGCCGAGCCAGTCTTGCAGAACACTTGCCAGCCCCACCGGAAGACAGAATCTTCAACAAAGGTTTGTGGTCGGAACGTAGAGTCACACAATTTCCCCATATGTAGACTCTAAAGTATTCCATGCCCCAAGCTGCGGCCAAAGCTTCTCTCTCGATAACGGAGTAATTGCACTCTGAATCCGTTAGAGAACGCGAAGCAAACGCAACAGTCTTTTCACCTGTTGGGTGTATTTGCGCTAACACAGCTCATATACCACATGCACTCGCATCCACCGTGATTATAGATCTTTTGCTAGTGTCAAAAGGAGCCAAAATGCTAGCGGAGCACATCTCCTCCTTGATGGCCTCAAAACACTCTTGTTGCACTCTGGACCACTCAAATCTTGTCCCTTTCCTCAACAACGCTCTCAAAATCTCAGTCTTAGAGGCAAAGCTCTTCACGAATTTCAAGTAATATTCTATCATACCTAAAAAAGACCTCAATTGATCTTTGTCCTGCGGTGATGGGACCAATTTAATAGAATCCAGTAGGTTGCTCTTAGGTTTGATACCTTCCCCCGAAAGTGTATGCCCAAGATATTCTGTCTCCCTGACCAAAAACACTCATTTCTCTTTCCTCAACGTCAGTCCAGCATTAGAGATTCTGTCCAGAAACTGTTTCAAAGTGAAATTATGACTCTCCACAATATCTCCAAAAATCAAGATATCGTCCCGGAAATATAGTACATTTTCTAAATCATGGAATACTTCAGTCATCACTCTTTGAAACACACTGGCTGCCGAACATAACCCAAAAGGCATGCGTGTAAAACGGAACGTGCCCTCCATGGTTATAAAGGAAGTTAAAGATTTAGGGGCATATTTATACTCCGTTTGCGCCAGAATTGCGTCGTTTTTTTTTACGCAATTTCGACGCAAAACTAACTCTATATTTATACTTTGGCGTTAGACGCGTCTAGCGCCAAAGTCCATGGAGTTAGCGTCATTTTTTAGCGTGGACACCTACTTTGCGTTAATTATATGCAAGGTAGGCGTTCCTGTCTAAAAAATCGACTCCGAGCCATGTGCGTCGGATTTATACTCCCGGGCAAAATTCACGCCCGGGAGTGGGCGGGTCAAAAAAAATGACATACGGCCACTTTTGCGCCGTTTTTTAGCGCCTGCAAAAGGCAGGCATTAAGGGACCTGTGGGCTCTGAAGGAGCCCAGAGGTGCCCTCCCATGCCCCCAGGGACACCCCCTGTCACCCTTGCCTACCCCAGGAGGACACCCAAGGCTGGAGGGACCCATCCCAGGGACATAAAGGTAAGTTCAGGTAAGTGTTTTGTTTTTTCTGTGGCATAGGGGGGCCTGATTTGTGCCCCCCTACATGCCACTATGCCCAATGACCATGCCCAGGGGACAGAAGTCCCCTGGGCATGGCCATTGGGCAAGGGGGCATGACTCCTGTCTTTGCTAAGACAGGAGTCATTTCTATGGGGGTTGGGAGTGAAACAAAATGGCGCAAATCGGGTTGAGGCGAAAAAATTGCCTCAACCTGACTTGCCCCATTTCTTGACGCCCAAGCCCCATATCTCCCTACGCCGGCGCTTCAATAAATACGGCGCCCGCATGGCGCTTCAGAATGGCGTTAGCCGGCGCTAATTTTTTTGACGCAAAACTGCGTTGGCGCAGTTTTGCGTCAAAAAGTATAAATATGGGCCTTAGAGTCATTGTGCAACTTGATCTGATGATATGCGTGCTTCAGATCTAGTTTTGTGAAGAATTTTCCACCCTTCAGTAGAGTCAAGAGTTCGTTGATATTAGGAAGTGGAAAATTGTCTGCAACAACACATTGATTCAGGCTCCTCAAATCAACGCAAAATCTCAATTTACCGTCAGCTTTGCGTGTGATTACCACTGGAGAAATCCACTCTGACGTCTACACTGGCTCAATTATTCCCCTTTTTAACATGTTATTTATTAATTTGTTGACTTCCTCTCTTACCAAAACAGGTACTCTTCTAACTTTATGTTGGACTGGAATCGCCCCATGTTTCAATTTAATCCTATGCACGTACCCCTTAAGTTCACCCATTTCCTCACGAAACACATTGTCTGCACCCCTGATAATGTCTTCCAATGTCACCTCATGAACAACCATGACAGGATTTTCAGCACGTGGATTTATAGTGATGTGTAAATCGTATTGATGAGCCCACCCGAGGATCGGTGGACCAGCTTCCGCAAAATATACCTTCCTTTGAATAATCCTTTCACCAAAGTGATATCAGCTAACATATAGCCTACGAGATCTATTTTTTCTCCCTGATAACCACCAGGGTTGATATCTTTCGGCAATAGCTTAGAGTTTGGCCACTTGGATCTAAATAAACCCTTTGATATAAAGAGACCCAGAGTCAACCATTAAATGAATAGCCTGTCCCGTTATCAGGAATTCAGCTGTGGGTCTTTGTTTCCTATTGCATTCGTCCTCCACTATTAATACTCTGTCCCGGCATCCATTCAAACTATCGTCAGACCCTTCTGACAACACTGCTACACTCATCTTTGCAGTACTTCGACACATCCTGGCAAAATGTCCTTTTTGATTACACTTCCTACAATCCTTTCCCTTCGTGAAACAATTTCTAGCTCCAGTACTGTGATTGTAGCTACCACAGTTATTGCATGTTTTCCCAGTTACTTTTACATTTTGACCACCTTTACTGATTTTGTATGTACTTGCACCACTTTTGCTATTAAAAACTTCACAGTCCGTGTGTTGACCAATGACTGACACACCAATTTTTTCCTCCCTCTTATCCATTACCCTCATGCAATAGTCCGATTCTTCTATTACTTTAGCTATCTCTATGGCATCTTTTAGAGTCGGATTCTTAGCAGCCCACAACCTTTCTTGCGACTGTTGCACTGTACTGTAAGCTGATCGTATCATCTCATCTGTCATTGGGCCAAACTGATATTTTTAACGATAACTCTCTTAACCTGGTGACAAAGTCATTAATCGACTCACCAGGACGTTGTGGCTGAGTATAAAATTTGTGTCGTCTAATCACAATATTCCTACCCTTAGCAAACCTAATATCTAAACGTTTACGCGCATCCGAATAAACGTCAACATCAGGTTGATCTTCCTGGATAGGTAACGCCGGTAAGTACTTAAAGATGTGTTGCCCTTCCTTGCCCAAAGCATTCAATAAAATAGCCTTTTCCTCCCAAGAGAAAAGTTGCGCCCATCAATTGCTTCTAAGTAATTATCAAAAACATCTATCCATTCTTCCCACTCCAGCGATGGCTCACCTGGTTGGGATAAAAATGGCGGTGGTGGCATGATGGCATGCAAATCCATGCTGATACAGATACTTAAATAAACTAATGTCTATAACAGAAGTAGTTGATCACATACTGTACGTTGTACCATGCAGTTACACAGACTAACTACAGAAAATGTTAACAAAAATGAATAAATAAATAACCACCATAAATACGATATGTAAATAATAGTGTGCACTTGGTATGCGCTCAACACATCAAACTGAAGATTTAAGGCTTTGAGTCAATGTCACATTGACAGCTGTAACTTTCCCACTGTGCTGCAAGCAATTCCCTGTGAACAAACGGTTGGGCAACCATATGCTTTTAAGGACCTTTCCTCTAATGTCCACAACTGGAACCAAAGGACCTTTCCTCTAAAGTCGTAGCGCCGGAAACACTCTCCGACACTCCCACTTGCCGTCAATACGGAGCAGAAAAGTCACTGTGCTCGACGTATTCCACTTGTGGGAAACAGATCAGCGAGGTGAGGTGAGTCGCAAACTCCTGTCCGACGCGCTGTTCCACTGCGCTCCACACAGCCAGTCTCACGCGCTGCGCAAGCAGATGTTCTGTATTGCCGCGCTCCACACCACATGCGCGCGGTGTTTAATTACTGTTGATATCTCCAGTCACATGCGCTGTACAAATAAATATTAGATATCAGCGCGCTCCACGCAGCGCGTGCACGGTCTTTTGTCACCGTTGATTTCCTCCAACAAACGGTAACGCTAGACACCATCCACTGTGTTTAATTGCCGTTGATTTCCACCAGTCTCACGCGCTGCACAAATAAATATCGGAAATCAGTGCGCTCCACGCAGCGCGCACATGGTCTTTTGTCACCGTTGATTTCCACCAACAAACGGGAACATTAAACACCATCCACGGCTTGAACTCACACACAGTACCTACAAAATATCTCTGCGAAGCATAGGACAGGCAAAGTCCTTTCGTCTTCGAAGTCCCAGAATCACTCCACGCTTGTCCGTAGAGGTCACACTACTCCTTAGCCGTAGCCAGCTCCAACTCGTCGCCAAAATTATGTTGTAACGGAGAACTCCCACACAACGGATGTCTTCATTAAATGTTTATTTAGATAACACTAAAAAGTGTGACCTCCACCACGGCCAGGTTAAAATAACCGACCCCGGTGGAATTTTCCAGTTCCTAGGACACCGTGTTCCTATAACAACCTTCAAACATTCTAATATACCCAAGCTACACATTATAACAGTGAGCCTAGAAGCCTTATATAACAATGCAACCAGAAGGGTACAGCGGACAAAACAGTATATTGCTTTCGAAAATATGCCATACTTAGAAACATTTACAGATGAAAACGTAGACACAAATATTTGTGTTTTTTCAACTCAATTTCAATATTTTTTTATTTCAACTGTTGCTTTCTTGAGGAAAACCTTGAAGGATTTACACAAATGACCCCTTGCTGAATTCAGAATTGTCTCTTCTTTTCAGAAATGTATCGCTTTCTGAGATCCAGCACTGGTTTCACACCAGTTTCTACCACCAACTGGAAGGCGGTTGAAAGCACAAAACTTAGAAAAACAGGCTATGCCATAGTAAAATGCCAAAACTGTGTTGAAAATTTTGGTTTTCTGATTTAAGCCTGTCTTTTTCTGAAAGCGTTCTGCCTATTTCTGAAAGCTAGGAAGATGGTGATTTTGTGCACCGCAAACCCTTCATTGATGCCATTTGCAGAGGACAAAACAGACGCTTTTTTCTGCGGCACTTTTTTCCCATTATTCCCCCCAAAAAAACTAATTAACTATATTTTGGCAAATTTCTCAGTCCCCTCCAGGGGAATATACAAACCATGGGTATGTTTAGAATTCCCAGGATGTTGGACAAAAAGGACGTAAATTTGGAGTGGATACTTTATGTGGACCAAATTTATGGAACCAAAATCGCAAACTATCCCAAACAGCCGAAAAAGGGCTCAGCACTGGAGGGAGTTGGAAGGGAGGTCTAGCAGCGAAGGGCTTGAGGAATTCATCATAGCTTATCATAAATAAATGGTTAAAACCAGCCATTTTTCTCATTGAATTCCCCATGTACTTTGTGCAAAATATTCTAGTTTGTGTCATCTCTATTTAAAGTTATTTGCAGTAAAATCTTTTTCATGTAATACGTGTTGAACTATGCCCCTTTACCCAAAAGTTCCCTGCTAGGGGTGTATTCGATATGTTGGCATGAATCAAAATTATTTTTGTCTATCAATACATGTGCATCTTATTAATGAAAATGTGGCCTTTATGTTGTAAATGAGGCTTCTTTATGGCAGTATCCTGTAAACGACATGTCTCCTGTCATGCGGTCAACAGGAGGTAAGTCCCATAATTACAATGCAACAAAAAAAGTCTTACATTGTGGTTTTTTTGCTTGCTCACTCTGCTTATCAGTTCAATCAAAATTGGTTATGGCTGCAGTGTCATTGCTATTGTCACATGCACAGGTTACTTTCTCTGTTATGCAAGATGAAAAATGACAGTACCCATCAGCCAATACAGTGGACGGAAACACTGGCCAGGGATAAGTACATATGTTAGCTGGATGTAATGAAATGTACTGTACTGTACACGAAGTATTTACTATCTTCCTTGGGCATGCGGGACACAAGTGCAAGCCAGCCCATGACACACTTTCCTTTATAAAGAGACCTGATGCGAGCCCGCGAACCTTAGAGACATTCACGGAGTTATATGGTGAACGCAGCTCGCGCGCACCAGCGAAGAATAGAACAGAAATGATGCTGTCAGCGTCAAGACTTGGCAGCCCCCGCTAGGGCCGTTGCTTCCAATTTAAATTCCCATTTCTTACTCTATTTTGATGCACTCTCTGGGATTTCAGGAATGTTGAAACGTGCTGGCGGAGAGAGGGCCTTGAATGTAAAACAGTCACGCATGACTGAAAGAAGGCTCGCGCTAATGGAAACAAATCGCTTGTCAGCGAGGCGGCCTTCGAACATTTGTACAAAAGCACAAAGGGGTCAGGGAAAAGGCGGGTTTGTTGACTGGAATTGGCTGGGTCATTCGGTTCTTTCATCTTAATGTTCAGCTACAGGAATAGTTCGCCTCAACAATGTTAAGTAGCATTTGAGGGAAGAAGGACAATATGTTTTTTCTTTTTTTTTTTAAATTAGATTAAGAACTTTCATGGCGGCAGTAGAAGAAAATCCCCGTTAAAGTAAATATAGGAGGTGGCGACAGTTGCAGCATTCTGATTTTTCTGCGAGAATTTTAATGACTATTTTAAGCTCATGTTTTTTTAGCAGAAAGTCTGTATTAGGCACTTCAACAGAAAGAATATTTAGTTTTCATGAGAATAACTATTATGTGGCTAATGATATCATTGACACGTTTGTCCTCGTCATGCTATCCACGGGTGACTTGAACTCATAAAAACTGTCCTTGTGCTAGGGTTGTAAAGGTTAACGTGAACACCTTGATCTTCCCTTTCTCTTCTCTAATTTCAGGGATCCTTTCATTATTCGGTTGAGGCATGTGAAGGTGGTGCATCTTACATGCGTACGGTCCACGATGTCCTGCCTCGATCCAGGGATTCCATTATGAAACACACCAATGTAGCCTTCTTTCCAGATTCCATTGTTTACAGATGGCGGGCTTTTTTGGACCTGACTACTGTTTTCTGTTGGTTTCCAATAAATATTACCGCAAACATCTGGCGTCGCATTCTTTCAATGGAAACAAGAGATACAGAGCTCTCTGGTCTGTGATGCAGACTTACCTCAGCATTTAAAATGTCCATGTCATATTCCCTGATTCGGATTTGACATGGTATGGTAGGTCGCATCACTAACGGAACAACGTGATGGGGAAAAATGTGTGACCAACTGTACACTTTGCAGCCATTGGCCGCTTGAACGGTCGTTCCTTTCTGAAAGTTGAAGCACAATTGTATTGTGGTTGAAAGGAGATTGCAGGCTCCTCTAGAAAGAAACAGTGTGAGTTAAGCCCCGCCTTCAGAATTATGGGCCAGATGTATAAAACCATTGTGCATTAAAAAATGTTGTGTTTCGCAAAATCAGAGTTTGCAAACACAGTTTTATTTATAATGTACTAAACCCAGTTTGTGATTCGGAAATGCATTTCTGACTCGCAAAATGAGTTTAGTGCCACATACCGAATGGCAAGTAGAAATGGACGTGAAACGGACATTCCTTCCTAGTTGCAAACCATTGATTACTTACTAGCACCTCAATAGAGGTGGTAATGGATTCTTAATGGGCACCCCTTCCATCTTGGGAATCGTGTGACAGCATATGAAGGAGGAGGCGTTGGCCCCAGGGACCACTGACGGCTCCCTGCATATCTTTGCAAATGGAAAACGTTTTTTTTTTTTTAAAGCAGCGTCAGTTCTTTAAAAGAACATGGACTGCTTTTTGAAAGTTGTAAATTCAAGGATGGTTGCCTGCTTTTCATTGCAGGCTGTTGTCTTTGTGTCTGTAACCTATCACAAGGGGTCTCACATTGCGAATTGCCTAATTAATATTTAGTAGAAGGGTGGTTCTGCAACCCTTTTGCTGGAGATTTTGCAAAGTAATATTATAGCCTGGTAAATCTTGCCTTACATTCTTCCATGTGAGCTGCAGTGAAGGCTAACCCTTGGTTTTGGAATTGTACACTTCTGCCGCTTTTAGAGAGGTTCGATCATTTATAAACTAGAACACTTTCATCAGGATGTGGATCAGCAGTCACCGCAACGTGTTCTTGATGATACACTTGTAACTAACTCATGCAGAGTTAGTGGTAGATAGTGAAGTGCTTTGGAATGAGAAGAGATGCTCAAGTTTGTGAGTATTTATATCATGGGACTTTTTGAGCTGCATAATGGGGTGAGAAGGAGTACTCACTCTAGAAGAAAATAATTTAACAACTAGCTTATCCCATCTAGGTTATATTTATATAGTGGAGTGGACAATGAGATTGCCTAGGTATATGTATGTAAAATGTCACTCACCTCTTTCTGTTTATTCTGATGCCATCTGAAACACCAGTTAGAAGGAGGTGTGGTTTCCCTCCTTTAATTTCGGTATGATCAATAGGGCTAGAACGTCCCAGGACTTTTAGACCTGGGCACTAATGTAAGAAAAGGGATGTAAATGCAATTTGCTCTCTTTTCACACTAACGCATACTAGGTGATACATGCAAATTGAACTAATTCCTGTGCTTTTGCAAGTAGTTTGAACCTAGTCCTACCTGGTTGGTTATTTCCCACACAAAACTGTATGCTTGGGATAACAACACACAAAACATAGACAAGTACCATGTGAGCAACTAATCCCTAACAACTGCTACACATGCACTTAACAAAGTGCAATATCACATCCGATCCCCAATACAAATGTTATTTTTGCTGAGGTGAGGATTATTGCATAAGTTCTGCAGGAAACCGCTATCATTTACACCAGATTCTAAATCTGACAATTCACTGATATGACATATTATAGCCTTAGAACCCGCCGTAGCGGGCTCTACCGGCTATTAAAGGCCCTCGGGCTCCGTGAAGTTTTGTTCACAGCTGTTGCTGTGAATAAAGCGAACATTGGAATGTTGGCGCTGCGGGCTTTTACCGGCCAGTAAAAGCCCACAGCACTCCATTGTTTTCAATGGAGCTGCCAACGTTCGAATGTTCTAATATCAGTTACAAAATGACAGGAATTTCATTCATGTGCATATACGTGCAACAAAAAGGAAAAAATAAAAGTAGAAGCAAGCGATAAATACAAATGAACATTATATACATGCAAAAATGAAACAAAAAAAAGAAGAAAAAAGAACAGACATAATTATAAATATGGATTAAAAAATACTGTATGCATTTGCATCCGTAATTCATGCACTACAATTCATGTTTACAAGCCACTCCATGCTTTTCGTGAGAGATTTCTAAAAAGAAGTAGCAAACTGTCATACCCGATGTCTTAGTGCTCATGTTATAAGTGACATAATTAGGTTTTTAGGGCAGTGACGTTCGGGTGGTGTTCGTAGATAGTGAGGTAAAAAGATGTTTGATACACAATAAAATACTTTGTTTCTTGACACATATACACCCAATGTTTTCCGGAGAAGCTACAAGTTCGATCATAATGCCCTCCCATTCCACAGTGGAAACCCCCGTTACTCAACTATTTTTGATAAAAGGCTACCAGACGAATAAGCTTGAAAATGCATATAGCATTTCTCAAAACATATTTATAATTGGATATTGCATCAAACGCTGAATGGAAGCAGCAACAAGCAAGGAGAATACTTTGATTTCCCAGAGTAACTGATGCATTGCAAGTGTGCAGTAATGCACAACACAGATCCAATCTGTCTGATCGTTTTGCTATTGTCTATGAATAGTCATTTGTACTATGAGGGTATTGATTCCAGTACAAATAGTACAGTGGATCACTCACAATTGATTCTCTCACCATGGTGCAAGGCTGCATATGGCACAGTGGAGCCTCTAAGTACATCTGCAGAAGTGATAACTGATAACTCCAGCAGCAGGCCAATCTTAGTAGATATGGTTTAGCTTTGTTTTTCCCCTTCATGCAACTAGGAAATTAATATTAAGAAATCTGGGCTTTTGGCTACATAAGAGTGCTAATGATGAAGGCAAAATATACAACTTAATGAACAGTAAGGAAAAGTTAGTATCTAATCTGGAGAGATGAGGACCATTGTCTGATGTTCAGACACAACCACGAAACTGATTGAAGTTCATGTCAAAGCAAGCCTGAGAAACTCAGTTTTAGGAGTTTCCCGAATCACATTTGCTTGGATTCAGATCTACCTTTAGGCTTAAGGATGGTCCACATTCTGGGAGCTTGTTCCCCCAGAAATTTGCATCTTTGTTTCTACATCTTTAAGAGTTACTGGTTTATCAAATTTGCAGATGCTCAATATTTGAATGATGTATGGTAATGCTCATTACTGTTAGTTTTCTTATCCTCTTTTAATTTTCAACACATTGAGACGTTTCCTCCATGACAGACACTGTAGCTTCAATTAGACAGTCTACGTCACTTTCCCCTTTTCCTGTCCAAAGCTTTTCTTGCTCCACCCCATTGCCCTGCTATAATCAACCAGTGATGTAACACAGCTTCATTTTTTATTGTATGTTGTTGGGCAATGACACAAGCTCAGAGGAAGGTAGTTGATCAGGGGATGGGAGCACTGAGGGCTGATAACACTCTCCCCATTTTTGGCAGAGCTGCTGTTGCCTTACAGAGAATTGAAGAGCATGGTAAGCTAAGTGATGTAAGCCAAAAACAGGCAGCAAAAGGAGGCTGTTCCAGAATGGAGATTCTTATGCTGCTTCCTGCGTCAGAGGGCAAGAATTAT
The DNA here is from genome assembly GCF_031143425.1 of Pleurodeles waltl. Classification (NCBI taxonomy): domain Eukaryota; kingdom Metazoa; phylum Chordata; class Amphibia; order Caudata; family Salamandridae; genus Pleurodeles; species Pleurodeles waltl. The sequence goes on from NC_090436.1 coordinate 732,983,896, forward strand.
GCAGAGTTGCAACATCCCAAATGATGTGCCTTCAGGTTGGACAAATGCTGTCCATTCATAGTACCTTCTACTTATTCTAAAGATCTGAAGAAGAAAGTAAGAGTGGGTCTTTGTTAGTGCTTCAGTAGGGCTTTAACTATTCACTTTTGGCGTTGTTTCTTTTGGTGGCCATGATGCATCAGATGAGCTCGAGTTAATCTGCTTGGTATAAGAGGGAATGCAGCTACCATTCTGCATCATGATATTCCACTTCTCTGTGGTACTGAAGGGGTGCAACATTGCAGGAAGAGAGGTTTTTGCCATGGTTAGAGATAGAACTGCTGGCATTAAAGAAACTGTGAAAGCAGCTGTGGCTAAGGACCATAGAAGCTGGAATGCCACCCCTTTCATTTCTGAGGAAGATGTGAAAGTGGATGTTGGACAACACTCTTAGGCCCATATTTATGAAAAATGGTACACAACTGCACTAATGCAGTTGTGTGTCATTTTCTATCAAGCCAGTTAACGCCATTCCCTAATGCCATCTGTGCACCATATTTATGAAATGACGCACATTGGCACTAAGGAATGGCTAGAGTCATTTTTTGACGCACAAGCAGCCAACAAAATGACTCCTGTCTAAACACAGACAGGAGTCATTATCCCTACCCCAATGCCCACCACAGGGGACCAGTGTCCCCTGCGCAAGCCCTACATACCCAATGCAAGGCAGGGGGCCCCATCTAAGGGGCCCTCAATGGCACACCACACACATATACAAACACTTACCTGCAACTTACCTGGGATGGGCTCCCTCCTCCTGTAGTGTCCCTGTGGTGTGGGTGGTGGTGTTGCTAGGGGTTGGGGTGGGCATCTATGTGCCCATTCCATGGTGCTTACTCATGGAAATGGGCCTACCTGCACTTAAAAGCCTGGTCTGACCAGGCGTTAAATAATGACGCTAAACGGGCTTAGCACCATTATTAAGGCCCGCCTCCCAGTTGTGCGCCATTTCTGCATTGGGAGTTAAATATGCCGCTGGGGGCTAGTTTCATTTTTAGGAAGGGAATGCCTACCTTGCATCTCATTGACGCAAGGTGGGATGGTGCATCCTAAAAATGTTACTTACTCCAATAATTTGATGCTAGATGGGTCTAGAATCAAAATATAGATATGGAGTTAAGTTAGCGCCGCTTTAGAGCCCAAATAAATGGCGCTAAGTGATGCTAACCTTCCATAGATATTGGCCTTAGTTCACGGGGAAGTACATAGTTCAGCAGGCCTTGTTGTATGTCAAAGTCAATATGAGGCTTGCTAATCAACATGTGCCAGCTTTGCTGAGTTGGGCCACCTGTGCAGACTCTCTCGCGCCTCTTGCGCCCCTCAGAAAAAACATCACCACCCGCAACATCAAGAACACCCCATGGTTCACCACTGAACTCCAAGAGTCCAAACGCAAATGCCGCAAAGCAGAGAAAACGTGGAGGCAAGAACCCTCCACCACAAACTTCTCTGCCCTCAAAACCACCACACGCAACCACCACCAACTCATACGCACCACCAAAAGAGCACACTACAAGGAACGTATTGACAACAACTCCCAAAACAGCAAAGAACTCTTTACCATCATCAAAGAGCTCTCCAAACCCAAAGCCAGCAACCTAGACCCCCCACACACACAAACCCTCTGCAACTCCCTCTCAAATAATTTTCACCGCAAAATCCAGGACATACACAACAGCTTCATGCCACACACACCCTCCACACACAACATCCACCCGCCCAACACAATCCCACCACACACACCCCCAACCTACTCACCACCTGGACCCCCGCCACCGACGAAGAAACTGAAAAGACAATGAACTCCATTCACTCTGGCTCCCCCTCCGACCCCTGCCCCCATCGAATATATAACAAAGCCAGCACCACCATCGCCCCCAAACTCCGAACCATAATCAACAGCTCATTCGAAACCGCCACCTTCCCAGACCCCTGGAAACACGCGGAAGTCACCGCTCTCCTAAAAAAAAAACAAAGCCGACCCTGATGACCTCTCCAACTACCGCCCCATCTCCCTCCTCCCTTTCCCAGCCAAGGTAACGGAAAAACTAGTCAACTCCCGCCTATCCAACTTCCTCGAGGCTAACCACACACTCGACCCCTCCCAATCTGGGTTCCGCAAGAACCACAGCACGGAAACCGCTCTCATCGCATGCACAGACGAAATCAGGTCCAGAGTCGACATGGGCGATACCGTTGCACTCATATTCCTGGACCTCTCTGCAGCCTTTGACACTCTGCCACCACACACTCCGCACACACCTTCACAACGCTGGGATCCACCACAATGCCCTTGACTGGCTCACCTCCTTCCTTACCGACAGAACCCAAAAAGTCAGTCTCCCACCCTTCCAATCCTCCGCCACCAAAATCACCTGCGGAGTCCCACAAGACTCCTCCCTCAGCCCCACACTCTTCAACATCTACATGGCCCCACTAGCCAACATCCTCAAACCTCACGGTATCACCATCCTCTCATACGATGATGACACAGAACTCATCTTCTCCCTCCCCCACAACACCACCACCGCCAAAACCAACCTACACGCTGCACTCCTTGACACCACTGCCTGGATGACAGCCAACCACCTCAAACTCAACTCCAACAAAACCGAGATAATCATTTTTGGCCCACACAAAAATGCTTGGGACTCCTCTTGGTGGCCCACCACGTTAGGCCCCGCACCCACCCCCGCAAACCACGCACGCAACCTCAGCATCATCCTGGATCCCTCCCTCTCAATGGCCCAACAAATCAACGCCATCACCTCCTCATGTTTTAACACACCCCGCACACTGAAAAAAACATTCAAATGGATCCCCACAGAGACCAGAAAGACAGTCACCCACGCACTCATCAGCAGCAGGCTAGACTACGGCAACGCCCTCTACGCCAGCACCACACTCAAACTCAAGCGCAAACTACAGCGAATCCTCCCCCTCCATGAACACATCTCACCGCACCTCAAATCCCTCCACTGGCTCCCCATAGACAAAAGGATCACCTTTAAGATCCTCATCCACACACACAAATCCCTCCACAACACTGTCCCAACCTACCTTAACGAAAGAGTGACCTTACACACTCCCACACTCCACCTCCGATCCGCTGACCTCTCTCTCGCCACAGTCCCTCGCATCAAACACACCGCCACTGGAGGCAGATCTTTCTCCTATCTGGCCCCTAAAGCCTGGAACTCCCTCCCCACCCACCTCCGCAAGACCCAGGACCTCCTACGTTTCAGGAATGGCCTTAAAACCTGGCTTTTCGAACAGTGATCTCCCGTCCCCTCTCCCCCCTTCCCCTAGCGCCTTGAGACCCTCACGGGTGAGTAGCGTGCTATATAAGTCTCTTTGATTCATTGATTGATTTTTAATAACTATAAAATGTCTTCCACTTCTAATCTACCCCTTTGAAAGTCTACAAAGAGTGTGGTCTTAGGTGAACAGAGGGACCAGGAAAACATGGTGATGCCTCAGTTTATGCCAAGATGTACTGTGGGGTTAGGAGAAACTGGGTTTAGTTGACGTGGTGCCTCTGGAGGCTTTGGGTCAAATGTGACTGACTTCATACCATGGTAATGGATAATGCCATAGGATTATGTGGACTGCAAAGTAATTTTCCATAACTTTTTATTGGCATTATACAATTTAAACAAGTGGCAATCATAACGTCTTAACAAATTTGAGTATTGAGAGAATAAAACATACCAGACTTATGGGTACAAATATGATTTCACATCTTGCATCATACCACTGAAATGACTGAAGGTGCATACATCTATTAGAGAGTTAAATAGGGGTAATTTTACATTGACCAAAATGCTGCTAAAGAGAAAATGTATGAATGCTTTGCAGTGTGTGACTGTGACCAATTGTCTTTGGGCACCTTCTTCACAACAACATTATGCTGCATGCACTATTTGTACCTCACAAAGGTTGTGATAGGAGGGAAACCCATTTAATTGGTTTTACTGTGCAGTTTCAGGCCTGAGCAGCTCAAAGGAGTCTCAATAGACTGACCTCTCCTATGCCTCTGTTGCTGGGACAGAGCTGCACCTTCAGCCTCTGGCCACTGTGAGAGTTCCTCTTTTCAATGGAGCATCTGTGGTGCATACGTACTTTTCCGTGGCATAGCCAAGAGACTGTTAGCCAGAAGCAGGGTGAGGTTGATACACTTATGTTAGACCTGGTAATCTTGGTGTGGTTTCCCCTGACGTTTTACCTTCAGACCTCCTGTTTTTGCTGACTTAGTTTTTGCTGGCCTTAGTATTCTGATTACTTTACTATTGTTAACCAGTGCTAAATTACTTGTGCTCTTTCCCTAAAACATGCTGACATTGGAGTATACCCATTTGACCTATTTAATTTACTTATAAGTGCCTAGAAAAGTGCACTACATATGGCCAGGCCCTGTAAATTAAATGGTACTAGTGGGCTTGCAGGGTGTGCCACTCTGAAGGAAAGTCCTCCTTTTTGACCTGGTAAGCCCCCAAACGTTTTGGACAGATACTGGTGGTTACTGACTCTTGGCTGTGCCCTGGAGATTGCTTACCAGTCCCAGGGCCAGTGCTCATTGTGAAGTGGATATGCAAATTAGGCTAATTATATTTGGTGGTATCAACCTACCTATAAGTCCCTAGTATATAGTAGGGCATGTAGGTGAAGGGACCCCAGCATAGGTAGTGCACCCATAGGTGCACTGCTAAGGTTCCCAGTGTTGTTTTAAAGGCAGGTCTGCTGGCTGCTTTTAAACTAAAGTTACATGCAAATTCAACTTTGGAATTAAAGGTACTTCCAAAGTCTTAAACTACCTTATTTTTACATATAAGTCACCCCTAAAGTGTGTCCAAAGTACCCCTAAGGTTGAGTGCCATGTAACTATAGGCAGGGACCTTATAAAAATTGTTTTATAAGCCTTGGTGAGGTAAAATAGCCAAATTCATTTTTCCCTCACTGTAGTGAATGGGTTCCACAGACTAAAATGGAGAGACTTTCTTTTAATTAATATAGACCTCCAAAGGAGCCAGATATTTTGAATTTGGTTTCAAATTGAGTGTTATAATATTTCCCACAACTTTCCATTGTTGGATTTAATATAACTAGTTCAGGGAAAGAGTTTTAAAACTCCACCTGAAAGTTGCCAACTTCAGCTCTGTAGGGCCCTTCTCTGATTGGCCAGCCTCTGGCAGCCAGGTCAGGGTGCCTTGATGAGGTGTGAAGTAGTCTGGGCTGAACACAAAGAAAGTGCCTGGGGGAGGAGATCAGCCTCAGCAGATGGTAAACAGGATGGGGGAGAGCAGCCAAACTGGTCTCCAACGGAGGGAAGGACATTTGGAGCAGTTCAGGACCTACCCCATTTCTTGCAACCCCAGACAATTAGGTGCCCTCTTGATTAGATTAGGAGAGGGCAGGAGAGGGGTGTGTTAAGGACTTTTAGCCACAACAGTGAGTGGGCTCAGCTAGACCTAACCTCCAAAATTCAGTTTCAGCCGTGTTGGATTTTTAAAGAATGTTGCTCGCTGGAATTGATTTTTGCCACACTTCCCAGGAAGTGGTCATCCAAGGGGGTAGTGGCCTGCCTGTGATTGGACATTCACCCCCCTTTGCTTTTCACCCCCGAAAGCAAGGATAAATATGGCAGAGCTGCACCCACACCTCAGATCCCTACAAGGAATAACATCAGAAGAAGAAGGATTGCCCTGCTGGACCCCTGACCTGAACCTGGATACTGCACTCTAAAGGACTTCACCAGATGCACACTTGGGCTTCACCACTAAAAGGACTTTGCCTGTCTTCAACTGGTTCAAGAAGGGACTTGCTGCTTGCTACAGGTGAAAAATAGCTAACCAGAGTCCTGTGCATCAGATCCTGAAGAAACTGACCAGCGGACCACTGTCCAATTGTCATTTTAGAGTTTGAGCCAGGTGCTTTCTGGGAGTTGGAGTCCTAACCCTCAAGGAGCAAATCAGAGATTCTGGAACCTTGTGGTGAGCTGTGGACTCCTAAAGGACCTTCAAAGACCTTCTGGAAGAAGATCCAGAAGCTTGGAGAAGATTGGAAAACATTTGGTTAAAAGCTCCATAAATGGACTGACCTGCTGTCGAGAGTCAAGCCAGCATATGTGGACCGCAACCCGGCCTGACTTGTAGGTTCATCCTGCTGAAAAGCTCCGAAGCCCCAGACATCCAGAATTTCACTCGGGGCTCTTGGAAAGGCAATCTGATGATGTTGACTTGAAATTGGCTTGCTGTGGAGGGTCATCCGATGCTGGAGAGAAAAAGCTAAAAGAAAGTGACAAAGTCTAAACTTAAAACGTTGACCAGGACTTCCCGCGCAGCGTATACAAGGAGGACTACAAGGACATTGGCTCAAGATTCAGCTTTGGCCCGGACGAAGATTTCCTTCCTGAAAAATTGTCTAAGTCCGAAGGTCTCCTGGGACCGATAAGGCTCCAGGGAGGTCAGAAATGGATTGGTGACTTCGTCCTGCTGAAGAAAATCTTTAAGAAAAAAACTAAGGCCCATATTTATACTTTTTGATGCAAATCAGTGCCAGGGCAGATTTGCGTCAAAAAGTTTCCCGCTGGCTAACGCCATTCCAGCGCACCAGCCGGGCGCCTTATTTATGGAATGACGTTAGCCGGTGCTGCGGCCTGGCTTGCGTCAAAATAAATGACTCAAACTGGGCAGCGGAGGTGTAGGGAAGAATGGGGGTTGTGCGTCAAAGAATGGACCAAGTCAGGTTAGAGTAAAACAAATTGGCTCCAAATTCACCTTTGTCATTTTCTGACACACAACCCCCATGGAAATGACTCCTGTCTTAGCAAAGACAGGAGTCATGCCCCCCTGCCCAGTGGCCATGCTCAGGGGTGTTCTGTCCCCTGGGCATGGCCATTGGGCACAGTGGCATGTAGGAGGGCCCAAGTTAGGCCCTCCTATGCCACTCTAAAAAAATATATATATATACTTACCTGCACATACCTGCACTCACCATGGTGGGTCTCCCCATCCATGGATGTCCTCCAGGGTGGGCTAGGGTGGCAGGGGGTCTCCCTGGGCGCAGAGGAGGGCACCTGTGGACTGCTTCCATGGTGTACTGCCACCGAAAAGAGCCTACAGGTCCCTGAATGCCTGCCCTGACCTAAGCATTAATGTCTGACGCAAATTGGGGTTTACGTCATTTTCCACCTCCGCCTCCCAACCATGAGCCATTTTTAATAAATATTGCACACAGATGTTTAAGTGTGCACGGAAATGCCTACCTTGCATGTCGTTAACGCAAGGCGGTTTCACACATCCAGAAAATGTTGACGTTAGTGGGGTCTAATGTCAAAGTATAAATATGGTGTTAGGTTTGCGCTGAATTTGTGTAAAAAAAAAAATTATGCAAATCCGGCGCAAGCAGAGTATAAATATGCCCCTAAGTCCGAAGGTAAACTTTTCACAGAGGCCTCCCACTTGCTGTAGCCAAGCAGGGCTCCATCGCGGTCGGCCTGAAACATTGACTTTGTCCCAGTTGAGGTGCGACCAGATATCCGAGTGGCGCTTTTAGTTTCTAAGCACTAAAAAAACATTTGTTTTTGAAAAACCATATCTCTGGTTCCCCTTATCTGATTTTAGTCGTTTTGGTGTCAAATTAAAGATAACAATATATCCTGTTTTTATAAATTGGTTTTGGATTTTTAAACTGTTTCCTGTGTTTTATTTTATTACTGTTTTGTGATACTTGAATGCTTTACACACTTTGGCACTCATTATGACATTGGAGGTCTTTTCCAAAGACAGCCATGGTGATGGCCACCACAGACTTCAGCAGAGGTAGCAATCTGCCAGCCACATTTTGACACACAAGCACAAAACTGACAGAAAGCAGCCACAACAACAATTCCGCCAGACCCACGGAGGCGAAAAACTGCCAGACCCACCACCCTCTCTGCTACGCCTGCAACACACTGCCCTCCAAATTATAAACCATGAATCACCACAGTGGACACACAATGGTGGTCAGCCATTGGTGGTGCAGACCACCGCGGTCGAATTGGCCCCCACACCAACAAAAGGCAACATTGGCCAGATCGAAAAACCCACACCTGACACATATACACACACCGTACACTCTCACCAACAGCACTGTAAAACACACCCCACACAAACCACAATTCTTTGCAAAGTTGAAAAAACTGTCAGACATTGCCAGCCCACATATCCCTAGAACTGCACACACAAATCACAACCACCAATACACCTGTCACACATCACACACCACACACCATACCTCAACATTTAACACCCGCTGCACAACACCCACACTACACAATAGGCGTGTCCCCACAAAAGAACCCCTGTTTCACTGATGAGGAGTTCCGGGTGATGGTGGAAGAAATCTTCAGGGTAGAGCCCAGCTGTTTGGTGTACAGGGCCAGCAGATATCCATTGCCAGGAAGATGGAGCTATGGCAGAGGATCGTGGACAAGGTGAACTCCGTAGGAACCTATCCACGCACATGGGCGGACATTTGCAAGAGGTGGAACGGCCTTCGGGAAAAGGGTCATGCAGTGGCCTCCAGGCACCACATTGCCATTAGTGAAAATACAGCAAAATCAGGTGGAGAATGCCAAAGACGTTCGCACATTGACATAGGTTAGTCCAAAGTTCATTAGTTATAGTCTTTTAGGAGCAATAATTAGTAATGGGTGCCAGGCCAGTCGTACACCTGCCACCTCAGGTGTCGAAGGAACACCCACTGGGACCAGTGAGTGATAGCCTGTGTAATTCGAACAAAAGGCTAGGGCACACCCAAGATGTAACTTTGTGTAGTAAATCCAAGTGGTGCTTCATGAATTGAATCAACGTCCAGCAGATAGGTGACACTCGATATTTATTTACAGGTGAGCACACAATGGTCAGTATTCCAGTCAAGTGACCACATAAAGTACAAGTCCAAACAGCAAAAACAGCTGGCACGTGTTTCGTCTTCAAGACTTTGTCAAGGCTGTGAAATAAATAAAACATATAAACTCAAATATGAAATGTAATGTAACCCACAGATAGTTAACATGAAAGTCAGTATATGTGTGAGAATAGGGAAGAATCAGACCAATAAGACCAATGTGGCCGGATTAATGTCCGATTAAACCATGACTGACAGGTTGATAAGTCATATCAAAATACGAGGGATGCGTATCCAAGGTGGGAAACGTGCGCGAATAGAGGGTGCTCCATATATAAGTCACACCCATTGAGGAGACAGTAATATGAAAAGGGTATAGTAACCCAAAACCAATTAGTATATCAAAAGAAACATGGGTATAAGTCTCCCACACACGTGAATCATGCATGTTTACGCAAAGTGTGTGAAGAAAATATATAGGAAAGACAATGCCCCAGGAAGAAAGTGTTCTTATTATTATAAAGAAATGCGAAGTGAGTGGGTAGGTTCGTAAAGCAAAAAATTATAGGAGTAATACCTTTGGTTTTGCGGATATATAGAAGTCCAAGTAAGATGCAACAGAGTCCCAAGAATTCATTGGGATGATGTACGTTGACCGATGAGTCAATCAAATTACATGTAGTAGCAAGGAAGGGCTATGATAAGCCTAATGTAAAGAAAAAGAGAAAATGTCTAAACCGACTGGCACTAGACCGGAAAACATATGTAACAAAACCGGAGATATGACAACATAAAGGTAACCATACAGGTTTTTGTGTAAGAACTAAGGGGGTCATTACGACCTTGACGGGCGGCTACCGCCGCCCGCCAGGCGGTAACTGCGTGCGGCCGCCAATGCGGCCGCACTCAAGCGGCCCCCATTATGACATTCCCGCTGGGTCGGCGGGCGCAAACCAAGTTTGCGCCCGTCGGCCAAGCGGGAATGAGGCCGCAACATAGGAGCTGGCTCCTAATGGACCCGGCGGTGTTGCGGCCGTGCGACGGGTGCAGTTGCACCCGTCGCGCTTTTCACTGTCTGCTATGCAGACAGTGAAAAGCTGGCTGGGGCCCTGTTAGGGGGCCCCTGCACTGCCCATGCCAGTGGCATGGGCAGTGCAGGGGCCCCCAGGGGCCCCAGGACACCCCTTACCGCCAGCCTCTTCCTGGCGGTGCAAACCGCCAGAAACAGGCTGGCGGTAGGGGGGTCATAATCTCTAGGGCAGCGCTGCTCTGGCGGATTATCGCCGCCGGGGCTAAAACGGCGGGAAACCGCCGGGGCTAAAACGGCGGGAAACCGCCGGCCCCGGCGGTGCGACGCCAGGAAGCACCACCAGCCTGTTGGCGGTGCTTCCGTAATTTTAGCCCTGGCGGTCTCGGACTGGCAGGGTCAAAATGACCCCCTAAGTGTCTTTAGTGCAGAACCGTGGAGGAAAAATGCATGCGCTGTATAGTAATAGGAAGGCTTTCAATAAGTGCCTAAACATGGAATTACTCGGAACTGATGAGGAGTTCTGGGTGATGGTGGAAGAAATCTTCAGGGTAGAGCCCAGCTGTTTGGTGTACAGGGCCAGCAGATATCCATTGCCAGGAAGATGGAGCTAAGGCAGAGGATTGTGGACAAGGTGAACTCCGAGGGAACCTATCCACGTACATGGGCGGACATTTGCAAGAGGTGGAACGACCTTCAGGAAAAGGGGCATGCAGTGGCCTCCAGACACCACGTTGCCATTATGAAGACTGGCGGTGGATCCCCTCCTCCTCCCCCACAGTTGACAACATGGGAGAGGAAAGTCTTGGCTATCCTGCACCCAGAAAGCCCCACTGGAATCACTGGAGGGCTGGACACTGGTAAGTCACCAGTACTACCGCACCACCACTGAAAGCTGAATGGCATGTCACCCCCTCACCCTGACTCCCTTCACCCCACTCCATCCCATACAGAGAACCACCCCCATTACAACCTTAAACTGTGTACCCTGGCATGCCCTACCCACTGCAAGCACACCCGTCCCAGCTCTGCATGCAAACACAACACATAGCGCATGGGCAGAATGTAGCACTACCAATCCCACAATCCATCACCATACACTAACCAAAGGTGGAAGGACAACACCCATCCCATAGGGAAAGCCAGAAATGCTGAACGTGTAACTGACAATGACTGTAACAAATAATTTACATTTCCACAGGTACACCAGCCAATGTAAGCAGCGACCATGTGTCACGGCAATCCAGTCCTCCACCAGAAGAAGCCCTCAGTGATGACAGCAACTCTGGATGTCTCAATATGGATGATCTCCCTGGCCCATCTGGGACCACTGGTCAGTCGGGTACCAAAGCCAACACCCCGTCCACCACAGGGCCCCCCATCCGACTCCAATACCACAACAGCCACCCAACGTCCCAAACCTCTGTCCCCAGGACACGTCGATCAACAGTGTGCCCACCTGTACAGGGACCTGAGTCTACACTACACAGGCACGGCGATGAAGGTCATGGTGTTAGTGGGAGTGGGCACACAGTTCAGGGACACAGGCACAGGGGGCCAGTGAGAGGTTAGCTGTGTGCCAAAGGGAGGCTTATCCCAGGGAACCCACTGTCCAGGAGGCATTCACACATGTCCTTGGAGCCTACCAGAAATCCCAGGACCGGATGGGCCAGGCACTTACCATCTTGCAGGAGAACCAACGGCTGCAGGGGGAACACCACCAGGTCATGCAGCAGTTGCAGGGCTTCAATGCCAACATGGCCTCCAATGGAGGGGTGCTGGGTGACATGGCAAACATTATGCATGAGTACACAACACACCAGTGGGCCATTTAACTAACCAGTCTACTCACCAGCCTTCCACATCTGCTGCAGCTAGTGGACAGGAGGACCTGCCACAAGACTCACAGGCCACCAGCAGCCCTCCCTCTGCAGCAGAAGAACCACCCCACAAATGTACCCTGTGACCCAGACAAACACCAGAGACTGTAGCCAAGACCCAAATCACAGACAGGAAATGAGCCCCTCCTGAATGTCTCCCTTGTGTGCCACTGAGATACCTTGTTCACTTTGGACTGCTATTGCTCCTTTCCCTATGACCCCATGGATACTGGACCTGTGCTACAAACCAACTGGGCCACTACACTGAAGATTCCGTCCATCATCACCCCACTCTATTGCCTTATGCCTTCCTTTTTGTCACTTCAATAAACACCGTTGAACACAACTGAAGTTTCTGTGCTTTATTTGCAATATGCAATGTCTTGACCTGTATTATTCGGTGCAAGTGTCATGTAAAGTGTGAATCCATCCACCAAATGTGTGACAGCAGTCTGTAGTCATCACATTAGTTCTCAGTTGTGACCACACCAACATGTGCAAAAAAGGAAAACATTAGTGACAGTCAATTGAGAAGTAAAGGTATTAGAGCAACATGAGCCCCTGTAACATTACAGCCTACATTCAGCTGGTAACTTCTAATCAGTAATTTGCACAGCAATTGACTCCAAACACCATTAGTGAGGAGCAAGAACCCATTTCAGACCCCCACACAAGATGCCACAGTACTAGCTATGCCACTTTGTCAGCATGCCAGTCCCTCCTCTGGACCACCTAGTCTGGGCAACACTGTCAGGGAAATAGAAGTCACAGATTGGTTGTGTAATCACATTGTAAGTCACATGACATTTCTAGCAACATATGCTAAGTACTGTATGGGATGAGGACACAGATTGCAGTGGCCATGTATTTGAGAAAGCTAAACTACTGGCATATTGCATGGGCAGAATAAGCTTGAACAACATCACAATAACACTGGCACGACAGACCACAGATGGAACAGTGTCAGCTCACATAATGCACACATTTTTGCTTGGCACAACACAGCAGTCACACAACACTTAACTGTAATGTAGTGTCATTGGAAGTACTGCTGTATCAGATGTGTCCTGTTGTCCACATCCTCCTCACTGTCTTTAGTGTCCTATGCTGCCACAGGTGCATTGTCTTCCCCCCTCTTCCTGCAGGAATGGCACATGGCGTCTGAGTGCCAAATTATGCAGCAAGCCACCACTAACTGGCAGACCATCCCAGGGGCGTGGAGTAGGGCTCCACCAGTTACATGGAGGCACCTGAATCTGGCTTTCAGTAGCACAAAAGTCTGTTCAATTATCCTTTTGGTATGACTATGTGCTTCATTGTACAGATTTTCTGCACATGTCCTCGAATTCCTCACTGGTTTCAACAGTCAGGATAGGTTTGGGTAGCCGGAGCCAACTGGAAGTAGTGAGTGAGACACACATTACTCATGTTTAATGGCACAGAGGACAACTCTAAGTGGCATACAGTGACATACATAGGGTGACAACTTGAGCTCACCTGTGAGCCACACTTTCTCCCTCTGTAGTCATGCCATCACTTGTGGGATGCTGCTATTTCTCAATACGTAGTCATCATGCACAGATCCAGGAAACGTGGCAGCAACGTGGAAGATGTATTGCTCATCTGGACATTTATTTAGAGGTAACTCTTCTTGTTTCTGCAAACTTGCTCATTTGTCTTGGGAGGGACCAAGGGAATATGTGTCCCGTCAATGGCCCCAATCACATGTGGTATGTGTCCCATGGTGTAGAATGCAGCCATCACAGTGGGCAAATATTCACTCTGGGGCAATGAGATGTAGCTGCGCATGTGTTTCATCAAGGCAGCCAAAACCTTTCTGAGCACATTCAAAAACATTGGCTGTGACAGTTCTGCAGCAAAGCCCACAGTCACCTGGAAAGAACTACTTGCCAGGAAGTGGAGCACTGACAGTACCTGTACTGCAGGGGGTATTGGTGTAGTGCTACGAATAGCATGAATCAGATTGGGCTCCAATTGTTGACACAGTTCAGTAATTGTTTCCCTGTCCAGACAATAAGTCCTAATAATGTGTTATTCCTCCAGTGTAGGCAAGTGCACTAGTGGTCTGATCATGGGTGATTGCCTCCTCCTCCTCCTCCGTAGTTGGTATCTAAGTAAACCAAACATGAGAAATGTTTGACTACAGGAAGGATTTACACACAATATCACAGTACACAGAGCAGTCACATCCAATATACTCCAAAAGTTGATATAATTTGCACTGGTGTCCTCTACATGCAAGTGGACTTCCTCTAAAATACCAATACATTTTACTAGCCATTGTGTCTCACAGATGTAGTCGGAGTCATGTGCCGTGATTAGTAGCTTCCCATTTTTAATGCCCTGTCAACTACTCACCTGAAAGCAGTGCACTGGTATGAGATCTAATTTGAGTGCCAACAAACCAAAGTATGTAGCGGACTGGAGTTGCCTTGGTGTCTACCATTGGTACCTATGATGCACATTAAATTGACCGCCATGAGTACTAGCATTAGGAACTGGCAACCGTCTGTCCTGTATGGAGGGACAGGTGGGAGTGACCTTGCTCCGCCGACGTTTGGCGTCATGGTGGAAGACGGGCTGCACCGCCATGCAACTCCTCATTGGTTGACATGAAGTCTATGGATCACAGGAACCAATGATGATCACCGCCGGGAGTGACGGTGTTCACCGGCGCGGACATGACTGTCATTTTCTCTATCCCACTTCACTTGATTCTTGACTCTCAACACATCGACAACTCTACTGCGTGTGTTGCTGTGTCCTGTGTCTGGAACCTGCAATGGCCTGTGCTACAGGGGATCCGGCCCCAGCCTTCACATTGGAGGAACTGGAGAAGATTGTGGATGGGATCCTACCCTTGTATGGACAGTTGTATTGGCCTCCAGATCAACAGGTGAGCCCCTTTGGGTACTTTAGATGTGACATGGCTGTATGAAGATGTATGTATGTGCTGGCAGTATGTCATTTAAGGATTGTATTTTAGCTGCATGCAATGTATACGCAGAGGTACGAGTAATGTGTAAGGTTAATGTGGGATCTGTGCAGTATGTATGCCATTGCTGTAACAGAATGGAGTGTTAACTTCATGGTGTCCTTTTGTCTGTGTTCCCTATGCAGGTCAGCGCCCATCAGAAGAAAGGGTTATGGCGTGCCATCGACAGGGACGTGTGGACCCTGGGCTCACATATCTGACAGAACACCCACTGCAGAAAGAGATGGGAGCACCTGTGGCCCTGGGCCCAGAAGACCGCGGAGGCCCAGCTGGGGACGTCCTCCCAATGAGGGAGGGGTGCCTGTCAGACCCTGACCCCCCTAATGCCCGCATACTGGTGGTGGCTAATCTGGAGTTGGATGGGCACTTGAGGGCAGCACAGCAGCTACAAGGGGGTAAGTACACACTGTGTGGAAATCTTTCTTGATGCCTGCCATGTTGTATGGATGCATTGTTCTAGTCAGTGGTTGACCCAATATGCCCTCTTGGCTGATCTTGTAGGGTACTGCTTAGCATTGAAGAGTGGTATGTACATTTGGTATTGACAAGTAGATGGCATACCATGGCAGACATGGCTTAGTGAATCCCAGTGGGTGTGCAGATGGTAGTGTTTGAGTTAATTTCTGCTGTAGTTTCTAGGCAATGGTGTGGTATTCTGGTTGTCCCTTCATAGAGTTATTTAGCTGTGAGTCATTATGATGTGAATGCTATATGTTCTGTTATTGCTTTTATTGACCCTGTGCTCCCTTTCTTTCACCCCACCCGCCCTCCTTTTCTTCTCTTGTCTTTGTGTGCATTAGCATCATCTGGCGAAGGAGCAGGGGCACTGGCGGGTGGGGGAGCTGCAGTCCACGGGACCCAGGAGGCAGAGTCCACTGACACAGAGGGGACCAGTGGGTTGGAGGGCGAGGGGAGCACCACGGGGGGAGACAGGAGCTGATACTACTGACTATGATTCCTCTTCCAATGGAAGATCCCTGGTGGTGGTGGACTCCTCTGGGACCACCCCAGCTACATCATCACCCGCCACCCCCGTACCAGCACCGCCCTCCCAGTAGCCTACCACCCAGTTGCCCGTGCTCACTCACCCAGGAGGGTGGGTGTCTCCTTCGCCCCAAGCACCTCAGGCCCTGCCCCAGTCAGCCTGCTGCTCTCACTGAGGAGGCTATTGACCTCCTGAGATTCATCTCTGCAGGGCAGTCAACCATAGTGAATGCCATCCAGGGGCTGGCATCCCAGATGTAGCAATGCAATGCCTACCTGGAGGGCATTCACAGTGGCTTGGCTGCCCTACAGAGATCATTTCAGGCTCTGGTCTCCTCTTTGACGGCAGCCAATGTTCCTGGTTCTTCCGACCCTCCTCAAACTACTTGTTCCCAGTCCCAAAGCCCTCTCCCCCCACCCATCCCAAGCACACAATCAGATCAGCATGCACCCAAGGTAACAGACAGGACTCACAAAGACAAGCACAGGCACCACAGATCACACCACGAGCATACACACAGCCAACACCAAGGTGTACACACAACAACAACCACTGCCTCCACTGTCTCCCCCCACTTCTTCTCCCTCACAGTCACATCAAGACTCGCACCTGCAAGCACTGCATCTTCAGTCCCAGATCCTGCCACCTGTACAGCCTTGCTCACAGTCACCACAACAGCAGACACGCAGACAAGCACCCCATTCACCACCTGCGCAGTCACCACCACCACCACCATCACTATCACATGCAGCACACCCACCTCACTTGCAGACACCACCACAACATACATTCACATGACCTCCCTCTCTGTCCCCTCTCCCAAAAGATAGAAACACTCCCACTCAGATACTCAACAGCTCCCCACCTCACACATGCACACTGTACATGTACCTGCAACCCAGTCCAGCACACATACTCCTCCTACAACCACTCCTTCTACCTCCACTCCCAAACCTGCTCCCACAGCCTGCCCCATTGTACCAAAGAAACTTTTCCTTGCCAGTCTTGACCTCTTCCCTCCTCCTCCCCTACCCTATCCTGCCTGAAAAAGGAAGGTCCCGCTCCACCAGCCCAGTACCTCCAGCTCCCAGTCCTCTCAATTCCCTCCCCCTGCAGCAGAACCTATCGCTAAGGGGCACAAGACTGCCACTCCGATCCCACGCTCCAAGCCCACTCCTCCGCCCCTAAACAAAAGAGCAAAGACCTTCCCCCTCCCAAACCCAAGTACAAGGACCCCCCTCCCAAGAGCCCCCCCACCCCCAACAACCCCCTGTCCCTTGAGGTGCCTGCCTTCCATCATGATGTCCCTGCCCAGTGGAGTGACTTGGGCTATCAGGAGTCAAGTTGGGCCTTGTATGTTGCCCTGTGGGTTGTTCGGAACATTGGACTGGCCAATGGCTCTTTGTATATGGTTGCCTCATTTGTTGTGGGTGCAAGTCCACCGGAAAACAGTGGTTGAACCAAAGGTATGTGTCCTGGATTTCTTTACTTCTGGCTCATGTTGTTGTTGGATTGTTCTCAGTGTATGGTATGTGTGTATGGTGTGTGTTGTGTGTGTGTCACTCTCCCCTCCATCCCTTGTGTGCTAGGTGGCTGAACTCACCATCGGCACTGGCGTTGCTGCTTCTGGGCAGCCATCGCTTGGTACAGCATTGGCAGGGCTTCAAGTTCGGGTTCCATTCAGGGGCGGACTCCTCTGTGTCCCTGGAGGTGAGTGTTTCCTTTTAGATGATTAGTTTCGGCCAGGCTTTTCATGGCGGTGGTCCTGCCCCGGAAATCCTGGCTGTCTGCTGTGTCTTAATATGGTGGGCGGTGAATGGTGTTCCCTGAGCCTAAAGATGTAAACCGCTGTGGTCAGTGGCTGGACCGCAATGGAGGTTCAGGTGGCTGTCTATGGAAGGGATCACTGCCGTGGTCATAATGTGATTTTAAAAATCCTTTACATTGTACTAGTGCAAACATTGTTTTTGATTTTTAATTTAGACTAATTTCAATTATTGCACTTTTGTGTTTTCACTAAATTCTTGATTCCAATTTTTGCAAATGTTTTTTGTTGAAACAAAAGTAGGGAACAATGGAGCTTGATATGGCCAGCCTACCCACAATGACAGTAGTCCAGCTTAGGGGGTTGTGTACTGAGAGGGGGTTTCCTGCAGCCACTAACCTCAGGAAACAGGTTGATTAAATCCTTGACAGCATGGGCTGAGGCCCAAGAAGAAAGCACAGAAGAAGCTCCAGGGGAGGAAGAAGTATGGGATAGATGCCAGCTCCAACCATTCAGGGGAGGGAGGGCATCTGAACCTTAGTGAGGAGGAAGACCTCATCAGTTGGGAGAAGGGGGTCCCTTCAGAAGGAGAAAACCCATCCCTTAGAGAGAGAGAGCTGGAAGCCCAGCTGACATACACAGCTTTGGAGGCAGAGAAGCTGCCCTGGAGCAGAAAAAATGGGAAAGGGAAGAGAAAAGAGATGGTGGCAGCGACAGAGAAGCTGAGGTGTCCATGGGTGGAGGGCTTAGACCCAGACTACCCAAGGGGGTTGTTCCTGCTTATGTGGAGGGAAATAATATAGATAAATGTCTGAGGGCCTTTGAGAGGACCCTCCAGATGAGAAGAGTTAAGCCTCAATATTGGGATTCAGTTGGTCCCCACTTTTGAGAGGGATATGGTTCTGATCATAAGTGGGGAAGATGCAGACTCATACCCTAGTATGAAGATGTGCCTAACTAACAATGCAGATGGCCTTTCCAGGTTTGTCCACTTAGCTGATGAGGGGCTACCAGGGTGTAGGTTAGTGCCCATCACCTTTCATCTGGGGTGGGCAGTGTAGGTAAGTCCTCCTTTTTGCTCTGTTCACCCCCAAACGTTTTGAACAGATACTGATAGTTACTGACTCTTAGATAGCCCCTAGGTACAGCTTACCAGCCCCAGAGCCAGTGCTCTGTGTAAATTGGATGCAAATTAGGCTAATTATAATTGGCAGTATCAACCTACCTAAACATCCCTAGTATATGGTAGGGCATGTATGTTTGGAGAACCCAGCGTTGGTAGTGCACCCATAGGTGCACTGCTCAGGTGCCCGGTGCCATTTTAAAGGCAGGCCTGCCTTGCTGGCTGATTTTAAACTAAAGTTATAAGCAAATTTGACTTTGGAATTAAAAGTACTTCCAAAGTCTTAAATTACTTTAAGTTTACATATAAGCCACCCCTAAGATGTGCCTTAAATGCCCTTAGGGTTGGGTGCCATGTAACTACAAGCAAGGAACTTATACAAATTATTTTATAAGCCTTGGGGAGGTAAAATAGCCAAATGTGTTTTTCCCTCACTGTAGTAAATGGGATTCACAGGCTAAAATGGAATGGCCTGGGCTGAACACAAAGGAAGTGCCTGGGGGAGGAGATCTGCTTCAGCAGATGCTGAAACAGGAAGGGGGGAGAGCAGCCAAACTGGTTTTTCAAGCAGGGAAGGGCATTTGGAGCAGCTCAGGACCTCCCCCATTATCTGCAACCCCAGACAATTAGGTGCCCTCTTGATTAGATTAGGAGAGAGGTGTGTTAAGGAATTTTCGCCACACCAGTGAGTGGGCTCAGCTAGACCTAAACTCCAAAATTCAGTTTCAGCCATGTTGGATTTTTAAAGAATGTTGCTCCATGGGATTGATTTTTGCCACACTTCCCAGGAAGTGGTCATCCAAGGTGGTAGGGAGAAGATTGCCCAAAATCTGTCTAACACCTGTGTTCCAATAAATGATTACTAACCAACTCAAATGCAATGCTGATAAGATAGAGGTTCTCAGCTTTGGCTCCAATTTTACTTTAAACCTGAAACCTCACTGGCCGGGTGGGGCCCATCCACCTAACGTACAAGCTGGTGCTGTACAAAAATTGGGAGTCAAGTTTGAGAAACAACTGACATTTCAAAACCAAATTAACACAGTAGTCGGCACATGTTTTGACCTCATGCTTACTGCAAACAATTTTTTTTACAGATCCTCTCCATGCCTGTGAGGATAACAGTAATCTCCACCTTAATTGTGTCCAAGTTGGATTACACCAATTACCTTTATGCGGGGTGTAGGAAAGTACTCTCTTTTTAGCATGGTTACCCCTACTTTTTTGCCTGCTGTCCGTATGCTTTGACTGTTTTTACTGGGATCCTGCTAACTAGGACCCCAGTGATTGTGCTCTCTCCCTCTAAATTTGGTTGCCTAGGACTTAGCACACCAAACAATTGGCATACTGGTGCCCCCATATAAGTTCCTACTATGTAGTACGTAGGTACCCAGTGTAGGAAGTTGGCTCTGTATGTGCTATTTCAAAGTAAGGAATAGCATGCACAGAGTCCAAGGGTTCCCCTTAGAGGTAAAATAGTGGTAAAAATAGATAATTCCAATGCTCTATTTTGTGGTAGTGTGGTCGAGCAGTAGGCTTATCCAAGGAGTAGTGTTAAGCATTTGTTGTACATACACATAGACAATAAATGAGGTACACACACTCAGAGACAAATCCAGCCAATAGGTTTTTATATAGAAAAATATCTTTTCTTAGTTTATTTTAAGAACCACAGGTTCAAGTTCTACATGTAATATCTCATTCGAAAGGTATTGCAGGTAAGTACTTTAGGAACTTCAAATCATCAAAATTGCATGTATACTTTTCAAGTTATTCACAAATAGCTGTTTTAAAAGTGGACACAGTGCAATTTTCACAGTTCCTAGGGGAGGTAAGTATTTGTTAGGTTAACCAGGTAAGTAAGACACTTACAGGGTTCAGTTCTTGGTCCAAGGTAGCCCACCGTTGGGGGTTCAGAGCAACCCCAAAGTCACCACACCAGCAGCTCAGGGCCGGTCAGGTGCAGAGTTCAAAGTGGTGCCCAAAACACATAGGCTAGAATGGAGAGAAGGGGGTGCCCCGGTTCCGGTCTGCTTGCAGGTAAGTACCCGCGTCTTCGGAGGGCAGACCAGGGGGGTTTTGTAGGGCACCGGGGGGGACACAAGCCCACACAGAAATTTCACCCTCAGCAGCACGGGGGCGGCCGGGTGCAGTGTAGAAACAAGCGTCGGGTTTTCAATGGAAGTCAATGGGAGATCTCGGGATCTCTTCAGCGCTGCAGGCAGGCAAGGGGGGGATTCCTCGGGGAAACCTCCACTTAGGCAAGGGAGAGGGACTCCTGGGGGTCACTTCTCCAGTGAAAGTCCGGTCCTTCAGGTCCTGGGGGCTGCGGGTGCAGGGTCTCTCCCAGGCGTCGGGACTTTAGGTTCAAAGAGTCGCGGTCAGGGGAAGCCTCGGGATTCCCTCTGCAGGCGGCGCTGTGGGGGCTCAGGGGGGACAGGTTTTGGTACTCACAGTCGTAGAGTAGTCCGGGGGTCCTCCCTGAGGTGTTGGATCGCCACCAGCCGAGTCGGGGTCGCCGGGTGCAGTGTTGCAAGTCTCACGCTTCTTGCGGGGAGCTTGCAGGGATCTTTAAAGCTGCTGGAAACAAAGTTGCAGCTTTTCTTGGAGCAGGTCCGCTGTCCTCGGGAGTTTCTTGTCTTTTCGAAGCAGGGGCAGTCCTCAGAGGATGTCGAGGTCGCTGGTCCCTTTGGAAGGCGTCGCTGGAGCAGGATCTTTGGAAGGCAGGAGACAGGCCGGTGAGTTTCTGGAGCCAAGGCAGTTGTCGTCTTCTGGTCTTCCTCTGCAGGGGTTTTCAGCTAGGCAGTCCTTCTTCTTGTAGTTGCAGGAATCTACTTTTCTAGGGTTCAGGGTAGCCCTTAAATACTAAATTTAAGGGCGTGTTTAGGTCTGGGGGGTTAGTAGCCAATGGCTACTAGCCCTGAGGGTGGGTACACCCTCTTTGTGCCTCCTCCCAAGGGGAGGGGGTCACAATCCTAACCCTATTGGGGGAATCCTCCATCTGCAAGATGGAGGATTTCTAAAAGTTAGAGTCACTTCAGCTCAGGACACCTTAGGGGCTGTCCTGACTGGCCAGTGACTCCTCCTTGTTTTTCTCATTATTTTCTCCGGCCTTGCCGCCAAAAGTGGGGCCTGGCCGGAGGGGGCGGGCAACTCCACTAGCTGGAGTGTCCTGCTGGGTTGGCACAAAGGAGGTGAGCCTTTGAGGCTCACCGCCAGGTGTGACAATTCCTGCCTGGGGGAGGTGTTAGCATCTCCACCCAGTGCAGGCTTTGTTACTGGCCTCAGAGTGACAAAGGCACTCTCCCTATGGGGCCAGCAACATGTCTCGGTTTGTGGCAGGCTGCTAAAACTAGTCAGCCTACACAGATAGTCGGTTAAGTTTCAGGGGGCACCTCTAAGGTGCCCTCTGGGGTGTATTTTACAATAAAATGTACACTGGCATCAGTGTGCATTTATTGTGCTGAGAAGTTTGATACCAAACTTCCCAGTTTTCAGTATAGCCATTATGGTGCTGTGGAGTTCGTGCTTGACAGACTCCCAGACCATATACTCTTATGGCTACCCTGCACTTACAATGTCTAAGGTTTTGTTTAGACACTGTAGGGGTACCATGCTCATGCACTGGTACCCTCACCTATGGTATAGTGCACCCTGCCTTAGGGCTGTAAGGCCTGCTAGAGGGGTGTCTTACCTATACTGCATAGGCAGTGAGAGGCTGGCATGGCACCCTGAGGGGAGTGCCATGTCGACTTACTCGTTTTGTCCTCACTAGCACACACAAGCTGGCAAGCAGTGTGTCTGTGCTGAGTGAGAGGTCTCCAGGGTGGCATAAGACATGCTGCAGCCCTTAGAGACCTTCCTTGGCATCAGGGCCCTTGGTACTAGAAGTACCAGTTACAAGGGACTTATCTGAATGCCAGGGTGTGCCAATTGTGGATACAATGGTACATTTTAGGTGAAGGAACACTGGTGCTGGGGCCTGGTTAGCAGGGTCCCAGCACACTTCTCAGTCAAGTCAGCATCAGTATCAGGCAAAAAGTGGGGGGTAACTGCAACAGGGAGCCATTTCTTTACACCCAGGGCATTTGGGCACCAGGGGTTTCCCATGTGCTTCAGCATGTATTGTGCCACCCATGAGAGCCCATGTTAAATGTGTCTGCAGGTCTGCCATTGCAGACTGTGTAAAAAGGTGCATGCACCCTTTTACTACAGGTCACTGCACCAGGTCACTGCAAGTTACTCCTATGGTAGGCCCTCCTAGCCCAGAGGGCAGGATGCAGGCACCTGTGCTCATACAGAGGTGCCCCTATGAACTCCAGCTCCATTGCACTGGACTTTGTACGTGCAGGGAAGCCATTTTACCCATGTACTGGAGATAGGTACCTGTGTCCAGCTACACAATGGTAACTCTGAACCAGGGCATGTTTGGTATCAAACATGTCCGATTCGTTCCCCAATACTGTTGCCAGTTTGGTTGTATGATTCCATGCACTCTGGGGGCTCCTTAGAGGAACCCCAGTATTGACCCTACCAGTCTTCTGGGGTTTTCCGGGCAGCCCAGGCTGCTGCCACCCCACAGACAGATGTCTGCCCTCCTGCTGCTTGACCAGCTCAGGCAGGGGAGGCAGAACAAAGGATTTCTTGTGGGAGAGGGAGGCAACACCCTCTCCTTTTGGAAATGGGTGTTACATGACTTGGGAAGGGTAGCCTCCCCAAGCCACCGGTATGCTTTGAAGAACACATTTGGTGCCCTTCTTGCATAAAATGGTTGACACCATTCCAGGGACAATGGAAAGGGGAGTGACCACTCCCCTGTCCATCACCACCCCAGGTGTGGTTCCCAGAGCTCCTTTAGGTGGCCACTTGGTTCTGTCATCTTGAATCCAAGATGTACAAAGGCCTCTGGGAGCATATGAGTGGCCAGGTCAGGTAGGTGACATCACAGCCCCCTCCTGATAGGTGATAATCCTGCTAGGTGACCAATCCCCCTTCCTGGGCAATTTAGGGCCTTCCTCTTGGATGGGTCCTCAGATTCGATGTGCAAGAATCTAGCAGGCCTCCTCTGTATTGTTTACTTCATCTTCTGGTCACTGGAACCGCAACTGGGCTCTTCAGGAGCCAACAATCTGCAACCACAGCAACAACACTGCTTTGCAACCTTGTTTCTCTGGTTCCTTCCAGCAACTGCAACATTTCCCCGGCTATGCATCCTCTGAGGTCGATGAGACTGCAGCCTACATCAAGAAGTAAAAAAGAATCTCCCTTGGAGTGAAGGAGTCACTCCTCTGCATCAGCAGGCACCAACTGCAACAATGACTGGCTGTCCAACTTGGGGAATGGTAAGCCCTTGCTATTCCTTACAGGATAGTACACCTGTGCACTGTAAAACTTGCAGCTACCAAGGCTTGTTTGCCCCTCCTCCAAGGGTTCTTCAGGCTTTGTGTAGCCCCAACCCCCAGCACTTCTTCCTGCCAAGCACAGTCTCCTCTCTGCTGCTCCAGCAATGTCGGACTCCTCTTCATGTGTGCTGAGTGGGCCTGACTGCGACTGCTGTGCCTGCTGCCAGTGGGTTGCCTGTGGGGGCTGCCTCCTCTTCTAGTGACTCTCCTGACTGCTGAGGGTCATGCCGGACTTCCCTCCTTGGGTCGAGTCCCCTGGGCCCTGCCGGTTCTCTTCAGCCTCGCAAATCGTCTTCTTCTTCTTTTGCATTTGCCAAGGCTTGTTGGTTCAATAGCACCACTGACCAACTGCAACCCAACAGATGACGTGGGACACCATCTACATCACTTCAGGAACTCCTCTTCATTTCCTCTTCATTTCCTGTGCTGCACAGCTGGTCTTCTTCGTCCCTGGTCGACCTAGTCCTGCATCCACAGAAGGGTGGGTAGTGGCTCCTGCCACGACCGGACACTCCATCATGAATTGGACTTGGTCCCCTTCTTTTTCAGGTCCTCTTCTGCCAGAATCCACCTTTGGATTCTTCCAGTCTTGTTTGGGGTCTTGCATAATCCTTTTTCTAAGTCCTCCTGTTGGGTTTGGGGAAAACCAGATACTTACTTCTGCTCTCCTGGTCACTGGGGGTCACTCTCTTACCCAGTTCCTCCTGCTCCCCTCTACCGATTCCACATCCTTGGGTGGGGAACTGTATCTTGCGTTCCACTTTCTTAGTATATGGTTTGAGCCCCCCCTGGGGCCTACACTGTTTACTATTGCCTTTAACAATGCCTATTGCTTTTTATGCTCTTTACTAATTGCTAATGTGTATACAACAGTGTGTTTACTTACCTCCAGTTGGAAGACTGCCTATTAGTTTGCTAGTATTTGTGTCACCATAATAAAGTACCTCTATTTTTGTAACACTGTGTGGTTCTTTCATGTGGAATGGTGATGCGAGACTATAGTGGTATTGCATATGCTTGGCATGTCTCCTACATAAGTCTTGACTGCTCATCCACAACTACCTCTAGAGAGCTCTGGCTTCCTTAGGGGCTGTCCTGACTGGTGGGTGACTCCTCCTTGTTTTTCTCATTATCTCCTCCTGCCTTGCTGCCAAAAGTGGGGCAGTGGCCGGAGGGGCGGGCATCTCCAATAGCTGGGATGCCCTGGGGCGCTGTAACAAAAGGGGTGAGCCTTTGAGGCTTTGGGTGCAGGGCAGTCCTCTGAGGCTTCAGAGCCTTTGAGGCTCACCGCCAGGTGTTACAGTTCCTGCAGGGGGAGGTGAGAAGCACCTCCACCCAGTACAGGCTTTGTTCCTGGCCACAAAGTGACAAAATCACTCTCCCCATGTGGCCAGCAACATGTCTCGTGTGTGACAGGCTGGCAGAAACTTGTCAGCCTACACTGGAAGTCGGGTATGGTTTCAGCGGGCATCTCTAAGAGGCCCTCTGGGTGTATTTTACAATAAATTGTACACTGGCATCAGTGTGCATTTATTGTGCTGAGAAGTTTGATACCAAACTTCCCAGTTTTCAGTGTAGCCATTATGGTACTGTGGAGTTTGTGTTTGACGAACTCCCACACCATATACTCTTGTGGCTACCCTGCACTTGCAATGTCTAAGGTTTTGCTTAGACACTGTAGGGGCATAGTGCTCATGCACATATGCCCTCACCTGTGGTATAGTGCACCCTGCCTTAGGGCTGTAAGGCCTGCTAGAGGGGTGACTTACCTATGCCACAGGCAGTGTGAGGTTGGCATGGCACTCTAAGGGGAGTGCCATGTCGACTTAGTCATTTTCTCCCCACCAGCACACACAAGCTGAGAGGCAGTGTGCATGTGCTGAGTGAGGGGTCCCTAGGGTGGCATAAGACATGCTACAGCCCTTAGAGACCTTCCCTGGCATCGGGGCCCTTGGTACCAGGGATACCAGTTACAAGAGATTTACCTGGGTGCCAGGGTTGTGCCAATTGTGGAGACAAAAGTACAGTTTAGGGAAAGAACACTGGTGCTGGGGCCTGGTTAGCAGGGTCCCAGCACACTTTCAAATCATAGCTTAGCATCAGCAAAGGCAAAAGGTCAGGGGGTAACCATGCCAAGGAGGCATTTCCTTACAGTCGATCTTTACCTTTTCTGGGCCCTCAAGCCTGGAACGACTTCCTGCTGAATTGCGCTAGATTGAAAGCGAGAGGACTTTCAAAAAGCAAATCAAGACCAGGCTTTTCACTATCTAGGTCTGCCATTTCTGTTCTCTTACTTTCTGTTTAGCACTGGGACACTCCTTTGAGTAGCTGTGCACTTTAAAAATCTAGCTATTCATTCATTCATAATTCTCTTCGTTGCACCTTGTTAGAAATTGAGGTCTCTAGTTGGTAGAGGTATACAACTTTGCCCAAGTAGGGACCACAATCCTCATCAGGGTAAGTCACAACACAATCCAAATTATCCTGTGCCCACCCTCTGGTAGCCTGCACTGAGCAGTCAGGCTTAAATTAGAAGGCAATGTGGAAAATATTTGTGCAATAAATCATACAGTAACACAGTGAAAACACCACAAAAATACACCACACAGGTTTAGAAAAATAGGTCATTTTTATCAGAATAAAATAAGGTAAAAACGGCAAAGATCCAATAAGCACAAGTTGGAATATCACTTTTAAAAGTTTTAAATTAGTTGTGTCACCAGTCCCCGTGCATCAAAAATAATGACGCACGGGGATCGCAGAGGAGGAGATGCGTAGAAAAATAAGGTGTTACGTTGGATTTTCCACCACGGCACAGACAATGCATTGCTTCTTTCCATGCTGCAAGGGTTTGCGTCGTTTTTCAGGCACACAGTCTTGGTTACTAATTGCAATGCAGGGATATTTTGACACCCAGGGATGATGCGTTGAAAATCCTTAACACGCTGGTGTAAGGAGCAGGCGCTGCGTTGATCTGGTAGGCGATGCATCAACTTTTCCATCACAAGGCAGGCGCTGCATTGCATTCTCCATCGGGATATTGGTGCTGCTTCATTCTGGTTGGTGGTGCAGCTATTTCCAAGCCGTGGAGCAGGCTTTGCATAAATTTCTGCAGATGTTGCATTGATTTTCGATGCACAACGAGTTTCTGGAAGAGGTGAAGTCTTTCTTGGCCCTCAGACTTCAGAAACAGGAGGCCTGCTGAATTCAAGCTCTTGGAGAGCCCTTCAGGAGGAAGGCAGAATCCTTCAAAAGAGTCAGACGCCAGCAGGACAGCAGAACAACAAGCAGGACAGAAGTCCTTCTCAGCAAAGCAGTCCAGATGTGTCCTCTGACAGAGTGTATGGTAGAAGCGTCTGATTTGGTGAGTTCAGAGACCCAGTTTATATACCCAAAGATGTCTTTAAAGTGGGGGAATCTTCAAAGAGTGGTTTTGAGCTGCCCAAGTTCCCCTTTCAGCCCAGTCCTGTCTGCTAGGATCCCTGTGGAGGTTATCAGTTATTTGTGTAATGGCAGCCCACTGGCCATTGAAATTTATGTTTTATGCCCCTCCACCTTTCCTGCCCAGGAAGACCCATTCAGTATACAGATGAATGCAGATCTGACTGAGTGTCCTGTTCTTGTGGTTGTCTGGGTGGAATGCACAAGAGGAGCTGTCAACCAGCACAGACGCGACATGAATTGGAGACAGGCTGTAAGGGACAGATGGTAGTAAGTACAAAGAAATTCGTACTTTCTAAAAAGTGCCATTTCCAAAACAGTAATATTAAGTCCAACTTCACCACTAAGCAGATTTTCTATTACCTTTCTGGCCGTACTAAATATGACCTGGCTACTCTTTCCAGATCAGAATCTACCACTCAAAAGTATATGAGGGCGGTTCTAATGCTAGTCTAGGAGAGGAGCAAGCCTCACAGTAGTGGAAAACAAATGTATGAGTTTTTCACTATGAGGATAACACATAGGTACATCTTGCCTTTTACCTACATAGCACCCTGCCCTATGGGTTATCTGGGGCCTACATCAGAGGTGACATATTTGTAGAAAAAGGGGAGTTTAAGGTTTGGCAAGTAGTTTTAAATACCAAGTCGAAGTAGCAGTGAAACTGCACATGTAAGCCTTTCAATGGTAGGCCTGAGACATGGTTAAGGGGCTACTTATGTGGGTGGCAGGCCCACTAGTAGCATTTAATTTACAGGCCCTGGGCACATGTAGTGCACTTTACTAGAGACTTACAGGTAACTCAGATATGCCAACTGGATACGAATCAATGTTACCATGTTTAGAGGAGAGAACATATGCACTTTAGCACTGGAAAGCAGTGGTAAAGTGTGCAGCGTCCTAAAACCAGCCAGAACGTGTCAGAAAAATGTAGGGGGGCAAGCAAACCATTTGGGGATGACCACCCTAAGGCTGTCAGGTCTACCACACCACCCCTGGGGAGGCATACATTTTTGATGCATCCCCAGGTTTACAAGGTCACGTAAGTTTGTTGATGCGTCAAAATCCATGGGTGTTGTATGGGAACACTCACTGCATTGCCCACAGAATGCCCCCCTAGCACAGAGCAAGGTAACGCAGCGATTTGTGTGGCCTTGCCTTACTCCGTATTTATGAGGCCATTCAAAGCCACACAAAGTGGTTTTGCATGGCTTCGGAAATATGATTTAGGTGGTCATTACAACCCTGGCGGACAATGTTAAAGCGGCGGTAAGACCGCCAACAGGCCGGTGGTAAAAAAATTGCAATTACAACCGTGGCGGAAACCACCAACAAAGACAGACACTTTAACATTCCGACCACCACGGCTGTACAAACAAACAGCGCGGTGGTCACCGCAAACAGACAGGCGGAAGACAAAGTACCTCCCACAGTATCACAACCTACCAATCCGCCACCTTTTTCGGGGCGGATTCACCGTGGACAAAAACACAGCGGAAACAGGACTTCGAAGGGAAAACTCTCACCTCTACACACCCCACAACGAATCCGGATGGAACCAGAGCTGCAGATCCTGCCAACCCTTATCTTCTTGCTCCTCTACCAGGAGCACAAACGCCGGCGGCGAAGACAACGGTGAGTACAACTCCTACGACACAGGGGAGGGGGGAGGGAAAAAACAGACACACACACACGCAACACCCCCACCCCCACCTTCACCCACCACAACACACACACTAATACAGCATGATACATTATAGTTACACCCCTCCAACCCCCCCGGAAGAATGCAAAGACAAAAGAAAATGAGTGTAACCATTGTAATATATTAAAATCAAGTACGCAAAAATATATATATACACTATAAACAAAATATACACCAAGCTTAGTAGTCCAGGTAGTGCCCCAATGAAGTCCGCGAAACACTGGGCCCACACTGTATGGGCGAGGCCCACACGAGATCCCTGACCATGATGGAGAGAACACTGCTGGGGCATCAGAGAGCAAGAAAACAGGCATCTCAGGGGGAGGGAAAGGGGGGGCACCTCAGCCGGTTGAGTGCACAACGCCAAATCCACGAGAGGGCCACATGTCCACTGTTCTATCCTGGGGAGTGCAAAGCCACAGTCTCACAAGTCTCTACAGTGTGTGGGTTGCCCACTGTTCCATCCTGGGGCGTGCAAAGCCACAGTCTCTCATGTCTCTGCAGTGGGTGGGTTGCCCACTGTTCCATCCTGGGGAGTGCAAAGCCACAGTCTCTCAAGTCTGTACAGTGGGTGGGTTGCCCACTGTTCCATCCTGGGGAGTGCAAAGCCACAGTCTCTCAAGTCCCTACAGTGGGTGGGTTGCCCACTGTTCCATCCCGGGGAGTGCAAAGCCACAGTTTCTCAAGTGGATGACAGTCTCCACTGGTTCAGGAGGAGGCATGGTGCCCAGAGTGCTTCATCCTGCTAAGGACTGAGGTAGTGGATGACAGTCTCCACTGGTTCTGGAGGGGGCATGGTGCCCAGAGTGCTTCATCCTGCTAAGGACTGAGGTAGTGGATGACAGTCTCCACTGGTTCTGGAGGGGGCATGGTGCCCAGAGTGCTTCATTCCTGCTCGTGACGGACTCAGTAGCATTAGTGCCCTTGGCGCTCATGGGCCAGCGGTGCTTGTGGCTGCGGTGCCCTGTTCAGCGGTGCTTGTGTCGACGGTGCCCTGTTCAGCGGTGCTTGTTGGGGCTGTGCCCTGTTCATCGGTGCTTGTGTCGGCGGTGCCCTGTTCAGCGGTGCTTCATGGCCCAGCGGGGCTGGTGCTGGTGGCCCTCTCTGGCCCAGTGGGGCTGGTGGTCCTCTCTGGCCCAGCGGGGCTGGTGCTGGCAGTCCTCTCTGGCCCAGCGGGGCTGGTGCTGGCGGTCCTCTCTGGCCCAGCGGGGCTGGTGCTGGCGGTCCTTCATGGCCCAGCGGGGCTGGTGCTGGCGGTCCTCTCTGGCCCAGTGGGGCTGGTGCTGGCGGTCCTCTCTGGCCCATCGGGGCTGGTGCTGGCGGTCCTCTCTGGCCCAGCGAGGCTGGTGCTGGCGGTGGCCTCTTGGGCAGCAGGGCAGGTGCTGGTGGTGGCCTCTTGTGCAGCAGGGCAGGTGCTGGCGGTGGCCTCTTGGGAAGCGGGGATGATGGCGGTGGGCTCTTGGGCAGCGGGGATGATGGCGGTCTTGTCCGACGTGCTGCTCTTCCCAGACCTGCTGACTTTCTTGTAGGCCTTCCCCACCTTGGAAGGTGTCGCAGCTGCCTCCACACTCCCACCTGTACCTCTGGGAGCGGCTTTGGTGGCTGGAGTCTTCCCCCTCTCCCACCAGTCACTGGCCAACTTTAGATGCTTCACAGGTGGGGGACTGTCCGTGCTGTGGCTCCGTGCCACACTGGCTGCCCGGGTGGCCGGTGCACTCCAGATTCCAGTGACTAGAGGCACCACTGGTCCTGGAGATGTTGTGGCTGAGGTGCTAGTTTGGGACCTGGAGAGTCGGGCCCTAGGAGGCGGACGGGGTGGGGGAGGTGTGGGAAAGAGGTCAAAGTTGGACAGGAAAGGTTTTTTGGAAACACTGGGATGGGTAGCTGGAGGGGGTTTGGGAGTGGAGGACAAGGTTGTGTTTGTAGGAGGTGTTGGTTTGGTGACTTTGGGTGAAGGTGCATGCGCTGGAGGCTGTCGTAAGGTGGATGGATGTTGGGTGGGTGTGTGCCTGAGTTTGTGTATCTTGGGAGGTGGCGTCACAGACACACTGGGAGAGGACACAGGGGAAGTGTGAATGGCAGTCGGGGTGGTGACTGCACATGAGCGGGGTGTGGTGGCGTGTGTGCTGGTGATGGCAGTAGTGGCTGTAGATGTAGTGCATGCAGGTGTGAGTGGAGATGAGACTGGGAGGGAGGAGGGAGATGAGGAGGAGGGGGACACAGTGGAGGCAGTGGATGTTGGTGTGTCTGCATGTGTGTGATGCTTGGGTGAGTGCCTGTGGGATGTGTGGTGCTTATGTTTGCCTGAGCTTTCCTTGTGTGTTGATGTGTGTACATGCTGGTCTGAAGGTGTGCTTGGGATAGGCTGAGGTAGAGGGGATTGGGTCTGGGGGGAGGAGGTTGGAGGGGGGAGGCTAGACACAGGGACAATGGCTGCCATCAGTGCTAAGGCCAGGGTCTGAAAAGCTTGCTGAAGGGCCGCCTGACCAGAATAAATGCCCTCCAGGAATGCATTTGTTTGTTGCAACTGCCTTTCTACACCCTGGATGGCATTCAAAATGGTAGACTGCCCAACAGTGAGGGACCTGAGGAGGTCAATGGCCTCCTCTCGGAGGGCAGCAGGGGTGACTGGGGCAGGGCCTGAGATGCCTGGGGCGAAGGTGATTCCCACCCTCCTGGGTGAGCAAAGGCTGAGAGGCTGCTGGGAAGGTGGTGCTGGTAGGGGGGGTGGCGGCTGTACCTGTAGATGCGGGGGGCACAGATGTTGCTGCCACCACAAGGGAGCTCCCATCAGAGGACGAGTCCGTGTCCCTGGTGTCAGCTCCTGTCCCCGCCGTGGAGCTCCCCTCGCCCCCCGTCCCACTGGTGTACTCAGACTCCGTTGTCTCGCCCTCCAGGGCCATGTGGGATGCCACTCCCTCCTGCGCCATTACCACTGCTCCTCCGCCTGATGATGCTAATGCACACAAGAACAGGGAGACCACAAAAAGGGGGGGACGACAGAAGAAATACATATTGAGTGCATGCATTACCGCTACCGTTGGCAGACACGACAGACACAGAAGACCCCTGCACTACGCCACACACTTGGCCTTCACTGTTCACTCCCTGGGACATGGCCTACATCTGCGCACATCGATTTCACAGGAGCCTGACTAGGTGTACTTGGCACCGTACACAGGTGGGGTGGGGTGCCACAGGCTCTGCCAGCACAAGGGGACCTTGCCTCCTACACTCTCCCTGGCCTAGGGAAACCCACAGCCCACTTCTCCCACCCAGACACCTCCACTACGCGCAAAATCAGCAGAATGAGAGTGTACTCACCTCCTTGTGGCTGCTGTGATGCCCCCAATCGCCCATCCAACTCCGGGTACGCCACCGCCAGGATCCTGAACATCAGGGGGTCATGGTGCGACGGGCACCCCTCCCACATTGGGAGGCCATCCCCAGCTGGGCCTCCACTGTCTACTTGCTCCAGCAGCGAATGTCCTCCCATCTTTTACGGGAGTGGGTGCTCCGTCTGTGGTAGACACCCAGGGTCCGGACGTCCTTGGCGATGGCACGCCAAATATCTTTTTTCTGGTGGGCGCTGACCTACATGAATTGTATAGGGGGAAAAGAAAAGTTATTACCAAATGCACTGTCACAGCCATTGGCCCCCATCCCTACCCTTGCCATTATGCACATGCACTCACTGTTGTTTCATGCACGCCTCAATCTCCCCCCCCCTTCTTTCATCCACCCCAATCCACACAGGCATAGCCCATACAGCATGATCACAGTGTATTTACCTGTTTGTCTGGAGGACCGTAGAGTAGCGTGTACTGGGGGAGGACCCCATCCACGAGTTTCTCCAACTCCTCCGATGTGAAGGCAGGGGCCCTTTCCCCAGTTGCACGAGCCATTGTCTCTTCTAGACCGAGGTCACAGCAGCACTTGCAGTGTAGGTCCTCTCCTGTCAAAGATCAGGTATCGAGTGATTGAACAGATAGAAAATGGCGGTCACGTCCGCGGCGGTGCGTACCGTCACCGCCGGCGTACATCGTCATTGGCTCCTGGGACCCATAGGATCCAATGTTAACCAATGCAGGATTGCGCAGCGGTCTTTGACCGCCTACTGCAACGGTGTACAACGCCAGCGCAGTTACCTCACATCCCATTGTCCCACTTTACAGGCCAGGCAGCCGCCATTTCAGGGGCCCACATGGCTCAATTTTTAACTGCGTCACACATACCTAGGCCTAGCCTCAACACACATACAGGCCAAATATCGGATTATGATACGTGTTCTGTGTAAGCTGTGTTTACGTACCTCTGAGTTGTTTGACTGGTGTACTCGCTTTAGTCCTTCATAGGCACCGTCCACTGGGACATGTGAGGAGATGGCGGCATCCTCCGGTGTACAGACCGCTGGTGGACCTATCGACAATGGAGGAAAGACATGTGATCATCACCTACAGGCTTGACCTGGCCACTATCCAGGAACTGTGTGCCCAGTTGGAGCCAGACCTGATGTCAGCTATCCGCCATCCCACAGGAATCCCCCCTCAAGTGCAGGTGCTGTCAGTACTCCATTTCCTTGCAAGTGGGTCATTTCAAACAACAGTGGCCATAGCATCAGGGATGTCCCAGCCTATGTTTTCCAACGTGTTTGTCCAGAGTGTTGTCTGCCCTGCTGAAACACATGCAGAGCTACATCGTTTTCCCTCAGGTGGAGGATTTGCCTACAGTGAAAGACGACTTCTATGCCCTGGGACATATCCCCAACATCATAGGTGCCATTGATGGGACACATGTGGCTTTGGTCCCCCCGCAGGAGTGAACAGGTGTACAGCAACTGGAAGAGTTATCATTCCATGAATGTGCAGATGGTGTGTTTGGCAGACCACTACATCTCCCATGTGAATGCCAAGTTCCCTGGCTCAGTACATGACGCTTACATTCTGCGGAATAGCAGCATCCCTTATGTGATGGGTCAACTCCAGAGGCACCGTGTGTGGCTATTAGGTGAGCACCTGGAAGCAAGTCAGCGGGAATGGTTGTCCGGGTCTAGGGATATCCCTACAGGTTAGTGTGTGTCTAACAGTTGTCCCTCGCCATTTGCAGGTGACTCTGGTTACCCCAACCTGTCATGGCTACTGACTCCAGTGAGGAATCTCAGGACAAGGGCAGAGGAACGCTACAATGAGGCCCATAGGCGAACACGGCGGATAATAGAGCGCACCTTCGGCATCCTGAAGGACAGGTTCAGGTGCCTCCATATGACAGGTGGATCCCTATTCTACTCACCAAAGAAGGTATTCCAGATCATCATGGCCTGCTGTATGCTTCACAACTTGGCTTTGCGATGACAGGTGCCTTTTCTGCAGGAGGATGGTCCAGATGGCGGTTTTGTTCCAGCTGTGGAGCCTGTGGACAGTGAAGACGAGGAAGCAGAAGAAGAGGACAAGGACAACAGGAACTCGGTGATCCTGCAATATTTCTAGTGAGACACAGGTAAGAATACAAACCTGCCTACTAAATGTACTTTAACACTACTACCTCTCTACTGTCTGTCGTTTTCACCCAGTGTATGGTCACTGAGTTGTCACTTTCCCTTAAAATTTCACAGATGTGGGTCCCACTGTGTGACATCTGCTTTGATTCCTCATGGAGTAGAGCTGTGTGACATAGGTATGTTGACATTACAATTGAAAGTGCATTTTGCCACAGTAATTGCCAATACACTATTCTGAAATCACGGACTGACTCCAGATTGTTTTGTGCTTCAAGGGTGTTTATTTAAGTGCTCAATATTGGAGGGGGTTGCAAAATGGTGAGGGTTGATGGTGGAAGAATGTCAATGACAGAGTCCAGTCTATTAGTCTCACAGGTGCATTGCCCAAATGGGCATAGGAAGTGGAGCTGGGGCAGTTTAAGGATGGACAGGGTGACAAAGTGGGACAGAAGGATGGCATTCAGGGTGGTCTCATTTCTTGGCGGGGGTCTTGGCATCGTTCTCTGTCTTTGTCCTGGATCTCAGGGACCGTTTGCGTTGTGGTTCTCCCTCTGCAGGGGGTGGGGTGCTGGTGTGGTGGTCCTGTGGCGGTGCCTCCTGTCCACTAGCGCCGGCAGAGGTGGTGGGCAGATCATCGTTCATGCTAGTGTCAGGGGCCCCTTGTTGTGCCACAGTGTCCCTCCTGGTGTTGATTACTTCCTTCAGCACCCCTACGATGGTGCCCAGGGTGGAATTGATGGCTCTGAGTTCCTCCCTGAAGCCCAAATACTGTTCCTCCTGCAGGCGCTGGGTCTCCTGAAACTTGGCCAGTATCATTGCCATTGTTTCCTGGGAGTGGTGGTAGGCTCCCATGATGCAGGAGAGGGCCTCGTGGAGAGTGGGTTCCCTGGGACTGTCCTCCCCCTGTCGCACAGCAGCCCTCCCAATTCCCCTGTGTTCCTGGGTCTCCGTCCCCTGGACAGTGTGCCCACTACCACTGCCCCCAGGTCCCTGTTGTTGTTGGGGTGGTGGGTTAGGCTGGGTTTCCTGTAGTGGTAGACATACTGCTGATTGGCGTGTCCTGGGGACAGAGGTATGGGTCCGCTCGGTGGGTGCTGTGCTGGTGTTTCCAGAGGGAGGAAGCTCTGTGGTGGCCTGTGACTGTGTCAGGGGAACCGACTGTCCAGAGGTCCCCGACGGGCCGGGCTGGTCATCTAGATCCAGTTGGACACAGCTGCTGTCATCACTGTGGGCCTCTTCTGTTGGTGGTGTGGACATGTGCGGACCCTCCTATCCGGTGACGTTGGGTAGGGGTCCTGCAGGGGTATAAAAGAATGTTTATTACATCTGTGTGTGCCATGGTGTGCAATGGGTGGCTGTCCGTGTACCCCAGTGCTTGCATTCCTGTATAGGACCTTGTCTGATGATGGTTTAGGGGGGTGCATGGGTATGTGCAGTGGCCATGCTTTGGTGATGGGTGTCCATGCTTTGTTGTTGCTTGCAGGGCTTGGTGTTAGGATGTGTGGGTTGTGATAGTGGGATGCTTGTGAGGAGTTGGAGTGATGGGGGTGAGGGTGAGGGTGGGGCTATGTGAAGGCATGCAGATAGGGTGGGGGATGTAATAGTTAAGATTTGACTTACCAGAGTCCATTCCTCCATCTACTCCTGCGAGGCCCTCAGGATGCAGAATCTCCAAGACCTGCTCCTCCCATGTTGTTAGTTGTGGGGGAGGAGCTGGGGGTCCGCCGCCAGTCCTCTGTACCACGATGTGGTGTCTTGAGACCACGGAACGCACCTTCCCCCGTAGGTTGTTCCACCTCTTCCTGATGTCATCTCGATATCTTGGGTGTTTGTCCCACTGTGTTGACCCTGTCCACTATTCTTCGCCAAAGCTCCATCTTCCTAGCAATGGAGGTGTGCTGCACCTGTGATCCGAATAGCTGTGGCTCTACCCGGACGATTTCCTCCACCATGATCCTGAGCTCCTCCTCCGAGAACCTGGGGTGTCTTTGCCGTGCCATAGGGTGGTGTAGGTGATGTGTGGGGTGGGGTGTGTGGTGATAGGTGGGGTGATATTTAGTGGTGTGTTGTGTGAGGTGCATGGAAGTTCTGTGTGTGATGGTATTGTGTGCCTGTGGATGCTTGGTAGTTGTTTGTGGTGTCTCTCTCTGGCCTTCGTTCTGGATTTTTGGTCGTAGTGGTTTGTGGGTGATGTGGGTGTGTGTTTTATATTGTATTGAGTGTGTGGGAGTGGTGTGTGTATGTGTATCAGGTGTGTGCATTTGGAATTGTCCAATGTGGCTGTGTTTTGTATGTGTGTGTGTATTTTGAGTGCGGCGGTGTGTACCGCCAATGGAATACCGCAGTTGAAAGACCGCCGCGTGGATTCGTGTGTCGTGATAGTGTGGACGTATTTCTGTTGGCGTGACGGTGGAGGTTTTGTTTTCGCCAGTTTATCACTCACCTTTGGTGTGGCGGACTTGTGTGGGTGTCTGAATTTTGGCAGATTCCGTGTTGTGGGTCATAATGACCGTGGTGGAATTCCACGGCCGCGGCGGTGTGTTGGCGGTCTTCTGCACGGCGGTAAGCGGCTTTTACCGCCAATGTTGTAATGACCCCCTTAGTGATTTCAGCAACCATTGCATTACAAAAAGTGATGCAACGGCGGCAGAAGAGCCTTGTAAATATGGGCCTTCCTTCTGTTTTCATCATCGCAAAAGTTGGCTCAAAAATCTCAGCGTGCAAAGTGCCCTTTGCTTAAAAGCCAGACTTGACCAAAGGCTTCTTCAACTTGACATGAGCCTATTTTGGAACATGTAACATTGAATGTGAAAAAACACTGTATAAAACATAATTTTGCATACATTATTTCAAATTGTTACAGATTAGTACAGAAATAGTAACAGAAGTATCTCCATATTTATGACAGTGTAACCATGGCTTAGCCTTCACACTGCTTACATCCTCAGAGCTGAAGCTTCCAGGTAACTGGCAGTAACAAAACCTATTTGTTCATTTTCATCATTGAGCAACTCACTCCTATCTCCTCCACTGGGGTCCTGCAAAGTAAATCATGCCAGTCTGATAACCAAAATTTGAAAGTAAAAACAATTTCTAAGAGCAATGTGCCTTCATTTCTTTCAGACTTATTGTACGAGGTTACTGTCTATTGAACTATGGCCCTCATTATGATATTGGCGGTAAATTCCACTTACTGCCTCTGTGACGGCCGCCAACATAGCATCGCAAAGGTGAACATCCGTCCACCATATTATGATACACACACACACCAACAGAATACTGCCACAAACACATATCCGCCAGACCAAAGGTTAGTGTTTAACTGTCGGCACAAACACCCATACCATTACGCCAACAAAACAATGCCCTCCACATTATGACCCACAAATCACCACAGTGGACATTCAACGGCGGAAAACCATTGGCTTTACTCACTGGCGCAGTCATAATGGCCACCCAAATACAAAACAACACAACATTTGCCAATACTAAAAACACACACCTGACACTAATGCACACACCACACCCACACACCAACAGCACTATAAAACACACACACACATTACCCACAACCCTTTGCTAACACAAAAAGACTGCAATAGCTAGCCACACAGATCATAGAGACAACTACACACACACACCACAACCATCCATTCATCAGTCATGCACCCCACAACCCACACCCCAACACATTACTCAACACCCTCTGCACAACACACACCACACAACACCCATGTCCCCACAAAGGCACCCCAGTTTCACTGATGAGGAGTTGTGGGTCATGGTGGAGGAAAAAGTCAGGGTAGAACCACAGCTGTTTGGAGCACAGATCCAGCAGATCTCCATTGCCTGGAAGATCCATCACCTTACACTAATGTCCTAGGGGCTTACCAACAATCCCAGAACAAGATGGGTCAGGTGATAGACGTCATGCAGGAGAACCAGCGGCTGCAGGAGGAACACCACCAGGAGATGAAGAAAGAATTGCAGGCCCTCAACACCACCATGGTCTTGATAATAGGGGTGCTGGGTTATATGGCCAACATCATGAGGGAGTACACATCACACCAGCAGGCCCCTTCCACTAGCCAGTCAGCTGACCAGCCCTCCACATCTGCTGCAGCTAGTGGACAGGACGCCCTGCCACAGGACCCACAGGCCACCAGCACCCCTCCCCCTGCAGAAGGTGAACTACCCCACAACCATTCCCTGAGACCCAGACAGACACCAGAGACACTTGCCAAGACCTAAGACCACCACCAGGAAATGAGATCCTCCTGAATGCCCCCACTGTCTTCCACTCTGTGCTAAAAACAGACTGGACCACTACACTGGACTGTCCTCTACCATTCTTATCCACCACCTGTCCTTGGATTCCTTACAGGGCTCAAGAGCCAGGGCACGTTTGGGTAGCCAGAGTCACCTGCAAGAAGTGTGGGACAAACATTAGCCTTGCACAATGGCATGGGGGATAACTCTTGAAGGTATACACTGACATACATTGGGTGAGCACTCAGGCTCACCTATAGGCCACACTCTGTGCCTCTGTAGTTGTACCATCAGCTGTGGGATGCTGCTATTCCTCAGGACGAAGGCGTCATGCACTGACCCACGATACTTGGCAGTGACATGGGAGATGTACTGGTCAGCAAGACACACCATCTGGACATTGAGTGAGTGGAAACTCTTCTTATTCCTGAACACCTGTTCATTGGCCCGGGGGGGGGGGGGGGGGCGGGACAAATCCTATATGTGTTCCATCAATGGCCTCAATAAAATTTGGAATATGTCCCATTGCATGGAATCCAGCCTTCACAGTGGCCAAATCTTCTACATGGGGAAAGCGATGTAGCTGCACATGTGTTTGAGCTAGGCAACCAAAACCCTTGCCAGCACTATTGAGAACATTGGCTTTGACTGTCCTGCAGCCAAGCCCACTGTCACTTGGAAAGAGCCTGTTGCCAGGAAATGGAGCCCTGATAGGGCCTGCACAAGAGGACGGTCCCAGTGGGATGACAGTTAGGAGATATCAGATCAGGATCCAATTGAGCACACAGCTCTGTGATTGTTGCCCTGTCCAGTCTATAGGTGAGTATTATGTGCCTGTCCTCCAGTGTAGCCAAGCCCAAAAGGGGTCTGTACATGGGGGCTTGCCTCCTCCTCCTATTCCTCTGCAGTGGTAGGTACCTAAGGGACAGAAGAGTGACAAGGGATTGACAACAAGAAAAATGGATCTGCCACTTCAGTGTACATAGAGCATGTATATAACTGGACACTGCAAATGGCTATGTATGTACAATCAACACCAGTGATGCATTTTTTATTCTAAAATTGTGTACAAGCACTATCACATGGCAACCACCTGTCCTATATGTAGGGCCAGGTAGAAATTATCTCACTCTGCCGTCATTGGGCGTCATGGCAGAAGGCGGTCAGCACCGCCGTGCAATTCCTTATTGGCTAACATGGGGCCCTATGGAGTACAATATTCAATGAAGATCACCGCCGTCGGTGGCGGTGTACACCGCCGCGGACGTGACTGCCATTTTCTGACTATAACCTCACTTGATTCCCGAATTTCCACAGGACACACCTCTACTGAGTGTTCTGCTGTGACCTGTGTCTGGAACCTGTCATAACATGTGCGATAGGGGAAAGGGCCCCTGCCTTCCCGTCTGAGGAGTTAGAGCACCTGGTGGATATGTTCCTACCCCTATATGGACAGCTGTATGGGTCTCAAGACAAACAGGTGAGTACACCATGGGGACGTTGCATGCGACAAGGCTGCATGGAGATGTGCGTGTACTGGCAGTGTGTCATTTGGGTGGGGGGTATGGCTGGTGGTAGTGTACATGCAGAGCTCCGGGTGATGTGTGTGCCATTTGAGGGGCAAATGATGTCTGAACGCCATATGTGTGACAGGCTGGATATTCGGATTTATGGTGTCCCTCTGTTTGTGTTTTTCATGCCGGTCATCGTCAATCAGAAGAAGGGCTTGTGGCGTGCCATCGCCAAGGGGGTGTGGAACCTGGGGGTCTATGGCAGGTGGAGCACCCACTGTCGCAGACGGTGGGAGGACCTGAGATGCTGGGCACGGAAGACGGCGGAGGCCCAGCTGGGGATGGACTCCTAACGAGGAAGGGATGCCTGTCGAACCCTGACCCCCCCCGATAGCCCGCATACTGGGGGTGGCCTATCCAGAGCTGGATGGGCACTTGAGGGCATCACAATAGCCACAAGGGGGTAAGTCCATTGTGTGTGACAACCAACTTTGTTGCCCGGCATGGGATTCTGGTGGTGGGTTTTAGTCAGTGGATGCCTCGTTGTGCCAGATCATACATTGCTGCATGGTCCAGCTCAGGGTTATTGGGTGAATAGCAAAATCTGAATAGCTAGCTAGGTGGATTTCCATGTCAGATAGGGCTTAGTAGGTCTCAGGAGGGGTGCAGATGGCAGTGTTTGGCTCTTATCCTGCTGTGGTACCTAGCCAATGGTATGCCAGTGCGGTGCATACTGCTCAATCTTGGTCCCTGTGTGTGATGGTGATGTGTATGCCATCGGTGGTGTTGGTACTGTAATTGACCCAGTGCTCCCTTTCTTTCTCACCCCTATTTTCTTCTGTCATGGTGTCCATGTGTACATTAGCATCATCTTGCGAAGGAGCAGGGGCACCAGTGGGTGTGGGAGCTGCAGCCCCCGGGACCCAGGAGGCAGAGTCGACCGACACTGAGGGGACCAGTGGGACGGAGGGTGAGGGGAGCACCACAGCGGGGACAGGAGGTGACAACACTGACTCTGAAACCTCCTCCAATGGGAGCACCCTGGTGGTAGCAGACACCTCTGGAACCACCCCAGCTACTGGTACAGCTGCCACCCCTTTACCAGCATCGCCCTCCCAGTAGCCCCCCACCGTTTTGCCTATGCCCGCTCACCCAGAAGGATCGGCATCTCCTTTACCCCAGGCACCTCAGGCCCTGCCCCAGTCAGCCCTGCTTCCCTCAGTGAGGAGGCTATTGACCTCCTGAGATCCATCTCCATAGGGCAGTCAACCATAGTGAATGCCATCCAGAGGCTGGCATCACAGATGCAGCAATGCAATGCCTTCCTGGAGGGCATTTATGGTGGCTTGGCGGCCCTACAGAGATCTTTTTAGGCTCTGGCCTCCTCTCTGATGGCAGCCAGTGTCCCTGGTCCTACCGTCCCCCCTTCAACTACCACTTCCCAGTCCCAGTCTCCTCAACCCCAACCCATACCATGCAAGCATACAGACAAGCCTGCACACAAAACATCACACAAGAGTAGCACAGACAAACACAGGCACCAAACTTCAAGCCACAAGCACTCACACAAACAACAGACAGATGCACACACAACAACATCCACTGGCTCCACTGTCTCCCCCTCCTCCTCCTACTTCCTCACAGTCACATCTGCACTCACACCTGCATGCATTGCATCAACAGTCACAGATCCTGCCACCTGTGCACCCTTGCCCACAGACACCACAAGAGTAGACCTGCAGACATGCACCCACACACCACATGAGCAGTCACCACCACCACCATCACCACCTCATGCAGCACACCCACCTCACTTGCAGACACCACAACATCCATCTACACATCCTGTTTATCCTCTCCCACCCTGTCTGCCCTCCTCCAAAGAAACACAAACGCTCACACTCAGACCCCCAACAGCCATCCACCTCACACACACACACTGTTCATGCACCTGCACCCAAGTCCAGCCCACCTACTCCTCTTACTACCACTCCCTTTACCTCCACTCCCATCCCTCCTCCTACATCCCACCCCAATGTCCCTCAGAAGGTTGTCCCTGCCCATCTTGACCTCTTCCCTACCTCTACCCCCGTCCTGCCCATATGTGCAAGGTCCCAACCACCCAGCCCAGCACCTCAGCCAACCAGTCTGCCACTGCTCCCACCCAAAAATCTACTGCTGGCACTAAGGAGTACTTGAATGGGACAGCAGCCACTCCCAGCAAGGACACACCTCTGCCTCAAAAATGAAGATCTAGGCTGGTGGAACCTAAGAGACAGAGGATGGGGTCAGTGGAGGCACCTCCTAAACCTGGAGGCAAGGACACAAGTCACATGACAAAGGCCAAGGGGGGCCCTCACAGGAATGAACCCAAGGATCCCAATTCACCACCTGATGGCAAGGATCCCCATCCACCATCTGAGGGCAAAGATCCCCCTCCACCACCAGAGGCCATGTAGCCCCCCCTCCAGAGACTGTGGCCTAAGACTCCCCTCCAGGGACAGTGGGCAAGGAGCCCCCTCCAGAACCAGCAGGCATGGAGCCCCCTCCAGAACCAGCAGGCATGGAGCCCCCTCCAGAGACTGTGGCCTAAGACTTCCCTCCAGGGACAATGGGCAAGGAATCCCCTCCAGAAACACTGGGCAAGGGGCCCCCTCCAGAACCAGTGGGCAAGGAGCCCCCTCCAGAACCAGTGGGCATAATACCCACTCCAACTGAGGTGCCCCCCAATCCTCCCTTCACCCTGAGGTGCCAGCCCATTTCCAACATGATGCCCCTGAACAGGGGAGTCCGGATGATGTCAGGAGCCAGGTTGGGGCTTGGACGATGCCCT
Organism: Pleurodeles waltl; assembly: GCF_031143425.1. Lineage (NCBI taxonomy): Eukaryota > Metazoa > Chordata > Amphibia > Caudata > Salamandridae > Pleurodeles > Pleurodeles waltl. Next base: position 733,027,284 of record NC_090436.1, read on the forward strand.
GTGGCCTTGTGGCCCTTTGGTACTTTAGACTAGCCATTGGCCCAATCTGTACATAGATGTGTATATAGTTATTTATTTATTCATTATGGTGGCTGTTGGCAGCAAATTACAGTGGCTGTACTACAGGTATGTGTCCTTGCATTCTTTGCTCCTGGGTTCTGTAACTGTTGATGTACTGTGCAGCTAGTTGTGTGTGTGTGTGTGTGTATGGTGTGTGTTGTGCATGTGTGTGTCACTCTCCTTTTCCTCTCTCCCTCCCTTGTGTGCTAGGCGGCTGTACTCACCATTGTCGTCTTCGTCGGCGTTGGTGCTCCAAGACAGCCATGGCGTGGTAGAGCATCGGGAAGACTTGGAGTTCTGATTCCATGGCGACCGTGGAGTCCTCTGTGTCCCTGAAGGTGAGTTTTACCTTTTCTGTAATGTGCTTCCACCAGGCTTTTGATGGCGTTGCTAATACCCCTGAAATCCTGGCGGTTTGCAATGTCATAATATGGTGGGCAGCACGTTTGCTTCCGCCTGGCTGTAGGTGTCTACTGCTGTGGTTGGTGGTGTTAACGCCCTGGCGATTGGTGTGGTACATTGGCTGCCTATGTCAGGTCTCACCATAATTTGGCGGTAATTACCGCTAGCCTGTTGGCAGTGTTACCGCCAATGTCATAATGAGGACCTATGTGTCTGATGCAGTGGACCCCTCTCCAGCAGCTTGACACTGTGTGCAGAGAGGTGCAAGGTATTCTTCCAATGGTTAGTGACTTCATATAAATATTTCCAGGGGGCGATTTCATTTAGCCCCCACGAACTCGGTACCAATGCATACCTCCACATCTGTGTGTCTTGAGGGAGGACAGATGAACATCATCCCTTGAAGACGTCGAGGGCCATCCTTATGCTTGCTAAGATCCTTATACATTTAAATATCAAAGAATATCTCAACTTGAAATTCGGATGCTCAAGCTATTGGAGAACAACAGGACTCTTGATTAAATTAAGTAATAGGCACAGTTAGGATGTTTCAGCAAGCTCATAGAACCACGCCCCCTGTAAGCTTCCTACGGGAAGCAGACTTATTAGGTGTTTAAGAAGAAAGACCCATATTAATTGTAGAGCAGGGATATTAACCGCTGGCTCCAATGTTTGATATTGTAATCTGAACCTCAACCATTCATTTTCTTTAAAATAGAACTGTTATCTTGTCCATGTAGAAGTCATGGCTTTTGTACTAAAATATATTACGATCCTCAAAATGAGAAGCGAGAAAATAATGAAAAAGCAAACTCTAACAAAAGTTAGACAATAGACTCATTCTCGAATTGTGTTACATCACGAACCATTAACTTAGACGGTCCTCATAGCTGGGACTTCTCAAAGTGACGCATGAAAAATGATGCTGGCATTTTTTTCATAAAAGAGAGAGATTTTCTGTATTACCGTGAGCAGGACTAGGATGGTAGCACCGTTTTCATGACTGACGTGCCAAGGGGGAGAAATTGTTCAGCTGTAAAAGAAGCGATTGCAGCACCCTTGTCCTTGCTTTAGTTACACTGCTGTGGCTTACATGCCGAGTGTGGTGTGCATTCACACACATCAATTCTGATCTCGTGGCCGAGCACTCCTCAGTTTCACGGGCCATCTGGTAAAGAAAATGCACATAGTAGCAGGGCAGTCAAGTGAAATAGGTGTTCAAGATTTCTTTCAGCTTTCTTTTAACGGTGATAAACATTTTTGCAGCGTGTATGTTCTGAAAAATGTATTAGATTCTGGAAACCTTAAGGGGCTAATGATGAAACATTTCTCCCTCTATAGGTAGCGGCTTCTTTGAAAACTTTAAAATGGAACCCAAACACGACAATCTGGGTTCCATATGTGTTCAACAAACCAGATTTGTTTTCGTTCTAATCTTACAGTTGATATCTTGAAGCTGCGTCAATAAATAAGCTAGTAGTACAATAAAATGGCACCGAAAAAAGCTGTTCATAACCCTTATTGGAAATGCGTCTGTGACGGGCGTTAACCACTGTTAATTGCCCGCCGAATAATTAGGGTCCGAACTGAATGAGCTAGAGAGGGCTCATTATTAGGACATGGGCTACCAAAGCTAACATTTGGGAGAATAATACAAGTAAATAATTGATGACCGCGCACTCTAGTACTGTCACAGATTCGTGCTGTCAATTACAAAATAATTGGAATGTATGGACTGGAAAGTCATCATACATTTACTCCGACGTTTCAGCTCCCTGGTTAAAATTTGTGCCTGATTTCCTTCAGGATGTGTTGTATTTCATGTAATAAGAGAAGCCCATTTTCGTATAGACTTGCATATTAAAATAGAAGTCAATGATGAGTTGTACATCTTTTGGACGAATTTCAGTTTAAACACTGCCACAGAGTTCTCTGTTAGGGAAGCAATGGTTTCGGCGTTAAAGTGGCTATCTCCGCCTTGAGTTCAGGAGGAAATATTGAGTGGAAAATAGGTAACGGATTTATTGGCTGGGGAAATTTCTGTCACTATGTTTGGGCCCAGGAAATACATCGCAAATGTGGTGGTTCATTGCCTGGTGTCCCTAACATGCTAGGGGTGTTTCCTAATGTGTTGTAGGCAGTACACTCTCTTACTCCTAACTGAGATTCTACATTAATTTCCATGACTGTCTTCCACTGCGACAACTTCACCATCAATAGTTTAGGATATCTAGAAGAGGTCACTGATGCATCACATGGTAGGATTACCTCCATACCTTGGTCAACCTGATGATGGAGTCAGCAGAATCGACCCTTGTGGGATCACCACCTTCTAGGGAACTTAAAATGAAACGGTAATTGAACAGCTAAGTAGGAAAATGCTCTTTTTGGTACCTTTCTCATTATTACCAACCTATAAATCAGGTTTAGGTTTCTCAGCCTTGTCTGTAAAAGAAGAATTGCAACTCTTGTTGTGTAGGCTTTGTCTTATTAACGCTTATACCTCTTAGAGTACAGTGTTTGGTGCAGGTAAAATTATGTATTCAAGATCTTTGATATTTGACTTATCACTACACCAACTCATAGGCCAGTTCTGGCACCGTGATTCCAATTTGGCTGGTTTACTGGTGCATTATAAATTCTAAATATATTGTAAATCAATTAATTCAAATTAATTCATAAATTAAGTTTCATCTTAATTTGAGTTCATACAGGACTTTATTTTGAACAGATCAACAGTTCACCATTCTTTTTTTAATTTTTTTTTTAAATGTTTATATTGAAAATAAATTATTAGAGCAAATCAATATCGACCATTTAAAATTCGCATGTTGACAGTGACACACGTCCAGCCAAAGTTTCAAACACACACAATCAAGTCATGAGGAAACTACATGCACACAAACAGGTCATGAGGAAAAGGGGACACCCTATGTAACAATTAGGAAATGACAAATTACTAGTGCAGCTTGATCTGAAGGATACTTATGTTTGTGTTCTAATTTGTCCCAGATGCTTCAATCCTTCAACTACATTAGCACTCATAGGTTTACCTGTTTACATCGCTCCCTTTTTCGTCTGTTAGACACTGCATGGTGCTTCATCAAGCTTCTCTAGCCTCTTGTGGTTGCTCATTCAGCTCAGAGTCCTTGCATGGTGATTAATCTGCACAACACACTGTTGTCTTTTGTTCAAGAGCCAACCCTGGTCTTCCATTCAGATCTGGGATTTGTGATCACCTGGGAAAATGATCTTTCATTTCCTCTCAAAGGATGGAGGTTCTGGGTTTCAATGTATAATCGAGCAATACATTTTGCAACAAGTATACTCCAAGACAACACTGCTCAAAACTGTGAGAGTGTTAGCTTCTTCAATCAAGCAGTATTGCTAGGCCCCTCCACTACTGTGACATTCAGTGTCTCAACAACAAACATTTACTGATTTTTATTTTATTTTAAATAGACCAAGTTATTTTTGACATTGATATTCGGAGTGAGATGAGATGGTGGTTGGACCCCCTGTACATATGGAACAGTAGCTTCATGTGTGCTACATCCCAAGATCTTGTTTTGGAGTCTGTTACCAGCCACTTGGGGCAGGGATGCCTGATTAGGGGCTGTGTGTGGACAATTCTCAATTGGCGGAACATGGATCGTTTTGTGAATGGACAACATCTTTGATGTCAAATATACAAACCATTTAGGAGATACCAATGCAAACCCTTAATGAAAGTGGTTATAGTACTCTCTCTAACACAGACTCTCAGTCAGGGTGGAATATCTGATCTGTATACTCAATAAGGTAGCAGACTGGTATTTGAGACTCCTAAATGATTGAAGACATTTTATACATTTTTTGCCACCTTTGCGACATATGGCCCATTTTCTAGACCCTTGTCTCGCCAAAGCACATACAGGGCCAACTTACCAACTTGAGACAGCAAATCTGGTGCACTCTAACCCACAGACCACTTATACATTACATAAGGTTGGAAAACTCTGGACAACGATCAGCCCTCTTGTTATTTGGTGTATTAGTGAGTTCTGAAACTCCTTTTACCATGAATAGACATACACAAAAAAATCAAAATACATATTTTACAGATTCTATTGAAATTGATGTCCTAATCTAGGTCAGATAATATGTATAGATGTAACTATAAAAAACACAATAAGGGGAATGAAAGTAAGTAATAAACAAAATAGTAAAAACAATTGCAACATTGTGATGGTATTTCATTAATTCATTGCATCAAACGATGGAACCAGACTTTCGTAACCAACTCTCCATTCTATACCCTACTAAGCTGTCTTAGCAGCGACGGTGTCTTTCTGAGTTTCCTTAGGTGGCCTCTAGACTGCATACCTTAGGCATGCCTTAAGTGAACAGTAGATTTGTTGCTTTAGTTAGCTTCTGCACTTTGAGAGGATCACCTTCTGTCTCAGTTATAGTGTTCTCAATCTGATGAGGCCCTGCATGCTCTGCAGAGCCAATAGTCTTTGCGAGTCATGAGTTTTCACAACCTCCCAGTCTCCCAAGAAGCTGAAGGTTCTTCTCTGCCTAAAACATGTCTATATTAGGCTTAAATACACTATTATGATTATATTGAAAAGGGGAGATCTCTTGATAAATTATGTAAAATTCAAGAATTAGCATATTAATTCTGTCTCCACTAAATTGTATCACATATTATGAATCCTATTAATATGTATTTAGGAATAGTTGATGTAGTATCAACCTATAATAAATCAAACATTTGTTATACATGTGCGCTTAAAACTAAACTCAATAAGTGCTAATAAATGAAAATTTTGCACTCATATACATATGTGAGATGCAATGAGTTACAGAAGCAGAAAACACAAATATCATATCAGATTGAAACAGATTCCAGTGTTTTTTTCCAGGATTCACTCACCACTGGGGACTACTCTCCATAAATCTTAATGCATCTCTACATTTTTTGTAGGATTGTTCAATCAGTCCACTGCTTTTCTCCTTTTACTGTGATCGCTAGGTGCCTGGCTCTGATTCAAAGACAAAAATTACAGGCAGTCCTTATCTCCCCAACTGAGGAGCTCAGGTCCTGTTCCCCATCCTTCCCAAACTGTCTGCATCGTCTCCCATTCTTGCAGGAGCCCCATGGCAAGAGTTACCATTTAATCCTATCTTTTAACCTTCAGTTCAAGGCCTGGAAACCTTCCAGTCATCTTGGTCTCTCCCAGGCCTTTTGTTGTCAATTGCAGCCTCATACAATTTTTGTGGCCCTGGAACCTCTCAAATCCTGCAAGGCAGTTTTGCAATCATTTCTAGTTGGTGCATAGAAAGGAATCTCAATCCTGGGTCAGCGAATGTCTCTGCCATGTTGAATTTTCAAAACTTATTAGCATCTCGGAGCAAATCTTTCAGGACTGTTAGTGGTTACAGAGTAGCAGTTTCTGTAGGGTATTAAAATATTGAGAATGAAGCTGTAGGGGAAGATTCCGTGATGTGCAGATTACTAAATGCTATTCAATATTCTAAGCCCCTAAACCCTCTAAAAATAATTATTCATCATTGTAGTATGTTAGTTAATCCTACAGGTTATACAAACTGGGCACTGGTCACTAAAATGTTGCCAACAATGCTAACTACATTACTGTGTTTGAATGCCTTTCAAATTGATCCCTGAAGATGTAAGATACGTCAGATGTCTCTCTACCAGTCTCCAGTCGTGGACTGCTGAAATTGGGGCCTTAGGCATGGAACCGCCAGGAATCAACAGCTGCAGGAGATCTTCCGCAGATGGCAGAGTATCTTGTCCCCGTATGAGGACTCAAATAAGCCCATGTGGTGCATGATGGTGGCAGTAGCATACATTTGAGGAGGTGGTTGGCTTTGGATTGGTGGCAACTACACTGACGGGGCATAAATCAAATAGAGTCCGGACTGGTATAGTGAGAGAGAAGTGCAGCTCTCAAGAACAGAGTGCCTCCCCCAGTGTCTGGTGCCTCCATACTACATAGCATAGTACAGTGGCTGGCCTTGCTGAATGCTCCATGAGGACTACAGACGCAGTCCCTCCTGGCAAATATGCAGCACAACATTTGTGATGTGATGGGGTGGTGAAGCCCTGCTGCCCCGGGCATTGAATATAAGTGTTTAATTGAGTGCAGGTGAACCTGTGCACCATATGGGATGGTTACAGATTGTTGTCTTCTAACAGAACCATGATCAGACATATATATATTGGTGCCTGAACTCGCACATACTGTGATCAGGTTGAATGAATGACTGACACAGCGCAAAAGTGCTGCCCTGCAGCAATGAGATTGCCAGTGAACCAATGGTCCATATAAAGCAGTCTAATGTCAGAGCTTACCCCTCAGGACAGGCTGTGAAAGCTGGCAGGCCCACTTGAAGGTGCAAAAGGCCGTGGCTGAAGGGTGGGGAAATGGTGCTAGAAGATTTGCTACCAGCAGGTGACTGGATACTGTTGTCTCCCTAGATATCTGGAAATTAACACAGGTGACTGCCCCCATGAGAAACACTATGCTCAGGGATGCACTAAATGGGAGCCTGTCACATCATGCATGAGTACTGACTGGGCTTAAAGGTATGCATTGATACATTGATGGCACCACAGTGGCAAAAGCTTCAACTGAGACAGCTCAGACAGTGAGCAGGACCTAGGGAAGATACAAACTGCGGAGGAGACTGCCTCTAAAATAAGAGTTGCAGGAACCAAGAACAGGGAGGGGACAAAAGCACTGCTTGCTGTTGACCGACTGAAGCACACCGGTAATAACAGTAAAAACAACCAGAGGTGGTAGCCCATGGCATGGTCTCCTAAGACTATATACATATACACACTAGTAATGAACAGAGGTGTCTGAATCCCTCTTGTGAAGGAGCAAGGTCTGGTGGGCTGTGGCATCCCATATAGGCATGACATGAAGCAGAATTGTGGTGAGAGAGAGAGAGAGAGAGAGAACGCTGATCAGGGGTGTAGATTAGGCAGCGAGATTCAGGAGAGGGCGCATCTGAGCTTCACCAACCATCTCTGTAGTGTGGTGTAGTAAGAAAGAGTGTTTGTTAATCAGGGGCTGTCTGGTTGAATGGCCATCATCTGGAGAATGGAGGTTCTGGTTGTTAAAGAAGTTGAAGAAAATAATGATGATTTGTTTTTAAAAAATTGACCAACATTTGAAAACCCTTTAAATCCATCCATTCATTTTGTATTGTATAGGACCAGCTTGCTAACAGCCAGTAGAAGACTGGTAAGTTGGGCACATGCTATAGAAAAGCATTCTCAGTAGGAACCTATCCCCTACACTTTTTAGGTTTCACAAAGTTACGAGTCTGCTGCAGTGACCTTTGTGTAAAATATGTCCTTAAGACAACTTGGTGGGCAAATGCACTCTCTGCAAAAAACAAATGTCTGTGATATTCGCATTTGTGTGAATGTGTGTATGTGTCTACGTGTGCGCATGCATGTCTGTAAACTCCAGGCTGTTTTTAAGTTGTTTTTTTCAGTATTTAGAATGGACCTAAATTCAAGCAAAAGAAATCTGCTTTTCAGGAAACATTTTTATTCCAAGTGGATCATCTCACGTTTGTGGTGACATCCATAAAATAGTATATTTGCACATAAAGACCAACCACAATTGTGCTAATGGGATGAGGAGTTGGACAATAGCAATATCACAAAACAATGGGTAATTTCAATTATACATTTTCCACCACTCAATTCTCCATCAATAGCGACAGTTTTTTTCCAAGATTTGACAAATGGATTTTTATGAAGAAACAAGTGAATGTCAATATGCACATTGCAGCTAGAGGCATGAAAGTCAGGACTGTCTTGTTAGAAAGAGAGCTGGAAGTAGGAAAAGGTATATGTGATGGAGCTCAACTTTGGTACATTACTTCTTGCTATGAAACATAAAAGTGCAAGGGAGGATGTACTTTTATTCTAACTTATTCACTCAATATCCCCCATCTCCTCCCCAAAACATAGAAGAAACCCTTGAACAGATGACCATTGGTATCTACCCTATTCTCTGTCTTGTCAGCATGGCAACTATGTTTTGACATTGTCTGCGAGCCCCCACAAGTAACCAATCAAAAAAGAGAAACTTCTTCTCTTAGGGACAATGCACAGTAGTATACCTTGAAGGATGCTCTGGATCAGATCATGTGAGGTGCACCAGGTCCTGGTACAGCTGAATAATTGCTTTTGCTTATCTTTGCTGTTTAGTGTGTGAGACGGAGAGACTGAGGGGCTGATCTAAATGACTGTTCCATAAATTCAAAGGAAAATGGGTCCCTGCCATAATGAGGGCAAGGGAAACCCAACACAGGTGCTCCAAAAACCTACTCAAAGTCCTTGGACCCAACTTCCAACTGGACAGTTCATATATTAGGTGGGATGTGACACCCCAAACACCCCTTTGCCACACCAAAGCTATGCCCATGACCGACAAGCCACAAGTAAGCAGGTGTTGAGTTGATAGACTGTGCCCCAACTCCAAGTATGGCCTGAGGGAAAACTAAAAGGACCCAACCTAAGAGACATGCTGAGAAGGTCAGCTATGCATACGCCAGAACACACAACAATGAGGGCCTGATGCCTAGCCCCACTATGAGTGAATGCCCAATGGTGTGCCTCTCACAAGATCATTCATGAGTCTCTCTTTGAAGACCTAACCAAAAAACTTCAGGATGTAAAGGAAGACCTCAGTGACATAGACAACAGAGTATCTATGCTAAAAGACAACTGAGTGGCCCATGAAGAAGTTGAAATGCTGTAACCACAAATAATTTCCTTGTTAGGAACAACACCAAGATCTACAAGCTCATGCAGATCATTTAGAAAACCGATCCTGTGACAAATGACAAGAATTAGGCGTGTCCCCATAATAAAAGAAGGGTTAGATATTAAGGCCCGTATTTATACTTTTTTTGCGCCACGTTTGCGTCATTTTTTGACACAAAAGCAGTGCAAACTTGCAAAAGTCAATTGTATTTTGTACGTTTACGCTGCTTTTGCGGCAAAAAGCGGCGCAGATGCGGCGCTAAAAAAGTATAAATACGGGCCTAACTGCTATGTCCAGATGGTCTTTTAAAATGTTCTCCCTGCTGCGGATAACATAGACATCAAACTAGATAGAGTTCATAAGGCTGGCTGCTTACGCTGGAAGGGCAGGTGAGCACCAGACATCTTAGCCTGTCTTAACAACTATACGCTAAAAGAAGAGAAACTATGTGCAGCCAGAGACACATTATTTTCCAGTGTCATAGAGCATCACTATTTCACGGCCGATTAGTGGTCGCCGTTCAAAAATGCAGAGACTTTAACCAATAACTGACTTTTTGAGAGTGAAAGATATTTAACATGCTTGAGTGGGGTCCCTTTTCACCCTATCGTCCGCCGGTTGGATCACTTCTTCCAGCTAAGCACGATCTTTGAAGCTTGATGAACACTGGAACTCCTGGACAAGGACACATAGCCGACATCATAGCAAATGTATCAGTGATCCACTTGCAGAAACTTTGAATGTTGTATTGTAACTTGACATTAGAAAGAACAGAGACCGAAGAAGACCACCATTTCCCAAGAAAGGCAAGTGACTCATGATAAACTAATAGAACAAGACAGCTCTTTAGAGACACAGATACCCCTGTAACGGTGAAGAGAATTACTGGTGAAGACAACTCCCCTCTAGGACAGGGCTGGACGAGAGGATGATTGTTCCACAAAGAGCATGCCTAGATTGTGGCATTGTTTCAACAAGCCCCAGTTATACCTGACAAATTAAACTCTGCTGTTCCTCCATAGATTGGAATGGAGACTTGTTTTGTTCTTTAAGCTATGTTTGGCTTTATTGTTTGGTTCATACATTCACAGAACCACAACATATAACACTCCAATTCATTTACCACAAAATTATGATATGCATCAGTATGCACAAGAGCTTCCGTGTCTCCTCCGGACCTTTTGCCCGTGCATCAGTGACATCAGCACACCGCGAGGCGTGCTGACATCACAGATTGTTTTCCCCACTGGAGCAGGAAGCCGCAGGTAAATTCGCTTTCTGCTCTGGCGGGGAAAATGGGACCAAAAGCGCCTCCCCACCTTTCAAGATGGCCTTGTTTCGAAGGGGAGATTCTCCCCTTTCAAACAAGGCCTTCCTGAAAGTGTTTCCTGGCCGTGGATCACAGCCACCAGAAACACCACTAGACACTAGGGATTTCATCTAGGGGAGTCAGCCCCCCCAGGGGCATTTAAAAAAAGTTGGTTTACCCCTGGGGTAAAAAATAGTTAAAAACTAATATATAGAGAGAAAATGACTGGGGGGTTGGCCTTTTGAAAAAGGGACTGACCACCCCCTATGAGGAATTTACAAAAAAAATAAAGTTGATTTACCCCTGGGGATCACCATCAACCCCCCCCCTCTGAGTTTAACATATCAAAAATTAAAAAAAAAAAATTGACAGGGGGGCTGGCCCTTTGAAAAATGGAACAACCCCCTCAAGAGAGCATTTTTTTTAAATAATAGAGGTTGTTTCATATATATATACATATATATATATATTCACCATCGGTTTTCTTGCAGCGCTTTGTTAAAGCAATGTACATACTCCAACCAATGTGTTTCGACCCTAGATTTTAGGCAGCAACAAAAATGCTTAAGAGACTGTTAAAAAGACCTTATGACTTTAAGGCCACAGGATATAAGGGTGGCCCACCTTACCACGTGGTTGTTTTCAAATCTGACTAACCAAGCACCTATGATTAAGGCTTATGTGGATAGCCGAAATGCGTCAGGAAAGGAAAGAATGCTTGATATTATCGTCAGAATTTTGTGAATAAAGTGCCTCCTAATGCTGCAAATTGGCGTAATAGTGCATCTCTTTTGTTGGAGAAATTTGTTTGGATATACAGCGGGATGCTCCGTCCCCGCAGCGCCGCGGCTGCCCTGCTGTGATTAGGCTTCATGTGGAGAGTCTGTGTTGGAATTAAAGTAATGGACAGACGGATCCGCCCATACTGCAAGCTAATTTTGAAAGAAGGTACGGGATTTCCCAACCGTGATATGTTTTATAGCGATTAATGCAGTAAAATTGGGCAAGGGATGTGAACCGGGTATGGTTGACAATCCCATTCACTGTTTGTTCAGCATTTGCGAGGCACCGAATGCGACATGGAAAAAACAGTCGAGAAGATGATTTATAGCTTCGTTTAAAACGCACTCTTAAAGTACGAAAATAAGAAGAGTTGCAGCGTGCAAGTGAAGATACTGATTATTAGTCACTGTATTGAACCATGGAGTATTGCATAAAGACTACCAATTATAGAATATTTTGAAATCAAGCATATGACAGTGTATGGAAAAGGTGTAATTGATTGAATGCGTTTTGAAAGGCAATCCGTAAGAAAATGATTAACAAGAAGGTTGATTGATTTAGCACTATGGAGATTAAATGCATTCTTCAACACAAGAAGTAAAAATAAATAAATGTCAAATGCTTTTTTAAATGAATTTAAAAATTGTGAATACTCGGCAGTGGCAAAAAATGATATATATGTGTATATATATATATATATATATACATATACAGTGCACGTTGAAACATAAGAATATGACTCTGCACAGATAAATGTGAAATGTGAAATCATTGCAGTTAAGGAATGCGTGTTAAAAAGACTGTTAAAAAGAGCTTGTGACTTTAAGGACACAGGATATAATGGTGGCCCACCTTACCACGTGGTTGTTTTCAAATCTGACTAACCAAGCACCTATGATTAAGGCTTATGTGGATAGCTGAAACGCGCCAGGAAAGGAAAGAACGCTTGTTACGTCAGAATTTTGTGAATAAAGTGCCTCCTAATGCTGCAAATTGGCGTAATGGCGCATCTCTTTTGTTGGAGAAATTTGTTTGGATATATATATATATATATTTGCCACCGGTTTTCTTGCAACGCTTTGTTAAAGCAATGCACATACTCCAACCAACGTGTTTCGACCCTAGCTTTTAGGCAGCAACAAAAATGTCAATATAACTCTTGTGATTATGTTCCTGCTAGAGAAAGCAATCAGACTTTTGTCTAGTGGCAGTTTTGATGCACAGTAGGTTTACATGCCTTCTGAATCTGTATTTTATGTGAACAGCTGAGTGGATTAGTGAAGGCAGCCACCACCTGCGCTTTAAAACAAATGAAATGTATGTGCAAGGGGGGCTATGGAGAGATGAAGGGCAATTTTGCTGCATGGTAGTGAGGGAATCCAAAAGGGGGAGGTCATGGGAGTGGGGGCACCAAAAATTATTGTCAGACTAGGCGCCACAGGCGCTAAAGATTGTGATAATGGGCATGTGACAAGGTGAAGTAATAGTGTGTCTTTTTGTTTTTTTCAGGGTCTTCAGAGAACCTGCTGATTGAGGGAAAACGCAAAGGTAAGGTGACTGACACTACTGTTGCACACATCTCACACACACCCACTAGCAATTTTGTGACCATCTAGGTAGGCTACTGTTTTTAGAGGGATGGTTTAGCCAGTAGCAGAGATGGTGTCTGGTTGGATGACTGCTGCTCAAGCCTTGGGTTATGGAGGACAGCTGACACAGGATCAGAGGCTGAGACAGCAGATACTGAGACAGCATCTGAGGGAGAGGACAATTGAGTAGACTCTGGGAGTGATTTTTCAGTCAGAGAAGTCCCATTCAACAACTCCTCTTACAGTGATTCTGAGGGAGGTGATGAGGGCAGTCATGCTGTCCATCTGTGCAGCAGGACAACAGCGGGTTAGATCAACCCAGAGAGCAGGTGAATGCAGCGGCAAGCACAGACAGAGTGCTCTCTTGGTAGCTCCCCAATTTAGTTCAGCCCCAAATTCCACTGCCCAAATCGTATTGTGGAGACATCCAAATTGTCACAAAACAACGTGGTTTTGTAAGGCGGGCACCTGTGTTTTTGGTTGTGGGCTCGGCTGCATATAGGAAAGCCTACCAAACCCAGACCTTTTCAAAACTAGACACCAGGGGGAGTCCATGGAGGTGTGGCTTGTGTGGATTCCACAAAGTGTTCTTACCCAGAATACCCTGAAAAAGTGAAAAGCTGGTTAAAAACTCCACTTTTACTTGCATTTCTGACACACAGAATACAGGAATATGCAGGAATCTACAAAATTCTTACCACTCAGTGTTTCCCCACTGATAAAAAAGCTATCCTACTTGTATGCCTGTGCCTAGTGACTGCGTCAGAATTGGATCACCTGAAGGTAAACAATTGCCCTCATTCAAGGACTACCATTGACCGTTGTGTGATCCATTCCTGTCGCGGGCACAGTGAGGTACCACATAAGTGAGGTACCATTTGTATGGGGAGACTTGTGGAAATGCTGGGTGGAGGGAAGTGTATGGTTCCCCTCAGATTCAAGGAATTTGCAGCATTGAAATATGAGGAAAAAGTGTTTTTAGCTAGATTTTGAGGTTTGCAAAAGATTCTGGGTGACAGAACCCAGTAAGAGCCCCACAAGTCACCCATCCTGGATTCCCCTCGGTGTCTACTTTCCAAAAGCGTACAGATTTGGTTGGTTTCCTTAGGTGCGGGCTGAGCTAGAGGCCAACATCCACAACTAGGCACTTTGCAAAAAACATGTCCGTTTTCTTTGGGAAAATGTGATGTCTCCATGTTGTGTTTGGGGGCATTTCCTGTGGTGGGCACAAGGCTTACCCACACAAGTGAGTTACCATTTTTATTGAGCGACTTGAGGAAATGCTTGGTGGAAGGAAGTTTGTGGCTCCTCCCAGATTCCAGAACTTTGCAGTACCGAAATATGAGGAAAAAGTGTTTTCTGGCTCAATTTTGAGGTGTGCAAAGGATTCTGGGTGACAGAACCCAGTGAGAACCCCACATACATTCCCCTAGGTGTCTACTTTCTAAAAATGTGCAAGTTTGGTAGGTTTCCCTGGGTCCCGGCTGAGCTAGAGGCCAAAATCCACAGATAGGCACTTTGCAAAAAACACATTTGTTTTCATTGGAAAACTGTGATGTGTCCATGTTGCGTTTTGGAGCGTTTCCTCCCATGGGCAGTAAGCCTATCCAGACAAGTGAGGTACCATTTTTATCAGAAGACTTAGGGGAGCACAGAATAGAAGAAAAAGTGTTATTGCCAATTGTATTTCCTCACATTTTTGCCTTCCAAATGTAAGACAATGTGTAAGAGAGAAGTCATTTTGAGAAATGCCCTGTAATTCACGTGCCACTATGGGGACCCCGAATTCAGAAATGTGCAAATGACCACTGCTTCTAAACTCCTTATCTTGTGCCCATTTCGAAAATAAATAGATTTCCTTGGTACCTATTTTTCACTCTTTATATCCTACCGACTATACCATGAAAACCCATTGCAAGGTGCAGGTCACTTATTGGCTCTGGGTACCCTGGGTTCTTGATGAATCTACAAGACCTATATATACCCACAACCAGAAGGGTTCAGCAGATGTAATGGTATATTGCTTTAAAAAATCTATCATAGTTGGAAAAAGTTACAGAAGACAACGTAGACAGAAATGGCTGTTTTTTTCAACTCAATTTCAATATTTTATTATTTCAACTGTTACTTTCTGTAGGAAAATCTTGAAGGATTTACATAAATGACTCCTTGCTGAATTCAGAGTTTTGTCCACTTTTCAGAAATGTTTAGCTGTTTGGGATCCACCATTGGTTTCACTCCCATTTCTGTCACTAACTGGAAGGAGGCTGAAAGCACAAAAACAGTCAAAATAGGGGTTGTCCCAGTAACATGTCAAAACTGTGCTCACAAAATTGGTTTTCTTATTCCAGTCTTCCTGTTCCTGAAAGCTGGGAAGATGGTGATTTTAGCACTGCAGACCCTTTGTTGATGCCATTTGCAGGGAAAAAAAACAAATGCTTTTTTCTGCAGCATTTTTTCCTACTTTTCCAAAAAAACTAATTTTAGCTGTATTTTGGTTAATTTATTAGTCTTATCCAGGGGAAAACACAAACTCTTGGGGAGGTGGGGCGAGGCCCAACACCTAAAGGGTTAAACATCTGGGCAAAACAGCTGATGGCATTGTCAATGCTAAATGGTCAAACTGTGATTGCTGTCATATTCAACAAACCCATATTCTTCCCTAGCACTGGCATAGTTGCAAATCACACTGATTTCAGAGACAATAGCCATCCTAAGGGGCATTAAAAATGTGGTGGGCATACGTCTTTCACATACATTTAGTGTTAAACTCACAGATAAGGTAACCAAGGTGAGAGGCAAAGTATTTACCTACCAGGTGATGCCAAGGGCAGAGTCCTTAACTCTAACCAATATCTATGCCCCAGTGAAGACCAGGAGATATTTCTGAACAATCAATCTCAGACATTTAGCAGACTCCAGACAGTGTGGTATTCATAGGGGCAAAGTCTACCTAGCTATGTACAATGGATAAGATACATCAGGTCAAAGGTTTGGGCAAACAGGGGTCTTTTCCATGAAAGGAACAACATGATTCAAAGAGCCTGGCCTTGAGGATATTTAGAGGAAGTCATACCCCCTAAAGAAGGACTATACATCTTTCTTGGCCTCACACAAAACATATCCTTGCATAGATTGATTTTTTTAGGGATGGCACCTATACAAAACAAATGTAGAGAGGTGGACATAAAGGCAATGAGTCAGAGGTAGGTACAGTGAATTTGCTAGATGTGGTTGCAATTTGCACACCAAATTTAGGCGAATCTAATGGTATTTTGTGTATTGACCTATGTACTGATAGAGTGGTTCACAAAATACAAATTGCGGTGGTATGCAAGTCAATTGATCTCGTGAATATTAATAAGGTAGGTCACAAATTCTGACCCACTACGATTCGCTGCCATCACAGGGATGGTGACCTGTTGGGGTCAATAAACCAACATGTCTCTGATTGCCTTTAAATAAAGCAATCTTGTTATTTTTTAATGCAGCCCTTTTTCCTTAAAGAAGTTTGTAAAACTATTTTTCAGGAGTAGACAGTGATCCCTGAGACCGCTACTTACTGTTAAAAAAGTTTTTTTGGACCATTCACGAATTGGAAAGGGTCCTCTGCGGACTCCTTACTGTTTGCAAATGGATAACCATCTCCTTTGAGGTGTTTGTAAAATATAAATGTTTTGCAAACGCATTTCAGTCACAAAACATTAATACATGCATAACTACTTGCTATTTGGAAGGGACGCCCTTATGATTTCCTAAACCCATTTAGTGAATCATTAACATATTGCTGAATCGCTAAATGGGTTTAGTACCTTCTAAAACCACATTTTCTTGTTGTAAACTCTGCGGTTTACTGAATTGCGGGGTTTGCGACAATAGAAAAAATATCAGATCGGGCCATATATTCTCATCTGAACATGCCCCTTTAGCCATCACATTACACTTCATATGTAGAGAGGCCAAATTGGACCCTGGTGACTGAGAGACCGCATAATACAATGCAGCACACTTTGAAGAGCCACACTTTCTGCAGTCATCCATATCTGGCTGACGATGACACAGGAGAGGTCCCTTTGAATATTTTAAGGTATGCCCTAAAAACAGTCACCAGGGTGAAACTGATAGCCATTTCATTCAAAGAAAATAAAGTGAGGAGAGAAAAAAGAGATGAACTAGTGAAAACAGTGAAAGAACATGAAACAATACATAAATGCACAGGTACTCCAAGAGTATGGTGCAAATTAAAAGCTGCACAAGATCAACTAAAGAAACTAGATATGGACAGAGCTGAATGTGCCATGCTGTGAATCATACACATGTTCTATCTTGGTGATAACAAAAACATGAAGCTGTCGGCCTATACACTTCACTCAAAGATAGCTAGAGACCAGGTCAAGTCCATAGGAAATCAGTGTGGTGAGACCCTCTCTGATGATGATCAAATAGCTTCAGAATTCAGAGAATACTACGAGATTCTCTATCCAGCACAGCATCATCCCACAGCTGACATCTGACCCTACGTTGATAAGGCCCACCTGCCCAAACTGTCTCAATAGTATGCCAAGGCCCTTGAGAGTACCGTTAGACAAAGTAATTTCTGCTATTGCTAAACTAAACCTAATAAATTCCTAGGCCCGATGGATACAAACCATATTTCTTAGCACCTTCTGCCAGACGTTAGCACCTATTCGTACTAGAGTGTTTAAAACCTTTACCAACAGAGGCACACTCACACAATCAATGTTAGAAGAATCCATAGCGATCATCCCTAAGCCAGATAAAAATGAATCACTGTGGCCCTCATTATGAGTTTGGCGGTTTTCGGGCAAGCTCGCCATGCAAAATGGCACCACCATACCTCCAGTGGTGGCGGTATTTGGACTGCTGGATTGCAAGTCACACAACACAAACCGCCCAAAAACAGACAGAAAACCAACACTGCCAGGCCAACCCATGTTGAAAGAGTGACTGACACCATTCCGACGTCATATTTAGAGGCAAACCCGAGCACTGCGGTACATGCACGGCAGTAAACCGTTGACGGTTCGCACCACAGCAGTATGAAAAGGCACTGCCGAAAGTAGTCAACACCACATTGGCCACTTTGAATATCCCACAACTGAAACCCGTACACACACCAAGCACACCTGCACACGCCGCCATCTAACACCCCACACACACACACCCACAATCCCTAGTGAAAAATACGAGCATACACACTCGACATGAAGTACACCCCAAACACAACAAAGACAATCACACTTCACACATTGGGAAGCAAGTTGAGGCACTGCATGCATCACAACAGGGTCATGACAACTACAGTTGCACAACAAAATCTCTACCTTTTCCATCCACAGGTACCCCTGCCACTGCCACCCTGGAGAGGAGGCCAGGTTCAGACAGCCCACTACTGGATCCCTGGCTGGGGACGCTTTGCCTGGGCAATCTGGGGCCACTGGACAATCCACCAACTGCAGACCCACCCTGGACACACCGGACGCCCCCACCCATGTGACAACAACACCACAGCCTGCCCCTGAACCCCAAACCTGTGCACCAGGGACCTCACAATCAGAGGTGTGACGCATAGTACGGGTGCCAGAGTCAAGGGCACACACCACAGACAATGAAGGCCCTGCTACTACTGGAAGTGGGCACACTGTGTCAGGGGCACAGGGGGCCAGAGGTAGTGGGAGGGGAACAGTGGTTCAAGGCTTGGGGCAGCCACACTACCTGACTGCCCAGGAGGCCCTCAACCAAGTCCTGGGTGTATACCAACAGACCCAGGACACAGTGGCCCAGATCCTCACAACCGTGCAGGAGACCCAGAGGCTACAGGGGGAATACCATCAGGAGGCCATGCACCAGTGGCACGCCCACAATGCCACCATGGCTACTATAGCAGGGCTGCTCAAGGACCTCACCACCTTCATGCGTGAGTCCACCACCCACCAGCAGGCCCCCTCCACTGGCCCACATCCATCAGAGCCCTCTGACGTCAGCAGAAGCCAAAGGTATGGAAGACCTGCATGACTACAGCACCCTTACCCCTGTAACTGAGGAACCCCGATGCAAGTGAGGATGCCCAACTAGACATCCAGCCAGACATGATGCCAAGACCACGACCACCGCCAGGAAGTGACCCTCTCCTGAGCATTCTCCCTTGTGTGAGACTGAGATACCCTGTCCACTGTCCACTCTCATGTCTCTGTTTTCCCATGGCCAGAATACTAGACCTGGACTATCTACAGCTGGCCTCACCACTCTGATGACCTCAGCTGCCATGATCCCACTCATCACACCCTGCAATTGTCCCTCCCAAATAAACACCATTGAGCACAGTTACTGCCTATGTCTTTATTTGTCATGAGTATGAATGGAACTGCCAATGAAACGGGCAACCTATCGCCCAGCACATGCATGGGAGGGTAACAAAGGGGAGAGCAAAATGCAGGGAGGTCGATCGTGGAGCAGCCAGTGGCTGGAGATATGTGTCAAGGGAGTGAACAGGTCAGGCAGGGACCAGAGTACACCACTATAATGTCCCAAAAGTAGAGCAAGACAGGGTCAACAAATCCCTGTTAGAGTAACAGATGCCAACTCAACACAAATACACTGTAGGAACAGGTATCCAAGGCCGATATGGCAGTCAAGTCCACAACCATATAGCCAGTACCAACAAACAAAAACAACACATACCAACCCAATGGTACCACCCTCACAGCACCCAGCGCCAAACCTGACCCCATACCCACTGCCACCAACAACAATGTAGCACTGCCACCCAATGTCGACTCCCTGGATAGATGCTGCACAGATGCAACAACCCTGTGTGGCACACACATAGAACTTGAACTGGTATCTTAGGGAATATCGCACATACATGTTTATGGCACTAGTGCACCAGCACAACAACTGCCTGCCTATAGGCCTGACCTGTACACTGTGACTGCCTAAGTCATGGGCACATGTGACAACCCCCTACACACCCCGAGGCAGAGCTGAAACCAGTACCCTCAGTGTTCACAGACAACAGGTGGTAGCAGAGACAAGGCAGACAGTCGTAGAGGTCACATACCAGACTTTTGACACATACCTGCATCTCAGTCGAAGTACTGTTGAATCAGCTTTGCCCTGGAGTCAGCTGTGTTCTCATCATCCTCCTCGTCATCACGACCCATGTCCCCTTCATCAGCCACTGGTACACCTACCCCCTCCTCTGCATCAAGCAATGGAATGTGATGCATCAGGGCCAGATTGTGCAGCATGCAGCAGGCCACAATGATCTGCCACACCTTCTGTGGGTTGTAGAGCAGGGCACCCCCGGAGATATGCAGACACCTGAATCTGGCCTTCAGCAGGCCAAAGCACCTCTCAATGACCTGTCTGGTCAGACCATGAGCCTCCTTGTAACGGTCCTCTGCATCTGTAGTTGGATGCCTCACAGGTGTCAGGAGCCAGGGCAGGTTGGGATAGCCATAGTCACCTGTGTGCACAGAGCAAAGAGGCATGTCAAGACCGGGAGGGCGATAGGGCAGGGACACAAGAGTGCAGAGAGCTGAGGGGCACACATATGCAGGGGTACATACCGATGGGCCAGGCCCAGTCCCTCGTAAGTGGTGCCATTAGGTGTGGGACACTGCTGGTCCGAAGGATGAAGGAATCATGTACAGAGCCTGGGAACCTGGCCGTCACCTGGGAGATGTATTGGTCCGCGGGACACACCACCTGCACGTTAACCGAATGAATGTTTTTGTGGTTCCTATAGACCTGTTCACTCTTCCTGGGTGGCACCAGGGCAATGTGGGTGCCATCAATTGCCCCAATGACATAAGGGACGTGAGCCACTCCATAGAATGCAGCCTTGACAGTGGGCTATTCTGCACATGAGAGGAACCGGATGTAGCTGGTCAGATGTTTGAGCAGGGCACATAGTACACCACTCACGACGTTGCTAAACATGGGCTGCGACATCCATGCTGCCAGACCCACTGTGACCTGGAAGGAGCCTGAAGCAAGGTAGTGAAGGATTGACAACACCTGCACTATGGGAGGGATGGCATTGGAATGCAGAATGGCAGGTGACAGATCCGGCTTCAACTGGGCCACCAGTTCCATGATGGTCTCATGGTTCAGGCAATAGGTCTGGATGACAAGGCGCTCCTCCAGGGTGGCAAGGTCGACTAGGGGCCTGTCCACCGGTGCATTCCTCATCCTCAACCTTACATCGTACCTGGGAACAGGAGAGAGTCGGTATTATGTCATGCACCATAGACTGTGTAGATGGTGTTGATGTTGCCACAGGTCCCCAAATGTCACCCATGACCCACTAACATTTCATCCACAACACATATTAGGCATGTAAATGGCAGCCGCCTATCCTGCATGCATGGGACAGGTGGAAGTGAGCTCATCCCGCCGGCAGAACACATCAGCTCATCATTGGTTTACATTGTTTCCTATGAGAGGCAGGAGCCAATGGTGATCACCGCAGGTGGTGACGGTGATGTCTGTGGTGGCCGTGACTGCCATTTCATGTGCTCATGCTCACTTGACTCCTGAACCTCATGCACTGAAGACCTACACTGCGTGTGCTGCTGTGACTCTGGTAGCCAAGATGCCACGTCCTGCAGGAGACAGGGCCCCAGCCTTCACCCAGGAAGAGTTGGAGTGGCTCTTGGATGGGGCCCTGCCCCTCTATGGGCAGTTGTATGGGTCTCCAGAGCAGCAGGTGAGTCCAATGTCATTGTCATGTATGTAAGTTGTACGCATGGGGATGGGGGCCTTGGCAGGTGACAGTGTGCCTGGAGCATGGACATGGTTGAGGGGCCTAAGGCTACGATGGGTGACGATGTGTGGGTGTGGAAGTGTGATGTGTGCTGTCCACTTCTGTCCAGAAATGCCACTCTACATGACTGTGTCCTTCTGTATGTGTCTCCCATGCAGGTCAGCGCCCATCAGAAGAAGGGGATTTGGTGTGCCATCACCAAGCAAGTGTGGACCCTGGATGTCCAAGCCCGGCAGAGCACACATTGCAGAAAGCAGTCGGAGGACCTGAGGCAATAGGATCGAAAGCCCGCTGAGGCCCAGCTGGGGATGTCCTCCCAACAAGGGAGCAGTGTCCGTCGGACCCTGACATCCCTAAGGGCCCACATATGGGCGGTGGCCTGCCCTGAGGTGGATGGGTGCTTGAGAGCAGCACAGCAGCCACATGGGGGTAAGTACCCACTCTCACTTGCTACATGTGTTGCCATAGTGGCTGTGGGTGGGCACCATTAAGTAGCTGTGGTGTGGGTGCTTGGCACAATGATGTCCACTATGGATAGTGTCCATCTGGGCAGGATTGGCATCACAGGTTTGGGTAATGCCATGCAGTGAGTGGTAGCGGGCAGCTACCTCCAATGTTGAACCAGTGTGGCCACCTACTAGATAGATGTGCTTGCCAGCTCATGGCAGCAGGATGATGGACCTGGGGTGTTCCTCTTGTACCCTTGTTGTAGGATGTGCAGGGGTGGGCATATTGTATCATGGCATGGCATCAAATGCTGATGTTCTACCCTGTGTTACTGTTGTGCTGGCATTGACCTATTGCACTCTCTCTGTCTCTCTCTCTCTCTCCCTCCCTCCTTGTCTTCCTCTGTCTTTGTGTGCATCAGCATCATCCAGCGAAGGAGAAGTGAAGAAGAGTGGAGAAGCTGCAGCCCACGGGACCCAAGAGGCTGACACCAGCGGATCCGAGGGGACTAGTGGGACGGAGGGTGAGTGGAGTGCCACGGGGAGACAGGATCGACCACACCATCTTCTGATTCCTCCTCCGATGGCAGCTCCCTGGTGGTGGTGGGCCCATCTGGGACCACCGCAGCACCATCCTTGTCCGCCACCCCCCTTACGAGCACCACTGTCCCTGTAGCTCCCCACCCAGTTTCCCGTGCCCGCTCACCCAAGAGGGTGGACATCTCTTTTGCTGCAGGCACCTCTGACCCTGGCCTAGTCAGCCCTGCTGTCCTCAATGAGGAAGCTATTGACCTCCTGAGGTCCATCTCTGTGGGGCAGACAACTATTGTGAATGCCATCCAGGGACTGACATCCCAGATGCAACAGACCAATGCATTACCTTGTCTGGCCTTCAGAGATCATTTCAGGCTCTGGGCTCCTCCTTTACGGCAGCCAGTGTCCCTTCTTCTTCTGTCCCTCCTCCAGCTACCTGTTCCCATACCCACAACCCTCTCCCCATACCCATCCAAGGCACACTTACTGACCCACATGCATCCACATCAACTGACACAGTATGCAAGGACAGACATAAGCACCACAAACACCACCACCTCCATGCACGCATTCAACGGACACATGCAGACATGCCAACATCCAGACCCTGCACCGACTCTCTCACCACCTCCCTCCTCACAGTCAGTACCCCACTCACACCTGCAGCCAGCACCATATCAGTGACTGGTTCTGCCACAAGTGCCCTCACTGCCACCGTCACCACATTATCTGACCTCCATTCATGCACCCCATTCACCACTGGTGCAGACACCACAACTGTCAACACACCCACACGCAGCACATCCACCCTACCTGCAAACACCACCCCAACATACACTCACACATCCCCCGCCATCTTCCTGCATCTCCTCCCCACCTCCTCCCAGTACATCTAAACACCCGCAGTCACCCACCCAGCAGTCCCCAGCACACACACGAACCTGCACCGAAGGCTCCTCCACGTACACACCTCACAACCATACCCACTTCCTCCACTCTCAAACGTCCTTACCTTGATCTCCCTTGTGTCTCCCTTGTGTTCCCAACAAACGTTTCCTTGAAGAGTTTTCCCTGTTCCCCACCACTGCCCCAGTCCCTGTTCCCCCAGCACCCTGCTACCCTTCGAGGCCCCTGCCTTCTGCCTCTCAGTCTACCACTACCCCTCGCCATGCCCCACCACCACCAGCCACTTCCGCCCCTCTCAAGTCCACTGCTCCTCCTGCCAAACTCAAGCCCATGCCCGCTCCCTCCACTTCCAAGGCCAAGCCCACTCCCTTCACTTCCAAGGCGAAGCCCACTCCCTCCAGTTCCAAGGCCAAGCCCAAACCCCTCCCCGGCTAAAACCTCCCCCTCCTCCAAGGGCAAGCCTAGGGAGCCCCCTCCAAGTCTAGACCAAAGAACCCCCCTCCAAGCCCAAAGCCCCTCCACCCCACCCCTGAGGTGCCTGCATACAGTATTGATGCCCCCGCCCTGTGGAGGCCTGCACTTTGCAGTCAGGAGTCAAGTTGGGGCATCACCTTGTGCCCAGTGTACTTGGGCAGTGTGGGACTTTTGGACTGGCCCTTGGGCCTGTGTTGTACATTGTTTTATTCAAGATTTTAACATTTATAATATAGAAGTGCCACAGCACCGTTGGTGTCGATGGTACCTACCTAGTCCTGGCTTTCCTTCCACATGTATGTGTGGTGGTTGTGGGTATTAGCATGTATACATGTGTGTATGTGTGTGTTGGTACGAGTGTTTGTTTGCATGTGTGTGTGTGCATGGCTTCCTGTGTCGTGTGTGTGTTGTGTGTGTGTACTAACATCATTCCCTCCAGTGTGTGCTAGGCTGGTGTACTTACGGTTGGTATCTTGGTCGCCGTCGCTGGTCCGGGAGTAGCATGGCCAGGTAGAGCATTGGGAGGAGTTGCAATACCCTTGCCATGGCGCCTATGGACATGCCTGTGTTCCTGAATGTGGGTGTTCCATTTTATGTTGTTTGTTTCCACCAGGCTTTTGGTGGCGGTAGATTAGCACCGGAAATCCTGATGGTGTGCAACCTCATAAGGTGGTTCGGAATACTGCCTGACCACCGGCCTGGAGATGGCTGCCGCCAGCCGCGCCAGACCCTCCGCTGTGGCGGGCTGAACGGTAACTTGGATGTGCTCTGCAGGTGCCTTCCCAGTACTTGTGATATGGCGGATTTCACCACCGGGCCCATGGCGGTGCGACCGCCAACTCCACTGCGGCGGTCCGATGACCACCAAACTCGTAATGAGGGCCTATGTGTGTTGGACTTGGCCTTCTCTGCTGGGTCATCCCCAAAGATTTTGTCTTCACTCCTCCTGCTTTGCTGAATTTGTTTTGTGAGCCTGAGCACTCTGTGAACTTTGTCACTGCTAAATAGCTAATTGAGTGCTACCAGTGAGCCTGCAGCACTGATTGTACCACTCACTTGAGTAGCCTTTTCAAACATGTCCCAGGCCTGCCATAGCAGCCTGCATGTGCAGATAGAAACTGTGATAAAGAAACCTTTTATGCAGGCCTAAACCTTCTTTTCTAATACACATAAGCCGCCCCTACATAGGCCCTAAATTACCCATCGGCAGGGTGTATTATATTTAAAAAGTTGGCCATGTAATTTTAAGTTTTACATGTCGTAGTAGAGAAAACACTCTAAATTTGTTTTTCACTGCTGCAAGGCCTACCTCTCCTATAGGATAACATTGGGTTACCTTATTACATTTATTAAGTGATAACGCTTGTGTGGAGGCAAGTAGACATGCCATGTTTGGTGTTTCAGGAATTTTAATTTAAAGCCCTCTCTTATGGTAAAGTCGGATTTTAAGTCACAATTCTGAAAATGCAACTTTTAGAAGTTGGCATTTTTTTGTCCTAACCATTTGGTACCTGCAGCCTGTTCCAGGGTCAGATGACTAGGTGTAGTTGGCAGTTTGACTTTGTTTATTCCTCCCACACATTATCACAATGGAGGGTCTAGGTATTGGCAGGATGGACCTTCCTGGCTTGATCCAGGAGAGGGCAGAGCTGCCACCTCCTACTCTTGTAGGTCAAAGGCACTGGCCCAGCTCTTTCACAAAGGTCTTAATTCTAGCCCATGGTGCCTCCAGACAGATTGGGACCAGGGAGGCAGGACATTCCTGACACTTCTGTAAGGAGAAAACTCCATAAACTTCTCCCACTTCAGAGGGTGTACCAGGTATGAAATGGGACCTCCAGATCCACTCTTCAGTACATCCTGGACCTGTGGAATACTACTGAAGAAGGGCACCTTTGCTGCCCTGAAGCCTGAGGCCTGCCATGCTTTCTGAGAAGGACGATTGGACCTGTATCCTTCATCCCAGGCTAAAGTGACTCCACAGATCATCCAAGGGTCAGCTGACTGACCTTTTCTGAGCTACATGGACACAACAAGCTCCAGAGGTCCCTCTGAAACTGCCCAGGTGACCTGGTGCAACTGGATATGCCTGGACCTGGACATGCCTGTGTCCCGATTGCCTCTGCTAGAGTGAGTTTTTAAACTCCAAAAGGTGCCTCTCATGTCCTGGACTGTAGGTGTGGCATCAATTGAGCTCCTCCTTGAAAAAAAGGAGAAAGCCCGAAGTTTTGGTCACTTTGCAAATGTGAACTGTCCCGTTCACCCCCAGATTTTAATGTCTGCGCAGACCGCCAACATGAAGCTCTGGTGCACGCGACTCTTTGCACTACTATAACCACTATGGACAACCGGCAGTGTGAGACACCAACATGAATCTTCAGCAGCGAGTGTTTGTGACAGCTGATAGGGATTTTCAGGCTACAGTAATTACCATCAGCAACGCCCGGCTTGCTCTTCATACTAAAGCAACAACCATCCACGATGCTCTCCCTGCTCTTTGCAATCTCCTCCACTGCAAATGGAACTCTTTGCACTGGACTTTAGAAGGTTTTTTAGTGGGCCAACCTGGTCCCTTTATCCGACATGCATTTCATTGTGGTCAGACTGAACTTGTGACTTTCACCCAGTCTCGCACAATCAGATAACCATGGGTGGTGCTTTATACTTTTAGGTGCTATACTTACCTTAAATCTTTGAAATTGCATATCTCAGGTTCTACCGACTCGATTTAAAAAAAATATTTTGGTGTCAAATAATTTATGAAAATGTACTCTAGTTTTCTTGATTGGTGTGGGATTTGTCTTGTGTTATGTTTTTACTTTATTACTGTTTGTGTACTGCATAAATACTTTACACATTGCCTCTAAGGTAAGCCTGACTACTTTTGTGCTAAGCTACCAGAGAGTTAAGAAAAGGTTTTTTTAAGGGACTTTTTGTGGTTCACCCTGAGAGGGATTGTGACTGTTGCTTGAGAAGGGCTCGCACCCCCCTCAATCAAAAACAGAATTTCTCACATGTAGCTCCTACAGGCCTACCTCTATTTACAGGCATACTAGCATCCAGGCTAAATCCCTGTATACCTGGTTTGATAGAGCCCGACCAAGCAGGTTTTACCCTTAAGAGGTGCTGTCCAGACAATAAGAACACTCAATGTCATTGATAACGTAAGCAACTCTGCAAAGGAAGCCATATTATTTGCTCTGGACCTGACAAAGTGTTCCATAGAGTACTCTGGCCGCGTCATAGAGACATTGAAATGCTTAGGTTTAGGGGCTAAATTCTGCCAATGTATCCCCTGTGGGTATAGCTTTCCTATAGCAAGAGTGAGGGTAAATGGCATTTTTACCCATCCCTTCACTATTCGAAGAGGGATGTGGAAGGGCTACCCCCATCACAGCTGCTTTTTGGCCCTGAGGGTGACAGCCAATGTGAAAATGAAGGTGGTAAAAGGTGGTTGGGATAGCCGTTCAATACTTCTGTTTGTAGATTATGTCATTGTTGCACTCACAGAGCCTGCTTCCTCTCTTCCTGCTTAGGTGGAGGAAATTGAAAATTTCTGCTTTGTCTTGGGTATAAACTAAACCTACAAAAGTCACAAATAATCAATCTCTCAGACCCACAAGGCCAACAAGAGATACTTTACTTCAGGTTCCTGATAATGTGAGCAAACCATTATAAATCAGACCTCTGACTACAAATAGTGAATAGCCTCTCAGCAACAACTACTCTCAATTACCACAGCCTTCTCTGAGAAATACAATGAGATATAACCTGTCCTTATTGGAAAAAATAGCTGCCCTGAAAATGAACACCCTTCCCAAAATGTTGTTTTTGTTCCAATTCCTTCTCTTCCAGCCTCTTGCAATTCTGATAATAAAAATACAGACAGAATTGAATAGATGTGCCTGGAGAGGTCAAATGCCATGCATGCAAAACATGTTGTCACGTAGACTCCCAAAAGATGGTGGACTGGGTATTCCCAAAGTCGCAGAATACTTCCAAGCTACCCAATTCAGATGTAGGGTATGTTGCAGCAGATATGCTAATATGAGAATATTCTAATGATTTGTGTATATATGCTAATGAGAAAAATGACATTTGAAAACGTATAAATGAAAATAATGTGTAATATGCTAAATGTTCCCGCAGGGGGGTGGTCACCATCTGTGTTAACAATATTAAATAATGTGAAATTTGTACGAAATATGTAATAATATGCGATAACTGATTATATAACCTATGTTTTATGATGCTTCGTATCCTTAGCTTAGCCGAACTAGAGGCCTGGTCGGCGCTGGGCCTTGCTTGCTTAAACATGGAAGATGCGATGAGCTGCAGAGGACTGAAACTGGAGAAAAGGACCTTGAACTATACAGAGTTCAGAGATGAGCTCTGCTAGAATTTTCTGCAAATTCACCAGCGGACAGGAGACGATCAGAACAAATTGATACAATTATCTGTAGAGTAGGCTAAATGTACTTTCCCAGGATCTGAGCAATAGAGCCACTGACTAAGAGACAGTAAGCAACAATTTTGTTACCTGAAGAGCCGGATGATGTACTCATCGATGGAGGGACCAATCATATTAATGGAACTTGATGCTTGTACAGATGCAGACAAGTGGTAAACAAAAACTATAGGTGAGAGTCATAATCCCTGATAAGGTTGACCAATTAGCAAATTGTGGGATGGACTGAGAGACCCTAATAAAAAGTCATGACACGAGAAGGGAAGTCAGAGTGGAGAGGCGAAAGTTGATGACGTCGGGAGACGCTGTCCGAAGTGCTGAAATTTGGGCTTGCTCACTGTAAGCCCGAGCCTTGCTGATGACTGATGACCTGGAGACGAAGTCTGACCCGTTGCTAATCTATCTTGGATAGGTAGCTATAATTGATTGACCGACTAATATGTGCTTTTTCCTTCTAGGTACCAACTGCGCTGCTTAATTTTTTTTTTCTCTTAGTTAGATATTTTTCCAAATTGAGACTTTTTGACTAAATTCTTTTTCGCATGAAGACCTACATGCTGATGCTAATCTGAGATAGGTAGGCTGTCAAGGGCGACTAAATGGTGACTTTGACTTTTGACAGACTGATTGCCAGCTTAGATTGATGCTGCTTTTGCTTATTAATAAAACCTATGATGAATTATTGCTCAGGATGCTAATAAAATTTGATTAACCATGGATTCATTAGATAAAGGTTTTTGATTAGAATTGTAACTAATAGAGAATAAAACGAACTAACTCAGTTGAGAGTGATGGTGTTTTGTTATTAGACTAAGTTTTGGTGTTATATGTTGGTTAGAATTATTGCTGATGTTTTTCCCTATTCGCCACTTGGCTAGGATACTCTATGCGATCCAAAAGATTCATCGACCTAAATGCGTCCCCTTGTAAGTTTACTTACTAAGGACAAGGCGCGCTAGCAGGTACAATGGGGTAGAGAGTTGGCAGAAAAGCTTTGTTGTTTTCATGGATCAGCTAGTGGCTGGGACACATATATGGAAGGTCCCCTGGTTATATAAGCAGCAGGGGGCTTGGGGACTCTACCACTCTGTGGTAACTAAATCTACACTCCAGTCTGTGACAACGTTTCAGAGATGAAAGGGCTGATGACCTATCCATCCCCATATACACCAAAAACATTCAACCTTGACTTTACTCCCACTATGACCAGAGATCTCTTCAGGGCATGGCAAAGCATAGGATGTCGGAGAATGGGCAACCTATTTGACACAACAGGTATCATCCCCGTTGAACAACTGAAAAAGGAATATGGCCTCTATGAAATAGGTGCAGGTTAGGCTCTAGGTGCTTAGCAAATTCATGGAGACCCTTCCAAGTAGACTGTTGAAGATTTTCAAGAGATGACTTCTTTTGAAAGGCAATGCAGAAATACGTTTTTGGAAATATATAACTTACTGATGCAGGCTACCCGGAGAAAGAAGTCAGCAGCCCAGTGGAGAAGGGAGGCTGAATTGGGCTACACTCTCATTGACAAAGGAACAGGACAACGTGCTCCACAGAATGCATAGTACAGCACGAAATGCTTCAGGCAGCGGGCATTGACAAAGATAATGTAATATTGGTATATTACCCCAGTCCGAATACACAACTCATACCCCAATAGAGTGGAGAGATGTTGGAGGGAGTGCAGCAATAAGGGTATGTTGCTTCACCTCCTCTCGAGCTCCTCCAAGCTGTCTGGGTACTGGAAAAGTGTGCTTGATGACATTGACGTATGGGATACAGGTCCCACGTTTCCCAGCACACACCATGCATGTCCTTCCAAATAAGATCATTAAAGGTAGGCAGATAGCACTTGCAGTATGTTCAGCACAGCAAGAGATTCTCCTCCACTGGGGAACTGACTAACCCTCAGAGCATAAAGGCTGGATTTAACAAGTATGGGTATGGAAAAGTTAACAATATAATTTGAGAAATGTGGTCCTCTTACATAACTTTTCTGTCCACAGAATTCAGCTAACCTGCCCCAAATATTTGAAGATATTGCGCATACCTGACAAAACAAATAAGGGCATGATTCACAAAGGTTTGTGTAAGTTTACTCTTTTTCAGTATTCACAAGGCTGCAATTTAATGATAAGTATTCTGATAAGTTTATGAGTGTGGAGACTCACGAGCGAGGGCGGAGAACTTTGCACATAAAAAGATAGGCCACACCACTCATAAACCTACTATTAAATTGCAATTGTGTGAATAATGTAAAAGAGTAAACTTACACAAACATGTAAGTGTACATTTGTGAATCAGGCCCTGTGAGTTCAGGACAGGAGAAATCACTTGATTGGGGCAGAGCTGAGAGAGACTTACCATTTAATGGCCTGGTGAGACAAATAATTCACTCAAGAATGTAGACATCATAAAAGTGTATAGGGTTCTTTGGTTAGTGTTGGGGATTGGTTGGGGTGACCGAGTGAGTTACCATATTGATTCAGTATCCTGCTGGTCTCCAGACTGTAAGCAGAATAACTGCTGTATTTTTTTATATTGTAACATGCCAATAAAAAAAATGTATCCATAATATAGTTTCTCATGTTATGTGTTGTGTGATGCCTTAAGGGGTAAGAGGTGAAAACTATTAATTTATGAACATTATCTTCTATCTTCAATTATTTACTGTTTTCCCTTCTCTGTTCAGATGGTGAAATAGACTTTGACGAGTATAGATATGAATGATATGAATGTGATTGGGCTAATTTTCATAACTTGTTGGTTAGTGTGAGGTGTAATGACATTCCTAGATCTGCTGATTGGTCTGGAGTCTACACAGAAGACTTTGTTTTGCAAACTGGTGGCTCACCTCTTCTTGCCACCGGTAAATATGCTTAAAACAAGCATAATCTGAGCATCAGGCCTTGCCATAAAATTAAGTTTTCCTAGCTAGAACAGATTTTATTGAAGGAGCAAGAGTCCTCACACACCCAGTTGGGTGTCATGCTTCATCATCGGACAAGCTCCTCGTCAGACCGGCGCTGCAATGTCTGACGGGCACCACCCATTGGGGGGCTCTTTGCCGGAGATCTTTTCTCGGGAGCGCGTCCAAGGGTAGGTCGAGCCGCCCTCCACCAGGTCCAGACAAAGGCGGTCATTCTGACCCTCGCGTTAAAAACCGCCATGGCCGTGGTCCGCGGGAGCACCGCCAACAGGCTGGCGGTGCTCCTTTGGGCATTCTGACCGCGGCGGTACAGCCGCGGCCAGAAGCGGAAAGTCGGCGGTGTACCGCCGGCTTTCCGCTGCCCAGGGGAATCCCAAGCTGCGCCGCCATGGGGATTCCGACCCCCATACTGCCATCCTGTTCCTGGCGGTTTCGCCCGCCAGGAACAGGATGGCGGTATGGGGTGTCATGGGGCCCCTGGGGGCCCCTGCAGTGCCCATGCCAATGGCATGGGCTCTGCAGGGGCCCCCGTAAGAGGGCCCCACTTAGAATTTCAGTGTCTGCTTAGCAGACACTGAAATTCGCGACGGGTGCTACTGCACCCGTCGCACCCCTTCCACTCCGCCGGCTCCATTCGGAGCCGGCTTCCTCGTGGAAGGGTGTTTCGCGCTGGGCTGGCGGGCGGCCTTTTGGCGGTCGCCCGCCAGCCCAGTGGGAAACCCAGAATGACCGCCGCGGTCTTTTGACCGCGGTACGGTCTTCTGGCGGTTCCCGCTTGGCGGGCGGCTCCCGCCGCCCGCCAAGCTTGGAATCACCCCCAAAGTGTGTTATATCCTGATCTGGCTTATGGCCCGTGTGATCCCATGAAGCCCTTACTCAATTTGGGAGGGGTGACGAATAGGAACTAAATACAGGGTCACAATGGACTCGTGTAAGTGACTGACGATAACTTTTTTTGACTGTCAGCCTAGATATGTAATAGCTTACTTAGCTTTGAATTGGAGAAGTTCTTTTACACTAGGTCCTGAAGAAGCGTCATTGGATCCATCCTGGATCGCTGAGACGCGAAACATGTCGACCCGATTCTGAGGTGGGTCTTGTAGTTTCCTGAACCCCCGTTATTAGACATACAGTTTGAGAGTGGTTGAGCATCATCTCTATCTCACTCTCTCTATTGATATTTTAACCTTGACCTTCACCCTACATAGACAGAATAAAGTTAGCACTCAGTAAGGGTCCTGAGCCAATTTTATTTTTTCTTTCTTTGAACTCTCCCCGTTTTTCTTTCTCCTTACTCATTTACGGGATAGTGTCGCATCATCGAGAAAAGATCTCCGGCAAAGAGCCCCCCAATGGGTGGTGCCCGTCAGACATTGCAGCGCCGGTCTGACGAGGAGCTTGTCCGATGATGAAGCATGACACCCAACTGGGTGTGTGAGGACTCTTGCTCCTACTAATTAGGATCCCAGAGTACTTTCCCTGTCTCACCTTGGTTTCTTAGGAACAGTGTATTGCTTTAGTAGTCACTTTCGTTGGAGGGTATACACTGGACCTTTAATCCTCCTAATCCCCTGTATTTTTGATGTGTTCAGATTTTATTGAAGACACATAGATGAATATCATCTATCTGCTATCTTCTCAAACATTTCAGTTTTCTTCATAAGATTCTTTATGTTGCAATTCACATTTCGTCAGCAAGAAAAGAGTCTGTAGATTGGTGAGGACTTTCACATATTGTCTAGGTCCAGCCCTGATATATACCGGATTTCTTCCCCTCAATCTGTAGTCCTTGATACACGGTTTTATGAAGGTGTAGATTTTTTGTGTGTTTTTTCATGGCTGCTAAAATACAAGATGCTAAATTCGAAAAATTAACACTTGCCTGCACTTTGCTTTACGTTTCTATCTGGGACAAAGTGACTTGATTATACCAAAGTGCAACACCTCTATGTTTAGACAACTGGACAATTTAACTTCATATAATGCCATGCTCGCTGCTGTCATTTCTAGAATCCTTCTATTCAGTTCATGACATGGGATGACTGGAAAGCATTCTCACCCAGTAAGATCCCTGATACTTACATTTTGCTTTTCCTCTTGGTCACAACTTTCAATTCATACAGGACCAAGTCAGTTTTTCATCTTTCCAACATCAATAAATTCAGTAACAGTGCCTTGCATAATAGTAGCACGTTTTATTTACAGTACACACAACTGCCAAAAACTGCATGCAATTAAGTTAGCATTTAGCGGTAGTTCGTACACTTCGTAATACATAATAATATTCAACCTTTTTTGTAAGCAGTCTAAAACAAATCCTCATTGCAATCTTGGATTCCCATACTATCAGGTGACCCCAGCTGCGCCCTTTTCTGTAAAACGCATTATCATAGAAAGAGGGAAACCCATACTCCCCACACCTTGAAGATTAAGCTAAATACTATCAGTGGGGCCTATATCTCACAACTGCCATAGGCTTTGGCCAGTTCATTTAAAAATGTTCTTTTGCAGGCTGTGATGCCATGTTTGCGATGTGTTTGCCATGATGTTGCCTCAAAAAGGTGAACTTTCCAGGTCACTTAAAGTATTTGATGCTTTATCTTTTTTACTGTAGATATGGATTAATGCACTTGTTTCATAATCCATTGCCTGCTGCTTAATGTGCAGAATTCAACAGCAGAAAATATGATTCTAATTCAAGTCGATAAAAAGTTACTAAAATGCTCTACTCATGGAGCGTTTCAGTGGTGGACACTTTGGCCCTCATTACAACCCTGGCGGTAAATGCTGCTTACCGCTGTGCAGAAGACCACAAACATACCGCTGCAGCCGCGGAAATCCGCTACAGCTATTACGACTCATAGCTTGGAATCCGCCACAATCCAGACACCCACACAAGTCCGCCACACCAAAGGTGAGTGATAAACTGGCGCTAACAAAACCTCAACCGTCACACCAACAGGAATACGCCCACACTATCACGACCCACGAATCACGCGGCGCTCTTTCAACCACGGTATTCCATTGGTGGTACACACCGCCGCGCTCAAAATACACACACATATGCAAAACACAACCACATTGGACAATTCGAAATACACACACCTGACACACATACACACACCACACCCACACACACAATCCAATATAAAACACACACCCACATCACCCACAAACCCTTACTACCAAAAATTTGAAAGAAGACCAGAGAGAGAGAGACTACCTAACACAACACTAGTATCCACAGACACACAACACCATCACTCACACAACATCCACACACCTCAAACAACACATAACACATCCCCTCACACATCACAACACACACCACCTCACACATCACCCACACCACATCATGGCACCTCAACGACACCCCAGGTTCTCTGAGGAGGAGCTCAGGGTCATGGTGGAGGAAATCGTCCGGGTAGAGCCACAGTTATTAGGATCACAGGTGCAGCACACCTCCATTGCAAGGAAGATGGAGCTATGGGGCAGAATGGTCAACAGGGTCAACGCAGTGGGACAGCATTCAAGAACAAGGGATGACATCAGGAAGAGGTGGAACGACCTATGGGGGAAGGTGCGTTCCGTGGTCTCCAGACACCAGATTGCTGTACAGAGGACTGGTGGTGGACCCCCACCTCCTCCCCCCCAACTAACAACATGGGAGGAGCAGGTCTTGGCACTACTGCATCCTGAGGGCCTCGCAGGAGTAGCAGGCGGACTGGACTCTGGTAAGTCAAATCTTTACTACTATATCCCCCACCCCACCCGCATGCTATCACATACTCCCACCCTCACCCTCACCCCCATCACTCCAACACCTCACATATGCCCCACTATCACAACCCACCCATCCCAATACCAAGCCCTGCATGCAGCACCAAAGCATGGACACCCATCACCAAAGCATGTCCACTACAGATACCCACACAGACCCCAAACCAACTATCACACAAGGACCAAGACAAGAATGCAAGCACTGGAGTACAGGGTCACTCACCCATTGCACACAATGGCACACACAGTTACAATAATCCTTCCTTTACACCCCTGCAGTCCCCCAACCCAACGTCACCGGACAGGAGGTACCAGACATATCCAGTCCCCCCACAGAAGAGACCCACAGTGATGACAGCAGCTCTGCACAACTGGATCAAGATGACCAGCCCGACCCATCAGGAACCTCTGGACAGTCGGTTCCCCTGACACTGGCACAAACCACCAGAGACCCATCCCCCTCAGGAAACACCAGCACAGCACCCACCCAGCGGGCCCATCCCTCTGACCCCAGGACACGTCAAGCAGCAGTGTGTCCACCACTACAGGGAACCCAGGCAAACCCACCAACCCAAGAAAATCAGGGACCTGGGGGCAGTGGCAGTGGGCACACGGTTCAGGGGACAGAGGCTCAGGAAAACAGGGAAACTGGGAGGACTGCTGTGCGACGGGGGAGGACAGGCCCAGGGAACCCACTCTCCACGAGGCCCTCTCTAACATCATGGGAGCTTACCATCATTCCCAGGAGACGATGGCAACGGTACTGGCCAGGTTTCAGGAGACCCAGCGGCTGCAGAAGGAACACTCTCTGGGGATCAGGGAGGACCTGAAGTCCATAAACAACACCCTGGTCACCATTGCAGGGGTGCTGCAAGACCTTGTCAACACCAGGAGGGACAACAAGGGGCCCCTGACACTAGCCTGGACGATGAACAGCCCTCCACCTCCGCCGGCGCTAGTGGACAGGAGACACCTCCACAGGAACATGACACCAGCACCCCAGCCCCTGCAGATGGAGAACCACCCCGCAAACAGTCCCTGAGATCCAGGAACAAGACAGAGAATATTGGCAAGACCCCTGCCAGGAAATGAGACCCCCCTGAATGTCACCCTTCTGTCCCACTTTGTCACCCTGTCCATCCTTAAACTGCCATTGCTCCACTTCCTATGCCCCTTTGGACAATGAACCTGTGAAACAAATAGACTGGACTCTGCCATGGACATTCCTCCACCATCACCCCTGCCCATTTTACAACCCCCTTCACTTACTTGCACATAAATAAACACACTTCAATCACAAAACAATCTGGAGTCAGTCTGTGCTTTCACAAATGTGTAATTGCAATAACCATGGAATATAGCAATGTCAAATTAAATGTGCACATACCGATGTAACACAGCTGTAGGGCTGGAGGAAATATAGCAGAGGACACAAAGTGGGACCCACATCTGTGAAATGGAAAGGCAAAGTGACAAGTCAGGGTCCATACACTGAGTGAAAATGACAGACTTATGCTAGCTCCAACAATAGTATGAGATGTGGGAGGCAGTGACATCTTCTTACCTGTGTCTCACTGGAAATATTGCATGATTATGTTGTTTCTGTTGTCAATATCCTCTTCTTCTGCCTCCTCTTCTTCACTGTCCACAGGCTCCACAGCTGCCACAAGACCACCAGCTGGACCATCCTCCTGCAGAAAAGGCACCTGCCGTCGCAAAGCCAGGTTGTGCAGCATACAGCAAGCCAAGATGATCTGGCACACCTTCTTTGGTGAGTAGTAGAGAGAACCACCTGTCATGTGGAGGCACCGGAACCTGGCCTTCAGGAGGCCGAAGGTCCTTTCTATCACCCTCCTAGTTCGCCCATGTGCCTCATTGTAGCGTTCCTCTGCCCTTGTCCTGGGATTTCTAACTGGGGTCAGTAGCCATGACAGATTGGGGTAACCAGAGTCACCTGCAAATGTCGAGGGACAACTGTTAGACACACTAACCCATAGGGACAACCCCATACCCAGACAACTAATCACACTGTATAGGGTCCCTGTCCTCACCTATTAGCCACACACTGTGCCTCTGGAGTTGCCCCATCACATAAGGGATGCTGCTATTCCTCAGAATGTAAGCGTCATGAACGGAGCCAGGAAATTTGGCATTCACATGGGAGATGTACTGGTCTGCCAAACACACCATCTGCACATTCATCGAATGGTAGCTCTTCCGGTTTCTGTACACCTGTTCACTCCTGCGGGGGGTACCAAGGCCACATGTGTCCCATCAATGGCACCTATGATGTTGGGGATATGTCCCAGGGCATAGAAGTCACCTTTCATTGTGGGCAAATCCTCCACCTGAGGGAAAACGATGTAGCTGCGCATGTGTTTCAGCAGGGCAGACAACACTCTGGACAACACGTTAGAGAACATTGTCTGGGACATCTCTGATGCAATGGCCACTGTTGTTTGAAAGGAACCACTTGCCAGGAAATGGAGTACTGACAGGACCTGCACTAGAGGGGGGATTCCAGTGGGATGGTGGATAGCTGACATCAAGTCTGGCTCCAACTGGGCACACAGTTCATGGATTGTTGCACGATCAAGTCTGTAGGTGACTACTACGTGTCTCTCTTCCATTGTTGACAGGTCCACCAGCGGTCTGTACACCAGAGGATGCCGCCATCTCATCACCTGCCCCAGCAGACGTGCCCTATGGATGAGAACAGCGAACAGAGAGTTAGCCAACACTGAGGTATCACAACATGTTATTGCACACATTTATCAATCCGCAATGTGCCTGTTACTCTGTGTATTCAAGGCCTACATTGTTGTGACGCAGTTGATATTGATGCCATGTGGCCCCCTGAAATGGTGGTACAAGGGGATATGAGGTAACTGCGCTGGTGTTGTAGACCGTGGCGCAATCCTGCATTGGTTAACATTGGGCCCTATGGGTTCCAGGAGCCAATGACGATGTACGCCGGTGGTGACGGTACGCATAGCTGTGGACGTGACAGCCATTTTCTGTCTGCTCACTCACTTTATACCTGACCTTCCACAGGAGAGGACCTACCCTGCAAGTGCTGCTGTGACCTCAGTCTGGAAGCGACAATGGCTCATGTGTCTAGGGAAAGGGCCCCTGCCTTCACTTCGGAGGAGTTGGCGAAACTAGTGGATGGGGTCCTCCCCCACTACACACAACTGTACGGTCCTCCAGACAAACAGGTGAGTACACTGTGAGCTTGCTGCATGGGCCGTGCCTGTTTGGAGTAGTGTGGATGGATGATAAATGGGGGGGGGACTGAGGCCTGCATGTGCGGACGGTGAGTGTATGTGCTTCAGGGCAAGGGTGGGAATGTGGGCGTGTATGACGGTCCAGATGGGTAAAGATTTTCCTTTTCCCCTGTACTGTTCCTCTAGGTCAGCGTCCACAGAAGAAGTATGTTTGGCGTGCCATCGCCAAGGACGTCCGGACCCTGGGGGTCCACCACAGACGGAGCACCCACTGCCGTAAAAGATGGGAGGACCTTCGCCGCTGGAGCAAGAAGACGGCGGAGGCCCAGCTGAGGATGGCCTCCCAACGTGGGAGGGGTGCCCATCTCACCATGACCCCCTGATGTTCCGGATCCTGGCGGTGGCGTATCCGGAGTTGGATGGGCACTTGAGGGCATCACAGCAGCCAGAAGGGGGTGAGTACATTCTCATTCAGCTGACTCTGCACGCATTATGAGGTGTCTGGGTGGGGGAGGTGGGCTATGGGTTCTCCTAGGCCAGGACGATCTTGGTAGGCAAGGTCCCCTGTGAGGCAAGCTCATTGGCACCCCAACCCCACTAGTGGTTACTGCCATCTACATCTAGTCAGGCTCCTGTGACTTCCATGTGTGCAGCAGTCGGGCTCAGGACTTGTACCCCATGGGCATGTGAATAATCTAGGAACTGTAAGTGCATGGCGTAGTGCAGAGGGATGCTGTGTCTGTAGTGTCCACCAACAGTAGTTGTGTTGCATGCACTGACCATGTCTTTCTTGTGTCTCCCCCCCCCTTTTGTGGTCTCCCTGTTCTTGTGTGCAATAGCATCATCAGGCAGAGGAGCGGTGGCACCGGAGCAGAAGGGAGCTGCATCCCACTTGGCCCTGGAGGGTGAAATAACGGAGTCTGAAGCCACCAGTGGGATGGAGGGCGAGGGGAGCTCCACGGCGGGGACAGGATCAGGCAGCAGTGACAGCGACTCCTCCTCTGATGGGAGCTCCCTTGCGGTAGCGGGCCCCTCTGTGCCCCCGCATCAACAGGTACAGCCGCCACCCCCCTACCAGCACCGCCCTCCCAGCAGCCTCTCAGCGTGTGTCCCGTGCCCGCTCACCCAAGAGGGTGGGCATCTCCTTCGCCCCAGGCACCTCAGGCCCTGCCCCAGTCAGCCCTGCTGCCCTCAGTGAGGAGGCTATTGACCTCCTGAGATTTCTCACTGTTGAGCAGTCTACCATTCTGAATGCCATCCAGGGTGTTGAGAGGCATTTGCAACAAACAAATGCATACCTGGAG
The DNA here is from genome assembly GCF_031143425.1 of Pleurodeles waltl. Taxonomy (NCBI): domain Eukaryota; kingdom Metazoa; phylum Chordata; class Amphibia; order Caudata; family Salamandridae; genus Pleurodeles; species Pleurodeles waltl. The sequence goes on from NC_090436.1 coordinate 733,067,087, forward strand.
GGCATTCATTCTGGCCAGGCAGCCTAACAGAGAGCATTTCAGGCTCTGGCCTCAGCACTGATGGCAGCCATTGTCCCTGTGTCCAGCCTCCCCCCTCCAACTTCCTCCACCCAGACCCAATCCCCTGTACCTCAGCCTATCCCAAGCACACCATTAGACCAGCATGCACACACATCAACACACAAGGGTGGCTCAGGCAAACATAAGCATCACACATCCCACAGGCACTCACACAAGCATCATACCCATGCACACATACCAACATCCACTGCCTCCACTGTGTCCCCCTCCTCCACGTCTTCCTCCTCCCTCACAGTCTCGTCTCCACTCACACCTACATTCCCTACATCTCCATCATCAGCACGCCCATCACCACACACCGCTCACGTGCACTCACCACCCCACCAGCATTCACACATCCCCTGTGTCCTCTCCCAGTGTGTCTGTGAGCCCTCCTCCCAAAGTACACAAATGCAGGCACACACCCACCCAACAGCCATCCACCTCACAACAGCCTCCAGCCAATGCACCTTCACCCAAATTCAGCAGACGCACACCTCCTACAACCACTACCTCTTCCTCCACTCCCAAACCCCCTCCATCTACCCGTCCCAGTGGGTTTAAAAAACTTTTCTTGGCTAATATTGACCTCTTTCCTACACCCCCCTTGTCCTTCCCCTAGGGCCAGGCTTTCCAGGTCCCAGCCCAGCACCTCAGCCACCACATCCCCAGCCACAGTGGTGCCAGCAACTGTGGGGTATTGGAGTGCGCCAAACATCAGGGCTGCCAGTGTGCCACGGAGCGAGGGCAAGGACATTCCGCAGCCTGCCAAGTAAAAAAGGTGCCCACATCCCGGAAGAGAAGCCGAAAACACCTGCCACCAAGGGGTCAGGGAAAACAAAAGGGGATAGTGGCAAGACAGCTGCACCACCATCAAAGGTGGGTAAGGGCCAAAAAGTGAAGGACAGGTCAGGAGAGGGCATGGTGGCACCGACTGAGGGACCAGTGTCACACCTTCTGTCCACGTCGACGCCAACCTGTACGGCGGAGAACACCGCCACCTGCACCGCCACCGAGCCCGCAGCCAGCACCGCCACCACAGAGCCCGCAGCCAGCACCGCCGCCACAGAGCCCGCAGCAAGCACCACCTCGACTGACACCGCCGCAAGCACCGCCAGCGGCCCGCGACATCCTGAGACAATAGCACCACCTCTGACATGGCTACCATCCCCAGTGGTCAGTCGTGGTGGTGAGTTTGTGGACCCTGGGCAGCTTCCATGAAGCATCACTGTCATCACAGTTGTCACCTGCATATGGAATGCGAAGCCACAGCAGTGTGGGGTATGTGTCTGTCTCCATGGCGTATCATCCTACCTGTACCTCGGCAATCTCGTGGCACACACACCCAGGCGAGTGTTTTGTTCCAGCAACAATGCACGTGGAGCACTCTGGGCACAAAGCCCCCTCCAGAACCAGTGGAGAAAGGCATCCACTACCTCAGTCCTTGGTAGGATGAAGCACTCTGGGCATCAAGCCCCCTCCAGAACCAGTGGAGTATTACATCCACTACCTCAGTCCTTGGCAGGATGAAGCACTCTGGGCACAAAGCCCACTCCAGAATCAGTGGAGACTGTTATCCACTTGAGACTGTGGCTTTGCACTCCCCAGGATAAAGCAGTGGGCAAACCACCAACTGTAAAGACTTGAGAGACTGTGGCTTTGCACTCCCCAGGATGCAGCAGTGGCCAAACCACCCACTTGAGAGACTTGAGAGACTGTGGCTTTGCACTCCCCAGGATGCAGCAGTGGGCAAACCACCCACTGAAATGACTTGAGAGACTGTGGCTTTGCACTTCCCAGGATGCAGCAGTGGGCATACCACCCAGTGAACAGACTTGAGAGACTGTGGCTTTGCACTCCCAGGATACATCAATGGGCATGGAGCCCCCTCGTGGAGCAGTGGAGTTGTGCGTTCATCAGGCTGAGGTGCTCCCCCTCCCCCTGAGGTGCCTGTATATTTTCTATCTGATGCCTCTCCAGTGTTCGCTCCGTTTGGAGTCAGGTATCTAGTGTGGGCCTCGCCCATGCATTTTGAGCCCAGTGGTCCACGGACAATGATTGTTGCACTATCCAGACTTGTGTATTTGGTGTACATATTTGTATATACTGGATTTGGACTTTTGACTTATGTATTTTTATTGATTGCAATCGTGACAATCATTTCCTTTTGTCCTGGCGTTATTCAAGGGGGGGTGGTGGGGTGTATATGTAATGTTGCGGCATGCATTTGTGTATATGTTGTTGTGGGTGGGGGTGGGGGTGTTGCGTGTTGCATGTGTGTGTCGCTCTCTTTTCACTCCCCCCTCCGCTGTGTTGTAGGTGCAGTACTCACCGTGGTCGCCGCTGCCGTCATTGGAGCTCCTGATAGAGGAGCAGGAAGACCATCGCCGGCAGTATCTGTAACTCTGGCTCCATGGCGTCCTGGTTCCCCGTGGGTTGTGGAGAGGTGAGTGTTTTTCCTTCTGTGTACTGTTTCCGCCGTGTTTTTATTTGCATTAGTTCCACCCCGGAAAAGGTGGCGGATAGCCGTGTTGTGATAGGGTGGGCGGTACATGGTCTTCCGCCTGTCTGTTGGCGGTGACCACCGCGCTGTTTGTTTGTACCGCCGTGGCGGTTGGAGTGTTAAAGTGGCTGTGTATGTTGACAGTTTCCGCCACGGTCGTAATCCCAATTTTTTTCTGCCTGTTGGCGGTATTACCTCCGCTTTAACACCAACCGCCAGGGTTGTAATGAGGGCCTTTGTGTCACTCTGGGTTACTTGGATGTGTTTAATATACATATTTAATAGATATTTCTGGAATTCCAGGGACCTTGGCTGCAATGGCAAGTTTTGGTGGAACAGAGTACATCTGTGCACCTCAGTGCAGACACACATATAGGGCTCTGGCAAACATGCATATTTCCATCCATACTGCAACGCACAACCTTTACTATGTCTCAGCAATTCTTTGCAGAACAATCTGATCTCATCTCAATCCGAATGCCTGGCACCCACAGGGAATATTCATGATGTAAACACTTGTCATCCTGTAAAGCAAAATCTGTTCTGCTTAACCATTGGACAAGATAATTGCACTATGCGGCCACGCATGTAGCAGATGTGGGCTATACAAATGCAAATGAACAAGCCATTCTACATCCTAGAACATGAAGGATTCTTGAATAAGGTTGATTGAAAAGAAGGTATATGTTCTTCACATTAAGCGAAAGAGTGTGCGAGTCCTGTAATCTGCTTATGGGCAAGCGTGAAAGAAATGCATTTTTATGCACACTAAATCTAGGTGAATATTGACGATCATGGAGAGAATCAATAGCAATGCTAATATTTCAAGCAACACACTACAACAATCACATTTGATGAGGTGCCTTGTGCAAGGGGAAAAACACAGCACAGTGCATCATCCGCTATGATCTCCAGTACTTGCTCTCTGATTAGTCTGCCTTTTGTGATGCAAAGCCTTGCACCATGATGCAGAGATGAATGTGTGCTGTGTAGCATAGGATTAGTACTGGAAGTATACACTTCAAGTGCAAATTCCTATGCCTAGACAAATTCAGAAGGATCCCACGCATTGAGCTTATGCCGTGTACTTCCGCACACACACAGTGAATGTTTTTTGAGAAATTAAAACATTTTCCTTTGTTAACAACCACTTTGAAGAAGTGTTAGTTTTTTATGCAAAACCCGGTCTGGCTAACATATCAGATCAGTGTTGGACCTTACCCTTTTTGCAGGGTTATTCCCGAACATTTTGGCCCTCATTATGACATTGGCGGTAAATCTCACCTACCGCCCTGCTGACTGCCGGCAACATGCTGCCGCCGGGCGGATATCCGTTCACCATATTATGACACACACACACCAATCCAACAGAATTTAGCCACAGACACAAGTCCGCCACACCAAAGTTCAATGATAAAGTGGTGGTATCAAAACCCACGCCGTTACACTAACAGAACAACGGCCACCACGGTATGACCCACGAATCACCACAGCAGGCATTCAGTGGCGGTAAACCATTAGCAGTACATACCGCCGCCCTCAAAATACACACACTCAAACAAAACAACACCACATTGGACAATTTAAACTACACACACCTGACACCCATACACACACCACACCCACACCAATATAAAACACACACCCACATTACCCACAACCCCTTACGAATACAAAACATTGGCATGAGACAGACACCACGACCACAGACAAAACCAGAGCCACATGCTACCTACACCTATACACCACCCACGCACCCTACATCACACACCCCAACACATCCCCCTACACACCCTCACCTACACAACTCACACAACACCCATGGCACCACAAAGACACCCCCGATTCTCAGAGGAGGAGCTAAGGGTTATGGTGGAGGAAATCATCAGGGTAGAGCCACAGCTATTTGGAGCACAGGTGCAGCAGATATCCATTGCTAGGAAGATGGAGCTGTGGCGGAGGAAAGTGGACAGGGTCAGCGCCGTGGGACAGCACCCAAGAACCAGGGATGACATCAGGAAGAGGTGGAACGACCTACGGGGGAAGGTGCGTGCCATAGCAGCAAGACATCAGCTCGCTATCCAGAGTACTGGCGGTGGATCCCCACCTCCTCCCCCACAACTAACAACATGGGAGGAGCAAGTCTTGGCAATCATGCATCCTGAGGGCCTGGCCGGAGTAGGAGGACTGGACTCTGGTAAGTCAACTCTATACTACTATCACCCCCCTACCTGCATGCCATTACATACCCCCACCCTCACCCTTACTCCCATCACTCTACCACCTCCCACACACCCCACCATCCCATCCCACCCATCCCAATGGCAAGCCCTGCATGTTCCACCAATGCATGAACATCACTCACAGCCCTGCATGGACACCTATCACCAAAGCATGCATACTAGAGAGAATCAGCTAGCCCACCACATACCAACTTACACAAGTTAAAACTGCCAGGGCAAATACAACCAAAGAGGGCAAGCCACTGATGCAAAATATGTCAGACACAGAAACAGTAACACAGCATTTACAACCCCACAGGTATCCCAGCCAATGTCCGCAGAGAAGAGGTGCCAGCACTATCCAGGCCCACAACTGAAGAGGACCACAGTGATGACAGCAACTCTGGTCGTCTGGATCTGGATAACAAACCTGGCCCATCAGAGACCTCTGGACAGTCGGTTACCCAGGCCCAGTCACAGACAACCACAGAGCCTACCCCATCTGGAAACACCACCACAGCACCCACCCAGCATACCCATACCTCTGTCTCCAGGACACATCATTCAGCAGTGTGTCCACCTCTAGAGGGACCCCAGGGCACCCCATACCCAAGACAATCAGGGACCTGGGGTCAGTGGCAGTGGGCACACGGTTCAGGGGACAGAGGCACAGGACAACAGGGAAACTGTGAGGAGTGCTGTGTACCGGGGGAGGACAGGCCCAGGGAACTGACTCTTCAGGAGACACTCACTGAGATCCTGGGAGAATACCAACATTCCCAGGACATGATGGGCCAGATCCTGGAATATGTGCAGGAGAACAGGCGGCTGCAGGAGGGATAGTACCAGGGGATCAGGGAGAACTTGCAGGCCATCAACACCTCCCTGGTCTCCACTGGAACATCCCAACATTATCAGGGAGGCAGTCTCATAACAGCGGGCCCTTCCTACTAGCCAGACATCTGAACTGCCTTCCACCTCGGCTGCCGCTAGTGGCCAGGCGGCCCTGCCACAGGCCCAACAGGCCACCAGCACCCCTCCCCCTGCAGAAGGTGAACCACCCCACAAACGATCCCTGCGATCCAGGCAGAAGCCAGAGACTATTGCGAAGACCCCTGCCAAGAAATGAGACTCTCCTGATTGTCACCCTTGTGTCCCACTCTGTCACCCTGTCCACCTTGAACTGCCATTGCTCCCCTTCCTATGTCCCCTTGGACTATGCACCTGTGCTACAAATAGACTGGAACAATATCCTGGACTTTCCTCCATCATCACCCCATCCCAATGCACTTGCCCCTCTTCTTCTTAGCACTTCAATAAACACCCTTTGAGAAAACTACAAGTATGGAGTGTGTTACATTTGTAAAGTATGTATTAGTTTAACCAGGTTCAAACATTGCAATTCAACTGTACAGTAATTGTTGACATAGGAAAGACCTGTGGTTTCCTGCAGTGATCACACCAGGAGTGATAGTGGGGCACCAACATCTGCAAAATGAATTGCCACAGGGTACAGTAAGTGGGCACAGAAGTGGGAAATAACTGCATGCCACTGCCAGAGATATTCTAAATAATGACAATGAAATGTGAAGTAACACTGCCTCACCTGTGTGTCATTGGAAGTATTGTCGTATCACTGCTGTTCTGTTGTCCTCATCCTCATCCTCTGCCTCTACATCCTCACTGTCCACAGGGTCCACTGCTGCCACGTAGCCATTTCCAGCCTCCTGCAGAAAAGGCACATGGCGTCTGAAGGCAAAGTTGTGCAACATGCAGCATGCCACGTTTATCTGGCAGACCTTCATGGGTGAGTAGCACAGGGATCCACCTGTTAGATGGAGGCACCTGAACCTGGCCTTCAGGAGGCCAAAGATTCTTTCAATTATCCTTCCGGTTCGCCCATGTGCCTCATTGTAACGTTCCTCTGCCCTTGTCCTGGCATTCCTCACAGGGGTCAGTAGCCATGATAGGTTGGGGTAATCAGAGTCACCTGCAAATATCGAGGGAACACATTTAGCCACACACTATCCCATATGGCCCAAAACATTCACCGACATCTACTGGGTGGGAACCAGGGCTCAGCTATTAGCCACACCCGGTCCCTCTGTAGTTGGGCCATCACATTTGGGATGCTGCTATTCCTCAGGATAAAGGCATCATGCACCAACCCTGGATACTTAGCATTGGCATGGGAGATGTACTGGTCCGCCAAGCACACCATCTGGACATTTATGGAGTGGAAATTCTTCCGATTTCTGAACACCTGTTCATTCCGATGGGGGGGGACAAATGCAATATGAGTTCCATCAATCGCCCCAATTATGATGTTGAGGATGTGTTCCATTGCATAGAAGTCAGCCTTCACTGTGGCCAAATCCTCCACTTGGGGGAAACAACTGTAGCTGCACATGTGCTTAATCAGGGCAGACAAAACTCTTGTCAGCACTACTGAGAACATTGGCTGTGACATTCCTGCTGCCAAGCCCACTGTCACTTGGAAAGAACCAGTTGCCAGGAAATGGAGCACAGATAGGACTTGCACAAGAGGGGGGATCCCAGTGGGGTGACGGATAGCAGATATCAGGTCAGCCTCCAATTGGGCACACAGCTCTGTGATTGTGGCCCTATCAAGTCTCTAGTTGAGGATAAAGTGCCTGTCCTCCATTGTAGCCAAATCCACCAGGGGTCTGTCACGGGGGTATGTCTCCATCTCCTATTCATCCACAGCGGTAGCAGTCTAAGGAACAAAAGAGTGAGGAGCTGGTCACAAACTGGACATTGGAGCCACAACAGTACAAAGCATGATGTTGATTTGTAATGGGTAAGTGAGATTTGTCCTGTATGTCCAAATTTTAACTGTGACGCAGTTATAATTCAGGGCCTGTCCACCCCTCCCGAAATGGCGTCTGCATGTCCTGTGTGGAGGGACAGGTGGAAGTGAGGTAATTCCGCTGACGTTGTGTGCCATTGCGGGAGGCGGTCTGGAACCACCGTTCAACTCCTCATTGGTTTACATTGGGCCCTATGGGTTACAGTGGTCAATGGTGATGTATGCCGGCGGTGACGGTATGCACCGCCACGGACGTGACCGCCATTTTCTATCTGATCACTCACTTGCTACCTGACCTTCAACAGGAGAGGACCTACACTGCATGTGCTGCTGTGACCTGTGTCTGGAACCTACCATGGCCCGTGTGACTGGGGAAAGGACCCCTGCCTTCACCTCGGTGGAGTTGGGACAACCCATGGATGTTGTCCCACCCCAGTACAGACTGCTGTATGGGCCTCCAGACCAACAGGTAAGTACAGTGTGGGCACGATGCATGTGGCATGAATGCATGGAGTGGTGTGTGTGAATGCCTTGTGTGGGGGGGTTGGTGGAAGTCCCCTGGGCGGTGTACAGGTTGTGTGCTGGGCCACGTGTGTGGAAATGGTGATGGGAAGGGGTATGGAGGGCCAAAAGTGTAACAGCCAGGACTGTCTGACTGATAATATTTACCTGTGTATATTTCCTCTGCAGGTCAGCACCATTAAAAAAAAGGGTATATTGCGTTCCATCGCAAAGGAGGTGCGGACCATGGGGTCTACGGGAGGCAGAGCACCAACTGTCGGAAACGGTGGGAGGACCTGAGACACTGGGCATGGAAAACGGAAGAGGCCCAGCTGGGGATGGCCTTCCAACGAGGAAGCGGTGCCTGTCGAACCCTGACCCTCCTGATGGCCCACATACTGGCGGTGGCCTATCCTGAGCTGGATGGGCACTTGAGGGCATCACAGCAGCCACAAGGGGGTGAGTACAGTTCCCATCATTACGACTTACACATGCTAGGGTGGTATCTGGGTAGGTAATGTGTGTCAATGGGTGCCCCTAGTCCCGGCCTGACATTGCAGAGTAGGTCCCATGGTGGCCAGGGTTCTGAAGTGATCAACGTGCTACCTAGCTCGAAGGCATCCACTACTGGTCAGGGCTGCGTGGGTCTCAGGTGTGCTGCATTTGGCAGTGTGTGCCCCTCACCATGCCTTGGTGGCTAGCAATATAACTGGTAGTGCAATGTATAGTGCGTAGGGCTGTTCCCTATGTGTGGGAGTGGTGTGTACATCAACGGTGGTGTTGGTGCAGCCATTGACCAGGTGTATCCTTTGTCTCTTCCCCTCCCTTTATGTTTTGTCACCCTGTTCTTATGTGCATTAGCATCATCTGGCAGAGGAGCAGAGGCTCTGGTGACGGAGGGAGCTGCATCCCACAGGAGGCAGAGTCCACTGATGGTGAGGCCACCAGTTGGACGGAGGGCAAGGAGAGCACCATGGTGGAGACTGGAGGGGACAGTTCAGACTCTGATACCTCATCTGATGGAAGCTCCCTGGTGGTGGCAGACACTTCTGTGACCACCCCAGCTACAGGTACAGCCGCCAGCCCCCGTACCAGCACCGCCCTCCCAGCAGCCCCTCAGCGAGTTGCCCGTCTCTGCTCACCCAGGAGGGTGGGCATCTCCTTCGCCACAGGCACCTCAGGCCCTGTCCCAGTTAGCCCTGCTGCCCTGAGTGAGGAGGCTATTGACCTCCTGAGAGCCACTCATGGTGGGAAAGGATGATCCAGGGCACCTGTGCAGAGGGTGAAGGAGTCTGCATCAGGCAGCCTCAAGGAAAGGGTGCCAGCCCCAGCTGATGCCCAGAAGGGTAAGGAGCCAGCCCCAGCTGCTGCCAGGAAGGGCAAGGAGCAAGCCCCAGCTGCTGCCAGGAAGGGCAAGAAGCCAGGGGCAGTGCCTCAGACAGAGCCCCCATCATCAACCATGGTTATGCAGCTGTCCAAGGCTGCAGGGAATGGGCTGGAGCTTCCCCCCACCACCACCTGTAGCAGCACCACCACCATCAGTGGGCAGCTGTACGACACTGCAGGGAATGGGCTGGAGCTTCCCCCCACCGCCAACAGCAGCACCACCACCAACACCACCAGTGGGCAGCCGCCCGAGGCTGCAGGGGATGGGCTGGAGCTTCCCCCCACCAGCGGCTGCAGCAGCACCACTTCCACTACTGAACAGCCATCACCGCCGGCGGACGGTATGTAGTCCTGCCTCCATGGGCTGCTGTGCAGCCTGGCCCCGGAAAATCCAGTGGGTATGACACCCACCTGAGAGACTGTGACCTTGCACTCCCCAGGATCAAGAGCACAGGGCATGATGCCCCCTCCAGAACCAGTGGGTAAGACACCCACCGACCCCAACCTCCCCAGGATCAAGAGCACAGGGCACGATGCCCCCTCCAGAACTAGTGGGTAAGACACCCACCCCAGCCTCCCCAGGATCAAGAGCACAGGGCATGTTGCCCCCTCCAGAGCATGTGGACAAATCCCCCACTTGAGAGACTGTGGCCTTGCACTCCCCAGGACCAAGCACAGGGCGTGTTGCCCCCTCCAGAGCATGTGGGCAAATCACCCACTTGAGAGACTGTGGCCTTGCACTCCCCAGGACCAAGCTTAGGGTATGTTGCCCCTCCAGAGCATGTGGGCAAATCACCCACTTGAGAGACTGTGGTCTTGTTTCATCTTCTGGCTGAGATACCCCCCGTACCCTGTCCCCCGCCCCTGCAGTGTTTTCTCTGTGTTGGTGCAGGTGACAAGTGGGGCCTTGGACTTTGGCCTGTGGGCCTGTGGCCGATGCACACTGAGGACTTGGCAGTGTCATTTGAACTGTACACTTGTATATAGAAGTTACATTGCATATTTCTTATTTCTACTGTGTTGATCTTATTACACTCACTTTGGATAAATTTATAGAAGAGCATTGGGAAGACATGCAGTTCAGGTTCCATGGCGACGTGGTTGTTTACTGTGTCTCCAATGGTGAGTCCTTTGACTTTTGAACTCTGTTTCCACCAGGCTTTTGATGTCGTTGGTACCACCCCGGAAAAGGTGGTGGTTTCTTGTGTCTTAATACGGTGGGTGGAACTTTGACTTCCTCCTGGCTGTAGGTGGCTACCGCCGTGGTGGCTGTTGTTTTCGCCCTGGCGGTCAGTGTGGTAAAGTGGCTGTCTATCTGAGTTCTCACCGCCATAGTCATAATTTGGCGGTACTTACTGTCAGCCTGTTGGCAGTATTACCGCCACTTTATCACCAACCACCAGGGTTGTAATGAGGTCCTTTGTCTTCTTCCTCCTACTTTTTTCTGGCCTGCTTTTGTTGGCTTTAGGACTCTGGGCACTATACCACTGCTAACCAGTGCTAAAGTGCATATGCTCTATGTCCAAAATGTATTTGTGATTGGTTTATCCATGATTGGCATATATGATTTACTATTAAGCCCCTAGTAAATTGCACTATGTGTTCCCACAGCCTGTAAATCAAATGCTACTAGTGGGCCTGCAGCACTGATTGTGCCAACCACATGAGTAACCCTGTAAACATCTCAAACCTGCCACTGCAGTGTCTGTGTGGGTAGTGTTAAACTGCCATGTCAACCTGGCAAGTGTACCAACTTGCCAGGCCCAAACCTTTACTTTGAGTACATATATGTCACCCCCAAAATAGGCCCAATGCAGCCCCATGTGCAGGGTGTAGTGTATGTAAAAGGTAGGACATGCACTGATGTGGTTTACATGTCCTGATAGTGAAATACTGCTAAGTTGGGTTTTCACTATTGCAAGACCTGTGTCTCCCATAAGGTAACATGGGGATTATATTGAAATACCTTTTAAGTGTAATTTCCCATTGGGAGCAGATAGAGATGTTGAGTTTGGGGTCTCTGAACTCATATTTTAAAAATACATCTTTTGGTGAAGTTGGTTTTTGAATTGTAGGTTTGAAAATGCTTTTTTTAGAAAGTGGGCACTTTCTTGCTTAACCATTCTGTGCCTCTGCCTGTCTGTGGAATGCACATCTGGGTCAAGGTGAGAGTTGGGCTGTTTGTGAGTTTACTCTAGACAGTCCCACAAAGGGAGCTGAGGTGTGCCCTGCATTTCCTAATGGGTCTTCCTGAGCTACAGTGGTGGGGGGAGCTGACACTTGCACCTGAATAGGGCTGTGCCTGTCCTGACACAAAGCAGTCTCCAACCCCCTGTAGTGTGTCTGGGACCAGGGTAGGGAATGGCAGGGTCTTATGCACTGCAAAGACTTCTCTTTGAAGTTTGCCTACTTCAAAGACAGAAATGGGTATACGTACTGGACCTCTGACACCACATAGTTAGAAAACTTCTGGACTGTGGACATTCTGCCAGGGAGAAGAGCTGAATGCTGTAGGAGGGACTGACGCTCTGCCTATTGTTTTGTTGTGCTGGCCTGCTGCCTGCTAATTCTGTCCTGGGAGTGAAAGGACTGGACTTTGTTGTCTACATCCTACAACCAACGTATCACCTCTCCTGCAACAGTAAGGAAATAACGCATCTCCAGCTCTTATGACTGATTACCTATCCTGCGGTCTGTATCGTTCAGTTTTTGATGTATCTTATGTACTTTTCCTCAGTCAAGTGGTTCACTGATTTCAAGGAACTACAATTACATTTAGGGCCTCATTACGACCCTGGTGGCCGGTGGTAAGCTGGTGGTAACACTGCCAACAGGCTGGTGGTGTTTTGCCAGCTATTATGACCATGCTGTATTAGCCACGGCCATACCGCCAGCCCCTCCAACAGACTGCTAGGCTTCTGCCTGGCGGTCATAATCCCCAACCGCCAGCCTGTGCACGGCGGTAAACACCGCCATGGAGAGGCTGGTGGTAAGGGGGACTCGGGTGCCCCTGGGGCCCCTACACTCCCCATGCACTTGGCATGGGCAGTTCAGGGTCCCCAGGCACAGCCCTATTGCGCATTTCACCACCCGAATTTCGGGCAGTGAACTGTGCGAAGGGTGCTGCTGCACCCACTGCACATCAACATTGCCGCCGGCTCTATTACGAGCCGGCTGCAGTGCTGATGTGACTTTTCTGCTGGAATCAGCGTTTCCGTCCGCTGGCCCAGCGGAAAAGTCATAATAGGGAGCCAGATCTACCACCAGCACTGGCATTAGGGTGGCGCCCGCAGCCTCAGCGGTCTTTTGAAAAGACCGCCGAAGTTGTAATGAGGGCCTTAATCTTTTAAGAGTGATATTGTTGCTTGTGTATGTTGGATTTTTGTCATTTTGGTCTTGTTTTACCCAGCTCAATATGAACTATTCTTCTAAACTGATGTGGGGTACTTTCTTTTGTGGTGTTTTCACTGTGTTTGTGTGTGTGTGTGTGAATACTTTACACAATGCCTCTGAGATAAGCCTGACTGCTCGTGCCAAGCTGCCAAAGTGGGCTACCAGAGGTTATCTTAGCCTTGTGGTTCCCTTACCCTGAACGAGTGAGGGTCCCTACTGGGACAGAGTGCAAACCACTGCCAACAAGAGACCCCCATTTCTAGCAATCAGGCTTTGCCTTAAAACCTATGTGTGTTTGTTATGATCCACCCAATTACCTCTCCAGTAATGTCCCTTTGATGCAAAGTAATGAGAAACAGTGCAAAGCACGCATTATTATGAGAAAAGGGCACACTTCCAGTGAAAAATACCTTTTAACTAGAATGTAAATACTAATGTATTACTTGTCCATGGAGCAAAGTCTTAGTAAATCTCGGCCTCAATGTTATTCTCTATAGTTTGTTATGTAAGTACAAGACTAATTGATATTCTTGCAAGTTTATTTGATTCCATCCATGGTAGAAGGACTTTCTGTAAGATAAAGCCAGTGCATGTATATTATTTTACATATGCCAATTTTTTTTCTTCTCCTGATTGGGTTGTTGAGAGCAACTGAAGGATGTCATAGTAAACTGATTATCATTTTCACTCTAGTGCATTTGACAGTGCAGCAGTTTTACAACCTACTTCAGTTTCACAGACCAGTCTTCAGCGACAGATAACTCAAGTGAAAAAATGTTAAAGATTCCTTCTAAGGTCCTTTTAGCAGTAATAAGGATCTTTGCATTTTGAACATACGAGTAATTCATAACTTTATGGAAAACTTTAGTACCTAATCTGTGAGAAATTATCTCACATAGGTGCCAACTCTCTCCAGTGCTTACTTTGCAAAAGGATAAGTTCTGGTGGCCAAAGTTTTTCTCAGAAGCTGACTGGTGGTGCCAAATATGACCGAATTGGTGAATACCAAGATTGCATCGTCTGAATTCCACCCCTACCTCTTTCTTCCACCACCTTGTCACTTTATTTCAATCTTGCAGGTTCTTTTTTTATCTCTAGTTTCTCTATTTGTCATTCTTGTTCTGTCTTTGTCTACCTTCTCCTTTCTGTCTTTTCTTTTTTGTTTCTCTTGCTTTGGGTCAAAGTCTGATGAGGAAAAGTTATTGACGGCCTTCAAAAATGAGTACTGGTGGACCCAACTACCAGAAAAAAACTGCTAAGATTAAGCATTGACTCCCTGTATTAATGGTAACTAGGCACAAATGAAGATAGTTGCTGGAATACATGCAGAGAACAAATGTTTGCACACGGCATGTACTTGTAACTCAAACACCTTGTTGTGCCATATCGCAGTGGTCCACAAAAGGTTCTGGGCTAAAATATACCTTAATATTTCACAGTCCGAAACCACCTTTATTTTCTATTTTACGCCGCAATCTGACGGTTGTCGTGTGCTATCTGTAAAACAGTTCCACTTTGGCATTCAAATCATAATTTTCATAATGGAGTATTTCTCTTTTTACAAATTAAACGTGTAGATAGAAGCCAAGAGTTTTCAGCGTAAAGTCTCTTTGGGACTGCTTTTCATGCCAAAATATTATGGTGCACTACGCGAATAAGTGGTCCTGAAACTTGATTGTTCACCACAATCACATTGTCCACCTCATTCGAATGATGTCAAGAAGTTTTTAAAGAGGGACATCAGGCAAAACCAGCTCCAAACAACTTTTATCTTTGGAGCTGATACGTTTATGAATGTGCACATCTGTAAAACATCCATAACCTAAGCTATATTTTCCGGAAATGCAGATGGAGAGCATTTTTTTGTACAGCGGCCCTAGTGTGCGGAGCACACATTGCTCATGTGCGCGGTCAACAGCTGCATGTGTGGATCATCAATTAGCTACAATAAATGCCACCAACCCCAAGGATGGAGCAAAATATGTAATGCAAATAACTGTGGTCACAAACACGAGCAAGTAAGTAGGTTGGATTAACAACACCATCTGCCACCACTTTCCTCTCAAAGCTGACATGAATAGAAGCGTTTGTTAAAGTGCTGACTTCAAATGGGTGTGTCTCTGGTGAAAGACACACCGGCACAATGTGCAAGCATTTTTTATTAATTGACCTCGCAGCATGTGCTTATCTGCGTGTGTGCATTGAAAGAAGTATCTGAATGCATTTGTGTTCAAAAAGTGCACTTTTAAATATTAGATCTTGAATCCAGTGGTGAGTCTAAATTGCAAAATGTTGCCTTCAATATATCTAACTTTCTGTACGATGTACAGGGTTGCAAAGCAAAATGCATCCAATTTAACAATGAGCCAAGATCCTGAATGTTGGAAACGGAAAGAAAACGTATCTGAACAAGTGCTGAAACTCCTGTCAGAGATAATGAAGGTTCAACCAGTCTGTTTCTCGGTCTGAGCACAGGATTTCCCATTGCAGGCGAATCAGATCCTTTGGGCTGACATTCTTATAAAGGTCTATGAAGTGTCCTGGAATTGCCAACCAAATAACTGCTATGGGTGAAGTACCTTGAAGCCGAGGGCCACCCGAGACCTTCCTCTTATGGCCATGACTGCAGTCAGATGGAGATAAAAGTTATCAATGGAACTCGGCAGCCTAGAAGGTCTCCCAAACTTACATATGGATTTGCCAAGTTCTCAAAGTGTATTTCCTTTATTTGCTTCAGTAGCATATCTTTAGAGAGTTTTATTCTATAGTGGTGCAGTTTTTTAGTGTCGGACATATATCGTTTAACTAATTCCTCCTTTCAAAAGTAAAACCACACCCTGAGGATGAATATGATGAACTAAAAGAAGTTGTAAAGTTCATTAAAGCGTTCATATGCCATTATGGGGTACCGAAGTGCATTAAGCTAGCATAAAACAGCCGTGCAATCTGTAAAAGAGCTTCTTATGGGGCAAAGTGTATGTCACCTATTTGGCGACTTGGAATCCTGAATCTGAACATCTTTCTTTTCTTCATTTCCTTTTCACCTTCGTCTTCTAGATTTCTTTTCTCCTGTTATTCTTATCGAGAAGCCATCAGAAAAGAAGTAACAGTCTTGCTTCCCTCAAAACATTAAAGTACAACTGTAAAACCATGCTTTCTTAGCTGGAGAGCTCTCCTGTGGCAAGGAATGCAGTAATCTGTGCATAAATGTATTGATCTATTTGAATGTGGTACATTATACTCTCAGGAACAGATTAAATAAACCCTTTCAATGAGCCGTGGTGATTTATGGATCCTCTGTGGGTCATGGCGAAAAAAAGCATTTTAGCATCTAGCATGCCCTGGATCATGTACTTCACAGTGGACAAAGTAGAAGGGATTCATTCATTCACTCTGCATTATTACGCATCTTCATGCCATTCACCGAACTGAGTACTCTTTCGCCGGCCAAGAAACAAGAGGACGTGGAAAGAATTTCTGTACGAGTTCTTGAACTATAGCAGGAAGAGTGTGATCCTAATATAAGGTCACCTCCTGCAAGGATTTCCCAAAAGAATGTGCTTTGGCAACTAACATCAACGATTCCTCTGAAAACCAGCAGGACTGGTTCAAGTGTGTAAAGTAAAAGCAAAACATAAAATTAACTAAAAAAACACAGTTGTGAAGTGTTTTATAGTTTTGGTCAAACACGACAAAGCTTTGAAATGCACTAGTTATAGTTCACTGTCCATGCCATTACTCTTGCCCCTGCTGCACTGCACGTCATCACACATGGCACAGATGGTGATACTCTGCGTTTTTTCTAGGCTGATTTGTTTGTGTTCACTCCTGCCTAACTGTGTTTTTTTCAGTGCACTTCATTTTTTTATTATTAAACTTAATTACCAATCCTGCTGCTCATAGCCTTAATTCCCTCGCCCGGCCTGAGAGCATAGCCTGGCCAGAGGCCAGTTTGGGTGGCCGTCTCACTACAGGCAGCAAATCCCTGATGTGCATGGTCTAGTTTTGGCCCCAGGAATAACAGATTCCTTGGACTTTAGTGCATGCTCTCACAGAGTCAGAATATTTTAGACAGTATCCATAGAAAAAGGCTGCCTATGATTTTATTAGCCTCTCACAGTATCCAGCATGTCCATCATTATTTGTTGCCCTAAAGAAATGGGTGGATTTTGGTGTGCATAGACTACAAGGCCCCTCAATAGAAATACTGCAAAGATTCATTGCATCGTTTATCATTTAGTCAGAGATCAATGTTGCAGCATATTTCTTTGATTTGGTATTGAGAGGTTTCATGAACGCGTTTTGTATTGTCCATTTAAATTATATTTTGATTTACTCTGACAGCTTGGAGACTCGCATTTTGCATATTAAAGCAGTGTTATTACTCTGAACGGGACGTCACCTTTTGGTAAGACAGATCAATGCTTCTTCACACCAGTACAGTGGATATTAAGTTGTACATCATTACAAAGATTGATGAAAAGAAAGTATCTGCAATATAGAAAGACTCACACCTAATTCAGTTATGAAATCCCAGAGAGTTGTTTGGACGTTGCCAGGTTTTATAGGAAATGTGTTCAGCAGTTTCCTGAAAGTATAAGTCCCATTAATACAGAATGTTCTTTCACTTTGGAGACAGATGCTATTTATTATGATATGAGAGTTATTTTATCTCAAAGAGATCCCAAATACTACTCAGGTTCATCCAGTAACTTATCAAGCTAAGAAACGTTCACTAGCAGAATAACATTATGCCGTCACTGACAAGTGCTGTGGGCCAGAAAAGTAACTTTTGAAGAGTGCAGACGTTTTCTATTAAGAGGTAAATATGCTAGGGAAGTAAGTGCAGACCAAAGAAATCTGCAAATTTTGAAGTCAGCTAGACTCCTCATTCTTAGGCAACTTCAATGTACACGAGTTTGTAACCCAGCGCAGCAAGTCACTTTGCTGTGCTGAACTGCGTTGTAGGGAAAGGGCAGGAATGTGCTGTATTTATCGCAATACGGCACATTCCTGTCCTTTCCACAGCACGGGCGCACAATGAGCTGCCTAGTGCTAATGCAGGCACCTTTGCTCCATGGTGCAAGGGTGCCTGCATTGCATGCAGGAACATTTTTCTGTAGAAAAACAATCCTGAGAGGTATATTCACTTTCTATTCGTGCTGCCAAATGCAGCACACATTGAAAAAGGAAGTAACAAGAAGAAATAAAGATACTTCACCTCTTTATGCCTCCGCTGAGAAGGTGTACCCTTATGGCACATTCCCAGGTCTACCACTTCTGGTAAATTTGGCAATGCATAAAAAACCATGAGAGTTGCATGGGAACACGCAAGCACCACCCATGGAGCGTCTTTCCAGGGCAGAGTAAAGCAATGCAGCAATTTGCCCACGGTCTCTTTTTTCCAGATTTGTGGAGCCACTCAGGGCCACAAAGTGGCCTTACGTGGTGTCATAAATCTCTGTTTTGAGTTGCATCATGCTTGCACTATGTTGCGTGGTGAAAGCCTAATGCAACGGGCTACAAATTATGCCCCTTATTCTTCTCTGATTATGATTTTATGTTCAGTTATAGACTAGGTCCTAAGAGTGGACCTGGTAGATGTCATCAAGTCAATGAGAAGCCGTGATAAATCTTGACTACAAATGGACTGCGTGATCATTCTGTTTCACTGATTAGCATTGATTCATCTCTAGGTAACATCGTATAAATAGTGCATTTCTAGTTAGACATGGTTGGTTAAAATAGCAAAAATATTTAAAACAAGCATTTGCAATGCACTAGGGTCTTGCATTTGTCGGAGTTACAGCTATTCCCAGTTGTAAACTCCCAACCGGATTTTTCTTGCATTAAAATAAAAAACCAGCGCGATCGTGCTGCTACCGTTCACTCATAATAATACCTATCGGCAAAAGTGCAATTATAAACGTAACTGGCAAAAGTGAAATTAACTGTGTAACAAGGTCGATAGTATGCAAAGTGCTTGACTTCTGCCCAGCGAGATCGCGCTGCGAAAATAGAGAAAAAGTAGTCCACAAACCTGATGGGAAACAGCGAGCCTCGCATCTTTTCTGTTCTTGGTCACTGCGTTCGAGGAGGGCTAACCACCAGAAAAGGCATGACGTATGCGTGCCTTCTACTAATCAAAGCAAGCAGATTCTAACAGGCAAGCCAACGTGCCAATGAAAGACACTGACATGACGTCGACTGGGCTCTGAGCCCTTTTCTAATACCTAAAGTGTCTCGCTAGCGATACGCATGCACAAGTGCATGCAACGCAGGCTCGACCCTAAAAAGGTATATCATTGTATGTATCATTAAGTAGCTGTGTATCTACCATCCGATTAGTTAAGACAACAGGCAATGGGTTGGCTTCAGCTTTCCAAATTGACTGGGCATCCTGTAATTGCTAAATTTTGGAAACAATAAGAAGATATTTTTGGTGGCCAGCCCTAAATCCTGATGTTAAAAGCTATGCAAACATGTTCAAATTATGCATAAACCAAGAGTTTGCATAGTAAATCAATACAATTGTAGACTCCTTTGCCTGTTCCTACCTAGACCTTAGCATTCAAAGACAATTAAATTTCCCAACAATCAAGGTAGTGCAGTGATTCTAGTAATTTTCGATCATCTGCCTAAGATGGGTCATTTTATATCTTTGCTTGGTCTACCATAATTTAAAGAATTAGCACACTTATTTTTTACAATATGCTCTTTGTGTATGTGGCGTTCCACATGAATTAGTTACCAACAAGGGATGTCCCTTAATTTCAAAGTTTAGGTATGTCTTGTGTAAAGAGCTGGATAGGAGGTGTTTGTTCACCAGCCTTCAGATTGAAGTACATTTTGAAAAATAAATCAGTCTGTTGAACAGTTGATAAGATATTACGTTTTAGCACAGGTGGATGTTTGTAGCAAGGCATTGTGATTTGCAGAGTTATCCACAATAATACAGTGCATTTGTGTAATGAGGTATCACCCTTTATTTGTCTGTATGGTCATCATTCTGGCATATTTCTGCTGGATCAGTCTGTTCTTGAGCATGTAAAGTGAGATCCAGAAATCAGGTGATCTGAAGGGACGCCAAATGTTGTAAGGGAGAAAATGTGATTACTTACATAGTAGTTGCTTTTGTAAATACACTATAAACTACAGCTCCAGCTTTGGGGGATTGGTAATATAATGAATTGTGAATCCAGTTACTGTTCAGTTGAAAGTGCCATAGTGTTTGAAAATCCAGGCAGTTTATGTGCCTATTTAAAAGCCTTGCCATGCAAAGACAAATCTAACTTTACGCCCTATGACAATTACTTTTATTGCAGATGATGTGTATGAGGTAAAAAGAATTTTGGATGCAAGGGTTGTACAGAGGAAAATGTGATATTCGGTGGATTGGAAGGGTTTTAGTCTTAAAGAAAGATATTTGGAATTGGTTTCAAACTCCATGACTGTTGTGATATTGCTATGAAACATATTATGATACATGTAGAGCTCCACTAATTGGATAGCATCCTTTGGTTGGGAGAGAAGGATGTGGGGCTGGAAAATCTGCTTGCTGCAATGATGGGTTCATGTGCAAGGAAGCTGCAACCAGAGACTGATGATGCTGAGGACTTTCCAGTAAGTCAATACTGTGTGTGCATAGTGCAGTGAGCTTTTTTTCCCAGTAATCTGGAGGCCCTTGTGCATCTACAGAGGTAGTGAATATCTTTGGTGCTGAATCATTAGAGCTCCACCATTCTTTGTGGATCACTGATATAAATCAGCCTCTTCAATTGGTGGTGTGACTCTTGTCGCCCCTAAGAATGAGATAAACACTCCTGTAAGCAATTCCACTAGAGAGTTGCTGAATGCATCATACAGTTATCCACAGAGGCTGTCTAGGCAAGGTAGCTTGCTAGATTATAATTTTACTGCTTGCCAATTGTATTTGTTGTCATGTTTTTCACCATATTACTTTGTTTATTCACAGCTTGTCTATGGATCTCTGACAGAACCAGGAGTTCAAGTATCTCCAATTACCCATCCCTCCACTACAATATATGGATTATAGTTCCCTATTTGCCCTCTTTTGACAATGTTGTGTCTCCACCTATATTGTTAATACTTGCAATATATTTCTTGGCCCTTTGTTTTTTTGGACTCCATTCCAACAGCTTGGTTACCCTTCTCATAGACACATTGTTTAAGGTGCAAGAGTGTCGTTTCAAATTATTTTGCGAGTAACTGCTTCCTAAGTGTAATAAACATCCACAAAATAGACAATGTCCTGGATTCTTTATGAAGCTATGTCTTGATTTCAGTTGGATCTGTTCCCATTTGACTGTAAACATCCAATCAGCTTGTAGAGCTAAGATTGTGCCCCTCAAACTATCTTAAATGCATTCCCGGTGGTATCTATTTTAGCATTTGCAGATTTATTTAATGTAAAGTACTGAAGCCAATTGCCTCTAATATTTTCTTTCTCAAAGATTATAGTTGGTTCGCCAGTACCCCTTTTTGATCTCAAATGATCCTATTTCAGTGGCGCATATTCCCCATCAGTAATGTGGCTTATGGCAATTTTGCCCATGCACTGTAAGATCTTTTGTTGCAAAAAGAATACGGTCTTTATAGAAATATGCCCCACAAATACTTACCATGAACAATCTTTGGTGTTGCAATGAGATTTCCCCTATACATTGCTCAGGCAAATATCATGAGTGTTTCCCCAAAAATATTTAGATCACTCTCTCCTCTACATGTTTGTCCCATGAGTTTCTACTGAGTTCCAAATTATCCACTAGACTTAAGTTCCTCATCCAAAGAGCCCTCCTACCTTGATTCTTTAACATTTCTAACATAGTCAGGACAAATGGTTCCTGTGTGCGACTGGATTGTAGCTCTAAGTGGTTGTGAGAACTCTATCATTCCAACTGTTTTCAGTATAAAGAATCTCCTTTTCAAGCCATGAGTTTTAAACTCTAGCCTTTGGCATGGCAAATCATTATGAAAAGTGATAGCAGGCTACAGACGTTTGCCACTTAGACAAACAGGGTACTGTACTGTTTGTGCTTACTTTGTTAGGTATGTATTAGAAATGGGGTCTTTGGTTGGCAGTCAGGTTACCCCCTGTCCAAGCAAGGACCCTCACTGTAGTTAGGGTAATTCACACAAAATCCAAATTATCCTGTGCCCACCCTCTGGTAGCTTGGCACTGAGCAGTCAGGCTTAACTTAGAAGGCAATGTGTAAAGTATTTGTGCAATAAATCATACAATAACACAATATAGCACCAGAAAAATACACCACACAGTGTTTAGAAAAATATATAATATTTATCTGGATATTTGCAGGTCAAACCGATCAAAGATGCAATAAGTAAATGTAGAGGTATCACTGAAAAGTGATATAAAGTGTCTTAAGTCTTTTTAAAGCAAACAAAGTCTCTTTCAAACACAAAGTACCTGGTTCACGTGAAAAATCTCTACAAAGGGCCGCAGAGGTGGAGAAGCGTGGAAACAAAGGGGTGTGTGGGATTTCTGAGGGCCGCACACAGCGATGCGTCGTTTAGTTTCCACGCAGGAATGACTGTGTGTTGATTTCCGGCGCTCGGTCATGGATCGTGTTCGGGTTGTGGGGTTTTCAGATGCCCGTGGTGTGTGCGTGGAATCCTTTGCTGCGGAGCGAGGTCACAAGCGCTGTGTCGTTCTGGTGGGCGTTGCGTAGATGTTTCTTCCGCAAGGCAGGTGCTGCATCGATTTCCCTTCTGGAAGTCGGGTTGCGTCATCCCAGGTCGGCTATGCGTCGATCTGGTGGGGCGTGTGTTGAAGTTCCGGTCACAACGCAGGTGCAGCATCGATCTTCTCCTTTGCGAAGTCACGCTGCGTCATTCTGGTTCGGCGTGCGGTGAATTTCTCACCGGGGAACAGGCTGTGTTTCGGTTTTGGCAAGCTGTGTGTCAAATTTTCACCACACAAGGAGTCTTCTCCAGGAAGTATCTGAGTAGGAAGGGGGCAGAGGCCCTGTTTATATACCCAAATGTGCCTTTGAAGTGGGGGAGACTTCAAAGAGTGGCTTAGAAGTGCATCAGGTCCCCTTTCAGTTCAATCTTGTCTGCCAGAGTCCCAGAAGGGGGTGTGGCAGTCCTTTATGTGAGAGCAGGCCCTCCACCCTCCCAGCCCAGGAAGACCCATTCAAAATGCAGATGTATGCAAGTGAGGCTCAGTATCCTGTGTTTGGGGTGTGTCTGAGTGAATGCACAAGGAGCTGTCAACTAAACCTAGCCAGACGTGGATTGTAAGGTACAGAAAGATTTAAGTGCAGAGAAATGCTCACTTTCTAAAAGTGGCATTTCTAAAATAGTAATATTGAATCCAACTTCACCAGTCAGCAGGATTTTATATCACCATTCTGGCCATACTAAATATGACCTTCCTACTCCTTTCAGATCAGCAGCTACCACTCAAACAATCTATGAGGGCAGCCCCAATGTTAGCCTATGAAGAGAACAGGCCTCACAGCAGTGTAAAAACGAATTTGGGAGTTTTACACTACCAGGACATGTAAACTACATCGGTACATGTCCTGCCTTTTGCCTACTTAGCGCCTTGCCCTATGGGTTACCTAGGGCATACTTTACGGGTGTCTTATATGTAGAAAAAGGGGAGTTTTAGGCTTGGCAAGTACTTTTAAATGCCAAGTCGAATTGACAGTGAAACTGCACACACAGGCCTTGCAATGGCAAGCCTGAGACAAGGTTAAGGGGCTACTTAAGTGGGTAGCACTTAATCTACAGGCCCTGGGCACATATAGTGCACACTATTAGAGACTTATAAGTAACTAAATGGTCCAATTGGGTATGATCTAGTGTTACCATGTTTAAGGGGAGAGAGCATTTGCACTTTAGCACTGGTTAGCAGTGGTAAAGTGCGCAGAGTCTAAAAACCAGCAAAAACAGTGTTCAAAAAGTGGAGGGAGGCAGGCAAAAAGTTAGGGGTGACCACCCTAAGGCTGCCAGGTCTAACAGTCTGCAGTGGCGTAAATCTCCAACTAATTGCAATTTAGCAACTGTGAGTGAAAATGTATGTTTAGCAGTATCTGAGTGGAAGGAAACACATACATAATTCAAAATAACATAGTAAAATTACTACCAGTAACCTTACTCGCATATTTTAGCTGTAAGTATGCCAAATGTAGATCTATGTAGGGCAAGTGGCAATTTCCACCTTCACTACTTGGAAATATAAATTGAGAAGAACAGGAAAACAGGCATGACCTGATTAAAATAACACACAAGTGACAAATAATAACATTGAAAGAACATACAATAAATCCAAACCCTGAGCTCTCCTCTCTACTTTGTGCTGAGAGACGTGGTGACATCACCTACAGTTGTGTTATTTTGTTTGTATGGAACATGCTATGTGTTATTATACGTTTTTCAGTTTGTACTGAGTAGTGTTAGAGTTTTTTTATAACTCATTAACAGTATACATATTTTATAAATGCCTTTTGTGTATCATCTTTTTGGGGGTCATTACAACATCAGCGGTAAAAGCTGCTTACCGCCGTGCAGAAGACCGCCAATACACCGCTGCGGCTGCGGAATTCCGCCACAGCTATTATGACCCACATATCGTAATCCGCCGAAATTCAGACACCCACACAAGTCCGCCACACCAAAGGTCAGTGATAAACTGGCGAAAACAAATCCTCCACCGTTACACCAACGGAAACGCGCCCATGCTATTACGACACACAAATCCACGTGGCGGTCTTTCAACCGCGGTATTCCATTGGCAGTACACACCGACGCGCTCAAAATACACACACATCTCCAAAACACCGCCACATTGGACAATTCCAAATACACACACCTGATACACATACAAACACCACTCCCACACACCCATTACAAAATAAAACACACACCCACATCACCCACAAACCCCTACGACCAAAAAATAGAGACGAAGGCGACAGTGAGACAGCACAGCAATAGACAACCCCACCACACAGAGGCACACAACACCATAACCCACACAACATCCGACCACAAAACACCACACACCACTACACATCACCACACTCATCACCACATACACCACCCCACACACCACCCCACACAACACCTACACCACCCCATGGCACGCCAAAGACACCCCAGGTTTTCGGAGGAGGAGCTCAGGGTTATGGTGGAGGAAATCGTACGGGTAGAGCCACAGCTATTTGGATCACAGGTGCAGCACACCTTTATAGCTAGGAAGATGGAGCTATGGCGAAGAATCGTCAACAGGGTCCCTCATAGCCATGTAGGCCATATCCCAGGAACTGCATCTGTAGAGGCCAAGAGCACGGCATAGTGCAGGGGGCTGCTGTGTCTGTATTGTCCGCCAACGGTAGTGGTAAGCCATGCACTCACCCTGTCTTTCTTCTGTTTCCCCCCCCTTTTTGTGCTCTCCCTGTTCTTTTGTGCATCAGCATCGTCAGGCGGAGGTACAGTGGCACCGGAGCACGAGGGAGCTGCATCCCACATGGCCATGGAGGGCCACACCACAGACTCCGAATACACCAGTGAGACGGAGGGCGAGGGGAGCTTCATGTCGGTAACCGGATCAGCAGACAGCGACACAGACTCGTCCTCCGATGGGAGCTCCCTTGTGGTGGCGGCACCATCTGTGCCCCCCACTTCTACAGGTACAGCCGTCACCCCCCCTACCAGCACCGCCCTCCCAGCAGCACCTCAGCCTTCCCTCCGTGCCCACTCACCCAGGAGGGTGGGCATCACCTTCGCCCCAGGCACCTCAGCCTCTGCCCCTGTCACCCCTGCTGCCCTCAATGAGGAGGCCATTGATCTCCTCAGGTCACTCACTGTTGGGCAGTCTACCATTGTGAATGCCATCCAGGGTGTACAAAGGGAGTTGCAACACAGTAATGCATTCCTGGAGGGCATTCATTCTGGTCAGGCTGCCCTTCATCGAACCCTGCAATCTCTGGCCTCAGCACTGATGGCAGCCATTGTCCCTGTGTCTAGCCTCCCCCCTCCAACTTCCTCCACCCAGACGCAATCCGCTGTACCCCAGCCTATCCCAAGCACACCATCAGACCATCATGCACACACCTCAACACACAAAAGTGGCTCTGGCAAACACAGGCACCGCGCATCCCACAGGCACTCACACAAGCATCACCCACATACAGACACAGCAACATCCACTGCCTCCACTGTGTCCCCCTCCTCGTCGTCTCCCTCCTCCCTCCCAGTGTCGTCTACACTCTCACCTGCATGCACTACATCTACAGCCACTAGGACTCGCACCAGAACACCCAGCACCACACCCCGCTCACCTGCACTCACCACCCCCACTACCATTTACACGTCCCCTGTGTCCTCTCCCAGTGTGTCTGTGACGCCCCCTCCCAAAGTACACAAACACGGGCACCCATACACCCAACAGCCATCCACCTTACGACAGCCTCCAGAACATGCACCTGCACCCAAAGCATCTAAAGTTAAACCTCCTACAACCACCTCCTCTTCTTCCACTCCTAGACCCCCTCCAGCTACCCATCCCAGTCTTCGTCAGAAACTTTTCCTGAGCAACGTTGACCTCTTTCCCACCACTCCAACCCCTCCAATTCATAGGTCCCGTACTAGCACCTCAGCCAAAAAAAGTCTGGTTTCAGTGGTGCGTGTTAGAGGTATATGGAGTGCACCGGGCACCAGGGCAGCCAGTGTGACACGGAGCCAAAGCACTACCAGTCCACCCCCTGTAAAGCACCAGAAGTTGGACAGTGCCCGATGGGAGAGGGTGAAGACTCCTGCCGGCAAAGCCGCTCACAAGGGTCCCGGGGGGAGTGCTGAGTAAGCTGTGACTCCTCACAAAGTGGTGAAGGGGCAGAAGAAGTCTCCAAAGTCTGGGAAGAGCAGCACAGCGGAGAAGGCCGCCATCCTCCCCACTGGCCAGGACGCCACTGCCAGCACTATCGTCACTGGTCCGGAGACCACCCCCAGAGTCAGTGCCCAGGAGGGCAGCACTATCGTCACTGGTCAGGAGACCACTGCTAGAGTCAGTGCCCAGGAGGGCAGCACAATCGTCACTGGTCCGGAGACCACCGCCAGGGTCAGTGCCCAGGAGGGCAGCACAATAATCACTGGTCAGGAGACCACCGCCAGCGTCAGTGCCCTGGAGGGCCCCGGCAGCCACAGCCCCACTGGGCACTGAGGGACCGTCATGCCACACACCGCTGCACAGGTCAGAGACAGCAAAGTCAAGCACCGCTGAACAGGGCACAGACCGCCATGGCAAGCACCGCTGAACAGGGCAAAGACCGCCATGGCAAGCACTGCTGAACAGGTCGGAAACTGCAAAGTCAAGCACCGCTGAACAGGGCACAGACCGCCATGGCAAACACCGCTGAACAGGTCAGAGACAGCAAAGTCAAGCACCGCTGAACAGGGCACAGACCGCCATGGCAAGCACCACTGAACAGGTCAGAGACAGCAAAGTCAAGCACCGCTGAACAGGGCAAAGACCGCCATGGCAAGCACCGCTGAACATGTCAGAGACAGCAAAGTCAAGCACCGCTGAACAGGGCAAAGACCGCCATGGCAAAACACCGCTGAACAGGGCAAAGACCGCCAACTGAAGCATCGTTAGCCCATGTGCAGGTGGGACAGTGACGGAACTGGGACCGTCACGGGGAGCGTGATGCACTCTGGGCACCAGTCCCTCTCCAGAACCAGTGGAGAATTGCATCCACTACCTGAATCCTTCACAGGATGAAGCACTCTGGGCACCAGTCCCCCTCCAGAACCAGTGGAGAACTGCATCCACCAGCTGAATCCTTCACAGGATGAAGCACTCTGGGCACCAGTCCCCCTCCAGAACCAGTGGAGAACTGCATCCAGTACCTGAATCCTTCACAGGATGAAGCACTCTGGGCACCAGTCCCCCTCCAGAACCAGTGGAGAGCTGCATCCACTACCTGAATCCTTCACAGGATGAAGCACTCTGGGCACCAGTCCCCCTCCAGAACCTGTGGAGACATGCGTCGACTTGAGAGACAGTGGCTTTGCACTCCCCAGGATGGTACAGTGGGCAAACCAACCACTGTAGAGACTTGAGAGACTGTGGCTTTGCACTCCCCAGGATGGTACAGTGGGCAAACCAACCACTGTAGAGACTTGAGAGACTGTGGCTTTGCACTCCCCAGGATACATCAATGGGCATGGGGCCCGTTGTGGATCTGGCGTGGTGGACTCATCCGGCTGAGGTGCCCCCCTTCCCTTCCCCCTGAGGTGCCTGTTGTATTTCTATCTGATGCCCCTGCAGTGTTCTCTCCGTTTGTGGACAGGTATCTAGTGTGGGCCTCGCCCATGCATTGTGGGCCCAGTGGTCCACGGACATTGAAATGTGCATACCTGCACTACTAATCGTGATGTATATATTTTGAATGTGTATATATTTCTGTACATATGAGCTTACTGTATTTGGATACACTACAATGGTTCAAGTAATTTGGTTTTGTCTTTGCATTCTTCCGGGGGGGTTGTGGGTTGTTCCTGTGATGTTTGGAAATGCATTGGTGTGTGTGTTGTAGTGTGCGAGGGTCGGGTTGAGGGTGGGGGTGTTGCGTGTGTGTGTCCGTTACTTTTGCCTCCCCCCTCACCTATGTCGTTGGTGCAGTACTCACTGTTGTCTTCGGCGCCGCCGTTGCTGGTGTTCGTAGAGGAGCAGGAAGACAAGCGCAGGGAGTATTTGGAGTTCCGGCTCCATGGTGGCCTCCTTCCTCGTGGAGTGTGTTCAGGTAAGCGTTTTCCCATTGCAAAAGCTGTTTCCGCCATGTTTTTATCCACGGTGAATTCGCCCCGGGAAAGGTGGCGGATTGGTGTGTTGTAATACTGTGGGCAGTACTTTGTCTTCCGCCTGTCTGATGGCGGTGACCGCCGCGCTGCTTGTCTGTACCGCCGTGGCGGTCGGAGTGTTAAAGTGGCTGTCTATGTTGGCGGTTTCCACCACGGTCATACTTACCTTTTTTTTCCGCCGGCCTGTTTGTGGTATTGACGCAGCTTTAACACCGTCCGCCAGGGTTGTAATGACCCCCTTTGTGTCTTGTTATAATAGCACTTAAGCCATTGTAATCCTATGAAAAAAACATTAACTACCAGTACTCACTACAATGATTTTGAGTAGGCAGCTCTGGGGCAAAGTATGGCCTACCCAGAATCTTCACTTTCGTATCGATGGCTTTGTGATTCAATGTGATGTCTGTACACAATTACTGCACTCCTCAGAATATGGGGCTGATTTACTTTCTAGCAGAGAGTGTACGCCATCACACCAGTGACAGAGTACACTCTCTGCCAAACTGAAGTCCACTTTTCTGGTTTACAGACAGGGAGACCTTCAGTATGTCAGCAACGGAGACTGTGATGGCTTGGCAACCCGAGGTTTGGCCATTCCACCAACCATCTGATTTAGAGTGGTAGGTCGAATGGCCATGGTTTTACTCTCCCTTCGCACTGTGAAAAGACACTAAGGGACTTTAACAACATTTAAATGACCCCCCACCACACCT
Source organism: Pleurodeles waltl (assembly GCF_031143425.1). Lineage (NCBI taxonomy): Eukaryota > Metazoa > Chordata > Amphibia > Caudata > Salamandridae > Pleurodeles > Pleurodeles waltl. Next base: position 733,096,547 of record NC_090436.1, read on the forward strand.
TGGAAGAAAACTCAGATATCCTGATAACGTACTTTGAACTCTACATCAGGCCCTAGGTTCCCAATAAACACAGCATATTCACTGGGGAATAAAAGCAATAATGATGATTAAACTGCCAATTCGACTTGGCAAATGTACCCACTTACCAGGCCTAAACTGTCCTTTTTATACATGTAAGGCACCCCTAAGGTAGGCCCTAGGTAGCCTCATGGGCAGGGTGCAGTGTATTCTAAAGGTGGGACATGTACATGGTCTGAGCCATGTTTACACGGTTACTTATGTGGGTGGCACAACCAGTGCTGCAGGCCCACTAGCAGCATTTGATTTACAGGCCCTGGGTACCTCTAGTGCACTGTACCAGGGACTTAGCAGTATATCAAATATGTCAATCATGGAAAGTAACTTACACATACATTTTACAAAGGAGCACTTGCACTTTAGCACTGGATAGCAGTGGTACAGTGCCCAGAGTAACAAAAACAGCAAAAAACTGAGTACAGCACACATCACCAACCTGGGAAACAGAGGCAAAAAGTTAGGGGAGACCACGCCAAGGATGCCAAGCCTAACAAACCTCTACTCCAAAACACCTATGTGAATAGGTTTTTTGGATTAGAGTTGTTTAGTAACAGAAAAGTAGGTAGAATAGTAATGGGAAATTCTCTGTTGGTGTAGGATACTTTGGTAGAACTGTCTCCTACATCGGGATAGTATGGTGCATGCATTTCACAAATCTGGGGAATTGTCCATCCAATTGTACATCAGGTTGGTAGTATTATCATATCGGAAAATCAGATGTTTGCATTTGTTGTCTAGTATTTTGCAATGATAACAATAAGCATTGCATAAAAAAATCTAACTATACCACACAAAAAAAAAAAAAAAAAAATACATCTTACTACCTTAAAGTCATAGGAAATTGAAATGATAATAAACTCCGATCTCACTAATCACTCCACACCCTCTTTCTTTCACTGCCTCGCCAAGCGCTTTTGGGTCCAGGTCACTTCCTTCAGGTTTTTGATGCGTGGTGTTTGTTCCCTCCTTGGTAATATTGAGCAAATTGCCCTCCGTTTCTGGACTGTACTCAAAGTCGCCACCAGTATCATAAAGGCTTTGAAAACTAATTTTAGAACTCAAAATGTACACTGAATTATGCTGCGTATGTGTACATGTGTTGTGTTGTACCATATATCTGGAGCTGCTCTTGGGTACAATAAAAGCTACACCTTCAGAGGATAATATGTACTGCTAGCTCTGTGAGAGCCAAGTAAAGTAAATATTTAATTCGTATGACTGATATAAAGTAAAACAAAATCTCAGATGAAAAAACTTTCACAAGGTGAATTGTGCCTAACCATTCAAGTGTTTTTTAATAGTTGACCCTGGTCACTAATACTGGCATGTCGATGCCTTTTATAGTCATTGATTTTATGTACTTGTCGTTCTACCCACATTGAAAGTCATCAGCGTGTTAATGGACTAGAACACATTTGGTTCTCGAAAATGTGTAGTATGTGGATATATTCAAATATACTTTAAGAAATTCGAAATATGTCAGTCATAGATTCCTCCGTTCGTTTTGCCAAATGCCATATGATGCTGGAAATTTAATGAAGTGTTAAACGTTTTTGCAATGCTAAGACACGCTAGCAAAAAATGTACTCAGAAATTTCCCTACTCGAGGAAGGCAGCATTTGTGAAACTGATAGGTTCCAGATCATTTGAACCTCACTTCTTATAAAAGTTTACAGATTGGCTCAGGCCTAATTTTGCCTTTATTAACAGGGTCCCTATATATTCTTGCTCGAATCACAGCTGTTCTTACATTTGTCATGTCATTGTGCACTCCTCTAGTACTATCTCAGTTTGATCCACCTCAGCATGTCTTGCACAATTTGTATACCTTTCGCCATCATGCATTCTCAAAAAAACAAGATGCCCTCAGGATTGGACTGGCGATCTCAGGACCGTTATGTTGGCGGTTGCACCACCAACAGGCTGGCGGAGAAGACTGCCATATTATGGCCATGGCTGTACACCCAACAGAATACAGCCAAAGCACTGCCAGCACCACTAGTGCAGTTTAGCTACCAAGGACAATGGTATTCACCTGCAGGCTGGCAGAGACCATGTTTCTGCCAGACAGATTACGAGGTTGCACACCGCCAATGTTTCCGCCATGGTCGCACCACCACAAAAACCCAAGTGGAAATGAACTGTAGAAAAGAAGACTCTCACCTTCAGGAAGCCATACTTGTCTGGAGCCACGTCTTCCCGCTGCTCCTGCTCTCCCAATGACTTTGGAATCTGCAAGGACCATGACGACAGCAACCGTAAGTACACACTCCTACCTGTTACTATTGTATATTGACAATTTTCATACACACACACACAGCATACATTCGGGAAGGGGGTGCGAGGGCGTCACTCACATGTAACTGCACACTAACACGGACAATCACAGGCAGCCACACACACACACGCGCATATACACAACAAACATGCCACAGCCACCACACACACACGCATACACACACAAACATCACAAACACACATTGGTACACACGGAAACACTGCACAGGCCCACACTCACACGCTACCACACAACAGCACAACACGTCACAAAAACAACACATCCTCACCATCTACAATCACTTGGCTGGGACACACAGGGAACACTACCCAGGGGCACATCACACAGACTTCACAACTTAACACCAACACACAAAACATACATACAAATACACAATCATACTACTTACCAATAGACCTAGAAAGAACACTGTGTTCTACATGTCATGCACATAACGTTCACACACTCAATTAACACAAAGCCACACAACACACCAACAAACACATCACTACACCAACAACACACAATACCAACACAACTAATCCCTTCAGCACACAAATGTCCATGACACAACACATACCCAACCACTTTCGGACAAAAGCACTGGACACAACCACACATACTGCCCAAGCAACACAAGTAGCCCAAACAGAACACACGTACATACACACAACTAGTGTCAGCCAGTAACATCTCCATTCTAGGAAAAGAAATGCATGACAAAGATGTAGCTAGGAAACCAACCACTGGTAGGTTCATGTAATTATTGTAAGTAAACAGTACATGTATCCCAAAGGCCAGAGGCCAGAGGCCAGTCCACAATGCAGACATGCTGCATGCACACAGTGCACAGATGTGTGCCCCAAACTTTACTCCTGACTGCCATGTAACCTCCACAGGAAGGGACATCAATGGGGCAGGCAGGCACCTCAGGGGTTATTTGAGGGGAGTGGAGGGGGGTTGGGTTTGGGTTTTGATGGGGGGCCTTTGGGATCAGACTTGGGAGGGGGGTTGTGTAGGGATGTAGGTTTAGGGTAGGGCTGGTGTTTAGGTGGAGGGGTGGACTTCTTGGCAGGGAGAGGGGCAAGGGAACTTGCAGGGGTCAGGGGAGGTCTTGGAGGTGGAAGGGCTGGACTTGGGGAGGGACACTTAACATTTATTGGTATCACAGGGTGGGAGAGGAGTAGGCAAACTCTGAAAGGAAAGCTTTCTTACACACATTCACAGTAAAAGGGTTTGGGTGCAGAGGGAGAGTGAGTGGTTGTCTGAGTTGTTGTTGTGGATATCTTGGGTGCATGTTTGTGGGAGGTATGCTTGTGGGTGGTTGGTGTCTGTTGGGTGGGTGAGTATGGGCGTTTATGTGTCTTGGGAGGAGGGTGGTGGAGGTGCTGGGAGATGCAATAGTGGGTGGGTGAGTGTCTATTGAGGTGGTGACTGAAGGTATAGTGGATGTGCTGCATGCAGGCGTGTCTGTGGTTGTGGTGTCTGCAGATGTGGTGACTGGGTGGGTGTCTGAGGGTCTGCTGTCTTGCTGTCTATGGGTAAGATAGGTGCAGTGGCTGGATCTGTAAAAGTTGGTGTGGTGTCTGCAGGTGTGTCTGGTGTTGTCATTGTGATGCATGCTTGTCTGTGTGCTTTGGCCGAGTCGGGAAAGAGGGGTTTGGGATTAGAAGAGGAAGGTGGAGGGGGTGGAATACAAAGGGTGGCGGCGTGGAGGCAAGAGCCTGAAAGGATCTCTGTAGGCCAGTCAGTGCACAGTGAATGTCCTCCAGGAATGCATTGCTCTGTCGTATCTGAGTTGCCAGTCACTCGATGGCATCCACGATGTTCGACTGACCCACAGAGATCAACCTCAGTAGGTTAATAGCCTCCTCACTGAGGGCAGCAGGGCTGACAGGTGCAGGGGCAGAGGTGCCTGGGCAAAGGAAACCCCCACCCTCTTGGGTGAGCTGGCACGGCAAACTGTGTGGGGAGCTACAGGGAGAGTGGTGGTAGTAAGGGGAGATGGACTGAGATGGTGCTGGGATGATCCCAGATGGGCCTCCCAGGGAATGTCCAGTAGAGGAGGATTCTGATTATGAAGACGTGGATCCTGTCTCCCTCGTGGCACTCCCCTTGCCCTCTGGGTCACTGGGTCCCTCTGTGTCAGTGATCTCACCGATCTCACAGGTTCCGTGGCCAGCAGCTTTCTCACTTGGCTGTGCCCTGTCTCTTTCACCTGCTGATGCACAGAAAGAGAGAGAGAGAGGGTCATCACATTCTTAACATACACTTACATAACAACAGTCACAACACATCTATGTCAAATAAAGACCCAGCTAGGAACCATTCAGATCTAACATCATGTCACAACAAGATACTTCCAACATTCCCATGTGATCACAGTATCACCCTCAACATAAGCCGACCATCTGACCACTACATCACCATCCCATCAATTCAGCAGTAACTCAAAAGCAACATGCACAAGATTGATTGGCTACATCTAAAATCCATCCCCATACAGATCATCACTGCCTATCAACAAATCAGTCTAAGGAAATGCAGTTTACCTACAACACAATATCATGCCTCCCTACTCCACACCTGTGCAGTCCATCATGTCATGTCATCATTCATGTTCCAATAAAGTAAATTCATCTCACTTCAAATTTGACACAGCGTTTTGCTTTCCAATCACATGCCTAACTTATAATTCTTTACACAACTTACACAATGGCAAACACCTCAGATGAAGACACTACATATGGCATACTCATAAAGTGTGCCTCACCAAATGACATAGCATTTAGTTAAATACTAGGAAAGATTCATTAGGAGTATCTGGACCCACTTATCTAACTTATTGACAAATAGACAAAATTTCTATGTAATGTGATAGGGGCCAGCTTAGCACACAGTATATATCCACAGACAACCATAGGGAGCATAGTAACACCAGCAATACAATGTACACCAAACAATGTGCATGAAGGGCTCAAAGCGTTCCACCATACATGCTGATTAGAAACCTCTACATGACAACATCTAAACATCTATATCACTAATAATTGTCCAAAGAAGTGATTCCTATTACCTTAGTCCAGAACTAACACTTACACAACTGATTACTTATGTAACCATGAATGACACATACACCTAGAGTCAAGCAAATTGAATAACAACATATCCCATAATACCAACATGTGCATGTCAAATGGAACACCTGCTACACCATTAAGTCAGGTAGAAATGAGCAGAGCCATTACCAAGGCTGTCCAAACGGCCTCAGCTTAGCAAATGTTAGTTTGGCAAAGAAGAGGTTTCAACATAACAATAGGCTGGAAGTATCAATTGACACATGATGTAGGCATGAAATAGTATTTGTTGCCCTCATATAGGCATGGTATTGCCGTATGTAGCATGGACAATATAAATGTGCTAAATGATCAGCAGCCTCCTCTTACCTTCTCAACAACAAATACATTAGGATAAAAGGTATTTGTACACATGTCAATGGAATGTCATGAAGTGACAATATATTCTTGTCATCGTGATGTTCACAATGTATAATGCCCACCCTGATCAAACTTAAAATTTCCCAATGTCTGAATCTGACTTGACAATGTGGACACGCTCATAAGGAGTGTAGTAAGTTGGCCATACCAAAGGCCTAATTGGGATGACAGCCTCACATGAAGTGTCAATCTATTTCAGGACACAGGATTACTTGGCCCTGTTACTCATCTGTCAGACCCAATGCTGTACACAGAGCTAGATACAGTGGAATAGAACTGGTCATAGACCAAAGAGCTATACAATTTAACATTTTGGGTAAATGGACTTGGGAACAGTAGGTGGGAAGGATGCCACGTCAGGTTACACAAATGTATGGCTGAATAGAGTCACACATATGACACAGTCACATGTGCATCTCCACATGCAGTCATACTATTTGATTGACATAGATGATTAACATGTCCCTATACACAATACAATGGCCACATCTGTGTTTGTATTTTTGGCAACTGTTGCACCATGTCTTCCTAGTAGACATTATACATGTAGCACCTACCACATTGCCACAGCTACAATACTTAGACATCACACAATTAACTTGCAGAGGGAAGTACATGGGTTCTGTCAGCAGTTACACCCTTGTTGCTGCTCTGCTCCCCTCAAACGCCCATCCATCTCAGGGTAGGCCACCGCCAAAATGTGGGCCATTGGTGGGGGGGGTCAAGGTCCAACAGGCACCCCTCCCTGATTGGGAGGACACCCCCAGCTGGAATCCACGGTCTTCTCTGCCCAGCAACTCAGGTCCAACCTCTTCCTGTAGTGGGTGCTCCACGGGCTGTGGACCCCCAGAGTGCACACTTCCTTGGCGATGGCACCTCAAATTCCATTGTTCTGATGGGCATTGACCTGCATGGATGACACAGACAAAAGGAAAAAGTCATGTATACATGTACCATACCGATAGTAGTGGACAGTGCACTTCAGTGACAGCAAGTAGGCAAACATTTCCATCCTCTGAACTCACACTCATTTACAAATTATCATCTGCATGCATCAACACCTTCACTACTTTACATATCAGGTATACAGTCATGCAACACACCTATCATGCATTGGTATTGCATTGGACTCACCTGCTCCTCTGATGCCCCATATAGCTGTTCATACAGGGGTAGGACCTCTTCTACGAGCTTATCTAGCTCTTCAGGCGTGAAGGCTAGGGCCCTCTCACCTGCAGGACATGGCCTGATAGCTCCTAGAGGCAGTACACAGCAGCTCAAGTAGTGGAGGTCTTGCTGGCAGCAGTGTCAGGGGTCAAGTGAGCAATACTGCAGAAGATGGCGGTCACCTTCACCACATACATGACCGTCACTTCCGGCGGACATCGCCATTGGCCCAAGTCAGACAAAAGCAGCAATGTCTTCCAATAGCGATTTCCATCGAAGAAACAACATATGTGACTATTAACATAAAACAGACACAAATAAATAGTATTAGATGCAGTCATGGTGGATGAAATCATCAGGGTAGCTGCAACACCATTTGGAAACACAAGTTCAGTGCCCTTGAACCGTAGGAAAATGGAGATTGGTTACAGTTAACAGGGTGTATCTGTGGCACACATGGGGAACAAGTCAGGAGAGGTTTACTTCCTGGCAGTGAGTTTGGTCTTGGCATCTGCTGGATGTCTGGGGGGATGTCCATGTTTGCGGGTGGGTTCTTCAGCTACAGAGGGTGGGGTGTCTGAGGCTTGTCCTTCCCCTGGCAGGGCCTCCATTCCAGTAGCAGCCACTGATGTAGAAGGGCCTGATGTTTCATTGCTAGTGGACGGGGCCAGATATTGGGTACAAAACCTACTCTGTGTGGTATTCATGTCTCTCAGCACTCCTGCAATGGAACCCAAGTGGGCATTTTATGCCCACCACTGCTGCATGACTTCCTGGTGGTTGTCCCTCTGTAGCTTTTGGATTTCCCCCAACATGGTGATAGCTTTGCCCATCATGCCTTCGGAGCTTTGGTAGGCTCCCAAGACTTGGGAGATGATGTCCTGGTCAGTATTGTCCCTTTGAGACCCCGTCTTCTGGCCCACAGCATCCCTTCCACATACCTTAACCTCACATGCCTGTGCCCACTCCCAGTGGTGGCAGGTCCATCATTGTCAGGAGTAACACAGTGAGACTCAGGTACTTGTACTGTGGGGCACACAGTGGATGAAACAGTCCTTAAGACACAGGTTGGGGGGTTAATGGTTGCCTGTGAAGTAGATGCAACAGAGCTGGGAGGAGATGATGTGGGTAGGGTGAGGCTGACAGTTGTTGACTGACCAGTTGTCCCAGATGGACCAAGTTCTTCGTTAGTGTCCAGACATCCAAGGGTGCTGTCCTCACTGGGGCCTTCATTCAGAGGGGTAATGACAGTCTCTGGTGTCCTCTTCATGGTGACAATTGCAAGGTTACTTGTGGAGGTAATGAAACACAGTTCAGGTTAAAATGGGGGTATTGTAGCAGTTGTGTGATATGCAGATAGTGGCTACATGATCCCCAGCAATGACAATGACAGCTGCTGCACAATCCAACTTAGTAGAATTTGAAACTCTGTAACTTCAATCACATACACCATGTGTTATGCTGTTAAACTATGTTGGTAGTGATTGTACTGCTGGTGGCATCTGATATTGTCTGATTATTGACATGGCTGTTCACCTCTGTTACCTAGCGAACTGTCCAGCATGATCAATGGCACAAATAAGAGCTGTATAATGCACATTGCTTTCCTTCTAGGAACATAGTATGTGAGTAAACAATGGACATTGACCAGTATGTGGATGTCCTGCATGTGTATCCACTCAACCATCTGACTTTCTAAACCAGGTGAGTATATTTCTAGCTTGGGATCTTTAATCTGTGACCATTATATATGTGCACTCAGCTATAGCAGTGTTTTGCTTGGGATACTAGTGGGAGTGAGCCATTGCTTTGCTGTCATTGCCATGGACTGTTCCACACTAGTACAATCAAGATGTGTTAGATACAATATTAGTTTAACATGCATGACAAGTAATATTTGGTGCAGTGTACTGCTTTTGAAAATGTTGGGATATCGCATTCTGGGAGTTGTAGTGCTATAATTAGCTAGTACTTCACTTGCTATTTCCAAGGGCTGTGGGACCAGATGAGTTTAGTGGACATGTGGCATGCCAGAGAGGGGTATTGGGTGATCAAGAGAGAGTTGTAGTGGGTGGTTTGTAAATTGGGGTGGGTATTGGTAATGAGGGAGCATGTAGATCAAGCCAATTGTGTGACATAAATGTTGTTGGTATTTACCAGACTCCACTCCCCAAGGTATTCCTGTTAGGCACCCAGGATGCAGGTTGTTCAAGACCTTCTCCTCCCAAGATGTGAACTGTGGGGCCCATTACCAGCCTTGAGTACCGCCAATTGGTGCCTGGATGCCCTGGACCATACCTTCCCCCTGAGGTCGTTCCACCTCTTCCTGATGTCCTCCCTTATTTGTGGATAACTGCCTACAGAATTGACCCTGTCGAATATCCTTTCCACAACTCCATTTCCTGGCAATAGATCTTTGTTGGACCTGTGCTCGAACAGGTGTGGCTCTACCCTCACAATTTCATTCACCATGACCCTCAACTCCTCATCAGTGAAACATGGGTGTTTTTGTGGGGACAAGGTAGTGGTTGTATAGACAGTGTGGTTGTGTTCAAAGTGAAAGAGGGCAGAGTTAAGTAAATGGTGAGGTGTAGGTGCTGTGATGTGAGTGGGTGATGGATGTTGCGGATTGTTTGTGGTACTAATGTGTGTTTTTAGTATGTTGTGCATATGTGTAATGTGTGCAAGTGTAAATGGGTGCCCATTCTTGCTATATTAAACTCTCTGGGATGTTAACTAATGAAAAATACTCCAAAAGGAGGGGGTCCACACTGCAAACTTCCTGTATAAATGCCGTATATTATGGGCGTGGGAGCTTAACCGGAGGACATGGACCCAAGTCCTCCAGGAAGAGTACACTAGTAAGAGAAAGGTAAGGTCCTACTATATATGCGAGATAGATTAGTGTCAATTTGCCAATTATTCACTGAAAGTCATAAAGGGAACTGCAATGAGAATTTTGTGTTGCTCCACTTCGAATTTTATTTCAGATGACACATAAGTTCCAGTTGAAGTACAGCAAAAGGAGTCCCACAAAAGGGCAAAGGCTCAGCAACACGTGTTTCGCCCATTAGGTACGCAAGCCAGGGCTTTGTCAAGGCATTCTCTTTAGGGAAATTTCGGCGTGCAAAACAAACAGCTGTTTAAGCAATAATTCATATGGTAATCTGTTTTCGGAAAATACACGCTTTAAGATTCAAGCGTTCGCGTCTGTCGCCATTGTATTAAAACGGATATAGTGGCATATTGACACTAATCTATCTCGCATATATAGTGGGACCTTACCTTTCTCTGGGATGTTGGTTGTCTGTGGTTGTGTGTGGCGTTTTGATTGCAAAGGATTGTGGATTGTGTACTCTGTTATATAGTGCAGTGAGTTGGTGTGTTGGGTGTGTGGCTGTGCATCAGGTATGGGGTATTCAAAATATCCAGTGTGGTGTGGTGTTCTGACTGAAGTGAGCTGAGACTGCCACAGTTCTCACTGCCAATGGTTTTCGTCATGGAAGAACCGCTGCCGTGATTTTTGGATCGTAATCTGATGGAAGGATTTTTGTCGGGCTGGCGGTGCTGGTGGTGAGACGGCATCTTTTCTGTCCTCCGGTGTCCTAGTGATTTCTGAAATTTGGCTGTATTTTGGCAGACTTCACTGTGTGCCTCTTGATACAGCGGTAAGATTACTGCCAACATGGTGGTCTTTTGGTCGCTGCTACCGGTGCGCTCTTGGCAAAAGACCACCAAACTCGTAATGAAGACCAGTGTGTCTTTACAAATTGAACATTGATTTTATTTGCAGACATTAGACACTTGTTAGCTATCTAATTTACTATTTGGGGTCACAATTATTTTGGTGCCTGAGCCTATTTTCTATAACAATGCAACGCTGGATTCCATCATAAAACACAGAAAATACAGACATTATATAAGAGCACAAATGCTGCAAGACAGAGGTCTAAAAAAGCTTACAAACTGTAATTGTGCAGCTTTGCAGTTAGTTAGGTATGCAAACTCCAGTCCCAGTGCTAAACTATGTCACACCTCATTTTTAAAGAAATTAGCAAACCTGCATCGGAAGTAATGCAACCTCAAATAGGTGCAGACCTAATTTTAGGAACTGTAAGAACTCTTACAGTAGGAAAAAATTTGTATCTAGTGAGAAACCCATCTCCATACAACTCCACCATTTTTGCAGGTGTTCTCTTAGCTCTCATCTTTCTACACCATTCAAGTCTTGGAATGTCCACTCTCTACCCACAGTAGACGTACTCACAAGGAACTGTCTATGTAACTAAACCAATGAATGAGTTCAAATCCAACTTTCTTGAATTGGAAACATGTTGTTTTTGCATTGTATATTTGAACATTTGTGCATCCACTTTGCATTGACAGCCATCCTGCATTGTGACTGAATATAGACACCAATGCAAAATGAGAGAGATTGAAGAGTCAAGTGCATTCCAAGAGGCCTTGAGGATTTATTGATAGACTATATCAATGTTCATTGAGTCGAGCATTAATAGATTTTGGAGCAGCTACAGGTTGAGATAGACTATGACTATAGTGTACGTGATGAATGAGTAGGGATAAAAAGGCCAGATGAACAAACCTTTTTTTTTATGGTGGCAAACACTATGATAGAAGTTTGCAAATGCAAAGAAAGGTTTTTCATTTAAAGCAATCCCATTTAAGGAGGTGGTAAAGTTTTACTGGCTTCTAAAATGAGATTACACTGAATACATCTTCAATATTTGAAAGAGACATGTTGTGGGCATCCTTTCCAAATACTGACTTCGTATGCTATGGATTAATGGTTTGCAATAGCAATTCATGTCCCACACCATAGAAAAGCTACAGACTGTCAAGTTGGATGGTAACTCATTCACAGAGTGGAAAGGATCCTCCTTGACCATGATCCTCTTTCCGTTTGTGATTTTTTTTACATGTTTTAGGGAAAGTACACAGTGGACAAGGGGACTACTGCCAGCTCTCAGTAAAACTTAAAAAAATATTGAAGCAGCCTGTTTATTTCAAAGAGAATGGACTCCTTTAAAAAAAAAAACGTTATTTAAAATTAATCAAAGACCTGGTGTTCTGCTGACCCCCGCAGATCATCATCACTTTGGTTTGTCCAATCAGAGTGAGTCACAATTTGCAACCTACCTCTTAAATATTAATGAGGGAGGTCTGACTGCAACATATAGTTCATTACATAGACTGTTTCTTAAAGTTCAGCACTGGTTACAAAAAGACTAGTAGCACATTGCAATCGCTTTTTCAGCCAGTAAAGGTGTACATTTGGCCCAGTACTAATTGCATGAAGTTATAGTTGTGTGTGGGTGAATTTAATATGGGGCAATGTTGTTTTGGTGGCCAAGAGGATGTGAGGAATATATTCTACATGTGTGGTGGGGTAAGCAGAGGCCAGCACAGTGTCAACGAAGGTCAGATGGCAGCTATAGAGTCAGTGACAAGCTGGAGGAGAGAGACTGTGAGGGGAATGAAGAAATGTTGGTTTTATCATTGAAGAGGTGAGGAGAACCCTAATAGGGTTATGATGTCACCGATAAATGGATCATTACCTGATTCCAACATTAGCTCCTTCTCGCAATGAAGTCTTGGAGCAACATGATACTGAAATGGATACATCTGGGAGGTAGGTGGAAAGCCACAAGAAGGTTGGGTTGGATGTTGCTCTGTGGGGTCCTGTGTCACCTACTTTAACATCAATTGTGTCAAGATGATTGATTAGAATATGAATCAGAAAAGATATCCTGCACTTTTGTTGGGATTTAGTGTTGAAGCAAGGTGGGTATGTCTTTTATTTTCAGGGATGGGTGAAGAGTTGGGAGAGCAGGTGAAATAAGAGGGGGAGCTGTGTTTGCATTATCTGAAAATAGGTGTGACAGGGCACAGGCATATTATTCTGACGAAAGAAAGGCATTCATTTTGTCTCAGGTGTTAGAATGGGAGATGGTGAGAGAAGAAGGTCAAAAGCCAGGTGATTGGCTGCAGAGACGTGAAATGTTGGGGACAAGGATGTGGGGCAAATTGGCTGAGGACTGGAGCATTCATGGGATGTTGTTACAAATAACAGTTGAGTGAGGAAACAAGCACTGGTGAGATGATGGGGCAGAAGAATTTGTATAATCTGAAATGATGAGGTTATTTTACATCTGCTGAAGTGAATTTCCTCATTTTTAAAATTAAAACACATTTGATTGAAAGGTGCAAAGGGTTATGCATAGAAATGTTCACCTAGTAAATTACAAACATTTAGTGAGTAGTCATATTTAGTCACTATAAACATGTGTAGAATAACAAAACATTGTGATATCAACGTGACTTTTTCTGCCATATTAACAACAAATAAAACATTAACATTGAGAGGCATTTTTTCATGTTGAATTGCTGTTTAGCACGAGATGTCTTTTCCCTTTCACTGCAGAGGCTGTAACATTTCAGAAGCCTTTTATTAGTTAGTGAATAGGCATTTGTTTTATATTTGACAACTGATAGTGAGGTTCTCATTGAGAGGAGAGGAGATGATGGGAAGCATGACTCATGGGAAAAATTGTCTGATCCACAAGATGTGGATGAAGCATCTTTTCAAGGACTTATTTGTGTAGCCTATTTTGGGAATGTGAGGACCTAGGGAGATTACCTTTTCCCAAGGTAAATGGAATCCTACTGGACATCCAGAATGGGGAGTATAACAGTTGATTCAAGGTGAGGTTTTGCAAATTTATATTAACATGTGTTCCTAGAGTAGTTTGTTGCATTCTGGAGATCCTTTCCTGGGTTTCTTGATACTATAGTTCTCTTCATGAGACACTGGCATTTGAACTCTATTTCTTTACAAAAATGTGTCTTGATTTATACTTGAAAATACTTACCATTTTACAAATTTCTCTATTTTTTGAAGTGCTGTAGCCTTATGCTTATGCATGAGAATTGTTTATTGGATTTCTAAACTGGCATTTTACCCCATTCATAATTTAATTTAGATTAGGGAAATTCTTTATTGGAACATACTTGTTGCATTATCACTATTGTGACTAAAACTTTTACTATTATTGTATTTTACCTTGTACTGAAATATTGATTAACAGATTATTTGAATTATTTGTAATAACAATGATTGAAGGCTATTACCTTCTCAATACAATAATTTGAATTCATTAGAGTTATCAATAAATCCCTTTAACTCACATAAATTCTCTTTATTCACTTTACAAATGTCAAAAGAATTGCTGATACTCATGGATTGATGTAAATGATTGCTCCTTTTAGACTATCTTCATCAAAGAACAAAAGTTCATTTAACCAGTGGCATGGGCTATTGAATGATTAGACCAGAAGATTGAGATATAACAATTATTGAAGGCTATTACCTTCTCCATAAAACAATTGTAATTTATTAGAATTATTAATTACCTCCTTTAACTCATAAATATTCTGTCAAAAGAATTACTGATACTGAAGGGTTGATGTAAATGATCCTTTTTAGCTCTCTTAATCAGTGAACAAAGGTCCATACGACCGGTATCAGTTTTGACTTGATGATTAGAAAGATATAAAAATCCACACAGCATTACATTCCTTCACCTAAAGAGAAACATTTGGATTTTTACTTGCTGAAAGGTTGAAGGAATCTACCGTTGTTGTGGAAATGTTTGAGGGAGAGGATATATGTCTGGTGCATGAAAAACCAATTTGAAATTGATGATTTCAGCTCAACATTTAAAATAAATCATCCTTTAATGGGTATGTCCTTCAGTGACATGAGGAACATGCAGACGGTGGGAGAACACAGGCATGGCTGTATTTGAATATTAGAGCAGTTTGCTTGAGACAGCAAGAGATGAGGTCTATGGGAACCTAAAAGCTGTGGATGGTTTTTGTAGTGGTCAAGGCATTATGGTCAAAGATGGTGGAATCCAGTTGTAATATGTGGGCATAGTAGTTAATAAACATGACAAAGACCTGGAACTGAAAGGGGTTTGCTGAGGGAAGTGTGCTTTGGAATAGTATAACGTATTGAAGAATGTTTTTAATAAACCAAAATATAGCAGAATATCATATTTAAGTTGTGTGAAGTAGCAGTGTTTGGTGATATTCTCAAACAGGAAGAGGAGAACATGATCTTGCAACAGCAGTGTTGGTGTTCAAGGTCTTTTAGCATATTTTAGCACCTCCACCAGTGTATTTGAAGTTGAAAAAAACAAGACATATCTCATTCCATTTTAGGGGTGTGATGACAGCAGTGTTACAAAGCTGCATCAACACCTATGGGATACAAATGAACTTGTGGACCAATCTGCACAGATTAAAGTGATCTAGTTGGAAATAGTTTTAGCAATCGATGAGCAGAATGTGAGGTAAGTGAGCAAGCATGTTGAAAGATTCTGTTTTGGTTTTCAAAATTGAAGCGGAGTTGCTTCAAGAGTTAGAGTAAGGTGAACATGTTGGAATTGGTAATAGTGCCAGAAATTTCAATGAAGCAGGCCTTCAGAAACTTCTCAAGATTTCAGCCCTGAACCTTTCTTCATTTGTGCTCACTAAGCCAAAAGGCCACAGCATCACACAGTGACCCATAAAAGAAGACTGCTGTAGTTGCAAAGTGTATTTGTTAGATGCAATCACAGAACTAAAAACGAATCCAATGTACACCATTCCTGGATATCAAGAAATAATCTGTCAGTTTTGAAAGCAATATAGTATGGACTACTATGTTGTAAGCCACAGAGAAATCAAGAAGGGCAGCTTTCTCAACTTCATTAAGTGTGATGTGGAGTTCATGTCTAATGTCAGCCAAGATGGAGTGCATCCCTCTCTATTATGATGCCTTGGGGAATCAAACTGTCTAACTGACAAATTTGCTAGCCTGGCGATCCTCAGAGGCAGCGACGCAGGAAAAGTTCATCCCCACCATGGCTCTGAATGTCCTGAAGCCAAAGATTTTGTTCAAAGGTCTCTACTGTATGTTCTGTTGCTAATTTTTCCAGGGTTTTCCGGGGCGTGGTGGACTAGAAATTCTTCATATGGTGGCGAGTAGTAGGGGATCTTCTCTAAATTCTTTGGAGTGGTGTCAATATTGATTATTTTAAATGACCTTAGATAATCCAAAACAAAATGAAGATTTTATTGTGTCTGTCATTTTGTGATTCAAAAAGGAAAAAAATTGCACCTTGCACAGATCACATTGTTTTACTCAAAAAATATAGTTTGACATTGGTGAGGAATCAATAAACTGGAGCAGGATGAAGTGGTGCTTAAGGGGCTGACTGGTATTTTTTGTGATTGAGCTATAAATCTTCATTACTTTTAGTGATTCAAAATGCATTAGAAAAACTTCACAGGGTTGGTAGAAGTACTTTTCATTGCTTCTGTATTGTTTATTCCCTTAAACATATTGGTCTCTTTTTCAACTAGGAAGTCGTTTGGCAAAACATACTTATTTGGTCTCCTGATCGAGTTTTGGTACTCTTTGTTTGTCTTCTAAGCATTACAGTGATTTGCAATTAGATTTGTACAATCAATGTCCCAGATTTCTACTTTGCCTTTTCAGTTTTAGACAGCTTGTGCAGTGACTCATTACCTGCTTGGGTTTCCTTCATTCATGACATCCTTTTGGTCAGTGCTTACCAAATTCATGTTGATTTTAGAAACAAAAAAAGCTAATATTAGCTGTAATTACTTGGATAGCCTACTACAATACAGCCTTAACAGTGTACCCCAGGAAATGCATATGTAATTTTCAGTTGATGCAAAGCTAGACAGCTAAACTGAGCCTCGATCTCTAGAATACATGACTGTTCTAAATCAGGTGCTCTAAAAGCCATAGATTAGCTATTTAGTGAACTAAAGAAGTACATCCAAAATTCTATACGCTTTGAAAAAGATGTACTTGAGTAGGCTGTCCCGGGCTACCTTATACCCCATCTGGAATTGTTAAGCCATTCTTCCTGAAAGACCTTCGTGCCCAAGCTTTAAAAGGAATACATGTATAGTCCATAAAAGGAAAAGGGTTGAATGGATTACAATGTAGATTGTTTTTAGTGAATAGATAGGGTCACAATTTGGTCTTTCGTGCAATGAACATATTTAGTAGTCTGATGGGGAGATTCTCAAACATGTTTCCTTTCTTCTCCGACTTTGCATGCGTGCTGTACTTGCACTGTACAGCACACATACAAAGTAGGGAAAGGTTTTTCACCTGTCTAGCCACAGCATGGTGTACAGGAAGGTTTCCCTTCCTGTACAAAACTTATGGTCGACTCAGGCACGCACCCTAGCATTATGGAGCTAAGGTGCGTGCAGGCGCAGGGCAGATGAAATCAGCACCAGCTCTAGGAAGAGGAAGGGAGAGAGCCATATCTCTGTGAATAATGCACTCTCCTGCTCCCTCCCTTTCGCAACGCAACTCAGCGCAGCGTAGAATTGTTGGCTCGTGTGCTGCGTTCCATGACACCTTTGAGAATCTGGGCCTTAGAGTCTGCTGTGCTCAGGTTCACTTCCTGTAATGGTTTTTACAAAAGGTTTTGTCCATGCTGCACTGGCCAGTATGTATTGAGCTTTGGAGGTCGGAATGTGCTTCTCAGCTACAGAACAGTCAACTTACATTTTAGCTCATAAAGTGTAGGGTGATAAACTACAACTAGACACAGAAACTGCACTGCTTAGGAATAAAAGAGGAAGTAAGTTACCACTAGGAAAATTAACTCACTTTCTTTTGAATAAAACACACAAGGAAGACCTGTCGAGTAAAGTATACCAAATGGTGCATAACAACAAACGTGTAGGTTATGTTTATGCTTTGAAAACCTCCTCAAATTTGTCACAACTGCACAACATTGTTTCTATGATTCAAATCTACTGCACCTTTGACAGTCTGGTGAGGATATTACCTATAACCATGTCCCTCAAATAATTGGATATGTGAACATTTTATAAACGTCGACAAATAAAAAGCTAAACACATATTAAATTCACCCTCCCAAAAATAAGCACAGTTATTACGAAACTAAATGCAATAATTGCTTCACGGCCTATTATTACTTTGTCCTTGCCTGGGATTGGACTTCAAGTCCTAGGCTGCTAAGCCCCAGGCGGCAGGTGGAGCTGATTGCTTCGTTGTGTGGCCGCATTTTGGAAGGTGATGGACCCTACTGTGTGGGACTCACAGCCTGTATTGCCTTGCCCTTGCCTGGGACCAGACTTCAAGTCTTAGACTGTTGAATGCCAGGAGGTGGGGGAGCTGATTACGCTGCCATGCAGGCACATTTAGGAATCTACAGGACATGCGTGAGTCACAGCCGGATGCATGCCTGAGTGAAGACCAGGCTAAGAGCTGGGCTGTCTGCACCTGTCTGAGACAAGGTGAGACCAGAACACCCCCCAACCATTGGCTATACAGAATCTGGAACAATGGAAAATGTAAGCACTTCTACTAGGCCACCAACACTGAACGTTTTTGATATGGTTGAACCCAATCAGGGTAAATCCTGTATATTATCATATTTGGCATCAGCAGTAAGGGCTGTTAATGACAGATCACTAACGTCAAAAAGGAGTTATATGATTGCTGGACATAACATCTCTAAGCCTGTTCCCCATAGTCCAAATAGTCCCAGACTGGTTTCCAAGAATGACTGTATTAGCAACAGTGTCTGAGCATCTTTAAGAAGAGGGACTGTTCTGTGGAGGAAACCCTGTGAGAGTCCAGTTGGAAGTTAATTGGGTTTGTTCAGACGAAGCCCTGCTCAGAGGAGACAGTTTCAAATGGCCCCTCCACCCCAGCCCAGAATAGGAAAAAAATGAGTGGGCAGTTTCCAAGGCTAAACTACCAATAGGTACATTAAATAGCGAGAAATGTATGGATGTGTTACTGGAAGACCTTTGCAATAAGGGGGTTCATATCCCATTAGAAAAGTTGTGTTCCTAGTTTGAGTCACTTAATAATGGGCTATTTGAATCTTATGGCAACCATCTTGGCAACATTGAGCACCCGATCTTACAATTAAAGCTGAGGTACAATTGCTCACCCACAAACCTTTCTATTTATGGTGGTTGAGGGGATTCTGCTAGCATTACAGAGGCTGAGCGAGTTGAATTACCATTAGGGAAATCAATCACATGCCTGTATGAAATTATGAAGATGCTTGGTGATCATGCAGGGGAACTTTGTCAAAATCGGTACCGAAGCAAAGTGATAGGCTGAAGCGAGTCTCATCCCAAGCCACTCTAATTTTGAGTCTTCCGCCCAGATGTCTCATTTGTTGGCTTTCTGGTTGCCCAAAGCCTCAGGCGTAGATAACCCATCCACTCAAAGGTCATGCGTTACCATTGATCTCCTCCTGTGGCCGCTCTTTATGTAGTTTTTTCAGGAAATGTCCCCCAGCTGAAGCCATAAGCATCCAAAAGTTATATGCTACTTGAAAATAAGGTTACCTATTGGATACGGAAGCATTCCAATGTAGGGCCTAACATTTATGTTTAGATTAACATGGTTAGAAGAGTGGACTGGATTGGGAAAGACACCAAAACATTTGCTGATGACTGTGTTGGCAGGTAATGTATTGGCTTCTATGGGTTTTTCTAAAACTAGCAAATCTTCATCTATACTGGCTCTCCTATTGGTTTTCTTTTACAGGCCTGAGGTGGTGTGCTCTGTAAATGTGCAGTTAACAAGTTACCTTCGAAATTATTCTAGGGTACTTCCCTTTGAGCCTTTTTTATATTGAAGACATCCAACAGATATGCGTCTCTGAATACCTGGGATCTCTGTGACTGACTTAAACCACAAGAACCAACCTTTGACATTAGCCAGGCCCATGTCACAGTTATTTCTGGTAGTTGCTTCACAACAAAGCTAAATGGATTAGAACACAGAAGCTGGAACATTGCATGCCTTGCAGGCACAATGAAGGGCATGAAATGGCTTACCTTTATTATGAGATTTTGTATGATTTGTTTACAAGAGACTTGGTCTACATCAAAATAGTTTTTTCCTGAATGGGTATAAGTCCTTTTTTGTCCCTGCGATCAATTATGGCTTGGCAGGACTACAGAAAGTTTGGCTACTTGCTCATCTCTGGCCCTTGAAAGGCAAAATAAAAGAGCTTTTTAACCGGTGTACCCATGCTTCAGGCCCTATGGATTTCCTTCCCTGGTGCTCCTAAATTAATTCTGAGGCCGTTTTACTGTGTTAATACTTCCTCACTAAACTTGGTTAATCTTCGTGTGTTGGGTTCATTCATAAGAAGGCTTGCTTAGGGAAGTGAAACCGTTGCTAATATTATTGCACCGTGGTGGGCCGCGGTGCAAACTGACCATTCGGCTTGGGGCACGGCCGTGATCCCTGCTTTTGGCATCCGGGTGTGCCAACCCCCTTCTGTTCTATATTTCCTCGCACGAGGCCCCAAAATAGGCATGGGGCCTCGGCGAGTTCTGGGCGCGGCGCACCCTCGATATTAGGCATGGGCACCTCCAACCCCTCACTTACCTGGTGCAGCCTGTTCCTTTCTTCTTTTCTTCTTTTTCTCTTCTTCCTCCTTTTCTTCTTTCCTTGTTTTTACACTTAGCAGCCATGTTCTTCTTTATCCCAGCATGCCCTTGTTTTTCCCTGCATGCCTTAGAACCCTTTTCCAAAATGGCACCTTTCTCTATAGTCTCCTATGATTCTTTCTCAATCCAATATGGTGTCTTTCTTCTTCCTGTTGGTCATTTCCTGTTTTAGGGTATATAAGGAGTGTGATTCTTGTTCTCCTTGCACTGCAACACTTCCTTTGGTGGTGATCTCTTGTTGTTTTTTTCTCCAGTTTTTTCCCTTGCTTGTTCCAATTTCTTCTAGTATTGTTTTCTTGTTGGAAGACTTACCTTTTTGCTTATTTTTGTTCCAGGGAGTTCCTGCTCTAGAGGTTTTTCCCTTTAGGGTTTTTTCCTCTGGGACTCCTTCTGGAGGGCACGGACTGCCTTTTGGCGTTCCATCCTCACAGCACCATAGCTACCAGAAATGGCCGCCCTTACCTTGGTCAAGGCAGAACCTACAAGGATCAGGACCACTCTGCAGTTCCAGTGGCCAGAGACATAAACGACGAGTAGCTTGTGACAAACATATTCTGAAAGGGATTTTTAATATTCATCTGTGTGGGGGCCTCCAAGTATCATCTAGAAAGGTTTCAAGATGTATGTCTCTGGAGGGTATACATATGGAACACATCAGAAAAGGGGACTTGTTAAATGTTCTTATAAACAAGTTCAACTTAGCCCTCTCTCTTGATTAATTGTTTCCTTTAAGTTAACTCTGACACACTCAACTTTTACTGCTAAGGGTTGTGCCTCTTTAATTGACGTTATTTTTGTTCCTCTATTCATTAAGATTAGTAATATAAGGATTGCAGTCAGTTAAAAGGGAAAGAGAAGGGGGAAATAGTGGACAGTGATCAATCAGGGTAGAAGTCTTAGATAGTCACAGGTGGTCCCCGAGGTTATTAAGAGGGCGTTTTCTTTCAGATGTACATTTTCCAGATGTACAAAAAACGTACATATACATATCAATGCTACACAATCAGCTAAGACTTGCTCCCAATGATTTTTGACCATATAGACAAAGAACATCAGGAGTCAAATTCCTTCGTTACAGGATGGTAATATATCATATATAAAAGAAATCACTTGCTCACCAATAGAGCATTCCATTTCTATAACACAATGCCCATTTTTTGAGATTTAAAAATATTTTTAAAATACAACATACAGAGCATATAAGCATATGCATTTTACAAAAATTGTATGTGTGCCAATCAGTGCTACACAATCCAATAAGACTTGTACATTGAGAAAAATAACCAATCCAAATGTTACAAGGATTTTTGACCATGTAGACAAAGAAGATCAGGAGCCAAATTCCTTTGTAACAGCATGGAACTCTGAGGCAATATTCTAGTAGTGAGGATTATGCTCCTTATAACAAAATGCTGCAAATGAAAGAAATCTCCACAGGAGCCCACAACGTAGGTGTCAGGTGTGGCTGCAACAAGGATGCAGAGTGAGGTGGGACAGAATTTATTGACCTATTGTCTGTCAGTACACATGCATCAATTTTTCAAGTGTTGTTCTCAAAGTAAATGGCACGTAAATGGCAACAAGTAGAAAAGCTGGAATGTACCTGTTCAGGATAACTTTAATGATAGAAAACTGACCACATGTTACAAACAATGCTGTATTATTCCACTTTATTTCACCCAAATTACCAAACCTGGCAAAAAGAAGCTAATTCCTGTTTCTTAGATAAGAGCATATACCTATTGTTCCTATCACATTCTAGAATCAAAAACCAAGGTAATATTTCATACAACGCAGTGCAGCAAGTGAACTTGTTGAGCTGCATTTTGTGACTGAGAGAGAGCGGAACAGAACCACATTTTTAAAGACATGGCACTATTCTGCTTTCTCCCAGTGCTTGCACATGTGTGGCTGCCTAACACCAATACAAACATGGTGCAAGTGTGCCTGCATTGTCATAGAAATAGTTTTTCTGCAAGAGTGAATACCTTCCTGCAGAAAAACCATCCATAGACGCATATTCCTCTTTTTATGTGTGCTGAACAGTTTCAGTATTCAATAAATTGACTTCTAATTTTTCATTGATATTTGTATTGACTTTATAAAAGGTGTCATGAGTGCTGTAATATCTGGGGTAATTAGCAGTGTGTGATAACCTCTCCCTACTTTATTCATTAATGTAGCAGTACGATCATCAGCAACCTACTTGCCTCTGAGTGCATCGGAGTGTGGTTGTCCATAGCAACAGAATGTGATTCCTTGGCTCAATGGAACTCAGGCTTGTGGTTGCTAAGGAGCAGGGTGAGGAGGGAGGCCGGAGAAGGACAAAGCTTTAAGCAGAGGCAAGTGTGGTGGCTGAGGTGGTTCACTGTAACCTGAATAAACTTAATTGAATTAATCTCACTGCAAACTCTAGCTTCATTTCATTGGTGACAACTTGGAGAGGACATGTCTGTCACCCATCAGCTCACCTCAACTCAAACTTTCTAGATGTGAACTATCAGCTTCCTTTGCTAGTTGAAGCTTCTCACAAGTTTGCTTGATCTACACTTGGTGGGTGGCAAATATAGTTGTACTCTAAAATTGTTTTGCATGTTTAAGGATTCTTTTCTGACTAACAAGACTCTGACTTTGATATATTTAAAAGCGTTGCCTTTTCTTTTTAACTTCATTTTTAAAGTTTTTAGATATGTAATTCGACTTCCCAGTAGTGTGTATTACCCATTGTGAGGGAGACAAACTCTGCTTTATGTGCCCATTGATAGTTTACAAGGGCCAGCATGGCATGAACAGTATCTGTCTCTCGAGTGCACATTGTATTTGCACAAGCTTACCTGTCACCAAGACATTCTTCATTGCCAGCGCGGCACGGGCTGAGACTGCCTGCTTTAGTGCTTCTCTAAACCAGCTTCTCTTAAAGCGATAGTTTAATTTGCAAGAGCGCTTCTGCTACAAGTTCCTGTGTTGACTTTATCATCACATTCCATACTCTCACCAACATCGTTACCCTTTAAAGACAAGCCTGTCGTCCCCTAGAAAGCGACATGTGTATGTCAACAGGTGCCGTTTTAAGAAGTTGGGTAGTTGTACATAAACATAAATTACACTGTGTGATAGGAAGTGTTTGGTGACAGGTATACCTCGTTTTATCAAGTCAGCATTGGATAATACAATTTTGGAGTGCCCTGTGACACGCACAACCATAAACATTATACATATACTGTCTGGTCACACATAATACTGCTCATAAGGCTGTTTTCGTCCTAGAAAAATATTCAAAAGGGTACATATTTTATAGTAGTGCATTACTGGTTTAGAAGTTTGACCGTTTCATTCAGAATGTAACTCCTCCTGTTTGTTTACTGAGTCTTGGGAAACTACCAATACACTTGAGAAAATAGAAATCTGTTTTTGCACACTATGCGAATGTATGTGGCACTTCCTTGAGTGACAAACACAAGATGTCTTTATTAATGATATGTCTAGATTCTGAGGTCCAGGAAGCATTTGAACATTTGCCTGATCTTACCCCTGATGAAGCAAATAGCTTAAATGAATATAAAATTTGCCTGAAGAAAGTGGATCTACAGTATTTACTCAAAGTATCTACAGTATTAGAGCGGTACCAATTTGGCAGGTGATTGCAAAGTTCTGGAGAGTCAGTAGAAGATTGCAATTCCGGGGGAAACAATGAAGACCAATTCATGTTAGGGTGTTGTTTGGAGAAGGCGAAAAAAGAGTTTTGGAAAAAAGACAATCCGTCACTCACCGAAGTGGTTACACTTGCTGAAACCTATGAATATAGTCTGGCATGTGTGGAAGAAATAAAAAAGGTGGTATGACTTAAAGAGAAAGTACAGAACAACTGGTTAGTCAATACTAAAAAGATGATCAAGGTGCACGCCAGAAAACGAAAATGTGTACTGGTAAAGATGTAAAGAAGAATCAGGGAGTTGCTTCAGCTGTAGGGAGTTTGGATATTTTACAAGGATCGTGTTGGCTAGAAGGCTACTTGCAAAAGATCTGGTATAAAGGGACATGTTACAAAGTGTTGTAGGAGGTTTAACTTAAAAAAGGAAAGTCATGTATGATGGAAATGATTCATTAAGTAAAGAGTTTATTTTACAAGTGAAAGATGGCATTGATAGACCCATGAAGATCGTGCAAATTGAAGGGGAGTTGGTCTCTATGCTGTTTAACTCTGGATGAAATATAACATTAATTCCCAGTAAATTGTTTAAAATAAATTTGGTGAGCAAGGTAAAATTAATCAAGCTCAACGTATGTCCCAAAGGCTACAGTGGCAAGCCCATTAAGTTTCTGGGTTATTTCAATCAATCAATACAGGTTAAAGACAGCCTACCGCGGGGAACATTTATGCCTCCATGAGTGGTGACTCTCTCCTTAGTTGGTTTCACCAAAGGGATTTAATGATGTATCTCAAACCAAATGAAAATCCCTCAGTAACACTCAAACAAGTTAGAGAAGTGAGCAATGGGAGGTCACAGTATGAACAATAATTTCTTGAAGTGTTCCAAAAAAAGCTAGGTTGTTTGAAGAATGATATGCACAAGATCAAGTTAAAGAAAGGTGCAACATCAGTAGTCAGTAAGGTGAGAGGTGTACCTTTGATGATCAGAGATCAAAATAAAACTGAACTAGAGAAATTGAAGGAGAATGGCATAATCGAGGAGGTGGAGGCCACAGAGAGGCTTGCTCCAGTGGTTATGGCAAAAAAGGCCAATGGTGATGTACGGCTCTGTGTGGACTTAAGAGAACTGAGAAAGTTTGTAATAGTTGACCATTATCCGTTACAGAACATAAATGAGATGTTATCTACGTTAAAGGTGGCAAAAGGCTTCTCATCCATTGATTTAACCTCTGCTTACCATCAAGTGAGGTTACATAGGGATTCACAAGAATTAACAGCTTTCATCACTCCTTTTGGTACTTATAAATATATCTGGATGCCATTTGGTCTGATTTTGGCAGCAGCAGTATTTCAACATGTGATGGAAGGGGTACTGACAGGGGTGCAGGCCATCAAAGTATATCAGGATGATATCTTTGTGTATCGTGTGAGTGAGAATGAACACAATGAATGAGTGTGTGAAGTGCCCGATTTAACCCTAAAAGCAGAAAATGGTCGGTTCAATTTAAATGAAATTTAAACTTCAGAGGGCATTGAACCAAAAAAAGAGTTGGTATATACTATTGCTAATTTAGTTAGTCCGACATCCAAGGAGGAAGTAATGAAGTTTATTAGTATGACAGAGTACTATAACAAACTTGTTAGTAATTTAGCAGAAAAAAATTAAAACATGGAACTGTTAGTAAAAAAAGGTGCCACTTTCCGGTGGAGTGAAGCATGTGAAATATAATTCAATGAAACAGAACCATGGGAAGGTTTCTTGTTTACAGAGCTTTCAATCTGGTCAGGAAACTGTTGTCTAATGCTAGTGCAAAAAGGTCTTGGAGCAGTTTTATTACAAAAATAAAGTTACAGAGCTATGATAATAAACTAAAGCAGGAAATGACCACAGACTCACCTAGACTAGAACCCTTAACCGTTAGTGTCCATGTCTGAGACCTTAACCACTATGTCAGAGGTGAGTCCTTACTGTCAAAACACTAGAACATAAACAGACATACTGCTATGCCATACTAGGATTTTAAACGTCAGCCTACTGAGTGACAATGCAAGACCTTCACCATTAGGCTGGAAGTGACTCCTTTCTGCTCTGCATCTAAACATAACTATAACATTCTTAGCAATCTTCTTGCTATCCTGACTCTTTGAAGTCGTATGGAGAGACCATTGCAATAACAATCTCTCTCTCTCTCTCTCTCTCTCTCTCTCTCTCTCTCTCTATGGGATGGAAGAGAGAGAAAAAGTGACAGCACCGCCGGGGGAGACTGAAGGCCCCTGAGGTCCTAGCCAGCTCGCCACATCCTGTGGGAGCCGGCATTGCTCCCGCAAACAGTGAGGTGCTTTAAATAGCAGCTCCCTGCTTGTTGGAGCAATGTTTTGATTTGTTTCCTTGCACACATATGTGAGGGCAGGGAAACAGATGAAAACTTCACTTGCAGAAAGTGAAGTGTTTGTTCTGACTTGGCGGGAGCTGTCAAAGCTCCAGCCAAGTCAGAGCAAACACCTATGTCCCGGGATGGGCTCCCTGGGACACAGCAGGAGCTGGCCTTGGGTGGTGGTGGTCCCCAGGGCCATCATTGGCTCGTGGCCCCCTTCCAATGCAAAATAGGCCTCGGAAGGTGGTGGTCCCCAGGGCTGAGGGGGGCCGACATTGTTTTGGATTGAAGCCTCAGGGAGGTGGCAGTACCCGGGGCTTTGGTGGAACCATGTGACCCTCTGCATCATATTCTATCAAAGCCCTGGGAGGTGGCAATCCCTTGGGCTGTGGGGGGCTACCTAGCCTTATAGGCAACTAAAAAAATGCTTTTTCTATATAAACTAGATCCTACTTTTTTTACTGGCTACACCAGAGGTTACAGGGACATTATAGTTGGGAAATAGAATTTTTTTTAAAACATAGAAATTCACTTAAAAAAAACAAAGGTTACAGGAATGTTATAGTTAAGCTCACATTTTAAGCATGCAAAATCATGGAAATTCACCTGTTATAGTTAGAGTTGTGTCAAGTAACTTGCGCCCCCATCATGCACATTTTTTCCTCAAAAATGTTACTGGAAATATTACATTGATATTATCAATGATGTTATCAAGGATGTCATGAGTGCTGTAAGTTGCGGGGTAATTAGCAGTGCATTGCAAGGGTGCAAGTTATAACCTAAGACAACTCTAACTATAACAGGTACATGTATATGTTTTTTATTAACCTACAGTAATTTTCATTACTATACATTAACCAATCCATTGGCGTGCACAGCCTTCGGTCATATGCGGCGACGGTTGCCCTCAGGGCCTGGCCTGCGGACAGGCCCCGTGGTCAACCCCCTATAACCACCCAACCTTGCGCCGCACACTGCTCTTGGCCATGTGTGGTGGGGCTGGCTGTAAGGCCTGGCCTGTGACCATTCCTTGTGGACCACCCCTCCATACCCCAAACCCTAAGAGAGAGAGGGAGAGAGAGAGAGAGAGAGGAGAGAGAGAGAGAGAGAGAGGGAAAGAAAGTGAGAGATTGAGAGAGAGAGAGAGAGAGATTTAGGGGCATATTTATACTCTGTTTGCACTGAATTAGCATATTTTTTTTAACTCTAATTCGGTGCAAAACTAACTCCATATTTATACTTTGGTGCTAGACCCGTCTAGCGCCAAATTTATGGAGTTAAAGTCATTTTTGGAAGTGAAGACCTACCTTGCCTGAATGAGATGCAAGGTAGGCGTTCCCGTGCAAAAAATGACTCTCCCTTTTTCTCAGCCCCAGCTTGACGGATCACTCTGAAACTTTCCATGTGCAGCAAGATTCTCCGGCACACTTATTTTTGGAAGATTCGTCAAATATACCAAAGATATAGGCAAGTCAAAAAACACTGTTTCCATTGAAACATAGTCCTAACCCTAACTAGCTAGTGGTGACCACCACTAGGTTATATATATATATATATATATATATATATATATATATATATATATATATATATATATATATATATATATATATATATACATATATATATATATATATCTTCTAGTGGCAGTTATAGTTAGGATTTAGTTTCCATAGAAAAAGCATTTTTTGGTTTTGCTAATAATTTTGGCACCAAACATTTCCCCAAAATATACATCTCGCTTTTCATCGTCTGTTCTGAAGGGGTCAGGATGATCCATCAAGCGCGGGCGTGAAAAAGGGGGCATCCCAAAACTTTTTTTCCCCATTCATTTTTCCATAGGGATTTTGAACAGTGATAGCGCTTGAACCACTTGATGGAATTACACCATATTTGACAGAAAGGTAGCTCTGCCAAACTGGTAGGTAGATCCATAAAGTGACCGTTTTGTTATTTAGTTCATTCATTAGTTTTATAGAAATTAAAGAAAATCCAAATTTGTATATATAGGGATGCAAAGGTTTCGTGAATCCTCCCGATCTCGTGCTGAGATCTGATTGGCTACCAACACTTAAAGAAGGCAATGTTGGCAGTCATGTTGAAACTTAGCTTCAGCCGACTTCCCATTAAAAAGTTAAAAAAATAAGAAAAGAGGCCAGGGTAGAGTCAGCTTGAGTTCAACCAGAGTTTTAGGCGGATCTGCCAAAAGTTTTTTTTTAAACAAACGTAGGCTCCTGTCCTTGTTTCACTGGAGCACCTGGGTGAGCCACGTCCTGGGGACATTTATACTTTCAATGCGGGGGGCCTCCGGTCCCCCTGCAGCCCTGGGGACTGCCACCTCTCAAGGGTTCTAATCAAATCAAATGTGGGAAGGCCACTCAGCCCCTCACAGCCTGAGTACTGCCACCTCCCCAGGGCACACATTGAAAACAACTGTGGGGGGGTGCTCAGCTCCCCCAGCCCTGCAGCTCTCCCTGGCAGAAAGCTGAGTTTTCACCTGTCTTCCCTGCAAGCACAAATATGCATTTACATTATGCTAAATAAAGCAGCTCCCTGCTTGTTGGACGTGTGGAGCCGTCTAGGACAGCAGGGGCCTTGAGGATCCCCCAGCGATCCTGTCACTCTCTCGCTCTTTCTCTCTCTTACATCCTATAACGGGATGGAGGAGAGAAAAAGAGCACAGTAAGGAAGTCCCCTATTGCATAATGGTTATGGTCACATACCCTCACACTGAAAGTTGAGGTTTCTAGTCCAGGTTTGTCTGTCATTTTCCTACTTTAATTTCTTTTAAACTTTAACAGTTTAAGGTTCATACTGAAAGGTGATCTCACTATTTTTAATTGATAATTACATTTTTTTTTTCAATTGGTCCAGAAATAGCTCATTCTAAGTATATCATTCATCAAAGCCTAAAAAACTCTGTATCTCCCCCCCCCTCTCTCTTTCTCTCTCTCTTTAGATAACTATAACCATAGCAGGTGAATTTCTATGGTTTGGAGCAGGGGTGGGTGGAGATGACGGAGGACTACTCCATGGATTTCTGCGAAGTTGGTTTACAACTCTGTGGAATTCTGCAGAGTTCCACAGATGTTAGAGGACCGCCTGCCCTGGCCTGAATGCCCCCGATCTCGGATGCGCTAATCAGGGTCAGCCCTGCTTAGCGCTTCTTAGATCTGGTGCATTTAGGCCAGGGCAGGCTGCAGTGGAAGCTGACATTTTTTAGGCCTCTTGTGCACCAGTCTGCCCCTTGTGCAGTGCACTCGGGGCAGGCTGGTGCACAAGAGGCTTGAAACTCCAGCTTAGGCAGCAAAAGCTGCAGTTTCTGGCCTTTTGTGCTCCGGCCTGCCCTTTGTGCAGTGCACATGGGGCAGGCCAGTGCACAAGAGGTCTGAAATTGTATCTTTCGCTGCCTATGGCCTAGGCCTGAATTCCGGCCAAGGTCATAAGCAGCGAAATCGGCCATTTCAGGCCTCTTGTGAAGCAGTGTGCACAGTGACAGAACAAAAAAATTAGGACTTACCTGGATCCTCCCAGGGGGTCCTCGTTCCCAGCGGCCTAGCTCTCCACCTCCCTCTGCCCCCGACTCGCCGGATCCAGAGCTGGTGCAGGCGAGCAGCTCTATCTCCGGCATCGGGCTGAGTGTACACTGCAGCCCAGTTATGGGCCACACAGTGCAGGTGCAGACTGTCTGCACTTGCGCTGTGTGGCCCATAACTGGGCTGCAGTGTGCTTCACTTCGCTGGTGGGGCAAGCAGAGTTTTTGGTCAAACTCTGCACTCCAAGCAGAGCGAGGAGTGCTAAAAACTGTGTTAGCTCCGCCAGCAGAGCAGAGCTCACTGCCCACCACTAGTTGGTTCGCTTAAAATGTGAGCCTTACTCTCTCTCTCTCTCTCTCTCTCTCTCTCTCTCTCTCTCTCTCTGTCTCTCTCTCTCTCTCTCTCTCTGTCTCTCTCTATCTATCTATCTATATATATATATATATAAACACATATGTGAGAAATTGGGATGTGATCTGTGGTCAAGCAACCGCCACAGTCCTTCGCAGGGTGAACCACAAGTCCATAACTCAAAGTGTGCTTAATCCTAGATGCTTGGCACAAAAATCAGTCATGCTAAACTTAGAGGCAATGTATCAAGTATTTATGAAGTGCACAAACAGCAATACAGTAAAAACCAAACAAAATAAATATGGCAAACTAATTTAGAAATGCAGAGTGAATTGTAATACATTATTTAACACCAAAACCATCAAAATCCAATTAGTAGAATCAGAATTTATGATTTTTAAAATGTTAAGGTTCAAAAATAGCAAGTCCTCAGTTTTAGTAATTTGTCATCTAGACACTTTTAGCACCACAACCAAGATTCCAGGAGTGGAATGAGTCCACTTGGGGGTTCAGGACTCACTCAGGCTGGGTCCAGGTGCGGGTTCAAGAAGGTGGGTGTCTGTTATGCCCCTGTGGTTCTGAAGAGGAGGCCAGCTAAACTAGCCCTTGGAACCACTTCTGAATTCCTGGGTGCAGGTGAAGATGCAGGGCTCCACAGCAGGGCTGGCCTCTAAAAGTTCAAGGCGTGCTTCAGGTAGCAAAGCAGCCCTTCCAGTTACAGCAGCCATCTGGTATAGTGCACAGCAGTTTACAGCAGCAGGAAGTTCTATGAGAGTCCTTCTGCAGGTCCAGTCCTATTTTTATAAACTGGTGCCCTGCTCCTAGAAGTTGGGAGAAGTTTCCAGAAGGGTTCTCTGAAGTTTCAGGAATTTCCTGCCTGCTCTGCCTGGGCTCCTAGCTGGCTGCAATGACAATACAGGGTCGTTAAGCCTCATGTGTAAGTGTGACTGGGCTTAGCTCTGCCCTCCCCCATCAAGTAACTTAATGGCCCATTGAGGCTCTGCTAATCCCACTGTTGTATGACTGTCTGGGGTGAATTCACAAAGTCTCAACTGTCTGTTACACCCAGTCATGTGACCTAAGGCAGGCTGGAGGCTCATAGTTTTATGGGCAGGAAAATGCCAACTTTCTAAAAGTGGCATTTTAAAGCATGTAATGATAAATCCGACTTTACCATTGAAAGGGTTTATCATTTCAAGTTCATTGATACCAAATATGACATATCGACCACTTCTGGTTTAGGAATTACAACCTATTCATTTTAATAAGGAATCCCCATTGCTACCGTATGGGAGGGGTAGGCCTCACAATAGTGAGAAAACCCATTTGGGCGTTTTTCATTCCTAGGACATGTAAAACTAAAAAGTACATTTACTTTCTTTTCATTACACAGCACCCTGCCCTATGGGCTACCTACATTAGGGGTAACTTATATGTAATAAAAGGGGAGTTTAATGCTTGGCAAGAGGTTTTAAATGCCAAGTCAGCATTGCAGTGGGACACTACCTTCAGGCTGCAATGGCAGGCCTGTGACAAGTGTTTAAGTGCTACTGAAGTGGGTGGCACAATAAGTGCTGCAGGCCCACTGGTAACATTTAAGTTACAGGCCCTGGGTAAATGGTATACCATTCTACAAGAGATTTACATGTAAATGATATATGCCAATTACATATATTCCAATTAAACCATGTTTAGGGGAGTGAGCACATGCACTTTGCACCGGTATGCAGTGGTAAAGTGTGCAAAGTCCTAAGGCCAACAAAGCAAAAATCCAGCAAAAAGTAGTCAGAGGAAGGCAAATGGTTTGAGGGTGACCCTGTAGAGAGGGCCATTTCCAATTCATACATATATACATGTGGACATATTGATAGATAGATAGATAGATAGATAGATAGATAGATAGATAGATAGATAGATAGATAGATACTACAAGCTGCAGTGTCTGGCCTGAGGAATGTTTTAAAGGACTACTGGAGTGGCAGGCACAATGAGTGCTGCAGGCCCACTAGTAGCATTTAATTTACAGGCCCTGGGTACAGGTAGTAAGTACCATTTACTAGGAATTTACATGTCAATTAAAAGTGTCAGGTGTTGTCTAATTATGCCATGTTTTAGGGAGAGAGCACAAGCACCTTAGCACTGATTGGCAGTTGTAAGGTGCACATAGTCCTAATACTAACAAAACAAGAGAGAAGGTAAAATGTGAGCAATTTGGGGGAATACTACTCCAAGGATGTCAGGTCTAACAAGTACTATTCTACATACTACGAAATGCAGTCTCCAAATCAAGACCAGCTCCTTCTGTACAGTTTTTGTCTCTGTACGCTTTCAATACTTCAGCTATAATAGGCCACGATTTACAAGCTTTTATAGGGCGAAAAGTATTTTTCTACATTTTAAAAGGAGTGATCTATGCTGAGCAACATTATGATTGGTGATCAGTAAATATTTCTTTCTTTTTATTAAATGTTTTATTGTAGTTTTTACATCAGTGAGCGCAGGTATGGTCTTATAAAATAAAAACATTTACATTCAACAGCCTTACAGAAAACCATTAAAGTGCATCATACATAGACAAATATCTCATCTCTTGAGATGATGAACAAAACAGTCTAGTTAATGCATTACAACACTTACAAGTACTGACAGTTCTGTTCTCCGTGTACCTTCAGGCAAATATGTTGTAACTTGCTTTCATTGGGTCCTTGGGGCAAAATTCAGTTCCATCAGTGCAAAACAGCTGCCACTAGATGACCTAATTTCAGCTGTTTATCAGCACTCTGGCACACGCTGGTTGATGTAACTTTGATCATTTGATGCTGCATGACGGGTGTGTTCGAGTATGGCTAGAATTATTATTATGAATTTTGGACTGCTGCCTAGTCGCACAGAAAAAAGGCAATGCATGATTCAGACTTGTCAGCTAGGATGATACAACACTATTAACATTGATGCAAGCTTTCAGTAGTTTTGATTCTAATGCATCTTTCACATAGAAAATACATTTTTGGTGTGATAAAGTTGATGTTTGACGAATCTACAGAAATATTGACGTTTGCTTCATCTAGCTATGTTTACCTGGTCAGGTTTCATTCTGATCCTTTAAGGGGTGGAAAAGTTAAGGTAGGGGAGGACTAGAAAAGAAGGTGCAATTTTATCAGCGGTTTGGGCCATGCCTGCACAGCACAACATGGTACATGTGTGACGCAAAACATACAGTCATTTTGTTAAAGGCACACAAAGCCACTTTGTGGCTTTGAATTGCTTCAAAAACATGGAGTAAGACATGGCAGTGGAAATAGCTGCCTTGCCTTACCCTGCATAAGGAAGGCATTCCATGGGAGTTGCTTGGGCATTGCGACGCAACTCCCACGGTTTTTGATGCATTTCCAGATTTTCCAAACCTGGTGAAACTGGGAATGCACCAAAAAGATATGCCTCCCAGGAGAGGCATATCAAGCAGAAATAGCTTTATTTCTACTCGATTTTTACCTCTGCATTCTGCAGCACACATAGAAAGAGGAAACTGCCTCTCTGGATTGTTTTGTACAGAAGGTGTCCCTTCTTGCACAAAAGCAATCCTGCATGCAATGCAGGCATTCTTACACTGTGGTGCAAGGGTACCTGCATTGGCGCTAGGCTCCCTAAAGGGTGGGAGCAGAGAGGGAAAGGACAGGAAAGCACCATATTGGATAAATACATCACATTCTGCAGCAAAGCAAGGAGACTTGCTGTGGTGCCCTGTGCCATAATACTCATAAATATCTGCTGAAGTGTTTTTTCATTTTTCTCGCTTTGAGATTTATTTTTAGAAAGTAGCATTACAAAAAGGTCTCTGGAAGGCCTTGAAATGTGAATTATTGTGTATATCTTCTGGGTGACAAAACTAACATAATACATGTAGGTTCCATCAATCAAATTCATATGTTTATAGGGATGTCATTGGTTTATTAACATTATTTTTTATGCTGCCTACATTTCACAAGTTTTGCAAAAGTCACAAGTTTGGAGCTTTGGACACAATTTTCAATGAGACTGTGGAGCATTGTTGAACTAAAGAGGGAGAGGGCCTTTTCTTTAAAGAAAAAAAATCAATGGACGGATTTCACGAGTTTTAGTAAATTGACAAATGCACATGCAGATTATGTTGAAAGGTTGCAGTTCCCATTGAAAAGATGATTATTGTTAGTTTTTAAATAAATTTGGCACTGTTTGACAAATCTGCAGAAACTCTGGCAATCATTTGCCAAGATTAGTTTACTCTTGGTGTGTCAGGCTTCCTGGAGATATGGAAAGGCAGGGTAAGTCTAACATGGACAGAATACAATACAGTATATATAATGTATGCTAAAAAACCTGGCAGTGTTTGACTAATCAACATGAAGGAACCCCTTTGAAAGAACGGTCAAGTTGCGAGGGCGACAGTGCAACCTGCATCTACTGCATGGCCCAGACTGCCATAAGCAACTAACAGGTAATCCATGGGGCCTAGCGTTCAAGCCTCATCCTTCAAGGGGAATTGGGGGAGGGTGTAATGCCTCACTGTTAAAATGGAATGTGGTGCAACCCTGTATGTTGTAATTCATCCTATTGGGCTTGCACCATTTCTGAGCACCAGCTGGGCACCATATTTATGGTATGGTGCAAGCCGGTGCAAATTGTAGGTTAACGTAAAAAAATGCCATTAGCTGGGTGGGGCTGCGGTATGGAAGAAGGGTTTTTGCACAAAAATAAGACGTTAGGCAGGTTAGAGTCAAAAATGACTCTAACCAGCTAAGGGTCATTTTCTGATGCAAAACCATCCATACCACATGACTCCTGTCTTAGGAAAGACAGGAGTCATGACCACCACCCCAATGGCCAGCACAGGGGACCATGGTCCCCTGGGCGTGGCCATTCCACCCTGTGCCATGTCGGGGGGCACTTCAGGGCCTCCAATGGCACTTTAAAAAAAATACTTACCTGTACTTACCTATACTTACCCATCCTCCTCTGTCCCTCTGGTGTGGGTAGCGGTGTCCCTGAGGGCTGGTGAGGGCACCTGAGTGCTTATTCCATGGTGTTCACCATGGAAATAGGCCCACAGGTCCCCTAACGGCTGCCCTGGCCGAGATGTTAAATAATGGTGCAAAGCCAGCTTTGCACCATTGTTTGACCCCTCCTCCCCGTGCATGATTTTAGCACAGGGGATAACTATGGTGCTAAGGCCATATAGTCATTTTTTGCATGGGAACGCCCACTTTCCCTCTCATTGACGTAAAGTAGGTTTCCAAGTCAAAAAAATGACTTTAACTCCATAAATTTGGCACTAGATGGGTCTAGCGTCAAAATATAAATATGGAGTTAGTTTTGCACTGAATTTGTATTAAAAAATGACGTAAATTCAGCGCAAAACAAGTATAAATATGCTCCTATGTCTGTTGGTTGACTGGTGAGATCTGAGTGCCTCTTTGAAAAGCCTCTGACTGCTCTTCCTCACCACCCGGACAGTCAACTTTGAATAGGGTTGTACTTAGTCCAGTTTGCAGAATCATATTAGAGCAAACTCAAGGACAACAGTGACAAATGACCTAAACTACCATAGTAGGGGCTCGATGAGAAAAGGGTCTCCCAGAACCTCTGTGTCCTTTTTGCCTTTCTATAATTTTTCATCAATACCAGTGCTTTAAATGGGCCGGTACTCACCGGTACTGAGTACCGGCACTTCTTATTTTTTTCACTCTGAGTACCGGCACTTCTCTGCTGCCAAGGAGAGTACCGGTACTCATGAAGGGTAGGCTCATTAGCTGCTAGTGCTGGTAAGCACTGGGCTCTCAGAGTTGAACCCGCCTCTGACAGCAAAGGTGCTTCTGTCGCCCTAAACTGAGCCCCGCTGAGCTATTCAGCAGGGATTATGTGCCTAATGTCTGGGTATTTACAATCACCCTGTGTTTGTCAGAACAGGGTCCATTCAGGCCCTGTGCTGTCAATCACATTTACACACTTGTGTGCTTTTGTGTAAACACAGGAATTGAGGCAGCCCAGCTGAAAGTGACAACTAAGAAAGCCATGGGAGGAAAGTTTAAAATGGCTTTGATCTCACCTGAGTCTCTTGAACGAGGGTCTGCTTATGTATGTGTGTTTGCCTGCTGTTATGTGTGTGTCTTTGTGTGAGAGAAAAGAGAATGAAAGAGAGAGAATCGGGGCACTTTAAGGAGGACTGTGTGGAATGCTTTGAGTGTGCGCCTCTGCTTGTTTCTTTCTGTGTGTGCACGTTCAAGAATATATAGTATTGTGCAAAACGACAGCAAATATGTTTGCCAGTAAGATAAATAGCGTTGTGTTTCGCTTACATTTCGTTTAACGAGTTAACTTGTTTTGTTTCTTCAAACACATTTCTCATGGGCCTTGGCATGTGCTGCAACTGGTATATAAGTCAAAGTATCCCATGTCTTGCTCTTAGCCCCGCCCCTAGCCCCACCCACCACACTACTAGAATATGTTAATGAGTACCTGCACTTATTTTTTCCCATTTAAAGCACTGATCAATACCTATCCCGTGGCACAGATATATGTTTGCTGGGACACGGTTTGAACTTTCACTGCCATACAGTAATGACACCCATACATTTCCGGAACAGTCATTACTGTACTTAAACCACTCTCCAGACATGCATACAGAAGCAGATAATGTTAGAATGCCTGTCTCTTTTCACGTCCATTTCACACATATTTTTACATGTGAGGTAGTATTTAATATTTTATGAAACGGTTCAATGTTAAATATTGTTCTTTTGTTAATAAAAAGAATCCCTGAAAATACATGCAGTTTTATTGAAGCACGCCGCAGAAAAAGACTTGGAGTGTAAGTTTTATATAATGCATTAGCAAATTTTAGCAAATGTTAGTTCCTTGCTAGTATGAAGCAGAAGAAATGCTGACTACGAAGCTAATTAAAAATTAATTCAGTGGATGTGAAGTGGTGTTAATTAATTCATAACTAATTACATTCAGATAAAACCCCTCTCCATCTGGAATGAAACATGATCAAAGACATCACTGAATGTTCAACTGAGTGTTTAAGGAAATGTTTTCCACAGTATGGTAGATACAGATATATCAGGGTTATATTACTCTACTTCAGTGAGACATTATAATAATATAATTTTCAACCTGTTGTTACTATGTCAACTGAGACAATTATTAGTTGACTAATATTATTTTTAAGTTGCTCATGCATGATACATGCATCAAAATACAACTTCCAATACTTAAACGTGATCTAAAGTGAGAAGTTGAATGATGCCTTCACTTTCAGGTCGGGGGGCTTGTATAAAATATATTTTCCACATTTCAGCAAAGCAGATATGTTTGTGTATAACATTCAGTATAGTAGGATATTCATAGCTAATGTTTGCTCTTGAGTTTGTATAAGACTTTTGACTTCAAGAAGCAGGGTAATAAGACTAAGCCAACATTGTATAGCTCCCCCTGGGGCTACTATATATCCAGATTATTGTTATGGGTTTATCATATACGCACATAATCCACAGTAATAACGTATTTGATTATTACAAATAGAAAATGCATTCACAATAATGGCATTACATTCTTATAAACCTTATTTACTTTCAAAAATATACACGAGCAATAACATTGCAGGAATATACATTACAGTAAAACAGCTTATGGCCATCGTGACATACAGCACTCATGCCCAATAATTTCTCTAAACTCTTAGATCATCACATCATTGTGAACTTACAGTTCATCAAAAGACATTGCATTGTGTATAAAGTAGTCTTATACAAATTCATCGAAGCAGCATATCCGTGGTACACTCTCTTCCCTGCCACCTTCCGTAGGAGAATTCTGTTTTGACACACAGGATTACAGTTCCATTGAGAACTTCAGGAAGGGTTTTTTCACAATAGATCTATATACACTGAAAAGTAAACATAGACCATATTGCATTCTGAATCTCATCTCTGCAGGTATCACTAAACTAGCTCATCAACCAATCCTTTGAGACATTTCTCATTTCTAAAATATAACTTAGTTTCATAATATTCCCCAATCATGTGTAATTATGGTGATGAATGATTAAAGTCCTACAAGCCTCCAGGCAGGCCAGAGAAACTAGGCTAAGACTGGAGTTGGGTTTTGGGTGCCCAGACCTTGTGTGCTGGGGGATCTATTAAAATAATATTTCAGGATCCTGTGGGCCCCAGAATCTTCCCTCAAACATCATCTTAAAACAATCTTCAAAGGAGAGGGAACCCCATAGCAAATTGGGTCAGCACTGCCCATCAGTAGTCTGAACATTACTGAAGTTAGCCTGCACACCCAAGAAATTACATATTTTGCCTGGAAAAGAGCCGTGAACAGGCAGGTAATGCAAACTTCCTTTGAGCAGGATATTGAAAGATGAAGCCACAGTTCTATCACCAAGTCACTGAATGCATCCTACATTCGGGGGAAGGCCCAGTCTTATTTTTTTCAACATGTACTCCCCCCTGTACACGTGGCGCAGCGGCGTTTAAAGAACACGCAGAGACATGTATCGTTGCTGCCACACTCGGAACTGCGTCACCACAGTTCCGTCCTTTATTTATAGCTTAGTGCTCCGTGCCCCTCCCGGACACGCTGAGCACGCTGCTGAAACACAGAGAGCCCGCATGGCTCTCCGTTCACTCTTTACATCCCTCCCATGTTTTACTCCACATGGACAAGGATTAACAAAATGAACTTAAACAAATAGAGAAAACATTTTCATACGAAATAACCCTCAATATAAAATTGAAGGAATAATCACAAATAACTAATAACTGAGAACACTACAAATTTGTTTCTTAGCACCCTAAACCTTCATGTCTCTCACAGAGTCCAAATTAGACGGCTGGAGGTCATTGCACCCTGTTCAACAAACAAAGTCTCTCAGCTGACTGTTCGGCACAGGGTTAGGGCGTAAGTCATACCTCGCACTTCTAGTGCTACCACTCCCGTGTTCAAAAACACAACCAGGCCTGGTTTGCTCGATCGTTGTTGGCTCTGTAGCATCCTTCCTTTCCTCAGCCGGTAGTGGTGAATCATCGGAAAAGTCCTCTATCTCTCCTTCATCATTGGTCGACTCTTTCAGACCAGCCCTCTTAAAATGTGATACGTTTTGTATTACCCTTTGTCTCCCTCTTGCTGCAGTTATCATGGACCCTTTTATGCCAATTACTTCCCATACATCCGGCTCAAACGGCGTTCGGAACTTTCCTCCTCCTCGCCGATGTTTCACGACCACTCGATCCCCTTCTTGGAATCCTCGATACTTCGCTCGCCGTCGGACACTCGCTCGTTGGTTGGCAGCTTCTCGCCGGTTTTGAGTGGCTTTTACGTCCAATGCAGGAGGTTTCCACTTAGGACCGGAAGGAATACAATCACGTGGAGACACTTTGAACATCAAAGAGGAGGGAGCACAGCCAGTGGTGCTATGAGGCGTTTGACGATACGCACTCAAAAACTGATACAGACATTGTTCACTATTTTCATTTTGTTCTACTCCAATCCTTGGAGCTCTGTTCAAGGTTCGCATGAACCTTTCCATGTCCCCGTTTGCCTGGGGCCAGTAAGGCATTATCTTACGATGACGAATTGCCAGACCGTCAAGGTATGACCTAAACTCTTGCCCTTGGAAAGGAGGACCATTATCAGTTCGGATTTCGTCAGGCAAACCAAACAAAGCAAACGTCTTTTGTACAACGGGCCGTACATTTTCAAACGCCGTTGACGCTATAACTTCCACCACTGGGAACTTGGTATATGAATTAATCAAAACAGCAGTCAATCTCCCATCTGGGAAACTCCCAAAGTCCATGCTCACTTTAGCCCAGGGTTTCAGAGTGGGCGGTTCAGTTACTACGGGGCAACTCGAAGGTTCTGTTGACGTGATAATGCAGGAATGACACCTCCCCACCATTTCATCAACCTGAGTATCCATACCCGGGAACCAAACTTTCGCCCGTAATCTTGCTTTGGTTTTAGCAGCCCCTTGGTGCCCTTGATCAGCCAACTCGATCACCTTCGACCAGAGACATTGTGGAAGCACGATTCGCCTTCCTCTCAGAACCAACCCATCATTATCAGTAGATAACTCATCACGCACCTTCCAGATACTCTGCATAGCCACTCTTTGATCAGGGCAGGACATGTGGGTCTTCTCTAGAAAATATTTCCACTTTTTGTGACTTAACGCTTCTTTGACGTGACTCAACATTACATCTTCCTGGGTAGCGTTCACAATGTCAGTTACGAGAAGTGCATTAGGGCATGCCGACTGCACAACCATGCTAACAAAAAGTTCAGTATTTTCTTCATCTTGTTCTTGATGACCATCAAACAACTTCGGAGGCGGGTGTCGAGACAGATAATCTGCAGGATTATTCGCACCAGGCCGATATACAACCGTGAACCTATAAGGTTGAAGTAGAACAGCCCATCGTTCAATTCTCGGAGGTGCCAAACGTGGACTACCCGCAAACAAAGGGACTAACGGCTTGTGGTCAGTCACTACTTGAAACTCGTGCCCATACAAATACAGGTGGAAA
Organism: Pleurodeles waltl; assembly: GCF_031143425.1. Lineage (NCBI taxonomy): Eukaryota > Metazoa > Chordata > Amphibia > Caudata > Salamandridae > Pleurodeles > Pleurodeles waltl. The sequence goes on from NC_090436.1 coordinate 733,137,618, forward strand.
TGGCGGCACGCCCATCGAATGGCTAGAGCTTCACGCTCGATCTGCGCATACCGGGTTTCAACCGCCGACAGTGCCCTACTAGCGTAGGCAACAGGGACCCACTCTTGATGCCTCTGTTCCTGTACGAGCACAGCTCCAAGCCCAACGGGGCTCGCATCCACCACCACTTCAGTTTTCCTACCGGGGTTGAAATAAGCCATAGTCGCTTTATCCAGCAATGCATTTTTAATGTCCACAAATGCTTGTTGCGCATCCGGAGTCCAGTCCCAACGGTGTTGCCCTTTCGTGAGTCGTCGAAGAGGTTCAGACATGGTGGCAAGTTGTGGTATAAACCTTCCGCAATACGTGGCCATCCCTAGAAAGCTACGAACTTCCGTTGGATTTTGCGGAACAGGGGCTTGACGGATCGCTTCAGCCTTCCGTGGGTCCACTTGCAGACCATCTTTTGAAAACACATATCCGAAAAACTCTACCGAGTTTTGATAGAAAGCAAATTTTTTCTTATGAAGTGTTAGCCCTGCTTCCATCAATCGTTTCAACGTTGACCTTAGATGACGATGATGCTCTTCTCTCGTCTTGGAGTATATCAAGATATCATCACTTAAGTTAATAACCCCCGGTAATCCGGACAACGTTTCTGGAATCGCATTCTGAAATACTTCAGCAGCTGACGACACTCCAAAACTCAGTCTCTTGTATCTTCTTAGCCCCACATGTGTCGAGAAAGTAGTAATGTTCCTACTTTCAGGGTCCAACTCCAACTGATGATACCCCGCGTTAAGATCCAACTTGGAGAACCACTGGGCCCCATTCAGATCCGCAATGATGTCATCCATAGTGGGGGTTATGTGCCTCTCTCTCTTGATAGCCTTGTTTGGCAGGCGCATGTCGACACATAGACGAATCGCTCCCGGCTGTTTCGGTTTCGGTGCGATCACCAACGGTGATACCCATGGCGTAGGCCCATCCACTTTTTCAATGACTCCTTGTTCTTCCAACAACCGCAACTCTTTCTCAACAACCGGCCGTAGATGAAAAGGCACCCGACGATGTCGTAGAGCCACAGGAATCACATTGTGGTCTATGTGCAACTTGATGCGTTTTCCTTTCAAACGTCCTAGTCCCTCGAACAACTGCGGGAATTCATGGAGAAGGCGTTCCACTTGAGTGTCATATATTTGACGCGCAAAAAATACCAGCTCTAACTCTTCAGCCGTGTGACACCCTAGCAAAGTGCCGCGATCCCCGGCCACGACATAGAACTTTGCCTCTGCTGATCTATCTCCACTGCTTACGGCCACTTCCACAGTTCCTATGAGGGGAAGGGGCTCTCTTCCCCCATAATTATATATTTTGGTAGCTGTTGACGTAAGTGGCGGGGCAGGTACTAATTTTTTGAAAAGGGTTTCATCCATGACATTGACAGACGCTCCCGTGTCAATGAGTACAGAAACCCGCGTGCCACTGACGTAAACATCACTCATGGGCGGCGGCCTCTTTTTCCCTGGTTTTCCTCCCGCAAAGGATATTACAAAAATGTCCTCATCTTCATCTTCCTCAAATACCGGACCACTCGCTGTCGCCTGATCCCTTACTTCCTCCGCACTTTTGGATACAGCTCTGACATTCGTGTCTCTTCCTTTCTGTTCACCTGGCTTGTTTCTCCTGGACCTGCACATTTTAGCAAAATGGTTCGGCTTACCACAGCGGTTACACAATTGCCCTTTTGCGGGGCACCCTGCATTCGGTCGATGTTCATAGCCACAACTTCCGCAGGCTCTATCACTGGATTTAGCGGGGTTCAGCTTACGAGGTGTTGCCGGACGTGTCTGGACGGCATCCACTTGTTCCTCCTTGACTTGAACCACGCGAGTCGATGACGCTGCAGCCAATGACTGACCTCTCACTGCCGCCATGGCATCTGCTCATACCGCCGATAGTTCATGCGACCTCACCAGAATCAGAATGTTATCAAGGGACATTCCTTGTTGCCGAAGAATACGTTTTCTCAAAGCATTAGACCGACATCCTTGAATGATCTGTGCTCGGATCTCTTCTTGTTGGTTGAGACCCGTGCACGAGCTCACCAGTTTTCTCAACCTGGCGTAAAACATATCCATCGACTCGACCTCGGTCTGTTGCGCCTGTCTTAGCTTAAAACGTTCATAATCGGAGTTAAGTTGAGGATCAAAATGCCTATTCAAAGCAGTCACCGCTGCGTCAAAATCAGATTTAACCCCTGTATCAGGGAGAGAATCAAAAAGCTCCTGAAACTCATCTCCACCCATCAACAGCATCACAGACCTACGCACTGCTCCATCCGTCTCTCGGGTAGCACAAAAATAGTTTTCTAGGCGGTTTATTCACAGACGCCACCTTGGCGCAGCTGTGGCCGGGTCAATCAGCTGGCTAAACGGTGGTAAGGAGGTAAGTGAGGAGTGAATACTATTATTTAGTTGTGCTGGAAGTTGAGGATTCCCTGGTGGTTGAGGAGGATTGGCATTATTGGCATTGTCTTGTGGTGGGGCACTCATGTTTGCACTGTCTCACTCCAGTGCTTTGCACAGGTTAATGATGTCTCCTTTCTCTTTTTTTTTTTTTTTTTTTTTACTCTCTCTTAGGGTCTGCCTGCCAGTTTCACCCCTTCTTTCACTCTTGCGACGTTTTTTTTTTGTTAATTTTTTTTCAGGCACGTCTTCTCCTCCTTTTATAAAAGATTCCCCAGCCTCGGGGAACACATATGTCCGTTTCAAAATTTCCCCCAGCCTCGGGGAAAACACTCGTCGATTTCAAGATTCCCCAGCCTCGGGGAAAGCGCTCCTTAATTGCAGCCTTCACACAGCCCAGAGACGCTCCTAAACAGAGCGCTCGGCTGAAATTGACGAGCCTCGTCAATTTCAGCAGCTCTCCCGGCAGCAAGGACACGCCCTAGGGCAGGGCACTCGACGGAGCGATTCGCTCCCCGCGACGATCCTCTTCTGGGGGCGGAGCGGGGCAGGGCTCACCTTCATGGGTTTCCCCGATCGGGAAACCAAACGGCACCACCCTTCGCCAACGCGAGGCACACCACGAGGCAAAGGGGCTTCGCTCCTCACCGCGTTGACGCCGCACCGCGTGGTCTCCTTTATTTTCAGCGGTACGTCTTTCTAGGCTTGTACAACCTTGTATTGTTTTTTTTTTTATAATTGCTGCGCGATGACTCACATCCCGCTCGTCGCCATTGTACAATTGGCGCAGTGGCGTTTAAAGAACACGCAGAGACATGTATCGTTGCTGCCACACTCGGAACTGCGTCACCACAGTTCCGTCCTTTATTTATAGCTTAGTGCTCCATGCCCCTCCCGGACACGCTGAGCACGCTGCTGAAACACGGAGAGCCCGCATGGCTCTCTGTTCACTCTTTACACCCCCCATCATGTAGGAAAATCCTCTACATGAGGCTCATGGCTCTGCCAATCTCGTATTTCAGTCCACCGTGGGCTCGGTGCGCAGAGGCAGTCTCTTGCAGGCTATGCAACTATTGCAAATAATTTGGTTCCATTTGCTGTGTTTCTGCCCCAAACTTGCTGATGACCGTCGCCGATTGCTTTTCCCTCTATTTTGGGCCAGCAGGACCAGACGGTGTAGAGAGGCCTCATATCTGTGCTTTTCTGACAACACTCCGAGATCCCTAACTAGACTGGGGAAATTAACATATTCTATACGTCTCGCACTTCTCAACACCCGTACGGGGTATCCCCGGACTTCATCAGAGCACCTCACATCCCTTGTTCGTTCCTCATGAATAGCTGCCAGCCCTCGCCTTTCACAGCTAGGGCCCCTTGTAAATCTTCCCAAGTCCCAGCGCCTTAGTATCGCACAGGAAGACAGCTTTGCTTTTCCATCTGCCGGTATCTCCTTTGCGGATCCCATACAATAGGCACAGGGTCGCCAAAACAGTCTAGACTTACATCTTAATGTCCTGATCGGCAAGGCACCCCAATTTTCAAAACCGGACTAAGAAAACTTCCTTGAACATTCCACTTTTCTGGATTCCACTTCCTTTGCCCAAATCTTTCAAATGTTTCTGGTTTTGCTTAATTTCTTTTTAAAATAATTTTAAAGCTGTTATAGGGCATTGAGCTCTTTTTCAGAAACATTGTTGTTTGTATTTTATACCTTCTTAAAGCTCTCATTAATTATTGTTACCAATGCACCTAAGCTTAACCATAATGAATGGTTCCTATGTAGTCTAATAACAATTTCATAACAAGTCATGACAGAGCACACAGAAGCTCTTGCCTTTTACATATAACTCTATAAAATATTTTTCCTTATATAGTGACTTAGGGCCAGATGTAGCAAAGGGTTTTACCCATTCTGTGTCTATGGGAAAATGTGTTTGTGAATATGGCCCTTATTTCCTCTCAATATGAAAGCCACCTTCATACAAATTTCTGGTTTACTGCACTTAAAGGTAGTAATTAGTGATTTTGTCAAGCTTTGCAATTGTTATCCAACAAGTTCTAACAACAATCTGCCTTACTCCTCAGAATGTGTCCGTATCAACGGGGATGAACCAGACAGGGATATGGGAATGGGCAATACAGAGATAGAGAAAGAGAGAATGAAAAAGAAGTAGAGAGAGAGAAAGAAAGAGCATCATGCCTACCTCTTCTTTCGTATGACTTCTCTAGATTTAGATGTCTGGTCAGAGTATATGTGTTCTCGCAGCTTTACAGGAGGTAGACCAACCCAATAATCAAAAAAGGTACAAGCAGTGCTTTGTAATAATCAAAAATATTTTATGCACCAGATACACATATACTAAGCATATATTTTCACTGGTATTGGAAAGACGGGTCAAAATTGACCTAAGCCAGGAGGAAGTCACCCCTAAACACCAGGAGGAAGTCACCCCTAAACTCCAGCAAGGGACGAGGATACATCTGAGCAGGGAAAGCAAATGGGAGAAACACAGCCAGACAATACAGTTAAAACAGTGTCAAGAGAACAAGGTCAGCATAAAAGGCAAGAGGATCAGAGAACAGAAAAAGTAAATCCACAGTAAATGCCAGAGCCAAAACATTATACGTAGAGCAAGGCCAGAGTAAACAGGCAAAGTGTCAAAGAGCCACAAAGGAGGAAAACCACAGCAAGCAAAGTTGCTGCATTGTGCTGCCTCAACAGAAGAGAGATGAACTGCACCATATCTATTAAGATGCTCTTGAGCTCTCTGCATAAGATGGCACACTTAAGGCTGTGTTGTGCTGTTGCAGACCCCTTTGCACCATAGTTCAATGATGCCTGCGTTACAGGCAGGATTGTTTTGAGCAGGAAGGCATGTCTTCCTGCACAAAATTTATCCCCAGGGAATTTCCATTTGTGATGGAGAATAGAATAAACATAGAAAGAGAAAGTAACAATGAGAAATAAATATATCCCCATTACTCCATGCTCAGAGTGGTGTTCCATTTTTGCACAAACCTAGGGTTATCGATTTCAGTAAATTTGTGATAGGGTCAAATTCCATGGGTAGATGCATGGGAACACATATGCTCCACCCATGAAACGTATACCACTACAAAATGTAATGCAATGCAGCGAAAGCTGCTGCATTCTACTACATTTCTTTACAAAGTAACACGAGGTGGCACAAATCACCCCTTACGTGGGCTTTGTAAATCTTAACTAAGCCTATTGGCGATGCATGGACAAGACGAATGCTTAAAAAAATCACAACTCTAATGTCTAAAAGCCCTACACTGGGTGAGTTATGGCATCAGAGCAAAAGATTTTTCTTACACTTTGAGGGTCATTACAACCCTGGCGGTCACGGTGGCAGTCTGACTGCCACCAAAGCGGTAGTCCGACCACTTTATCAGTGGTCTGGCTGCCACATTATGACTGTGGTGGTTGCACCACAGTCGGACCGCCAGCACCACCAGTTTACCTCCACAGGAGTGACTGATTGTAATGCTGGCGATCCTAATCCGCCAGGACGGTGCTGCAGGCAATGCCACCCAGGAGATTCCGACCACCCTCTGCACCAGCTTTTGCATGGCGGTAGCACCCTCATGTAAGGGCTGGTGGAGACGGGATAGGCGGTGGCAGTTGCACCATGGTTGGACCGCCAGCACTGCTAGTTTACCTCCACAGGAGGGAATGGTGGTGCTGGTGACCCTAATCTGCCAGGACGGCTCTGCAAGCAGCGCCACACTGGGGATTACCGCCCCCCTCTCTGCCAGCTTTTGCATGGCAATAGCACCGCCATGTAAAGGCTGGTGGAGACGGGGTGCATGGGCCCCAGGGGTGCCTGCACTGCCCATGCACTTGGCCTGGGCAGTGCAGGGGCCCCCATGGCCAGCCCTGTAGCGCTGTTCACTGTCTGCTCTGCAGACATTGAACAGCTTGACGGGTGCTTCTGCACCCTACACACCGCAGCATAGCCAGTGGCTCAATCATGAGCCGGCATCAATGTTGTAGGCTGTTCCTTGCTGGGCCCGTGGGCAGAAACACAGTTTGCGCCCCCTGACCCAGTAGGGAACTCGTAATGGGGCCTGCGGGAAGGCGGATACACTGGCGCCAACCTGACCACGGGAATTTCGGAGGATGGCTGCTTCTGTCCGCCAAACCCATAATGACCCCCTCTGTGTTGGAAGGAAACAAATTCACCTGATCGAAGAAGCGATCATTAAAAACAAGTCATTTTTTGGGATTCTCCTGCATGCATTTCTCAGTACTGAACTTCTTGATTTCCAAACTAGCCAAGTCCAAAAACTTCTTCAATTTGGCAACAAGAGCTATGTCAATGGCCTAGATAGGTGCTTCTGTTGTAGTATCTTCTTGTTTGCAAATGCTTTGTGTTGGACTTAGCCCTTTTTGCAGGGTCAACCCCAATCTTTTTGCCTCCTTCCTCCTAATTTTTCTGACCTGCTTTTGTTGGCTTTCAGACTCTGGGCACTTTACCACTGTTAACCAATGCTAAAGTGCATATGCTCTCTGTATAAATTGTATTGGTGATTGGTTTATCCAGGATTGGCATATTTGATTTATTTGTAAGTCCCTAGTAAAGTACCCTAGAGGTGCCCAGGGCCTGTAAATCAAATGCTACTAGTGGGCCTGCAGCACTGGTTGTGCCACCCACATGAGTAGCCCTGTAAGCATGGTTCAGATCTGCCACTGCAGTGTCTGTGTGCGTAGTCTTGACCTGCCGATTCAACCTGGCAATTGTACCCACTTGCCAGGCCCAAACCTTCCCATTTCATACATGTAAGGAACCCCTAAGGTAGGCCCTAGGTAGCTCCAGAGGCAGGGTGCAGTGTATGTTGAAGGTGGGACACGTACAGATGTGCTTTACATGTCCTAACAGTGAAATACTGCTAAATTCAGTTTTCACTGTTGCAACACCTATCCCTCTCATAGGTTAACAAATGGCTACCTTTAAATAACCTTAAAGTACAGATTCCATTTGGGAGCAAATTGAAATTTGGTGGTTGGTGTCTCTGAACTCACAATTTAAAAATACATCTTTTAGTGAAGTTGGTTTTTATATTGTTAGTTTGAAAATGCCACGTCTAGAAGTAGGCATTTTCTTGCTTAAACCATTCTGTGACTCTGCCTGTTTGTGGATTCCCTGTCTGAGTCAGTTTGACAGTTGGGCTGTTTGTGAATCCCCTCTAGACAGTGAGACAAAGGATGCTGGGGTGCAGTCTGCATATCTTGATGAGCCATCTGTGCTAGAGTAGAGGGAGAAGTGGTTCCTCACACCTGAATGGGCTGTGCCTGCCCTTTCACAATGCAGTCTTCAACCCCCTGCTGTGTGTCTGGGGCTTGACCTGGGCAAGGCAGGATCCTGTAAATAACAGAGACTTTCCTTTGAAGCTGCCTACTTCAAAAGTAGAAAGGGATATAAGTAGTGGACCCAAAATCACAGACTTTAGATTTCTTCAAGGCCACTTACGGAACCAAGAGGAACCTCTGTCAAGGAGAAGAGCTGAGGAGAAGTGCTGCCCCTGCCTGTGACTGTGCTTTGTTGAGCTATCCTGCAGTTGCTGCTTCTGCCGCCTGTGAAACGGTAAAAAGACTGGACTTTATGGTATATTCCTGCTTGTGAAGAATCTCCAAGGGCTTGAACTGAGCTTGCCTCCTGTTTTGAAGTAGCAGGGCCATCAAAGACTTCCTCTGCTAGTACCTGGACTCTCTGCTAAGACTCCTGCCCTTCCAAGTTGTGCCCTATCCGTGGGCCCTTGAAAGGTGAAGTTGGCAGAACAAGAGCTGAAACTCCATACACAGAAAGCTGTGCGGGGAAATTTTTGACGCACCATCTGCAACGCAGCTGATAAACGACACGCCAATGTCCTTGCGGCTGAAATTGGCACTCCACCTGCATCGCGGCTGGAAGATCGACGCATCATGGCTGCAGAAATGACACGCAACACCCTTTTGCAGCTGCTGATAACAACGCAAACCCCACACAGTGTGGTTTTCTAACACAGTGCTACCGGATTCTCCACACATCGTCCCTGGGCATCAAAGTCATCCTGTTGTCTGGATCCGAGGAGCCCCAACCGTATATTGACACATCGCTCTCTTATGAGGGAGAAAAACGACATATCGCTGACCCTACCAGAGAAGAAATAACGCACGACCTTCCTTGCGAAGAAGGAACCAACGTATTGCTACCTTTTCCGACGTACACTTGCCCGTGCAGCTTTATTTTTTATGCTAGCCAGGTACTTAGTGCAGAATCATAATTTCCATTGTTTTTTACAGAGTAGGGCTTTTATTCTGTTGAAAATTCATATTTTAACTTTTGTATGTCGTTTTGGTCTTTTTTGATTTAGATTAATTTTACCTATTTTTCTAAACTGGTGTGGTGTCCATTTGGTGGTGTTTTCACTGTTTCACTGTGTGTGCTGGTACAAATACTTTACACATTGCTTCTGAGTTAAGCCTGCCTGTTCGTGCCAATCTACCAAGGGGGTGAGTGGGGGTTAACCAGGTGTGTTTCTCCTTTGCCCTGACTAGAGTGAGGGTCCTTGCTTGGACAGGGGACAACCTGACTTCCAGCCAAAGACCCCATTTCTAACACTTTGGCTTTGCCATGTCTTTTTCCCTGTCCGTAGATTTTTCGATAATGAAAGTAAGAATAAAATAACTTACATCCAAAAGGCATGTCCAGAATTGGAGCACTTCATATATTTTTTATATACTCATTTTTAAGGTCTGTCCAAAAAATTATTGGGTACACTGCCCCCCTCTAAATGATGGTGCTAATGAGCAAAAGCATATTTAATTGCAAGGAGCTCATTATCATAAATTGTGATATTGTGTTTTGTAGGTATCAATGTCTGAGAGAAATAAGCAGCTGGGTGAACCCCTTTAGTGATGGTAAAATCCTTGTGACAAAATTCCATCTTAAGCAATAAATGAAGCATTTATCTTAACAATGAATGGCAAAATGTGATTCACATATTTCAAATAGGGCAGTTGTGAAAGCTTATTTCAAAAGTTTGAAAGTTCTGAACCCCAATAAAAGGTAGGGCCTTCTTTAGTCTTAGTTAAATGTACCATGGGTTCAAACAATTGAAGAAAAGGCTGCAGTAAAGTGACTGTAATAATTGACAGAGCCAAAAAAGATTTGTATCTCATTCCGAGTGTGTGGCATGAGCCACAACAGAGATATTGAAGGGTATATGCTAATATACTGATCAGATAGCATAACTCCTAAAAGAGATACCGCTATATTTTATACAGACATTTGTCTAGTTTAGCATATAGAGAATATTTCTATAGTCTACGTAAAACTTCTATCTCATCTGTCTTACCTGTGTGTCATTGGAAGTACTGACGAATGACTGCACTTCTGTTGTCCTCATCCTCATCCTCTGCCTCCTCATCTTCACTGTCCACAGGGTCCACTGCTGCCACACTGCCATCTCCAGCCTCCTCCTCCCGCAGAAAAGGCACATGGCGGTGCAAGGCAAGGTTGTGCAACATACAGCATGCCACGATGATCTGGCAGACCTTCTTGGGTGAATAGCCCAGGGATCCACCAGCTAGATGGAAGCAACAAATCCTGGCCTTCAGGAGGTCAAAGGTCCTTTCTATTATCCTTCTTGTTCGCCCATGTGCCTCATTGCAACGTTCCTCTGCCCTTGTCCTGGGATTCCTCACGGGGGTCGGTAGCCATGAGAGGTTGGGGTAACCAGAGTCACATTGAAATATCGAGGAACAACTGTTAGCCACACACTCACCCTTAGGGCCCACAACATACCAATACAACAACATCCACTGGGTGGGAACCAGGGCTCACCTATTAGCCACACCCTGTGCCTCTGGAGTTGTGCCATCACATTTGGGATGCTGCTATTCCTCAGGATAAAGGCATCATGCACTGACCCAGGATACTTTGCACTGATGTGGGAGATGTACTGGTCCACCAGGCACACCATCTGGACATTCATGGAGTGAAAACTCTTTCAATTTCTGAACACCTGTTCATTCTGCCAGGGGGGTGGGGGGACAAGAGCATTATGTATTCATAAATTGCCCCAATAATGTTGGGGATATGTCCCATTGCTTAGAAGTCAGCTTTCACTGTGGCCAAATTCTCCACCTGGGGGAAAAACGATGTAGCTGCACGTGTTTAATCAGGGCAGTCAACACTATTGAGAACATTGGCTGTGACATTCCTGCTGCCAAGCCAGCTGTCAAGTGGAAAGAACCAGTTGCCAGGAAATGGAGCACAGATAGGACTTGCACAAGAGGGGGGACCCCGGTGGGGTGACGGATAGCAGATATTTGGTCAGGCTACAATTGGGCATACAGCTCTGTGATTGTGGCCCTGTCAAGTCTATAGGTGAGTATAATGTACCTGTCCTCCATTGTTGCCAAGTCCACCAGGGGTCTGTACACGGGTGATGTCTCCATCTCCTATTCATCCACAGCGGTTGCAATCTATGTGGCAAAAGAGTGAGCAGCTGGTCATTATCTGTACATTGCAACCACTACAGTTCAAAGCATTTTGTGATTGTTACATTATTTTGGTGTAATAGGTCCAAAATGTGAATTTGTGTACTCTGACGGAGTTAGGATCCATGGCCTGCACCCCCTGAAATCCTATCCAGTATGGAGGGACAGTTGTAATGAGGTAATTTCGCTGACATTGTGCGCCATTGCGGGAGGTGGTCGAGAACCGCTGTGCAACTCCTCATTGGTTATCATTGGGCCCTATGGGGTACAGTCGCTAATGGCGATGTACGCCGGCGTTAACGGTACGCACCGCCGCGGACATGACCGCCATTTTCTATCTGTTCACTCACTTACTTCCTGACCTTCAAAAGGAGAGGACCTACACTGCATGTGCTGCTGTGACCTGTGTCTGAAACCGACCATGGCTCGTTTGACTAGGGAAAGGGCCCCTGCCTTCACCTCGGCGGAGTTGGAGCGACTGGTAGATGGGGTCCTACCCCAGTACCGACTGCTGTGTGGGCCTCCAGACCAACAGGTGAGTACACCATGAGTATGATGATTGGGGCATGAATGCATAGAGTGCTGTGTGTGAAGGCCTCATGTAGGCGGGGGTTGGTGGATGGGCCTCAGGTAGCATGCAGCATGTATGCTGGGCCATGTCTGTTCTAATGGGGTTGGGAAGGGGCATGGTGGGCCATGAGTGTAACAGGCAGGACAGTCGGACTAATATCTTTCACTGTGTGTATTTCCTCGCAGGTCAGCGCCCATCAAAAGAAGGGTATATGGCGTGCCATCGCCAAGGACGTGCGGACCCTGAGGGTCTACGGCAGGTGTAGCACCCACTGTCGGAAACGGTGGGAGGACCTAAGACTCTTTGCACAGAAGACGGTGGAGGCCCAGTTGGGGATGGGCTCCCAACGGGGGAGGGGTGCCCATTGAACTCTGACACCCCTGATGGCCTGCATACTGGCAGTGGCCTATCCGGAGCCAGATGGGTGCGTGGGGGCATCACAGCAGCAACAAGGGAGTGAGTACAGTGCCCTTCATTACAACTTCCGCCTGGTGGGGTGGTATCCGAGTGCGGGGTGTCGGCCTTGTGGGTGCCCCTAGGCCAGGCCTGACATTGCAGAGTAGGTCCCATGTTGGGCAGGGTTCTGATGTGAAGGTCCTCCAAGCTAGTAGGCATACACTACTGGGCATGGGTCTGTGGGTCTCAGGTATGCTGCAATTGGCGTTAGGTGTCCCTATCCATGGGCTGGTGACTAGCATTGTGTCTGGTAGTGCATTGCCTAGTGCGTAGGGCTGTTCCCTGTGTGTGAGTGTGTTGTGTAGACCAACGGTGGTGTTGGTGCTGACATTGACCAAGTGTATCCTTTGTTTCCCCCGCTTTTTGTTTTGTCACCCTGTCCTTATGTGCATTAGTATCATCTGGTGGAGGAGCAGAGGCACTGGCGATGGAGGGAGCTGTATCCCACAGGACCCAGGAGGCCGAATCCACCGATGGTGAGGGCACCAGTGGGACGGAGGGCAAGGGGAGCACCACAGTGGAGACTGGAGGGGACAGTTCGGACACGGATACCTCCTCCGATGGAAGCTCCCTGGTGGTGGCAGACACCTCTGTGCCCCCCCCAGCTACAGGCACAGCCACCACCCCATGCCAGCAACGCCCTCCCATCAGCCCCTCAGTGAGTTGCCCATGCCCGCTCACCCAGGAGGGTGGGTGTCTCCTTCACCCCAGGCACCTCAGGCCCTGCCCCAGTTAGCCCTGCTGCCCTGAGTGAGGAGGCAAAGGACCTCCTGCGATGCATCTCTGTTGGGCAGTCTACCATTGTGAACGCCATCCTGGGTCTGTCAGGCATTTGCAACATACAAATGCATTCCTGGAGGGTATTCACTCTGGTGTGGAGGACCAACATAGTTCATTCCAGGCTCTGACCTCCTCCCTGATGGCAGCCATTGTCCCTGTCTATAGCATCCACCCTCCAACTTCCTCTACCCAGTCCCATTTCCCCTGAACCTCAACCTATCCCAAGCACACATTCAGAAAAGCATGCACCAAAGGCAACACACCGGAGTGGCTCAGGCGGTTCGACTGTGGCGCTTCCACCGCAGTCGTAATGCCCTGGGAAGCACCGCCAGCCTGTTGGCGGTGCTTCCTCCAGAACAGCCCTGGGGGTCTTGGACCGCCAGGGTTGTAATGAGGGCCTATGTATTCATTAATAAACCTACTATTGTCAGAAAAAGATGCACATCACTGTCTCAGTTTCAACAAATGTCACATACTGCCTTGTTTTGCATGAAGAATATTCAGCACTAATCGGATTAGTGAAACCATTGAATCCATTTTCACCACTTTCATTCACGAGATGCACTCCCAGAAACACTAAAGAATTATGGGCCTGATTACAACTTTGGAGGAGGGTGTTAATCCGTCCCAAATGTGATGGATATACCACCCGCCGTATTACGAGTCCATTATATCCTATAGAACTCGTAATACGGTGGGTAGGATATCCGTCACATTTGAGACGGATTAACACCCTCCTCCAAAGTTGTAATCAGGCCCTATGTCAGCTACCCACCCAATTTCAAAGTAGGGTAAAATACCCTATTTTACCACAATCATAATAAATCCCTCTATAAAGAGATTCTTCACCCTTCAAAAACTTATCATCAACCATAAAATTATAATTACATTCACTCTCTTCAACCATTTCATACAACTCTATGGCCCTGATGTATCAAGACTTTGCTTTGCGAGTCTTAAATAGCGAATTTTAAGAAATCGCTATTTCGGGCATGCAAAATGCGATGTAACAAAGTTGCCAGTCGGAAATAGCGATTTCTTAAAATTCGCTAATGCAATTTGCGAGGTCCAAATAGTGAATCGCAAACAAAATTGTGATTCTGTATTTGAAAATCGCAAATAGCAAAAACGGTTACCCCGCACAGCCTGATGACATCACAAGCAGGAAGTGAGTCAGCCCATGCTGTTTCCAGGTACCACACCCACAGGAGCAGTCAGAGAGTCACAGAACAGCCCGAGGGAGCAAGTGTGGGAGCCAGCCAGGACCTAACACCAACATGGCCAATGCTGGCAATGGGTAGGAGAAGGGAGAGGGGAAGAGGAAGCTGAAATTCAGTGAGCAAGAATTGGAGGTGCTCACTGAGGAGCTTGTCAGGAGCCATGACCGGCTCGTTGAGAAGAGCTCACTCCAGGTACCAGAGAGTGAGAAGTGGAAACTTTGGGCTGACATCCAGACCAAAATCTGTGCAGTGGGGGTTGCGCAGCGCTCAGTGGAAGAGACACGCAAGGGGTGGTACGACCTGCATTCCCGTGCCAAGAAGAGGGTGGGCAGAAGGCTAAAGGAGGCAAGGAGCTCAGGAGGCGGACCATCCACCCAGACACCCTCCACCCCCATGGAAGACCTGGTGGAGTCCACACTGCTTCCAGAAGCTGTCAGTGGGGTCACTGACATTGACACTTCCGGAACACCCAGCACCAGCAAAGGTAAGTGCAATAATGATGTGTATCCCCATATGTGCATGTACAAATGCCCCTTAGGAATTAGTAATCAGTGCAAAGCATTGTGATAAGTAGTCCATTCCACATCTTACATGCGGCACAACAATGCCTTATGGGAGTGGTAGTCCACAACCCAGAGCTGAAAATAGCACATGGATAGCAATTAAGTATACAGACACACAGAAGAACAACACACACAATTCACAGTAATACGATGTAAGTGTACATTTATTACCATTGTGCAACATTTGGTGATACATACATAAATGACATGCTGCACATTGTCATTGCAGATGGCCCAGGCCCAGCAGCAGCAGAATGTGCCAATGTGGGGGATGCAGAAACACAGCCACTGTCTGACTCAAACACTCAAACACCAGTGAGTCATCGTTTATAGCACCAATCAGACACAGGGCAAGGGTGTTACCTCTCCACGAGTTGAACATGGACTCCGATGAAATGCCGGATGAAGGCCACACACCACCCCCAGAAGCTAGATCCACAGGAAGGCAGCAGCCCCTGCACCAGCGTCACACTACGTTCACAGTGAAACTTCAAAATTATACAATAGTCTTTCAAGTAAATGTCTCCTTGATCTGGCTAGATCCATACAGTATGTGACCACTCTGGTAGTGCATTGTTCTTGTTTGTACTCTTACTCTAGTAGATCTTGTGACCCCCCCGTTTGCTTTCAACTGCAATGTTGATTGATCAGTCTCTTCTTCAACCACTTCCAACCTGACTTTTTTGAGCACTCTCTTCGTCCCTCTCTCATTGTAAGGCAGACCATCATAGAATCAATTTAGTCTTTGGACCCATTTCTGACAATTGCTGCATCTTTGTCTTCACTTGCCAATTGATTTCTGCTGCCTTCATGTGGAACAGTAGGTTTTCTTTAATGGTTTTTGAAACCAGAAACCTTGCCTACTGTTTTTCTTGGGTCTCTGTTTCTTGTACTTCTTGTGTTTTTTATTGGGCAAGCACAATCACTTCTCCAATCTCTTATCCCCTTTCTGGGTTCACATACTGAACTCAAATTTGTCACTATGAATTAGTGGTTAGTTTCACCACTTCTACTCCAGTTTTCAATCTCTTTAGGTGAGATATGTGGATCCACTTTGGCAAACCTGCACACTTCAAATAGTATTCCTCACAAGGATGACTTGGTGGAGCCTGTGTTACCTCACATCAAGGCCGCCTCATATGCTTCTTTACCACAATCCAATCTCCTGAGTTTAAATCATGGCAGGGGTCTTCAGTTTTCAATGCTGTGTTCAGTTTAACCTGGTGAAGGATGAAGTGTACCACATCAGCCAAACCTTTGCAGGATTCCAAGATAAGGTCATCTGAAATGTTCATAAGTGCAATAGAAGGAACATGTTTTACTAGTGCTTGAATCACTCTTCTCTTAAGGAGAGAGTCAAGTCACTTTATTAAGGGTGTCCCTAAGACTCATCAATGCTAGTGGCAAAGCATTTTGCCTCTTTAGAGACATCACATTGCAAATTTTTGGCAACTTTGCTTTGAGACCATTACTGACTCTCTCAACTACTCCAGATGCTTCAGGTCGATAACTATAAAGATTCATCTAATCAATCTTCAGCATGATACATACAATCTTCAACAGCTCACTTTTAAAATGTGTTTCTATATCTGATTCTATAAAGCTGTCAGACAAATTCTAGAGATCAACTCCCTCAACAGAAGCTTGGCTACTGCCAGTCTCCTTATAGGTAGATATGCTTCTACCCACCTAGAATAGAGACCTACAATCCCCAGAACATAATAAAATCCATTACACTTTAGCATTTCTATTAGGTCTATCTGCAGCCTAGTAAATAGACCCACAGACTTATCAATGTAATTAGAGTCACTACGGTTATTTCACCTGCATTCTGTTATTGACCAGTAATACAGGGCTGACAAAAATCTTCTGCTGCAGCTGTGAAACAAAAATTGATTCTCACTATTCAGTGTAAAATGCAGACTAGTAACATCAGTTTATTATCAGGTGGTTTCCACACATCATTCACATATTTTACACAACCTGCTGATGCACATACAATATTTCCATTGTCTGGCGCACCATTTTGCAAAGCTTTTAATTCTTCTAAAGTCTGTACAGTTGAAGCCAAGAAACAATTCACATTCTCCTATTCCAAGTTACATTCTTCATCTGCCTTAAATGTTTGAACATGGGAGCACAGTATTTTGCAACTTCAGCAACAAAACAGTTGCCAAAAGTAACCATGCCATCTCCATTCTTATGTACTGCACATTTCACAACTGCATCTTTCTTTGGTCACTATAGTGGGTATGACAAATCATTAATTCTTGGGCCATTCCTAATTGATATGACAAGAGGATATCAAGAAACCCATCGGTGAACATAGCTGGCCATATTAAAGAACCACTCCAAAACCATATTGGCTATCTGTGTAGGTAGTTAAATTTAGTCCTCTGGCTATGCAGCTTACTTTTGTAATGGCTATTAATTCAGTCACTTATGCAGAGACTACATTAGTGTGATGCTTCAACAATGTATGCAATTGTGCAAACTACATATACTGCCCTCTGAACTCTTTGATGATCTCTCAGATAAGAACCATCTACAAATAAAATCGAATCAGCCAGTTCAAGTAACTAATACTGTATTCATTGTCTGGTCTTGGCCTGGTAGACAGTTCTGTAAAATCAATGCTTTCATGGACGCAGTCACGCTCTTCTTCATCAATATAATCCCATCAGGCAATGGCAAGAGGGGTGGGGTGGGATTCAGAGTGTTACAACACCTGACTCTAATATTCTCAGCAGCAAGAATGTTCTATTCATGCTGAATAAAACAGCTTCTCATTAAAATTAAATGTTGTGTTCCAGTAGAGTCAGCAAAGTCTCAACTGAAGTGAGAATGGCAATACAAGTCACTGTAATATTTCTCATGAAGCCCAGAAAAGCAGCAACTACATGGTTTAGTGTAGCTGAAAGTAAGCCACTGGCTTCTTTGGTCCTCAGTGTTGCTGAGTGAGTGAGTGCTGAAAGTGAGCACCTTCTCTCCCATGGCAGAATATATAAAATCTTTCTCATAATTAGGCATTCTAAGAGTGGGTGGCATACAGAGACCATGGCCCTCATCATGACATTGGTGGCAAATGCCGCCTACCGCCACGGTGAGGGCCGCCAACATACCGTCGCCATGGCTACCGACCGTCCATGGCATTATGACCGTAGACAGAATTATTTCAGAAGGCTGGCGGAAATCCATCTACGGTCGTGGCGGCAGACAGTGGTAAGGTGGCGCTGCTGCCATGATACAGCATGGTGGTGTTTTGCTGGTGGACTCTGCTGCTGGCAGCAGTGCCGTGTCCCGTCTCCTGCCAGAGGACCCCCTGCAAGCAGGTAAGTCGGGTTCTCCGACAGGAGAGGGGGGTGGAGGGTGTTGTGTGCATGTGTGGGTGTGTGTGTGACTGTGTGTGAATGCGTGCATGCACGTGTTCTACATGTGTGCATGAGTGTGTGTGAGTGTACGTGCATGTTGTGTTGTGAGATTGAATGTGTGCCTGGATGTATGTTCGTGAGTGTTGCTGTGAGTGTGTATGAATGTATGAATGCGTGGATGAATGTGTGTATGCATGTGTGTATGGGTGTGTATGTATGTGCGTGTATGTGTGTAAATTTGTGGGGGGTTAGGAGAATGAGAAGGAGGGTGGGGGAGGACTCTGGGAAAGGGGGGTGCAGGGGAGACCAACTATCAGTGCCAGGGAAGGAATTCCCTGGCACTGATAGTGCCTACCACCATGGTTTTGGTGGGGGTACAGAACCCACTGAAACCATGGCGGTGGGTGGGGTCATAAGGCCATGGGCGGTCTAGGGAAGGCCGCTGGGCTGGAGTCTGAAGTCTCCAGCCCGGCGGTTGTTACCGCCGTGGCGGTCGGTGTGGCTTTGACCAAACCGCCAATGTCATATTAGTGGAGGTAGGAACCACCAGCCTGTTGGCGGTAAGACCTCCACTATACCACCGACCCCTGGGTCATAATGACCCCCTATGTCTGAGCTCCAGGAACTCCTTCATACATTCTTTGTCACAGGGCACCAGCTCACCTACATCACTATGGTGGTCATGATGACATTGGCCCGAGTGTTAAAGTGGTGGAAATACCGCCAATAGGATGGCAGTAAATACCGCCAAATTATGACCATGGCAGTGATATCTCCCATAGAGAGCCAATGTACCACACCAACCGCCAGAACGTTAACACCACTGACCACGGTGATAGCCATCAACAGCCAGGAGGAAGTCAAGGTACCGCCCACCATATTATGACATAGCAAACAATCAGGATTTCTGGGGCGGTACCAAAGCCATCAAAAGCCTGGAGGAAACACTGGACAGAAGACAAAAGACTTACCTTCAGGGACACAGAGGAGACCGCCCCCTCCATGGAACCGGAACTTCAATTCTTCCCGATGCTCTTCTACGCCATGGCCCCCATGGAACACCAACACCGATGAAGACGACGACGGTAAGTACAGCCACCTAGCACACAAGTGAGGGAAGGAGAAAAAGGAGAGTGACACATACATGTACAACACACACCCTTCACACACACACCATACACAGAACCAGCTGCAGAATAAAACCAATGTCACAGGACCCACATTAAATTAAAACAAGGACCACATTGAGAATTAACAAACACAGTAATTTGATGCCAACAGCCACCAAATTGTCTATTCGAAAGCAAATGCAGACTTCAGTGCCCAGAATGGGCTAATGGCCAGTCCAAAGTTCAAAAGGCCACATGGCCACAGGGCACAGTCCAAGGCCCAACTTCTCCTGACACAATCCAGAATCCACTGTGCAGGGGCATCATGTTGGAAATGGGCAGTCACCTCAGGGGGAAAGGGGGGGCACCTCAGCTGAAGTGGGGAACATGCCCACTGGTTCTGGAGGTGGCTCATTGCCCATTTGTCTCTGGTGGGGAGTGTAAAGCCACAGTCTCTGAAATTGGGAACATGCCCACTAGTTCTGGAGGGGGCTCATTGCAGAAGAGTCCCTGGAGGGTGACCTACATGCCCTCTGTTGGAGGTGAGGGCTGCTGTGCCTCTGCTGGAAGAGAGGGCTGCTGTGCCTCTGCTGAAAGAGAGGGCTGCTGTGCCTCTGCTGGAGGTGAGAGCTGCTGTGCCTCTGCTGGAGGTGAGGGCTGCTTTGCCTCTGCTGGATGTGAGGGCTGTTGTGCCTCTGCTGGAGGTGAGGGCTGCTGTGCTTCTGCTGGAGGTGGGGGTCCCTTGCCCTTGCTGGTAGAGGAACCCTCTTGCCTCTCTTTGGTGGTGGAGTCGGAACCTTTCCTTTCTTTGGTGGTGGAGTGGGAACCTTCCCTTTCTTTGGTGGCGGGGTGGGATCCTTGGCAATCTTTGGTGTAGGAGTGGGATCAATGTGTCCCCTCTTGTGATGGGTCCCCTTGGCCTTTGACATGTCACATATGTCCTTACCTCCAGGACTAGGAGATGCCTCCCCTGTCCCCATCTCCTGTCCCTTGGTTTTCACCACCCTAGTCCTCCCTTTCTGAGGTGGAGGTGTGCTCACAGTGGGAGTGGCAGCTGTCACACTCTGGGGCCCCTTTGTTCCAGCAGCTGATGACTTGATGGGAGCAGTGGCAGACTATTTGGCTGAGGTGCTGTGCTGGGTCGTAGGGACCCCACTCCTGTGGTCAGGACAGGGGGGTGGAAGGGGAGGGAAGAGGTCAAGATGTGCAAAGAAAAGCTTCTTAGGGACATTGGGACATTGGAATGGGATGTGGGAGAAGGGATGGGAGTGGAGGTTGAGGGAGTGGTTGTTGAGGTGTACAACTGCTGGAGTTGGGTGCAGGTGCATGGGCAGTGTGCGTGTGATTGATGTTAGGAGTCTGAGTGCGTGCATTTATGTCTCTTAGGAGGGGGTGGGCAGGCAGGGTGGGAGAGGATAAAGGGGTGTGCTGCTTGATGTGGTGATGGTGGTGGCGGCTGTTGATGCAGTGCATGTAGGTGTGAGTGCGGATTTGACTGTGAGGGAGGAGGAGGAGGCAGTTCATTGGGGGCTACTGGGAGGGCAGTGCTGGTATGGGGGTGGCAGCTGTACCTGTAGCTGGGGTGGTTCCAGAGGTGTCCGTCATCACCAGGGAGCTCCCATCGGAGGAGGAATCAGAGTCAGTGTTGTCACCTCCTGTCTTTGCCGTGGGGCTCCCCTCACCCGCCGTCCCACTGGTCCCGTCGGCGTCAGTGGACTCTGCCTCCTGGGTCCTGTGGGATGCCGCTCCCTCAGTCGCGGGTGCCCCTGCTCCTTCGCCAGATGATTCTGATGCACACATGGACTGGATGACAGAAGAAAATAGGGGAGAGAGAGAAAGGGTGCACTGGATCAATTACAGCACCAACACCACAGATGGCATACACATTACCATCACACACAGGGATCAGGATTGAGCACTATGCATCACAGTGGAATTCCATTAGCTAGGTACCACAGCAAGATAAGAGCCTACCACTGCCAACTGTACCTCTCCTGGGACCCACTAAGCCCTGTCTGACATGGAATGCCTGCTAGGTTACATTGTATAGCTATAAACCCATTTACCTTGAGCTGGACCTCGCTGCAGTATCTGAGCTGGCATTAAGGGGCACCCACGAACTGAAACCCACTACCAGGATCCCATGTCAGGCAACAAACATGGTTGTCACGCTCACTGTACTCACCCCCTTGTGGCTGCTGTGCTACCCTCAAGTGCCCATCCAGCTCTGGGTAGGCCACCGCCAGGGCACCCCGCCCTCATTGGAGGCCATCCCAGCTGGGCCTCAGCGGTCTTCCAGGCCCAGCGTCTCAGGTCCTCCCACCTTTTCCTGCAGTAGGTGCTCCACCTGCTAGAGACCACTAGGGTCCGCACTTCCTTGGCGATGGCACGCCACACTCCCTTCCTCTGATCGGTGCTGACCTGCCAAGGTAATACAGACAGGAGGATACCATTAACCATACAATCTAGCCTGTCACACATATGGCTCACAAATTACATTTCCATTGGCACACACATGACCCGTAGCCCTGCATGTACACTACCACCAGACATACCCCCCCACCCAAATGACATAATGCCAGCACACACATCTCCATGCAACCTTGTTGCATGCATCGTCCCCATGGTGTACTCACCTGTTGGTCTGGAGCCCTATGCAGCTGTCCATAAAGAGGTAGGACCCTATCCACCAGGCACTGTAACTCCTCCGAAGTGAAGGCAGGGGCCCGTTCCCCTGTCACACGGGCCATGGCAGGATCCAGACACAGGACACAGCAGCACACGCAGTGTAGGTGTTGTCCTGTGGAAAGTCAGGAATCAAGTGAGGTTATAGACAGAAAATGGCAGTCACGTCCGCGGCTGTGTACACCGTGACCTCCGCTGGTGATCCCCATTTGACACTGTACTCCATAGAGCCCCATTTTAGCCCATGAGGAATAGCACACGGTGCAAGACTGCCTTCCGCCATAACGCTCAACGTCGGCGGAGCTACATCACTTCCACCGGTCCATAGAACAGGCGGTCGCCATTTTATGGTGGTGGACAACAATCAGAAATTGGAAACTGCGTCATTGCTGGAAATTGTGCATACATTGCCATTCACATTGTCCGATTACATACATGCTCAGTTACACTGAGGTGGAGGTCCCATTGTTCAGTTTGTGACACCCTTCTCACTAATGTGTCTCTTAGATAACTACCACTGTGGAGGAATAGGAGGAGGAGGAGGCAAGACCCCGTGTACAGACCCCTTGTGGACTTGGCTACACTGGAGGACAGGCACATAATACTGACCTATGGACTGGACAGGGCCACAATCACAGAGCTGTGTACTCAATTGGAGCCTGATCTGATATCAGCTATCCGTCATCACACTGGGATCCCACCTCATGTGCAAGTTCTATCAGTGCTCCATTTCCTGGCAACTGATTCTTTCCAAGTGACAGTAGGATTGGCAGCAAGAATGTCACAGCCAATGTACTCAATAGTGCTGGCAAGGGTTTTGTCTGCCTTGCTCAAACACATGTGCAGCTATATAGCTTTCCCCCAAGTGGAAGATTTGGCCACTTTTAAGGCTGGATTCTATGCAATGGGACATATTCCTAATATTATTGGGGCAACTGATGGAACACATATTGAATGTGCAAATGGTGTGCCTGGCAGACCAGTACATCTCCCACATCACTGCCAAGTATCCTGGGTCGGTGCATGACGCCTTCATCCTGAGGAATAGCAGCATCCCAAATGTGATGGCACAATTACAGAGGCACAGGGTGTGGCTAATAGGTGAGTATGAGTCCCCACCCAATATTTGTCGGTCTATGCCTTCAGGAGTCATCCCCCATACCATTGTGTAAGGCTAATGTTTGTCCCTCAATTCTTGCAGGTAACTCTGGCTACCCAAACCTGTTGTGGTTCCTGGCCCTGGTGAGGAATGCCAGGACAGGGCCTGAGAATCGGTATAATGATTCACATGGGCGAACCAGGTGGATAATAGAATGTACCTTTGGTCTCCTGAAGGCCAGGTTCAGATGCCTTCATCTGACAGGTGGATCCCTGTGCTACTCCCCAGAGAAAGTCTGCCAGATAGTTGTAGTATGCTGCATGTTGCACAACCTGGCCCTCAGACAACATGTACCTTATCTGCAGGAGGAGGAGAGAAGTGGACACTGAGGACAGTTGGGATGAGGAGGCAGAGGATGAGGATGTGGACAACAGAACATCAGTAATAGGGCAGTACTTCCAATGTCACACAGGTAAGCTAATTATTAATGTTTTCAGTGTGGCTGTAGCAGGATGGCAGTCACTTGCTTTGCATCTCAACTGACATTCACCTATGCCTTTTCAATTTGCAGATGTTGGTGTTTTTACAACTGTGTACTGATGTGCTGACTACAGATGGTTACAGGTCATTATTTGTATGCTATCACAAAGTTCAGGTCAATTGCACAAGATGTAACTATTAACATAATTGCACATTTTCATTACATAAAGCACTAGCACTCAAGTTGTGTTTAAGGGTGTTTATTGTAGTGAGATATATAGAAGGAATAATGCAATGGAACGGGGTGATGGTAGAGGTAAGTCCAGGGTATTGGTCCAGTCTGTTTGTAGCACAGGTCCAGTGTCCAAGGAGCCATAGGAAGGGGGGCAATGGCAGTTCAAAGTGGACAAGGTGACTGAGTGGAAGACAAGGGGGACATGCAGGAGGGTCTTATTTCTTGGCAGTGGTCTTGGTTTTGGCAAGTGTCTCTGGCATCTGTCTAGGTCGCAGGGAATGTTTGCGGGGTGGTTCACCTTCTGTCGGGGGAGGAGTGCTGGTGGCCTGTGGGTCCTGTGGCAGGGCCTCCTGTCCACTAGCTGCAGCAGATGTAGTGAGCTGTTCAGTTGACTGGCTAGTTGAAGGGGGCCGCTGGTGTGCTGAATATTCCCTCATGATGTTGGCCATATCAGCCAGCACCCCTGCCATGAAGACCATGGTGGTGTTGAGGGTCTGCAAATCTTTCCTGATCTCCTGATGGTGTACCTCCTGCAGACGCTGGTTCTCCTGCATGTTTAGAATCTGGCCCAGCTTGTCCTGGGATTGTGAGTAAGCCCCCAGGACACTAGTGAGTGCCTCCTGGACAGTTGGTTCTCTGGGCCTGTGCTCCCCCTGGCGCACAGCTGTCCTATGAGTGTCCCTGTCCCCCTGAGCCTCTGTCCCCTGAACAGTGTGCCCACTGCCACTGACCCCAGCACCTTGATTATCCTGGCTGTGAGGTGTGGACTGGGCTCCCTGTACACATGGGCACACTGATGATTGATGTGTCGTGGGGACAGAGGTGTGGGGACATTGGGTGGGTAGTGTGGTATTGGATACTGAGGGGGGAGGCTCTGTGGGGTGACCGACTGACCAGTTGTCCCTGATGGACCAGGTAGGTCATCCAGATCCTGAATTCCAGAGTTATTGTCAGCACTGGGGGCATCTTCTGTTGGGGGACTAGATTGCCGTGGCACCTCCTCTCCGCTGGGATTGGCTGGGGCACCGGTGGGGATGTAAGTGATGTATTATGCTTCATGCCTGTGACATATTCTACATCCCTAGCTTCCCCTATATTGTTGCTACTGTCCTGACACCTTTGTTTGTGTATGGTGATATATTGTAGGATTGTTAGTTCCCCTATGCTGTGCATGCTTTGGTGATGGGTGTTCATGCAGGGCTGGGAGGGCTATCTATGCATTGGTATAGCACGGAGGGCTTGGCTTTGGGGTTAGTCATCTGCATTGGTGCAGTGTGTGGGATGCAGTGGAGTGATGTGAGTGAGGGTGAAGGGGTGAGATGGGATGCAGATATGGCGCGTGATAAGTGCTAAAAGTTGACTTACCAGTGTCCAGTCTTCCGGTTACTCCAATGAGTCCCTCTGGATGCAGTATTGCCAAAACTTGTTCCTCCCATGCTGTGAGCTGTGGGGGAGGAGGTTGGGGTCCACCGCCGGTCCTCTGTATGGCGAGCTGGTACCTTGCTGCCACGGAACGTACCTTTCCCCGTAGGTCGGTCCACCACTTCCTGATGTCGTCCCTTGTTCTTGGATGCTGTCCCACGGCGTTGACCCTGTCCATGATTGTCCCCTATAGCTCCATCTTTCTTGCAATGGATATCTGCTGGACCTGTGCTCCAAACAGCTGTGGCTCTACCCTGACTATTTCCTCCACCATGACCCGCAACTCCTCATCTGTGAAACAGGGGTACCTTTGTGGGGCCATGGGTGTTGTGTGGTGTGTGTAAGTGTGTGGGTGTTGAGTGCAGTGGCGGGGTGTGGGGTGCGAGACGGATGGCTGGGTGTTATTGGTGTGTGTAGTTGTTGCTGTGATTTGCGTGGCTCTCTCTTGGATATTTTTGGTGTTCCTAGAGGGTTGTGGGTAATGTGGGTGTGTGTTTTACAGTGCTGTTGGTGGATGTGTGTGGTGTGTGTATCAGTGTCAGGTGTGTGTTTTTGGCATTGGCCAATGTTGTGTTGTTATATATGTGGATGGCCATTCTGACCACAGCAGTGTGTACCACCAATGGTTTACCACTGTTGTATGTCCGCCGTGGTGATTCGTGGGTCATAATGTGGAGGGCGTTGTTTTGTTGGCATGATGGTATGGGTGATAGTCCCATCACTTTAGCACTTACCTTTGGACTGGCAGATATGTGTTTGTGGCAGTATTCTGTCAGTTTAGTGTGTGTGTGTCATAATGTAGCGAACGGATGTTCGCCTCAGTGACGGTATGTTGGTGGCCGTCACCACAGTGGTAAGCGGCATTTACCAATGTCATAATGCAGGTCTATGTGTACGCCTCTATAAAAATTTTGCAACTAGTGAAAAATTTGGAATCCACTGATATCATTAGCGAACCATTACTAAAAACTTCCTCATTTCCTTTTGGGTCGTTGGTGGGTTCACTTTCAGAGTCATAGCGTTGTATTCTATTTCTCAATTTTATGACCCAACTAAACAATTTATTTCTGACATCCACATCTCGCCCCCAAGACAATAAGGGACCTGGGGTCAGTGGCAGTGGGCACACTTTTCAGGGGACAGGGACACAAGGCAACAGGGACACTGGGTGAAGCGCTGTGCTCCAGGGAGAGGACAAGCAAAGGGAACCGACTCTCCAAGAGGCACTCACTAATCTCCTGGGGGCTTACCAATAATCCCAGGACGCGATGGGCCAGATCCTGAACAACATGCAGGACAACAAGCGGCTGCAGGAGGAACACCATCAGGAGATCAGGGAGGACTTGAAGACCATTCACACCACCCTGGTCTCCATCGCAGGGGTGCTGGCAGACATGGCCAACATTATTAGTGAGGCAGTGTCACACCAGCGGGCCCCTGCCACTAGCCAGACTACTGAACAGCCCTCGACATCCACTGCCGCT
This sequence comes from Pleurodeles waltl, assembly GCF_031143425.1. Taxonomy (NCBI): domain Eukaryota; kingdom Metazoa; phylum Chordata; class Amphibia; order Caudata; family Salamandridae; genus Pleurodeles; species Pleurodeles waltl. The sequence continues at coordinate 733,164,049 of NC_090436.1, forward strand.
AGTGGACAGGAGGCCCCGCCACAGGACAAACAGGCCACCAGCACCCCTCCCTCAGCAGGAGAACCACCCCACAAACGTTCCTTGCAATCCAGGCAGAAGCCAGAGACTATTGCCAAGACCCCCACCAGGAAATTAGACTCTCCTGATTGTCACCCTTGTGTCGCACTCTGTCACCCTGTCCACCTTGAATTTCCATTGCTCCCCTTCCTATGCCCCCTTGGACAATGCACCTGTGCTGCATATATACTGGAACTATACCCTGAACTTTCCTCCATCATCACTCCAGCCCATTGCACTTCCCACTTTTCTTCAGAGCACTGTAATAAACACACTTTGAAAAAATACAAGTATGGAGTATGTCAAATGATTTAAGTATGTATTTGTTTAACAAGGATTAAACATTCAACTGTACAATAATGTATACATAGGAAAGACCTGTAGTTGGCTTCAGTGAACACACCAAGAGCGATAGTGCGGCACCAACATCTGCAAAAAGAGTTGCCCAAGGGTACAGTGACTGGGCATAGAAGTGGGAATTCACAGCCTGCCAGTGACAATGTCAAACACGCGACTGTCAATTAAATGTGAAGTTACACTGTCTTACCTGTGTGTCAATGGAAGTATTGTCTAAACACTGCAGTTCTGTTGTCCTCATCCTCATCCTCTGCCTCCTCATCTTCATTGTCCACAGGGTCCACAGCTGCCACAGGGCGATCTCCAGCCTCCTCCTCCTGCAGAAAAGGCACATGGCGTCTCAAGGCAAGGTTGTACAATATGCAGCATGCCATGATTATCTGGCAGAACTGCTTGGGTGAGTAGCACAGGGATCCACCTGTTAGATGGAGGTACCAAAACCTGCCCTTCAGGAGGCCGAAGAAACATTCTATTATCCTTCTTGTTCGCCCATGTGCCTCATTGTAATGTTCCTCTGCCCTTGTCCTGGGATTCCTCACAGGGGTCAGTAGCCATGAGTGGTTGGGGTAACCAGAGTCACCTGCAAATATTGAGGGACAACTCTTAGCCACACACTATGCCATATGGCCCACACCACACCAATACACCAACACACACTGGGTGGGAACCAGGGCTCACCTATTAGCCACACCCTGTGCCTCTGTAGTTGGACCATCACATTTGGGATGCTGTTATTCCTCAGGAGAAAAGCATCATGCACCGAGCGATGTACTGGTCCGCCAAACACACCATCTGCACATTCATCGAGTGAAAACTTTTTCGATTTCTGAAGACCTGTTTATTTTGGCGGGGGTAGGAGGGACAATTGAAATATGTGTTCCATCAGTCACCCCAATTATATTGGGGATATGTCCCATTGCATAGAAGTCAGCCTTCACTGTGGCCAAATCCTCCACCTGGGGGAAAACAATGTAGCTGCACACGTGTTTAATCAGGGCAGACAAAACCCTGGTGAGCACTATTGAGAACATTGTCTGTGACATTCCTGCTGCCAATCCCTCTGTAACTTGGAAAGAACCAGTTGCCAAGAAATGGAGCACTGATAGCACATGCACAACAGGTGGGATCCCAGTGGGGTGACGGATAGCAGATATCAGGCCAGGCTCCAGTCCGGCACACTCCATGATTGTGGCCCCGTCAAGTCTGTAGGTGAGGATAATGGCGGTCATTCTGACCGCGGCGGGCGGCGGTCGCCGCCCGCCATGCGGTTACCGCCGAATGACTGCCCCGCGGTCAAAAGACCGCGACGGCCATACCAACTTTCCCGCTGGGCCGGCGGGCGACCGCCAAAAGGCCGCCCGCCGGCCCAGCGGGAAAGCCCCTGCAACGAGGAAGCCGGCTCCGAATGGAGCCAGCGGAGTTGCAGGGGTGCGACGGGTGCAGTGGCACCTGTCGCGATTTTCACTGTCTGCTAAGCAGACAGTGAAAATCTGTATGGGGCCCTGTGAGGGGGCCCCTGCACTGCCCATGCCAGTGGCATGGGCAGTGCAGGGGCCCCCAGGGGCCCCACGACACCCGTTCCTGCCATCCTGGTTCTGGCGGTGACAACCGCCAGAAACAGGTTGGCGGGAAGGGGGTCGGAATCATATGGCCCACACCACACCAATACACCAACACACACTGGGTGGGAACCAGGGCTCACCTATTAGCCACACCCTGTGCCTCTGTAGTTGGACCATCACATTTGGGATGCTGTTATTCCTCAGGAGAAAAGCATCATGCACCGAGCGATGTACTGGTCCGCCAAACACACCATCTGCACATTCATCGAGTGAAAACTTTTTCGATTTCTGAAGACCTGTTTATTTTGGCGGGGGTAGGAGGGACAATTGAAATATGTGTTCCATCAGTCACCCCAATTATATTGGGGATATGTCCCATTGCATAGAAGTCAGCCTTCACTGTGGCCAAATCCTCCACCTGGGGGAAAACAATGTAGCTGCACACGTGTTTAATCAGGGCAGACAAAACCCTGGTGAGCACTATTGAGAACATTGTCTGTGACATTCCTGCTGCCAATCCCTCTGTAACTTGGAAAGAACCAGTTGCCAAGAAATGGAGCACTGATAGCACATGCACAACAGGTGGGATCCCAGTGGGGTGACGGATAGCAGATATCAGGCCAGGCTCCAGTCCGGCACACTCCATGATTGTGGCCCCGTCAAGTCTGTAGGTGAGGATAATGGCGGTCATTCTGACCGCGGCGGGCGGCGGTCGCCGCCCGCCATGCGGTTACCGCCGAATGACTGCCCCGCGGTCAAAAGACCGCGACGGCCATACCAACTTTCCCGCTGGGCCGGCGGGCGACCGCCAAAAGGCCGCCCGCCGGCCCAGCGGGAAAGCCCCTGCAACGAGGAAGCCGGCTCCGAATGGAGCCAGCGGAGTTGCAGGGGTGCGACGGGTGCAGTGGCACCTGTCGCGATTTTCACTGTCTGCTAAGCCAGTGGCATGGGCAGTGCAGGGGCCCCCAGGGGCCCCACGACACCCGTTCCTGCCATCCTGGTTCTGGCGGTGACAACCGCCAGAAACAGGTTGGCGGGAAGGGGGTCGGAATCCCCGTGGTGGTGCTGCAAGCAGCGCCGCCATGGAGGATTCCCTGGGCCAGGGGAAAACCGGCGGGAAACTGCCGGTTCCCCTTTTCTGACCGCGGCTTTACCGCCACGGTCAGAATAGCCCAGGAAGCACCGCCAGCCTGTTGGCGGTGCTTCCGCTGCACTCCGCCCTGGCGGTCATGGACCGCCAGGGTCGGAATGACCCCCAATGTGTCTGTCCTCCATTGTTGCCACGTCCACCAAGGGTCTGTACATCGGGGATGTCTCCATCTCCTATTCATCCGAGGTGGTTGCAATCTATGGGGAAAAAGAGTGAGGAGCCGGTCATAATCTGTACATTGTAGCCACTACAGTTCAATGCATGATGTGATTTTTTTATGTATTGGTGGCATATGTCTTGAATGTACAATTGTGATCTGTGACGCAGTTATGATCCATGGTCTACCCCCTGAAAAGGCGTCCACCTGTCCTGTATGGAGGGACAGGTGGAAGTGAGGTAATTCCGCTGATGTTGTGAGCCGTTGCGGGAGGCCGTCGGGAACCGCTGTGCAACTCCTCATTGGTTATTATTGGGCCCTATAGGGTAAAGTGGCCAATGGTGATGTACGCCGGCGGTGACAGTATGCACTGTTGCAGCCATTTTCTATGTGTTCACTCACTTGCTACCTGACTTTCAACAGGAGAGGACCTACACTACATGTGCTGCTGTGACCTGTGCCTGGTACCTACCATGACCCGTGTGACTGGGGAAAGGGCGAGACAAGTGGATTGGGTCCTACCCCAGTATGGACTGCTGTATGGGCCTCCAGACCAACAGGTGAGTACACTGTGAGCACGATGCATGGGGCATGAATGCATGGAGTGGTGTGTGTGAAGGCCTCGTGTAGGGGGGTTTGGTGGATGGGCCCTGGGCAGCGTGCAGCATGTATGCTGGGCCATGTCTTTGCAAAAGGGGATAGGAGGGCTATGGTAGGACATGAGTGTAACAGGCAGGACGGTCTGAATAATGCCTTTCCCTGTGTATATGTCCTCTGCGGGTCAGCACCCATCAAAAGAAGGGTATATGGTGTGCCATCGCCAATGACGTGCGGACCCTAGGGGGGCTACGGCAGGCGGAGCACCCACTGCCCGAAATAGTGGGAGGACCTGAGACGCTGGTCACGGAAGATGGTGTAGGCCCAGCTGGGGGTGGCCTCCCAACGAAGAAGGAGTGCCCATCAAACCCTGACCCCCCTGATGGCCCGCATACTGGCAGTGGCCTATCCGGAACTGGATGGGCATTTGGGGGCATCACAGCAGCAACAAGGGGGTGAGTACAGTGCCCATCATTACTACTTATGCCAGGTGGGTTGGTAGCCGGGTGAGGGAAGTGTGCCTGTAGGTGCCCCTAGGCCAGGGCTGACATTGCATTGTAGGTACCATGTTGGGCAGGGTTCTGATGTGATATTCCTCCCACCTAGCTAGTAGACATCCACTACTTGGCAGGAGTGTGTGGGTCCCAGGTTTGCTACAGTGGGTGGCATGTGTCCCTCTCCATGCCCTGGTGACTAGCATTTTTACTGGTAGTGCATTGCATAGTGCTAAGGGGTGTTCCCTGTGTGTGAGGGTGTGTGAGGGTGCTGTGTACGCCAACAGTGGTGTTGGTGCACCCATTGACCAAGTGTATCCTTTGTCTCCCCCCCATTTTGTTTTGTCATCCTGTCCTTATTCGCATCATCTGGCGGAGGAACAGAGGCACCAGTGACGGAGGGAGCTGCATCCCACAGGAACCAGGAGGCAGAGTCGAGTTCACCAACGCTGGGGGCACCAGTGGGACGGAGGGCGAGGGGAGCACCATGATGGAGACTGGAGGGGACAGTTCGGACATGGATACCACCTCCGATGGAAGCTCCCTGGTAGTGGCAGACACCTCTGTGCCCACCCCAGCTACAGCTGCCATCCCAGTACCAGCACTGCCCTCCCAGCAGCCCCTCATCGAGTTGCCTGTGGCCACTCACCCAGGAGGGTGGGCATCTCCTTCGCCCCAGGCACCTCAGGCCCTGAGCCCCAGTTAGCCTGAGGGAGGAGGCTATTGACATCCTGAGATCCATCTCTGTTGGGCAGTCAACCATTGTGAATGCCACCCAGGGGCTGGCAGCCCAAATGCAACAGTCCAATGCATTCCTGGAGGGCATTCACACTGGCTTGGCGGCCCAACAGAGATCAATCCAGGCTCTGGCCTCCTCTCTGATGGCAGCCACTGTCCCTGTTTCCACCTTCCCCCCTTTAACCTCCTCTACCCAATCCCATTCCCCTCAACCCCAACGTATCCCAAACACACAGGCAGACGAGCATGCACACAAGACAATACACGAGTGGCACAGGCAAACACAGGCACCACACATCATCCCACAGGCACTGACACAAACACCATCCAGATGCAGACATACCAACATCCACAATTTCCACTGTGTTCCCCTCCTCCTCCTCCTCCACCTCCTTCTCAGTTGCGTCTACGCTCACACCTGCATGCACTACATCCTCATCCACTACCTCCATTACCAGCACACCTAGCAGAACACACACCTCACTGGCAGTCACCACCCTAACAGCCATGCACACATCCCACGTGTTCTCTCCCACTGTGTCTGTGCCCCCTCCTCCCAAAGTACACAAACGCAAGCACTTAGACACCCAACAGACATCCACCTCACAACAGCATCCAGCCCAGGCACCTGCACCCAAACACAGCAGATAGACACCTCATACAACCACTCCCTCTTCCTCCACTCCCAGACCTTCTCCCTCTTCCCGCCTGAATGGCCCTAAGCAGCTTTTCCTCTCCACCATTGACCTCTTCCCTACACCTCCCCGCGTCCTTCATGTCTGGCCAGTGTGTGTAAAACCCAGCAAGCACCTCAGCCACCCAGTCCACGGTCCCAGTAGTGTTCCCAGCAACTCGTGGTGGGAAGGGATCCTGGACACCAGGCAGCCACACGGAAAGAGTGCCTGCCCCAAGTGCTGCCAGGAAGGTCATGGTGCCACCCCCAGCTGCTACCGTGAAGGCAAAGGTGCCACCCCCAGATGCTGCCAAGAGGAGCAAGGAACCATCCCCAGCTGCTGCCAAGAGGAGAAGGAGCCATCACCAGCTGCTGCCAGGAAGGGCAAGGGGCCTGCACCCACAGGCAGAAAGGACAAGGAGCCTGGTGCTGGGACTCAGTCAGACCCCCCACCAACAACCATGGTGGTGCAGCCATACGAGGCTGCAGGGGATGGGCAGGAGTTTCCCCTACCAACCACCACCAGTAGCAGCAGCACCAGCACCACCACCAGCAGTGGTCAGCCCTCTGTGGCTGCAGGGGATGGGCAGGAGCTTCCCCCCACAGCCAGCAGCAACATCACCATCACCACCACTGAGCAGCCGTCACCACCGGCAGACAGTGTGTAGTCCAGCCTCCATGGGCTGTTGTGCGGGCTGCCCCTGCAAATCCTGTGGGATTGACACCCAGTTGAGAGACTGTGACCTTTCACTCCCCAAGACCTGCATCACAGGGCACAATGCCCCCTCCAGAACTAGTGGAGAAGCCATCCACTCACCCCATCCTCCCCAGGATGAATATCAAAGTGCATGATGCCCCCTCCAGAACCAGTGGAGAAGCCATCCACTCACCTCATCCTCCCCAGGATGAAGATCACAGGGCACGATGCCCCCTCCAGAACCAGTGGAGAAGCCATCAACTGGAGAGACTGTGGCCTTGCACTCCCCAGAACCAAGCACAGGGCATGTTGCCCCCTCCAGAGCATGTGGGCAAGTCACCTACTCGAGAGACTGTGGCCTTGCACTCCCCAGGTCCAAGCAGAGGGCATGTTGCCCCCTCCAGAGCCAGTGGGCAAGTCACCCACTCGAGAGATTGTGGCCTTGCACTCCCAAGGACCAAGTACAGAGCATGCTGTCCCCTCCAGGACCAGTGGTGTTGTTCCATCTGCCGGCTGAGGTGCCCCCCCATTCCCCGTCCTCCTGAGGTGCCTGCCTATTTTCCAACTGATGCCCCTGCAGTGTTCTCTCTGTGTTGTTGGAGGAGTCAAGTGGGGCCTTGGACTTTGTGATGTGGCCCTGTGACCCACGAACATTGAGGACTGGGCAGTGTCCCTTGATTTGTAAATATGTATATACTCTTAGATTGGATGCACATATTACTACTTTATTTATCTTATTACACTCACTTTTACCTATTCATGTTGTCCTTGCATTTTTCCAGAGGGTTACGGGGTAAATATGTTTTATTACTGCATCTGCGCGTGTGTGTGTGTGTGAGTGGGGTGTGTGTGTTGTGCGCATGTGTGTCACTCTCTTTTCCTCCCCCTCCCCTGTGTGTTAGGCAGCTGTACTCACAGTGGTCGTCTTCGCCATTGTTGGTGTTTGTGGTGGAGCAGGACGTAGAACAGCATTGGGAATATATGAAGTTCAGGCTCCATGGCGGCATGGTTCTTCCCTGTCTCTCAAAGTTGAGTCCTGTCCTTTCTGTGATGTGTTTCTGCCAGGTTTTTGATGTCATTGGTACCACCCCGGAAAAGATGGTGGATTTATGTGTCTTAATATGGTAGGCAGAACTGTGACTTCCGCCTGACTGTAGGCGGCTACTGCCGTGGCACCTGTTGTTTCTGCCCTGGCGGTCGGTGTGGTAAAGTGGCTGTCTGTCTGAGCTCTTTCCACCATGGTCATAATTTGGCAGTATTTACCACCAGCCTGTTGGTGGTATTACCTCCACTTTATCACCGACTGCCAGGGTTGTAATGAGGGCCATAGCCTTTTCTACAGCAATCCATCTCCTATACTGCCACCGGATTAAGTCAGAGCCTGGATTAGAATGGTTACATCCAAATATTATTTACACTTTTATATAGGTTATTTCCTTTAAGTCTATCATCTGCATGTGTTGGGATGGAAAGGTCATCAGTATGGTAAGTGACGTGTATTCCTGCCCTGAGTGCCCAACCGTATTGTCTTCTGGATACTTAACGCAGATTTTTTTGTAATAGGTCAACAGTGATCATGGACGTGCAGCATAACATAGACATGTCTCACAGGGCACCCAAAGTGCTGTCAACATAGTTGTGGAAGGCTACCGCCTTCAGGAAGAATTAGGCAGCAAAAGCTTGGTGGTGGCAGCATGCACTTTAGTGATCAGTAGTAGTGAACAAGTCAATTTTACCCTATTTCACTGGGGTGAGGCCTTCAGGCTCACTCACCTTCTTAAAGGGTGCACTGCTGTGTGTTTAATTCATTCCTGGACTACGTCAGGTTGATATGGAAGTGCTTGTATGATGGAAACATGTGCTGAATGCATGTGCACTTGCAAAACATACACTGCACAAAAGGTGAAGTTGGGTACAGTTTGCACGTTAAATGTTTGTGCCGGAAATGTATGCTTTTTAAATAACACACTCTGGTACAGTACACAGAAACTGCAGTACTAAACAGTGTGTGCAGACTGAATGTGTGTGCTGCATGCAGCTATTCTGGTGGTGGCATAATGTATGAGGTTGACAGTGCTGGGCAGTAAAGGGCATATTTATACTCTGTTTGCACCGAATTTGCGTCATAATTTTGGACGCAAATTCGGCGCAAACCTAACACCATATTTATACTATGACGCCCGACCCCGCGAACGTCAAAATTCAGCAGTGTGCATCATTTTCCAGGTGCGGGAAACCGCCTTGCGTTAATGACATGCAAGGTAGGTGTTCCTGTCCAAAAAATGACTTTAAGGCCTGTGCGACATATTTATACTCCTGTGTCATTTTGACGCACAGGAGGTGACGGGCCTTAAAAAATGGCGCCCAGCCTGATTTGCGCCGTTTTTAACGCCTGGGTGAGGGCAGACTTTAATGGACCTGTGGGCTCATTTCCATGGTCTCTGACCATTGGAGGAGTCCACGGGTGCCCTTCCCTGCCCCCAGGGATACCCTTTGCCACCCTCACCCACCCCTGGAGGACACCCATGGATGGGGGGACCCATCCCAGGGAAGTACAGGTAAGTATATTTTTTCATTTTTTAAAAGTGGCATGGGGGACCAAACTTGGCCCCCCCTACATGCCACTGTGCCCAATAGCCATGCCCATGAAAGGGTGATGAGGGTGTGATGAAAGGAAGCTCTGCAAGACTTCTGCCTGTAACCAGGACTAGGGGCCAAAGCCTGGTAGTCTCCCTGCTGGGTGAGAGGACATGACCCAGGGAAACCAAGACCAAAGCAATAGCTCATGTGCCAGACTGATCTGGCGACCCCGTAGGCCAGGAAGGGCTGCAGTAGACTGAGCCAAACAGTATGATTGGAAGACCCACCCCTACACTGATTGGGCCGTTGCCCATGTGGCGGATCATTTTGGTGACATTATATGCCAGGAGGAGCCACTGTGGATGACAACATCAGCTCAGCGTGCCCAACTTGTGAGTGCCGGGGTAGCAACCGTGTATGCCAGGATGGCCCGCCAGAGACACTGAGGCCAAGGGCCTGGGTCATCACCCAGGAAACTGATGCTGTAACCAAAGTGGGACCAGTCCTCTTTCTATAGACTGCACTGATGGAGGCCCGAGAATCAACATGTCACTGCCGAAGCCCTCCAGAAGCAAAGAGATCGCCCACCATTCCTGCAGAGGGAAATGCTACCTACTGTGCAATTGGTGAAGCAGGAGCAATCCTAATCGTCGTAACCAGCCGATAGTGTGGGAGAGAACCTGTGCCTGCCAAGTGCTTCAGCATGTTACCACACACAGCCAGACCCTGCTGATCCAGAGCAATTCTGTGCTACACCCCTGGGGAATTCCATACTGCCGGAGAGGGTACACCAAGGGGCTTTTGGACCCCCATGGACAGAGTGCTATTGGTGCTGCAACCCCATAGACTCTAGTGACTAAACTTACAAACAAAGTCTGAGGGGGGAACCCTTTAGTATGGCCTAATAATTTATATTCCCTGGATACAGTCATCAGTGAATAGGCAATAATATTGAACCAATTGCACTGGAGGTGGGGGACAGGGAGTGGCCTGACAACTTTAAGAGCCCTGACCTCAAGGGGGGTTGTGTTATTGCTTTTTAATATAATTTCCCTTTGCATGTGTACAGTTAGAATAAAAATTCTTCTTTTTATATCAAAACAAGAATTTGACTCAACATTAATGTATTGTTTGTGCTGCTTACACAGTGAGTTATGAATCATGTTCACTGATCTGTATCTGTGATTCCTCCTGAAGGAGCCTTGACTGCGCATCCTACACTACCCACCATAAAGGCAGGTGCATAAGGGGGTGCTTTGTCCAGTTGACCGTGATCCATGGGTTGGCGGGCCACAGAACATTGGGAGCAAAAGCCCACCACCACCTCGGCTAGACTCAGCAACCCCTGCTTGCCCTGCAGCCCTCTGAATGAGTTATGGATGCATGGTAAATCTGAGTGCCTAAATATTTTAACATGTCTGCCTCCCATTTCAGAGTGTCTCTAAATATCCTGTATCTGTTCATCAGCACCTAAGGGGCATAGGGGAAACCAACTTGATTTAGCCTACCCCATCTTAAGCATTGAGATGGCTCTGATGTCTTTAAATATGAATGTTATAAATAATGGACTATTTGCTGGATCACTGAGAAACAAAAGAGCATTGTCTACATATCAAGCCACAATGTGTGTCTTTCTATGTATGCTGACCCCTGACTCCAGATCCCCATCAGGTAAGCCAACGGCTTTATGGCCAATGGGAATAGAATGGTGAGAGGGGGCATCCCTACCTAGTCCCTCTACTAACATGCCAAAGTCAAAAAATACTCAGCATGTATGGACGTCATCTAGTTGCAGAGCATATAACCATACCCAATGCAAAATATCCCTGGTCCCCCCATACCATATTGCACTTCAAAAAGATAGGACAACAGGACTATGTCACAGGCCTTTGCAATATCTAATGAGACCACAGCAGGAGAGCCTTGCATGGCTCATGCAAAGTCCATAACATGGAAAAATCAACATAAATGTATGTTCCTATTGGGCACAATTCCACAATGGCCAGGGCACAATAGATGTGTGAGTATAGCCGATTTTCAATAATTGTGCCTAATTTGTTGCACATGGGGTCCGACTCACAAAGGTAACTTACACGTTTGAGAACATTTACATTATGACTAAGTTGACTACTTTTCTGCATTTAGAAACTCTGAGTGTACTTTACTACTAAAAAACACGCAGTCGTCAGTCCAGCACTACACATGGCCAACCACTGGTACTGCAACACCCACCCATAGAAAATAATGTTTAGGGACTAAAAATAAAGCCCAATAGAAAATAATGTTAAATTATTTAAAAAGTTAACAATTTATATGAATATAAGTTAAATTTAAAAATATGCAAAAAGTAAATATTGTTTTATCTAATTATAAAATATTTTATTAAACTATTTTGAATTAAAGTGTAAGAATACATTTTTATAAATAAGTACACTAATTCTAATTAATTCTATACATCACTTCTAATGAACTCAAAAATAAATAGCTGAAATATTTGTATATAAAATGTTACTGAAAGCAGACTTTATGTATTTACTTTAAGTGTAGGACAACATAAAAAAAGTTACATCTGTATTAAATAAGTTTGGAATTAAAACTTCAATAAATGAAGCATGTTAAATTAAATAAAATAGTTTTTCTGAAGATTTCATTAAAAAATAAATTCCCACCCAAAGAAAAAAATGTGGATTAAGAACTATTAAAAGTGATGTATGGAATTTACTAAAATTAATTTAATTGTTTAATACAATGTATTGTTACATTCTTGTTAACAATAGTTTATTAAAATAGTTTATAGTTAAATGATAAATATGTACTTTTTAATATATTTTATACATTAATTTATATTTATTTCTGGTTTAATTATTTTAAATAATTTATATTTATTTAATTTGACATTATTTCCTATGGGGTGTTTATTTTAAATCCCTACCTCGATTACTTTCTGGGTGGATGTTTCAGTGCCAGTGGTTTGGTAATGTGTAGTGTTTGATTTACTACTGTTTCTGTTTAGTAGTAATTTACACATTGAGGCCCTCATTATGAGTCTGGCAGTCCTAGGACCGTCAGACATGCGGTGGCAGTCAGATTGCCTCCAATGTGCCAGTGCTGCCCTGGGGATTACAACTTCTGTGTCTGCCAGCTTTTCCATGGTGGCTCCACCACCATGCAAAGGCTAACAGAGACAGGGTGCCGAAGGCCCCAGGGGGGCTCCTGCACTGCCTATGCACTTGGCATGAGCAGTGCAAGGGCCCCCATGGGCAGCCCTGTCTCACTTTTTACTGCCTGAATTACAGGCAGTGAAAAGTGCGACCGCGCTATTGCACCTGACACACCTCAACATTGCCGCTGGCTCAATTACGAGCCAGCGTCAGAGTTGTGGGTAGTTGCCCGCTGGACCAGCGAGCAGAAACTCTGTTTCTGCCGAGTGGGAAAGTCAGAATAGGGCCAGCAGACGGAAGACCACATTGATGGTCTTCCGACCAAATGAGTTTGTAAATATGGAAAAGTAGTAAATGTACTTAAAAGTGAGAATTACTCAGAAAGTATTAGCTGCCTAGTAGTACTTTACAGTCCGAGATTGTGAATATGGAAACGCATCAAACTTACTCAAAAGTGTAAAATACTCCAAAAGTTTAAGATGCCTTTGTGAATCACGTCCTCCGTATTTCGGAGCAGCAAAGGTCTAAATGACTTAATAACCAAGGGTCTAAGCCATACTTGGTTAATACAGTTATGATTGTTTTCCCCCTCTTTGCTATACCTTCACATGCATACCATAGAGTTTAGTGGCCCCAGACAATTTGTGAGTGGAGTAAAATTCAGGAGGTACCCCACCGAACCCGTCTTCCCTTTGGACAGTTGGTCAGTTACATTGGTAATGTTCTTTAGGCCGAGGGCCAAATCCAATGTTTTTGTCTGTTCCCAGGAGAGTCTTGGTATGGGGATAGAATCTAAAAAATCTTACATGAATGAGAATGAGAGCACAGTATGGGTGTTATTCAGTTTCAGATAGTAGGTAGCAAATGCTTTGTTTATGTCAGTGTTTGTGTTTATTAAAAGGCCAACATGTGTGGAACAGATTGGCAAATGGGGAGTTTCTGTCTGATTAACCATGCCAGCAGAAAAACCACTCTGTTGCCTTTTACATGCTATTGAGTCATATATTCATTGTTCAACTGAGACATTGTAATAACATCTGGAAGTTTTTAACAGCCTCCAACAGGGCTGCCCTTTAGACTGTATCAATCCCAACAGCATTCTCTAAAATGCACATATGATGTTCAGCTGTAGTAAGTTATCAGGTCACTCTTATTTTCATTAAATATGAAGTTATTAACATACCCCTCTAAAGACAGTCTTAAATATGTCTCCCTATGTATTGTGATGGGAAGCTGTACTCTTATTCTCCTGAAAATAAAGGTCTATAGCTTCCCTACCTGAGGCTCCCAAAGGAAAGTCCAATAGTGCATTAGGCTGTAGCCTCTAAGTAGGTACTCTTGGTACTCCCCTCTCAAAACCCAGGTGCTCATTACGAGTTTGGTAATCTTTTCCAAAGACCGTTGTATAAGCGGGTGCCGAAAGGCCGCCAATGATGGCGGGTTGAAGACCTCCGTATTATGAGTCACCAACACAACACTTCCAGAAAACAGACAAAAATCCAACACCGTCAGCCTGATCGATGGCGGGAGAGAGGCTGTTCCACCACCAGCACAGCTACACCAACAACAGCCTGCCCTCCAAATGACTGCTCACAAATCAGCACAGCGGTCTTTGCAGGATGGTAATCCATTGGCGGTTCAAACCATTGTGGTCAAAAACACACCTCAACTAGAACACAGCACTACATTGGACAATACCAATATCCCACACCTGATACACATACACACACCACACACACCTGATCACAGCACTAGTTATCACCCCCAACACATACCCATGATCCTTTAGACCCAGAAAGTATGATATATCAAGGCAAAACCACAATGACAGAAGGCACTGCACCTAGAAATCACAGCCACCATCACACTGAACATGCATCACACAACACACAACATCAAGAGCAACACAACACGCACATCACCACTGCACACATACAACACAATCCACACACACACCTAGGACTCAACCTCACACCAACAAACAGCACACCCAGCATCCCTGCACATCACACACCCAACCACCCACAACACAACCACCATGGCACCACAAAAACACCCACGATTCACAGACGAGGAGTCAGCAACAGAAAACGACTGGCCAGGAGGCCATCTCCAGCGTCCTGGGAGCCTACCAGCAATTCCAGGACTCGATGGGCCTAATACTCACCACCTTGCAGGAGAACCAAAGGCTGCAGAGGGAATACCACCAGGAGGCCATGCAACAGTGGCAGGCACACAATACCACCATGGTCTCCATGTTAGGGGTGCTCAAAGAACACACCACCTTCCTGCGGCTTTCCTCCACCCAACAGCATGCCCCATCCAGTTGTCACACAACACCTCTGCCCTCAACATCTGAACCTGCTACTGGAAATGAGGCCCCGCAAGAGGACCCACAGGCCACCAGCACCCCTGCCCCTGCAGAACCCCCCCCAGTAAAAGAGGTCGACCATCCAGACTGTATTATGGGGTCTAGTTGTCACAACAGGGGTAATTGGGTTTCTTGTTAATATGTGTACTAGATGGGTAGGCATTGACCCTTTCCTCCATTTCTTTCTCTCCCACCCTCCTTCTCTCTCCACAGCTGTCCATGTGTGCATCAGTATCATCTGGCAGAGGATGAAGGGCACCAGCGAGTGGGGAAGTTGCAGCCCATGGGACCCAGGAGGATGGCAGGAGCAGAGCCAAGAGAACCAGTGGGATGGAGTGAGAGGGGAGCACCACGGGGGAGACTGGAGCTACCACAACATCTTCTTCCGATTCCTCCTCCGAAGGAGGCTCCCTGGCAGTGGTAGATCCATCTGGGACCACCCCACCACCCTCCTTGTCCGCCACCCCCATTACCAGCACTGCCCTCCCTGTAGCTCCCCACCCAGTTACCTATAGCTGCTCACCCAGGAGGGTGAGCGCCTCCTTTGCCACAGGCATCTCTGCCCCTGCCCCAGTCAGCCATGCTGCCCTCAATGAGGAGGCTATTGACCTCCTGAGGTCCATCTCTGTGGGGCAGTCAACCATCGTGAATGCCATCCAGGGACTGGCATCCCAGATGCAACAAAGTAATGCCTACCTGGCATCCTAGTTGACAGCAGCTGGTGTCCCTTCATCTTCCGTCCCCCTCCAGCTACCAGGTTTCTAATCTACAGCACCTCTCCTTTCACCCATCCAGAGCACATCTACAGACCAGCATACACCCACTACAAAAGACAAGGTGTGCAAAGACACTAGCACCACATATAGTCAGACAGGGGCCCTCGTGTAGCATTTGCTTTATTCCCGGCACGTTTGCCATGAGGGTGTGTCTCCTTTGTTTCTGTTTTCTTTCTTTTCCTTTTCCTTTTTCTGTTTCTCTTTTCTAATTCTTTTTTCTGGTTCTTCTATTTTTTCATTTTATTTCTTTATGTTTCTGTATTTATTTGTGGGTTGTCCATGTGCTTCCCACTAGTGGTGTCCTTCTATTCCTTGTTTGGCATATTTTGTGGTACCTTCTTTAGTTGGGTGGGTGGAGTGCATGCACCCATACTGACTTCTCCTTAGTGGATGGTAAATATAAGATATAGATAGACCAGTACTTCATCGTATTTTACTGGTGATACTTGATTCTTGACTTAAATAAACTGTAGTGTTGTTGTAAGGCCCCCCATGTCATTAGAGTACATCGCTTAGCATACAAACTGAGATCATAGTTTGTAGTTTCTCTTACGTATAGGGATTTGCTTTAGAAGCACTAGCAGACCTAGAATTCATGTAGGTTTGGATAATATCAAAACGTTTGTATTAGCTGATGAAGATTTATCTGAACTGCTGGGTCAGACAAAAGTTGTTAACAGTAGGACAAGATGAGTGGCACAAACTATTTAAATTAAAGAAAAAGACTAAACGCACAGAGTTACATGCAGATTTTATACTTGAATATCTGAGCGCAGGAGTTAACCCGGTAGGTCTGAGAGTGAGAAATATACCTGGCCTCTTTGTAGAGAGAAAACAATTCCTAGAAAAATGGTTGTTGATATCGAACCATTGTTCACAGGATTGGATGATCTTGATAATAGAGACAGTGAGGGAGGTCGTTGAATTACATACAAAAGAAATAGAGATATTGGAAGAAGAACTTAAGGCAAAGGATTCATTGGAAGTAGCTAAGAAGTGATTAAAGGAAGTTAATCAACAATTGGAATAATTTAATATGTATTTGGTAAAGAGAAAAACAGACAAACTAAAACAAGACATTAGATGGTTCTCCCAAGAACATTCCTATCCATATTTGACAGACAATTATTATCAGAACTCGAGAGAAAATGCTGCAGGACAGGACAAACAATTTTGGACTAAGAAAAAAACATTAAAGTTCTCAGATACATCGGAATCAGAAGAAGAGGGCAGTTCTAATCAATTTGATCAATACAGTAACAGGAAGAGACAATTTGAGGGACAGAATCATAGTAATCATTTTTTGACCAGGAGAGGGACCTACAGAACCAGGTTTAGAAATCAACAGATGGCGAGGTATCAGAATACAGACAATTTGCAGTAGACAACAATATTGGAGGGATTGAGCACTATTCCGGTGTTCAAACTCAGTCAGAAACATATGGACGCTGACAGTGAAGCACTGCTCATGAAAGGCTTATCCTTAATTCCTAGTATGCCTATTGATAAGTTTGGTCTGTTTAGAGATCTTTTTGCCTTCTTTAGACGTATTAGATTGAAGAAATTCTTTAGTGATAGACCTGTGATAGGAGATACAAATAAATCGGGACTTAAACCAGTATCAACATTTCTTCCAACTCTTGATTGCATCAGACCTGAAATGGGGATATTTTAGAAAACAGTCACCACGAAGATCCAAAACATGTTGAAATCGATTCCAATGCCATCATATAATCTTTCTAAACATAAATATGATGGTCTTCTAAGCCTCCAGAAAGACAAACAAATAACAGTTAAACCATGTGACAGAGGAGGGATTGTCCTCATGGACACTGATACATATGAACAGAAGATGTATTCTATGCTCAGTATCTCTGAACACTAAATTAAAAGAATCAGCCAAGTTGCCCGTGATAGGGGACTTATTTGTGACTAGGAATATGATTTTCTCAATGGTATGCATACCAAAGTGCCACGGATCTATGGAGTTCCCAAAACCCACAAACATTAGTTGGATCCTCCGCTACGTCCAATTGTGTCTACAATTGGATCTATTACAGAACCTTTAGCTACATATGTGGAAGTCTTCCTTAAACTATTGGTGAGTACCCTTCCAGCCTTAGTCAAGGATACTGGAAACATGATTTCAATATTAGAAGGCAAGCCATTCAACCCCCTTACGCAAATTCTGGTGACTATGGACATTGAAGCGTTGTATACGAATATCCCGCACAGTCAGGCTATGGAGGCAGGGAATGAGTCTCTTGAATCATTGGGAAAGACAGACCATTCTTACAATGCTTAGAGATTGTCCTAGAAGAGAATTTCTTTTGATTTGTTATCTACCAACAGAAGAAAGGAGTAAGTATGGGAGCGGCTTGTGCCCCCAGTGTAGTGAACCTCTATATGAGTTTGTTCGAAAGGAGACAATATACAATGAACTGGCGCCTTTTTATGGAAACATACACAATTGGTCAAGATATATTGACAATATCCTTTTTATGTGGACAGGAAGAAGATCAACTGGATGAGTTCTGTATGTGGTTTAATGCTTGTGACTCTAATTTAAGATTTACTGCAAATAAGAGCAAGGAAAGGGTGGAGTTCCTAGATATATGGATACAACATTATAATCAAGTGATTGAAGTGTCTCTGTATATTAAGCCCACAACAAGAAATACTATCCTTCATTTCAACAGTTTTCATCCAAGATGCCAGAAACAAGGCATTCCGTTTAGGCAATTTCTGAGTATCCGCAGAAATTGTACTAATTTGGATGATTTCAATAAACATGCAGATGTCTTGCAACAAAACTATTGGAATGAGAATATCCAAGACGTCTTATGAGAGATTCCTACAAAAGAGCCAAATACTATAATAGAGAAAGTATGTTTGAAGACAGAGACAAAGACAAAGAAGAAAGAATGGTATGGGTTGTGCATCACTCCAATCTAAATGATAAAATCAGGACGATCATTCTTTCACAGTGGCATATTCTCAATGTGAATAATGATTTACCTCAACTTCAGAAACCTTTAGTGGCTTTCAAATCTAACCATAATATACGGAATCGACTAGTTCTTTCAGCCTTATTGCCAAATAAAGACTATTGCCCAAAATCCATAACTGGTGAGTACCCCGTCAGGGGCAACCACAAATGTGGTGCTTGTCAGGTATGTGCTGGGGCTATTGTCTCAGATGTACTGGTATGGGGCAGTAGAGAATTTAAGTTAAAAGACAGGACCAACTGTAGAACTTCTAATATTGTATACCTTATTTGCTGCCCGTGTGGTCAAGGATATGTTGGAGAAACAGGACGTGAATTGAGAGTGCAAATAACAGACTATAAATACAAAATACGACATAAGAGAGAAGGAGCACCACTGGTACAACATTGGGAGCTCATGAACCATATGGAGTCAGATTTGCCCTGGACGATATTAGAAAAAATGAGGAAAAAAAGAGAAGTGTTTGGGATTTTCACCTTAGACACATAGAAACACGGATTGAATGAATATATTCTGTGAGAAAATGCTATTATATAGTATGAGTAGGAGATTAGTTTAGCAGCCCATGGCAGTAATTCTTAATAGCTAATTCAATATCTTAGTTCTCAGGATAGTAGTCCAATTCATTCTAATTTGTATACTGAATAGTTCTATGGGGGTCTTACTCATCTTATTTTACACACAGCACATTTATTTATTATATGTCCCATGGAGAGGCCATTAGATGTCACATCTCGCCTTAGTGTTTTTAGTGTGTATACATTTTATTTTTATTTTTTGTGAGCTATTTAGTCTCTTTTCCCCGGGACCTGGAGATTTTACCTTGTTTTATTTTTCATCGGTTTGTAGGCTATTTGGTATAACGGATCAATACATTTATCATGGCCAGCACCCTAAGATGGCGGAGGCATTGTTCTGCGGGGATTATCTGATTTGTGTCGACATTTTGAGCTTTTCAGCTCTGGTCATATGACAAGGGTAACCGGAAGCAGGGCGGACCTGGACACAGAACATTTAAATAGATGCATTTCAGATAGTGAACTTGTTTTGCTACCTGTGTTCATAGCAAAAGAGATACAGGCTCTATCGGCACATTGTGCATGTGAGACTCTCATAAAAGTGTTTAAATTTCGGTGCACTTTCAAGTGTGCCAGAGTGGTATTATCCATCTTGCGTCCGTGTATTTGTATTTGTTTTGTTTTTATTATACAATGGGGAGTTATTGGTTGAGGAATCTTACGGTTTTAGTTAATCAGACCGTTGGAAGCATGTAAGAGAGGTAGAACATATAGTCACGGAATAGAAGGTTCACCTAATAGGCCGCGAACACTGTTGTTATATGTGAGTAGGTTGTGATCTGTGAAACATATGGTTGTTCCCTATGGTTTGAACATGAGCCTTTGCTACTTTATTTCAGTACGAGGCTAGTACACTTAGGGGCACATGACATCTTGGAAACTCCATAGCACGATTGGTGAATTCTAAATGCAAGGATATTGCATCAGAATGATATAATGGGGTTGGATGTTTCTCTTGCGCACACTTTTAGTTCAAGGCAAGTTAAATATTATGATGTTATTATCTATAGATTCCCGACTTTCTGTTCCTACATGCTTGACTGTGTGCAGAGGGACGTGTATGGCGATTGAAAATATATCAGTGCAAGACAACTGAAGGTACTTTCACGATGGGGGTGATCAGTGGCACCATATTGGAATCTATTGTGTCAACATGTAGCTGTTTCCAGCATAACAGTTGTCCCTTATGTGTGTTTTACAGTATGGTATCCTGGCAGCCAGACCTTATGCTGTGTATATCTTTGTAAGTCTAGCTCCCTGGGACACACGAGAGCCTTAGAGACATTCAGCATGTGAATGATTGAGTATACTCGGTTAGTAATGAATATTAGTGGCATGCAATCACAAGAACAACTTCTGATTATAGCACCAACATGGGTGTGGTCTATTTTAACATTCACTTAGATACTTAGGAGGGCATGTTTCTCATGTGCTGTGGTAAGGAGCTGTATTTCTTTCTTTCTTTTTTTTTCTTTATTGTTTGTTGTACTACATGTATTTATTTTTCTTTATTCGGAGCCCTATATATATGTATGCTGTTATTTTTTGGTCCTTTTAGGGGTTCAAGAAAGACATTACAGTCTATTATATGAGAGTGGAGAAATGTATAGTTCCAAGCATCTATAAACAATTATCCCCTAGAGAAAGCCTTGGAATTGAATAGCCCTGAAGAAGGTGGTTCAGTTGGAAGAACAGACACCGAAACGTGCGTTGGCGTATTCAATCCTTATAGACCTTATATTACACTACATTGGGCTGAGACTTAAATTACAGACTATCAAGCATTTATTGAATATAATAGAGCATGAAATTGACTATTTTTGATTATTTATACATTGAAATGTATGAAGAATATATACTATTTTTCACTATTGTTGGACAACTGGTATATTCTGGAATTTATGTTGCAAGTAGAGGATGAGTGGTTTTGTATGTGGATGTTTGGGTTTGATTGACATGTAATTGGAAGTTTGAGGTTATTTTCGGCATTTCGAGTATGTGGGGAGTTTTTACTTATAGTTTCATGTATGTATATTTTCACTATGTCTTGATAAGCATTATGTGAAATGAGATAATAATAAATCAATCCACATATGTTGAGATTTCACTAAAGTAGATATTGGATATATTACATTCGGGCTCAAAAGGTACTTATAATTGTATTTAAATTACATACTTTTATATACACAATATGTAAGTAAGTTGTATGAGGGTGGCCCATTGTGTGCTTTAACCACATAGAAACCCACAAGAATGCACACACACAACATACATCTGTATACACAACAGACACTTCCCACACTGCTTCCCCACCACCTCCTTTACTGATGCATCACCATTCACACCTGCTGTCACAGCATCATCACACCCTGATCTTACCACTACTCCTGTCATACCCTTAGTCACCACACCAGCAGACTCACAGACACCGACACCACGTCCGCACTCACAATGACCACCTTCACTACCACCTGCAGCACATCCACCTCAATTGCACACACCACCCCAACATTCACTCACAAATCTTCCATTCCCTGTCCCTGCATATCTGCCCCCCTCCTCCCAAGAGACACAAACGCACCCACTCACCCACCCAACAGACAGCCGACACACACATGTACACATTGGGCACACCAGCATCCAGGTATAGCACACCAATACTTCACACGAGCGCTCCCTCTACCTCCACTCCCATCCCTTTTTCATGTGACCGCCCCATGTTCCTAAAAAAGTCTTCCTTGCCTCCCTTGACCTGTTCCCTGCTCCTGTCCCACCCCGTGTTGCCCCTAAACATCATGTCACCTTACCCCTATACGGCCCTTCCACCTCCCATTCATCCACTTCCCCCCATGTGTTACCCTGCTCCTCCACTCAGTAAGAAGTCCACCCCTCCAAGAGCCAAAGTCCCCCTCCCAAGCCCAAACAGAAGCACCCTTTTCCAAACCCAAGCCCCCACCACCACTCCGACACCCCTGAGGTGCCTGCCCCATTGAAGCCCCTATGACATGGAGGCCTATTAGCTGTCAGGAGTCAAGTTGGGGATCTTACATGTGGACTTCTTGCTTTGTGCACTTCTGCACGTTGGACTTGCCATTTGGCACTTTTTCTATATAGTTCATAAATTTTTCATTGATATTTATGAATACATCTGCTCACATTGCTGTGGTTGGCAAGATGAGAAACATGTCCTGGTTTCCCTCTACATGATGGTGTGACATCTGTGTGCAACAGTGTGTGATGTTTGTGTATGGGTTGTGTCTACATTGTTGCATACACTGGGTAGATGACGTGCCATGTGCATGTTGTTATGTGTCTGAATGCTGGCTTGTGGGATTGTATGGTATGGTGTGTGCGTCTGTGTGTACTGTGCTGCATCTGTGTATTCCTTTGTCTGTTGATTGTACATGGTGTCTCACCTGTCATTGTTTGGATGTCTGTTCAGTGATAATGATTGTGTGTTGTTGCTATATACAGCTTTTTGGTTGTGTTTTTGTGTAGTATTTCTCAATGTGCCTGTCTATGACTGCGTTGCGGTGTTTGTGGTGTAGTTGTCATTATGTGATTATGGTGTGTTGATTATGGATGTGTATGACTGTGTCGGTGGTGTTTGTGTGTGTTGGTCTGTGTGTTTAGCACATGTCTGTTTGGCGCTGTGTGTGTATTAGGTAATTGGCTTGTTTGTATTTTGTGTGTGTGTGTGTGTGTAGATGTGTGTGCTAGGACGGTATGTTTATTTACGTGTGTGTGCGTGTGGCCTTTTCTGTCTGTGCCAGGTGTGTGTTTTGTGTGTGGTTGTGTATAACTGCCCTTCCCACCATTGTGTGCTAGGCTGGGGCACCTACGGTTGTCGCCTTCATCGTCATCAGTGGTGTATGACGAGATACAACTCTGGGAAAACTTGAAGTTCATTTGCCATGGTGGCCGCGGACGTGTCTGTGTACCTGGAGGTGTGAATGTCTCCTTTTACACTTTCTGTTTCCTCCAGGCTTTTTATGGCTGTCAGGCTGCCCCTGAAATACTGGAGGTCTGGTGACTCGTAATATGGTGGGTAGAAAATTTGTTCCCACCAGCCTGCATAAGGCTACCGTCGTCGACGGAAATCCAACCACAGTAGTGGTACTGGCGGTAAGTTGGCTGTGTTGCAACTAAAAGATCAAAGCACCAACTGCGGGCACCTAATCACGTGAGATAGGGTCAAAATTGGAAAGTATGGCTAACTGCAATTTAGCACAGTTTGGAAACAAGAAGTAGATTAGGCCTGGTCAGCACTAACCCTCAAACTTAGAAGAAATTTAGAAGAGAAATGTTCTGAGATGGTAAAGTTCAGCTAGGCAAGGCTGCAGGTGGTGTCCGAGGAGAGAGCACAGAACCTTCAGTGTTCCATTGGGCACAGTAGCATCAGGAAACTGGGTACTGAAATAACACCTAAAGAGTTGTGACATACATAAATAGTGATTTGGGTTCCTCAAACAGCTCACGATCCATAATTAAGCACTAGTGAGCAACCTTTCCCCCTTCGACCAGGATCAGGCCATGATATGGGACCTATTCACATTGCATTTTCCAGTCCATTTTGTAGTACTGCAAATGCACTACAAAGTGGTTTGTAAATACCACAAACCTGTGTGCAGAATTTTTGCAATACCCTCCCATAGAAATCAATGTTTTTAGGGACTTAAAATCACAATAACAGTAAATGTTGTTCAATATAATTAAAATACTTTAAAGTAATTCTATAAATCACTTCTAATAATTATTAAGACATAGTAAACACTTTTTTTTAATAATATAGTATAATACAGTCGAAGCAGTTTGATTTGTAAGTAAAAAAGTAGTTAAAACTGATGAAGCATGTTTTCCTCACATTCTACATCTAAAATATATATGTGAAAATAATTTGCAATACATTTTTTACATAAAATTATTTAGCAAACATTTTCCAAGTTGAATAAACATTTTTACTTTTTCCTATACTTTTCCAAAGGGAGACTCCGCACCCAGGGCGGACATATTTGTATGGTAAAGAATAGGAAAACTTCTCTCTACTTTACCAAAAGGAGTTCAACCCAGTAGCGGAGATCACTGCATGGTAAATAATATAGACACGTTGTGAAGAATATAAACAAAGAAAGAAAGCACCACTAAAATGTTACATGAGAAACTAATTCACAATTAATAACAGAATATTAAAACCTTTAAAAAAATAACAAAGGTATCATTCAGAGGACCATGCACATTATTCCAGTGTGAGGTAAACCATTGTTTTCATGTTCTGATCTTTTGGCTTAAAGTGCCCACAGAGAGTACGAGAAAATAGAGAGAAATTGTGAAAATTAGCTATCTGGAGGAAAAGGTCAGTTTGTTGGCATTCTTTATCGATTTGACGTGAAAGAAAGCGGAAAATGCTGTAGGATACATCAGAATTGTAATTAGATAATGCAAAAGGGTTATTAACTAAAAATCCTATGGACTTTAATGAAAAAGTATTGAGTGATCTGCGGTCAGTAAATAAAGCCACACTTTGGTATTGTGGACAGGTTCAAATTCGGGAAGTTCTGCTATGTTGTTTATCTCGAGAAAGGTTGGGGACACCTAAAGGAAACAAGAATAAACCAGGAAGGGGGACGGTGAATGAAATGTCACTGGAATAAAATGTATTTTTAATAAACAATTGCCTAATTGAGTGATACGAGAGCCTCTGAGCATCTCTGACCTCTGTTATTTTATGAGAGACGTGTCAAATAGGCAAGAAGACATATTTGGCACATTGTAATTGTTCCTAAAAATGTAAACTTGAATCATGGTCACTACGTGCCTTTGGTTTTTAATAACAAATATTGAGAAGAGAACTGTTAAAACAGCTGTGAGGGCTTCAGTGCATTTTTAAAATTGTGCATTATTAACACAGTACAAAGTGTGGAATTACACTCGGAAGTTACATGTGCACACTGTTTATGCAATTGCGTTTGAAACAAATTCACTATGACATGTTAAAGTGTCTTTTTCTGCTCATGCTAACTAAGCCTCAGGAAAGCCTCAACTCTGTCTTGTTCAATATTTTGTATGCCCTGCACAATCACTGCATAACAGTTCTGCAGCATACAGTCAAGCAAAGTCCTGTTTGTTTATTTCCATTTAAGTTGTTCTTGAGGAAACCTTTCCAACGCAGTCGCATAGCTCACTGCTGTATTCATTCCCAAGTCTCAAAAGATCAGTTGTTTCCAGTTCTTACACAAGAGGGCATGCCTCTGGATTTAAGGAATACTGTCAAAAAAGATGTTTGGGATTTAACATGCAGAGATAGGTGAAAAAAGTGGTAACATTAGTCAGAATTTAGCTCGAACACAATTAAGTTTTTCCTAGAATTAGACAATACAGCTTTTGAAAAGAGCTAGCACCCCATTGCTTCGGTTCTGCCATCTCAAAGCCGGCGGTGTCCCCTCCACAGATGGCTTGATGAGAAAGCATGATCGTGATCTGGCGCTGGTCCTCTTGTCTGCACCACCCTCTGGCAGCTGCTATTTCCCAGCTGACGTCAAGGTGGTCAGCAAATGTCTAGTGGTGTTGACGGGACTCTGGCAGTCTCTAGTTCAGCAAGCTGCCAGCATTGTAATTCGGTGGCAGACCACGTAGGGCCAAATGTATACTTTTTGCAGCAAAACTACGCAGTTTTGTGGCAAAAAGTATAGCGCCGGCTTGCGCCATTCCACAGCACCAGGCGGGCACCATATTAAAGGAATGGCGCAAGGTGGTGCTAATCTTGGGCTAGCATCTTCAGAAAAGATGCTAGCAGTGTGGGGACGGCGGTAGGGAAGGAGGGGGTTGTGCTTCAAAAGATGATGCGAGCCTGGTTAGAGGCAAAAAAAAACGCCTCTAACCAGACTAGATCCATTTCCTGGCAAACAACCACCAAAAACATGACTCCTGCCTTAGGAAAGACAGGAGTCATGCCCACCACCCCAATGGCCAGCACAGGGGACAAGTGTCCCCTGGGCATGGCCATTGCACTCTGTGCCATGCAGGGGGCCCCAAGTTAGGGCCCCTGATGGCACTTTAAAAACAAGTTTAATAATACTTACCAATACTTACCCTACTTACCTGGGATGGGGTCCCCCATCCTCTGGTGTCCCTCTGGTGTTGGTGGGGGTGTTCTTGGGGCTTGTGGTGGGCACCTGTGCACCCAATTCCATGGTGTTTAACCATGGAAATGGGTCCACAGGTCCCCTAATGCCTAGTCTGACCCAGGCCTTAAATAATGGTGCAAAGCAGGCTCTGAACCATTATTTATCCCCTCCTCCCATCCATGCGTCATTTTAGCACGAGGGAATAAATATGGGCTATGGGGATAGCACAATTATTTAGATGGAAATGCCTACCTTGCATCTCATTGACGCAAAGTAGGTGCGCGCATCCCAAAAATGGTGCAAACTCCTATATTTTGACATGTCTAACGTCAAAATATAAATATAGAGTTAGGTTTGCACCAAACTTGCATAAAAAAATGATGCAAATTTGGCACAAAGTATAAATATGCTCCCTAGTTGGCAGTCGAGGTATCCAATGTCACCATGACGGCGGTAAGAAGACCACCAAACTAGTAATTAGGCCCTAGTCCAATACATTGATGACATGTTTGTGGCATTAAAGACAAAGGAAGACTAAATTAGATGCAACTGCACCTTTGGATAATTTTTCTGACAATGGTCACAAGGTTTCACCGACAAAGACAGAGTGCTGTAAAAAGTATGTGATTTATCTTGGTCATCATATTGAAAATGCCAGAAAATGATAGCAGCTATTTGCATTGCAACTGAACAACTTGAATGGATTGTAGTGGGATCTATCTTATCTGTGCTTGTTCAACATTCAGTCACGATTTTGTTGACTTGCGCAAGAACTCAGCACATGCCATTCATCTCATGAGGTATGAACAATTCATACTGGTGGCTAAAAGTATCTCAAACCTAAAGATTGTCTGAATCCCACAACACTGCTACCTGTTTCATACAGCAATGAAGGCTATAATAATGATGATGAACCAGAACGTGCCTGCGTGAATGTCACAGAAATATGTACCAAACCAACACTAGACATCAATGATGTTCCTCTCAAAATGGCTGATCTGGTTTCGATTGTTGATGGCTCTTGTCTGAGAGACCATCTTGGAGCACTGAAAGCTGCTTATGTAGATTGCACTATTTCTGAAATTATTGAAGCATCATACCTGTCTAATATAAATTGAAACCGAAATGAAGGTCAGGCGTGTTATGTTAAGTGTCTGGCTTTCTCCTCCTCATGACGCTTGTGTGATGTGTCCCGTTGTACTGCACAGCCCTGCTCATGCCCACCCATTGGAAAGAGCCACAAGCACTGCAACACTAATGGTACGGATATTAGGCATTGCTGGTCAAGATCCCACGCACTGGTGCTTTGTTCCCTGGTTGATGGTATTTGGAGTAACTTGGGAGCTACTCTGTATAAAATGTACTTTACACTTACTCTTTGTAAATCTTCGAAAAACCTGCCTCTCTGGCAGAGCTGTTACGGGTTGGTAGGGGCTGGATGGAGCCCCTGTTATAGGGGCAGATTGATGTGTACATATTATTGAGCACAAAAAGGGCCAGGCAGAGAAGTCAGGGAAGCTCTACTGTGTATGTGTCTAGAAGACCAATGCGGGTAAAAAGATGGTACCATGGGTGTTCCGGAAATAGGCATGTATGCTGTTTAAATATGATGAAAGGCAGGGGCAAGGGCAAAAACCTAAGAAACTTCACCTGGAAGCCTCGGGTAGTGGGAGACCAAGTCGACCAGCCCTGTTCCGCAATGAATCAACGGGTTAATAGGGAAATACATAAGGGGGTGTCAAAAACGGCAAAGAATATGGCAAAGGAGTCCCCTGTCCAAATACAGTCAGGTGCCATGCCCCGAGCAGAGGTTGTAGTAATAAATGTAATAAGATAGGTACTAAGGGGCCCACAGGGTCAAGGAAATTGGTGAATGTATCTGGGAGAATTCCCTCCCCTCATAGACAAAGGAGCTTCAAGTCAATCGAGGGCATTATTTTCTCAGTTAAATCAGACTTATATATGTCCCAAGACAATGCACAGACCTTCCACAAGGATCCCAGAGCAAAATACTTTTATTTGGATGTGACTCGGAAGAGGAAAAGAGGAAGTAAATGGAAGCCGCTGAACAGGTCGAGCTTGTTAAGGGTATTCTCAACCTGTAAGGCACTGGATGAGGTCAAGTCAAGGACATAGAGCAAGTAGCCTCCAGAGATTCCAAAGCAGGAAGAGAAGTCACAAAAGTTAGCTTGAGCTCTTCAGTTTTCGCGAGCCTGGTATTAGAAGCCAGATATGAGCTTTGGAATCTTGGCTTAAGTATAGTGTCTGTAGCAGAAGTAGAAACCCAATGACCAGAGGTGCTGTCATTGACTAATCATGCTGGCCTTAATTTGGAGCATCTAAATATGGTCATTGGAGTGGAGGTAATGCTGTCACATTCCTGCTTGGTGGGTTACCATCGGAGTACCATTAAGGTGAGGGTTCCAACCCACACAAGATAAGGTGTGTTAGACTATGTCCCTCTTTGCAATATATTTGCACATCTAAGCACTGATATGGAGAGTGACTGGACTAGGTAGCAGCTCCACTCACCAGCTTGGGGGTTGTCTCCTGGAATGTCAATGGGCAGGGGAACTGAATGCAGATGATAGATCTTACTGACTTCTGGGAAGAAAATGAGATGATCTGCTTACAGGAGACCTGGCTGGTGGGTGAATTAATTAATCTGAGTGGGTTTATACAATTTGCAGAAGGGGAACAAAATTGGGGCCAGGACGTGTAAAGTTGGGTTAATTACATTGGTATCAACAAAATGCAACAAAGGAGCAAGAGTTATAGAGACAGTGAGCGGCTCTTGGCTTGCTCCCTGGAGCTGTATGACCGGACCACCAGCTAAACAGCTTCATAATTGTTAATGTGTATGTAACTCATTGTGAGACTCGAAAGGAGAAACGGGCGGTGTACCAGAAGGATGTGTTGGCCATGTCAGAATTCCTGGGCATCCCCTGATTCTCCTTGTAAGAGATATCAATCATGGTTTAGCCCCAGATCAAATAGGGGTCAGTGGCAATGATATGGTGAAATGCTATATAATCCCTGAAGCAATCTTGCCAGAGTGTACTCAATCCAAGTATGAGCTACAATTTATACATTTCTCTCCGCGTTAGGATTTGTTTGCTTCAATGCCCAGTTTGGCGGGAGGATATGCTGGCAGCTCAAACTTTCCTGCATGGCAATCAGAGCTGCCCAATTCACTATGGGGGTCATTACAACATTGGCGGTAAAAGGCGCTTACCGCCGTGCAGAAGACCGCCAATACTCCGCCAAAATTCAGACACCCACACAACACCGCCACACCAAAGGTCAGTGAGAAACTGGCGGAAACAAATCCTCCACCTCCACGCCAACAGAAACACGCCCATGCTATTACAACCCACGAATCCACGCAGCGGTCTTTCAACCGCGGTATTCCATTGGCAGTACACACCGCCGCGCTCAAAATACACACACATCTCCAAAACACCGCCACATTGGACAATTCAAAATACACACACCTGATACACATACAAACACCACTCCCACACACCCAACACAATATAAAACACACACCCACATCACCCACAAAACCCTACGACAAAAAAATCACAAACGAAGGCCAGAGAGAGAGCACAGAATAGACAACTCCATCACACAGAGGCACACAACACCATCACCCACACAACATCCACGCACAAAACACCACACACCACTACACTCACCACACTCATCACCACATATACCACCCCACACATCACCTACACCACCCCATGTCACGCCAATGACACCCCCGCTTCTCCGAGGAGGAGCTCAGGGTCATGGTGGAGGAAATCGTCCGGGTAGAGCCACAGCTATTTGGCTCACAGGTACAGCACACATCAATAGCCAGGAAGATGGAGCTATGGCGCAGAATAGTGGACAGGGTCAATGCAGTGGGACAGCACCCAAGAAATAGGGAGGACATAAGGAAGAGGTGGAACGACCTACGGGGGAAGGTGCGTTCAACGGTCTCCAGGCACCACATCGCGGTACAGCGGACTGGCGGCGGACCCCACCTCCTCCCCCACAACTAACAACATGGGAGGAGCAAGTCTTGACCATCATGCATCCTGAGGGCCTCGGAGGAGTCGGTGGAGGATGGGACACTGGTAAGTCAAATCTTAACTATCATATCCCCCACCCTACCTGCATGCTATCACACACCCCCACCCTCACACCCTCCCCTATCACTCCAACTCCTCACTAATCTACCCATAACACAAACCACCCATCCCAACACCAAGCCCTGCATGACACAACTAAGCATGGACACCCCTCACTAAAGCATGCCCACTGCACATACCCAGAACACCCCCCCAACCATCATCACACAAACCCACACACAGGAATGCTTGCACTGGGGTACACAAACACCCACCCATTGCACACCATTACACACACACCTGCAATAATCATGCTCTTATGCCCCTGCAGGAACCCGAAGGACCATCACCACACCAGAGGGACCAGACAACAACACTCCTCCCCCAGAAGAGGCCCACAGTGACGAGAGCAGCTCTGCCCTACTGGATCCTGATGACCAGCCCGGACCATCGTGGACCTCGGGACAGTCGGTTCCCCTTGCACAGGTACAGCCCAACACCGACCTTCCACCCTCTGGTAACACCAGCACAGCACCCACCCAGCGGGCCCAAACCTCCCTACCCAGGACAGGTCAATCAGCGGTGTATCCACCACTACAGGGAACCCAGGCTAACCCGCCACCCTAACAACAACAGGGACCTGGGGGCACTGGTAGTGGGCACACGGTCCAGGGGACGGAGGCACAGGAACACAGAGGAACTGGGAGGGCTGCTGTGCGACAGGGGGCGGACAGGCCAAGGGAACCCACTCTCCACTAGGCCCTATCCTCAATCATGGGAGCATACCACCACTCCCAGGAGACAATGGTGACAGTCCTGGACAAGTTGCAGGAGACCCAGCGCCTGCAGGACGAACTGTATTTGGGACTCAGGGAGGAGCTCAGGACCATCAGCTCCGCCCTGGGCACCATCGTAGGGGTGCTGAAGGACATACAGCAGACCTTGCGGGACACCGTAGCACTCCAAGGGGCCCCTGACACTAGCCAGGACGATGAACTGGCCACCACCTCCGCCGGCGCTAGTGGACAGGACGCCCAGCCACAGGACCAACACACCAGCACCCCACCCCCTGCAGACGGACAACCACCACGCAAGCGGTCCCTGAGATCCAGGAACAGGACAGAGCAAGATGGCAAGACCCCCGCCAGGAAATGAGACCACCCTGTTTGTTCTCCCACTGTCCCACCTTGTTACCATGTCCATACTTAAACTGCCCCAGCTCCACTTCCTATGCCCAGATGGGCAGTGCACCTGTGAGTCTAATATACTGGACTCTGCCATGGACATTCCTCCACCATCACCCCTCACCATTTTACAACCACCTCCCATTTCTGAGCACTTCAATAAACACCCTTGAAACACAAAACAATCTGGAGTCAGTCTGTGATTTAGTAAATATGTATTATCAATGACAGTGTCATAATGGGTTTACCATAGTAAGGCTAACATACCTATGTCACACATCACAAGCCCTTGAAGGATGCAAGCAGTTGACACGTAGGTAACCACACCTGTGAAACCGTAATGGAAGGGAACAACTCTGTTACCAAATAGTGATTTAAATCTAGAAACAGGACAGAGGTACACGTGTGAAAGTTAAGGTAATGCTAAAAATGAAAATTTTCTCACCTGTGTGTCACTGGAAATATTGCTGTATGACTGACTCCCTGTTGTCGTTGTCTTCTTCCTCAGCTTCATCCTCATCACTGTCCACAGGCTCCACAGACTCCACAGCTGCTATAACACCGTCATCTGGATCATCCTCCTGCAGAAAAGGCACCTGGCGTCGCAAAGCCAAATTATGGAGCATGGAGCAGCCGATGATGATGTCGCACACCTTCTTCGGTGAGTAGAATAGGGATTCACCTGTCATATGGAGGCACCTGAACCTGGCCTTCAGGAGGCCGAAGGTGCGTTCGATCACCCTCCTAGTCCACCCATGGGCCTCATTGTACCGTTCCTCTGCCCTGGTCCTGGGATTCCTCACTGGGGTCAATAGCCAGGAAAGGTTGGGGTAACCAGAGTCCCCCAGTAGCCATACACGTTGCCTCTGGAGTTGACCCATCATATCAGGGATGCTGCTATTCCGCAGGATGTAGGCGTCATGCACTGAGCCAGGGAACATAGCTTTTACCTGGGAGATGTACTGGTCTGCCAAACAGACCATCTGGACATTCATTGAATGATAACTCTTCCTGTTCCTGTACACCTGTTCACTCCTGTGGGGGGAGACCAGAGCTACATGGGTCCCATCAATGGCACCTATGACGTTGGTGATATGTCCAAGGGCATAGAAGTCACCTTTCACTGTAGGCAAATCTGCCACCTCAGGGAAAATGATGTATCTCCTTACGTGTTTCAGCAGGGCAGACAACACTCTGGACAGCACATTGGAAAACATAGGCTGGGACATCCCTGATGCCATGGCCACTGTTGTCTGAAAAGACCCACTTGCAAGGAAATGGAGCACTGACAGCACCTGCGCGTCAGGGGGGATTCCAGTCGGATGGCGGATTGATGACATCAGGTAAGGCTCCAACTGGGTACATAGTTCCTGGATTGTGGCACAGTCAAACCGGTAGGTGACGATGACATGTCTCTCTTCCATTGTCAACAGGTCCACCAGCGGTCGGTACACTGGAGGATTCCGCCATCTTTTCATATGTCCCAGCTGACGGCGCCTAGGAAGGACAACAGCGACCACAGAGTCAAGCAACTCAGATGTATGTACCCACAGTTACACAGAAGACTACACCACTCACAAAACCCTTCCTGTATGTGTGTTGAGTGTAGGCCTAGCTATGTGTGACGCAGAGGTAAATTAAGCCATGTGGGCCCCTCAAATGGCGGCTGCCTGACCTCTAAACTGGGACAATGGGATTGTGGGGTAACTGCGCTGGCGTTGCACAACATCGCAGTAGGCGGTCGTAGACCGCGGCGCAATTCTGCATTGGTTAACATTGGACCCTATGGGTCCCAGGAGCCAATGAACAGGTGCGCTGACGGTGATGATGCGCACCGCCGCGGACGTCACCGCCGTGGACGTGACCGCCATTTTCTATCTGTTCAATCACTAGATACCTGACCTTTGACAGGAGAGGACCTACACTGCTAGTGCTGCTGTGACCTCGGTCTGGAAGCAACGATGGCTGCTGCGTCTGGGGAAAGGGCCCCTGCCTTCACTGCACAGGAGCTGGAGAAACTTGTAGACGGGGTCCTCCCCCAGTATACGCTACTCTACGGTCCTCCAGACCAACAGGTTAGTACACAGGGAGCATGTTGTATGGGCTAGGCCTGGGTGGAGAGGGCTGGTTGGAAGAGGGAAGGGGGCAGAGTTCATAGAACAACAATGCATGGGAATGAATGGGCCACATGGCCAGAGTAGGGAGGGGGCCACTCACAACGACGGTGCAGTTGGTAATGACTGTTCCTCTTCCCTTGTGCATGTCATGTAGGTCAGCGCCCACCAGAAGAGGGACATATGGCGTGCCATCGCCAAGGAGGTCCGGACCCTGGGGGCCCACCAAAGACGGGGCACCCACTGCCGTAAGAGATGGGAGGACATTCGCCGCTGCAGCAAGAAGACAGCGGAGGCTCAGCTGGGGATGGCCTCCCAACGTGGGAGGGGTGCCCGTCGCACCATGACCCCCCTGATGTTCCGGATCCTGGCGGTGGCCTACCTGGAGTTGGATGGGCACTTGAGGGCATCACAGCAGACACAAGGGGGTGAGTACACTCTCATTCTGCGGACTTTGCATGCAGGTGTCTGGGTGGGGGAGGTGGGCTGTGGGTGTCCCTAGGCCAGGGTGAGTTAGGTAGGCAAGGCCCCTCCGTAATGTAGGCCATGTGGCACTCTACCCCACCTCAGCAGAGTGCCAAGTCGAGGTACAGTTGTCCCTGTGGCATCCATGTGCGCAGATGTCCACCATTGCCATGTAGGCCATATCCCAGAAATTGCATGTGCAGAGGGCAGGAGCACGGCGTAATGCAGGGGGCTGCTGCGTCTGTCTTGTCCGCCAACGGTAGCGGTAATCCATGCACTAAAACTCTCTTTCTTCTGTCTCCCCCCCTTTTTCTGCTCTCCCTGTCCTTTTGTACATCAGCATCAACAGGCGGAGGTACAGTGGCACTGGAGCACGAGGGAGCTGCATCCCACATGGCCATGGAGGGCCACAGCACGGACTCTGAATGCACCAGTGGGACGGAGGGCGAGGGGAGCTTCACGTCGGCCACCGGATCACCAAGCAGCGACATGGACTCGTTCGCCGAGGGGGGCTCCCCTGTGGTGGCGGCACCATCTGTGCCCCCCACCTCTACAGGTACAGCCGCCACCTCCCCTACCAGCTCCGCCCTCCCAGCAGCCCCTCAGCGTTCGCCCCGTGCCCCCTCACCCAGGAGGGTGGGCATCACCTTCGCCCCAGGCACCTCAGGCCCTGCCCCAGACACCCCTGCTGCCCTCAGTGAGGAGGCCATTGACCTCCTTAGGTCACTCACTGTTGGGCAGTCTACCGTTGTGAATGCCATCCAGGGTGTAGAACGAGAGTTGCAACACGGTAATGCATTCATAGAGGGCATTCATTCTGGTCAGGCTGTCCTTCAGCGAACCCTGCAATCTCTGGCCTCAGCACTGATGGCAGCCATTGTCCCTGTGTCTAGCCTCCCCCCTCCAACTTCCTCCTCCCAGACCCAATCTCCTGTACCCCAGCCCATCCCAAGCACACCTACAGACCAGCATGCACACAAGTCAACACACACAAGTAGCTCAAGCAAACATAGGCACCACACACAGCACAGGCACTCATGCAAGCCTCACCCACGTACAGACACAGCAACATCCACTGCCTCCACTGTGTCCCCCTCCTCCTCTTCTCCCTCCTCACTCCCAGTCTCGTCTACACACACACCTTCATGCACCACATCTACAGGCACCATGAATCGCACAAGGACACCCAGCACCACACGCCGCTCACCTGCACTCACCACCTCCACTGCCATTTACACATCCCCTGTGTCCCCTCCCAGTGTGTCTGTGACGCCCCCTCCCAAAGTACACAAACGCCGGCAATCACTCACCCAACATCCATCCACCTCACGACAGCCTCCAGTACCTGCACCTGCACCCAAAACACCTAAAGTGACACCTCCTACAACCACCTCCTCTTCCTCCACTCACAGACCCCCTCCAGCTACCCATCCCAGTGTTCGTCAGAAACTGTCCCTCTGCAAAGTTGACCTTTTTGCCCCCACCCCCCCCTCCAATTCATCAGTCCCGTCGTAGCGCCTCAGCCAAAAAGCCTCCAATACCAGTGGTGCCTGTTCAAGGTTTGTGGAGTGCACCGGCCATAAGGGCAGGCAGTAGGACCTGGAGCCTAGGCACTGCCAGCCCACCCCCTGTAAAGGCTCTGAAATTGGAGAGTGGACGACGGGACCGTGTTAAGACTCCTCGTGGGAAAACAACTGACATGGGTTCCAAGGGGATTGGAGAGTCAGCTGTGACTTCACCAAAGGTGGGGAAGGGCCTGAGGAAGTCTGCCCAGCCTGTTGTGAGTGTCACGGCGGAGAAGTGCACCATCATTTCCGGTGGTCGACACACAACCGCCAGCACCGTCGTCACTGGTCAGGAGACCAATGCCAGAGTCACAGCCCAGGAGGGCCCGAGTATCTTCACTGGTCCAGAGACCACTGCCAGAGTCACAGCCCAGGAGGGCCCGAGTATCTTCACTGGTCCAGAGACCACCGCCAGAGTCACAGCCCAGGAGGGCCCGAGTATCGTCACTGGTCCAGAGACCACCGCCAGAGTCACAGCCCAGGAGGGCCCGAGTATCGTCACTGGTCCAGAGACCACCGCCAGAGTCACAGCCCAGGAGGGCCCAAGTATTGTCACTGGTCAGGAGACCACCGCCGGAGTCACAGCCCAGGAGGGCCCGAGTATCGTCACTGCTCTAGAGACCACCGCCAGAGTCACAGCCCAGGAGCGCCCGAGTATCGTCACTGGTCCAGAGACCACCGCCAGAGTCACAGCCCAGGAGGGCCCAAGTATCGTCACTGGTCCAGATACCACCGCCAGAGTCACAGCCCAGGAGGGCACAAGTATTGTCACTGGTCCAGAGACCACTGCCAGAGTCACAGCCCAGGAGGGCACAAGTATCGTCACTGGTCCAGAGACCACCGCCAGAGTCACAGCCCCGGAGGGCACAAGTATCGTCACTGGTCCAAAGACCACTGCCAGAGTCCAGCCCAGGAGGGCACAAGTATTGTCACTGGTCCAGAGACCACGGCCGGAGTCAGTGCCCTGGAGGGCCCCGGCTGCCATAGCCCCGCTGGGCAATGATGGAACGTCAGGCCACACACCAATGCCCAGTGTGGAGAACGTCAAGCCACACACCAATGCCCAGTATAGAGAACGTCATGCCACACACCAATGTCCGTATCTGAACCGCCATGTCAAAGCACCGCTGAACAGGGCAAAGACCACCATGTCAAAGCACCGCTGAACAGGGCAAAGACCGCCATGGCAAAGCACCGCTGAACAGGGCAAAGACCGCCATGTCAAAGCACCGCTGAATAGGGCAAAGACCGCCATGGCAAAGCACCGCTGAACAGGGCAAAGACCGCCATGGCAAAGCACCGCTGAACAGGGCAAAGACCGCCATGTCAAAGCACCGCTGAACAGGGCAAAGACCGCCATGTCAAAGCACCGCTGAACAGTCCAGAACCGCCATGGCAAAGAACCGCTGAACAGGGCAAAGACCGCCATGGCAAAGCACCGCTGAACAGGGCAAGCACCGGGTAGGAATGAATGGCCCTCCACATCAGGTATCCTTATCCCATGTGCAGCTGGGACAGTGACAGGACAGAAACTTTCACGGGGAGACTCATCCAGTCTGGGCACCAGTCCCCCCCCAGTACCAGTAGAGACCTGCATCTACTTGAGAGACTGTGGCTTTGCACTCCCCAGGATGTAACAGTGGGCAAGCCACCCACTGTAGAGACTTGAGAGACTGTGGCTTTGCACTCCCCAGGATGTAACAGTGGGCAAGCCACCCACTGTAGAGACTTGAGAGACTGTGGCTTTGCACTCCCCAGGATGGCATAGTGGGCAGGCCACCCACTGTAGAGACTTGAGAGACTGTGGTTTGCACTCCCCTGGATGTAACAGTGGGCAACCCACCCACTGTAGAGACTTGAGAGACTGTGGCTTTGCACTCCCCAGGATGGAACAGTGGGCAACCCACCCACTGTAGAGACTTGAGAGACTGTGGCTTTGCACTCCCCAGGATACATCAATGGGCATGGAGCCCCGTCGTGGATCTGGCTTTGCAATAATCCGGATGAGGTGCCCCCCTTCCCTTCCCCCTGAGGTGCCTGTAGTATTTCTATCTGATGCCCCGGCAGTGTTCTCTCCGATTTTGGTCAGGTATCCTTTGTGGGCCTCGCCCATGCATTTTTGGACTGTTGGTGCACGGACATTGCTATTTACATATCTGCACCACTTATCGTATTTTTTATATTTATGACTGATTTTCAAAGATATATCTGAATATTTTTTTTATGACATGTATATTGCCACATTGCAATGTTTGACCGAATTTCGCATTGTCTTTTCATTCTTACGGGGGGATTGTGGGTTGTTACTGTGATTTTTGTGAATGCATTGGTGTGTATGTTGTAATATGCGAGGGTGGGGGTGGGGGTGTTTGGTGGGTGTCCCCCTAACTTTTGCCTCCACCCTCCCCCGTGTCGTAGGTGCAGTACTCACCGTTGTTTTCGGCACCTACGTAGCTGCTGGTCGTAGAGGAGCAGAAACAAAAGGGCAGGGAGTATTTGGAGTTCCAGCTCCATGGAGTCGTCGTTCCTCGTGGGATGTGTTCAGGTGAGCGTTTTCCCATAGCAAAAGCTGTTTCCGCCGTGTTTTTATCCACGGTGAATCCGCCCTGGAAAAGGTGGCGGATTGGCGAGTTGTAATACTGTGGGCAGTACATTGTCTTTCGCCTGTCTGTTGGTGGTGACCGCTGCGCTGCTTGTTTGCACCGCCGTGGCGGGCGGTGTGTTAAAGTGGCTGTCTTTGTTGACGGTTTCCGCCAGGGTCATAATTCCCTTTTTTTGTCCGCCGGACTGTTTGCGGTATTTCCGCAGCTATAACACCGTCCGCCAGGGTTGTAATGACCCCCTATTGTTTATAAAGGTGTGTTTTTGACATATGCACTAGCTTTGAGGTGCTAAGAATTAGGGGTAGCAACCAATGGCACTTAAAAATAGTTGTACTTACAACCCCAAAGCAAAGGGAGCAGTTGTTACTGCTGAAACTAGCTTTCCCAAAACAATTGACTGAAAGAATAGATGAAAGATACAGGTATCTTTTGACTCAATTTCAAATCTCTAATGGTTTGGGGCTCGGTGAGGCACTGGGGCCCAACATTCTAGTATGGTTCAAAGAAACTATTACAGAGGCAGTTAAACGTTTAACCCGTATTTTCGGGATGTAGAAGAGAGGGTTACAACGGCATAAAAAAGGTGTATGAGGCCCCGATTAGTGCTAAAAATCAGGCTTACTATCAGTCAAATTGAGACTTCATGATGAGCACCTTCCAGGGGAAGGATATGAAAACAGTTTGGAAGTTAATGCAAAGGGGGATACCCAAGTAACATATATAAATTTCAAGTGGAAACCGCCAAAACAGCGGGAGTGGTCATTGGATTATTTTTCTGTAGTCTTTAATTAAACTGATATTCTTTTTAAGCTTAATCCATGCAGCTGGGCCGGAAGACCTCCCTGCAATTGTAATAAAGCATAAGCTAGTTTGGTGAGCAACTTTCTTCTCCAAAGTGTTTGTATCACTAACAAAGTCAAGGTTTTTTTCTGCCAAGTTGCTAAGTGTGACATAAACAGGCAAAATTGTCTAGCTCCAGAAAGCCTTCTTGAGAAGGAAGGCAGTGTTTAAAAAGTATTAAAGGTAACAGAGTGTTGAAGCTTTATACTAGATAACAGGAGGGTTTTAAATGCTTATGTCCAGCCATTTCAGGACAGCGAAACAGGTGGTGGATACCTTTGCCACCCGGGGCTTCATGGTCAGTTTGTCGTTCAGCAGGATGCCAAGGCTCTTTACCTTGGGGGCTGACTCCGTAAAAGGGCCCAGGACTTCTGGCCAATGTTCGGGACCCAAAGTGATGGATTCTTACCCAGCAACAGTGCCTCGGTCTTGTCTCCATTAAGTTTAAGTGAATGGTTGTTGGTCCCCGCCATGAAAAAGCCCAAGCAGGAGTCCAATGCCTCAGAGCTGTGGTTCTGAGCAGATCGCAGGGAAAAGATGATTTGCGTGTCATCTGCGTATGAAAATAATGTAAGGCCACAATTTTCCAACAAGCCAGCCAATGGGTACACATAGATATTAAATTGTGCCGACTTAGGGCTGATCCTTGGGGAACTCCTGAAGTAAGGGCATTCCCTTCGAAGGAGGCACTGGCTGAGATCACATGAAAATAATGATTCTTCAGGAAGAATGTCATCCAGGAAAGGGATGTCCCCTGGAGACCTTGGGGCATATTTATACTCTGTATGCGCCGGATTTGCGTCATTTTTTGGGCACAAATCTGGTGCAAACCGAACTCCATATTTATACTAAACCTGTCTAGCACCAAATTTATGGGGTTAGAGTCATTTTTTTACGGTGGAAACCTACCTTGC
This sequence comes from Pleurodeles waltl, assembly GCF_031143425.1. Classification (NCBI taxonomy): domain Eukaryota; kingdom Metazoa; phylum Chordata; class Amphibia; order Caudata; family Salamandridae; genus Pleurodeles; species Pleurodeles waltl. The sequence goes on from NC_090436.1 coordinate 733,203,932, forward strand.
GTTAATGAGATGCAAGGTAGGTGTTCCCAGGCAACAAATGACTCTAAGGCATTTGCGCCTTATTTATACTCCCGTGCAAAAATGACCCATGAGAGGAGGAGGGCCTTAAAAATGGTTCTAAGCCTGTTTAGAGTCATTTTTTAATGTCTGGGTCAGGGCAGGAGATAGGGGACTTGTCGGCTCATTTCCATGGTCTCTGACCATGGAAGCAATCCACAGGTGCCCTTCTCTGCACCCAGGGACACCCCCTGTCACCCTCACCCACCCCTGGAGGACACCCATGGATAGGGGGACCCATCGATGGTAAGTCCAGATAAGTTTTGGTAGTATTTTATTTTTAAAGTGGCATGGGGGGCCTAACTTCGGCCCCCTACATGCCACTGTGCCCAATGGCCATGCCCAGGGGACAGAAGTCCCCTGGGCATGGCCATTGGGCAGGGCAGCATGACGCCTGTCTTTGCTAAGACAGGAGCCATTTCCATGGGGGTTGTGCATCAGAAAATGACGCTAGTCAGGTTAGAGTCAATATTTTTGACTCTAACCTGACTTGCACCATTCTTTGAGGCACAACCCCCAGGCTTCCCTACGCCTCCGCTGCCCAGTTAGCATCATTTATTTTGACGCTAACCAGGCCGCAGCACCGGCTACCATCATTCCTTAAATATGATGCCCGGCTGGCGCTTTGGAATGGCAGTAGCCAGCATTAAACTTTGTGACGCAAACCTGCGCTGGCGCAGGTTTGTGTCGAAAAGTATAAATATGGGCCCTAGATTGGCCAGACTCTCTAAGAAAGTGCCATGAGACACAGTGCCATCTCACCCACATCCAGGAGCCATCTAAGATATTCTGTGACTCCTAGAAGGGGGGATTTGGTTCTGTATCCCATCCTAAACCCAGATTGGGAAAAGTGTAGGGAATCCTGGGACTTCATGAAATTGGAGAGTTGTCTATTAACATCTTTCTCCATCTTTTAGGCCACGATGGGAAGTATAGAAATTGGTCTATAATTAGACCAATTGGCAGGGTCCAGATAGGATTTCTTCAGGTGGGGCAGGACCATGGCATTTCCATGCCTGTGGAATATGCCCCTCCCTAGGGAAGAGTTGAGAGAGTCCCACCATAAACTGCAGAATGAACAGTTCTGGGGTACTAAGCTTGTCAGAGGGGAGGGGATCTCCCGTGGAACCAACCTTATTGATATCAACACTGAAAGAATCAAAGGCTGATCCAAAGTATCCAAAGAATTTAGTTTCTGACAAACTTGTGTGGAGGCAGAGTTAGTCAGGTTCTCAGTGACAGGAGACATGGAGATAGTACTTGATGGGGAGGCATCATTCCATCCTGTCTTTAGTGAAAGCTGATTATCTAAAATCTTTTTAACTAAGAAGTGCGCCAGTTTCTCACACTGAGGCTGGTACAGTACCAGCGCTGCTGAAATCCTGTTATGGTCTGAAAGTTCCTTAACCACTCTAAAAAGAGTTTTTAAACAACTATGGGCAGAGATGATTTGGTCTGAGTAGAAGGTGGCCTAGGCAACTCTATAGAGACCGTGAGACTTTCTCAGTGCTGTTTTGTATATATGAGCTTACAATCCTCTTCGTCGGTAATCCTCCAAGACCTCTCCAGGACTCTAGATGATAAGACAATATGGGGGTCATTCTGACCCTGGCCGGCGGCGGAAGCCGCCGGCCTGGCTGGGACCGCCAGAATACCGTTGCGCGGTCAAAAGACCGCCGCGGGTATTCTGGGTTTCCCGCTGGGCTGGCGGGCGACCGCCAGAAGGCCGCCCGCCAGCCCAACAGGTCGTTGGCCCTGGCGGATTTTACCGCCAGGGTCAGAATGACCCCCTATGACTTTTAATAGAAGCATACTTTGATTGGCTCAAAATATAATTATTTTGCTCACTGCATCATGCTTTTGCAGTTTTAGTTCTATTCTGTGAGAAGATCTTATATAAACCATAGAGGATAATAGTGATGCTGTTCAATTTCTTATTGATTTGCTGCTCATATGGGTCTCAGACTTTTTGATTTTGTTCACTAGTCTCTGATGCCCTATTGCTGAGAGCCCTCAAGGCAACAGCTTTATGCATTTGTCTTACAGTTTCCGTACCACACCTTTTGAATTTTTTTAATAAATCATTTTAAGTTTTTATCTATGCCCTGTAACTCATTCATTTAGTTTGTCCTACTTAGGTAACTGTAATTTTGATATGTTTTGTTCTGCCTTCTCTTGGGACAGATTGCCTCTAGAAATTACATTTAACATGGCCCCAACCCATACACCTGTTGGGGTGCTATTGAGTTTTGAGGTATAAGAATTTAGAGGTGTCTTGGTTCATACAACTAACACAAGGCACAACAGAGCGTGTCACAAATCACTTATTAAAGCAGACAATAATTAATGGAAAACACAATGGCACTCATCCCAAACTTGTACGAATCAAAGGAGGTAAAAGAGCTGGGGTCATAGAGATGTTGCACCTTGTTTTTTTGTCTCTTGGGTGGTTTTTAATCTTATTCAGAATGAGGGATATCATTCGATTTCGGTTTTACCTCATAGTAAAACTATGCTATAACCAGGCCCACTGGAATTATGCGGCAGGAGAGGGCCAAATTATGTGACAGAATTGAGTAAATTAGGTGGCAAGAAAAGGCAAATTATGGGGCATAATGCGGCACATTTTGCAATAGTGTTACTTCATTATTTAATCATTTTTAAATTTAGTAACTCATTCTGGGCATTGGCTGCACCTTATTGGCATGAGTTTAACGCCCAAATATAGAAACAGAAAGGTGACCTGTCCAGCTTTGCAAAGGGGCTTTCACTGCGCGGCAAACCCTGTTGCTGCATTTTTAGTAACTTTCAAACCACTTGAGCTAGAATCAAAATATATTTTTTTTTTAATCTGCAGCTTCTGCGGCAGATGATAGATTATGTGACAAAAGCGAAATCACTGCAGCTGCACAATCACATAATTCCAGTGGCCCTGGATATACCCTTTCTAACGTACAAAAGTCTGAATTTAGAGTTGTTGTCCAAACCCAAATTTCAATAGAGATCATCCAGTGAAATTTGAATGTCATGAAACCAAGCTCAGCTTTTGCTTGACTCAGAGACTCTCATTCTCACCTGATCAGATTTGTCTGGAGGTAACTGCACCTTACATTGTGACTTCTCTTCTTGGTCTTTGTATCTACTGATTCAGAGTTCTGTACATTAGAAGTAGGAATAATACTCAGTTTCAGGTTTGCCACACAAATAAAGCTGTATATTGCCACTAGTTAATTTCCTCTTCTTCTCCTGACTAGTATATCACATCCATGACATTGCCTAACCACATATCCTGACCACTGTATTGGCCTATGTAAGAACAATAATTTATTTGGAATTAAGAAAAAAAATAAATGAAACTTATTTTCATATAATGCAATTAATACACAGCAAACATGAAGAAAAGCCTCTTTGGGAAGAAGAAGGATGGGCAGTTCACCCTCAGATATATCAATGCAATGGACAGATGTCAAAATGTTTAATCAAGAACATTTGAATAAATCATTTTGGGAATGAATTGATAAAAATACAGCTCCATTAAAATAAATATAGTTGGTAATATAAAATATAACCTATAAAATGAAGTTCACTGGCTAGTGCCTCAAGGATTACTATTTACAGATGGATATAATATACTAAAAACAGTGAAAAATACTTATTAAAATATCTTTCATGTATGAATTTATAAATATATTAAATGCATAGAAAATAACACCTTCGTTTTACATTTGTTAAGTAAGCCCAAACAATAGGATTAGATTATTGATAAATTGCAGATTAAGTTAATTAAATTTCTATAAATAATAGGAGATTTGAATAAATACAATTAAATATTAGATGAAAATTAATGTAAAACGCATTGAGAGGTTAGGTTTAATTATGCACAATAGTTAAGAAAAAACATATAAAGGCACAAAAGAGAATATGATTACTATTACAACTATAAAGAAGGAAAAATAAATTGAAAAATAAGTTGATGGAAAAAATATGTAAGGACTGAATTGGTTTAGTGGTATTCAAGCGGTGATAAAAAAAAATTAAAACGTGTGGACAGATTAGTGGCAGGAAATGTAGTGGCGACAATGTAGTTGCAAAACAATCTAATGGTGGGCGATGTTGTAACATACGACCAGTGAAAACTGATTGTTATCTCTCTACAAATGTACAACCCTTGTGTTTGATCCAGAATGTTAAATGTTAAATTGTGTGCAAACACGAACAGTGCCCAAATTTTACAGTTTTTCGGGACTTGCAATGAGCCACAGAAGGTCACATCTGGTACAAAGTCCGTTTGCAACTGATTTATTTATTTTTTAATCTTTTATTAGATAATCAGTATTACAAACACTTGATTTTAAATATGTAACATTATAGCAGTAACTAAGCATACACAAAAAAATAAAAGAGAAGAAGAATTTGGAAATACAATAAATTAATTAATTCATTGTGTAGTAAGAGTAATGGATTGGGAGATATTTAACATAATTCTGCCTTCTTTCCCCCATATGCTTCCTAATACCTGCCACTTTTCTCCTTGCCCCCACTCTTTGTGAGTGTGTTTCTTCTAGTCTCTGGACCTGACTAATTTTAGTGATCCAAGTTTCGAATATGGGAGGACTCAGAGACCATTTTTTTGCAGAATCTGCATTTTGGGTAGGAGTGAGACAATAAAAAAGAATTGTTGCTCTCACAGATCCAGTTGACAATAGGCGGGGGAGATTCCTAACAGAGCTCCCCATACGTCTGGTTTAATATCAACCTGTAAATTATCACTCATAAAGTGATTCATTTTGTTGTGAAATGGGGTCTTTGGTTGGCAGTCAGGCTACCCCCTGTCCAAGCAAGGACCCTCACTCAAGTCAGGGTAAAGGAGAATCACCCTTAGTTAACCCCCGCTCACCCCCTTGGTATCTTAGCACAAGCAGGCAGCCTTAATTTCAGAAGCAATGTGTAAAGTATTTGTACCAACACACATGAGGAGTTGAGGGTCATGGTAGACGAAATCATTAGGGTAGAGCCACAGCTATTCGGTGCACAGGTCCAGCAGATATCCATTGCCAGGAAGATGGAGCTATGGTGGAGAGTCGTGGACAAGGTGAACTCTGTGGGAACCTATCCACACACAAGGGACAACATTGGAAAGAGGTGGAATGACCTACTGGGGAAGGTGCATGCAATGGCATCCAGGTACCACATTTCCGTAATGAGGACTGGTTATGGACCCCCACCTATTCCCTCACACTTGACAACATGGGCAACATGGGAGGAGAAAGTCTTGGCTATCCTGAATCCCATGGGCCTCTCTAGAATCACCGGAGGGCTAGACACTGGTAAGTCAGCATTACTTCCCCACCACCACGTACACCTGCATGGCATGTCTTCCTGTCACCTTTTCTCCCTTCAACCCACTCCAATCCAAACTGAAAACCACGCCCATAGCCACTCTCAACAATTTACCCCTGCATGACCTACCCACTTCAAGCACACCTCTCCAGGGTCATCATTCACATACATGGGCAGCATTAAGCACTACCAATCCCACAATGCATCACCAAACCCAATCCAAAGGTGGAAAACCAAAGCCATCCCAGAGGGAAACTGTCAACATCAGGGCAGTGCGCGCTGTACGGGCGACTAGAATGTAAAAACCTAACAATTTCAAGCTAACATAATTTATGCATTGTGTTGATATGATGTTGTTTAACCTTTTGCATTGCAGAGTTTAATCCTGAAGACTTATGTTCAGCATGCATATAAATACTGTTCACATGCAATGTACTGCTGCAGGCTTTCAGATTGTGTCACGGTGTGGTCCCCTTCCAGGGCCTTCTAGAAGCTTTCCCTGCAGCATGCCTGGGTGTGGTTGGTGGGCGGGGCTAAGACTCTATTAAAGGGAGCCAGCCAAGCTCCACGTGCTCACTATTCAGAGGTCCCGGAGCAGAGCAGCAGCAACTTCCTGAGCTCCTGTTCCGGAGCCTACTTTGATCTCCCAGGCCTTTGCCATTCATTTACATTGGTGATCCTTGATCAGGGCGGTAAGACGGAGGTCGGGCTGGGCCCCGGATCCCGTTTTCAAAGGCATCCGAGTTCTTGGGCCTAATTTTTATGTTGAGAGATTTTACCTTGTGTGTGTGAATGTGCTCTGGGTTTTTCTGGCATTTACATGTTAATATTCGAATCGGCAACATGGTGGCATTCGAATCGGCAAGACGCGCAATTCGTTCCTCGTGCTTTAACCCTTGATATTCATTGTGCGCTACCATTTTCTGCCACTCATATGGTGACATTCAAATAGGCAAGAGGTGCGATTCTTTTCCGGTGCCTAGATTCATGTTATTCCTTGTACGCTACCATTTCTTGTCATTCATAAGGTAGTCTTCGAATCGGCAAGTCGTGCAATTCCTTTTCTTGTGTCTAATTCATGATATTCAGTGTGCGCCACCATTCCTTGGCATTTACATGGTGGGCTCCGAATCGGCAAGACGTGCAATTCATTTCTTGTGTCTAATTCATGATATTCATTGTGTGTTACCATTTCATGATATTTATTGGCTGACATTCGAATCGGCAGAACGCGCGATTCATTACCTGTGTTGAACTCATGCTATTCAGCGAGCATTACCATTTCATGGCATTTACTTGGGGGTGCTCGAATCGGCAATACGCGCGATTAATTTCTTGTGTTTAAAATCACTGTGTTCATTATGCGCTACCTCTTCATGGCAGTTACTTGGTGGCTTTTGAGTCAGCAAGACGTGTGATTTATTTCTCAAGTCTAACTTATGTTATTCATGGTACACAATCATTCCATGGTATTTACAACCTTTATGAAACTCTGCAAAGTGCGCAATTCATTTTTCCGGCAATTTTGAGAAAACAAAAAATGCTAGGGTTCTAGATGTGATGTTGTATGTACATAATAAGTTCCTCAAACACTATTCATATGATGGTTTAGAAATCATTCAGATAATTTACTGATTCTCATGCAAAAGATAATAACTGAATTTGAAAGTTGCATTTAACCTTTCTTGATTCCCTCACATGTATCCAGTCATCTTAAAGCCTACTTATTTAAGCCTAGTTATTTATGGTTGTCCATGTTTTTTCAGAATGACAATGCTTAGAGTCATAGCCTAGTACTGATTAATATGATATAATTTTGACGTTGTGTGTTTTAACCTTTTTGCTTCCTACAGGTCTCCTTCCCAGCTGTTCCCTTCCTAATCCCCTTTTCCCCACTTGGACTCTCTTAGGGCCAGATGTAGTAAGCCTTTTTCATGTCGCAAACTGCGAAAAACGCAGTTTGCGGCATGCAAAAGGCCGAACGCGATGCTCATCCTCAAATTGCGAGTCGGTACCGACTCGCAATTTGAGGATGCGACTCGCAAATAGGAAGGGGTGTTCCCTCCCTATTTGCAACCGCATCGCCATGCTGAGTTGCTTTGTGACCAACTCGCAGTTACCACTGGTGGTAACTCATTCGCAAAAGGGAAGGGGTCCCCATGGGACCCCTTCCACTTTGTGAATGCCGAAAAAAAATATTTTTTCAGAGCAGGCAGTGGTCCTATGGACCACTGCCTGCTCTGAAAAAAAAAAAAAAAATGGTTTTGGAAATTTTTTCATTTTGCAACTCGTTTTTCTTTAAGGAAAACGGGCTGCAAAATGAAAAAAAAAAACTGCTTTATTGAAAAAGCAGTCACAGACATGGAGGTCTGCAGGCCACCATCCCTGTGAGTGCAGGGACTTGCTATGGGGTCGCAAACTGCGACCCACCTCATGAATATTGATGAGGTGGGTCTTTGCGACCCCATAGCGAGTCGCAGAAGGTGTCTGAGACACCTTTCTGCATCCCATTTTGCGAGTTGCAAATTGCGAGTCGGTCAGACTCGCAATTTGCAAGTCGCAAAATTTTACTTTACGACATCTGGCCCTTAGACTCTGTGACAATTCTAATCAGAGTATTGGAGCTGTCTTGTGGTGGAAGTGTTGGGAACGTGCACAGACCCCGAGGATCTGGTGACTCTGACAGAATAGTGAGCCCACAAATTATTATCCTCCTGGTTTGTGTATGTTCTCAATATGGCCACACTGGACGAGCTAGTCAAGACTATCACTCAGCTCCAAGCAGAGGTGGTATCATCAAAAGATTTGGCAACTAGCCTAGCTGAGAGAGTGAGTCAGTTACAGGATAAGGTAGAGAAGAAGGAAAAAATTCCCACAGGTGTGTCTTGGCCAGGTCCTTTTTCTCAGACTTCTGGAGGTAATCCGACTAACATTTCCCTCAATGTTCCTTCAGCCATTCCTTTAGCTCCCCCAGAATGTTTCTCAGGCGACCCCTTGAAAGTGAAATCTTTCCTGGTTCAAGTGGAATTACACTTCACCTGCAGACCACATACTTTCACCGATGCACAGTCCAAAGTAGCTTTCTTGTTATCATATCTGACTGGAGATGCAGCTACCTGGACTATTCCCCTTGTGCATAAAGGCAGTCCCCTGCTGTACACCTGGAGAAATTTTGTTTGCGGATTTGAACGAGTTTTTGATTGCAGAACTGTAACATTGTCAGCAGATCGTGAATTATTAGATTACAACAAGGGAATCAAGACTTAGGGGGTCATTACAACATTGGCGGTAAAAGGCGCTTACCGCCGTGTAGAAGACCGCCAATACACCGCCACGGCCGCGGAATTCCGCCACAGCTATTATGACCCACATCTCGGAATCCGCCGAAATTCAGATACCCACACAAGTCCGCCACACCAAAGGTCAGTGATAAACTGCCGAAAACAAAACCTCCACCATCACGCCAACAGAAACACGCCCATGCTATTACGACCCATGAATCCACGTGGCGGTCTTTCAACCGCGGTATTCCATTGGCGGTACACACCGCAGCGCTCAAAATACACACACATCTCCAAACCACCGCCACATTGGACAATTCAAAATACACACACCTGATACACATTCAAACACCACTCCCACACACCCAACACAATATAAAACACATACCCACATCACCCACAAACCCCTACGACCAAAAATTAGAGACGAAGGCCAGAAAGAGACTACAGCAATAGACAACCCCACCACACAGAGGCACACAACACCATCACCCCTACAACATCCACGCTCAAAACACCCCACACCACCACACATCACCACACTCATCAACACATACACCACCCCATACATCACCTACACCACCCCATGTCATGCCAAAGACACCCCAGGTTTTCCGAGGAGGAGCTCAGGGTCATGGTGGAGGAAATCCTACGGGTAGAGCCACAGATATTTGGAGCACAGGTGCAGCACACCTCCATAGCCAGGAAGATGGAGCTATGGCGAAGAATCGTCGACAGGGTCAATGCTGTGGGACAGCATCCAAGAAATCAGGAGGAGATCCGGAAGAGGTGGAACGACCTACGGGGGAAGGTGCGTACAGCGGTCTCCAGGCACAACATCGCGATTCAGCGGACTGGCGGCGGACCCCCACCTCCTCCCCCACAACTAACAACATGGGAGGAGCAGGTCTTGATCATCATGTGTCCAGAGGGCCTCGGAGGAGTCGGTGGAGGAATGGACATTGGTAAGTCAAATCTTAACTATCATATCCCCCACCCTACCTGCATGCTATCACACACCCCCACCCTCACCCCCTCCCCTATCACTCCAACTCCTCACTAATGTACTAATAACACAAACTACACATCCCAACACCAAGCCCTGCATGACACAACTAAGCATGGACACCCAGCACTAAAGCATGCTCACTGCACATACCCATAACAACCCTCCAACCATCATCATACAAGCCCCCACACAGGAATGCTTGCACTGGGGTACACGCACACCCACCCATTGCACACCATGACACACACACATGCAATGATCATGCTCTTATACCCCTGCAGGACCACTACGTAACGTCACCACACAGGAGGGTCCAGACATCTCCACTCCACCCACAGAAGGGGCCCACAGTGACAACAGCAGCTCTGGCCAACTGGATCAAGATGACCAGACCAGACCATCGTGGGCCTCGGGACAGTCGGTTCCCCTTGCATAGGCACAGCCCAACACTGAACTTCCACCCTCTGGTAACACCAGCACAGCACCCACCCAGCGGGCCCATACCTCCATCCCATGGACATAGCAATTAGCGGTGTGTCCACCACTACAGGGAACCCAGGGTAACCCACCACCCCAACAACAACAGGGACCTGGGGGCAGTGGTAGTGGGCACACGGTCCAGGGGATAGAGGCACAGGAACACAGGGGAACTGGGAGGGCTGCTGTGCGACAGGAGGCGGACAGGCCAAGGGAACCCACCCTCCACGAGGCCCTCTCCTCCATCATGGGAGCATACCACCACTCCCAGGAGACGATGGCTACGGTCCTGGCCAAGTTTCAGGAGACCCAGCGCCTGCAGGACGAACAGTATTTGGGGTTCAGGGAGGAGCTCAGAACCATCAGCTCCGCCCTGGGCACCATCATAGGGGTGCTGAAGGACATACAAAAGACCATGAGGGACACCGTGGCACTCCAAGGAGCCCCTGACACTAGCATGGACGATGAACTGCCCACCACCTCGGCCGTCGCTAGTGGACAGGATGCCCCACCACAGGACCACCACACCAGCACCCCACCCCCTGCAGACGGAGAACCATCCCGCAAGTGGTCCCTGAGATCCAGGAACAGGACAGAGCAAGATGGCAAGACCCCCGCCAGGAAATGAGACCACCCTGATTGTCCTCCCACTGTCTCACTTTGTTACCCTGTCCAGATTGGAACTGCCCCAGCTCCACTTCCTATGCCCATATGGGCAGTGCACCTGTGAGACTAATAGACTGGACTCTGCCATGGACATTCCTCCACCATCACCCATCACCATTTTGCCACCCCCTCCAATAATTAGCACTTCAATAAACACCCTTGAACCACAAAACAATCTGGAGTCAGTCTGTGATTTTGAAAATGTGTATTATCTATGACAATGACAAAATGCGTTTTTTAATGTAATGCCAACATATCTATGTCACACATCACAAGTCCATGAAGGATGCAAGCAGATGACACACGTTGGTAACCACACCTGTGAAACCGTAATGGAAATGTACAACTCAGTTAACAAATACTGCTACTAATTGACAAACAGGATAGAGGTAGAAGTGTGAAAGTGAATGTAATAGTAAAAAAATTATTCTCACCTGTGTGTCACTGGAAATATTGCTGTATGACTGACTCCCTGTTGTCTATGTCTTCTTCCTCAGCTTCCTCCTCATCACTGTCCACGGGCTCCACAGGCTCCACAGCTGCCACATCACTGTCATCTGGACCACCCTCCTGCAGAAAAGGCACCTGGTGTCGCAAAGCAAGATTGTGTAGCATCGAGCAGGCGATGATGATCTGGCACACTTTCCTTGGTGAGTAGAATAGTGAACCACCTGTCATATGGAGGCACCTGAACCTGGCCTTCAGGAGGCCGAAGGTGCGTTCTATCACCCTCCTAGTCCTCCCATGGGCCTCTTTGTAGCGTTCCTCTGCCCTGGTCCTGGGATTCCTCACTGGGGTCAATAGCCAGGACAGGTTGGGGTAACCAGAGTCCCCTAATAGCCACACACGGTGCCTCTGGAGTTGGCCCATCGCATACGGGATGCTGCTATTCCGCAGGATGTAGGCGTCATGCACTGAGCCAGGGAACATAGCATTTACCTGGGAGATGTGCTGGTCTGCCAAACATACCATCTGTACATTCATGGAATGATAACTCTTCCGGTTCCTGTACACCTGTTCACTCCTGTGGGGGGGGACCAGAGCTACATGGGTCCCATCAATGGCACCTATGATGTTGGGGATATGTCCCAGGGCATAGAAGTCACCTTTAACAGTAGCCAAATCCTCCACCTGAGGGAAAACGATGTAGCTCCTTACGTGTTTCAGCAGGGCAGACAACACTCTGGACAACATGTTGGAAAACATAGGCTGGGACATCCCTGATGCCATGGCCATTGTTGTTTGAAATGATCCACTTGCAAGGAAATCGAACACTGATAGCACCTGCACTTCAGGGGGTATTCCTGTGGGATGGCGGATTGGTGACATCAGGTCTGGCTCCAACTGGGTACACAGTTCCTGGATTGTGGCACGGTCAAACCTGTAGGTGATGATCAAATGTCGCTCCTCCATTGTTAACAGGTCCACCAGCGGTCTGTACACCGGAGGATTCTGCCATCTCCTCAAATGTCCCAGCTGACGGTGCCTAAGAAGGACAACAGTGACCACAGAGTCAACAAATTCCCAGGTATGTACCCACAGCTACACAGAACACGACACCAAATACAAAACTCTTCCTGTATGTGTGTGGAGTGTAGGCCTAGGTATGTGTGACACAGTAGTAAATGAAGCCATGTGGGCCCCTGAAATGGCAGCTGCCTGACCTCTAAAGTGGGACAATGGAATGTGAGGTATCTGCGCTGGCGTTGTACACCTTCGCAGTAGGCGGTCGTAGATCGCGGCGCAATGCTGCATTGGTTAACATTAGACCCTATGAGTCCCAGGAGCCAATGATGAAGTGCGCCAGCGGTGATGATACACACCGCCGTGGACGTCACCGCTGCGGACGTGACCGCCATTTTCTATCTGTTCAATCACTCGATACCTGATCTTCGACAGGAGAGGACCTACACTGCAAGTGCTGCTGTGACCTCGGTCTGGAAGAGACAATGGCTGCTGCGTCTGGGGAAAGGGCCCCTGCCATCACTGCTCAGGAGTTGGAGAAGCTAGTCGACGGGGTCCTCCCCCAGTACACGCTACTCTACGGTCCTCAGACCAACAGGTAAGTACACAGGGAGCACGTTGTATGGGCTATGCTGGGTGGAGTGGGCTGGATGTCAGTAGGAAGGGGGCAGAGTTCAGCGACCATGAAGGACTGTGAATGCATGTGCCACATGGCAAGGGTAGGGATGGGGGCCACTCACATCGACGGTGCAGTTGGTAATGACTTTTCTTCTTCCCCTGTACATGTCATGTAGGTCAGCGCCCACCAGAAGAAGGACATTTGGCGTGCCATCGCCAAGGACGTCTGGACCCTGGGGGTCCACCAGAGAAGGGGCACCCACTGCCGTAAAAGATGGGAGGACATTCGCCGCTGGAGCAAGAAGACGGCGGAGGCTCAGCTGGGGATGGCCTCCCAACGTGTGAGGGGTGCCCGCCGCACCATGACACCCCTGATGTTCCGGATCCTGGCGGTGGCCTACCCTGAGTTGGATGGGCGCTTGAGGGCATCACAGCAGACACAAGGGGGTGAGTACAACATCATTCAGCGGACTTTGCGTGCAGTGGAGGGGTCTGGGTGGGGGAGGAGGGCTGTGGGTTTCCCTAGGCCAGGGCGAGTTCCGTAGGCTAGGCCCCTCCGTAATGCAGGCCATGTGGCACCCCACCTCTGTAGAGTGCCAAGTACAGGTATTAATGCCCCTGTGTCATCTATGTGTGCAGATGTCCACCATAGCCATGTAGGCCAGATCTCAGGAATTGCATCTGTAGAGGCCAAGAGCACGGCGTAGTGCAGGGGGCTGCTCTGTCTGTATTGTCCGCCAACGGTAGCGGTAAGCCATGCACTCAACCTGTCTTTCTTCTGTCGTCCCCGCCTCTTTTTGTGCTCTCCCTGTTCTTTTGTGAATCAGCATCATCAGGCGGAGGTACAGTGGCACCGGAGCAAGAGGGAGCTGCATCCCACATGGCCATGGAGGGCCACACCACAGACTCTGAATACACCAGTGGGACGGAGGGCGAGGGGAGCTTCACGTCGGTCACCTGATCACCAAACAGCGACACAGACTCGTCCGCCGATGGGAGCTCCCTTGTGGTGGCGGCACCATCTTTGCCCCCCACTTCTACAGGTACAGCCGCCACCCCCCCTACCAGCACCGCCCTTCCAGCAGCCCCTCAGCCTTCGCTCCGTGCCCGCTCACCCAGGAGGGTGGGCATCACCTTCGCCCCAGGCACCTCAGCCCCTGCCCCAGTCACCCCTGCTGCCCTCAGTGAGGAGGCCATTGACCTCCTCAGGTCACTCACTGTTGGGCAGTCTACCATTGTGAATGCCATCCAGGGTGTAGAAAGGGAGTTGCAACACGGTAATGCATTCCTGGAGGGCATTCATTTTGGTCAGGCTGCCCTTCATCGAACCCTGCAATCTCTGGCCTCAGCACTGATGGCAGCCATTGTCCCTGTGTCTAGCCTCCCCCCTCCAACTTCCTCCACCCAGTCCCAGTCCCCTGTTCCACAGCCTTTCCCAAGCACACCATCAGACAAGCATGCACACACCTCAACACCCAAAAGTAGCTCAGGCAAACATAAGCACCACACAACCCACAGGCACTCACACAAGCATCACCCACATACAGACACAGCAACATCCACTGCCTCCACTGTGTCCCCCTCCTCGTCGTCTCCCTCCTCCCTCCCAGTGTCGTCTACACTCTCGCCTGCATGCACTACATCTACAGGCACTAGGACTCGCACCAGAACACCCACCACAACACCCCGCTCACCTGCACTCACCACCCCCACTACCATTTTCACGTCCCCTGTGTCCACTCCCAGTGTGTCTGTGACGCCCCCTACCAAAGTACACAAACGCGGGCACCCACACACCCAACATCCATCCACCTCACGACAGCCTCCAGTACCTGCACCTGCACCCAAATCACCTAAAGTTACACCTCCTACAACCACCTCCTCTTCCTCCACTCCCAGACCCCCTCCAGCTACCCATCCTGGTGTTCGTCAGAAACTCTTCCTCAGCAATGTTGACCTCTTTACCACCACCCCCACCCCTCCAATTCATAGGTCCCGTAGTAGCACCTCAGCCAAAATAAGTCCGGTACCAGTGGTGCGTGTTAAAGGTGTGTGGAGTGCACCGGCCACCAGGGCAGCCAGTGTGACATGGAGCCAAAGCACTGCCAAGTCCACCCCCTGTAAAGCACCTTAAGTTGGAAAGTGGCCGACAGGAGAGGGTGAAGATTCCTGCCGGCAAAACAGCTCACAAGGGTCCGGGGGAGTGCCGAGTCAGCTGTGACTCCTACCAAGGTGGTGAAGGGACAGAAGAAGTCTCCAAAGTCTGGGAAGAGCAGCATTTTCGGAGAAGGCCGCCATCCTCCCCGCCGGCCGGGACGCCACCGCCAGCACTGTCGTCACTGTTCCGGAGACCACCGCCAGAGTCAGTGCCCTGGAGGGCAGCAGTGTCGTCACTGGTCCAGAGACCACCACCAGAGTCGGTGCACTGGAGGGCACCAGTATCGTCACTGGCCAGGAGACCACCGCCAGCGTCAGTGACCTGGAGGGCCCCGGCAGCCACAGCCCCGCTGGGCACTGAGGGACCGTAATGCCACACACCACTGAAAAGGTCAGAGACAGCAGAGGCAAGCACCGCTGAACAGGGCAAAGACCGCCATGGTGAAGACCGCTGAACGGGGCAAAGCGCCACTGAACAGGTCAGAGACAGCAGAGGCAAGCACCGCTGAACAGGGCAAAGACCGCCATGGTGAAGACCGCTGAACAGGGCAAAGCACCACTGAACAGGTCAGAGACAGCAGAGGCAAGCACTGCTGAACAGGGCAAAGACCGCCATGGTGAAGACCGCTGAACAGGACAAAGCACCGCTGAACAGGGCAAAGACCGCCATGGTGAAGACCGCTGAACAGGGCAAAGCACCGCTGAACAGGTCAGAGACAGCAGAGGCAAGCACCGCTGAACAGGGCAAAGACCGCCATGGTGAAGACTGCTGAACAGGGCAAAGCACCGCTGAACAGGGCAAAGACCGCCATGGTGAAGACCGCTGAACAGGGCAAAGCACCACTGAACAGGTCAGAGACAGCAGAGGCAAGCACCGCTGAACAGGGCAAAGACCGCCATGGTGAAGACCGCTGAACAGGGCAAAGCACCACTGAACAGGTCAGAGACAGCAGAGGCAAGCACCGCTGAACAGGGCAAAGACCGCCATGGTGAAGACCGCTGAACAGGGCAAAGCACCGCTGAACAGGGCAAAGACCGCCATGGTGAAGACCGCTGAACAGGGCAAAGCACCGCTGAACAGGTCAGAGACAGCAGAGGCAAGCACCGCTGAACAGGGCAAAGACCGCCATGGTGAAGACTGCTGAACAGGGCAAAGCACCGCTGAACAGGTCAGAGACAACAGAGGCAAGCACCGCTAAACAGGGCAAAGACCGCCATGGTGAAGACCGCTGAACAGGGCAAAGCACCGCTGAACAGGTCAGAGACAGGAGAGACAAGCACCGCTGAACAGGGCAAAGACTGCCGTGGTGAAGACCGCTGAACAGAGCAAAGCACCGCTGAACAGGTCAGAGACAGCAGAGGCAAGCACCGCTGAACAGGGCAAAGACCGCCATGGTGAAGACTGCTGAAATAGGGCAAAGCACCGCTGAACAGGCCAAAGACCGCCATGGCAAAGCACTGCTGAACAGGCCAGAGACCGCCATGGCAAAGCACTGCTGAACAGGCCAGAGACCGCCATGGCAAAGCACCGCTGAACAGGTCAGAGACAGCAAAGGCAGGCACCACTGAACAGGGCAAAGACCGCCATGGTGAAGACCGCCAAATCAAGCATCGTTAGCCCATGTGCAGCTGGGACAGTGACGGAACTGGGACCGTCACGGGGAGCATGATGCACTCTGGGCACCAGTCCCCCTCTAGAACCAGTGGAGACCTGCATCCACTCTGTCTGTCCTTCACAGGATGAAGCACTCTGGGCACCAGTCCCCCTCCAGAACCAGTGGTGACCTGCATCCACTCTGTCTGTCCTTCAGAGGATGAAGCACTCGGGGCACCAGTCCCCCTCCAGAACCAGTGGTGACCTGCATCCACTTGAGAGACTGTGGCTTTGCACTCCCCAGGATGGAACAGTGGGCAACCCACCCACTGTAGAGACTTGAGAGACTGTGGCTTTGCACTCCCCAGGATGGTACAGTGGGCAACCCACTAACTGTAGAGACTTGAGAGACTGTGGCTTTGCACTCCCCTGGATGGAACAGTGGGCAACCCACCCACTGTAGAGACTTGAGAGACTGTGGCTTTGCACTCCCCAGGATGGAACAGTGGGCAACCCACCCACTGTAGAGACTTGAGAGACTGTGGCTTTGCACTCCCCAGGATGGAACAGTGGGCAACCCACCCACTGTAGAGACTTGAGAGACTGTGGCTTTGCACTCCCCAGGATACATCAATGGGCATGGAGCCCCGTCGTGGATCTGGCGTGGTGCTGTAATCCGGCTGAGGTGCCCCCCCCTTCCCTTCCTCCTGAGGTGCCTGTTGTATTTCTATCTGATACCCCTGCAGTGTTCTCTCCGTTTGTGGACAGGTATCTAGTGTGGGCCTTGCCCATGCATTTTGGGCCCAGTGGTCCACGGACATTGATATGTGCATACCTGCAGTACTACTTGTGTTGTATGATTTTCGATTGTTTATATCTATCTGTATATATTTGGTTACTGTATTTTGATACATTACAATGTTTGGACTGATTTCCTTTTGTCTTTGCATTCTTCCGGGGGGGTTGTGGGTTGTTACTGTGCTGTTTGGAAATGCATTGGTGTGTGTGTTGTCGTGGGTGAGGGTCGGGTTGGGGGTGGGGGTGTTGCGTGTGTGTCCCCCTGACTTTTGCCTCCCCTATGTCGTAGGTGCAGTACTCACCGTTGTCTTCGGCGCCTACGTTGCTGCTGTTCGTAGAGGAGCAGGAAGACAAGTGCAGGGAGTATTTGGAGTTCGGGCTCCATGGTGGCCTCCTTCCTCGTGGAGTGTGTTAAGGTGAGCGTTTTCCCATTGCAAAAGCTGTTTCCGCCGTGTTTTTATCCACGGTGAATCCGCACCGGAAAAGGTGGTGGATTGGTGGGTTGTGATACTGTGGGTGGTACATTGTCTCCCGCCTGTCTGTTGGCGGTGACCGCCGCGCTGCTTGTCTGTACCGCCGTGGCGTGGCGGAGTGTTAAAGTGGCTGTCTATGTTGGCGGTTTCCTCCACGTTCATAATTCCCTTTTTTTGTCTGCCGGCCTGTTTGCGGGATTACTGCAGCTTTAACACCATCCGCCAGGGTTGTAATGACCCCCTTAGTGTTATATTTAGCCAACTTTAATCGGCTGGTCGCCGAGACATCCTGGCCTGAGGAAAAACAAGCAGCCTTGTTCTACAAGGGACTCAAAGAGGAGCTAAAAGATATTCTAGCTCAAATAGACCCGCAGCCTACAGGCTGTCAAGAGTTGATAAACCTTGTCTTGAGGCTGGATC
This sequence comes from Pleurodeles waltl, assembly GCF_031143425.1. NCBI lineage: Eukaryota > Metazoa > Chordata > Amphibia > Caudata > Salamandridae > Pleurodeles > Pleurodeles waltl. Next base: position 733,222,286 of record NC_090436.1, read on the forward strand.
ATTGTTTATCAGAACAAAAAGGAACACGCAAAAAGACTGAAGAATATTCCTGCCGTGTTCACGATAATAGAGACTCAAGAGCTCCGAAAGAAAGAACACAAGAACCGATGGAAATTGGAACCCTCAGGAGGCCTTTGACCAAAGACGAAAAGGACCTATGTAGAAAGAATGGATAATGTCTCTATTGTGGGCGCAAAGGTAATTTTGCCAAAGAATGTCCAATCAAACCAAAGAGCAAACGAGGTCCGGTTCAGAAGGTTGCAGCCAATGCACAGGTCGAGTCGGAAAACGAAAGCACCCAAGATGCAGGGAAGGGTTGCTCTTGGGTGTCACCATGGACCCTTCACAATCTAGACATCTCAAACTGGGTATAAAAGTTCAGGTAAAGAAAAAGACCTATTTCAAGAAGGCTCTAGTCGATTCTGGGGCTACCGGGAACTTTGTTGATGCCCAATTGGTTCGTGCATGGGGGATCCCATGTATTGAAAAAAAGACCCCAGAAATCATCCAGGCAGTCGATGGAAAACTCTTGAATGGAGGTCTGGTAACTCTTCAGACTGTCCCCTTGTCGGTGATTTGTGAAGATAAGAATCAAAGAAAAAAACATAAAGAGAAAGTCATCCTTGAAGTGATCCATGCTCCCCAATATGGAATTATCCTTGGCTTACCATGGTTAACTCAGCACAATCCAGAGATTAATTGGGCAGAACGAAAGGTCGTGTTTTCATCTGCGCTATGTAAAGAACAATGTCTCCAAAAGTTTCAAGTATCAAAAGTTTGCAACTCTTACATAGCCACTGCCGCGGAGAAAGAAGTTAAATTGCTCAAACAGTATTCATCTTACAGAGATGTATTCGATGAGAAAGAAGCAGAGAACTTTCCTCCTCATAGATCTTATGACTGTCAAATTGATCTAGTTCCAGGTGCAATACTTCCCAACTGTCGTGTGTATGCCCTGTCAGAACATGAAAATCAACATTTACGAAAGTATCCAGATCAATTCTTGGAGAATGGTTTCATTTGCCCTTCTAAGTCTCCTGCAGCTTCTCCTTTGTTTTTTGTCCCGAAGGCTAATGGAGAACTTCAAACTTTTATCGACTATAAGGGTTTGATCAAAGTCACCATCAAGAATAAATATCCTTTGCCCCTAATTCCGGTCTTGCTGGAACAAGTAAAGAAACCAAAAATCTACACGAAGCTTGATCTTCGAGGTGTTTATCATTTGGTCAGAATGAGAGAGGGCGACGAATGGAAAACAGAGTTCAAGACAAGATATGGCCTCTTTGAATACACCGTCATGCATTTTGGTCTGTGTAATACTCCAGCAGAATTTAGATTTTTCTTGAATGACATTCTTAGAGAGTACCTCAAAATATTTGCCATAGTCTACATCGATGACATTTTGATCTACTCAGACAATGAAAATGAACATGTCCAACATGTCAAGAAAATTCTTGCAGCCCTTTGAAAGCACCATTTATATTGCAAACTAACCAAGTGTGAGTTTCATGTTACCACAGTTGAGTTTTTAGGGGTTATCCTTACCCCTCAAGGTATGGTGATAGCAGAAAAGAAAGTAAAGGCTATATCTGATTGGCCCACCCCAAAGACTGTTCGTGATGTACAATGTTTCCTGGGGTTTGCAAATTTTTACTGGAGGTTCATAAATCATTTCTCCCAGACAGTGGCTCCAATCACTAAGCTACTAAGAAAGAAGGAAAAATGTGTATGGTCCCCAGAAGCTGACCAAGCCTTTTCAACTCTGAAGGAAGCTTTCTCCGCTACCCCAGTCTTGACTCATCCTGATGCGGATCAACCCTTCATAGTGGAAGCTGATGCTTCAGATGTGGCAATAGTAGCAGTCTTGTCACAACGAAACAAAGACACTGGTCAACTTCATCCTGTAGCTTACATGACTCCTCGGCAATTACGCTGGATGCAGTTTTTTGCCAAATTTGATTTTGTGGTAACTTTGCGGCCTGGTAAAGACAATCGCAAAGCTGACGCCTTGTCCCGCCAAGAGTCTACCACGTTGCCTGCAGTTCAAACCTCTAGAGCTATCATTGCTCCAGACAAAGTCCTATTTATCATAAAAACTGAAGATTTCTTTGAAGACATCTGCAATTCTTTCACTGTTGACAAATGGCAGACATGGGTCCAAGCACATCCCAAAAGGTCAATCAAGCAAGGATTACCTTTTCATGACACTCGTTTGTTCGTGCCCACTACCAAACTTCGCAAGATAGTGTTTCATTGGTTGCATGTTATACCCTAACAAAAGATGTAAAAACAATGGTAAACAACTGCGAAGTCTGTGCTCGCACTAAAACAAGTCATTCAAAACCAAAAGGGTTGTTACATCCACTCCCAGCTCCAAGTCGGCCTTGGGAGCACATTTCTTTAGACTTTATTACAGGTCTACCAGTGGTTCAACAACATTCAGTAATCCTGGTGGTAGTAGATAGTCACCCCAAACATGGACATTTCATTGCCTGTAAGAAATTGCCCACCTCCAGTGAACTGGCAACTATTTTACTGAATAGCGTGGTTTATTATCATGGACTGCCAAAATGATCCTCTCTGATCAAGTGTCGCAATTTGCCTCCAATTTCTGGAAGACATGGTGTCAAACACTCCAAGTGATATCTACACTATCTACTAGCCACCATCCTCAAACAGATGGTCAAACTGAGAGACTAAATCAGACTTTGAAGCAATACCTGCGTGCTTACGCTGAAAAAGCATTTCATTCTTGGACATCAATGCTCTGGTTAGCTGAGTTAGCCTACAATAACTCATTCCACACTTCTACTGGTGTTACACCTTTTTTTGGCTTGTTTGGCTATCATCCTGACACCTTGCCCATCACAATCCCTCAAGAAAGGTCTCTTACTCCAGCTGTGTCAGAAAACATTCAACATCTGCATCAGACCCAGAAATGGATTCAACAGCATTTAGAAAAGGCCAAACAAAAATACAAAAAGCATTATGGCAAGAAACATTGTGAGGGACCGCAGTATCAACAAGGTGATAAAGTGTGGCTTTCCACAAAACATATAGACTTCAAGAAGAAGCACACGTTCAACCTCAAATTCATAGGTCCTTACACTGTCCTTTAGCAAATCAATCCTGTGACCTATAAACTGCAATTGCCAAGATCATTACGGATTCATCCAGTGTTCCACACTTCTCTCTTCAAAAAGGCAGTCCAGAAGGTACGGCCTCATCCAGCTCCAGTTCTAGTACAGGGGGAAGTAGAATAAGAAGTCAAGAAAGTGTTGGATTCTAAACTGAGAGGGCGTAATCTATGGTACTTAATCTCATGGAAAGGTTATGGCCCTGAAAGTAACTCATGGGTTTCCGCCTCTGATATCCGTGCTCCAGTACTTGTGAGGTGTTTTCTTCGTCTCAATCCAGACAAACCAGGCCCTAGAGCGCGTCTGGGAGAGGGGAGTACTGTCAACATCAGGGCAGTGCGCGCTCTACGGGCGACTAGAATGCAAAAATCTAACAATTTCAAGCTAACATAATTTATGCATTGTGCTGATATGATGTTGTTTAACCTTTTGCATTGCAGAGTTTAATCCTGAAGACTTATGTTCAGCATGCATATAAATACTGTTCACATGCAATGTACTGCTGCAGGCTTTCAGACTGTGTCAGGGTGTGGTCCCCTTCCAGGGCCTTCTAGAAGCTTTCCCTGCAGCCTGCCTGGGTGTGGTTGGTGGGCGGGGCTAAGACACTATAAAAGGGAGCCAGCCCAGCTCCACGTGCTCACTATTCAGAGGTCCCGGTGCAGAGCAGCAGCAACTTCCTGAGCTCCTGTTCCGGAGGCCTACTTTGATCTTCCAGGCCTTTGCCCTTCATTTACATTGGTGATCCTTGATCAGGGCGGTAAGACGGAGGTCGGGCTGCGCCCCCGATCCCGTTTTCGAAGGCATCCGAGTACTTGGGCCTAATATTCATGTTGAGAGATTTTACCTTGTGTGTGTGAATGTGCTCTGAGTTTTTCTGGCATTTACATGTTAATATTCGAATCGGCAAGACGCGCCATTCGTTCCTCGTGCTTTAACCCTTGATATTCATTGTGTGTAACCATTTCTTGACAGTTACATGGTGGCATTCGAATCGGCAACACGCGCAATTCGTTCCTTGTGCTTTAACCCCTGATATTCAATGTGTGCTACCATTTCTTGGCAGTTACATGGTGGCATTCGAATCGGTAAGACGTGCAATTCGTTCCTCGTGCTTTAACCCTTGATATTCACTGTGCACTACCATTTCCTGACATTCATATGGTGACATTGGAATCGGCTAGAGGTGCGATTCTTTTCCGGTGCCTAGATTCATGTTATTACTTGTACGCTACCATTTCTTGTCATTCATAAGGTAGTCTTCGAATCGGCAAGTTGCGCAATTCCTTTTCTTGTGTTTAATTCATGATATTCAGTGTGCGCCACCACTCCTTGGCATTCACATGGTGGGCTTTGAATCGGCAAGACACGCAATTCGTTTCTTGTGTCTAATTCATGATATTCATTGTGTTACCATTTCATGACATTTATTGGCTGACATTCGAATCGGCAGAATGCGCGATTCATTACTTGTGTTGAACTCATGCTATTCAGAGAGCGTTACCATTTCATGGCATTTACTTGGGGGTGCTCGAATCGGCAATACGCGCGATTCATTTCTTGTGTTTAAAATCACCGTGTTCATTAGGCGCTACCACTTCAGCAAGACGCGTGAGTTATTTCTCAAGTCTAACTTATGTTATTCATGGTGCACAATCATTCCATGGTATTTACAACCTTTGTGAAAATCTGCAAAGTGCGCAATTCATGTTCCGGCAATTTTGAGAAAACAAAAAATGCTAGAGTTCTAGATGTGATGTTGTATGTACATAATAAGTTCCTCAAACACGATTCATATGATGGTTTGGAAATCATTCAGATTATTTCCTGATCCTCATGCAAAAGATAATACCTGATTTTGAATGTTGCATTTAACCTTTCTTGATTCCCTCACAGGTATCCAGTCATCTTGAAGCCTAGTTATTTAAGTCTATGCTTAGGTTGTCCATGTTTTTTCTGTATGACAATGCTTAGAGTCATAGCGTAGTACTGATTAATATGATATAATTTTGATGTTGTGTGTTTTAACCTTTTTGCTTCCTACAGGTCTCCTTCCCAGCTGTTCCCTTCCTAATCCCCTTTTCCCCACTTGGACTTTCTTAGACTCTGTGACAATTCTAATCAGAGTATTGGAGCTGTCTTGTGGTGGAAGTGTTGGGAACGTGCACAGACCCTGAGGATCTGGTGACTCTGACAGAAACTCATAAATGCTGAATATGTATCTGAGAATGAAATTAACAAATATCATACATGTCCACAGGTACCCCAGCCAATGTCAGCTGGCAGCATGTGCCACGTCAACCCAGTCCTCCACCAGAAGAAGGCCCCAGTGATGACATCAAATCTGGATGTCTGAATCTGGAAGATCTCCCTGGCCCATCTGGTACCACTGGTAAGTCAGGCACCACAGGCAACGCCCAGTCCACCCCAGAGCACCCCACATCGGAGTCCACTACCACAGCAGCCACCCAATGTCCTCAAACCTCTGTCCTCAGGACATGTCAATCAACAGTGTGCCCACCTGTACAGGGCCCCAAGTCAACACCTCACAGGCAAGACAAAGAAGGTCCTGGTGTCAGTGGGAGTGGGCAAACAGTTCAGGGGACACAGACACAAGGGGCTAAGGCCAGTGGGAGGATATCTGTGTGTCAATGACTCTTCTGGTCCACCCATGTGCCTCATTGTATCGATTCTCTGCCCCGTCCTCAGATTCCTCACTGGTGTCAACAGCCAGGATAGGTTTTGGTAGCCAGAGTCACCTGGAAATAGTGAGAAACACACATTACTTGTGTACAATTGCACAGAGGACAACTCCAGCTGACATACAGTGACATACATAGTGTGAAACATCAAGCTCACCAATGAGCCAGACTCTCTTACTCTGTAGTTGTGTCATCATCTGTGGGACACTGCTATCCCTCATTATGTAGGCATCATGCACAGATCCTGGAAACTTGGCACTAACATGGGAAATATATTGATCAGCAAGGCACACCATCACATTTGTAGAGTGGTAATTCTTCCTATTTGGAACACCTGCTCATTTATCCTGGGAGAGACCAAAGCAATTAGGGCCCGTCAATGGTCCCAATCACACGTGGAATGTGTCCCATTGTGTAGAAAGCAACAATCATCACTTTGTGGGAATGAGATATAGCTGCTCATGTGTTTCAGCAAGGCAGTCAAAACTCTACTCAGCACATTAGAAAACATTGGCTGTGACATACCTGCAGCCAGGCCCACAGTCATCTGAAATTATCCAGTGGACAGGAATTGGAGCACTTACAGCACCTGTACAGTAGGAGGTAGTGCAGTAGGACTACGAAGAGCAGGAATGAGATATGGCTTCAATTGTGCACACAGTTCAATGACTGTGGCCCTGTCCAGATGATAGGTGAGAATTATGTGGCGTTCCTCCAGTGTAGCCAAGTCGACTAGGCATCTTTACATGGGTGCATTCCTCCTCCTCCAAAATGGTTGGTATTTCAACAAACCAAACATCACAATTGTGTGATGGAAGGCTAGACACACAACATCATAGTAAACAGAGCTGTCTTATACATTTCAGGCAAACAATGATTGGAATCTGCTCTGGTGTACTCTACTTGCAAACAGACTTCTGAAACCAAACATTCTCATTCATTTGCCATATTGCCTCACAGATGTAGTCGAAGTCAAGTGACCTGATTTCTAGTGTCACATTTTACATGTTTTGTCAACTACTTCTGCAAGCAGTACACTGATATGAGATCTCATTGAAGAGCCAGAGTCTCCCACCAAACCAAAATATCTAGACGTGTTCAAATTGCCTTGGTGTGTACCATCTGTGCCTATGACGCACATTTAATTGACTGCCATGAGTACTATCATCAGGAAATGGCACCTGCCTGCCCTGCATGCAGAGGAAAGGGTGGAAGTGACATTAGTCTGCCTGCGTTTGATGTCGTAGCGGAGGGTGGTCTGAACCACAGTGCAACTCCTCAGTGGTTAACATTGAAGTTTAAGGAGCACAGGGGCCAATGGTGATGGTGATTACTGGTGCGGACGATACCACCAATTTCAGTAGCCCATGTCACTTGACTCCTAACTCTCACCCTATTAACACCTCCACTGAGTGAGCTGCTGTGTCCTGTGTCTGGAACCCACAATGGCCCGTGCTACACGGTATAGGGCCCCAGCCTTCACATCTGAAAAACTGGAGAAGCTTGTGGATGGGGGTCCTACCCTTCTATAGACAGTTGTATGGGCCTCCAGATCAATAGGTGAGCACCTATTAGGTATTTTGGATGCAACATGGCTGTATGTATATGTATGTGTGTATGAATGCAGTGTGTCCTTTAGGGAGTGTTTTTTGCTTCATGCATATGTACACAGAGGCACAAGTGATGTGTAAGATGAATGTGAGATCAATGCAGTATGTAGTTCATTGCTGTAACAGAATGCAGCGTGTAGTTAATGGTGTCCTTTTGTCTGTGTTTCCTTTGCTGGTCAGCGCCCATCACAAGAAAGGGTTATGGAGTGCCATCCCCAAGGACGTGCGGACCCTGGGGATCCATGGCTGGCATAGCACCCACTGCAGAAGGAGGTGGGGGGACCTGCAATGCTGGGCTAGGAAGATTGCAGAGACCCAGCTGGGGATGTCCTCCCAACGAAAGAGGGGTGCCCATTGGAACCTGAGCCCCCCCTAATGGCCTGCATACTGCCGGTGGCCAACCCAGAGTTGGATGGGCGCTTGAGGGCAGCACAGCGGCCACAAAGGAGTGAGTACACACTGTTTAAATTTATTCTTGATGCCTGGCATGGTCTTTGGATGCAAGGTAATAGTCAGTGTATGCCTCAGTATGCCCCTGTAGGTTAAGTTGTCAAGTTCTGCATAGCTACGGTGAGTGGTATATACAATTGGTATGGTCATTTGCTAGTATTCCAGCTTCAGTAAAGGCCTACATCCTGACTTACCGGTGATGTAGTGGTGCTCTGATGTCTACTGCCTAGGTGGTGTGACCTGGCAATTGCACATTGTGCAGTCACTTTGTCGGAGTAGTGTAGCTGTGCCTTTGTCAACAGGCAGACATGGATTAGTGAGTCTCAGTAGGTGTGCAGATCGTTGTGTCTGCAGAGTTAATTTCAGCTGTTGTTCCCAGGCAATGGTGTGGTATTGCAGTTGTTACTGCATTGCGTGATTACCAGTGAGTCATTGTGATGTGTATGCCATATGTGCTGTTGTTGCTGTAATTGACCATGTGCTCCCTTTCTTTCTACCCCACCCTCCCTCCTTTTCTTCTCCTGTCCTTGTGTGCATTAGCATCATCTGGTGAAGTGCACCAGTGAGTGGAGGAGCTGCAACCCACGGGACCCAGGAGGCAGTGTCCACCCACGCCGACGGGACAAGTGGGTTGGTGGGGAGCACCATGGGGGGGACAGGAGCTACAACAACTGACTCTGATTCCTCCTCTGAGGGGAGCTCTCTGGTGGTGGCAGACCCCTCTGGGACCATCCCAGCATCGTCAACTTCTGCCCTCCCAGTATCCTCCCACCCAGCTGCCCGTGCCCGCTCACCCAGAAGGGTGGGTGTCTCCTTTGCCGCAAGCACCTCAGCTCCTGTCTCAGTCAGCCCTGCTGCCCTCACTGAGGAGGCTATTGACCTCCTTAGATCTATTTCTGTAGGGCAGTCAACCATAGTGAATGCCATCCAGGGGCTGGAATCCCAGATGCATCAATGCAATGCCTACCTGGAGGGCATTCACACTGACTTGGCTGGCCTACAGAGATCCTTTCAGGCTCAAGCCTCCTCTATGGCGGCAGCCAGGGTCCCTAGTTCTTCCGTCCCCCCTCCAACTACCTGTACCCAGTCCCAGAGCTCTCTCCCCACCCATCCCAAGCACACAATCAGACGAGCATGCACCCAAGACAACAGACAGGACTCGCAAAGACAAGCACAAGCACCACAGATCACGCCACAAGCATACACACAGAAGCACCCACAACAACAGCCACTGCCTCCACTGTCTCCCCCTCCACCTCCTCCCTCACAGTCACATCAGCACTCAAACTGGCAAGCACTGCATCCTCAGTCCCAGATCCTACAACCTGTTCAGCAATGCCCACAGTCTCCACAACAACAGACACGGAGACTAGTACCCCATGCACCACATGCGCAGTCACCACCACCACCATCACAACCACATGCAGCACACCCACCTCACTTGCAGACAACACTCCAACATACAAGCACACGGCCTGTTTGACCTCTCCCTCCCTCTCTCTGCCCTCCTCCCAACACACATAAATGCTCCCACTCAGACACTCAACAGCGATCCACCTCACATATGCCCACTTTACATATATCTACAACCCAGTCCAGCACACCTACACTTCCTACAACCAATCCATCTACCAACATTCCCAAACCGCCTCCCACACTCCACCCCACTGTACCTAAAAAACATTTACTTTCCTGCCTTGACCTCTTCTCTCCTCCTGACCCACCCCATGTTGTCTTAAAACGTAAGGTCCCACTTCCCCAGCCCACTCTCTGCAGTTCCCAGTTCTCTCATGCCCCCCCTATTGTTACAAATGCCCCTCCCACAGCTAAAAAAAACTCCCACTATGGAGCACAAGGCAGTCAGCCCACCCCCTGCTCCAGGCCCACCCCTCTGCCCCCCAAACAGAGAAGCAAAAACCCATTCCCTCCCAAAGACCCCCCTTCGAAAAGAGACCAACCCGTCCCCTGAGGTGCCTGCCTTCCAAATTGATGTCACTGCCCAGTGGAGTCACTTGGGCTGTCAGGAGTCAAGTTGGGTCAATAACGTTGCCCTGTGTATTGGCATGGATACTTGGACTGGCCAATAGCCCTTTTTTTGTTGTTTGTTTTGTTGTGGGCGCTATTCCCACCAGAATACAGTGGTTGAATCACAGGTATTTGTCCTGGCTTTCTTTACTTCTGGCTTATGTTGTTGTTGTACTTTTCAGAGAATTGTGTGTGATATGTGTGTATGGTGTGTTTTGTGTGTGTGTCACTCTCCCCACACTCCCTTGTGTGCTGGCGACTCTACTCACTATTGTCATCTTCATTGGAGTCGCTGCTCCTAGACTCCCATCACATGGTACAACATCGGCATGACTTCCAGTTCGGGTTCCATAGAGGCCACGGACTCCTCTGTGTCCCTGGAGTTGAGTGTCTCCTTTTATATGGGTCGTTTCCGTCAAGCTTTTTGTGACAGTGGTCCTGCCCCGGAAATCCTGGCAGTCGGCCATGTCGTAATATGGTGGGTGGTGAATGGTGTTCCGCCGGGCTGAAGATGGAGACCACTGTGGTTGGTGGCCGGACCGCACTGGCAGTTAAGGCAGTGAATTGGCTGTATATGAGAGGGAACACCGCCGTGGTCATAATATGGTCAGTCTTCTCTACCAGCCTTATGTCGGTACTACCTCCATCGCTGGCGTGGTGGTCAGCTGACCACCAAAGTCATAATGAGGGCCTTAATCCTTAGAAAACAGTGAGAATGCTGTTGTTACACAAAGTACCTGGTTAGCGTCAAAGATAAAGCCATACGGGCGAGCGTGCATCGTAAATTTCTTCACACAGCATTCTGTGCATGGATTTTCAGTTCTTGTCTGCAAATTTCACCTTTCAAGGGCCCAAGAACTGGATAGGGCACCATTTGGCAGGGCAGGAGTCTCATCACAGAGAGTCCAGGTGCTGGCAGGGGAAGTCTTTGATGGCCCTGAGAGTTCAACACCAGGAGGAAATCTCAGTTCAAGCCCTTGGAGATTTTTCTCAAGCAGGAATGCACAACAAAGTCCAGTCTTTGTCCCCTTTCACAGGCAGAAGCAGCAACTGCAGGACTGTCCAACATAGCACAGTCATAGGAAGGGGCAACACTTCTCCTCAGCTCTTCAGCTCTTCTCCTTGGCAGAGGTCCTCTTGAATGCAGAAGTGATCTAATTTTCAGGGGTTTTAGGTCCACTACTTATACCCCTTTCTGCCTTTGAAATAGACAAATTTCAAAGGAAAGTCTCTTTTGTCTGTAAGATCCTGCTTGCCCAGGCCAGGCCCCAGACACAGACCAGGCGGTTAGAGGCTGCATTGCTTGAGGGCAGGCACAGCCCTTTCTGGTGCAAGTGACCACTCCTCCACTCCCCTCCAGCTCAGATGGCTCAACAGGATATGCAGACTACTTCCCAGCTCCCTTTGTGTCACTGTTTATAGGAGAGGTGCAAACAGCCCAACTGTCAGACTGACCCATACCGGGAATCAACAATCAGGCAGAGTGACAGAATGGTTTAAGCAAGAAAATGCCTACTTTCTAAAAGTGGCATTTTCAAACACACAATCTAAAACCAAACTTGACTAAAAGATGTATTTTTAAATTGTGGGTCCAGAGATCCTAAACTCCAAGGGCCAGATGTATGAAAAGGTTTTGCACTCGCAAACGGTGCGAATCGCAAAAATCGGCCGTTTGCAAGTGCAAAAACGTGGTCTGCGATGCATGAAAGGCATTCGCAGACCAAAAATAAGAAGTCGCAAAATTTGCGATTTTTTGCGGTGCGACCTGGTTTTGCGAGTCGCATTTTGCGATTCGGTATTTCCAGTAGGAAATTGCGAGGTGCAAAATGCGATTCGCAAAATCCAAATCGCAAATAGATGCATCAAAAAATCGCAATTACCGATTTTTCGCAGAATGGCATTTTGCACATGCAAAATACCACCAAGTAAAACCAGGTGGTAACCAGGTGCAACCTATATAAAGAGGCCCAGAATGCCTCAGACTCTTTTCCACAATGGCTGCACTCTACGTCATGGCAAGGAGGATGAGGATCTTGGCAGGTTTGAGGCGAGGGAGGAGGAGACAGGAGCGCATTTTCAGAGTGCGCATTACACTACTTGACCTGACAGAGGAGGAAATATTTGAGAGGTATAGGTTGAACTCAGCCATGATACTTGATATGATAGCTGAGCTACAACCCATACTGCAGCGCAGAACACTAAGGACTCACATCATACCCACCCATGTGCAGGTATTATGCTCACTACACCTACTCGCCTCAGGGAGCTATCAAGGGGTCATAGCAGCGGCTGGGGGGGTGTCACAGAGTACCCTCTCCAGATTTTTCAATGCATTTATCAACGCCATGCTAAGCAAACTCCAACAGTACATCAGATTCCCCCACACCCTACAGGAAATACAGCAGACAAAAATAGAGTTTTACCAGATAGCATAGTTCCCCCACATCCTAGGTGCCATAGATGGCACACATGTGGCAATATGTCCACCATCAGTCACAGAGTATGTGTACCGAAACCGTAAATACCAACATTCCATGAATATACAGGTGATATGCAATGCCTCCTATATCATAACTGATCTCGTGGCCAGGTACCCAGGGAGCACACATGATTCTTACATCTTTCGTCACAGCGGCATTCACACAAGACTGCTAGCTGGGGAGTTTGGTGAAGGATGTCTACTAGGTAATGTCACTCTGTACACTGGCGCATAGATGACAAACCCATGTCAGATGGCAGAGTTACTCATCACACCTTCTGTCCGTTCCAGGAGACAGTGCCTACGCAGTGCGCACCTACATGATGACGCCCTACCTCAATCCCGCAACACCAGCAGAACGGAGATACAATGCAGCACACAGGGCAACCCGCAGCGTTGTGGAGCGCACATTTGGCCTGCTGAAGAGTCGCTTCCGTTGCCTCCACAAAAGTGGAGGGGCACTACAGTACAGTCCAGAAACCACATGTAGAATAGTGGCTACTTGTGCAATCTTCCACAAGATAGCTACAACCAGGGGCATACCTATAGAAATCAGTGACACTGAATCAGATGAGGATGACGATCCCATAACACCTCTACAGCCAGCAGACAGGACCAGTGCAGCAGAGGGAAGGCAAAGGCGTTCCGACATCACACACAACCATTTCAGACGTGAGTATGAATGACAAAAATCCACTGACAACTGTACCTGTAGTGATAGAAATTTATTACCTTACGTCAGGTAATGAATGAGTGATAAATGAAGTAAACAGGTGATGGAAAAAAACTAAAATTAACAAAAGAACTGAGTCACACACTATTACGTCATAGTGGCAACACCAGTGTTAATGCGGCAAGAGTCACTTTCTCCTCCCACGCACACCACTCGGGTGCCCAGTTAACTCACTGGCACCCTGAATGTCACCTTCAGTGGCAGTGCTGCGCCTGGCACTGCGCCGTCTGGTGTTTGCTGCAGGTACGGCCACACTACTGAGGCTAGAACTGTCCTCAGTGTCCCCCAAGGCTACCTCACTGGGAGTGGCAGATCTCCGTCCCATGACAAGTTCAATCACATTAGTGATTTGCACAAGGCCCTGGACCACGTCCCTGCTGGTGTGTACAGCCTCCACTTGTGCCGCCACAGCGCGACAGGCGATGAGTGCTGTGGAGTTCGCCATCCTGTTGGAGGACCTGCAGTAGCTTGCAAACATTGTCCTGAATCGGTGTTCATGTCTGCGCCGGCTAACCCTTTCATGGCGCAGCTCCTGGCAGAGGTCACGCACTGCACTAGTAAGGTCCCTAGTGTCCTCAGAAGCCTGTACCTGTCCCTCACGCAGCTGTGTGATGTTGCTGTTCAGTGCGTCCAGTTGCCGATGCAGGCCCATCATGTGTTTATTGTGGACTCTCAGGTTCCGGTCCACACTAAGTATGCGCTTCTTTTGCAGGCGCTGTTGCTGCAACATAGCAGCCTCAAAGCCCCCGAACAAGGACGGACCCTCACCTGCCTCATGAGGTTGCTGCTGGGACACTGTTGCACTCCTGTGTTGTGCTGGCTGACCCCTGCCCTCCATTATCTGGCTGCGCCTGTCTGGTGCAGACGGTGTGCTTGGCCCTTCCTGCTGCACATCCGAGTCTCTGCTGAAGTCTGGCAGTGGTAGTGCCCTGGGCCTGCGGCGCACAGTGGAGATGTGGAGGGACCTACTGGTGTTGGTGTCAGAGGGCTGTTGGGTGTCCGTCTCCCCTACACATGGACTGTGTGTGGCTGCTGGGCCTGGCCCACCTGCAACAACAATATGCAGCATGTCAGTTCTGTATGTTACATTATCTGTCTGAAAATGGCAATAAAGGTACAGGTACTGCTCTACATGGTGTTATGTGTGTTGCGTTACCTTGGGTGTCACTATGCTTCATTACATTGTTATGCTACTGTCTGTACTAGTTTGTGGACCGCAACTCCCATAATGCATTGTTGTGCTGCTTCTAAGATGTGGACTGGACTACTTCACACACTACTTCACATTACATGCTAATTCCTAAGGGGCTTTTGTGCATACACATATTGGGTTCACAAACAACACTGCACTTACCTTGGCTGGTACTCGGTTGACCGGAGGTGTCGATATCTGTGACCCCTGTCACAGCTTCAGGGAGGAGTGTGGATTCCACCAGGTCCTCCAGTGGTGTGGATGGTGGTTCGGTTGGTGGTCCGCCACCTGTGCCCCTGGCCTCCGCAAGTCTCCTTGCCACCCTCTCCTTTGCCCGGGAGCGCAGGTCGTACCACCTTTTCTTAATCTCCTCTATGGAGCGCTGTGCCACTCCAATGGCGCAGATTTTTCCCTGGATGTCCAGCCATAACCTTCTTTTCTCGCTCTCAGGAACCTGGAGTGAAGATTTCCCAAACAGGCGGTCATGGCTCCTCACAACCTCTTCAGTCAGTACCTCCAGCTCCTGTTCACTAAACTTGAGCTTGCGCTTTCTCTCCTGCTTCTCCTGTGATGTTCCTGGGGTCTCCATCCTGGCTCAGGTACTTCTGCTCCTGCTGAGCGCTGCTCTATGTGGCTGGGCTGCTCTCTCTCAGGATGCTGGTTTGGGTGTGGCACCTGAAACTGCCTGGGATTACTCATTTCCTGCTGGTGATGTCATCAGGCTCCTCCAGGTGTGCATTCTCAAACTTTCTCGCAATTTGCGATTTTTTACAGAATCGCTAAAAAATCGCAAATTGCGAGAATGCAAATTGCGATTCGGTAAATGGGCCTCACAAACCACAAATAGCGATTTTTAAGAAATCGCTAATTCCGAATCGCAAATTTGTCACATGGCCAATTGCGACTCGGAAATAGCGATTTCTTATAAATCGCTATTTGCGATTCGCTGACCCCAGTTTTCATACATATGGCCCCAAATCTCTATCAGCTCCCAAAGGGAATCTGCACTTTAATAATTTTTAAAGGCAGGCCCCGTGCTAACCTATGAGAGAGATAGGCCTTGCACAGTGAAAATTGCATTTGGCAGTATTTCACTGTTAGGACTTATAAAACACATTAGTATATGTCCTACCTTAAACATACACTGCATCCTGCCCGTGGGGCTACTCAAGGCCTGCCTTAGGGGTGCCTTACATGTAAGACAAGGGAAGGTTTAGGTCTGGCAAGTGGGCACACTTGCCAGGTCAAATTTTCAAATTTTCAGTTTAAAACTGCACACATAGATACTGCAGTGGCAGTTCTGAGCCATGCTAACAGGTCTCCCCATGTGGGTGGCACAACCAGTGCTGCAGGCCCACTAGTAGCATTTGCTTTACAGGCCCTGGGCACCTCTAGTACACTGTACTAGGGACTTACTAGCAAATCAAATATGCCAATCATGGAAAGTCAATTGCACATGCATTTTACATAGAAGCACTTGCACTTTAGCACTGGATAGCAGCGGTAAAGTACCCAGAGTATCAAAAACAGCAAAAACAGAGTCCAGCACACATCAACAACCTGGGAAACAGAGGCAACACATTAAGGGAGAGCATGCCAAGGATGCTAAGTCTAACAGATTTTATTCTAAAAGTCAAATAGTTTGGGACAAAGAAAGTCCATATGGGCCCAGTCACCATGGATATTTACATCTGTGGCACAGAGCCGAGGCAGCTGGAAACATTTGCTGTAAGACAAAGTCCATTTATTTTTTAAAAAGCCATATGGTTCACGTACCTCCCCTGCAGTGGTTTGTAGAACATACGATTGAACCTAGTCCAACCAACAAAGTCGAGCTT
Source organism: Pleurodeles waltl (assembly GCF_031143425.1). NCBI lineage: Eukaryota > Metazoa > Chordata > Amphibia > Caudata > Salamandridae > Pleurodeles > Pleurodeles waltl. The sequence continues at coordinate 733,238,449 of NC_090436.1, forward strand.
CCCCTCAATATATTGTGAGATAGAGCCAAACACTGCTAGAGCAGTGGTGTAATGTGTCTATAAGTACAATAACTGGTACTGGTTCCCCAAATCTATAAGGTTTTTTACAACCATTTATTGATATGCTTGTTTGCCCCATTTGCTCTCATTACATAAGCCCGAAGATGTTCTGAGATCTGAAGGTATGAGAATTCTCAATGAGTAGGGAGATTGACTTGCCCTAAGAGTATTTGCTGCATGTTTTAATTTGGCCAGCTAATAGAATTTTTTTGAATATATGACAACCCAGCCTGGCCCATTTTTAAATGACATTTGGCGATAAATGTAGCCCTGCTAATCTAGCGTTCTTCGAATGTATTTGGAGATGTGTCAAGGAAAAATTGTAGCATTCTTGAATTTGTGAGAACTTTTGGCCAATACATTAGGAGACTTATACTGAGATTTTTTAGGCAGTCTAGGTATTTTAAGGAATACTGGTAGTTGTGACCCTATGTACGCATGCATTTTCAGTAAGTAGACGCACCTCAATGCAATATTCTCTATAGCCACCCTATTTAACCAATCAAGACATGCTGCCTGGTAATATTTGTGCATATGTGAAAGTTCCAGCCCTCCATCATCAATTTAGCTGGAGAATAGCCAATTTTGTATGTGGTTTCTTGCCTTGCCCAAGAAATGTGTGTATCATTTGGCCAATTTCAGCAAAAACCTATTTTTAGCAGTGATCATAATGTTTGCGAAAATAAACGTGAGTAGAGGCAGGTTAGACATTTTGATAATCACGACCCATCCTACTATTGATAATGGTAGATGACGGCAGTTGGACAGGATGGAAGCTGCTTTCTTCAGAGTGGCTATAAAATTCAATTTATAGAGCTCTGCAAAGTGACGTGTCACACAGATGCCAAGATACCTAATAGTCCGAGTGTCTGAAAAGATTTCTTGCGTTTCTCTGGGCAAACCTTTTGGTTGACAATGGAGTGACAGACTTTTTGGGCTTGTTAATTTCATAGCCCCTGATATCTAGAAAGGGCTTGATTTTGGCCACGGTGTTCTTGATAAAGTGGTCCCCGCTAGAGAGAGAACATTATCATCTACAAAAAGTTTCATTTTTGGTGCTCCATCTACAGGTGGCCAGATTGCCAGATCTTGTCTAACTGCCAGTGCCAAGGGCTCCACAAAAAGGGAAAAGAGGACCACCAACATTGAACACTCCTGGTGTGTGCCTCTACGTATTAGGATGTGGCCCATTATCTGTGGGTTTATCATAATCCCAGCCTCAGCTCTTTTGTATAGGTAATGCAGTAGCCCAATTAATTTGGAGGGGAAACCAAAATGTGCCAGGATTGTAAACATAATCTCCCCCTGGACACGATTAAATGCTTATTCTGCATCTAACATCGTTATTGCAGCTTTGACCTTACTGGTTGAAAAATAGTGTATAGCTTGTGCCAGGCGTTGATATTGCAGGAAATAGACCAGCCCAACAAACACCTGTTTTGATCCCTGTTCATAACTGATGCTGCAGCAGGGGCATGATATAGGGCCATTATTTTGGCAAAAAGCATGTAGTCTGAGTTTAACAAACTAATCAGCTGATAAGAGCTTGGAGACTCAGGAGGCTTGTCTTTCTTCAGGAAGCTAACTACAACCACTCCGGTAAAGCCTTTGGGCATCTCGCTTCTATTTAAAAATTAATTGAATAGGGTGAGCAAAAGATCAGCTATTTGTGCGGCAAAAATCTTATAGAATCTGGACAGTATGCCATCACTACCACATGCTCTAGCACTGGGAAGACTTTTTATAGCGTCCATCATCTCAACCCATGTAATAGGGTTAATAATGCTTTCCTGTAAGTCATTTTCGAATACTGGAAATCTGACTGAATTGAGATATGTGTTAACACAGTTGAGTGGGTGAAAGTCACTGTGGAGTACAAATCATCATAATATTCTGCAAAGACTTGACCTATTTGTTCATATTGGTTGTTGCCAATCTATTTTTAGGATCAAATATAGCTCAAATGATCCCCTGGTTGCGCTGTTTTTAAGTTGAACATGCTAGGAGGCACCCAGAATGTTCACTTTCCTTATAAACTCTCTGGAAACAGGTCTTTAGACTAATAATGACATGTAAAACAAAAAAATATTTTACCTCTTGATTAGCTTTTGTTAGTCTGGTGTGAGATTGGGCTGTTTTTACCCTGTTATCCACCCTCCTAGCCTGACCTAACACCTGTTAAAGCCCATCAATTTCTTCGCGTCTTACTCTATTTTGCCAAGCTGCATAGGTGATGCTTGTCTTGTATGTATGCCTTACATGTGTCGTAGTTTGACTCTTGCTCTAGGCAAGACTGCTGGTTTAAGGATGGCAGTACGTTTGAAGGTGACTATGCCAGTCGTACAAGTCAAAACTGTCGTCCAACCCTCCCAGCTCACAAGCAGCACCTCACCAAAAACCCAAACAGTAAAAGGTGATTTGTGGCAGCCTTTACGCATGAACTCAAGAGTGTGACATCTCAGGGTGTGTCGTGGTTAAACGGAGATTACCCTTTTCTCACATAAACACCATGTCTCAGTCAAACACAGGAAATGAAGAAGATGCAATAAAGTTTCAATAGGTTTTATTTAGCAAAACTGCAATTTGCAATAAGTTGAATGGGCTGCAATGATTAGGATAATAAACAGCGCAAGAAATAGAATGGTAAAGACAAGAGTCATTAATACAAAGACCCCTACCATCTTGCAATAACATGAAATGACATGAGATGTGAAATATGTCCTAATACCGTAGCATAATGTGCCTAACTTCTAACCTAAAATAGAGCTTAGGTATGGTAAACCTAATATGCCAATGCCTTGTCCACGCGAAGACCCCCAAACCCTCATTACCATGGAATGAGGTCTCTAGCTCAGACTCCGTAGGGACACGAAGACTGGGTCAGCGTCAAGGCGATGTGCAACATCAATGGCTTGGGACGGTAATTTATATAAAAAATTCCCTTGAAAGCATGAAGACGGAAAGTACCTAATGTGAACACCTACAGTTTGTTTATCTTTGTTGCTTGATATTGATGTCTTAGCGCAGTGGCACTGATAATGCAAAACTAAAACATGGGCCTAACTAAAAACAAGGCAGCCATCTTAAGATTTAGTTAAATAAATGCACTAAAACCGAGCAAGCTACGTAGGGTAAAAGTCACTAGGATACGGGGCACGAGTCTGCAAGCCAAAGGCTAAGCTAACTCCTGTATCCCCTTAAAACAGACTAGGATTCACTCACAGAACCCTGGTTTGTTTGTAAGAACTCTGTTAGTGCCACTCGCATATTGGCAACCCATCCCTCTTGAGTCAGCAAGGATCTATTTAGGGTCCATCGTGTCGCCCCCTTCATTGTACTACTGGATTTAAGATCTACATATGGGGCTGAATGATCAGAAAAGGGATTTGACAGAATACCGGATCCTGTTTTACCCCAGCTACGAGGTACCAAAAAGTAATCAATGCGAGGTGCAGTATGGAAACATTTAGAAAAACATGTAAATTCCCACACTGTGGGGTAACCCGTTCTTCAAGGATCTATCAAGGCAAGATCCTGTTTAATTGTGCCAATTTTCTTACTGATTTTGGTTTGTTCTGTACTTTGCTCTGCCAGGAGCAATCCCAAGTGGTTTCTTGTATGAGATTAAAGTTCCTTCCAATTAGGATTAATCCAGTCAGAAGAAGTAAAAGACCACACATTTCCTGAAGTGATGCTGCCTCATCTTCTACGAGACCATAAAAACTAATGGATAGTTGTGCTATTAGTTCATATACACACCAAAATCCATTGAGCTTTAGGATCATGCACCACACATGATACTTCCCCGTGAACTTTTGGGTAAGTAAAATACTGATCACCCTAATTGCCGCATTTGTGCATATGAAAAAAGCCTAAACAGTTTCAACCCTGATGTCTACACTCTCAGTACAGACTCTTGTAAGGTGGATGAATGACCTGAGGTGTGTTGCTTATAGATTTACACAACGTTTTATCCTACAAAAGAAGGTACCAGTGATGTTTAAGAATTTGGAAATTTTTTGAACTTTGTGTACTAAATTTGGTGATTAAAAAAAATGGCTTTATCACAACTATGCTTACAAAACCTACAGACCAGTAAGGGTTCACAGGAAATGTTCATAATACTATTCTTAACCTTGGATAGTACATGGTCTTTGTAATACCTCTGGGGAAATTGTTGTCCAAGTGAGACCAGTTCCTGAGTGAAGATTTGATCATCACTGCAGTTTTGGCATATCCTCATACTGGTTTTCTACAAAGCTAGGATTTACTACATTAACTTCTATTGCCTTAACGCTACTGCTATGATTAGAGCATAGGAGGATGTTACATATTTCTTGATACCCTTGTCAGGATTCTAGGTACCATTTTTCCCTACCTGTGTTAGGAGCTTGGTTGATTGATAAATCACCTCGTCGGTTTTGGATTGCCATTTCACTTTAATATCTTCTTTCTTATCCCCTCCGTATTATGACACTCTATACATTTAATTCTTTTGTTGGCGCATATTTTTCTACCAGTTTAACACACGTCCTGCCCCAGACACTATGTCAGTGCACCACAATTCAGGGAAGGTCGTCGTAGGGAGTGGTGGGGAGGATGGGGAGGGAAGGACCACATGGGGGGTGAAATGGGGGTGGTTTCTCCCAGACACCTACATCTGGAGGGTTTCAGGTTCATGGAGTGTGAGGTGGTTCAAGGGGGGTGGTGAGACACAGGGTGGGGGAGAACATAGGTTAAAAATAGATAACCAGAGTAAAGCACGCTGTAGCACTAAAGGCCCCATCAGGTTGAAAGCTTATCCAATGCTCGGGAGAGGAAGGCAGGGTGATGTTGCCAATTTTGTGTAACTATCTTTGGGCAGAGAGGGAGAATCAGTTGGGATAGATCAGCATGGCTAAGCAAGGTCTAACAGAAAAAGTGTTCAGGGTTATATTAATCACCCAAAAAAACGTAAGTCCATCGTGTCATGGCTTAAATCAACAGCAGCACAAGTAATTTTTCTGCAGGAAACATACTTAAAGATAACTGCAAAACAACCATCTCTGCCCAAATTTATATCACAGGCTTTTTTCGCATCCATTTGCAACTGATTTGACATTTTCCTTGGTGCTCGAAATGAGCCTCATAAGAGGTCTGTGACCAAACTACCTTGAAAGGAAGAAAACTCCTTAATGTGTCCCAAATCCAATGCATTGACATCGCCAACAAAGTTAAGCAATTGGTCAGTCCTGAAGTGCGAAAACCCCACCTGCATGACCTAACAACATCCAAAATTACCTTTTAATGCTCTTCAAGGCTGAATAGAAAGATTTAGATACATTTTTACAATCAACTATTACCTTAACTTCCCTATCTATTAACAATCCCCTGCAACACACTAACTTTACTTAGTTCAAACCTTTGGGAAAAAAAGGATTTGCCTAAATGTATTTTTCTTTTATACTCAATGCATACAACTTGATAGTGAAACCCTCTGTAGTGTCAGGCTTTAGGTAGGTTTTTTGAACGTTTGTTGAGATTATCACAAGCATAGTAAAGGCATTCCTCTGTGCACAGATCTTTGAAATATGTCATTATCTTCCCATCCTCACAAACTTTCATCTAATAATCTTCAACCTGACCCACTCAAGTATAATATGGACAAGAAGAGATGGAGAGAGAGATAATAGGAGAGAAAGTGAAAGAGAACAGACAAGAGTGAGAGTAAAGGTACCTCTGTCTCCTACAGGATCTCAATTTGGGCTTCAGTTGAGTGATTCCTTGTATTCAACAAAAACTCGGATAATCTAATAAAATAGTACTAGATAAAATCCATTATAGAAGAAAATGTTGCTCTCATGGTTACCACTTCAACCACATCTCTTGGCTTCGTCCTAAATTAAAACCTCTACATTTACTTCTACTTCTAACCAATGGACAATTCAGCCAAGCTACATCTAAAGGACTACAACAACTGAGACACCTATTATAAGTACAGAACTCAAAATGAAAGTTGGGCCACTAATAATACGGGTTCTAGGACAATGTACCTGCACCATTCATTGGCCTCATAAAAACATGTGACTACTCTATAAACAATGTTACAGCTCGATTCCTGAGAAAAATCAATGAAATCCAACTATATCACCCCAGCTGTTGCACCCGAAAAAAACATTGAGACTGCGGTTGCAATTAAAAGCATTGACAATTAACAAGCCTAAATACCTAACGCAGAATATAGGACCTTCAGGTGACTTTCAGAAGCACAGATCACCTCACTCTTGAAACAACACATTTCAAGAAAAAGAGCACACTTGGCTAGGTCTAGCAATGCACCAAGTACATATTGAAGTCACTACAAGCCAAAATCAAAAATGCACTTTCCTTTCTAATCTTCAAAATAAAAACTCTACAAAATATGCTCATACTTAGATACCTGAAGGTCTGTAATTCATTAGTTCGTCTAAACATAGGTTGTCAGAATAGTCCTAGACCCATTTTCCGAACATCTGTAACACCTGTTACTGTTCTTGATACCCATACCTGACTAGTTCACTGCGACTTTAGCATGTTAATAGGGCAAATCTTTGCTCCATTTTGCCTATTGACCTACTTGAGCATAAGTATATCCTCGATTCGCTATTTGACTATTTTTGTATATTCTATAAGTGATCAGATAATGTACTAAGATCAGGTATATGCTTATAAACATTTTGCGTCCTCTGATGCCCTGTTGGGTAGTTAGCCCTCTATAAAACACTGTAAATAAAGGAAATAAATTAACACATAAATCTTACCAACCCAGCTGTACTCATTTTCGAGCCCTAAAAAGAATGAAACGTTTAGTCAACCTTCTATGAATTAAATCTGAGACATGCATGTTTATGGGATCTCTTCTGTATATTAACCCATTGAAGAATGTCTTTAAAGATGCTGTTTATTTGATCGATTTTCAGAGCGCCGAAAAGCAGGACGCATCTCGCAATCTTATCTTTTGCTGCAAAGATGACAGGTCATGATACTTAAGGCAGGTCACGATACTTAAGGCAGGTCATGATACTTAAAGGCATTACTAATTTTGGGGGAATACCATGAAGGTTCATTAGTCGAGGGAAAAGCAAGTCCATGTTTACTCATCGAAGGTGTTTTGGGGATCCTTAGTAGAAGCACTGCTTTGAATGTTCCATCAAAACACATTCGTGATCTGTTGGCTCTCTGTGGTAATACCATGGAGTGCTTTACTATTGGTCATTTAAAAAAAGCTTGCATAGATCTCTAAATTTACGCACTAGAAATCTGCCTCCCACTGACCCACATCTTTGATCGAACAAATTCCTCTTTTGTCTCATTTCTCTTTGGCCTGGACCTCTGCCCTTGGTTATGGAGCTGGTGGCACCATCCGGCTAGTCTGTGGCCATAGTATGAGAATATACTCAGTGATAATCTGTTTTTCCACCAGGTTAATGACTGATATGAACCACTGGATTTTAGAATGTTACAATTTGAGGGCCCATACAGCAGCATTTAGCGCGACTTAAAGTATATATCAGAATAAATAACCATATTGATACACAAAATTGGACAATGATTGTCCCCACCGGATGGGGAGGATGCTGTAGGTTCTCAAGAGTAATCTGGTTAATTCGAATTTGTTTGAATTTATGTAAAATAGACCGGTTAATTCGTATTTGTTTTAATGTATGTTTTTTAACAACTTCAACCTACAGCTCTTGCTCACAGCTTGGCTTTCTGCATTGACATAGTGGGGGTTAACACAGTCTGGGTGTGACTGCATCATCAGCGGCATGAATCACCGACCTGCGACTGCTTTTATGCTTGAAAGAGGAATATTGTCTATTCAAAATGTGCTTGATAAATAGTGAATCATGGGGTAAAAATAAATGCGTGTAAAGAAATCCTACGATAACATTTCTGTGGATGTACAAGGTGTTCCGCGTTTACAAGTGAAAGGAGCTGTCAAAACAAATTTAAATTGTGTGCACCTATCAAAATAGGTGCGATTGAATCTTGTAGTTTTCCACTCTTTTAGTCATCAATGTATCACCACGTTAGTTGTTTCCTACAAAAAGAGAACATGGTAAATAGGATTTGCATATATTTCTAAAATATGCATCGCAAGGACGTTTAATACTTTAAAAATGGTTTTAATATATATACATTGATCCGGTAGGGCAACATGCTATACAATGAGACATAAAGACATACTTTATTTATCTTGCTAAACCCGATTGCGAGTTTGCGATTGAATCTGGATTCCAAATTCAGACAAAATCTACATCTGTGTTTTCCTGGCTTCATGGGTTTTGCAGGTGGGACTTTCGCATCATTTTGAACAAGGCTGCTCAGAATATATATTTCTCCTCTAAGTAGTCTCATACGACATTTGAATGCCAGATAGACCCCTGTGTTAAATATTTAGCCCCTGTTACATTCCTTAGGGGCAGATTTACTTTGAGTTCATTCAAGACAGTGCAGTAAGGCAAGTTACAGTGCTGCGTTGCGTAAATAGGAGAGAGCTGAAAAGTGCCATATCTACTTAGATATGACACTTTTCATCTCTCTCTCTTTAATGGTGCACTTGAGGCTGACTAGCGCCAACAGAACACCCACACTGCGGGCAGGATTGGGTTTTTTTCAGAATGGGACACCTTCCTGCACAAAAACAACTGAAAAATAAAGAAAGAAAAAGGTTGTTCCCCGTCATGGCTTTCTGTTGTTGTAGGTGTTCCAATTTCTCTTAATTTCAAATTTGCAAACCTTAGTAAATCTGAAAATGAGTGAAATCCATAGGTGGATGCAAGGTACCACCCATGCTCCATCCATGGAACGCCTACCTCTAAGAAATATAACGCATACCAGTAGAAGCTACTGCTTTGTATTACATTTCATTACAAAGCCACACAATGGCAAGCAAATCAGGCCTTGGAAGCCTTTGTAAGTTCCAAATAAACCTCTGTGTTGCCCTGCATCATCTTGCGTGACGCAGAGGCGACTCAAAGTCTAAGCAAATCTACTCCTAAATTTGTGTACCTCTGAACAGGGAAACCATGTGCTGCTACCATGTTATCCCCTATTCTGATTTGGGTGACTTCAAATAATGCTTAATACTGTAATCATAAACACCTTTACTCGTGTTAACAGTACCTCAATGCTTGCAGAATTACTGTGGGAAACAACCCGTAACTCTTAATGAGGCTCATAATACAATTGTCTCACTTCCTGGCATAAACCACCTCCATATACATTTACGCAACTCAAAGGTCACAAATGTAGTGATAAAGCATGAATATTGAGTGAATAACATACCACCTTGATCTTCACCCCATGGTTATTCTCTGTATTTATTTATTCTTTTAGCTACGATCACATAGCTTTTCAATTAACTTGTGATTTGTGTGCTTAAAAAGACTTTGATTTATAGGAATTAGAAGACCTTGATTTTTAATGACTCATTTTCAAATATATACATAACGAGATACATTTATGTGTAGGTAATACAACAACAGACTGATAACAGAAACAGTTCAACTAATACAATCTGTGAGTGTTGAGCTCTGTGCCAAATTATAATGTCAATATACGAGTATGAAGGCAGAACCATTAAAGCTAATATGTTTTTTTTAACTGTAGAAAATGTGAAAGATGGTCATGACAGATGGGGTGCATGTGTACAAGTGAAATTTGAAGGGCTGATTCACAAAAAACAGCGGTACATGCCTCTGATTTGTGAATTCACACTACTCTAAACGCTCGCCAGGGGATTGTTCACACAACGGAAATCCTTTGCAGTAAACAGAAAAAATGTCTTTCTATTTTTTCAATGGGGAATAAAATAAATTGTATTTATTGTAGAACCCCATCTTTTCCACTTCATAAAAAATTGGAATGTTCCCATTTCTTTCAAACCCTAAAAAGAGAATCATTATGGATCTTTGTATGAGGAATTTTCCATTGTAGGAAAGGACCTGCAAAATGTTAGTGAACAACCATAAACCTGTTCGATTTTTGGTCTTTATAGACTTTTGGCTAGAAAACTCTCCCAGATTGCCCCCTTTCATGTCCTTGCTCAAAATGTTACTTTAATGGAAAATCTGCACAATTGACAGATTGCCCACAGGAGTAAATGCGATCTGCAGGTGGGAAGGTGCCCTGACTGTGATGCTGTGTATCCGTATGGAGGGAGTCTGGCTGGTAGATACATTTTTGCCAAGGTAGTGTTCTGTTATATGTCCATTGTAGGTATGTCAAACACACACATTCTGCCATTGGCACTGCCTTTCAGTGTTAGGGGCAACTGGATTCATGACAGATGTCTTATTCGGCTTCTGAACAGCTTGCATCAGTGGTCTACTGATAATCTGATCAAAATATAGAAATTGCATTCATTTTTTATGTGACCGTGCATACTTATTAGGAATTCTGTGACCTTCCTTGTTTTATTGATGAGACAATAGGGTTTTACCAAACGGCTCAAATCCCTGCCTGGTAAACCCACTGCCTGGCATGGAATCTGTGGTGGTTGTGATACCCTAAGAATTATCAATTAACTATTTGTCATTTGTGTGTTAATGCATTCTATTTTAGGTTAGGGTGTGCCCTGTCATGATGGCAAATGCTGCTGTGAGCACAGCAAAATCTACCTAGATGGCACATATGCTGTGTTGGGTGAATCTGACATGTGATACCTAAATCGTACTATTGGTTGATATGTGTCACATGTATTGGAGAAGTGTATTATTGTGAACAAAATAGAAGCCCTCTATATGGCATACATGGTTATGTTGGCTGTGTATAACATGAGCATCCCAACAAAACGTGTATGACTATTGCATAGTCTGTCATTGGGGGTTCATAATGTTTTGCCTCACTTTGTCAGTACAAATGAGGCCCAATAATTATGCTTTGGATTATCTTATGTATTGTTCAGGCTGCTATAAAAGTATATTATATATGAAAAACAAAAATTGGGTGTTTTTTGCCTGTGAAGATTTTAAGATTTTCAGACATGTTTTAGCACAGACTATGGGCCATGTAACATGTAGATCCTTTTCCCTTTTCTATTCTGTATCCTTTTTTTCTCCGCCCTCATTAGAGATTTGAAGCATTTTTAAAGCTTAGAAGCTGTGGAATAAAAGTCAACATTTCTCAAATCTTGCCATTTACGTAGTGCTTGACTCAGTATCTGAGAGACTAATATATCCAATACATACTCTGTTAATCAAATCACAAAATTTCTTTTTATATGATGGAAATGTAAAAATATGTTGAGCCACAGAAAAAGAGTATTGTATCATTCATGATAAGATGATCATCAAAAGATATATATTTGTCTCTCCAAAATCTTTATTTTTTAATATATTCAAATTAATTAAAAAACTATTGCATAATTAATAAATATCATTGCAAGCAATATTAAAATGTATCTGAAAATGTATATACTTTTTTGATTGGCCCAATACAATGCATGATAACCTAAAAAAGAGAATAAAAAAGCTCAGTCAAGATACAATATATAGGCCCTCATTACAACCCTGACGGTCGGTGTTAAAGCGGCGGTAACACCGTCAACAGGCCGGCAGTAAAAAAAATGAGATCACGACCACGGCGGAAACCGCCAACATAGACAGCCACTTTAACACTCCAACTAACACGGCGTAGCAACAAACACCGCAGCGGTCACTGCTAACAGACAGGCGGAAGGCAATGTACCGCCCACACTATTATGAGAGGCCAATCCGCCAGCTTTTCCGGGGAGGTACCAACGCCATCAAAAGCACGGCGGAAACAGTACATCGAAGGAGAACCACTCACCTTTCAATGCTCCACGAAGAACAAGGACGCCATGGAGCCCAAATTGCAGATCCTCCCCATGTTGGTGTATCTTCTCATACACCACAAAGTAGAAAGAAGGCGGCGGTGGCGACGGTGACGATGGTGAGTACTACACCTAGCACACAGGGGAGGGGATGAGGGAAAAGAGAGTGACATACACACACGGCACGCAGCACCCCCACCCTCACCCACAAAAACATACACACAAACACATCCAACAACAATACTGATACACCCCGTCACCCATTTTAAGAACGCAAGGATAAAAGGAAATTAGTCTAACCAGTGTTATATTGGAACATAAAGATATAGCAGTAGAATTTAAATAAACTGTATATACAATATTTATTATATACACAAGGCCGTACACTGTCCCTTGTAAATGTCCAGTGGTTCAAAAAAGCATGGGCGATGCCCACACATGACACCTGTCTCAAAACTGAGAGAACACTGCAGGAGCATCAGGTCGAAAAAAACACAGGCACCTCAGAGGGAAGGGAAGGGGGGGGCACCTCAGCCGGAAGATGGTACGACGCCACTGCCCCTTGAGGGGCCTCCATGCCCACTGCTTGGTCCTGGGGAGTGCAAAGCCACAGTTTCTCAAGTCTCTCAAGTGGGTGGGTTGCCCACTGCTTGCTCCTGGGGAGTGCAGAGTCACAGTCTCTCAAGTCTCTCAAGTGGGTGGTTTTCCCACTGCCTGGTCCTTCGGAGTGCAAAGCCACAGTCTTTCAAGTCGGTGACATGTTCCACAGGTTTTGGAGCAGGCATTGTGCCCAGAGTGCTTCATCCTGCCAAGGATAGGGGGAGTGATGCATCTATCCACTGGTTCTGGAGGGGGCATTGTGCTCAGAGTGCTTCATCCTGCCAAGGATAGGGGGAGTGGATGCATCTATCCACTGGTTCTGGAGGGAGATTGTGCCCAGTGATGCTGCACCTGGGGTGTGGCAGTTACCCTCCTTTCACCTGGGTGTCTGGGCCACGAGATGTACATGGAACAGATAGCATGATACTCCATGGAGGCAGAGCCACACTCCATCCTGCAGCGACTTAGGCTGCCAACTGCTGCTCGTGCCAGTGCTGATGCCTCAAGTGGCGTGTCCAGGGTCCAGGACACCACGTGCAGCCTCGGATGGCTGCCCACTGGTGATGCTGCTGATGGCCGATATAGTGGTACCGGCTGGGCACGTGGCGGTGCAGATGGTGGAACAGGTGGCGTGGGTGCTGCGGTGGCTGCGTCTGTGGGTGCGGTGGAGATGCTGCCAGTGCTGGCTGTGGTGCAGGTGTCTGTTGTGGTGGAGGGAGACACCATACCCTCTCCGGCAGCCTCGGATGGCTGATTCTTGGGTGGGATGCTGCTGACTGATGTTGTGGCAGCGGCGGTGCAGGTGGCGGTGCAGATGGCGGTACAGGTGGCTGTGCAGGTGGCAGTGGTACAGGTCACTGGCATGCCTGAGGAAATGGTGGTCACCAGCCCCTCACCAGGAAGCATCGTGCCTTGAGGTGACTTGTCCTTTGTCCTGTGTCGCTTCCCCACCTTGGCAGTCACTGCTGGGACCTTGGCACTGTCCTCTCTGTGTTTGGCTGCGGCCTTGCTGGTTTGGTGGTGAGACTTTCCCATGCTGGAAGCTGGCCCCTTTTTTACCTTGGCAGGTGGCGGAATCGGGTGGTCCTTCACATCTGTAGGTGGCACACTGGCAGCTCTGATGGGTGCCCCCTTCAATCCACCCGCACGGATCACAGCAGACACAGATGTGGTGGCTGAGGTGATGGGCTGGGATCTAGACATCCTGGCCCTAGGGGACGGCCGGGGGGGGAGGTGTAGGGAAGAGGTTCAAGTTAGCTAGGAAAAGTTGTTTAGACACACTGGGACGGGAAGATGGAGGGGTGTGCGAGTGGAGGAAGAGTTAGTGGTTGTAGGAGGTGTACGTCTGCTGAGTTTGGGTGAAGGTGCATGGGCTGGAGGCTGTTGTGAGGTGGATGGCTGTTGAGTGGGTGTCTGCCTGTGTTTGTGTACTTTGGGGGGAGGGCTCACAGACACACTGGAAGAGGACACAGGGGACGTGTGAATGGTAGTGGGGTGGTGATTGCACGTGAGCAGTTTGTTGTGATGGGCATGCTGGGGATGGAGGCAGTGGCTGGTGATGTAGTGCATGCAGGTGTGAGTGGAGACGAGACTGGGAAGGAGGTGGACGACGTGGAGGAGTGGGACACAGTGGAGGAAGTGGATGTTGGCATGTGTGCATGGATATGGTGCTTGTGTGAGTGCCTGTGTGATGTGTGGTGCTTAGGTTTTCCTGAGCCACTTTTGTGTGTTGATGTGTGTGCATGCTGGTCTGAAGGTGTGCTTGGGATAGGCTGAGGTAGAGGGGGTTGGGTCTAGGTAGTGGAAGTTGGAGGGGGAGGCTGGACACAGGGACAATGGCGGCCATCAGTGCTGAGGCCAGAGCCTGAAATTCTCTCTGTTGGGTCACCACACCAGAATGAATGCCCTCCAGGTATGCATTTGTTTGCTGCAAATGCCTCTCGACACCCTGGATGGCATTCAAAATGGTTGACTGCCCAACAGTGAGGGATCTCAGGAGGTCAATAGCCTCCTCACTGAGGGCAGCAGGGCTGACTGGGGCAGGGCCTGAGGTGCCTGGGGCGAAGGAGATGCCCACCCTCCTGGGTGAGCGGGCATGGGAAACACGCTGAGGGGCTGCTGGGAGGGTTGTGCTGGTAGGGGGGTGGCGGCTGTACCTATTGTTGGGGTGGGCACAGAGGTGTCCACAACCACCAAGGAGCTTCCATCAGAGAAGGAGTCGCTGTCGCTGGTATCCCCTCCTGTCCCCGTCGTGGAGCTCCCCTCACCCTCTGTCCCACTAGTGCCTTCACCCTCCGTGGATTCACCCTCCTGGGCCATGTGGGATGCAGCTCCCTCCATCACTGGTGCCTCTGCTCCTCCGCCAGATTATGCTAATGCACACAAGGACAGGATGACAAAACAAGAAGGGGGGGAAAGACAGAGGACACACGTGGTCAATGCCAGCAACACCAATAACGTTGGTGGACACAACACACACTGAGCTGCCCTATGGACTAGGCCTTGCCCAACCACCCAATATGGTAATCACCAGCCCATGGGGTACAATGCGTAACACCAGCACATACACACCTGACACCCACAGGACCGTGCACACTAGTAGCTGTCCAATTGTACCATTTGGGTAGGGGTGCTTCTGAGCCTGCAAACAAGGGACATACCCTGGCATGACTGCCCTGGCCTAGGGGCACCCACAGCCCCCACTCCCCACCCAGATACTTCCTAAACCATGCAGAGTCAGCTTTATGACACTGTACTCACCCCCTTGTGGCTGCTGTGATGCCCTCGAGCGCCCATCCAACTCCGGATAGGCCACCGCCAGGATGCGGAACATCAGGGGGGTCATGGTGCGACGGGAACCACTTCCATGTTGGGAGGCCAGCCCCAGCTGGGCCTCCGCCGTCTTCTTGCTCCAGCGGCACAGGTCCTCCCATCTCTTGCGGCATTGGATGCTCCGTCTGTGATAGACCCCCAGGGTCCGCACTTCCTTGGCAATGGCATGGTAAATACCCTTCTTCTGGTGGGCGCTGGCCTAGAGGAAAGGTACAGGAGGAAAGGAAATTACCATCCAGACCATCATACTCATTGCCCACCAGTTCTCACCCATGCCCTGACGCACATACACTGACCATCCTCACATGCATCACTCAGCCCACCCCCCAACATGTGGCTTACATCCCATTGCCCAAGCATCATGCTCACAGTGTACTCACCTGTTTGTCTGGAGGGCCATAGTGTAGCGTGTACTGGGGGAGGACCCCATCCACCAGTTTGTCCAACTGCTCCGCAGTGAAGGCAGGGGCCCTTTCCCCAGACACTGTAGCCATTGTCGCTTCCAGACTGAGATCACAGCAGCTCTTGCAGTGTAGGTCCTCTCCTGTTGATGGTCAGGTATCAAGTGAGTGAACAGTTAGAAAATGTCGGTCACATCCGCGGCGGTGCCATTGGCTCCTGGAACCCATAGGGCCCAATAATAACCAATGCGGAGTTGCGAGGCGGTCTTCGACCGCCTACCACGACGCTGCACAACGCCAGCGCAGTTACCTAATTTCCCATTGTCCCTCCTCACAAGTCAAGCAGATGCCATTTCAGGGGTGCACATGGCATGGCACCTAAGTGCGTCACAGCACATATTGGCACTTATACGGACTCACGATTTCACACATAGATTCTCTAACATGACTTCTGACACAGTTGTGCTACCAATGTGGTAAATTACCCTCTGCTCACCGTTCTCCTCCATAGGCAACAACCGTTGGGGCAGATGATGAGATGGCGGCATCCTCTGGTGTACAGACCCCTGGTGGACCTGTCGACAATGGAGGACAGACACATTATAATCACATACAGACTTGATCGTGCCACAATCCAAGAACTCCGTGCCCAATTGGAGCCAGACCTGATGTCAGCTATCCGCCAACCCACAGGTATCCCCCCCTCTAGCGCAGGTCCTGTCAGTGCTCCATTTCCTAGCAAGTGGCTCCTTCCAAACTACAGTGGCCATGGCATCTGGGATGTCGCAGCCAATGTTTTCAAACGTGTTGAGCAGAGTGTTGTCTGCCCTTCTGAAACACATGCGCAGCTACATCGTGTTCCCCCAGGTGGATGATTTGGCCACAGTGAAAGCTGACTTCTATGCCCTGGGACATATCCCCAACATCATTGGTGCCACTGATGGTACACATGTAGCATTTGCCCCCTGCAGAAATGAACAAGTATACAGAAACAGAAAAAGCTACCATTCGATGAATGTGCAAATGGTGTGTTTGGCGGACCAGTACATCTCCCATGTGAATGCCAAGTATCCTGGCTCTGTGCATGACGCCTATATTTTGAGGAATAGCAGCATCCCATATGTGATCGGCCAACTCTAGAAGCACCGGGTGTGGCAAATAGGTGAGCCGAAGGTCCCCACACAGTATGAGTTGGTGTCTGAGTATGGGGTAGTCCCTAAGGGTTAGTGTGTGTCTAACAGGTATCCCTCAAAAGTTGCAGGTGACTCTGGTTACCCCAACCTCTCATGGCTACTGACCCCAGTGAGGAATGCCAGGACAAGGGAAGAGGAACGCTAGAATGAGGCACATGGGCGAACTAGGCGTATTATTGAGAGGACGTTCGGCCTCCTGAAGGCCAGATTCCGGTGCCTCCATCTAACATGTGGCTCCCTGTACTACTCACCAAAGAAGATGTGCCAGATCATCGAGGCATGCTGTATGTTGCGCAATCTGGCATTGAGACGCCAGGTGCCTTTTCTGCTGGAGGATGAGCCTGGTGGTGATCTTGTGGCAGCGCTGGAGCCTGTGGACAGTGAGGAAGAGGAGGCAGAGGAAGAAGATATTGACAACAGAACTAAAATCATCATTAAGCAATTCCAGTGACACACAGGTAAGAGACTGTAACTCCTCTTCACATTTCAGTATACTTTGGGACATTGCGCATGGCAGCCTCTTAACCACTGTCTATGGACACTGACTGTTCCCATTGGATTTCATTTTTTCAGATCTGTGTGCCCCATTCTGCCTTCTGCTATGTGTACTGCTGCCAATCATCTGTCATACACTGGCATGAGTAAATGAACATTTACATTAGAATTTGCTGCTAATGTTGTGCAAATACATTTGTGAAAGATCAGTCTGACTCCACATTGTTTTTTGATTAAAAGGTGTTTATTTAGGTGCAAATGGGTATAGGGGTATGTGCAAGGGGCTGGGCTGATGGTGGAGGAAGGTCCATGGTAGAGTCCAGTCTCCTGGTATCACAGGTGCGTTGTCCAAGGGGGCATAGGAAGGGGAGCAATGGCAGTTCAAGGTGGGCAGGGTAACAGAGTGGGACAGAAGGGTGACAATCAGGAGAGTCCTATTTCCTGGCGGGGGTCTTGGCAATGTTCTCTGTCTTCTGCTTGGATCACAGGGACCGTTTGAGGGGGTGGTTCTCCTTCTGCAGGGGGTGGGGTGCTGGTGGCCTCTTGGTCATGTGGCGGGGCCTCCTGTCCACTAGAGCCGGCAGAGGTGGAAGGCTATTCCTCGGTTTGGCTAGTGTCAGGGGCCCTTTGTTGAGCCACAGTCTCCCTCATAGTCTTGCCCATATCAGCCAGCACCCCTGCTATAGTGACCAGGATGGTTTATATTTTGGTGAGGTCATCCCTGATCCCCATGTAGTGTTCCTCCTGCAGCCGCTGGGTCTCCTGAAACTTGGCCAGTACCGTGCCCAAGGTCTCCTGGGAATGGTGGTATGCTCCCATGATGTTGGAGAGTGCCTCTTGGAGAGTGGGTTCCCTAGGCCTGTCCTCCCCCTGTCGCACAGCAGTCCTCCCAGCTTCCCTGTTGTCCTGTGCCTCTGTCCCCTGAACCGTGTGCCCACTGCCACTGACCCCATGTCCCTGATTGTCCTGGGTTAGTGGGGTTGCCTGGGGTCCCTGTAGTGGTGGACACACTGCTGATTGACGTGTCCTGGAGACAGTGGCATGGGCCCGCTGGGTAGGTGCTGTGCTGGTGTTTCCTGAGGGGAGAGGTTCTGTGATGGTTTGGGACTGTGGCAGGGGAACCGACTGTCCAGAGGTCCCAGATGGGCCAGGCTAGTCATCGTGATCCAGGCGTGCAGAGCTGCTGTCATCACTGTGGGCCTCTTCTGTGGGGGGACTGGACATAGCTGGAACCTCCTGTCCAGTGACGTTGGGTAGGGGTACTGTTGGGATGCAAATGCATTGTTATTGTATCTGTGTGTGCCATCTAGTGCAATGGGTGTGTTTCCCTGTATAAATGTGCTTGCACTGTCGCCTTGGCCTTGTGTGATTGCTGGTTACGTGGGCTGGGTGAGTCTATCTAGTGTGCATGCTGTGGTGATGTGTGTCCATACAGGTCTGTGATGGGTGTCCATGCATTGTTGTTGCATGGAGGGCTTGTATTGGGATGGGTGGGTTGTGCTAGTGGGGTATATGTGAGGTGTTGGAGTGATGGGGGTGAGGGTAGGGGTAGTAGTTTGTGATGACATGCAGGTAGGGTGTGGGGGATTTAGTAGTAAAGCTTTGACTTACCAGAGTCCAGTCCTCCTGCTACTCCTGTGAGGCCTTCAGGATGCATGATCGCCAAGACTTGCTCCTCCCATGTTGTTAGTTGTGGGGGAGGAGGTGGGGGTCCACCACCAGTCCTCTGTACAGCAAGCAATCTGGTGTCTAGATACCACGGAACACACCTTCCCCCGTAGGTCATTCCACCTCTTCCTGATATCATCCCTGGTTCTTGGATGCTGTCCCACGGAGTTGACCCTGTCGACGATTCTCCACCATAGTTCCATCTTCCTTGCAATGGATGTCTGCTGCACCTGTGACCCGAATAGCTGTGGCTCTAACCTGAAGAGTTCCTCCACCATGACCCTTAGCTCCTCCTCAGAAAACCTGGGGTGTCTTTGAGGTGCCAAGATGTGGTGTCGGTGATGTGTGAGGTGATGTGTGGGGTGCTGTGTTGTGATGTATTATGTGACGTGTGTGGCTGGTGTATGTTTTATGGTGTTCTGTGCCTCTGGGTGATGGTGTGGTCTTTGCTTTTCTCTCTCTGCTTGTTCTAATTTGTTTGTTGAAAGGGTTGTGGGTAATTTGGGTGTGTGTTTTATAGTGTTGTCGGTGTGGTGAGTGTATGTGTATCAGGTGTGTGAATTTTGAATTGTCCAATGTGGTTGTGTTTTGTAAGTGTGTGTGTATTTTGAGCACGGCAGTGTGTACCGCCAGTGAATTACCGCAGTTGTAAGACCGCTGCCGGGATTTGTGGGTCGTGATACTGTGGGCGTATTCCTGTTGGCGTGACAGTGTGGGTTTTGCTATCACCAGCTTATCACTGACCTTTGGTCTGGCAGACTTGTGTGGGTGTCTGTATAGTGGTGGATTTCTCAGTGTGGGTCATTATACCCGTAGCGGAATACCGCTGCGTTCACGGCATGTTGGTGGCCATCGGCACGGCGGTAAGCGGAATTTACCGCCACGGTTGTAATGAGAGTTATAATACTCAGTCCCCCTGTTAGACATTATTTGAAGGGCAGTGAGGTAACAATGCTGTGAGCAGTTTACATGACAAAGGAAGTAAGCCTTTTGTGCCTGCATCATCCATGTCATCTTGCTGCACCTCTATGTTGGTGCTGCTTAAAGCATTAATGACCAGCTTTATAGGACTGTGAAAGTGAGCTGGCTGGATTTCCCTCTCGAAAAGGTTTCAACTGCCAAATTATAGGTCAGATGGGTTACATTTCTGAACAGCAGTAGCAGGCAGTATTTCTGCAGCTCATTTACATTTGGGCAGATACAAATGCCATGAATTTAAGATTCCTGTGCTCACCCACTTGGCAGCATGATTTGGCCACCCTGGCTTTTATTCTGCCACAACGGAGGTCTGCTAAAGGATTCTGGCCGAAATGACACCCCATCTGTTCTCTGTTTCAATCAACGGTCATAGTAACTGCACATAATGCTAGACATGAGTTTGGATTATAAAGTGCAAGTGTTAAATTGAAACGCCATTTATTCCTTAGCATGCCAATGTCCTGCATAAGTGATAAAAGTTTGGCTTGTTTATTTGAAAAATTAGATACTAAATCACACAGGAATGTCTCATTCACATTCTCCACTGGATGCAGATCTCATAATACCAGCTCCAAATGAGATTTCCATATAGAGTTGCCTATGTTTACTATGGCTCAAAGGGTGTTCTGGAGGGATTTTAAATGTACCATTCTGACCTTGCTGCAATAAGAAAGGATGTTTTAAAGTTTAATGAGAAAGTTTATTGATAATTAATACAATATTCAAAAGATATAAATACATCTGATGACATGAGTAAATTATATACAATAAAAGTTCAATTTCATGAAAAGTACTTATTAAGAAACTCAGTAGATATATTAATGCTTTGAAATGTGAGTATATATGCATATATTAAATATATAGATATAGGAAGTTATAAACAATCTAAGTAAGTACAATAAAATGTAAAGGAAAACAATTCATGGTGGTCTAGAAACCTCTTCATTTCTAGGAAAATGATTACGTAAAGAATAAGTCAAAGAGTTTAGGTAATTTGTAACAGGCATCCAATAACATATCTCTTTTAATAGCAAAGGATAAGGGGGAAACATGAGCTCTACCCAACCTATGATTATAACATATACTATACCACCAAGTTTGAAAGGATAATTTAGAAGAGCCCTTCCAAATTTTCGTAATTTGTTGAAAAGCAACACCCCATAATACATCTAAGATTAAGAAATTACTTTTTGGATAACTGGACCATTCCTCTGCAAGGCTGCCCAAAAATATATTTGTAAAGCTTAAAGTAACTTGAGTGCTAAAAATAGTGTTATTTGATTCCATACTTTAACCCCAAATTGAAATGTATATGGACAATCAAAAAGCATATGTTTAAGATCTGAGTCCGGCCCACTACAAGACCAACAAGAGGACAGGAGATTAGAATTCATTATATGTAAAGATGATGGTGTGATTAATAACCTATTAAATATACAAAATAAAGTTTGAATTGCATTAGCTGCTCTTGAGGATTTCCGTATTTTAATCTACACCTTATTCCATAAAGAAGGTTTAAATGAAGCATCCATATCTTTCTCCCACTGTAACCCCTTCGCTGCCAGGCATTTCCCCCTCCTGTGCCGAGCCTTTTTTTGGCTATTTGGGGCAGTTCGTGCTTAGGCCCTCATAACTTTTCGTTCACATAAGCTACCCACGCCAAATTTGTGTCCTTTTTTTCCAACATCCTAGGGATTCTAGAGGTACCCAGCCTTTGTGGGTTCCCCAGAAGGAGACCAAGAAATTAGCCAAAATACAGTGAAAATTTAGTTTTTAAAAACAAAATGGGAAAAAAGGGCTGTAGAAGGCAGCTTGTGTTTTTTTCCCTAAAAAACGGCATCAACAAAGGGTTTGCGGTGGCAAGATTACCATCTTCCCAGCTTTCAGGAACAGGCAGACTTGAATTGGAAAAACCCATTTTCAATACAATTTTGACATTTTACTGGGACATGCCCCATTTTTACTATTTTTTGTGCTTTCAGTCTCCTTCCAGTTAGTGACCAAAATGGGTGAGAAACCAATGCTGGATCCCAGAAAGCTAAACATTTCTGAAAAGTAGACACAATTCTGAATTCAGCAAGGGGTCATTTGTGTAGATCCTACAGAAAATAACAGCTGAAATAAAAATATATTGAAATTGAGGTGAAAAAAACAGCCATTTTTCTCCACGTTTTACTCTGTAACTTTTTCCTGCTATGTCAGATTTTTTAAAGCAATATACCGTTACGTCAGCTGGACTCTTCTGGTTGCGGGGCTATATAGGGCTTGTAGGTTCATCAAGAACGCTAGGTACACAGAGCCAATAAATGAGCTGCACCTTGCAATGGGTTTTTATTCCATACCGGGTATACAGCAATTCATTTGCTGAAATATAAAAAGTGAAAAATAGTTATCAAGAAAACCTTTGTATTTCCAAAATGGCCACAAGATAAGGTGTTGAGAAGCAGTGGTTATTTGCACATCTCTGAATTCCGGGGTGCCCATACTAGCATGTGAATTACAGGGCATTTCTCAAATAGACGTCTTTTTTACACACTGCCTTACATTTGGAAGGAAAAAATGTAGAGAAAGACAAGGGGCAATAACACTTGTTTTGCTATTCTGTGTTTCCCCAAGCCTCCCGATAAAAATGGCACCTCACTTGTGTGGGTAGGCCTAGCGCCCACAAAAGGAAATGGCTCAAAACACAACGTGGACACATCAAATTTTTTCACAGAAAATAGAGGTGTTTTTGCAAAGTGCCTACCTGTGGATTTTGGCCTCTAGCTCAGCCGGCACCTGGGGAAACCTAGCAAACAAGTGCATTTTTGAAAACTAGACACCTAGGGGGATCCAAGATGGGGTAACTTGTGGGGATCTGATCAGGTTCTGTTACCCAGAATCCTTTGCAAACCTCAAAATTTGGCCCAAAAAACACTTTTTCCTCTAATTTCGGTGACAGAAAGTCCTGGAATCTGAGAGGAGCCACAAATTTCCTTCCACCCAGCGTTCCCCCAAGTCTCCTGATAAAAATGGTACCTCACTTGTCTGGGTAGGCCTAGCGCCCACGAAAAGAAATGCCCCAAGACACTATCTGGACACATCAAAATTGTCAAATACAAAACTACCTGTTTTTGCAGGGGGGCACGTGCGTTTTTGGTCCTTCGCTCAGCAGCCTTCTAGGGAAACCTACCAAACCCAGACATTTCTGAAAACTAGACACCAGAGGGAGTCCAGTGAGGTGTGACTTTCGTGGATCCCCCAATGTTTTCTTACACAGAATCCTCAGCAAACCTCAAATTTAGCAACAAAATCACATTTTTCCCACATTTCTGTGTGGGATCACTGCACTGGGACACATTTCATACCACCCAATGTTCCCCTCAGTCTCCCGGTAAAAATTATACCTCATTTGTGTAGGTGGGCCAAGTGCTTGTGAAAGGGAAGAGCCAAAAACATGTCGATATTGAGGGGGAAGAAAGAGGGTCCAAAACGGCAGTTCGCAAAAAAACATTTTTAAGCTGACAAGTGCAGCAGAATATTTATCGGTATAGATGAGACAATGCTGGGTGGTAGGAATTTTGTGGATTCCTGCAGATTCCGGAAGGTTCCATCACAAAAACATGGGAAAAATGTGTGATTTCCAGCAAAGTTGGAGGTTTGCAGGGGATTGTGGGTACAAGAATGGTGCAGGGTGCATGTGAAACACACCACCCTGGAATCACCCAGATGTTTAGTTTTCAGATGTGTCTAGGTCTTGTGGATTTTTCTACATGGCAGCGTCCCAAAGTCCATAAAGTGCAGCCCTCACCATTCCCAGTGGGACGATTTTGAGAGTAAGCCAAGTTCTCATGGCCCAAATGTAAAACTAAAACCCAAAATAATCAAATGTCTTCTTGCTTGCTGTGGGATAAGATGTTTTAGAGTGCGGGGGAGAGCTGAAAGACTGTTACCCCCTTCAGTTGAGGTGGGGGCGTAACCAGGCCCATACTGGTTGGTAGCCACCACACCAATATTTTAGTTTTTTTTAAATTCCCTGGCATCTAGTAGACTTTCTGCCCCCCCCGGGTGTGGATCAGGGGTAATTGCCCCATCTGCCCACTGGTGGGCAGAACAACTTTGGCCCCATTTATTTGGGGTGGTGGTATGGCCATACCCCGACCCTCTTATTTTTGGAAAAAAAACTTCCCTGGCCTCTGGTGGTTTTTCTGCCCTCCCTTGGGGCAGATGGGCCTTCCAAAAATGGGCCCATCTGCCCCCAATGGGGGGCAGATATGGCCAACCATAATGTGCCCCCATGGGGAGCGACCCTTACCCAAGGTAAACACATGCATACACACACACCAATCCCTGGTGCCTAAGTGGTTTCTACCCCCATGGGGGCAGATTGGCCTAACAGAAATTGGCCGATCTGCCCCCAAAGGGGGCAGAAATGGTCTAAATATAATTTGCCCTCCAGGGGAGCGACCCTTGCCTAATGGGTTGCTCCCTATCTCTAAAAAAAAAAAAAAAAAAAAAAAAAAACACAAACTAAATTAGTCCCGGCGCCTAGAGGTTTCTGCCCCCATGGCGGCAGATCGGCCTAATAACAATAGGCCGATCTGCCCCCAGGGGGGGTAGAAATGGCCTAAAATAAATTTTCCACCCCCACCCCCCGGGAGCGACCCTTGCCTACGGGGCGCTCCCCCAACGTGACATTGGTGCAAGAAAAAGATCCCCAGTGCCTAGTGGTTTCTGCCCCCCTTAAAAAAAATTGCCCCTCCAGGGGAGCGACCCTTGCCTAAGGGGTCGCTCACCATCTGTAAAACAACAACAACAAAAAATCCCCGGTGCATAGTGCTTTCTGCCCCCCTTGGGGGCTGATCAGCCTAATTAAAATAGGCTGATCTGACCCCCAGGGGGCAGAAATGGCCTAAAATAAATTTGCCCCCCAGGGGAACGACCCTTGCCTAAGGGGTCGCTCCCCTTGCGTGAAATTCACAAAGAAAAAAAAAACCTCCCTGGTGTTTAGTGGTTCCTGGCCCCCTTGGGGGCAGATTGGCCTCATAAAAATAGTCCAATCTGCCCCCAAGGGGGGCAGAAATGGCCTAAATATAATTTGGCCCCTAGGGGAGCGACCCTTGCCCAGGGGTCGCTCCCTCATGCCAATTTCCTAAAAAAAATAAATCCCTGGTGTCTAGTGGGCGTTTTAGGAGCTGGATTGCTTGCTTGGATCCTCTCCGGCCTCCTCCACGTGATCGGAAGAGAAATGCAAAGCATTTCTCTTCCGATCGCGCTGGAAGCTGAGCTGGGAGGAGCGCGATGGGAGGAGGCCTCTGTGATTGTCAGCGCGCGATTGCGTGCTGACATCACGGGGGTGAGGGGGTGGGGGGGTCAGGGTAGAAGGGGAAGGGCTTCCCCTTCCATCCCTTCCTTGGGGGGTGGGAGGGAAACCCCACAGAGGGAGCGCTAGCGCTCCATCTGGGTTCTGTGCCCAGGACTTAATGGTTACGTCCTGGGCACACAAGCACTGTGCCTCAGGACGTAACCATTACGTCCTGGGCACAGAAGGGGGTAATTCTATTGCGGATTTAGGTATGACATCAGGAAGAGCTGTAACTGTTTGATAAATATGGGAAACCAATGAAGACTGTAATAGCAGATTCTTAATTGGAGAAGGTCGGACAAAAGGTGCTTGCTGAACTGGAAAGAATTGATATGAACTATTCATGACATGTATTCATGCCATTTTAAGAGAGTCTAATCTACCCCACCAAGGTAAAAATGAAGGATTCCATTTAGATATCAGAGAATCAAGAGTAGAAAATAGTTGCAAAAAATTACAGGAAATTGTATCTTTAAAGCAAGGTTTAAACCAAAGACCTAAGTATTTCATTTTATCATTGTTCCAGTGAAAATTTGAAGATTTAAAATCTTCAGGAAGACAGAATTTATTTAAAGGAAATATTTCACACTTATCTTTGTTTACCTTATACCCTGAAATGGAAACAAAATTCTCTACTTCGAATAGGAAAGTAGGAAGTGAAGATTTTGGATTTGATATAAAAAGTAAGAAATCATCAGCATGAGCTGAAAATGTTATCTGCCTTTCCCCATATTGGAAACCATGTAAATTTGGATTAGCTTTAGGTTTCAATAAAAAGGGTTCCAAAGCAAGAACAAATAAAAGCGGTGACAACGGATATCCCTAACGAACTCCTCTATGAAGTGAGAACGAGAGAGAGATGAGACCATTTAGAAAAATAGCAGCTTTAGGAGAGGAATAAAATAATAAGATTAGATTTATGAATTTAGTTCCAAAGCCAAACCATGAAAGCTTTGACAAAAGAAAGAGCCAATTAACACGATTGGAAGCTTATTCAGCATCTAGCGCAATAGCAGATAGAGAGTCTTTATACACCACAGACTTACTTAAAATATATAAAAATAATCTTGCGTTGGCAGATAATAAAAGTCCTTTAATAAAACCAGACTGCTCTTTACCAATTAATTTAGGAAGAATCAGTTCCAAACGCATAGCAATATTTTAGTAAAAATGTTATAATCCAAATTAACTAGAGAAATAGGTCTATAATTGTTACAAAACTTTGTTATCTTTTTGTTTAAGAGCTATTAAAGCATCTTGAAAGGAGCCGCCAGAGGATTTTGCATTGACAAAATAGGTAAAAAGTTTAAATAATCTTGGAACTAATAGTTTAGAGAAATGTAAATAAAAATCAATAGTAAAGATGTCTGGGCCCAGAGCTTTACCTTTCTTGATAAGATTTAGTGCATTAAGAATGTCTTTAATAGGAATATTATTATCAAGAGTAGAAAATTCATAAGGGGGAAGTACAGGTGGATTAATAGTAGACAAATATTGATGGATAAGATCCTGCATGGGGTAAGATTCAGGAGTATATAATTGTGTGAAGAAATGAGCAAATGCCTGTCTTCATTCTTATGTAATAAAAAATTGGAAGAATTATAAATAGATTCTATCTTTGTTCTAACTGTTTTAATTTTAAGATAATTTGCTAGACGTTTTCCTGATTTGTTTTGACCCCCATAGTACTTAGCACCAGATTTAAAAAGATAATAATTAGCGATATCAGTCAAGTTTTTATTAAAAGTAAATTTAGCTTGAAGTAATTCATTAAGACAACTTGTAGACTTGGAAGAGTAATACAGATTTTCTAATTGCTTGAAACGATCCATCAAATGAAGTAATTTGTTAGTAGCCATTTTCCTTTTATTGGCAACGTAGGAAATAATAAAATCCCTAGATGTCGAATGAAAGCATCCCAAATGATCTGAACAGATAACTGAGGGGTATCATTTTCTAAAAAGAATTGTGTTGCAAACTTCTCAAAAAGTTGAGTAAAATTAGTACTGAGAAGTAAGGAATTATTAAATCTCTATCTATTACTTGGCTGATTATGCACGATAAGATCAAGATCCATACTCACTGGAGCATGATCCAAGATTAATATAGAGCCAATTTCTGAACCCAAAACATGTTGTACGAGATGCTGCGAGACAAATAAATAATCAATCCTCGATTGGGAAGAATGTACAGGGAGAAAAAGGAATATTCCTGTTATGTGGGGGTTACACAATCTCCAAACACACGTTAATGCTCTTTGTTTAATCATAGAAGTAAACTGTGGAAAAATGGTGGATGGTATAAATCTAGAATTGGATTTACGATCAATAAAAGGATCCATAACCATATTACAATCTCCTCAAAAAATTAAATATTTATCTGAAAGAGTCATTAACTTAACTAATATTTCATTCCAGAAAGATTTATCAGGTTGGGTAGGACGACAAACACTAAATATAGTTAAAGGTACTTTATTATTATACATTGAAACAATAACCCATCTAGCCATCACATCAAATTCTTGAGAAATATCAGAGATATTCAAAGCTTTATGACACAGAATAATGACTCCATTCCTCCTCCCCATGCCCAGAGACGAAAAAACATGTCCTACCCATTGACTTTTAAGTTTGGCTACCTCATTATCCGATATATAAGCCTCTTGTAACAGGGCAATATCAGCTCTCAATTTTAAAATATGTGTTAAGACTCTTTGACACTTTATTTGGGATCCTAAACCTTTCACATTCCATGAAATAAATATAATTGTCATTTAAAATAAAGAGTATACAATATAACCATGAATTATTGCAAATAAACCAACTATTGTTATTGAAAAATTGAACCCCAAAAAATATTTTGATGTACATATAACTATGAACAGGAGAAAAGAGAAAGAGAAAAAGAGGAAAAAATAGTAAAAGAAGAGGAAAGGGAGAAGGAGAGAACAAACAAAATACAATATAGAAAGAAACATTAAAAATACAGAAAAAAAACAGAGCAAGCAATAAAAACATACCTATAAGACAAAAAACACTTGAGAGTGGTGAAAGCACAAAGGGAAGACGACACAACCTTCACTCCACGAACGCAGACACGGAAGGGAAGAGAGACCCGGCAACACAGGTTGCTACCACAAAAGACAGGTACTTTAATGAAGTAAGATCTAAAAACAGAAGAAAATAGGGAAATTCAAATGTCTTAGACAATATGTCACTCTTAAGATTACATGAACCAGTAATGGGCATAACCATTAAATAGAAGTGAAAAAAAAGAAACACAATATAATAGTCAAGTCTCTTGATACTATAGAAGTATCAATTTTTTCACCTCTACAAGAGTCAATAAATTGCTGGAGTTATATTGGGTCTTCATATGTTGTGGTTTTATTATCGTAAGTCACCTTGAACAAACATAGGTGAAAGGGACCATATTGAGCATTAAGCGACTTTAATGATGGACGCATATCCAGAAATTTCTTTCGTTTGTCTGCCTTTGACTTAGCATAATCCTGAGCAAAGAAGATATTGGAACCTGACCACGTGATCCGACCTGTAGCTCTTGCTGCTCTGAGAACCATTAGCAGGTCTACATACTCCAAAAAATAAAGTATTATTCCTCTTGGTTTCTTTGACGTCAAAGCCATATATGAAGGATGACCAAGTCTATGTGCTCTTTGTATATTTAAAGCAGGAGAAGTAGGCAGATCTAGAATTTTGGGCAGAAACAATTGAAAGAAAGATAATGAATCTGAACATTCAATTCCTTCAGGTAGACCATAAATACATAGATTATTTCTTTGTTTCGATTTTCTATATCCCCTACATGTTTCTTCAACATAACAGCTTCAGATTGTAGAGACTTAATAGACGAAACTGAGCCCACAAGCACTTCCACTCTGCGTTCTACATGAGAGACTCTGTTCTCCACAAGAGACCATTTGTCATCCAAAAGTTGCAATTGTTTATTTGTTTTTTCCATATAGGGTTTAGGAGCTCTTATTTTCTCAAGACATAACTCCATAGATATCCTATCTACAACTTTAATAGGAAATGGAGGATCCTTTTTAGCTCTCTTATTTGTAGACGTTGATACCGTTACTGGGAGTTTGGACAATACTTTATTAATAACAGTAGCGGGATAAACAGGTGTTGAAGATGTAATGTCAAGGTTAGTAGCCCCTGTACTCTCCACATTTGACAAATGGGTGAATGAGTTTGATAGAGGAATATTATCGAAACCTTTATTACTTTGCACTTTCCTATTAGTCAATTGAAGGTTCCTAGATCTGCCCATAAGCAAGATATATAATTTTGCCCAAAATTTAGTAAATCATATACTATATGAAATAAGGTCCCACCTCAGAAAAAAGTAGAACAAAATATGAATTAAACTGGACATATTCTGGCAAAAAGCAGGGTACGATAAGCAGAGAGCGTAAGCAAACACTTTTAGGCCAAAAAGTACAAAAAGACTATCTCAGGAAACAATGTATAAAGTAGAAAAAGAGATTGCGAGGTGAAAACAAAAACCAAATGGCAATCAATTAGGGCATGAAAAATAGCTTTCAAGGAATTCTAAGGGGAATAATGCATTCCAGGCATATTCCCCTAACTTTTCCTCTCTGCAACAGTAATAAAAAATAGCAATAAATACGAGCTGGCTCCCCCGTCTCCCGCCGCCATCACGGAGCTCTGAAAAAGGCAGCCATCTTCGCTTGGTGCCAAGCCATACCCAAATAAGAAAGGATTGGTGAAACAATCTGCAATGCACCAGATTGAGGTCTAAACATAATCATGAGCTGGAGAGGTTGATTTTGTGAGTCGGAATAAGGGACAATACACATTGCACTGGATCTTCTCTAGCCAGATGGCTAGTGTGTGTCTAAATATGATCAATCTGTGAAGTAGCAACAGTGTGAGTGTACTTTCAATGATTTTACATATTTTAGTTGTGTCAGGGCTGGTTAAATTGTTTAATAGCTGCTTTGCTAAAGTGCTCAGGGAAAGAGTTGCATTCCATTATATTTGGAGTCTGTGACTCTTTCAACTTGTTTATAATGCATTGGGCATGGACCCTTCTTTTTGAACATTTTACTAAAGATAATGCTCTTGCTTTTGGCAGTGTTGATTTTAATGTTGTTATTCTTGTAATATTTGACTGATTAATGAAATACATGTATTATGCTAAACAATACATTTTAAAAGGTTCTTCTTATGCCCTATGGCTGAGCAAAGCAACTGTTATAATAATTTCAAATATTCATAAGAGTATCAAAAACTGGGCTTTTAGTTAAGGGGGTGGGTACCCATCTCATGTTATAACCACTGCAAAAGTGTACCAATAAGGTCACGAAATGAGCACTAAACCTGTACTTAACCATGGGGTAGTTATGACCGAGAGCAGACAGGCTTAAATTAAACTTTAATAAACAAAAGACGTTATTAGTGATGGAGCATGGGTCAGATACACTAACCAGGTTGGTCCTAGTCAAAGAGTTTACTTTCTGACGTTAGTCCTTTAAGTCCAATTTAACTACAGGGGTACACTTGTAGAGCCCTCCAGGACTTTAGGGGAGGCACTTAGAGATTCACAGAGTGTCAGGCAGAGTCTGATTCAGGTCCAGTTGCCACAAATCAGTTGGACAGTTGCTCTTGTAGCTTGATGTATAGATGTATCTGTAACAGTAGGTCATGCTTATGACCATTTTGGTCCACATCTTTCTCCTGGGTCCAAGAATGAGAGCAGGTATAGGCTCTTTCCATTTCTCAGACAGCAGGTTTAGTTTCATTCTGATCTTCTACAGGCCAATGAGTGTTCTGAAGTGCATGCCCAGAGATTAAACATTTATATCTGGAATGAGCTACTGGGAGGAAGTGACCCCTAGTAACGTTCTAACAATCTGGGGAAGGTTTCCTGGTGCTACTCCACACACTTTGGTAAACATTTTCAGCAACACTAAACATTGGTTGGAGGTGTGTTTGGGGTATGTACTATAGTAATTCAAGTGTCCTCCCACATCTAACACCTAACTCCAATTTGAAGCAGTCCCTGTACCCTCAAGAAGCTCAGAGAGAGAAGTCTGAATTTTCCAGCAGCCAAACAGTACATGCACAAACATTGATCGGGCATTTTTCTCATGTCCATTTGAAGTGTGCCCCACATGTTATAAGTAAAACCCCAGCAGACCTGCCAAGCAGGTCTTGACACACCAGTAGTATTTGACACTATTCTCAAAATGAAGCTCACCGTGAATGTGGCTTCCTTGGCTGGGAGGACAAAAAAGGGGCTATCGCAGCTGTTAGCTGATACTTGACTGTGACTGGGGAGGCCTCTTTTAAGTGCTCCCCCCCTCAGGTGTCATATGAAAAACCTCAGCAGACCTATTAAGCAGGATGTGACATTCAAGCAAGATTTTAAACCTTAATGTGAAAAAGGATGCTTGTTGGAAAGTGGGTTACTGGTAAGGGCAGGTAAGTACCTACACTTAGTAATAGGCAACTAACCTCCACTTAGGTCTGGTTGGGTTTCAATAAATTAAACCTGTCGTAGTTTGGACTCTTGCTCTGAGCAAGACTGCTGGTCTCAGGATGGCAGTACTTTCGTTTGTAGGTGACTAAGGGGGTCATTCCGACTTTGGCGGGCGGCGGAGGCCGCCCGCCAAAGTAACCCCGTCGGAAGACCGCTCCGTGGTCAAGAGACCGCGGGGGTCATTCCGACTTTCCCGCTGGGCCGGCGGGCGACCGCCAAAAGGGCGCCCGCCGGACCAGCGGGAAAGACCCTGCAACAAGGAAGCCGGCTCCGAATGGAGCCGGCGGAGTTGCAGGGGTGCGACGGGTGCAGTGGCACCCGTCACGATTTTCACTGTCTGCAAAGCAGACAGTGAAAATCCTGCTGGGGCCCTGTTAGGGGGCCCCTGCACTGCCCATGCCAGTGGCATGGGCAGTGCAGGGGCCCCCAGGGTCCCCACGACACCCGTTCCCGCCATCCTGTTTCTGGCGGTGAAAACCGCCAGAAACAGGCTGGCGGGAAGGGGGTCGGAATCCCCATGGCGGCGCTGCAAGCAGCGCCGCCATGGAGGATTCCCCCAGCTGGGGGAAATCCGGCGGGAAACCGCCGGACCCGGCTGGGAGACCGCGCACCGCCAGCCTGTTGGCGGTGCTTCCGGCATCCTCCACCCTGGCGGTCATAGACCGCCAGGGTTGGAATGAGGCCCTAATTCTCTTCCTACAACTAGTTGTAACTGTTGTCCAAACCTTACCGGCTCACTAGCAGTACCCCACCAGAAACACAATAGTAAAAGGTGATTTGTAGCAGTCGCTTACGCATGGACTCAAAGTAAGATATCTCAGGGTTGTCGTGGTGACGGAAATTACCCTTTTCTCACAGATTTATTATGTCTCATACAAACAAAGGCAATAACACAGATGCAGTGAAGTTATAATAGTTTTTATTTAACATAACTGCCATTTGCGATAAGTTGCATGAACTGCAATGATTAGCATAATGAGTATACCAAGCAACAGTATTGTTAAGAAGAGAGTCATGGTTATAAAGACCCCCACCATGTTTGCAATATATAGAAGAAATATATATATATGTGTATGAGATGGAATATGCCCTAATACCCTAATGAGAATAGGCCTAGCCTCCTACCTAAAGGAGAGCTGGGTTTGCTAAACCTAATCTGCCAAAGCCATGTCCATGAGAGGAGCCCCCAACCCTCGTTACCTTGGAATGAGGTCTCTATCTCAGACTCCGTAGGGACACGAAGACTGGGTCAGTGTCAAGATGACTGCAGCATCGGTATCAGCGATGGTGGCGATGCCCTCTGGTCGGAATCCCTTTGATTATCTGTCTGAAGTGTGATGTATTTATACAGATCTACAAGGTCCCCTGACGTAGGTGTATTCCAAAATAATAGATAACAGGCATGCTTGGGACGGCATTTAATATCAACAATCCCTCGAAAGTATAGAGAGGGAAAATCCCTAAGTGTGAACACATACTGTTTGTTTGTCTTTTGTGCTTGATCTTGACGCCTTGGCGCAGTGACACTGATAATAAAACTCATAACAAGTGGCCTAACTATAAACAAGGCAGCCATCTTAGAGGAAATAAATAATTAAATGAGTTAAGACAGAGCAAGCTAAGTAGGTTAAAAGTCACTAGGTGACGGGGGCACGAGTTCACAAGCCTACGGCTAAGCTAACTCCTGTTATCCCACTAAAACAAACTAGGATTCACTACACCCTCCCCATTGCCGTAACAGGTATGATGAAGGTACAGGAACCCAAACGCTAAAAAAGCTGCTTCTGAACTAAAAAGCCAAAGGAAAAAAAACAGCTAATATAAAGCTAATAGTAAAAAAATCGTTGTGGGTGAAAACACATTAAAACAAATCTGTCTAAAAACACATACAGAGATGTTAATATCAATCATGACAAGTATAGCAAACGTCTACTATAATTGCATAATTTGGAATCGGGAATGGTAAGCAAATTCATCAAATTATGTGGTATACGCAGGATCTTGAAGAATGTCATCGAAGCCATCAGTCAAGGAGCTCAAAAATGAGTCAACATCGTCTGAAGTGAAATCTATTGCTGGACGGACAAACGGATCCACAGAGCAGAAGTGAGCCACATTCATCGGTGCATCGATACTCGCTGCAGTGTCCTCATCCATGTTAGATCTTATAACGGAAGGCTCATAGGTGGCCTCGCGGAGCAACCTCAGTCTCAAGGGGCATTACCGTGAATGAACCCTCATCGGGGACATCAGCAGTTCGTGGTCCACAGGAGATATCGGTGCAACAGCAAGACAGACCATAGGCAGATGTTCAAAGAGGCACCATATGCAGCGGAAGACTGGCTGTACACACCAGAGTAGTGGCCGGAATGACAACAACCAGTCAAACTCCAGTTCCACCAGCAAAGGTGTACCGAAGATCCGAACCATGCGTTCACGGCACAGTGGGGTTGACGGGAGCGGCTCCATTGCTCTGTGTTGCTGGAAAGAAACAACCACCGCGAATCAGAAGAAATAGCAGTAGTAGTCCGCCAATTAAAGCCAAAATAATTGGAAAGCCACCAAACACACTGGAAAAGAGAGAATGAATGGCTGATGGGATGACTCCGAAGACAGTCTGGAAGATGGACACAAAACCAGACCCGACAGCCTTAAAGAAATGAACAATCCCAGTTGTGCTTGAAGCATTGAATATTCTGGATACCAGCTCTCCAAAGTGTTTGGGAAAATCGGTATTTAAAAGGGATTGTATCTCGGCTGATGATCTCGCAATCTGGAGAGCATACGTCTCTTTTGCGGATGTCAAGGCGACCTGTTTCTGAAACAATAGCGCCTTTGGTCTACTCAACTTGTCATAGTTCATATTAATAGTATCTATGTGGGGCCACATTTCAGATACTTGTATCTCTCGTGTGGGGGAAACAAAACATGTCCACAACACGTAACGACCTTCGTGACTGAAACTGCGTAGGCAATTCCAGGTCGCAAGCCGCAACAGCTTTCATTGTTCAGTAGAACATAACTTCCATTGGAAAGCACATGAAACACTGGACGAATCAAGGGAACGGGAGTACCCTTCAGAAAACAGGCCAAATTCGCGAACCCCGCATTGCAAAGACCGTGAAGGGACACCTGTTTGCATATCATAGAATGATGAACAGCAGTCTCACATTCACTTCCGCTAAGAAAGACCTCCTGTTCACTGTTCAGACATTTGTAGTCAAAGGGCAACTCCCACTCTTCCTTAATAAAGCTATCTCCTAGCTGCTCATATCGTCCCACCGCAAGATGTTTCAGGCAGCTCGAGAAACGAAAGGTTGAAATCGGTAAATTAATAATGCTGTGCAAGAGCCAGATAGTTGAAGGACTCTCTGCTACCGTGAAGGGCAACTTATCTAATTTCTCTACTTGAAGCAGGGTGAAATGAGCCTCCCTTTTAGCCATTGTCTCTTGTTCCCTGGAAAAATTAAAAGCAGTGAATAGTTCACTCTCATTAATGTACTTCCATGGAATGTGGCCACTTTTCAGTGTCTGTAATGTCCAACCCAGCTGCATGATGGAACGTAGCTGCGTTTGCCCATGATATAACCGGGACAAGTCAGTCTGAGTGATATCAATAGCAGACAACACTATATTTGATAGTGAATAAATCCTGTTGGACAGCGTGTTCATGCCATTGTCGACAACAGCTAATGTTTTTTCCAAATTCTCCTTATCTAGTTGCCTTAAACGTGCAGCAGCCTCAATCTGGGAAAGTTTCCAAATTTCATTATACATAGCATATAAAAAACGTTTCGAGCGTTGTTTCCTAGGACCTAACAGGAAATCCTGCAAGTCTACACTGTCAGAAAGAGTGTTCAGGTGTTGCTTAACCCCTGTTAACGTGTTCGTCTGCACCCATTGCTGGCACAGCTTACCCACACTGTATGTTGTAATTATACCTGTATGTTGACCTGATATAAAGCGAGGGTCAGGCCTGTGAATGGAAAAACCCCCTGAAGAATTTAAGAAACGCTTTTGACACTCATCAGTGTCGGAGGGCCAAACCAACCACCCGCCGGGACGGGAAAGTGAAGAATTATAGGCACCAGCCTTAACCATTGCATCTAGCCTGTCTTCTGAGACATTGAGAAAGTGTTGCCAATCTTTAAATTTTGTCGGAGTAGGGATACTGGGCGTGTTCAGGTCTTTGATTTTCGCTAGCCCTAGACATGACGTCTGCTCAATAGTGTCATTTAAGAAAATCATTTGCACAGGAATCAGGCAAGCTCGAAAAAAAGCCTCCCTACCCTGTATCTGCCAATCTTGTGTCCCCCATACACTTTTCAAATCAATAGTATCTTTCCAATATTCGTAACACTCAATCGAGAGCCGGGAAACAAAGGGATCTGAATAAATCAGTTTTGTATCTGTTAGCAGCAGTTTTCTAATTTGTGCCGGAGGTACTTTAAAATAATACGACTCTGCTTTTTTTGTATCATGCCCAGAAAAGTATGTACATTTTTCACTGTAATACTTCGGACTCCCCACCTGTGGTGTCGAACAATGTTCCCATTGTGTATAATTCAAGAGAGGCCTATATCTAGTTGCACAGTGTAGGTAGTGATGTCCCCAATTGTTATAGCAGAACATTTCCCCATAATTCATTGTATAATCATATACATCATCACTTCCAAAAGCGGAATAGTCCTTCATTTCAGTCAGCATTGAATCAACTGTTTGGACATCCCAATCATCAGAGACAACATTAGGTGTAATAACATCAGACATTGAAATTTTGAACACATACGGCATTTGAATAATCTCTGTAGGCCCATATATATCGAATGGAACTTTTGCTGTAATATTGACATGGGACAAATCACGTCGGACCTTATGTGAAGAATGATGTGGTGTTAAAATTTCATCAACAGGCTCCACAGAGGAGCGATCAGCAATATAGTGACCATTAATCAGTAAAAAGAAAACAGTCACAAAACCAATCCATAAAAATAATGCAATAAACGTCAAACAGAACCATAGATAGTTCCATGGGTAAATCAAATAGTTCTTCTTAAGCCATCGATACAGCTTACTACTTTTCGAAAGTTTGTCAGTCACAGTTGAGGATGAATCCGAGGAAAAATCATCAATGTCAATAAAATAGCCAGAGGAAGTCTCTGCAAACACAGGACCTGCTGCATTCTGATCCACCGCTCGTGGAGGGTCTTGATAGACAACATCATTAGTTGTGGAAGTGTTTGTGTAAAATACAGCCAAATCCTGAAGCGGGGTGGGCACCTAAGTTGTTACTGGAACCAACAAAAGTTCATTTTCCGCCCTCCCCATGGTCGAAGAAGTGTCTGGAACAGCAGTTGACATAGTTGCATAGTCAGTAGTAGTGAGATTCATCCTACTATGTAGATGGATGTCCTGTTGGGTAGTGAGAGGGGATCGGGAACCACCCAAGGGACCTCCTGGTCTACTGTGAAGAATCGGCCACATAGTGTAATTTGATGTCATCAATGGAGATGAATCTATTCGATTTAGAACCAGACAATGGTGGAAGGATGACAGTCCTGGTGCCTTTTATTCCCAAGACCGGTACAGGTGTTCTGTATGATGGACCGAACTCTTTTTTCACAGCGATCTTCTCACAAGCCAGATCCCCAACGTTAGGAATCCAGCCAGTCGAAGTTTTCGCCAATTCCCTTATTCCTAAGGTGGCAGCACTTGCAGATGATTTATCATCAAAAAATTGTTGAAGCTCCTTTAAAACAGTGAGACGTTCTTTTATGCCAAATGGTGTTTCTGCTGCCACCATACCAGGGGCATTAAGATCGGGGACATACATAGGTATCCCAAAGAAAACCTCATATGGAGACTTTCCCCCCAAGGACCGTCTTGGCAGATTATTCAGTGCTCTCTGGACCCCATATAGGTGATGTAACCAACTGCGGCCTGAACCTAATACCCAAGCTGTTAAGGACTGCTTTAGATCACGATTCCGCCTCTCCACGACCAAATTTCCCTCAGGATGGTATGGTGAGGAGTAATGGAGTTCAACACCCATCGTCCTCATGGTGTCCCTGAAAGCTTTAGTGGCAAATGCAGGGCCCTGGTCCGAATGGAATGCTGCAACTGCATATGTACCGATAAAGATCAGCAGATCTTTTATAACAGTCCCGGCGTCAGCCGACCGCTGTGGCCATACCCACAGGAATCTAGAACAGGAATCCACAGCCACTAAAATGTATTTGTATGCACCATCAGGCTGTAAGGGACCACAGTGGTCCAGGTACACACATTGGAGTGGTTTGTCTGATACTAAGACGGATGTCTGCGGAGGGCATTTGATATTTGAGCCCTTAATCTGCTGACAAATGTCACAGCAAAGGACATACTGCTTGGTCCGTCTGCATAGACCAGGCCACCAGTATCGTTGTTGTAGAATTGTTATAGTGGCCTGTATACCAGCATGTGCAGAAGCGACACCCTCGTGTGCGGCTGTAATCAGCTCTAATCTCTGATTTTCATTGGGGATTACTCGATCACCAACTCCTGGAATTGTGGCATAAGCAACATTCTGTGCACTGATATGGTAAGTATAGTTCGTAGGGTATCCTTTCGGAAGGGTCTTGCCTGCAGCCAAAGCTTTAACGGCAACCAGTATTTCATTATCCAACCTCGTCCGAGAACGAGTCACTGCAGCCACAGAAGCCGTAGCTACTGATGCTTTGGTCGCTTCATCAGCCAATGTATTGCCGGCAACGTGTATTCCTACACGTTGGTGTCCTAATGTATGAACTACATGGACACATGGTAGCTTCTCCTTAAGATCAGCCACCCTTCCCCACAACATTTTGTGTTTAATGGTGTTCCCTTTAGAATCTCTAAACCCGTTCAGTTTCCAATGATTGAGATAATCATTGTATGACTGGACGCAGTAATATGAATCACAGACGATCAAAGTCTGGGTTCCTGGCTCAGTATGTTCGAGCGCTAGAAGAAGAGCCTTAAGTTCGGCCAACTGGGCTGTGCAGTCCCCTAAGGTCTGCATGTAGGTATTGTGAGGATGGAAAACTCCGTCTTCCATCGTCCCGCACACGGCTGCGCAAGCCGCCGAGTATTGATGTTTAGTACCTACAGCCGGTTGTGCCGACCCGTCAGTATAAATGATGGCATTATAACTGTCTATTGGCAAGATATGTAGAGGAGCGGGGTACTCCTGTTCATACTGGAGAAATTCTTGTGTCTGAAGTCTTGGGTCAAACACATAATCAACATCAGTGGCGGTCAGAGACGTTGCCCATTGAATCCAACGTGGATGTAATGCCTTAGCGTTTGGAACGCTCGCTTTAGTGACAGCCTCTAGGGCCGGCACAGGGGAGACAACAATAATTCGTTTCCCCTGGGCAAGTGGCCTCTCCTTTATGACGGCCATCTGAACTGCTGTCAGAATCTTTTCTGTAGGTGCAAAACGTTTCTCAGCATTGGAGTACAAGTGTGATTTGTATACTATCAGCACCGTGTCACCCTCATTGAAGGTGACATAGGTAAACCCAAGGGCTCCAGCAATTATTCTGATGACCAAATTTGTTTTATTGTCCCGTGTGTATAAGTGTCTAGCTTCTAGCATGTCCCGTTGTATGTCCCTAAGGATGTGTGTGTGTTCAATCGTCCATCGTCTGCTGGAAAAGTTGGGCTGAATTAAGTCATAAAGTGGTTTGATGCGTTCTGCATAATCTGGAATGTATGTTCTGCCAAAATTAAAGAAACCCAGTAATGACTGTAATTTCTTAACTGTGTTCGGAGGCTGTAACTGAGCACATTTTTCTAGGAAGTGCGGGGCCAGGCTCTTCCCCTCGTTCGATAGCTCATATCCCAGGAACAACACACTAAGAAAGGCTATCTTGCTTATCTTAAAATTAAATTTATAACCGAATTCTGCAAATCCCAAAATGATCCGATCGTCCCTCGCAAGATGAATGTCGAGGGCGTCGTCAGTGAGATAGATATCATCCACATAGGACAATGCATCGGAATCAAGCTCGTGCAAAATCGATGTCACACGGGCTGAAAACAGTCCTGGGCTATTTTTTTATAGCCTTGGGGTAAACGACAAAAGCGTTTCTGAGAGCCAAATGAAAATGCACCTAGGTCCCGACTTTCATGTGCTAAATTCTGGCAGAAAAACCCATTAGATATATCCAATGTATTTTTATATTTTTTACGCACTATGGGCCAGATGTAGCAAAAATAAAAATTGCGACTCGCATTTTGCGAGTTGATGCGACTCGCAAAATGCGAGTCGCAATATGTAATGCCAGAAAAAAAAACGATCCGATATTGCGACTCGCAGCCGGACTCGCAACACAGTGTGCGAGTCCGCAGATTGCGAGGTCGCTTTTTGCGAGTGTGCAAAAAACAAACTCGCAATTAGCGAGTAGGTGTCGCAAATTGCGATTACCTTGAAAATTGCTTGCAGGTGCAGCAGAACACTCCAGAAAGCACACCAGAACACTCTGGAAACACTTCCTGGCACATGATGATGACATCACAGCCAGGAAGTTTACAAATACACCTGGGAGGAGGGAGGACCACACCCTTTTATAACTGCCAGTCTTCACACAGAACAAACAGCAGCTGCCATGGAGGGAACCCCAAGAAAGAGGAAGCTCAAATTTTCTGAGAGGGAGCTGGAGGTGCTGACAGAGGAATACTGTCAGCACCATGATGAGCTTTTTGGGAGAGCAGCCCTCAATGTTCCTGAGGCCACAAAAAAACAACTCTGGCAGGACATTCAGGATAAAATCAATTCCCTGGGTGTGAGCCACAGGACAATCGAGGACATTAAGAAGAGGTGGTATGACCTCCGCTCCCGGACCAAGGAGAGGGTGGCTGAAAGGCTCCGGGAGATGAGAGGCACAGGAGGGGGACCATCATCTGTGCCACCACCCACACCCCTGGAAGAAAGGGTGGAAGAAACATTGGAGCAGGAGGCAGTGTGTGGATTTGGGGACCTGGACACCTCAGAGCCCAGCACATCAACCGGTGAGTACCATGTGATAAGCCTGTACCCCTATCAATGCCATACCCCCACCCACCATGTACACAGGTGCATGCACAACCAAAATAGCTCCATTTCAGGGTAGAAATTGCCAGAATGATGCATTATGGGAAATGTAGT
This sequence comes from Pleurodeles waltl, assembly GCF_031143425.1. NCBI lineage: Eukaryota > Metazoa > Chordata > Amphibia > Caudata > Salamandridae > Pleurodeles > Pleurodeles waltl. The sequence continues at coordinate 733,279,538 of NC_090436.1, forward strand.
CAAATAGGCAGTTCATAGGCAAATGTTTATTAGGATGTGTGCAATAGATAGTAGACACTGACAGTCTGTTCCCCATGTCCCACAGGTCTCCAGCAAGACACCCCCAACACCCCAAGCACCCAGGCCCAGGAGGACACCCCAGGACCCGCCAGCACCCCCACCTGCACGGTCAGCAGCATCCCTGCAGTAGCCACACCTGCTGCAACAATCACACAAGAAGCTGCCCCAGCAACAGGCAGGGAGGACACAGGTGGGAGCACAGGGCAGCCACCGCTGCGCAGGCGTCGCAGGTCAAGACCATCTGGGCTGCAGTCTGCATCCGGGATACTTCCTCCAACCACCAGTGAGGCACATCTGCTGCGTGGTCAGCGCCTGCAGAACAGAATTTTGGGCAGGATTAGTGGTTTGCTGCACCGCTTTGTGCGAAACAACCATGCAAGCATGCAGCACCTCAACAGACGCATGGACATGATGTGCCAGAACACTGGGGACCTTGCCCTTGCCATTAGGGAACTGGCAGGAGGACTGCTGGCCCAGGCAGAGGCTGGGCGGCGCAGAGATCGGCAGATAATGCACAGACTGGACAGGATGGCCACATCGATCGGCAGGCTCGCCATGAATACAACAGGCCTGTCGAGGAGGACAGTTGGGCTGCAAGTAGAGATGGGCCATTTTGCTGGGGATATTGCCAGGGGCCTGGGACGTCTCACCCACATCATCGAACTTATGGAGACACGGGAAATGTCGAGGGCCACAGGGGAAACTCCCCAAGACAGTGAGGAGGGCTCAACAGTGAGCAGTGTCTCTGCCACTGACAGCAGGGTGCTCAGGAGTGGTAGGCAGAGCACCACGGACGCAGCAGGGACCAGCCAGGCTGGCAGGAGGGGCAGAAGATCATAGAGAACACCCAGGACCATTAAATGTGGCACATGGCGTTAATGTGCCACATGACTGGTTGGCATTTTCCTGCCCATGGACAATTTCGACTTGTATATAGTTTCTTAATTACAGCAATAAAACAGTTATTTTTGTTCCACTTAACAAATGGAGTTTTTGGTCAATAGGTGAGTATGGTGGGAGTTGACACGTACCGTCCAAAATATTGTGTTGCAATGTGTTCCCGTCTCAGTCTGCCTTGATTAGCTAGACTCCTATCCCCATGATGGCGATGTGGTTGTTCGTGCTCTTCATCATCAGGATCTGGGTCTGCAGGGGTGAGAGGTAGCCCACGTCGGGTGGCTATGTTGTGGAGGATGGCGCATGCGACCACAATTTTGAATGCGGTAATGGGGGTATATTGGAGGGCGCCTCCACTGCGGTGGAGGCATCGGAATCTTGCCTTCAGGAGTCCGAAGGTGCGCTCTATCAGGTTCCTGGTCCTCTTATGCGCACTGTTGTATTGCCTCTCTGATTCAGTGCTGGGTGTTAAAAACGGAGTCATGATCCAAGGCCTGAGAGCATAGGCACTGTCACCTGTTGGGCACAAAAGTACACTGTTAGGAAGTCCAGATAGTCGTGCACAGTGACCTGTGTGTATGTCTGCAAGTGTCTGTGGCTCTACCTAGGAGGTAACCGTCTCCGAATTCCCCACGTTCCAGGCGTTGATATATCCCACTATGCCTAAAAATGTATGAGTCATGGTACTGCCTGGAAACTTAGCTACGATGTCCGTGATGACACAATGGGCATCACAAACAACCTGTATGTTGAGTGAGTGGGTACACTTTCTGTTGCGGAAAATGTGTTCCAGATTTGCAGGGGGGCATATTTGAATGTGTGTCCCATCTACACACCCTATGACATGGGGAAAGTGGGCAATCCTGTAAAAGTCCAGCTTGGTGCTGTTCATTTCTGCCTCATTCCTTGGTAAGTATATGAAGTGAGACATGTGCGTGACTAAGGCATCTAGGAAGGCCCTGAGGAACCTTGACACTGCACTTTGGGATACCCCACCTGCCACAGCAATGACCCCCTGATAGCTCCCTGAGGCCAAGAGGTGCAGTGAGCATAGTACTTGCACATGCGTAGGAATGGCGCAGCCACGCAGAGTCTGGTGTTCTAGCTGTGGTTTGAGTAAATCTATTAATTCTAGAATGGCTGCGCTGCTAAGGCGGTATTTGTCATAGATCTCCTCTTCAGTTTGCTGAAAAAGAGTCTGCCTGGTTCTATATATCTTCTCCTGTCTGTGGCCCCTCCTCCTCCTCTGCTGGGCTGCGTAGACTCTCCTCCTCACTGCTATCAGGTATATCTCCGCCATCTTGAGTAACCCAGATGGCTTCTGGGTCCCCTTTTATACTTTGGTAATGGTTACCACCTGCTCTGAGTTAGTGGTAAATGGGACATGCAAACTGGGCTTTTTGCGACTAGTCGCAATTTGCGAGTTGCAATTGCATAAGGTTTGTGACTCGCAAATTGCGACTTGCTATTTGCGGGTCGCAAAATGGGGTCGCAACGGATGCGACTCGCAAACGGGTCCCATCGCATTTTGCGAGTCGGAAATTGGCTTTTTGCATCCCATTTCCGATTTTGCACTGTCGCAAATTGCGATTCTGCCCGTTTGCGAGTCGCAAACCTCTGGTACATCTGGCCCTATATTGTTTATCAGTGCTGTGCTGTGTGAATTTTGTATAGCATATGTGCGAGTATGACTATTTAAATGTCTATAATCAACCACTATTCTATATGAATGATCTGGTTTTGCAACGGGAAATAATGGATTATTCATGGCCGATGTACAAGGCTCAATCACTCCCTGATATTCAAGTTGTGACAGGAGCTCCGTCACCGGAGCTTTTGCTTCATGCTTAACAGGGTATTGTGGCTGCGGGTGGGGAGTAGACCTAACGGGAATAACATGACAAGGAGAGTCCTTGTCCCACCCTACATGATTACGGTATAGTGCAGGTGCCTGCGCTAAAGCCCATTCAGCAGCATATGCTTTTTTGTCTGCCTCCGGAACAAGATCGGAAAAAGAAGGCAAAATGACATCTTCCCCATGTGGGAGCTTGCGGACATGTTCAGGTGGCCAGTCTCTCTCGGCCAACAGGATATCACTAGTTAGTTCATCCCAAAATATCACACTAATAACGCGTTCCACGTCTCCCTCTATCTGAATTGTTAAACCATAAACCCGATCGGGTGGGAGAACGCGGCCATCCGCTGTCTCAATCGCGATGTAATCGCTAGTTGCTGTCGCATCCAGATGATCTTTCAGACTCTGGCGACATATCGTGACCTCTGCCGCGCTGTCCAACAGAGTCACGGCCCACTTCTTGTTCCTCAACCGTGTTCTCAATACTACTGGCATTTTTAACAGTCAGTGCTGCCACTTTCTTCTTTTTAAATTGTGGATTTTGCTGAGGAGTCTTTTCTTCTTTTTTAATGGTAGACTGTGGCGAGTCTTTTTTTTCTTTCACGTATTCCGGACGTCGATCGTGACGGCCCCCTCTCTCGCTACGTTTATCCGGTGCGTCCTGAAAGGAACGAGAAGGACGTGAATCAGTATATCTGTCTGGAGTTCTAATGTTATCCCTATTTCTGAGATTATACCTCCTTTCGGAGTACTCCGGATGTGGAGAATCAGCTCTTTTATTTCTCCTGTCTTTGAAATCTATTTGTTTGTCCCAGCGCTTCTTAGAGCCCTCTTGTGCCTGCTTTGTACCTTCCTTATGGGTGGTACTTGGTAATTCCAGTTTTTTAGGTTTGGCTCCCAAACTATCCCGTACTATACTAGTATAGGTATCGGATATTATTTTCGGCAGCTGTCTCTCTTGTTCCATATTTGGAGTTTCCCGGAGACGCTGGCGTATTGCCAGTGCCACCGCTTCCCCTTTAATATTACTTAGTATTATCGAGGAGACGGCGTCAAAGTTACGCATCAATTTCATCCCCAGATCCAGGGTCGGTGTGGCCCCATGTTAATTTTGTATTTGTTTTAACACTTCCGGTAAATTGGCAAGTGTAGGGGTACCATGTGTGGTAGTATAAACGGCAGCGAAGACTGTACCCCATGTGGCACATTCATTCACTGAGGGAACCATCCCAAACGGCAAGCACATAGTGAGCAATCTATGTTTTTCCTGTGGCCCCGTATGGGGGAACACAGCTTCCAGCTGATTTGTTTTATGGGCAATCCAGAACGGTATTTTTTCCCGTTCCTTGTGCACTTTACCCATAATAGTATGGATTAATCCAAGTAGCCAATTGATATCCACCAGCTACTAGTGGTGCTGGACGCGCTGGTGTAGTGTTCAATGTTCGCATCACGAACTGAACCAATCGTCTATATAATGCCACTAATTCATTATATAATATTCGTAAATCTGCGATCGGCATATTCTGTATGCCTGGGTGAGGTGTATATGTGGCAAACATAGGCCATGTAGGTCCCTCATTACTTAAAGGACCTAGCCTCACCCGTCTTGGTACATGTGGTAGTGCGCCTTCAAACCAGTTCTGGTGCTCTTGATATGTGAGCGATATTTCATGATACTGGTATGCTTCGTATCGTGCAGGTACGTTTGCAATGTCATATGTGTGAAATGTGTGCGTCTGTTGGTCAGCCTCAGGAAAGGTAACCCAACAGTAAAACGTTTCTGTTTGGTATGCTTCAGTCGCTTCTATAATCAAAGTAACATCCCCACCCTCTTCTGTAAGGCCATGCGCTATTAAATGTTGTGTAAGTGCATGTCTAGCATTTGCAGGAATGTCTATGGTATTAGCCATAGTTGTTTAGATAAACGGAACACCAAAAATAGGGGACATTTTTTCCTTTTGATTAGTTCGAGCTCGAACAACCTACAGCTTAATTAGGTGTTACCTGTTCAGCTGAGGAGGATGCTCCCAAGACCACGGACGTCTCCGTATAATGGTACTGAGGGTACCTTTTGTCTGTGAGACAGTGATAGTCAGGGTAACCGTAAATTAGTGCCTAAACACCATTGTTGGTGGCGCCATTGCGTAGTTTGGACTCTTGCTCTGAGCAAGACTGCTGGTCTCAGGATTACAGTACTTTCGTTTGTAGGTGACTAAGGCCCGTATTTATACTTTTTTTGCGCCGCATTTGCATCGTTTTTTGACGCAAAAACAGCGCAAACTTGCAAAATATCATTGTATTTTGTAGGTTTGCGCCGTTTTGCGTCAAAAAGCGGCGCAAATGCGGCGCTAAAAAAAGTATAAATACGGGCCTAAGTCTCTTCTTACAACTAGTTGTAACTGTTGTCCAAACCTTACCGGCTCACTAGCAGTACCTGACCAGAAACACAATAGTAAAAGGTGATTCCTTACGCATGGACTCAAAGTAAGATATCTCAGGGTTGTCGTGGTTAAACGGAAATTACCCTTTTCTCACAGATTTATTATGTCTTATACAAACAAAGGCAATAACACAGATGCAGTAAAGTTATAATAGTTTTTATTTAACATAACTGCCATTTGCGATAAGTTGCATGAACTGCAATGATTAGGATAATGAGTACACCAAGCAACAGTATTGTGAAGAAGAGAGTCATGGTTATAAAGACCCCCACCATGTTTGCAATATATAGAAGAAATATATATATATGTGTATGAGATGGAATATGCCCTAATACCCTAATGAGAATAGGCCTAACCTCCTACCTAAAGGAGAGCTGGGTTTGCTAAACCTAATCTGCCAAAGCCATGTCCATGAGAGGAGCCCCCAACCCTCGTTACCTTGGAATGAGGTCTCTATCTCAGACTCCGTAGGGACACGAAGACTGGGTCAGTGTCAAGACGACTGCAGCATCGGTATCAGCGATGGTGGCGATGCCCTCTGGTCAGAATCCCTTTGATTATCTGTCTGAAGTGTGATGTATTTATACAGATCTACAAGGTCCCCTGATGTAGGTGTATTCCAAAATAATAGATAACAGGCATGCTTGGGACGGCAATTAATATCAACAATCCCTCGAAAGTATAGAGAGGGAAAATCCCTAAGTGTGAACACATACTGTTTGTTTGTCTTTTGTGCTTGATCTTGACGCCTTGGCGCAGTGACACTGATAATAAAACTCATAACAAGTGGCCTAACTATAAACAAGGCAGCCATCTTAGAGGAAATAAATAATTAAATGAGTTAAGATAGAGCAAGCTAAGTAGGTTAAAAGTCACTAGGTGACGGGGGCACGAGTTCACAAGCCTACGGCTAAGCTAACTCCTGTTATCCCACTAAAACAAACTAGGATTCACTACAAACCCAGCTCAATCCTTGGTAGCTTGGCAATGAGCGACTTGGCTTAACATAGGAGATAAATGAGTAAAGCATTTAAAAATCACAAAACAGTAAATAAGTGAAACACAAAACAAAATAAAATCCAACACCAATTTATTAAAATGGATTATATTTTTATCTTGAAAATGACACCAAAACGAATAAAATCGGGTAAGGGGAACCGGAGATATGAATTTTTAAAGAATGACTCTTTTCTAGTGCATAGAAATGAAAAGACCCAATCTGGTCATCTGATCGCAACTCGACCGGAGCAAAGTCAAAGTTTAAGGCCGACCGCGACGGAGCCCTACTTGGCTACAGCAAGCGGGAGGCCTGGGTCAAAGGTTTACCTTCAGACTTAGTCGTGTTCTTGAGGATTTTCTTCAGCGAGACAAAGTCGCCAGTCCAATCCGACCTCCCTGGAGCCCTTCCTTGGATACGCATCAAGGGCTCCTTGGTGAAGATTTCTATGTTCGGACTTAGATAATTTTTCGAGATGGAAATCCTTCAACCGGGCCGACCTTAATCTGGATCCGACGTCCCTGGAGAATTCTTTTGATACTCTGCTCGTGAGGTCCCAATCATCTTTTTATATTCGGACTTAGTCACCTTTCTGGAGATTTTCTCCAGCGGGACGAACCTGCAAGTCAGGCCGGGTCGCGGTTGAGGCAAGCTGGCTAGAGTTGCCGCAGCGTGTTGGTCTCTTTATGGAGTTTCTTTCCAGAAGGTCTTTTAAGGTTCTTTTGGAGTCCACATTTCACCCCAAGGTTCCAGAAGCTCTGAATTGCTCCTTGAGGGTGCAGACTCCAACTCCCAGGGATCTGGTAGCGATCTGAGTTGTGGGTGCAGCTCTGCCATATTTATCCTTGCTCCTGGGTGATAAACAGGGGGATTCTGGTTCTCCAATCAGATGCAGGCTCCTTCCCCCTGTGATGACCACTTCCTGGGAAGTGTGGCAAAAATCTATCCCAGGGAGCAACATTCTCAAATATCCATCATGGCTGAAACTGATTGGTGGAGGTTACATCGGGCTGAGCCCACCCAATGGTGTGGCTTAAAATGGTAAACACACCTCTCTCTTGCCCTCTCCTAATCTAATCAAGAGGGCACCTAATTGTCTGGGGTTGCAGGATGTGAGGGAGGTGCTGGGTTGCTCCAAATGTACTTTTCTTCCTTTGAAGACCAGTTTGGCAGCCCTCCCCCTTTCCCATCTGCTGAGGTAGCTCTCCTCCCCCAGGCACATCATTTATGTTCAGCCCAGGCCACTTCACACCTTATCAAGGCAGCCTGGCCAGGCTGCCAGAGGCTGGCCAATCAGAGAAGGGCACTATAGAGATGAAGTTGGCCACATTTTAGGTAGAGTTTAAAATTCTTTACCTGAACTAGTTATATTAAATCCAATAATTGTAAGTTGTTGGATTTCTTATAACAATTAATTTGATACCAAACGTGATGTATCTGACACTTAAGGGGACTTTGTTAATTAAAATAAAATCCCCCCATTTTAGCCTATGGAAGCCATTCACTACAGTGAGCGAAAAACTAATTTGGCTGTTTTACCTCACCAGGGCTTATAAAACTATTTATCTAAGGTCCCTGCTTGAAGTTACACGGCACCCAACCCTAGGGCCACATAGGGCATCTTTAGGGGGGAATTATGTGTAAAAATAAGGTTGTTTAAGACTTTGTAAGTATCAGAGTCACCAGATCCTCGAACACTGAACAGCTCCAAGACTCTGATAGATAAATCACAGAGGCTGAGATGTAAAATACCAAGAAATGGTAGCACGCCATGAATATCAAAGTCAAATCATCATTAAACGAATCGCGCGTCTTGTCGATTCGTAAAACACGATGTAAATGTCAAGAAATAACAGCTCACAATGAATAACAAGATCAAAGTACAATGAAACGAATCGCGCTTCTTTTGCTGATTCTTAAGCCACCATGTAAATGTCAAGAAATGATAGCGCGCAATTAACAACAAAGTTAAATCCTCATGAAACTAATTGCGCGTCTTGCCAATTCGTAAGACATCATGTAAGTACCAAGAAATAGTAGCGCGCAATGGACAACAATGTTTAAACACCATAAAACTAATTGCGCGTCTTGCGGATTCTTAAGCCACCATGCAAATGTCAAGAAATGGTAGCACGCAATGAATACCTCTGAATATTGAGCACTTGGAGCTGGGCTGGCTCACTTTTTATAGAGTCTTGGCCCAGCCCACAACCACAGCCAGGCATGCTGCAGGGAAAGTCTCTGGAAGGCCCTGGAAAGGGACCACACCCTACCACACTCTGAAAGCCTGCAGCAATACATTGCAAATGAACAGTATTTGTAAACACATTAAAAATAAGTCTTCAGGATTAAACTCTGCAATGCAAAAGGTTAAACAACAACAAATCAGCACAATGCATAAATTATGTTGATTTGAGAGTGCTGGGTTTTTGCATTCTAGTCGCCAATATAGCGCGCACTGCCCTAGTGTTGACAGTACTCCCCTCTCCCAGACGCGCTCTAGGGCCTGGTTTGCCTGGATTAAGATGATGAAAGCATCTCACAAGTACTGGAGCATGAACATCAGATGCGGAAACCCATGAGTTACTTTCAGGACCATAACCTTTCCATGAGATTAAGTACCATAGATTACGCCCTCTCAGTTTAGAATCCAACACTTTCTTAACTTCATGTTCTTCTTCCCCTTGTACTAGAACAGGAGCTGGATGAGGGTGGACCTTTTGGACTGCCTTCTTCAAAAGGGAAGTGTGGAACACTGGATGAATCCATAAGGATCTGGGCAGTTGTAGTTTATAGGTCACCGGATTGATTTGCTGGAGGACAGTGTAAGGACCTATGAATTTGGGGTTAAACATGTGCTTCTTCATGAAATCTATATGTTTTGTGGAAAGCCACACTTTGTCACCTGGTTGATATTGTGGTCCCTCACAATGTTTCTTGTCATAATGCCTTTTGTATTTTTGTTTGGCTTTTTCTAAATGCTGTTGAATCAGTTTCTGGGTTTGATGCAAATGCTGAATGGTTTCTGACACAGCTGGAGTGAGAGAACTTTCTTGAGGAATTGTGATGGGCAAGGTGTTAGGATGATAGCCAAATAAACCAAAAAAGGGTGTAACGCCAATAGAAGTGTGGAATGAGTTATTGTAGGCTAACTCAGCTAACCAGAGCATAGATGTCCAAGAATGAAGTGCCTTTTCAGCGTAGGCAAGTAGGTATTGTTTCAAAGTCTGATTTAGTCTCTCCGTTTGACCATCTGTTTGAGGATGGTGACTAGTAGATAGTGTAGCTGTCACTTGGAGTGTTTTACACCATGTCTTCCAGAAATTGGAGGCAAATTGCGACCCCCGATCGGAGAGGATAACTTTTGGCAGTCCATGATAACGAACCACTCTGTTCAGTAAAAAAGTTGCCAATTCACTAGAAGTGGGCAATTTCTTACAGGCAACGAAATGTCCATATTTCGTGAGACTATCTACTACCACCAGAATTACTGAATGCTGTTAAACCACTGGCAGACCGGTAATAAAGTCTAAAGAAATGTGTTCCCATGGATGACTTGGGGTTGGAAGTGGATGTAACAACTCTTTTGGTTTTGAATGACTTGTTTTAGTGCGAGCACAGACTTGGCAGTTGTTTACCATTGCTTCTACATCTTTTGTTAGGGTAGGCCACCAAAAATAGCGTTGGATCAGTTCAAGAGTTTTAGGAGTACATGGGTGACCTGCCGTAGGGATAACGTGCAACAAATGAAACACTATCTTGCGAAGTTTGGTAGTGGGTACGAACAAACGAGCGTTGTGAAAGGGTAGTCCTTGCTTGATTGACCTTTTGGGGTCTGCTTGGGCCCATGTTTGCCATTTCTCAACAGTGGAAGAGTTGCAAATTTCTTCAAAGAAATCTTCAGTTTTTATGATACATAGAACCTTGTCAGGAGCAATGATAGCTCTGGAGGCTTGAAATACAGGCAACGCGGTAGACTCTTGGTGGGAAAAGGTGTCAGCTTTGCGATTATCTTTACCAGGCCGGAAGGTTACTACAAAATCAAATTCGGCAAAAAAACAGCATCCAGCGTGATTGCCGAGGAGTCAAAAGTCTGGCGGAACTCATGAATTGAAGATTCCGATGATCAGTATATACTGTGACAGTGTATTTGGCACCCAACAAATGATGTCTCCATTCTTTAAAGACGTCACGAATCGCCAGGAGCTCTTTTTCAGCAATGACATGGTTCTGTTCGGCTTCATTCAACTTCTGAGACATATAAGCTACAGGATGGAGTTGACCAGTGTCTTTATTTCATTGTGATAAGACGGCTCCTATTGCTACATCTGATGCATCAGCTTCCACTATGAAAGGTCGATTCGCATCAGGATGAGTCAAGACTGGGGCAGTGGAGAAAGCTTCCTTCAAAGTAGAGAAGGGTTGGTCAGCTTCTGGGGACCATGCAAACTTTTCTTTCTTTCTTAATAGCTTAGTGTTTGGAGCCACTGTCTGGGAGAAATTATTTATGAACCTCCGGTAAAAATTTGCAAACCCCAGGAAACATTGTACATCACGAACAGTCTTTGGGGTGGGCCAATCAGATACGGCTTTTACTTTCTTTTCTGCCATCACCATACCTTGAGGGGTAATAACAACCCCTAACAACTCAACTGTGGTAACATGAAACTCACACTTGGTTAGTTTGCAATATAAATGGTGTTTTCAAAGGGCTGCAAGAATTTTCTTGACATGTTGGACATGTTCGTTTTCATTGTCTGTGTAGATCAAAATGTCATTGAGGTATACTATGGCAAATATGTCGAGGTACTCTCTAAGAACATCATTCAAGAACAATTGAAATGCTGCTGGGGTATTACACAGACCAAAAGGCATGACAGTGTATTAAAAAAGGCCATATCTTGTCTTGAACGCTGTTTTCCATTCGTCACCCTCTCTCATTCTGACCAAATGATAAGCACCTCGAAGGTCAAGCTTCGTGTAGATTTTTGCTTTCTTTACTTGTTCCAATAAGACCGGAATTAGGGGTAAAGGATATTTATTCTTGATGGTGACTTTGTTCAATCCCCTATAGTTGATACAAGTTCGAAGTTCTCCATTAGCTTTTGGAACAAAAAACAAAGGCGAAGCTGCAGGAGACTTAGAGGGGCGAATGAAACCATTCTCCAAAAATGTATCTAGGTATTTTCATAAATGTTGATTTTCATGTTCTGACAGGGCATACACACGACAGTTGGGAAGTATCGCACCTGGGGCTAGATCAATTTGACAGTCATACGATCTATGAGGAGGTAGGGTCTCTGCTCCTTTCTCATCAAATACGTCTTTGTAAGATGAATACTGTTTGGCAGCTGAATTTCTTTCTCCACGGCAGTAGCTATGTAAGAGTTGCAGACTTTTGGTACTTGAATCTTTTGGAGACATTGTTCTTTACATAGCGCAGATGAGAACATGATTTTTCGTTCTGCCCAATTGATCTCTGGATTGTGATGAGTTAACCATGGCAAGCCGAGGATAATCCCATATTGGGGAGCATGGATCACGTCAAGAATGATTTTCTCTTTATGTTTCTTTCTTTGATTCTTATCTTCACAAATCATCGACAAGGGGATAGTCTGAAGAGTTACTGGACCTCCAGTCAAGAGTTTTCCATCGACTGCCTGGATTCTTTCTGGGGTCTTCTTTTCAATACATGGGATCCCCAGTGCACAAACCAATTGGACATCAACAAAGTTCCCAATAGCCCCAGAATCGACTAGAGTTTTTTGAAATAGATCCTTTTCTTGACCTGAACTCTTATTTCCAGTTTAAGATGTCTAGATTGTGAAGGGTCCACGGTGACACCCAAGAGCAACCCTTCTCTGCATCTTGGGTGTTTTAGTTTTCCAACTCGACTGGTGCATTGGCTGCTACCTTCTGAACTGGACCTTGCTTGTTCTTTGGTTTGATTGGACAATCTTGGCCAAAATGACCCTTCCACCCACAATAAAGACATTGTCCATTTTTTCTGCGTAGGTCCTTTCCATCTTTCGTCAAAGGTCTTCTGATGGTTCCAATTTCCATTGGTTCCGACGCTCTCTCTTTCGGAGTTCTTGAGTCTCTGTTATCATGAACACACCATTAATATTCTTCAATCTTGTTGCACGTTCCTTTACATTCTGCTAAACGATGATCAAGCCTCAAGACAAGGTTTATTAATTCTTGACAGTCTGTAGGTTGTGGGTCGATTTGCTCTAAGATATCTTTTAGTTCCTCTTTGAGTCCCTTGTAAAACAAGACCGCTTGTTTTTCTTCAGGCCAGGATGTCTAGGCAACCAGCCGGTTAAAGTTGGCTAAATACAACACTAGGTCTTGATTCCCTTGGCGTAAATCTAATAATTCACGATCTGCTGACTGTGTTACAGTTCTACGATCAAAAACTCTCTCAAACTCACGAACAAAATTTCTCCAGTTGTACAACAAGGTACTATTTTTACACACAGAGGAATTGCCCAAGAAGCTGCATCCCAAGCCAAATATGATAACAAGAAAGCTACTTTGGACTGGGCATCGGGGAAAGTATGTGGTCTGCAGGTGAAGTGTAGTCCCACTTGAACCAGGAAAGATTGCGCTTTCAAAGGGTCACCTGAGAAACGTTCTGGGGGAGCTAAAGGAATTGCGGAAGGAACATTTAGGGAAATGTTTGTCGGATTACTTCCAGAAACCTGAGAAGAAGTACCTGGCCAGGATACACCCATGGACTTTGTTCCTTCTTCTCTACCCTATCTTGCAACTGAGTGATAGCCTTGACTAACTCGTCCAGTGTGGCCATGCTGAGAACATACACAAACCAGGAGGATAATAATTTGTAGGCTCACTATTCTGTCAGAGTCACCAGATCCTCGGGGTCTGTGCACGTTCCCAACACGTCCACCACTGAACAGCTCCAAGACTCGGATAGATAAATCACAGAGGCTGAGAGTGTTCAAGAGGGGATTAGGAAGGGAACAGCTGGGAAGGAGGCCTGTAGAAAGAAAAAGGTTAGAACACACAATATGAAAATTATATCTCCTGAAGTCAATACTAGACTATGATTCTAAGCCTAGTCATTCTGAAAACATGAACAATCTAAGAATTAAGTTTAAAATAACTAAGTTTCAAGATGGCCGGATACCTGTAAGGGAATCAAGATGAATTAAATGAAAACTTTCTTATTCAAGTACTTTCCTTTACATGAGAATCAGAAAAACATTCTGACTAAATTTTAAACCAGTCATATAAATCCTGTTTTGAGAATGCATACTAGGACCATACAGTATTGCATCTAGAAACTCTGGCCTTCTGTGTACTCTTAAAATGTTTCAACACAAATTGCGCATATTGCAGATATATATATATATATATATGTATATATATATATATAGTAAACACCATAAAAGGATTGTGCACCATGAATAACACAATATGGATTCAGGAAACAAATCTCATAACTTGTCAACTCGAATATTACATAATAAATATCTTAGAATAGTGGCATACAATAAACAACATTAATTAAACTCGAGGAGAGAATTGTGCGTCTTGCCGATTCGAGTGTCATCATGTAAAATACCAAGAAATGGTAGCACGCCATGAATATCAAAGTCAAATCATCATTAAACGAATCGCGCGTCTTGTCGATTCGTAAAACACGATGTAAATGTCAAGAAATAACAGCTCACAATGAATAACAAGATCAAAGTACAATGAAACGAATCGCGCTTCTTTTGCCGATTCTTAAGCCACCATGTAAATGTCAAGAAATGGTAGCGCGCAATTAACAACAAAGTTAAATCCTCATGAAACTAATTGCGCGTCTTGCCAATTCGAAAGACATCATGTAAATACCAAGAAATAGTAGCGCGCAATGGACAACAATGTTTAAACACCATAAAACGAATTGCGCGTCTTGACGATTCTTAAGCCACCATGCAAATGTCAAGAAATGGTAGCACGCAATGAATAACAAAGTCAAACCTTTATGAAACAAATCGAGCGTCTTGCCTATTTGTAAACTACCATATAAATGTCAAGAAATGGTAGCGTGCAAGTAATCTGTTACTCATTAAAGAATTAAACAAAGAATATAAAAATTCTCGATAACGGTGTCGGGACAGTCCAACCACCGTCTTCCCGCCTGGAACAATGATCACCAATGAAGGATGAAGGGCAGAAGACTGGAAGATTCAAATAGGCCGCTGGGACAGGAGCTCAGGAAGAAGCTGCTGCTCTCCACTGGGACCTCTGAATAGTGAGCATTTGGAGGTGGGCTGGCTCCCTTTTTATAGAGTCTTGGCCCAGCCCACAACCACACCCAGGCATGCTGCAGGGAAAGTCTCTGGAAGGCCCTGGAAAGGGACCACACCCTAACACACTCTGAAAGCCTGCAGCAATACATTGCAAATGAACAGTATTTGTAAACACATTAAAAATAAGTCTTCAGGATTAAACTCTGCAATGCAAAAGGTTAAACAACAACATATCAGCACAATACATAAATTACGTTGTTTTGAGAGTGCTGGGTTTTTGCATTCTAGTCACCAATAGAGCGCGCACTGCCCTGGTGTTGACAGTAAGTACTTTTAATTCCAAAGTTGAATTTGCATTTAACTTTAATTTAAAAGCAGCCAGTATTGCATTGCAGGCCTGCCTTTAAAATGACCCTGGGCACCTCAGCAGTGCACCTATGGGTGCACTACCTATGGTGTGGGACCTAAACCTACATACCCTACCATATACTAGGGACATATAGATAGGTTGACATAGCCTATTATAATTAGCCTAATTTGCATACTAATTTTACACAGAGCACAGGGCCTGGGACTGGTTAGCAGTACCCAGGGCACCATCAGAGACAGGAAAACACCAGCAATAAGTGAAAAATGGGGGCAAAAAGTTAGGGGGCCTCTGCAATCAGCCCTGTTTTCTCACAATGCGTTCCATAGTCTGTCAGGTTCAGAGGAGTCATCTCTGCCCGTTCAGCTCAGGATAGTTTTCCTTGGACACATTTCACACTAAATCACACTTATTCTGTAGCTAATTACTAGCAAGTGACAATCAGAGAAAAAATGCAAATGGGCCTCCAGAGATTTACGCAGAGAAAAGGTAATTTTCTAAAACTACTTTTTCCCAAATATTTAGTAAAACTCTGACTTTATCACTGAATTGGATTTTAATTAACTATTAAAATAGCTGTTTGATTATTTTTCTACATAGTCCCATTCCTGAGATACAGTTTTGGTATTTGAAATTGCATCCCAATCTTTTCTTTTGGGATAGCCAGCCTTGCTACAATGAAAATAGCTTTAGGGGCTTTTTCAAGCTAAGGTAATATGTAACATTAAACTTTCACATGTTCTACTTTTAAATGTTCTACTTTTAAATGTCCTGCATCCTGCATTATGGCCATTTATATCTATTTACGGATGACTATTTAAAAGAAAAATTTAGGCCCTATCTCGAGAGACTGAATTTGAAGTTTAAACCTGTCCTGCCAGTGACAATGGTTGGCCTGCATTCATGTTTGCACTGTCATTGCAGTGAGTGGCATAATGGGTGCTGCAACCCATTAGTGATATTTAACTTCCCTGAGTATGCGGTATAACACATAGTAGGGAGTTATAATTAAGCTAAATATGCCAGCTAGGAGTGACCCAATTTTACTGTGTTGCAATGAGGAGAACAAACACTTTATCACTAGTTAGTGTAGTGGCTTAAGACTGTGAGCAACAGGACCCTTTGGCCTGAGGTGGACTCATTGAAGGGATTATGCAACCATTCTGGGAAGTATTAAGGTGTGGTCATTAACGGTTACGGGATACTGAGAAGTAAGTAGAATGATGTCCGCTGATTAATAAAATTGTTGATTATAAGCTTTGTGTGTGGCGTGTTCATGTGCCTGCTCCTGGGTTATAGAAGATGCAACAACTAGTGATGAATAGGGGAGATGTGCTCCAAAGAAACAAGACTGCTCTCCCTGAGAGTTTGCAGGAAAATAGCAAACTACTCATGCATGCCACATGCACCCAGGATAGTGCAAAGAACCCTGCAGTTTATGTATGTGGAGTATAATCTTCAATCCATCCCTTACAAGGCCTCCTGGAAAAGGCAAAGGCCTAACCAAGAAACAACATTAGAAAATCTCATCAAGACTCGCTGGTCAAGCTGAGAGAATACAGTGTTGCGCCAGAACGCTGAACCATCCTTCATATCAAGAGAACGCTAAAGGCAGTGATAACCAGGTACAGCATCAAAGACAGCAACAACCAGATAAGACACTAGAAGGCAGCGACAACCAGGAATGAGAAATAGCAATATACTCACCAGCGCAGCAGATATTTACAATTACAGCATCGGACACAATGTCTGAGACCTGCTGGATAGGGTCATCAGTGCAAAGTAGCAAGTGGCATCCACTATGTTTAGTATTTGCCTCAAGCGAAAGTGATTCAATCACACGGCCCAGTGTTATCAGTCATAAGTTGGGCAGGATTGTGAAAGCTGTCAAAATAGAATGAAGAAATGACTTGGACGAAACTGAAAGACAAGGGCAAAGACCAGGGAATGGAAGAAACAGAAAATATATTCACCATCAAAAATTAAGAAGGCGCTGCATGACCATTGAGCCAAATCGGCGTCACGAGCTCAGACACAAAGCGGGTACTTTCAGAATGTGCGGATTCAGCTGCACAACAAGCGTTGCCTGAGCAGCACATACTCTCAAAGGCAGGAGAAAGAAGTGTGACTACACAGTGGCTACTTTTCTAAAACATCTGTCCCCATCGGACACCACTAAAAACCAAATATTGCAACCAGATGGACCATGTAGATCAAGACTTTTAATGACCTCATGGATGCTCTGGAACAAGTAAATGTTGAGAAAATCATTAAATACTTAATGAATCTAGTTGGTGAGTGAAAGAGGTGATAAAGAAAATTTCACAGACTGAGTCAATGTCGTACTTTCAGGTCAAAAAGCATTAGGAGCCAAGTTCAATCCGATGCCGAACATTGATTATGAAAGGTACATTTTCAAATAAGCAAGTCAACAAGTTGGTGAGCCAATGGATGCATTTTTTTGTGAGACTGATGTGCTCATGAAACATTGCAAGTTTAGTGAATTTAACAACGAAGAAACCATAAGCCTCTGAGTCATTGGTGGTTGCTTGCCAGACTCATTCATAAGACGTATGTTCAGAGAGATACTCAGAGCCTCATTTATGAGGCCCTAGCAGCACACTGTGCCATGGTAGCATCTTGTGTGGCTTTTCATGGCCTTGTAAATATAGATCCCTTTCACGTGTAGCTCTGCGAGAAAGGGGAGTTCCATGAGTGTTGCTATGGGTGTTACCACGCAACACCCATGGAATCTGATGGAATCTGATACATTTCCAAATGTAGAAGTCTAGGAATGCGTGAGATTCCTATACCACCTCAGGAGTGGGGTTAAAGTGGTGCAACGAGGAGAAATAACATCACCTCTCTCCATTTTTTCCTCTCTCTATGTGTTCTGCATTCTGCAGCACACATAGGAAGAGGAAAACACCATTAATTATTGTTTATGTGCAGGACGGTGTCGCTTCCTACACATAGACAATCATCCATGCAACGCAGGCATCCTTGCACCCTGGAGTGTGTTGGCACTAGACAACAATTTGTGTGCTAGTGTAGGGGACAAGGAAAGGACTGGGCCGTATCTTATAAATACAGCTCATTCCTTTGCTTTTGTTTTGATGCAGGGCTGCACAGCAAAAAGACTTGCTGCTCTGCCATGTGCCAAAACTTAGTAAATGAGGACCTCAGTCTAGAAAAGGTACTCATGGCTGCCGGGGCTGAGGAATGAGCCGATCAGCAAGTTGCCGACATGGAAGTGGGAACAGCAAAAAGTGAAATGGCACTATTCATGAAGCGCAAACACAAGCAGTAAGCAGATGCTCATAAGTCGACATCTTCAAAAAAAGAAAGACTATGGCGGTCATTATGAACATGGCGGGAAAGACCGCCGATCGCCGTGTCGGCAGTGAACAGAATCCCGCCGTTGGCGGTGAATGGAAACCCGCCATATAATGAACGAAAAACCCAACCCCGCCAAAAATCCCCAGATCACCACTCCCCGCCACCGCCAAGCACACCCACATCCCGCTCTCCAAATAATGATGCACAAATCACCTCGGCGGACAATGGAGGCCGGATGAACATTGGCGGCTGCGACGGCCATGGGCGGCAAGTGGACTCAACAGCAAGAAGTGCACACATTGTATAGGCATCTGACCCACACACCTGACACACATCCAGAACCCCATAAAACACCCCCAGACACACCCCACAATCCCTTGCAACGAAAGCAGGACAAGAAGACGGAGAGCACCAGAGCCAGACAGCAAATGCCAGCATACAGGAGACGCACACCGACCCCCAGAAGAGCACCTTTACCTCGTTCCCAGTCCTGACACCATCCACCACACTCACCATGTCCACCCCAAAAAATCCACGCTTCACCAAAAGAGAGTTAAGGACCATGTTGGATGAGATCTTGAAGGTGGAGCCACAAATCTTCGGGCCCGAGGTGCAGTACACACCCATCGCCCGGAAATTGGGGCTGCGGCAGACCATTGTGAACAGGGTGAATGCAGTGGGACACCATCCATGCACCAGGGATGACATCCGGAAGAGATGGAACGACCTGCGGGGGAAGGTCCAGGGCATGGCATCCAGGCACCACATCACAGTGCAGAAGACTGGGGGAGGACTGCCACCAACACCACCCGACTACACCGACTGGGAGGAAAAGGTACTGGACATCCTGCACCCAGAGGGACTCACGGGACTCACTGGAGGAATGGACTCGGGTAAGTCATCTACAATTACCTCATATCCACCACAGCTGCAATGTATGCACCACCCCACCCCACCCACACCCACATGGACCTACACCCCACCCAGTCATTACCCACTACATCCACCCCCCTGCATGACCTCAAACCCACTAATAGGCCCACTTCACTCCCGCTGTGCACAGCCACCCACCCCTGCATGTACCCACAATGGAACAATACCCCCCACCAGAATGCAACCCCACACTGGCGCTAAATGCAATGTCAACCTCACAAAGGCACCCTGGAAGGCCACTGAAAGTAACACCAGCACAAAATAGCCCAGTCCTGTACACCTCAAACCTTCATGCATCTGTAACAGACATGTCTATGGCACCACCACCCATGCAACCCTAACGGACGGGAGCAGGAGTGCCACTGCCCTCCAGGGAGACCGAGGCACCTCACAAGACCCTGGCGAACGATCCCTGGACACTGATGAGCAGGCAGGCCCCTCACACAGTCCTGGATTCTCAACATGCAGCAGCCCCACCCAGGAAACCACTGTCACCCCTACCAGCCAGTCAAGACCAGCAGACCAGGGCAGGCATATCCACACCAGTGTACCCAGGGCAGAGACTGGTGGAACACAGGTACAAAGGCCACAGTCTCCCACTCCCAACATGCAGGAAGCAGAAGGCTCTAGTACAAGGGGTACTGCAAGACCTGTGCAGGCGACACAGGCACCGGGGGCTAAGGCAAGTGCAAGGGTCGCAGTTGCCCGGGGGGCCGGCCACAGGATGGATGCAGCAGCCCAGGGCATTATTTCAGAGGTATTGGGGGCCTACCAACATACCCAAGACAGGTTGGCACAGATTGTGTCCACCCTGGAGCAAAGTCAGAGGATGCAGCAGGAACAACACCAACAGGCCATTGAGCAGTGGAAAGAGCACAATGCCACAATGGCCACCATAGCAGGAGCACTGCTGCAGTTGGTCAAAAACCAGTCTGACACCCACACCGGACAAGAGGCCCCCACAACAGCCCTGAACAACCAGCATCAGATGACCCAAGCAGCAGAAACATCCCAGGAACTACCCTCCCAGGAAACCCAAGGGCTAACCATGTCACCACAAGAAGCCCCGGAGCAGGCGCCCAAACATACTCTCAGGCCAAGATTTGGCACTGGAAACCCAGCTAAGAACAAGGCCCCCTCCAACAATTGACTCTGCTACAAATGCAAAGCAACCATCCCACCCTTTCCCCAACAACACTTAGCTGAGGGTAATTAGAAGTACTGGTTGACAAAATGGACCCATCAATATTACCAACAAGGCTGCCACCGTGATGGTTTTGAGGACCCACCCAGCCTTACGACTCCCATCACTGTAAATAGCACAATTCACTCACTTCTACCAATAAAACACATTTCACACCTGTAACACTGTCCCCTGTCTTAAATTGTGAACAAAGTGGAGTATGGATGCAACTGGCAGAGAACAACTTTATTGTCAATTCTGTGCATGATGGTAGTCCTGTGTGCCCAAATGGTGGCAAGGAGGGAATGCATATATTTTCAGTCAGTACCATGCAGAAGTGGGCCATGTACCGCCTATCATGACCAACTCCCCATACATGACAGAGCACACTGACAGTATTAGTCACTAATCCCAATGACAGGCTTAAGTCCCACACAGTTATTGGAAGTAGAGTTGTATCAGTTGGTTCCTGGAATTGATATCTTCCCCTTCCTCATCCTCATCCTCACCATCACCATCACTCTACTCACCTCTCTGAGGTAGCTGATCAGGACCTATAGCACCCTCCACCTCTAAGAGGGGGATAGAATGTCTCACTGCCACGCTGTGCAGCATGCAGCAGCCCACCACTATTCTACACACCTTATCAGGCCCATAGGCCAGGGAATCCCCAGAGATATGTAGACACCAGAATCTAGCCTTCAGGAGACCTATAGTTCGCTCTATTACCCTCCTAGTACGTCCATGGGCCTCATTGTAATTCCTCTCTGCATCCGTCCTGGGATTTCTCACTGGTGTCAGGAGCCAACGCAAGTTTGGATAGCCAGAATCACCTACAAAATGGTGCAATACAGACTTGTCATTGTTATCTCCCTTAGCCAGACAGGCTGGTTTTCTGCAATGTGTCAGTTAGTGACAAGGCAAACATGCCTATGATCCACCCTCTGTCCTCTTGTAGTTGTTCCATCTTCTGTGGCACACTACTGTTCCTCAACACAAAGGAGTCATCGACTGAACCTGGAAACATGGAATTCACATGGGAAATGTGCTGGTCTGCAGTACATACCAATTGGATGTTAATGGAGTGAACGTTCTTCCTGTTTCTGTACACCTGTTCACTCACTCTTGGGGGGATGATAACTATGTGTGTGCCATCAATGGCACCTATGACATGGGGAATGTTGCCAAAGGCATAGAAGTCAGACTTGATGGCAGGGAGGTCAGTACTTTGGGGAAACCTCACATAGGATTGCAGATGTTGTACAAATGCATTCAGAAGTCCCACTGTCACTTGAAATGAGCCCGTGGCCAGGAAATGGAAGGCGGAGAGCACCTGCACTTCAGTTGGAATGGCATGGTGATTACGATTTCCCGGAGTTAGTACAGGATCCAGTAATGCACAAAGGTCCTGAATAGTTGCACGTTTGAGTCTGTAAGTGATTATGATCTGACATTCCACCATAGTCCCCATTTCCACAAGTGGTCTGCACACCGATGGTGCCCTTCCTCGCCACAAGGGTCGGTACCTGTGAGGGGTTACAAAAAAGAGTGATGAAAACACATACATAGGCACACTTGTCATCATTTGTGCACGGCATTATTCATTGCAGTGTCTCAACAATAACTGCTACCTGATAGATATACATGAACATCACAATGAGGGAACAGAGTATTTCATGGGTGCTACAATACTGAATGGACAGAGGACTAGGTGCTTCTTGTGGCTAGTAGGGCCTGCATTGTGAGTATTAATTAATTGTACATGCGTAGGTAAAGGCAAAATGTCTGCCCACTGTTGTTCTTCCCTTTCGTTGTGGAAGTGACCTCATACCGCTAGCGGTTGATGTCACAGCGTAAGGCGGTGTTTACCGCTGTTCGCACCCTCATTGGTTAACATGGATGCCAATGGGGAATCCTGGCATATCATGATCGCCGCCGGCGGTGACAGTGCACACCGCCGCAGAACGTATGCGCGTTCGTCATCGTTTGATCACTTGACTCCCTGATCTCGTGCGGACAGGTACTCCACTCTGTGTACTGCTGTGGACTGCCTCTGGCTATGGATGTGCCACGTGTTGCAGGGGAAAGGGCCCAGGGCTTCACCCTGGAAGAACTGGAGAAGCTAGTGGACGGGGTCCTGCCCTTGTACGCAAAACTGTATGGATGGCCAGAGGTACAGGTGAGTCTGGGTTTTGGGGTCACTGTGTGTGTGTAATGGATGGTGTTGATTGCACATATGTTTGCACCACTGAGCCTGCATGGGCCATGGTGCATGGCATGCTGCGTGCGACTGTCTTGACTGTCTGAGAGTACTGTTGGTCCCATAGTGGACGATTAGCCAGCTGTTCCTATCGTGCAAGTGCCTGACCTCTGTGTTCCATTTCTGTGTCGCCCTTTTAGGTCAGCACCCACCAGAAGAGGGCACATTGGCATGCCATCGCCAAGGAGGTACAGACATTGGGGGTCTACAACCGGAGGAGCACCCACTGTAGAAAGAAGTGGGAGGACCTGCGGCACTGGGCATGAAAGATCAGTGAAGCCCAGTTGGGGAAGTACTCCCAATGTGGAAGGGGTGCCCGTCTGGCACAGACCCCCTCTTGTGACGGATTCTGGCGGTGGCGTACCCAGACCTGGATGGGCCCTTGAAGGCTGCACAGCAGTCACAAGGGGTTGAGTACTCATTGACCATACTTCAATCTGGAAGGATGTCTGGGCGTGCAATAGGGCTCATGCTGCTTAGAGGCAGGGAATTTGATTGGTGTCCATCTACTGTATGATCCCCAAAGGGTGTAGGGGTGTCTCTGTCAGGTTTCACCTACTTCTGCTCCGTAGGCATTTCAGGGCAAGGGTGTAGAGCAGTATTCTGGTCAGCAGTCAGGGGCATGGCCATGGCCATGGGCATAGTGAACGGTGCTGCCTGTTGGGTGTGTTTTCTGGGTGGGTGTATGTCTGGCCATTATGTACCTGCATTCAGCTATTTACAAGTGTCACTCCTGTTTTGTCTCCCCATCCCTGTTCTCTTGTGTTGGTTTGGTACAGCATCAACATCAGGCGAGGGAGCTGAGGCACTGGCATGTGGGGAGGCAGTGACCTACGGATCCTCCGAGGCAGAGACAACCGATGCCCAGGGGACCAGTGGGTGGGAGGGCAAGGGGACTTCCACAGGGGAGGCTACTACCATATTAGGTAGTGACTCTGAGACCTGCTCCGATGGGGGCCCCCCGGCGGTGGCGGACCCTAGTGCACATACCACTACGTTACATCTTCCGCCACCCCCCATTCCATCACCGCCCTCCCTTCTGCTCCCCTCCGAGTTGCCCGTGTCCACCCACCCAGAAAGGTGGGCATCTCCTTCGCCACAGGCACCTCCTCCCCCACCCCAGTCAGCCCTGCTGCCCTCACAGAGGAGGCTATTGACCTCCTGAGAGCCATCTCTGTAGGGCAGACAACCATCGTCAATGCCAACCAGGGGCTAGCATCAGAGGTGCAGCAGACAACTGCCTATCTGGATGGCATTCACGGTGCTGTGTCTGCCCTACAGAGATCTTTTCAGGCTCTGGCCTCCTCTTGGACGGCAGCCAGTTTCTCTGGCCATTCTGTCCCCCCTCCAAGGCACACATTCAGACACGCTGACAAGCACATCAACACACAAGAAGCACACTTCAAAACACAAGCACCACACATCCCACCAAGCATTCACACAGCCAACAGACACCTGCACACAAAACAACGTCCACTTCCCCCAGTGTGCCCACCTCTTCTGCCTCCCTGTCTGTCCCCTCTACATCCACACCCTCATGCACTGCACCTTCACTCACTGTTACTGCTCCTCTTCCTGCACTCACCACAATGCAGACAGCCATACATGCACCCCATACACCACACCTACACTCACCACCTCTACTGTAGTTGACACATGCAGCACACTCACCAGACTCCCACACAACATACATCCACACTGTGTCCACCCCCACCTCCCAAGACACACAAATGCACCAAGACACTCGCCCATCAGACATCCACCACACCACAGCATACTGAGCAGTCACCTGCACCCACTACACACACCCCTACACCACATACATCCACTCCTTCTGCCTCTACTCCCACGCCCTCATCCACGCCTACCCCAATTGCGCTAAAGAAACCTTTCCTCTCCCGTGCTGACCTCTTCCAACCCACTGGCCCTCCCCGTCTTGTCCCCAAACGTGCTCACCTCCTTGCCCTTTCCACTCCTTCCACATCACAGCCCACCCCTGTCCGCCCTTCAAATTCCTGTGCCCCTTCCCCAGATAAGAAAAAGGCCTGGACAGAGCCTAGGCTATCCAGCTCCACCTGAGCCAAACAGCCCCCCACCCCTTCAAAGGAGAAGCCCACCCCCCTCCACCTTCCCAAAGAAAGTCAATGGCCCACCCCGCTGAAAATCCCCACCACCACCACCACCCCCTGCCCCCCTTCTGTGAGGTGCCTGGATGCCCATATGGTGCCCAATTATGTGGAGTACCAAACACTTGGAGTTATGTTGGGCCCGTTGTGGCCCATGACAATTGTCAATATATGGACTGGCCATGGGCCCTGTTTGGACTGTTTGGCTCTATGAGCTTGTGATTAAAGTTTCTGTGTGGCTTGTGTTTGGGCTGCACGCCATTAAACCCTGGTCATTTGTTTCACTTTTTTATGGGTGTGGGGCTTTTGTATGTACTATGGTCAAGTTGGTTTAGGCTTGTGTCGGGTAAGTACCTCTTGCTGTGGGGTGTATGACTTGTGCTGCTGTGAAGGGTTGGGGGGGCTTTGCAGGGTGGGTGGCATGGGTGGGTATGTAACTGTGCCCTTTCCTCCCTTGTTTCGTATGTTGCGGTACTTACTGTCATTGTCATCGTCTTCATCGGCGGTCTTGGTCGTGGAGGTATATGGTAAGGAGCAGGGCTGGCATGATCTGCAGCTCTCTATCCATGGCTGCTGCAGCGCGTTCTGTGGGACTCCGGTGCGTGGTTCCTTAAATTTGGTTCATTTCCGCCTGGCTATGTGTGGCGGTGGTTCCCGCCCCGGAACTGGTGGCGGAATGGTGGTTCATAATTTGATGGGCGGGTTGGGCCTTTCCGACGGCCTGTGGGTGGACTCTGCTGTCGTTGTCGGCACTCCTCTCCTGGCGGTGGGTGTGTTTCGTTTGGATCATTATTTGGCGGTCCGGACCGCTCCTCTGTTGGCAGTTTCTACCACCACCGCCGGCGGACTACCATGTTCATAATGAGGGCCTATGTTTCTGATGTGGGTTTTCATTTCCACATGAAAGCAAATGTTGGGCCCTCAGACATAAGTGCAAAGGCTGCGGAAAAGAGAACCACCTCAGGGTGGTTTAGAAAGCAAAGAGATTCCAAGTATGTTACGTCGAGAATAGAAAATGGATGCCAGATTTCATCTACAAGAAGCAGTTGAGAAGGAACTAGAAGCCTTGATAAAACATAACATCATTGATCTCTCTACTGATCCAACATCATGGGTGTCACCATAGTGGTGGTGCCCAAAAAGCACATTGGAAGTGCAGTGTGTATCTGCATGGATATGTGCCAAGCCAACAAAGCAATACAGATAGATTGACATCCTGGTCCCCACATTGTGGGTATGATCATGCACCTGAATGGAGACAAAGATTTCTCTTGTCTTGACCTGAACAAAGGCTACCATCTACTTGAACTGGAAGAAAGCTGCAGGTACATTACCACTTTTTCAACTCATGTTTGTTTGTTCAGATACAAAAGGTTAAGCTTTGGAGTGTCATCTGCTTCAGATATATTCCAGGATGTTATACGTAGAATTATTCAACCTGTCACACATTCTTTTACACTGATGATATACGGATGTTTGGAACAACACAGAAGGAGCATGATAAAGCTTTCACACAGGTGTGTCAGTTATTTACAGATGCAGGTCTCACACTAAATGCCACAAAGTGTGAATTGCACAAAAAACTCAAGTTCTTTGGGCAAGTATTTTCTGACAAAGGGATGACTCCGGATCCTGATAAAATGCGAGCAGTCATCCACCAGTCTCCCGCAAGAAGTCACCATGGAAAGATCCTTCTTGGGCATGGCCTGCTATTGTTTAAAGTACATTTGTGACTTTGCCGCAGTGAGCGCCCCGTTGTGAGATCTCACAAAACGAAATGTCCAATTCTGATGGTTCTCCGAATGTGAATGCAGCTTTAAAAGCAGAAAGCATGCAATTAAAAATGCTACAGAAATGGCTCACTTTGATCCCTAACTGCACCCTGGTATCACTGTTGATGCGAGCCTGGTGGGGCTGGGAGCAGTCCTTGCTCAGCATGCTGGACATCCAAATACTGAGAGACACATTGTGGCATATGCCAGATGGAGTCTGTCTGACACCGAACGTGCCTATTCCCAGATGGAAAAAGAGAGTCTACCTGTAGTATGGGCCTGTGAGCATTTTAATGCATTTCTGGATGGAAAGCATTTCACAATTGTCACAGATCACCAAGCGCTGCTAACAATATTTGGAAATCCTAAGGCCAAGATGCCTCCTTGTATTGAAAGGTAGGAGTTGCGTTTACAAGAGTATAGTTATACGTTTTGTATACACACATGCAAAACTATGTGCACAAGCCAGGGAGGAATCAAAACCCTGCAGAATATTTCTCACAAGAACCCCTACAGTGGCACAGCTCAACGTAGAAAACGTCTAAGAAATATACCAACTTCAGTGTAAAGTCGAGCACTTCAATAGCTCTGTCCATTGAACAGATGACTACAGCTATGAATGGTGATAAGGACCTGCTTGCCCTTAAAAACATAATTTCAGAGTGTTTGACCTTTACGTGATATGTTGAATTTAAAAAATATTGAAACATCCACGATGAACTGTCTGTCATTAAAGAAGGCATTGTGCTAAGAGGATCACAGATTGTCATACCTCCAAATCTGAGACAGCAAGTCATTGAACTTGCTCATGAAAGATGTTGTGGCATTTTAGCCATCAGGGGGGCCTTGAGAGATTGACTTTGGTTCACTTGCTTGGATGAGAAAGTTGAGTAGGAATTAGAGGAGTGTTATTTATGCAGTTGCCTGTCTCCTAAGTGGACCCACCTTCCACTAACCATGTCCGGTCTTCCTGTACATGCATGGGAAAGAGTAGCTGTAGACTTCTTTAGGCCTCTGACAAATGGGCACCATCATATAGTGGTCATTGACAAGCCTTCCCATTTTCCTCTAGTGGAAAGCATGTCATCAACAAATCACAACAAAGTTATTGAGCGACTGGACAACATATTTGCAGTGTGGGGCATAATGGACACTCTCAATACTGACAATGGTCTGCCATTCAGGAGCAAGGAGTTTAAGAAGTTTCTGACTACACTCAATGTCAAGCATTAGAAAGTGCACCCTTGTATCCTCAGGCCAACAATGTTGTAGAATGATTTATGGGAACCCTGAATGAGAGATCCAATATGCATTAATGGAGGGAATTGAGCTGAGTCAAGCATTATGTTAAGCCTTCTGTCAACTCTACTCTACCACTGGTGAGAGTCCTGTCACCCTAATGTTTGGAACAGCTACGGGAACAACATTACCACAGTGGACCCCTGAATGACCTCTGAATGTTGGCCGTTCATACTACTTACACTGCTCAGAAATGTCAGATGAAGTCAATGCTGATCAATATCATTGAACTCAGAAGATCGTGTTCAAGGGTGACTGGGTCCTTATCAATAAAAAAAAGAAATGAAAGACAGAGCCTCCATTTGATGGTGAACGTTTGAATGATGTGAAGTGCGAGTAACACATGATAACCGTACACTGTCCAGGCAAATCTATCACAAGGGACTCATCACATTTCAAACATCTGTCTAGACAATTTTCGATCTCTGCAGTTCCAAAAGAGGCTAATCCACCTGAAAGCCTTGATCAGGCACTAGACCCTGTGCCCTTGCTGTCCACCCTGGGTGCAGCTCAACTACCTCATATGACACTTTCTCGCAAACTGTGTGACAACCTAGACGGCTTAACTAAGAAATGTAATGGTGCTATTTGTTCATGTTGTTTTGTTTGTGTCATTTTATTTAAGAAGGGGGGAGTTGTAGTGTCTTAGGACTGTAAGCATTAGGACCCCCCAACCTGAAGAAGACTCAATGAAGGGATTTCACAATCATTCTCGGTGGTCTTAAGGTGTGGTGATTAACAGTTATGGGATCATGAAAAGGCGTTTGAATGTTGCATGCTGATGAATAACGATGTTGACCACAAGCTCCTTTTTGGGCATGTTCATGTGTCTGCTCCCGGGTTTGGGAGGATGTGACAGTTGGCAGGGGTAAAGTGTACTGAGTTTTAAAGAAAGCAAAAATATAAGGTCCAGCAAAAGACGATAAATCTGAGGGACTATTTAGAAAAGGTGGATTTCTTATATACCGTAATGACATAAAGGATGGTCTCTGGAAGAATGACAAAAAAGGCTGCTAAAAATATTCATGATCAAATAATGAAAGGTATATTGAATCCATGTTTTCTAATAGCAAATATTTTTTAGGCACAAAGCATTACTGGAAGCTTGCAAATCTGAAACATTGAAACATTCAAATATGTTTATTGTTCAGCAATCTAGACCATAACAATTAAAACACTGATGTTTACAAAACATAGGCCCTCATTATGACCCTGGAGGTTGGTGATAAAGTGGAGGTAATATCGCCAATAGGCTGACGGTAACTACCGCCAAGTTATGATCATGGTGGTGATATCTCCGAAAGACAGCCAATGTACCACACCGACCACCAGGGTGAAAACAACAGTCACCACAGCAGTAGCGGCCTACAGCCAGACAGAAGACAAAGTACCGCCCACCATTTTATGATATGCCAAACCACCACCTTTTCCGGGCGGTACGAACACCACCAAAAGGCTGGCAGAAACAAAGCTCAGAAGTGAAAGGACTCACCATTGGAGACACAGGGAAGAACCACACCGCCATGGAACCAGAATTGCAAGTCTCTCCGATGATCTTCTACTTTATGCTCCACCACGAACAACAACGCTCGCGAAGACAATGACGTTGAGTACAGCCTCCTAGCACACAAGGGAAGGGGGAGGAAAATGCGAGTGACACACGCACACACCATACACACCCCAGTCTAACACACTATACACACAACCAGCTGCACCAAAAAAAACAATTAATCCCTTTAAATCGGCTGAATAATGCAAGGACAACAGGAATTGACTAAAGTGATTGTAATAAGATCAACATCAAAATTAATAATTTGATTTGATAATGAAACAGATATGTACAAATGTACAAAAACGGGACACTGCCCAGTCCTCAGTTCACAGGGGGCACATGGCCACAGGGCAAAGTCCAAGGCCCCACGCGTTCCCTGCACCAATACGGAGTGAACACAGCAGGGGCATCAGTTGGCAAATAAGCAGGCATCTCAGGGGGAAGGGAGGGCACCAAGGCCACAGTCTCTCAGGTGGGTGACTTGCCCACTGCTTCTGGAGGGGGCAACATGCCCATTGCTTGGTCCTGGGGAGTGCAAGGCCACAGTCTCTCAGGTGGGTGACTTGCCCCCTCCAGTGGAGGGGGCAACATGCCCTGTGCTCTGTCCTGGGGAGAGCAAAGGCCACAATCTCTCAGGTGGGTGGCTTCTCATTGGTTCTGGTGGGGGCAGGCCGCACAGCAGCCCATGGAGGCTGGATTGTATGGCGTCCACCGGCGGAGACGGCAGCACTATGGTGGTGGTAGTGGAAGGCTCCTGCTCAGCCCCTGCACCCTCCGATGGCTGCACTGTGGTGATGGTGGTGGTGGTTTTGGGAGGCTCCTGCTCAGCCCCTGCACCCTCCGATGGCTGCACTGTGGTGGCTGTGGGAGGCTCCTGCTCAGCCCCTGCACCCTCCAATGGCTGCAATGTGGTGGTGGTGGTTGTGGGAGGGTCCTGCTCAGCCCCTGCACCCTCTGATGGCTGCACTGTGGTGGTGACGGTTGTGGATGGCTGCACTGCGGTGGTGGTGGTTGTGGGAGGCTCATGCTCATCCCCTGCACTCACTGATGGCTGCACAACCACGACTGGCGGTGGGGGCTCCGTGACAGCTGCTGATGCAGGCTCCTTCCCCTTTTTGCTGGCTGGTGCAGGCTCCTTCCCCTTTATTCCGGCTGGTGCAGGGTCCTTCCCCTTCTTGCTAGCTGGTGCAAGATTCTTCCCCTTTTTGATGGCTGGTGCAGGCTCCTTCCCCTTCTTGCTGGCTGGTGTAGGCTCCTTCCCCTTCAGCATTTGTGGCCTGGAATCCTTTCCACCATGAGTAGGTGCTGATGAAACTGGGCCCGTGGACTGTTTGGCTGAGATGCTTGGCTGGGTTCTTGATGCCGACTGCCTCTTGCCAAGTCGCACAACGTCATCGGCATTACCTCACTTCCACTTGTCCCTCCACACAGGACAGGCGGACACCATTTTGGGGGGGGGGGTGGAGGCCTATGGAATAATGGTGCGTCACAGGAGAAATAGGCACCTGCTGGACAAATCACACTGACCCATTGCATGTTTACAGATTGCAGACTACTGTTGTGGCTCCATTGTTCAGTTTGTGACAGCCTACTCACTCTTTTGTCCCTTAGATTCCTACCGCTGTGGATGAATAGGAGATGGAGATATACCCCTGTGTACAGACCCCTGGTGGACTTGGCTACACTGGAGGACAGGCACATAAAACTCACCTATAGACTGGACAGGGCCACAATCACAGGGCTGTGTGCCCAATCGGAGCCTGACCTGATATCTGCTATCCGTCATCCCACTGGGATCCCCCCTCTTGTGCAAGTGCTATCAGTTCTCCATTTCCTGGCAACAGGTTCTTTCCAAGTGACAGTGGGCTTGGCAGCAGGAATGTTACAGCCAATGTTCTCAATAGTGCTGACAAGAGTGTTGTCTGCCCAGATAAAACTCATGTGTAGCTACATTGCATTCCCCCAGGTTGAGGATTTGGCCACTGTGAAGGCTGAGTTTTATGCAATGGGACATATCCCCAATATAATTGGGGTGATTGACGGAACACATATTGCATCTGCTACCCCACCCCCGCCAGAATGAACAGGTGTTCAGGAATCGTAAGAGTTTCCACTCTATGAATGTGCAGATGGTGTGCTTGACGGACCAGTATATCTCCCATGTCAATGCTAAGTATCCTGAGTTGGTGCATGGTGCCTTTGTCCTGAGGAATAGCAACATTCCAAATGTGATGGCCCAACTACAGAGTCACAGGGTGTGGCTAATAGGTGAGCCCTGGTTCCCACCCAGTATATGTTGGTGTATGGCTATGGTGTTGGCCATATAGGATAGTGTGTGGCTAAATGTTGTCCCTCAATAGTTCCAGGTAACTCTGGTTACCCAAACCTATCATGGCTGCTGACCCCTGTGAAGAATGCCAGGACAAGGGCAGAAGAACGTTATAATGAGGCAAATGTGCGACCCAGAAGGATCATTGAAAGGATCTTTGGCCTCCTGAAGGCCAGGTTCCGGTGCCTCCATCGAACAGGTTGATCCCTGTGCTACTCATCCAAGAAGGTCTGCCAGATAGTGGTGGCATGCTGCATGTTGCACAACCTGGCTCTCAGATGCCATGTCCCTTTTCTGCAGAAGGAGGAGACTAGAGATGCCCCTGAGGCAGCAGTGGACCCTGTGGACAGTGGGGATGAGGAGGCAGAGAATAAGGATGAGGACAACAGAGCATCTGTAATCCGTCAGTACTTCCAATGACACACAGGTGAGACAGTGCAGCTTTACATTTCAATGACTTTGGTTGTATTCTGTGTGGCATTGGCATGCTGGTAGTTCCCACTTCTATGTCTGCTTACTGTTACCTCTGGCTACTCATTTTGCAGATGTTGTTGATTTGACAAATACTCCTGGTGTGATCCCAACAGCCAGCTACAGCTCATTACTTCTATGCTCTTTCTATGTACAGTTCATTTGCAATGGTTGTACCTGTTTCAATCAATACATGTTTGAAATACATGACATACTCGAAATCGATTTTTATCAAATGGTGTTTATTGAAGTGCTAATATATAGAGGGGAAAGTGCAATGGGATGGGGTGATGATTGAGGAAAGTCCAGGGTATTGTTCCAGTCTGCTCGTAGCACAGGTGCATTGTCCAAGGGGACATAGGAAGGGGAGCAATGGCAGTTCAAGGTGGACAGGGTGACTGAGTGGGACACAAGGGGGACAATCAGGAAAGTCTCATTTCCTGGCGGGGGTCTTGGCAAGTGTCTCTGGCTTCTGTCTGGATAGCAGGGAATGTTTGCGGGGTGGTTCACCTTCTGCAGGGGGAGGGGTGCTGGTGGCCTATGTGTCCTGTGGTGGGTGCCTTTTGGCCACTAACGGCAGCAAAAGTGGAAGGCTGTTCAGATGACTGGCTAGTGGCAGGGGCCCACTGGTGTGACACTGCCTCCCTCATAATGTTGGCCATGTCTGCCAGCACCGCTGCTATTGAGATCAGGGTGTTGTTGATGGCCTGCAAGTCCTCCCTGATCCCCTGGTACTGTCCCTCCTGCAGCTGCCTGTTCTCCTGCATGTTGTCTAGGATCTGGCCCATGGTGTCCTGGGAATGTTGATAGGTTCCCAGGATCTCGGAGAGTGCCTCCTGGAGAGTCGGTTCCCTGGTCCTGTCCTCCCCCTGGCTCAAAGCAGTCCTCCCAGTGTCCCTGTTTGGCCTGTGCCTCTGTCCCCTGAACCGTGTGCCCACTGCCCCCAGGTCCCTGGTTGTCTTGGGTGCAAGGTGTGGACTGGGGTCCCTGTACAGATGGGCACATTGCTGATTGACGTGTCCTGGGGACAGAGGTTTGGGGATGCCAAGTGGGTGCTGTGGTGTTGGTTCCTGATGGGGGAAGCTCTGTGGTGGTTTGTGACTGGGCTTGGGTAACTGGCTGTCCAGTGGTCCCTGATGCGCCAGGTAGATCATCCAGATCCTGAAGACCATAGTTACTGTCATCACTGTGGGCCTCTTCTGTTGGGGGACTGGATAGTGCTGGGACCTCCTCTCCGGTGACATTGGCTGGGGAATCTGTGGGGATGTAAATGATGTGTTATGGTTAATGTGTATGACATATTTTACATCCCTGGCTTCCCCTCTATGGTTGCCCTTGCAGCTTTTACTTGTGTATGTTGGTGTATGGTGGGATTGTTAGTTCTCTATGCTGTGCATGCTTTAGTGATGAGTGTCCAAGCAGGGCTGTGAGGGGTGTCCATGAATTCATACAGCATTCAGGGCTTGGCAGTGGGAATAATGAGATGTGATGGTCGAGTGTGTGGGATGTAGTGGAGTGATGGGGGTGAGGGTGAGGGTATGTGATGGCATGCAGGTATGGGGGGTAATAATTGTTGAAAGTTGACTTACCGGAGTCCAGTCCTCCTCCGACTCTGGTCAGGCCTTCCGGATGCAGTATTGCCAAGACTTGCTCCTCCCATGCTGTGAGTTGTGGGAGAGGAGGTGGGGGCCCATCCCCACTCCTCTGTATAGCGAGCTGGGGTCTTGCTGCTCTGGACCGTACCTTCCCCTGTAGGTCGTTCCAAATCTTCCTGATGTCATCCCTTGTTCTTGGGTGCTGTCTCACGGCGTTGACCCTGTCCACAATTCTCCGCCATAGCTCCATCTTCCTTGCTATTGATATCTGTTGCACCTGTGCTCCAAACAGATGTGGCTCTACCCCGACGATTTCCTCCAACATGACCCTTAACTCCTCCTCAGTGAAACGGGGGTGCCTTTGTGGTGCCATGTGTGTTATGTGATGTGTGTTGGTGAGGGTGTGTTGGGTAATGTGTTGGGGTGTGTGAAGTGAGGTGCGTGAGGGATGTATGGGTGTATGTGCTGTGTGTTTATATGGTTGTGTCAGTCTCGTTTCAATGACTTGTAATCGTAAAGGGTTGTGGGTAATGTGGGTGTGTGTTTTATAGGTGTGTGGGTGTGGTGTGTGTATGCGTGTCAGGTGTGTGTTGTTTGAATTGTCCAATGAGGTGTTGTTTTGTATGTGGGTGTCCATTGTGAACGCAGCGGTATGTACCGCCAATGGTTTACCACAGTTAAATGTCCGCCGTGGTGATTCATGGGTCATAATGTGGTGGGCGTTGTTCTGTTTACGTAACGGTGTGGGTTTTGACACCGCCAGTTTATCAATGACCTTTGGTCTGGCGGATTTGTGTCTGTGGCTGAATTCTGTAGGATTGTTGTGTGTGTGTCATAATATGGTGAACGGATATCCACTGCCACATGGTAAATTGGCGGCCGTCAGTGTGGTGGTAAGCGGGATTTACCTCTAGGGTCATAATGAGGGTCATAATGTAAAAACACTCTTAACTCCTATCAACTTAAAACAACCTGGACACAGTTCTTAGTATGCTATTCTCTGCTCATCAACCTTTTGATTTAATTTCATCTAGTCTAATTTCCATATAACAAATAAAGGGCAAATGCAAAATGACTGCCCTACAGTGCACTAGTAAAAATTATTTCCTTTGAGGAGAACAATAATTGAACCTTACAAAACATACTAACTATCAAATATGTGCCTAGGTACAGGTACCAAGGTGTGTGTCTACTAGGTGCCTTCTCAGGGCAATTATACCTTTTGTAAATTATAGCAATACTCCCTGTCGCCTCCAGGTTGACATTTATAGGATATAAATAGAACTGAGCACAGACTTACTGCACAGAGTTTACATATCTTGTTAATAGAACAACACTTTGTCTAAATTATTATAATTTTAGTAACAGCCCAGAAGAAATTAGCCTTGGGAAATCCACCAAAAGAGAGCATAAACCTAAAAGCCAAAAAATGTACCTATCCATGCATTTGGTAACTGCAGGTGCAAGTTAGAATGTGCAATAATAACTCTAGGCACCCTGTTCAGGTCTGTACGATCCACCAGGCCAGCCATTAGGCCGCAGTTTCTTTTGATGCAGGATTCAGACCAAGCTCCATTTTAAGTAGGACAAATTTATCAAGTGGCAAACAGTACCTCCAAGGCCAAACTGAGAGCATCAAAAGCTGTTTGCTACCTGCCAGTTTATATTCTTTTCCTTCTTTCTTCTCCCCTGTCTATTGCAGATCTTGAGACCTTCCAAGCAGCATATATGTAAGAAGCTACTGCCTGTACATTTCCATATGATCTGTTCTATAGCAGAACAAAAGTGCTGCTCTGCACCACCTCAGATTAAGTTGAAGAAATAGTGGACATTGGTAGTCTCTTCAGATTTTGAACAAGATATCACACAGCAGCATACAATGTGTTATGGTTTCTAATCCAACCAGTGTGCAGTGCCACATTTTAGATCCACCTCCAGGGACTTTATCCCATGATTTGGTGATGGCCGTACCTGTAGAGTTCTTAATCTAAACATGAGGTAGAAGGCCCTTTACTCATGAGGAAATAGAAAGTCCAGGCTCTAAACGGGCATCATGTTTACTTTCTGGTAGTTGATCAACGGAATGCTATTCCTGGCTTCTTGCTTGCACAACATGCGCACCCAATATTTATTTTTTTACCATTTTTGAAGTTGCCTTATTCATCTGTTCTGTGTTGAGTGAAAATCTGAACAATCAACTCCACCATCTTGCTTATCTTTTTTTAGTTTAAATGGAAGTATTCAAGGTTATTTTTATTCCACAGAAATGATGAAAGTATGGAATTACTCTTTTTGAAAAAACAAAATTGATTATTTGTACAAATATTAGATAATATCTATAGGATAATAGGAACCAACATCATTTGAAATCAATCCAAGTGCACCGACCAGGAAAGAAACAAGCGATACCACTTGGTTATTAATGCACTTATTTTTTTCAATTGCTTAATTTACATTTATTTTAACTGTGTTCTTTATAGAGCTGATAAACCACATTTTTAAGAATTAGAATTTTTGTGTGCTCCATTAAAATTCTGAATATTTATTAAAAGGAAGGATTTGTAATTTATCTGACAAAACAAATATATCATCTGCATAGAGTCTAGACAGATAACTTAATTCAATCAACACCTTGCTCAAAACCATATATGTGACTATCTTGCCTTATTCTAGATACAAAGTACTCCAAAGCTAATACATACAGTAAAGAAGGTGAGAGTGGGCACGACTTCCTTACACTGCTATCCAATTTTTTTTAAAGTGGAAATAGGTCTATTGACAAAAATTGAGGATTTAGGTGAAGAGATTTTGAAGGATATTGGATTAGTGATTCTAAGACCAAAACCAAATCAGTTTAAAAATTGGAAAACTAATGGTGAGGAATAAGAAATATTGATAGTGGAAAAAAAATTAACCTGGAATACCTGATGTGAACATACTAATGAAGCTCTCCACAGTATTGCTCAGTGCTTAGTTGGCCTCTCTTGCAATTATTCTCTGCTGTTTGGCCTTTCTCTTCATCTCTTCATCACGATCACACTCAATCACACTTCAGTTGGTGTCCACCATTTTGCTTAGCCTGCATGATGAGCGCCCAATTGTTTTAACTGCCACTCTGCCCTTAATTTTGTTAAATATAGACAATGATCGGTTTCTAAAGGCTCCTCGCAGGTGTCTCTCTCTCTTTCTGATAGAAGTTTATGTGTTTTTGAAGCATCTGTAGATAAAAACAAAGATATACTTATCTTCACACAGCTTGCCACCATTTTGCGTCTCCGGCTCAGCGTATGAATGTTTTGTTTCTTACATCAGTCATGCATCCATATTTAAATTCATATCTTTATTAGTTGTGATGGATACATCACATGAAAAACAATATTTTATTAGACCTTGCTATCAATCAAGTCTCAAAAGGCATTAATGTTTTGATCATGTTCAAGGGTGTTGCTTCATATTGTTTTAACTGCTCCCAGCTTTTGAGCCTTGTTTCCACTCTCAACAATTACCTGGCATTTCTGAGGAGTTAATTTCTTGTGGCATGGAAAAACCTAGGAAACTAAGACTGACTAACACCTTCAGTTTAAAAGTGACTCTATCTTCTGGGAGCACCTCCATATCTTCAGAAATTATGTTATCTAAACAAATTGCCAGCACTCAATCTTTATTGCCTACATTGCTGTCTTGATTACTTGCATAAAGAACTAGTTTATCAAAAGTTCCAACTAGCCTAAGGGGGTCCATCAACAAGAGACCTAATAATAACCCTCCTTTCCAAGTTAAAATATCTACCACAATCTATATAAACTTTCTCTTTAAAGAGATGCGAGCTCTGAGACTGTGCATAGAGGTGACTAATAAAAGGCTGCAAATTCTGGATGGTAAATGATCTCTCATTGATAAGAGGGTAACTGAAGTGGAGCAGCAAAAAAATGGCTTACGAGATTCCACAACTAACGCTGATCAGATGCATTTGGGAATAGTTCATCTAAAAATCATAAGGAGAATTTCGAAAATCATAACCAGCAGACAAATCTCATGAAAGAACTGATACTCTAATATATCTAGGCCCGTATATATATTTTTTTAGAGCCAGATTTGCGTCATTTTGTGACCCAAAAACAGCGGAAACTTACAAAATATAATTGTATTTTGTACGCTTGCGCCACTTTTGTGACAAAAAATTACACAAATGCGGAACAAAAAAAAGTACAAATATGAGCCCTAGTGTTCTTATTTAGTATTCCAGAGATGCTATGAGCATGCTGGAGTGTCTGCAGAAGTCTTATTCCCACCTTGGGTTCAGAAACAGCAAGCACTCGGGTGAGACAACACCAACACGGTTCTCACCCTTTGAGGTTGACTGAAGCTTTGGACTTGGTGACAGAGATAGTAGCCAGAATCATACAATCCCTAATTATTGACATAATCGTTCACATATAACCCATAAATAATATTAAACACCATAAACAATTTAATTCCAAATCAAACTTCAAACCGAATAAAGTTTCAAAGCTTTATTACAATCTCAAAATAAATGTTACGTAAATGGTGCGCAAAACTAAATTATAAACATACATGAAAGCCATATGCTCACCAAAACGTCTGAAAAGGTTCAACCTACTAAACATTAATACTGTTAGATACTCCTAAAGAATAATATAGATCAACAACAAAACAATATGCAGATGATTATTGATGTTCAAAGCAGATGATGGTGACATCATTAAATCATCAAAACACAATTTTAACAATTAATTTCAGAGCTGGGACATTCCTAACACTAACCAGAATTGGGACTAGCATGTGTAGAAACGGGCTCACACATGGGGGCAAAAGTAAAAATAAAAGAAGGCAAGAATAATTTGGAAAACATCTCACTAGAATAAATCACTACAAAAGTATGCTGGTGTTAGTGACTAGACTAAAGAGAAGACAAGAAACCACATTTAGTTATACCTCTCCTTATGGGACGGCAGACAGCGTTGATTCATCAGGACAGAGCGGTCACCATCATAAGGCGCTTACCGTCGTGCAGAAGACCGCCAATACACCGCCGCGGCTGCGGTAGACCACCACAGCTATTATGACACACATCACGGAATCTGCCGAAATTCAGACACCCACACAACACCACCACACCAAAGGTCAGCCATAAACTGGCGGAAACAAATCCTCCACCTCCACGCCAACAGAAACACGCCCATGCTATTATGACCCACGAATCCACGCCGCGATCTTTCAACCGCGGTATTCCATTGGCGGTACACAACGCCGCGCTCAAAATACACACACATATACAAAAAAACGCCACATTGGACAATTCAAAATACACACACCTGATACACATACACACACCACTCCCACACACCCAACACAATATAAAATACACACCCACATCACACACAAACCCCTACAACCAGAAATTCTGAGAGAAGGCCAGAGAGACAGCACAGCTATTGACAACCCCATCACACAGAGGCACACAACACCATCACCCACACAACATCCACGCACAAAACACCACATACCACTACACTCACCACACTCATCAACACATACACCACCCCACACATAACACCCCATGTCAAGCCAAAGACACCCCCGCTTCTCCGAGGAGGAGCTCAGGGTCATGGTGGAGGAAATCGTACGGGTAGAGCCACAGCTATTTGGCTCACAGGTACAGCACACATCAATAGCCAGGAAGATGGAGCTATGGCGCAGAATAGTGGACAGGGTCAATGCCGTCGGACAGCACCCAAGAAATAGGGAGGACATCAGGAAGAGGTGGAACGACCTACGGGGGAAGGTGCGTTCAACGGTCTCCAGGCACAACATCGTGGTGCAGCAGACTGGCGGTGGACCCCCACCTCCTCCCCCACAACTAACAACATGGGAGGAGCAAGTCCTGACCATCTTGCATCCTGAGGGCCTCGGAGGAGTTGGTGGAGGATGGGTCACTGGTAAGTCAAATCTTAACTATCACATCCCCCACCCTACCTGCATGCTATCACACACCCCCACCCTCACACCCTTCCCTATCACCCCAAATCCTCACTAATCTACCCATGACACCAGGCACCCATCCCAACACCAAGCCCTGCATGACACAACTAAGCATGGTCACCCCTCACTAAAGCATGCCCACTGCACATACCCAGAACACCCCCCCAACCATCACCACACAAGCCCCCACACAGGAATGGCTGCACTGGGGATCAAGCACACCCAACCATTGCACACCATTACACACACAGATGCAATAATCATGTTCTTATACCCCTGCAGGAACCCAAAGGAACGTCACCACACCAGAGGGTCCAGACAACACCACTCCACCCCCAGAAGAGGCCCACAGTGACGACAGCGGCTCTGCCCCACTGAATCCTGATGACCAGCCCGGACCATTGTGGGCCTCAGGACAGTCGGTTCCCCTTGCCCAGCCACAGCCCAACACCGAGCTGCCACCCTCTGGTAACACCAGCACAGCATCCACCCAGCGGGCCCAAACCTCCCTACCCAGGACAAGTCAATCAGCGGTGTGTCCACCACTACAGGGCACCCAGGCTAACCCACCACCCCAACAACAAAAGGGACCTGGGGCAGTGGTAGTGGGCACACGGTCCAGGGGACGGAGGCACAGGAACACAGGGGAACTGGGAGGGCTGCTGTGCGACAGAGGGAGGACAGGCCAAGGGAACCAACTCTCCACGAGGCCCTATCCTCCATCATGGGAGCATACCACCACTCCCAGGAGACGATGGCGATGGTCCTGGACAAGTTGCAGGAGACCCTTCGTCTGCAGGACAAACTGTATTTGGGGTTCAGGGAGGAGCTCAGGACCATCAGCTCCGCCATAGGCACCATCGTAGGGGTGCTGACGGACATTCAAAAGACCTTGAGGGACACTGTGGCACTCCAAGGGGCCCCTGACACTAGCCAGGATGACGAACTGCCCACCACCTCCGCCGGCACTAGTGGACAGGACGCCCCGCCACAGGACCACCACACCAGCACCCCATCCCCTGCAGATGGACAACCACCACGCAAGCGGT
Source organism: Pleurodeles waltl (assembly GCF_031143425.1). Lineage (NCBI taxonomy): Eukaryota > Metazoa > Chordata > Amphibia > Caudata > Salamandridae > Pleurodeles > Pleurodeles waltl. The sequence continues at coordinate 733,320,336 of NC_090436.1, forward strand.
CCCTGAGATCCAGGAACAGGATAGAGCAAGATGGCAAGACCCCCGCCAGGAAATATGACCACCCTGATTGTCCCCCCACTGTCCCACTTTGACACCCTGTCCAGACTGGAACTGCCCCAGCTCCACTTCCAATGCCCAGATGGGCAGTGCACCTGTGAGACGAATAGACTAGACTCTGCCATGGACATTCCTCCACCATCACCCATCCCCATTTTACAACCTTCCTTGATTTTTTTAGCACTTAAATAAACACCCTTGAAAGCCAAAGAAATCTTGAGTCAGTCTATGATTTGGAACTTTGTATTATCAATTACAGTGTCATAATGGGTTACCCATTGTAAGGCTAACATACCAATGTCACACATCACAAGCCCTTGAAGGATGCAAGCAGTTGACACGTAGGTTACCACACTTGTGAAACTGAAATGGAAGGGTAGAACTCAATTAACAAATAGTGAGTGAAATGTAGGTACAGGATAGAGGTAGACGTGTGAAAGTTAATGTAATGTTAAACCAGAAAATGTTCTCACCTGTGTGTCACTGGAAATATTGCTGTATGACTGACTCCCTGTTGTTGTTTTCTTCATCCTCAGCTTCATCCTCATCACTGTCCACTGGCTCCACAGGCTCCACAGCTGCCACAACACCGTCATCTGGATCATCCGCCTGCAGAAAAGGCACCTGGCGTCGCAATGCTAAATTATGGAGCATGGAGCAGGCGATGATGATGTCGCACACCTTCTTCGGTGAGTAGAATAGGGATCCACCTGTCATATGGAGGCTCCTGAACCTGGCCTTAAGAAGGCCAAAGGTGCGTTCGATTACCCTCCTAGCCCGCCCATGGGCATCATTGTACCGTTCCTCTGCCCTGGTCCTGGGTTTCCTCACTGCGGTCAATAGCCAGGAAAGGTTGGGGTAACCAGAGTCCCCCAATAGCCATACACGGTGCCTCTGGAGTTGACCCATCATATCAGGGATGCTGCTATTTCGCAGGATGTAGGCGTCATGCACAGAGCCAGGGAACATTGCATTTACCTGCGAGATGTACTGGTCTGCCAAACAGACCATCTGGACATTCATGGAATGATAACTCTTCCGGTTTCTGTACACCTGTTCACTCCTGCGGGGGGACCAGAGCTACATGGGTCCCATCAATGGCACCTATGACGTTGGGGATATGTCCAAGGGCATAGAAGTCACCTTTCACTGTAGGCAAATCCTCCACCTGAGGGAAAATGATATATCTCCTTACGTGTTTCAGCAGGGCAGACAACACTCTGGACAGCACGTTGGAAAACATAGGCTGGGACATCCCTGATGCCATGGCCACTGTTGTCTGAAATGACCCACTTGCAAGGAAATGAAGCACTGACAGCACCTGCACGTCAGGGGGGATTCCAGTTGGATGGCAGATTGGTGGCATCAGGTCTGGCTCCAACTGGGTACATAGTTCCTGGATTGTGGCACGGTCAAACCGGTAGGTGACGATGATATGTCTTTCTTCCATTGTCAACAGGTCCACCAGCGGTCGGTACACCGGAGGATTTCGCATTCTTCTCATATGTCCCAGCTGACGGTGCCTAAGAAGGACAACAGTGAAGAACCACTCACTATTCCTCCAGGTATGCACCCACAGTTACACACAAGACTACACCAGACAAAAATGCCTTCCTGTATGTTTGTTGAGTATAGGCCTAGCTATGCGTGACGCAGTAGTAAATGAAGCCATGTGGGCCCCTGAAATGGCGGCTGCCTGACCTCTAAACTGGGACAATGGGATTGTGGGGTAACTGCGCTGGCGTTGCACACCGTTGCAGTAGGCGGTCGTAGACCGCGGCGCAATGCTGCATTGGTTAACATTGGACCCTATGGGTCCCAGGAGCCAATGAACAGGTGCGCCGGCGGTGATGATGCTCACCGCCGCGGACGTCACCGCCATTTTCTATCTCTTCACTCACTAGAAACCTGACCTTCGACAGGAGAGGACCTACACTGCTAGTGCTGCTGTGACCTCGGTCTGGAAGCGACGATGGCTGCTGCGTCTGGGGAAGGGGCCCCTGCCTTCACTGCACAGGAGTTGGAGAAACTTGTGGATGGGGTCCTCCCCCAGTACATGCTACTCTCCGGTCCTCCAGACCAACAGGTTAGTACACAGGGAGCACGTTGTATGGGCTAGGCCTCAGTGGAGAGGGCTGGGTGGAAGAGGGAAGGGGGCAGAGTACATAGAACAGTTATGCATGGGAATGAATGGGCCACATGGCCAGAGTAGGGAGGGGGCCACTCACATTGACGGTGCAGTTGGTAATGACTGTTCCTCTTTCCTTGTGCATGTCATGTAGGTCAGCGCCCACCAAAAGAGGGACATTTGGCGTGCCATCGCCAAGGAGGTCCGGACCCTGGGGGCCCACCAGAGACGGGGCACCCACTGCCGTAAGAGATGGGAGGACATTCGCCGCTGCAGCAAGAAGACGGCGGAGGCTCAGATGGGGATGGCCTGCCAATGTGGGAGGGGTGCCCGTCGCACCATGACCCCCCTGATATTCCGGATCCTGGCAGTGGCCTACTCGGAGTTTAATGGGCGCTTGAGGACATCACAGCAGACACAAGGGGGTGAGTACAACCTAATTCAGCCGACTTTGTGTGCAGTGGAGGGGTCTGGGTGGGGGAGGTGGGCTGTGGGTGTCCCTAGGCCAGGGCGAGTTAGGTAGGCAAGGCCCCTCCATAATGTAGGCCATGTGGCACTCAACCCCACCTCAGCAGAGTGGCAAGTTGAGGTATAGTTGCCCCTGTGGCATACATGTGCGCAGATTCCCACTATTGCCATGTGGGCCATGTCCCAGAAATTGCATGTGCAGAGGGCAGGAACACGGCGTAATGCAGGGGGCTGCTGCGTCTGTCTTGTCCGCCAACGGTAGCGGTATGCCATGCACTAAAACTCTCTTTGTTCTGTCTCCCCCCCTTTTCCTGCTCTCCCTGTCCTTTTGTACATCAGCATCATCAGGCGGAGGTACAGTGGCACCGGAGCACGGGGGAGCTGCATCCCACATGGCCATGGAGGGCCACACCACAGACTCTGAATGCACCAGTGGGACGGAGGGCGAGGGGAGCTTCACGTCGGCCACCGGATCACCAACCAGCGACACAGACTAGTACGCCGATGGGAGCTCCCCTGTGGTGGCGGCACCACCTGTGCGCCCCACTTCTACAGGTACAGCCGCCACCCCTCCTACCAGCACCGCCCTCACAGCAGCCCCTCAGCGTTCGCCCCGTGCCCGCTCACCCAGGAGGGTGGGCATCACCTTCGCCCCAGGCACCTCAGGCCCTGCCCCAGTCACCCCTGCTGCCCTCAGTGAGGAGGCCATTGACCTCCTCAGGTCACTCACTGTTAGGCAGTCTACCATTGTGAATGCCATCCAGGGTGTAGAAAGGGAGTTGCAACACGGTAATGCATTCCTGGAGGGCATTCATTCTGGTCAGGCTGTCCTTCAGCGAACCCTGCAATCTCTGGCCTCAGCACTGATGGCAGCCATTGTCCCTGTGTCTAGCCTCCCCCCTCCAACTTCCTCCACCCAGACCCAATCTCCTGTACCCCAGCCCATCCCAAGCACACCTACAGACCAGCATGCACACAAGTCAACACACACAAGTAGATCAAGCAAACATAGGCACCACACACACCACAGGCACTCACGCAAGCCTCACCCACATACAGACACAGCAACATCCACTGTCTCCACTGTGTCCCCCTCCGCCTCTTCTCCCTCCTCCCTCCCAGTCTCGTCTACACACACACCTGCATGCACCACATCTACAGGCACTAGGACTCACACCAGGACACCCAGCACCACAAGCCGCTCACCTACACTCACCACCTCCACTGCCATTTACACGTCCCCTGTGTCCTCTCCCAATGTGTCTATGACGCCCCCTCCCAAAGTACCCAAACGCCGGCAATCACTCACCCAACATCCATCCACCTCACGACAGCCTCCAGTACCTGCACCTGCACCCAAAACACCTAAAGTGACACCTCCTACAACCACCTCCTCTTCCTCCACTCCCAGACCCCCTCCAGCTACCCATCCCAGTGTTCGTCAGAAACTGTCCCTCTGTCAAATTGACCTTTTTGCCCCCACCCCCCCTCCAATTCATCAGTCCCGTCGTAGCGCCTCAGCCAAAAAGCCTCCAGTACCAGTGGTGCGTGTTCCAGGTTTTTGGAGTGCACCGGCCACCAGGGCAGGCAGTAGGACCCGGAGCCAAGGCACTGGCAGCCCACCCCCTGTAAAGTCTCTGAAAATGGAGAGTGGACGACTGGACCGTCTTAAGACTCCTGGTGGGACAACAATTGACATGGGATCGAAGGCGATTGGTGAGTCAGCTGTGACTCCAACAAAGGTGGGGAAGGTCCAGAGGAAGTCTGCCCAGCCTGTTGTGAGTGTCATGGCGGAGAAGTGCGCCATCATATCCGGCGGTCCAGACACAACCGCCAGCACCGTTGTCACTGGTCCAGAGAACACCGCCAGAGTCACAGCCCAGGAGGGCCCAAGTATCGTCACTGGTCCAGAGACCACCGCCGGAGTCACAGCCCAAGAGGGCACAAGTATCGTGACTGGTCCAGAGACCACCGCTGGAGTCACAGCCCAGGAGGGCACAAGTATCGTCCCTGGTCCAGAGACCACCGCCGGAGTCACAGCCCAGGAGGGCCCAAGTATCGTCACTGGTCCAGAGACCACCGCCGGAGTCACAGCCCAGGAGGGCACAAGTATCGTCACTGGTCCAGAGACCACCGCCAGAGTCACAGCCCAGGAGGGCACACGTATCGTCACTGGTCCAGAGACCACCGCCAGAGTCACAGCCCAGGAGGGCACAAGTATCGTCACTGGTCAGGAGACCACCGCCGGAGTCATTGCCCAGGAGGGCACAAGTATCGTCACTGGTCAGGAGACCACCGCTGGAGTCACAGCCCATGAGGGGCCAGGATGCCACAGCCCCGCTGGGCAATGATGGAACGTCATGCCACACACCAATGCCCATTGTAGAGATCGTCATGCCACACACCAATGCCCAGTGTAGAGATCGTCATGCCACACACCAATGTCCGTATCAGAACCTCCATGTCAAAGCACCGCTGAACAGGGCAAAGACCGCCATGTCAAAGCACCGCTGAATAGTCCTGAAACGCCATGTCAAAGCACCGCTGAACAGTCCTTAAACGCCATGTCAAAGCACCGCTGAACAGGGCAAAGACTGCCATGGCGAAGCACCGCTGAACAGGGCAAAGATCGCCATGGCAAAGCACCGCTGAACAGGGCATGCACCGTGTAGGAATAAATGGACCGCCACATCAGGCATCCTTATCCCATGTGCAGCTGGGACAGTGACAGGACAGGTACTTTCACGTGGAGACTCATCCAGTCTGGGCACCAGTCCCCCTCCACAACCAGTGGAGACCTGCATCTACTTGAGAGACTGTGGCTTTGCACTCCCCAGGATGGCACAGTGGGCAAACCACCCACTGTAGTGACTTGAGAGACTGTGGCTTTGCACTCCCCAGGATGGCACAGTGGGCAAACCACCCACTGTAGTGACTTGAGAGACTGTGGCTTTGCACTCCCCAGGATGGCACAGTGGGCAAACCACCCACTGTAGTGACTTGAGAGACTGTGGCTTTGCACTCCCCAGGATACATCAATGGGCATGGAGCCCCGTTGTGGATCTGGCTTCGCATTCATCTGGCTGAGGTGCCCCCCCTTCCCTCCCCCCTGAGGTGCCTGTAGTGTTTCTATGTGATGCCCCGGCAGTGTTCTCTCCGATTTTGGTCAGGTATCTATTGTGGGCCTCGCCCATGCATTTTTGGACTGTTGGTGCACGGACATTGTTGTGTACATATCTGCACTACTTCTTGGATTGTATGTGTAAATAAGAGTGATTTTGAGATATGTATATCTGTATATTTTTGTATGACATGTATATTGGCACATTACAATGTTTGCCTGAATTTCGCATTGTCTTTGCATTCTTCCGGGGGGATTGTGGGTTGTTACTGTGATTTTTGTGACTACATTGGTGTGTATGTTGTGATATGCGAGGGTGGGGGTGGGGGTGTTTGGTGAGTGTCCCCCTAACCTTTGCCTCCCCGTGTCGTAGGTGCAGTACTCACCGGTATCTCCTGCGCCTACGTAGCTGTTGGTCGTAAAGGAGCAGAAAAACAAGGGCAGGTAGGATTTGTAATTCGGGCTCCATGGTGTCCTCCTTCCTCGTGGGATGTGTTCAGGTCAGCGTTTTCCCATAGCAAAAGCTGTTTCCGCCGTGTTTTTATCCGCGGTGCTTCCGCCCCGGAAAAGGTGGCGGATTGGCGGGTTGTAATAGTGTGGGTGGTACATTGTCTCCCGCCTGTCTGTTGGCGGTAACCGCCGCGTTGCTTGTCTGTACCGCCGTGGCGGTCGGAGTGTTAAAGTGGCTGTCTTTGTTAGCGGTTTCCGCCACGGTCATAATTCCTTCTTTTTTTTCCACCGCCTGTTTGCGGTATTACCGCCGCTTTAACACCGTACGCCAGGGTTGTAATGACCCCCATAATTGTTTCCCAAACACTCTCACATATTGAGGGTTGGGACTCTCTGTTGACTTTGAAAAAAGTGTGAGATAAGAAAACCCTACAAGGGATTTATCATTATCAAGTATTTGGGTGCAGAAACAACCAAAAGGCATAATCGTAATCAATGAACTGAGGATTTTTCTTGATAATGTTACTTTCTTGAAAGACTAGTCCTTTCTGAGCCAATGTTAATTCAGATGGCGGCAAGTGAAAATCACACATGATCTAATGTAAGATATTCATCACTGAGAGACTGATTTCAATATTGGCGCACGGGTTACTTGTTCACAAGAGTGACGGATAGCCTGTCCGCTGAAATATAAATCCCATTCGACATAATGGCATTTAAAGTTCGATGAACAGGACATCCGTTACCGTTGTGACTGAGTAACCCGTCCGCCATGTCTAAATCAGGCCCTTGGTCAGTAAACATATCAAACTCACAAAAGAATTTGAAAACAATTTTATCTCATCACTTATGTAACCAGTTATACACAATCCACTTGTCAGCCTTTTCATAAAACTAGAAACCAAATAACTCCATCAAACTGGTCTTTCAGTCCATACACAGGGAGAAGTAGGGATGAAACCACATCAAAAGTCCATGGCAGATATAGAACACCATTCTCCTCTATACTCTCTCCACTTCTCCAATACCATCTAGTCCGGTGATATATTGGCCAATATGTATGGCCCTTTACCCCCAAAAATGCACTTCCAAGTTACTGAGTAACCTTTTTAAGCTGAGGCTGAGGAATTCAAAACAAGAAGAAAAATTATTCCACGGTACAGTGGGAGAACGTCAATCAAAGAGTATCCATGAGCATGATCAATGACACACAACCAGCCAACAAGACAGCAACTTAGGGTCTGATTTAGATCTTGGTGTTCATATTAATCTGTATCTATCTTGGGTTATGTGAAAGCTACAAAAATACATCTTTTGTCAGAGGAAAACCTTCCTTTTAAATATTAACAAATTACCTCTATGTAGGCCATGTAGCTAGGGTTGACATGGCTCATGTAATTTAAGTTAGCATAATTACGCAAAATTACAGCAAAAATATGTGAATTACGCAGAATTAAATGAGGATCATAATCCTGCATTTTTCACTATTTTCTTACAGCAAAATGAACCCTCTTATCGAAAATGGACTTTATGATGTATTTTGTGCTAAGAAAATAGAGCTAAATACAAGAAGACATGAACAGCTGCCCATTTCCTGTTACTGTGCTCTTGCAGTAAGCATTTTTGCCTAAATATGTTATTAAATTATGCAAGCGGGTGTAATTTTGTAATTTTCAGTGATTTCGCACCAGAAGAGTAGCGCAAAATTACTAAACTCAGTCCAATTACTCCTCCATAGGTACTATGTCGCCCAGGCCTACTTGTAGCCCAAACTCTATGGAGTATGCTATATGTTATCTCAGATTTGAGGAGAGCTAAAAAGATGATCAGACACTATTGATAATATGTACTAAAAGTCAGGTTAATGTAAAGTTAGATTTATAATACATATTTAGGGACTGTAACTTTTAGAAAGTTAGCTGTTTCCTTTTGAAATTTGAATTACCCTGTCAACATCTGCCCATCTAGTGCTTGACCAGAATGATGGTGTGAAAACTGCTCCCAGAGCAGAAACAATGGCCGAGGTATCAAGAGGTGTTTTCCTTTCCTTTGCAGGAAGACTAATTAGGATGCTCCCAGAAATGTCCTTAATTTGTAAAGGGCCTGCCCTTTTACAAGTAAATATAGGGTGAGATCTGGAGCAGGCAATCATTTGTTCCCTCAGCCAGGCTGGCTCCAAATCCCAGTTTTGAGTGACCACAAAAAAGGGGGCTACTACTCATTTGTCTGGCCATACACCTCTGTGAGGTTACACAGATGCTGCACAAGGGACAAAGGGTTACACATTTTTGGATTTTGGGACCAAGGTGCACTGTGGGATTATTTATAGTAGGGCAAAATGAAACTGCAGCAAAAGTGGAATGTGTTTCCCCTGGGAATGTTTACCACATTTGTTAGGAAGGAGCCAGGTGTTACGCTCACCCTCCAGCTAATGCCAACCTTAAATTGAGCAACCAAGGTACCCTTCTCAGAACACATTCTGATCCTGTGGAAGTACACATGAAGAACTGCATCTGCCTTTTGAGGTATGTGGGGAGATCTGAAGGGCTGGTTCTGCTGCCATTTGTAACAGGACAAAGCAGTGGACTCCATGGATCCGGTGGCTGACCTCCCTTGTGTATATAGGGACATAATAAGCTGCAAAAGACATGTTCCTTCAACTGGACACCACTGCTGGCCTCAAGTGGAGTGAATCTTTATCAGTAAGTGCTGTCCCTGAGGTCATGGGACCCTTGGCTGTGTCTAACTGGACTACTACAATCTCGGAAATGCTCTGGGACTTAGCAAAATCCTGACTTCCACCCACTAGAGGTCCAGGACCGAGCACCCGAAATGATCCAGTAAATGCTCAAATTCGCTGGGCTGAAGAAACAGACTTCTCCCACTTAGATCTTCTCCAAAGCACCAAATCTGCTTTAGCAAGTCCCCAGTGAAAAGGTATCTAGCCCAGTGAAACTCATCATCTGAAACTGCCTGCAGCCTTGTTGCATTGAAAGATTCTGAGCTCTGAAATAAAGACTATTCCCAAATTTAGAAATCTTGACCAGGTGAAGATACAAAAACCACACAAACAATGAGAGGACTTCCCTGGGTGCGGAACTTGAATTTTTCCTGCTCTGAGCTTTTACTGCCAAAACCAGCTGCTTCAGTGGGACCTCATTGAACTGCTATATGTTTTTGACACAACTTCCTCTCTCTGCAATCTTACCTTGTTGAAGTATTTTGACTTCCATTTCAGGGACCAAGCCCTAAGAGAAAGGTTTTTACTAAAATGAACCTGCTTGCCATATACAATCCGTGCTCCATTGCAGTCAGCCTGGAATGACATTCAGGTCCTGGTTTGCCTTAAATCTGTAAAAAAATCATATCTCTCGGTCCCCTTATAACAGTTTTGTAATTGTGTCATTTTGGTGTTATTTTACGCATTAAAGTTTTGTCTATTTTTATAAATTGTAGTAAGATTTTTATTGTGTTGTGTTTTTTGACTTTTTAACTGTTTTGGTACTTCAAAATGCTTTACATATTTTCTATGAATTAAGCCTGTCTTCTCTGTGCGAAAGCTACCAGGGAATAAGCTGTGGTTTAAATTACTGAAAACGTTGACCGGACCTAACAGATAGACTGGTGGTGTACTACCATCTACCCCAACTAATAATTCTCCTTGCAATATCCCAGCTGAGGATTCAATATTTGGAAAGGCTATTGTCAATGCACAACAAAACCATTACATAACTTAACCACATAAGAGAGAAAGACACTGGAGGGCTCCACAATAGCAATGAGTTGAAAATAAAACCAGCAAATGAGA